>NC_137080.1:33503332-34763801 GCF_951640355.1 Cnephaeus nilssonii
TATTTTTTCATTCTTTTTTCTTTTTGCTCTTTTTATTTGGGTGTTTTTTGCTTCCTCATATTCCAATTGTTGATTTGATTATCAGAATCATCTACTTTACTATTGAATCCCTGTAAATTATTCCTTATTTCATTTAGTGTATGCTTAATTTTTGACTGGTCCTTTTTCATGTCTTTGAAATTCTCACTAAAATCCTTGAAGTTCTCACTAAGTCCCTTGAATCTCTCTTGGAGTCCCTTGAATCTTCCATGAAGATTCTTGAGCATCCTTATAACAATTGTTTTGAACTCTGTATCCAGTAGTTTGCTTGCTTCCATTTCATTTATTTCTCTTCCTGGAGATTTATTCTGTTCTTTCACTTATAATATGTTTCTTTGTCTCTGCATTTTGGCTGCTTCCCTGTGTTTGTTTCTCCATATTAGGTAGAGCTGCTATGTCTCCTGGAATTAGTAGAGTGGCCTTGTGTAGTAGGTGTCCTGGAGGACCCATGAGTTCAGCCTCCCTAGTCACCTGAGCTGGGCACTCTAGGTATGCCCCTGCATGGGCTGTAGTTGAGCCTTGATTGCTATTGGTGTCACTGGGAGGAGTTGACCTCCAGGCCAATTGACTGTGAGGCCCACTTGCTGTGCAGGAGATAATCCTATGGAGCAGGACTTGCTTCAGTGGGGCTTTGGTGTTCACTGAGTCTTGTCCTTGAGTGTGTCACTTGTGGATGTGTAGAGTTGTAATCTGGTATGGTCAGTCTAAAGCTGTCCACCAGGTGCACTGGCTCTGGGGCCTCTAGGGAGGTGCAAAGTCAGCCACTGCCTGGGGCCACCTGGCAGGAGCTACCAAGTGATCTGCAGATGTCTGCTATTTGTATTGGGCTTGGAAGTGCCCAGGTGAGGCCAAACTGTGAAGCAAGGAAGGGTGGTACTGCTGCCGGATCTTGGGCCTCTTATTGATAGCTATGGGGCACGCTGATGCCAGCTGTTGCTTGTTTAAGAGATTTTATGAAAGTCTGAAGCCTGAGCCAGGACAAGCCATTCATATGGAAAAGTCCCTGCAAATAACTTGGGTGGGACTTCAAGTTGGATGGGGTGGAGTCCCAAGGAATCTCCAGGGTGGAGTGAACCATGTGGGACAGACACACTGATGGAAACTCAGATATGGCTGCCAGTCAGCTCTGTGATGGGGGAAGTTCCAGCACAAGAACAATGACCCCTGGGAGCACACCTGTTTGGGAGAAAGCTGCCCTTGAGTTCCTGCCCTGATGCAAAATAATTCAGTTCCTCCCCTTATATCCCTGGTTCCTCTAATGTCACCACCCAGCACTGGAGCTCAAAAAGTTTGGGATCATGTGTGGACCTTATAAGAGAAGCTGAGTGGGACTTCAGCAGCCTCCATGTCCAACAGCCACCGTTCCCTGTGGTTTTATAGCCCAAAGTTATGGGGACCTCTCTTTCCAGCTCTGGAATCCTGAGCTAGGGGTCTGGTGTTGGGCTGGGTCATCTTGCTCCGCTCGGGAAGTCTCTGTAGCCTAGATATCCCTCCAGATTAAAAACAGACCACACGTGGGTGCCGGATCAACCAATTCCATGCCTCTGCCCCTGCTACTACTCTCAGTGTGCTTTCTTCTTTACTTCTATAGTTGTAGGACTTCCATTCGGCCAACTTTCAAGTGATTCTGAATGATAATTAGTCTGTATTTTAGTTGTAATTTTGATGTGGTTGTGGGATTGGTGAGTATAGGCATTTACCTACATCACCATCTTGGTTCTCCCAATTCTGGGAATTTTTTGTTTTGTTTTATTTTTGTGATGGTTATTTTTTTTAATTCTTTATTGTTTAAAGTATTACATATGTCTCCTTTCCCCCCCCCCCTATTGACCTCTCCCCACCTGTTTCCACCCCCCAGCACATACTCTCATCCCCCGACTGTCTGTATCCGTGAGTTATGCTTATATGCATACATATAAGTCTTTTGGTTACTCTGATTCTGGGGAGTTTTTAAAGTAATTCAGAAATATGTAAATTAAGTTGTCAATAAAGGACTGATTCTCTTAAATACTTCATCACCAAGATTTAATTATAAATGCAGAAGTATGTTTTTCAAAATATATAAGTGTTAACAGTGCTCATAATGTGAAATAGAGCATACTTGGAGAATCTTGCCAGGCAATGATCAGAAAATTACGGTTTTGAAAACTTTCACACTTCAGATACTTCTAAATTTGTGTATATTTTTAGTTTGAATTACAATGTATTTCAGTCATTTAAGAAGATAAAAGACAAAGTAATAAAATTAAAAAAAGTAAAAATTTGAATGAGCACTTTCTATTATAATAAAAACTAAATTTGTTGGGCTAATAGTAGATTATAACACTTCCTGTAGTAATCAGAACACCTGAAGATCACTTCAATTCCATTAACAGTGAAATATCGCTAGATCTGGATTTTAGTTTTTGAGCATAGAATTTTTATTTTGACATTTTTAATAATGAGCATTGATATTCCTTTTTTTAAAATCTACTTATAATTTATTATTTTATCATTTATAATTTTATTAAAAGGTTGTTCAAGTTTTATCTTTTGAAACACTTAAATACTGCTTCGTATGTCTGGTCGTTTTTTGTCTTAATGCTTAATGGAACATATTTCTTCACACTAACTTTTGAGAATTTAGTATTTCCTTATTTAAAATATTTATTCTATAAAAAAATGTGTAACATATATATGTATGTAGCATTTATGTAATTTTTCAAAAATTGCATAAATTTGAAGTAGCAGAATTTCAAGACAAGGTTGGGAAATGCATGTCTATACCAGAATGTAACTATTTAGATTCAGCTGGCTGTCACCCTGGAGAAGCCTCTTATAAGCTTAGCAAGTCTTTTCTTAGTTAAATTAGACCACAGTGTCTTATGATTTTGACCCATTGTTTTAAACTTTGGCTTCTGGGAAAATAAAAATGTTCTGCATTTATTGTACACCATTTTTTAAAAAGAACAGGTAAAACTATCTTGTTTCTGGCACACCCAATAACTAATTTCCATCCCTTTAATGTGCATTAACTTTAAATGTCATTCTTGCTACATTAATCTTAGAATTTTTAAAGTACTTTATATTAAATCAGTACTAGGTTTGAGGACTTATGAAGGCCTAGGTCTTGGGTCAGGCAATTTTTTAGATTATCCTATTTAATAATTACAGGAACCATGTAACATAATAAATAATTCTCAAATCTCAGTGATTTGGCACACTAAAAATTTTTGTCTATTAATATCACAATTCACTGAGGTCAGCAGAGGTTGGAGGTGGCTAATTACATGTGGAAGACTTACATGGGTAAGGCCTAGGAAAAAAAATGCAATTTTCATTTAGGTTCCAATGGCCTGAGCTCAGCCTCATTGCCCAAATCTAACTACAAAAGAGATAAAAATGTGTTTCGGCTGTGTAACCAGGAAGAAAATGAAATCAGTTTGCTGAAAACATAGCAATATTGCTGCCTCAACCCACTTTTCTCAATAAAAGATGCCTGTCCCTTTCCTTCTTCCGAATGAAGGAAACACTGCCTTCCCAGTGAAGTAATGGTCCAGTTAATACCTCCAACTCTAAGACAAGGATCATGGAGAATTGCACAGTCTTCTAATTGGTCTGGATGTGGCTCTTTGGTTCCATCAGTCAATCCACAAACATGGTGAAGTCGAGACAACATGCATTCCTTATTGGAAAGGGAAAAAATAAAAGTCCCAGTAAGCTTATACTTTGCCTTCTAGTTTTCACAGGTAGTCTTAGTAAAGGTGCAGCCATTACCGTATGCATATTTAGCCACATACCCTGTTTTTATTTTCCTTTTGGTCTTTTCCTAAACAATTAAGCTCTTTATACTTAAGTCACTTTACCACCACTTCCAGTCTGTTCCCTCACTGATAGTTTCTGTTTTGGTCAATATGAGCTAACTATGTAACCAACTTCCAAAAAATCATGTTGCTTATTACAATTATAGACAAAAATAATGTAAATTCTATAATCTTTTATTAATTTGTAGTCAACTGTCCCCAAAGTTGTAACTTCATTCCCCCCTATGTAACAAAGCATATTCATCAGTACTTAAACTTGTTTTAGTTTTTCCCTTTGGAAAAAAATATCTTTCATTTGATAATGGTAATATAAAGTCTTATCAGACAACTCTGTCTCCCAGATATCTAAACAAAGAAACAAAGAAAAGAAGAGAAGAAGAAGAGGAAGAAGAAGAAGAAGAAGAAGAAGAAGAAGAAGAAGAAGAAGAAGAAGAAGAAGAAGAAGAAGAAGAAGAAGGAGGAGGAGGAGGAGGAGGAGGAGGAGGAGGAGGAGGGGAAGAAAAGAAGAAGGAGAAAGAAGAAGAAGAAGAAGAAGGAGAAGAAGAAGGTGAAGAAGGTGGAGGATGATGATGATGATGAGGAGGAGGAGGAGAAGGAGGAGTTGGAGTTTTTTTAAGTGGTTGTTCAGGAATGAAACAAAAAAAAATCTCAGCTGTGTATCTCCACCTCCACTTTTAGAAGTCATAGTGGTGAGTGGGAAAGATGTAGAGAGCTCTTTTGATATCTTTAAATAGAGAGATTCAAGATGATTCTTATATTTTTCTTCTTAGAACTGAAGAGAAAAAGAAGTTGTCACTAAAATCATATAGGAAAAAGGTAGGAGATAACTACAGTTGTCTGAAGGCAGTGAGGTACTAGCATTCTCTCCCAAAAGAATGAATAATCTAAGATGTTGAGAATTCTCACAAAAAAATACAAATATAACACCTGAATAAATGAAGTACACCTTTATGGAGACACTAGAGGCCCAATGCATGAAATTCGTGCAAGGAGCTTGGCCCTCGCAGCACTGGTTTCATCCAGAAGGTCGTTCTGCTGTTCGGCCTAATTAGCATATTAGCTCTTTATTATATAGGATTTTTTAGTTGTGTTCAAGGTAAAACATTGAAATCTGTGTTTCAAGCTCACTAAGGTAAAATGGGGATTGTATTTAAATGATATGTAATAATAAAAGTGTAATGTGCTAATTAGACTGGATGTCCTTCCAGATGAAGCCAGGGCTGCAAGGGAAGCCCAGGTCCGGGTGCCAGAGGGAAGTCAGTGCCGGCAGCTGGGGGAAGGAAGGCCTACTCTTGCACAAATTTCATTCATCAGGCCTCTAGTGTTATTATAGTTAAATGAGAAAAGTCTACAGTGCTTAGAACCATGATGACAACAAGTGCTCAATACATATTAGCTATTATTATTATCATTATATTATTATCATTATTTTAATGATGGTGGTTTGCAGTTCCTTTTGCCTGTTTTCCTGTTTTGTGTTTTGGAATCATTTCACCCCCCATGGCAGGCGGGCCCATTGACTCTTAGCTCAGCATCCTCACACAGACTCGAAGGACAGCTTTGGAAAACCTAAAATAGAGGACATCCTTTTTTTCTGACCCTCTGTGCAACTTTTCTTTTGTATAGGCCTCAGGGAAATACATGAATAAGCTTGTGCAACATTTTAAATGACAGTTGAATTTTTTAAAATATGTTTTTATTGATTTTAGAGAAGAGGAAAGGAGAGGGTGAAATAGAGGAAAAACATTGATGTGAGAGAAGCATCTGTCAATTGCCTGCCTCCTGAATCCCCCTCATTGATGCTGAAGCATCCCTGGCATGTTGAGATCACCTCCACTCTTCTCTCATTGTTATCCTTAGTCCTTTAAGCCATTTCTCCTTTAGTGGCCAAGGACCAGAAAAATCAGAATACATGGTTCTCTCTCTCCCCCTTTTCTCTCTTTATTCCCCTCTTTGTCTCTCTTGCATTCTCTACTGTTGTATAAAATACCATATAGGCCTCATTTTCTATGTGTGCCTTTACTACTACACCATAGGGAAAAGAAATCTGTGATTTGAGATCTCCAAATCCTTTCTCACTGCAACAACCTGGCTTGCAAGAGTTTACCCATTATGTAATACTATTTTGATGCCAATAACTGAAAATTACCTTAGCCTTTCATTCTGCATTCTTCATACAATTTTCTTGTAGGGATCAGCTACATGATCAAGCCTCAGACTGACCTGTGACAGGGCCTCAAACAAGTCCCAGCTTGGAGGGCAGAGCCCTCCTGGCATAATTAAGCTTGACCTTATAGTCCTTCCTTGTTCCTTCCTAGGTAGCTAATGGGCAGTGGGAGGGGCAGCAAGTGCTGCCAAAACAAGGTGAAACTCTCAAGAACATTGTAAACATATTGACCACTTCCCTTGTTTTCCTTTGTGTGCTCTGACTATAAAATAGTGTGTCCTCATCTAGGCACAAGAGATCCACCTAGCCCCAGCTATATTCTCTCGTCTGTCTTCTTTAATCCTTCACCGCTCCTCCTCAGGCTCACAGAACCTGGCCATGCTGAGTGCGGTTCATATGGTGCCCAACGTGGGGCCTGAGCACAGGGGAACTACAATTGCAAGGTGAAAGGGCGATCCAGTGAAGTGCGCACACAAAGCAAAAAGTAAGGTAAGGAGCAAAGTTTAATATTAGCTGGGTGTAAAACATGGGAAATTCAGGATCTCAGGAAAGGGATCTCTGAAACTATGCTCAAAGAAGCATATTCAAATTCTTAAATTTCTTAATTTTGTCTAAGGACTGTAAAGCAAAAAATGGAAGTCCTGATAATGATGCTTAAGGCTAAGCCAGGGCATTTTGCTAAGGATTGTAAAGCTAAAAATGGAAGTCAAAAGGACTGAAATGTAAATAGCGAAGGTACTGAGATATTGCTAGCATTAAAATTTTAATCTTTATAACAAAGAAGAAAAATATTTCCAGAACATGACAGAGATTAAGAGATAAAACTTCTTTATGAAGTAAAATAATTTTCAAAGAAATGGTTGATAGGACTGCATAGTCCGAACTCAAAAAAGCCCTTAAAAAGAAATTTAAAGGGCAAACTTTAAAAATACCATTAACCCATAGGTGACATAAGTAGAACATAATTGTAATTTAAAGAAAGTTAGAGATAAACTATATATTAACTGCCATATTTAAAAGTGAAAATTGAAGGTGATTTAAGAGAGGCCTTCAAATACATGGCACAGGAAAGATTGTGTCATTTGAAGCAGAATTACACTTAATGGCATTATTAGCTCAAGATGGGCAATTGTTAATTTGAAGTCATAGGATAAAATTTTGGGGAAATATTAGAAACTACTAGTACAAGACAGAAAATCAGAAGATAATAAGTTTAGTAGAAAACTATAAGATATAAAATAAGATAAAGATTAAGAAGAAAAGTGGAAAATAGAAAATGAGATACAGATTAAGTAGAAAACTAGAAGCAGAAGCTAGTACAGGGACAAAAACAAGGAGGCTCATGGGCACTGGACCTCATGGGGCTTTGCAGGTTCAGTTAAAGTGTAAAATTTATAAATGTTGCAACCCAGAGAAGTTTAAACAAAGGCCAGCCAAGCCTACCTATAATTAACAAACCATTATCTTCCCCACCTGAGGCAAAGCAGAAGGGGAAGAAAACACTTTAAATTGGATATATTTGACAGCTTTTCCAAATGTAATATTTCAAGAATTTAACTGAAAGACAGCTTTGTGACATCTCAAGGGCCCTGAGGTGACACAAAGATCTATTCTCTACAAAAACAAAAAGGGGGAGAAGGATATTATCTGTTAAATTTTTGAATTATGATGTAGAGGGTCATACAGCAGCTGAAAGGCATTGGGCCTCCAATGCAATAGCCTCTGATGGGTTTGCCTGGTGGGAAGGATGCACAAACCAGACAAGAGTTTTACCAGATCCAGTAATGATGTGGGGAAGAGATTGTGTTTGTATCTTTCCAGAAGGAGCAGTGCAGCCAATTTGGGTGCCAGAGCATCACCACGATGGACCCAGAGAAGCTCCTTGTCCCTTCGTTCAAAAGACTGAGAGTTGCCCCAATGATAGCAATGCAGAAGAAGAAAACGAAGGCTACACAAGGGGTCGAGGTGCTGACTAGTATTGGTGAGCTGCCAGTTTTCTGTAGTCTTGTACAGCCAAATCTGAGGACTCTGAGTCAAAAGAAACTTTCATTTTGTAGAAATAGTAAAATGTTAACATGTCTGCAGTCTCTTTTTGCTGTGTTTGTTGCATTGGCATTGTTTTGTTATTGTTTTAATAATAGCCAGAATTTTGTTCTTGATGTTCAAGTTTTACTTTTATGTTTATTGTAATAGCTTAAAAATTTTAGAATTTCTAACTTTGGAATAATCCTTATAATTCCAAGTGATTATAGTGAAAAAAGTAAATGGAAGTAAATAAAAACAAAAAAGGGGGGAGATGTAGGGAGAGGCTATAGGGTCAAGCCTCGGACTGACCTGTGGCCAGGGCCACAAACAAGTCCCAGCTTGGAGGGCAGAGCCCTCCTAGCACAATTAAGCTTGATCTTATAGTCGCTCCCTACACTTTCTAAATCAATATCCAGGGCAGGCCTTGCTTTGGGCAGACTAGATTGAAAGTCTTATATTCAGATTGGTAAATGAAAAAAGTATATTAATTATTTTTTTTATTGTTTAAAGTATTACATATGTCTCCTTTTCCTCCATCAACCCCTCCCTTATATTAATTATTTTTGACATATCCTTTCTATTGCCAATATCTCTCAACAGATAATTAGATTAATTCTCCAAAAGAATATTTCCATTTTTTGTAATATGCATCATATCATGCCTCTTTCATCTCAAAATTTATCTTCATATAGAAGTCTTTGTTATGTTATCAACTCTCCCCTAATTTTTCTTAAAATGTTTGAGAAATTATATCATAATTTCATTACACAAAATTCACTGAAAATAAGTGCTAGTCAATGGCTAACAAGAAATTTAATAACTTAAAAGTTAATGTTATAAAATTAGTCATATTTATGTACATTTTAGTAAAAAATAAATATCTATCATAAGAATATTTACCATTAATTACAGTTAGCAGAATATAAATGTGGGTATAATCTTGAAACATTAGCAATTTTTCTGTGATGAATTCCTGACCTCAATATCCATTAACCAGTTTTTAGAGATTATAAAAGCAGAAACTAGGATGTAAACTGTACACTCTAGGATATAAAGACAAAACAAATATTTAAATACTAGTGGCCCAGTGCACGAAATTCGTGCATGGGGGAAGGGGGTGTCCCTCAGCCCAGCCTGCACCCTCTCCAATCTGGGATCCCTCAGGGGATAACCGCCAGTTGGACATCCCTCTCACAATCCAGAACTGCTGGCTCCTAACCACTTGCCTGCCTGTCTGATTGCCCCTAACTTCTTCTGCCTGCCAACCCGATTGTCCCTAACTGCTCCCCTGCTGGTGTGATTGCCCCTAACCACCTCTGCCTCGGCCCCACATCCGGGACCCAGGATTCCCTCCTCCAGCCGACCACAGGCACCCGGGATAGGAGCTTCCCTCCCTCTGGTCAGCCATAGGCACTCAGGCCGGCTGCAGCCACAGGGGATGGTGGGCAGGTGGCTTCGCCTGGGCTGCAGCCGCAAGTGCTGGTGCCCAGGACCGCAGGGTGGGCGGCTTCTCCATCTCCCAGGCCACAGCCAGCCTGCAGGTACTGGTGCCCAGGACTGCAGGGTGGGCAGCTTCTCTGTCTATCAGGCTGTAGCCAGCTGCAGGTGCTGGCGCCTGGACCACAGGTGGGCGGCTTCTCTGTCTTCCCTGGGATGCAGTGTGGGTGATTTCTCCAGCTGGCTGTGGCCTGGGATCATGGGGCAGGTGGCTTCTTTGTCTCCCAGGCCACACCCAGCCTCAGGTGCTGGGGCCCGGTTTCTCTGTCTCCCCCAGGACGTGGGGCAGACAGATGTGAGGCTTCTGCTGCTGGCTGTGGCCTGGGATCACGGGGCAGGTGGCTTCTTCTTCTCCCTGGCTGAAGCCAGCCTCAGGCGCTGGAGCCCAACTTCTCCGACCCCCACAGGGCCGGAGTGGTGGGGGGTGGGGGCTGCAGCCATGTTTTCAGGTTAATTTGCATACTCACTCTGATTGGCTGGTAGCATAGTGGAGTGATAGTAATTTGCATGTTTCTCTTTTATTAGTGTAGATTGGTGGATTACCACTTCAATTGTAGGGTGCTTATTCTTACTAAAAACTAAAATAAAAGACTTTTTGTCACTGAGCATACTATTACTTCACAGATAATATGTATAATGAGATTCTTATAAGAGAAAAAAATGGTGTGCATGGCCTTCAACCTAGTAGTGAGTTTTATACAAAAACATTAAGAGCATTACTTCAGCAATGCCAATTAAAAAGTGAAATTATGCAAAAATTACCACCTTTGCACTTGTCTTCTAGCTTGGTGCATTATGTAGAAAACAGGACTCTTTTCCAGAGATATGATCCATAACAGTGGCAACAACTGATTTCCTTCCTGATTCAATATACCAGGCCTCTTTCAATATAAACACACACACACTCACATACACACCTCCCTCACATAAAGGAAAAAAATAAATGCTGTGATTCTAATCACATTTCTCTAATCACATATAAAATGATGAAAATATTTATAATAAATAGCATTTTATCACATAATGTATGCCACATGCTGTGGCATTTAATTTATACATGTTATCTCTTTTTTAAAATATGTTTTTATTGATTTTAGAGAGAGAGAAAAGAAGAAGGAGAGATGGAAACATGGGTGAGAGAGGAACATCAATTAGCTGCCTCCTGCATGCCCCACTCTGGGGATCGTGCCTGCAACCTGGGCATGTGCCCTTATTGAGAATTGAACTTGTTACCTCTTGGTGTACAGGTCGATGCTCAACCACTGAGCCATACTGGCTGGGCCATATTATCTCTTTTAATTATAAAAATTCCATATGAGATGGATATTTTTAGAAAGAGGAAATTGAGATTTAAAAAGTTAAACCAGCCCTAGCCTATTTGGCTCAGTGAATAGAGTGTTGGCCTGTGGACCAAAAGTTCCCAAGTTCAATTCCGGTCAGGGGCACATGCTTGGGTTGCGGGCTGGGTCCAATGTCCAGGAGGCAGGCAATCAATGATTCCCTCTCATCATTGATGTTTCTATCTCTCTCTCATTCTCCCTTCCTCTCTGAAATCAATGAAAATATATTAAAAAGTTAAATCACTCTCCCCGTCAGGAATGTAGGACTGGCTAATTCTGAAGCTCACACTCCTACTGACTATGCTAAACTGCCCTCATAATAATGAAAAAATACTTACACATTACTCCCACAGTCAAAGCTTCTTTAGATTTATATATTTCTTTAAATTTTTATTTATTTATTGAGACAGAGACAGAAACATATCAATTTGTTGTTCCACTTTTCTCATGCATTCATTGGTTGATTTGTGTATGTACCCTGACCAGGGATTGAACCTGCAATATTGACTTATGGGAACGAGGCTCTAACCAAGCTACCTGTCCAGGGCCTAGATTTATTTTCATTTTATTGTGTTTGTTCTCTTTTATTTTTTTAATTTTATTGTTTAAGGTATTACAAATAGATTTATTTTAAAAAACTATTTTTTTTACTTAAACTATTTTTGCTTACTTATAACAAGGATTTTATTAGACCGCCATACCTCCTTTAATAGACTACATGATAAATCCACTAAGAAATAATTTTCAAAATAGTATAATGATGTGTATCTAATATGCCCTAACCTTTCCACAGAGATGTTATAGAATAATTATAGTAATAATAATACCTTATTTTTTAATTTAAAGAAATTCTCAAAGCCTATGAGTCTTATTTTATTTTTTCTATAGGTCTGTGAGGCAAGTCCAACAAATATTTAATACCTTTAGGGATAATTAGGTAAAGCATACACAAAAATCCTTTTGTTAAAGATAACATTTTAAGAAAAGACAATTATAGCCAGATGGCATGGCTCAGTGGTTGAGCATCCACCTATGAACCAGGAGGTAGGGGTTTGAATCCCAGTCAGAGCACATAACCAGGTTGCAGGCTCCATGCCCAGTGTGGGACATACAGCCAATCAATTATTCTCTCTCATCATTGATGTTTCCATCTCTCTCTCCTCTCTAAAATAATATATATATATATATATATATATATATATATATATATATATATATATATATAATTAGAGGCCCAGTGCATGATTGAATCATGCACGTTTAGTGGGGGAGCTGGGTGCCTGACCGCTGGTGCACCAGGCCTTTCAGAAGCCTCCAGCGCGGCGGAGGCTTCTGAAAGGCCTGGTGCCTGAGCGGACAGGCACCCAGCTCCCACGCTTTTGATTTCGATCGCAGGAGAGCTGGGTGCCTGTCCGCTGGTGTACCAGGCCTTTCAGAAGCCTCCAGCACGGCGAAGGCTTCTGAAAGGCCTGGTGCCTGAGCGGACAGGCACCCAGCTCCCCCGCTTTTGATGGTCCACAGTGGGACGTGAACTCGCTGCCCCAGAGGCCCCTTCTGTGCCGCAGCACAGCCATGGCGCAGACGCTGAGCTCCAGCCGCCGCTGGTGACGCGGCTCAGCGTCCTGCCAGCCCAATCGGCCACCCCGAGTCCTGCCCCCCCCCCGCGCGCCTCCTGGTCAATCGCGGGCATAGTGAAGGTACAGTCAATTTGCATATTTGTTTATTATTAGGTAGGATATATATATATATATATATATATATATATATATATATATATATATATACAAAAAGAAAAAGACAATTATAACTAAAACATAACCAGGAGGTGAGGGAAGAATGAGGGTGGAGAGGTGGGTAAAAACTTGTGGTGGAAATGTGTGGTTTCCTATAACCCAGCACTCTTTCAGAACCTTTCTGTTTGGGAATATTGTGTTCTATGCATCCCATGTACTTCCAATCCAAGCAGAAGCCACAATACCACTTTCCTAAACTCTATTTGCACTCATGGTGCTGGCATGTGACTTAGGCTCTGCCAGTTAGACTCAATTCCATGAGACTTTAGTTCAGACATGGGCAACATGAGCAAACAGAAACTGAGTAGAATCCATGTGGGGAAGATGTGGCTATAAAAGAATCCAGCTTTCAGAGCAGTGGGATGGAGATTCTGCCTCACATGACAGCAACAAGTATGATGGCATTCATGTCTGTAGCTACAGTGGTTAGTAGACCCAGCAGGTGAGGTTTGGGCATTATTCTTGGCTGTGTAGCATCTAAGCCCGAACTTCTGTCTTTCCTAATTGGTAAACTCTTTAATATTCTTGAATTTGTTTTTTCAAAAATACTTTCAGAAGTTTTTAATACTTGAATCTGAGATCACTGACTGCCACAGAAAAAGACTATGGAACCTCCTATGTCTTTAAGTGATACACTTTATTATTGAGTATATCTTAAATAATAGTCACAGTAATAATTCATTTTGTTAGAAAAAAAGCAAATTTTGACTATTTTGACTTGTTAATGTAGCTTCTTAGATATAAGCACTTAACAAGCCCTAGAATCACTGATAAGAGGCCATTTCATATGCTGGTAATTACCTCAATAACATAGTTAAATTCAATGACTTTTCATCCACAACTGTGTATAATCAGTATTATGTTGAGCATTTGACATATAAAGATAAACATATTATCTCTAAAGAACCTATAATCCAGGAAGACTATCTACACTAATAAAAGAGAAAGATGCTAATTGACCGCACCTCCACTACACCCACCAGCCAATCAGGAGTGATATGCAAATTAACCCAACAAAGATGGCGGGTAAATTTGCATATGCAGGTGGGGCGGGCAGCACCAGACACTGCCTGCTGGGTCCGGGCTGCAATCTGGGACCAGACAGGCAGGGGTGGCCAGCATCTCCGGGATCACTGTCTGCCCCCGACCCACCTGTGGACACTGGTGGAACAGGCCCAGGTTGAACATTTTAATGAAAATGGGATGCCTGTGCCCTGCCCCACTGCACCCTGTCCCTGGTGAGGAGAGGGCAGTGGGCAGTTAGGAGGCACCGGGGATCAGAAGGGACTGGGAGCAACCTGCAGCCGCGCTATCAGGAAGAGGTGCTGAACCATGAGGACGCCAAGGGCTGGCTGATGGAGGCACACAAAGGTGCAGACGAGGTGGCTCTCGCCAGCGCTGAGCTGGAAAAGCTCATCAAAAACCTGATGGACGAAATCACCTTTCTGAAGAAGGTGCATGAAGAGGAGATCGCCAAGCTGCAGGTGCAGATCCAGTATACTCAGATCTCTGTGGAGATGTACATGTTATCCAAGTCTGACCTCTCCACCACGCTCAAAGATATCCGCGCCCAGTACAAGAAACTGGCTGCCAAGAACCTGCAGAATGCCAAAGAGTGGTTCAAGAGCTGCTTTACTGTGCTGACTGAGAGTACTGCCAAGAACACCAAAGCGTGCGCACCACCAAGGACGAGGTATCTGAGGTATCCGAGAGCCTCCGCCTGCTCAAGGCCAAGACCCTGGAGATCAAAGCAAGCCAGGGCATGAAGGAAGCACTGGGAAAGCATCTACAAGAGCTGGAGGATCAGCAGAACGCTGACTTTAGTGCTATGCAGGACACAATCAATAAATTAGAAAATGAGTTGAGAACTACAAAGAGTGCAATGGCATGATATTTAAAAGAATACCAGGACCTCCTCAATGTGAAGATGGCTTTGGACATTGACATTGCAGCTTACAGGAAACTCTTGGAAGGTGAGGAGACCCTTCTCAGTTTCACCAGCATGGGAAGCATAGCCAGCGGCTACTCCCAGAATTCCCAGGTCTTTGGTCGATCTTCCTACGGTGGTTTACAGACCAGATCCTACTTGATGTCCGCTTGCTCCTTCCCTGCTTAATACACCAGCCATGTCAACTTGGAGCAGATCAAGGTGGAGGAGACCATTGAGGCTGCAAAACCGAGGAAGCTAAGGAACGCCCCCCCCCCCCCCCTGAAGGAGAAGCTGAAGAGGAGGAGAAGGAGAAGGAAGTGGCTGAGGAAGAGGAAGGAGAGGAAGAGGAAGAAGGTGCCAAGGAAGAATTTGAGGATGCAAAGGAGGAAGAAGAAGGTGAAGGAGAAGATGCCCAAGAAGCTGCGGACGAGAAGAAAGATGAAGGTGCTGGGGAGGAGCAAGCAACCAAGAAGAAAGATTGAGCTCCACTTTCCTTAATTATTTCAGGGATAATCCTCCTGAAACCAGATCAACCCTGTCATCAACCAAGCAGTTGAGTTCCCAATACTGTATGAATTAAGAAGTCAACATATATAACATTCTGAGGTGACTCAGGTTGGACATTAAATGTTGTGCTATGACTTTTCTCCTCATGCAGAGTATCTATTTGTTTGCAGAGTGGCTTCCTGGCTTGCTGCCAGCCTGTGCATGGTCCATGCTTATGAGTTCAGGATCTATGATAATGTGAATAATTCAGATGTTTACAATAAAAACACATGAATACATGAATTCACTAATGTTAATGTTAAACTTCATGGAAAAAATAGTCCTTTGAATATTTGGTGGTTAGAAATTAAAGACCTCAAATCATGTGCAATAAACAGTAAAGTTACACTGAATGACAAAAAAAAAATACATTAGGGGCAAGGAAACGTTCAAAGAACTGGGGAACCATTCCCAAATCAGGAAGGGTAGTCACAAGGTGTATATTATTGCTATGAATACAGTATTTCCTACTACTTACAACATATACAATGTAATGTATTAGATGCCTTCCTATCGCATGAAGTACGTATTCTCATAGAGTAATACTGGTAGATATGTTATATTTATGGCAGTATGTCATATCCTATATATATTAATAAAAGGGTAATATGCTAATTAGACCATGAGACCTTCCAGATGTCCTTTTGGACAAAGCCATGGGGGCAGAGCTGAGGCAGAGGCGGTTAGAGGTGATCAGGACAGGAGGGGAGGGCAGTTGGGGGTGATCGGGCTGGTGGGGGGGGTAGTTGGGGGTGAGCAGACCAGCAGAGGGGACCAGTTGGGGTGAGTAGGCCAGCCAGGGGGTGCAGTTGGGGTCAAGCAGGCCAGCAGGCAGAGTGGTTAGGTGCGATCAAGCAGGCAGGCAGGTGAGCGGTTAGGAGCCAGCAGTCCCGGATTGTGAGGGGGTTGTCCGACTGCCGGTTTAGGCCCGATCCCACAGGGGTCCCAGATTGGAGAAGATGCAGGAAAGGCTGAGGGACAACCTCCCCCCTCCATGCATGAATTTCGTGCGCCAGGCCACTAGTGTTTTTAATAAAATTGTTTTCAATTCTTTCGCATAGGGCTCTTAAATTAGATAACTAATATCAATAGTTCACATTTGAAAATTAGAAAATGTAACTTTCTGATAAATAGTACAGATGTAAACTTTAAATATTTATGTATAGAAATATAAACATTAATTATTGAATCTGGTCTTATGTATTTTTAAAGGGAAATTCTTTTGAAATAATTGAATGTAGGGTATTAAGAGAGTCTTTGGAAGTTAACAAAGAAAAAGTATCTGTACTTTATGCTAACCTCTTATAATATTATCCTTTCAATGTACATCTTAAGACTCATGGGTTAAAAATAATGAGGGTTAAACAAGATTAAGTGGACAATAATCACAGTAAAATAAACTAAGGTAAGCATGGCTAGTCTAATGTAATAAATCACAGATTATTGGTCAATATCACAGGTTCTATTATTTCTATATAATTTATGATTTATAGCTCTTGATTTTATTACTCCTAAACTTCCTGTAAAAATTTCCACATAAAGTTTTGCTAATAAGTGATTTTGATGGATATTTTTCTCTATAATTTAAACAATTATTTCTGGGAGGATGGATGGCTCAGAGGCAAGCAGTTTTCCTTACCCTGAGTTCATATACTCCCTGGTCTGGCAAACTTGCCAATGTTATCTCCCAAATATTCACATATTATATTGAATATAATATGTCCTGTAAAAAATGTTCAGTTGTTTTTTTTAATTCATTCCAAGCAACTAAAGAACCACATGTACAGTATCATAAAAGTTTACGTTTTAAATAGCAATAAATTATTTTCATTTGCTTGAACTTATTTTACCTCTACCAGAGATAAGATATGTATAGTTAATTTTATTTATTTATACTGACACCTGTTGTCTAAGGAGGCTACAAAATTTATTCATGTAACTCAGCTTATAAGGTGTCTTCTAGACATTTCAGAAACTCCATTTTCTGGAGCAAGTCTCTCCATTATATTGTACTACACTTCACACTAACCATGCAATGAAAAGCAATACTATAATTTTAAAATTCTTGAAAATATATTACATTCCCCATTTTGTAATCCAAACAAAAACACCTAACTAAGTGAGGAAACCAAAAGAGAAAATCTCAAAAACATAAACAGAATCCAATCTTTCTTGTTTTAAAGCATAGATATGCTATCATAGATACCAAGCTAAGTCTCCAGGAAGCTGGCTCAAAGTAGCGGGAAAGAGAGTATGGAGTTTGGGTGTAGAAGACATGGTTTCAAATGTTCTTTCTGAGGCTTTTCAACTGTACCTCAGCCAGAACTTCTCTCAAAGTCAGAGTCTAGATGTTCTGCATTGATGGTTGGTGGTGGAGGTCTATTATTTACTTGTGTTCTTTTCTTGTTTGTTTTGTTTAGACTTTAAATTTGGATTAAAAAATAGACATCCCTAGACTAGTTGTAAGGTTGCCATGAAATGATTGTGCTACGCTTTGTAGTCTATAAGGACTGATACAACTTTGAAAAATACAAAAAATTGTTATTTTATACAAGTCTAACCCTCTACTACCACTAGACAAATCACATTATGGAATGGGATGAGATGGAATGTAAGAATGTTGATATTGGAAGACATCTCCAGTTTCTAATAAAGAGTAAGTGAGTGTACTTCACTGCCAAGTAGGTTCATGGAAGAAAGTGGTTTATAAAGTTATGTCAGTGTGTTCCACCAATTATGATTCCTGTTTCCAAATCAAAAGTATTATATGGATAGGATGCACCATAATAAAGTCTATAAATGTGAATTTATGAATTTGATCAATTTGGAATAGCTTCTAAAGTCCTTTCAACTAAAAAAATTGTACATATTAACTTTCAATTAATTCAGTTACTTAAATTATCATTAGGACTCTTCCTTCCAAAATATATTTATGTAAACACAAAATTTGATACAGAAGCATAGACATGTGATTGGTAGAAATATTCTTTATATATTTAAAAGATATTTTGGCACATATACTTGTGGCAAAGAGGGTTAAACCAAAGTGATCTCTCCGTTCTTTCTCAACAGTGACACTTGTGACCATGTAATACAATATTTGCTGTCAGGGATTCCAGCTCTGTAATTCCATTTTGCTCCAAAAGCACAGTGCTACAACTCACTGTCATTAAGGTACATAGTGACTTTCTATTCCATGTACTAGGAATAAAACCAAAAGGCTCTGGTGCTCTAAGGACAAGAGCATTTCACCCTATTAAGCCCAGGCAGTTGTTTTTGGTCTTGTTATTCAGACATAAGTGAATACTAATTTCAAGAAAATGTAGGATGATTACACCAGGTATGTGGAGTTATAAGATGAAGATTTAAGGTTTTGTGTTATCATTTATATTCTATTTGACACTGAAAAAATTGACAAAATTCCATACTTCTTTATCTATTAAATAGGGTTAATAATAACCTTCACTCAATCTATATATATAAAAGCCTAAGCGACCATTGCAACCGAATGGATGACCAAACAGGCTGCCTGGGGCGACCAGGACAGCAGGGGGGGTT
Organism: Cnephaeus nilssonii; assembly: GCF_951640355.1. Lineage (NCBI taxonomy): Eukaryota > Metazoa > Chordata > Mammalia > Chiroptera > Vespertilionidae > Cnephaeus > Cnephaeus nilssonii. The sequence continues at coordinate 33,522,031 of NC_137080.1, forward strand.
AGTGAGGGGCGACTAAATGACCAAACAGTAGGCTGTGTGTGGGGCGACCAGGCCTGCAGAGGGGGCAGTTGGGGGCAACTAGGCCTGCGGGGGGAGGGTGGGCAGTGAGTGGCGACCAGGCCGGCAGAGGGAAGCAGTGAGGGGTGACCAGGTCAGGGGGGGAAGGCAGTTGGGGGCAGTAAGGGGTGATCAGGCTGGTTGGGTAGAAGTTAGGGGTGACCAGGCCAGTGTGTGTGTGTGGGGGGGGGGGGTTAGTAAGGGGCAACCAGGCCAGTGGGGGGGCAGTTGGGGATGAGCAGGCCAGCAGGGGTGGTCACTGTTGGGGACAACTAGGCCAGCAGGGAGGGCAGTTAGGGGCGATCAGGCAGATAGGCAGGTGAGCTGTTAGGAGCCAGTGGTCCCAGATTGTGAGAGGGATGTCTGATTGTGAGAGGCAGTCAGACATCCCCCGGGAAGTCCTGGATTGGAGAGGGTGCAGGCTGGGCTGAGGGACACTCCCCCCCGTGCAAGAATTCCGTGCATCGGGCCTCTAATGTCATTATAATTATGTAAAGACTAGAGGCCGGTGCATGAAATTTGTGCATGGGAGGTGTGTCCCTCAGCCCAGCCTGCACCCTCTCCAATCTGGGACCCCTTGAGAGATGTCTGACTGCCCGTTTAGGCCCAATCAGTGGGATTGGGCCTAAACCGGCAGGTGGACATCCCTCTCGCAATCCAGGACCACTGGCCCCTAACTGCTCACCTGCCTGCCTGATCACCCCTAACCACTTGCTTGCCTGCCTGATCATCCCTAACCACTTGCCTGCCTGCATGATCGCCCCGAACCGCCTCTGCCTGCCTGATTGCCCCAAACTGCCTCTGCCTGCCTGATAGCCCTTAAGCAGTCTACCTGCCTGCTGATTGCCCCTAACTACCTCTGCCTGCCTGATCACCCCTAACCACTCGCTGGGGGGCTACTATAGTTTCGTTTGCTGGGCTTTTATTATATAGGATTACTCATTTATTTCAGCCCTTTGTATTCAGCATGTCTCCCTAGAACTAAGTCTATGTTTCTATGAAAATTGAAGCTTTTGTTCTTTTTGCGGCCCACATAAACTTAAACCTTGTTTATTTGGCCTGTGTTAGCCTTTGAGTTTGACATGCTTGATGTAAACCAAACAATTACTTAATTATCCTATATAATAAAAGGCCAGCCACCATAAGCATAATGACCAGAATGACCAGAGACCAGAACCACCATGACTCCTCGCCAGGCTGGCCCCGCCCCCAAGCAAGCAGTTAGGGGTGATCAGGTAGGCAGACCTGCGGTTAGGGGTGATCAGGCAGGCAGGCAAATGGTTAGGGAAATCAGTAGGCAGGCCAACAGATAGGGGTCATCAGGTAGGCAGGCAAGTGATTAGGGGTGATCAGGCAGGCAGACCAATGGTTAGGGGCAATCAGGCAGGCAAGCAGAGTGGTTAGGGGTGATCAGATAGGCAGACCAGCAGTTAAGGGCGATCAGGTAGGCAGGTGGCCCCTCACCAGGCTGGCCCCACCCCCCAGCAAAAAAGAGGGAGGCCCAGGCCAGCCAAGCCATCGCACCCCATGCCTGTGGCATGCAGAGGGAGGCCACCAGTGGCAGGGAATGGGGGGCAGCACTATACAGATGTCAAGCAGTGGCAGCGGCAGGGGTGGGGCCAGCTGCCTTCAGCCAGGGGAAGGAAAGCCCCAATAGGCCCTGATCTCAGGCCAGGCCTAGGGACCCTACCCAAGGGATCCCGGATTGTGTAAGGGTGCAGGCCAGGCTGAGGGACCCCCCTCCAAGTGCACTGGGCCTCTAGTAATGAATAAATGGGAGGGGCATTATTACAGTATTGACTGCTTGTTAGCTTATCCTATATAATAAAGAGGGAATATGCAAATTGACCATCACTCCGCCACAAAGATGGCTGCGCCCACAGTGGAGGCGGGGTTTCCCTAACACAAGATGGCTTCACCCACAGTGGAGGCTGAGTTCCCGTAACAAGCCTTAACGAGCAATCATCAGGGATCTGAGGCTGAGCTCCCCGCCCCTTTGGGGCTTGACAGAGGACTTCAGGCCATGCCGCCCACCTTGGAGCCAGGCCAGGGGACCTCAGGCCATGCCCCCCACCCAGCAGGGTTTGACGGGGAACCTCAGGCCATGCCCCCCACCTGGTGGGGCTTGATGGGGGACCTCGAGGTGCACCCCCCACCCCGGTACCTCAGGCAGATCCCCCCGCCCCAGTGCCAGTCTGGAGGATCTCAGGCTGCACCCCCCACCCCAGCAACAGGTGGGGGGACCTCAGGCCATGCCCCATGCCCAGCAGGGTTTAATGGGGGACCTCAGGCCATGCCCCCCGACCCCCACATCAGGCCGGGGGACCTGAGGCTGCACTCCCCCCCCACCTGGCGGGGCTTGATGGGGGACCTCAAGGCATGCCCCCTGCCTGGCGGGGATTGACAGGGGATCTTAAGCCACATCCCCCACCCAACGGGACTTTACGGGGGACTTCATGGTGTGCCACCCACACCCCAGTGCTGGGCTGGGAGACTTCAGCCTGCTTCCCTCACTCCGGGCCAGGGGACCTCAGTCTGTGCCCCCTGCCCCGGTGCCGGGCCAGGGGACCTGAGGCTGCTGCCCCCACCCGGCAGGGCTTGACAAGGTTGGGACCGGCTGGGTCTGGATCTAGCCCAGTGGGGGGGCCGGCCAGGTCTGGGTCTCACATGATTTTGAGGTGCATGTTGGTGGGCGGGGACTTGACTCTGGGTCATGTGGTGCACCCCAGACTCTGACAGGAGAAAGATTTTCATATACATTTTACTAATTTTTTTCATCTCTGACACTTCTATTATATAGAAAGGGCAAATAACAATATTAAAATATTTCCTCCAATTAATCCCCTTTTAATGTACATGAATTTCATGCACCAGGCCACTAGCTTCTCTCATAAAATGTTCGTCTCTACACATTCTATGTATTTTTAATATATCATTTTCAAAGCTTATAGGTAATTACTTCTAATCTAATAAACGTTGTACAAAATGTTTTTCCACAAAGGAAGGGGATGGTAAGAGAAAAATAAAGTGAGCTGTGTGTAAAAATATTGCTCAGTGACAGTTATCCATGTCATTGTATGAAGGTGATTATCTTTGATGAACAGAATCAACAATTACATTTAACACTGTATCAACTTCTATCAAACCCTTACCAGAGATTTTAGCAAGAATGGACACAGACATCAGGGGGTGAGGGCATAAGTGGTGAGGGGGAGCAATGGGGGGATAAGGACACATATGTAATACCTTAATCAATAAAGAAAAGATAAAGAAAAAGATGTAGCTCCTTGACCCAAGTGGAACAGAATAACCCAACTGTAATGTTTGTAATACAAAACAATATTTATCTGTATGTTTTGAAATCTTGAATTCCCAATAGTAAATGTAAATTGTATTAATTTTTGACCCATGGTTCTAATAAAGAGAGATTTTCTTGAAAAAAAGAAAAAAGAATAGTTTTATTATATGCATCAGTTCAATTCTTTGGTGTGCCTGGAGGTGCAGGTGAGCCAGGTTCACTTAACGAAGAGCAGCCACAGAGGAGCCTGCTTGTATCATCCTCATTAGAGAGCAACTCCCTTCAAATGATGTTGTAAAAAATAATTTAAAAGAATACAACTTATTTCTTCCTTTCACAATATCAGAAGACTATTTCAACTCAATCTTAAGTCTTTAAATGTGGGAGCTGGTAATAATTATTGTGTCACTTTTTGCTGAAAGTATATATATATTGACTCAAAAAACCCCTCCCAAGTTGTATATTGTGATAAAATGTACAACATTGTGACTATCATTAATAATATTATATTGCATATTTAAAAATTGCTAGGAGAGTAGATCTTAAAACTTCTCATCACAAGAAAAAAATTCTAACTATGTATGGTGACAGATGTTGACTTATTATGGTAATAATTTTACAATAAATACAAATAATGAATCATGAGGTTATACACCAGAAATTAATATGATATTATATTTCAATTACATCTCAATTAAAAAAAAGGAAGTGAAATGGAGAAGGAAACTGTTAAAGGAAAAAAATGAGAGGTTAGAGGTCTGGGCAAATTACACCCCAACTTAAGGCGTCACATCTGTATAACAAGCCAGTTGGAATAAATCAATGCAGTAATATTTAGTTTAAATTGGATATTGAGGTTTGACTTTGAGGTATTTTTTCTTTACCTTTCTCTTTATCAAATCCCATTTTACCCTAAAGCTAACCATAGACCTGGCCCTAAAACTAACTCTAACCTTAAACCTAAGCATAAGCATAACCCTAAAATAAACCTGACCCTAGCCATAAACATAACTTTAACCCTAAACCATCCCTATCTCTATCCCTATCCCTAACCCTATCCCTATTCCTAATCATAACCTTAACACTAACACTAATCTTAACCTTTACCATAACCCAAAACTACACCTAACACTAGCCTAGTCTGAATGCTGATCCAAATTATAACCATAATCTTAACTCTAACCCTAACCTTAAACCTATCCCTATTCATAACCCTAACCATAACCCTAACCTCATCCCTATTCCTAAACCTACCCTACCTCAAAATCGGACCCTAAACCTAACCCTAACCCTAAACTGATTCATAAACCTAACACTAACTCTAACCCTATCTCAAACACTAACCCTATGCATAGTCATAACCCAAACCCTAACCCTAGACTTAGCCCTAACCCTAACCCTAACTCTAACCGTAACCCTAACCCTAGCTCTAAACATAACCCCAACCCTAACCCTAGCCCTAACTCTAACCCTAAACTAAGTTCTAACCCTAAGCATAACCCCAACCCTAAACCTAACCATAGCTTTCACCCTATCCCTAACCCTAATACTAATCCTACACTAACCCTAGCCCTAACCCTAACCCTAACCTTAGCTCTAACCCAAAACATAACCCAAACACTACCCCTAACCCTAATTCTACCTCAAACCCTAACAATAACCCTAACCCTAGCCCTAACCCTAACCCTAGCTCTAATCCAAACCCTAACCCTAGCCCTAACCCTAACCCTAACCCTAACCCTAACCTTAACACTCTGCCTATTCATAACCCTAACCCTGGCCCTAACCCAACCCTAACCCTAGTTGTAAACCTAATCTTAACGGTAGCTCTAGCCCTAATCTTAACGGTAGCTCTAGCCCTAGCCCCAACCCTACCCCTAACCCTCTTCCTAAACCTTATAAATAACTATGTATTTTCTGGGGACAAATAGACGTGTAATGAGTCCCCATTCTGTCATTGAATAGCTAGGTAAACTTGGATAAATTTAACCTCTCTAGAATTTAATTTTTTAACTATAAGACTAGAGACCGGGTGCACAAAATTTGTGCACAGTGTGGTCCCTGGTCCTGGCCGGCAATTGAAGCTCAAGCGTCTGGTGTAGAAGGGCAGGTCCCAGCTGACCTCTGAGCCCTGGGCAGCACCTGGGCCCCCAGGCCCCCACAAGCCCCCCTCTGTCTGAGTCATGGTGCCTGAGTCCCCACACGGAGATCGGTAAGTGCAGCTAGACACCGCAGGTTGGGGCTCAGTGTGGGCCTCTGGGCCACCCAGTGGTGCTGCATGGAAGCCAGACAGACAACGCGCTCTCTCCCAGCCGGCCTTGACTGACCAACTCCTGTGCAAACCCATGGTGAGCCTGACTGGCCCCTGTGGCCCCGGCAGCTATGGCCTGGCTCACCTGGAAGCCAATTGGGGCCGGCAGCACCTCCACTGCTGCCCGCTGCCAGTGCATTGTCACCGACGCCCATCTTGTTCTGTGCCACCCCCTGGTGGCCAGTGCACCTCATAGTGAGTGGTTGAACTCCCAGTCAAAGGGACAATTTGCATATTAGGCTTTTATTATATAGAACTAGAGGCCCAGTGCACAAAATTCATGCATGGGGGGGCCCTCAGCCCAGCCTGCACCCTCTCCAATTTGGGACCCATCAGGGGATGTCTGACTGTTGGTTTATCTGGCCTAAACTGGCAGTCGGACATCCCTCTCACAATCCGGGACCGCTGGCTCCTAACCGCTCGCCTGCCTGCCTGCCTAATAGCCCCTAACCGCCTCTGCCTGCCAGCCTGATCGCCCCCTAACCGCTCCTCTACGATCCGATCCTGATCACCCCCTAACTGCCCTCCCCTGCCATACTGATCACCCCCTAATTACCCTTTTCTGCTGGCCTGATCATCCCCTAACTGCTCTCTCCTGCCGGCCTGATCACCCCCTAACTGCTCTCCCCTGCCACCTTTAGCACCCCTAACTGCTCTCCCCTGTTAGTCTGATAGCCCCTAACCGCCGCTGCTCGGCTCCTGCCACCGTGGCTTTGTCGGGAAGACATCCAGTCTAATTAGCATATTACACTTTTATTAGTATAGACTAGAGGCCTGATGCACGAAATTCATGCATGGGGGGTGGGGTATCCCTCAGCCCAGCCTGCACCCTCTCCAATCTGGGACCCCTCGAGGGATCAGACCTAAATAGGTAGTCGGACATCCCTCTCATAATCCAGGACTGCTGGCTCTCAACTGCTCGTCTGCCTGCCTTCCTGATTGCCCCTAACCACTTCTGCCTGCCAGCCTGTTCACCCCCTAACAACTCCCCAGCCAGCCTGATTGATGCCTAACTGCTCCTCTGCCAGCCTGTTTGCCACTAACTGCTATCCCCTGCAGGCCTGGTCACCCATAACTGCCCTCCCCTGCAGGCCTGGTTCCGCCCAACTGCTCTCCACTGCAGGCCTGGGTCCCCACCAACTGCCCTTTCCTGCAGGACCGGTTACCCCCAACCTCCCTCCTCTGCCAGCCTGGTCACCCCTAACTGCCTTCCCCTGCAGGCTTGATTGCCCCCAACTGCCCTCCCTTGCCGGCCTGGACCCTCCCAACTGCCCTCCCCTGCTGGCCATCTTGTGGTAGCCATCTTGTGTCCACATGAGAGCAGGATCTTTGACCACATGGGGGCAGCCATCTTGTGTGTTGGAGTGATGGTCAATCTGCATATTACTCTTTTATTAGATAGGATAGAGGCCTGGTGCATGGGTGGGGGCCAGCTGGTTTGCCCTGAAGGGTGTCCCGGATCAGGGTGGGGGTTCCCTTGGTGTGTGGGGTGGCCTGGGCAAGGGGCCTGTGGTGGTTTGCAGGCTGGCCATGCCCCCCTGGCAACCCAAGCGGAGGCCCTGGTATCTGGGAATTATTTATCTTCTACAATTGAAACTTTGTAGCCTGGAGTGAAGTCCAAGGCAGGCCAGGGCTTCAGAAGTGTGGTTTCCTCCATTGCTGGGGGCAACCCTAGCCTCCTGCTCTTTCCAGCTCCTTGGCTGCCGCCATTTCTGTTTGGATTTATTTTCTATCATTGAAACTTTGTAGCCTTGAGTGGAGGCCTAGGCTGGCAAGGGCAGGCAGAAAGCTTGGCTTCCTCCATTGCCGGGGAAACTCAAGCCTCCCTCCTGCTCTCTGTGGCCACAGCCATCTTGGTTGGGTTTATTTGCATATTCGCTCCTGATTGACTAGCAGGCGTGGCTTGTGGGTGTGGCTTGTGGGTGTAGCAGAGGTTTGTTCAATTTGCATATTACTTTTATTAGATAGGATATCTTCCATTGCTTTCAGAGAGGAAGGGAGAGGGTGAGAGAGATAGAAACATCAATGATGAGAGAGAATCATGGATTGGCTGCCTCCTGCACACCCCACACTGGGGATCAAGACCACTACTCGGGCATGTGCCCTGACAGGGAGTCAAACCTTGACCTCCTGAGTCATAGGTTGATGTTCAACCACTGAGCCATGCATGCTGGGCTCTTGTTCACATTTTAAGGAGAGAGAATTAACACTCCAGAGGTCGACTTGCCCAAAACAGCTAAGTTACACAGTGGCAGATTCAGGGGAGGGAGGGGGACTGGTTCTAAACATGCATTCATGAGGCCCTGTGTTAATCAGTTCAGCCATGGGGGTGGGTGGACAGACAGTGTCTCTGGCCCTTCAAGCAGCACTTCCTCAAGGCCCTCAGATTCACTGTATGACCCCCCATCCTCCCTACCTGACATAGGAGCTGAGGAGGGAGGAGGATGGGAAGGGCCATCTGCAGTTCAGCTGGGAGGGGACGTGGGAGGGAGAGGGAGGGGCAGAGCTGGAAGCACCACAGAATGGGAGTTAGAGGCAGCGATCTGGATGCTGATCACCCTGTCCCAGCGTCTCAGGAGCGTTTCTTTCTCTGGAAGCACTGCAAGCGTTGCCTTAGGCCATGGGACTTGAGGCTGGTCTTGGCCCTTCAGTTCTGTGGTGCGGGATACTCTCTGTCCTGGAAACTGGAGTCGGGGATTGGAGTTGGACCACCTGGGCAAGCCCTTTGCATTGGACCCCAAGCCCTTTTGTGTCAGCATGACCCAGTTCTGGGCACAGCTGATCTGTGTGTCCACAAGGGGGCTTCATTTTCCTAGTTTTCAACGTTTGCTTTCCATTAAGACTGTACATTCTGTTTTGTTGTTTTTTGTACCAAAAGTAAAACCATTTGCTTGTGTCCAATAAGTACTTGTCATCACTGAAGAGAACTTGGGGGTGGGGGAGAGGCGTGGAGGGATTAGAGCAGCCAGACGGGAATGACCCACATCCTGGATGTCAGGGTGGGAGGCGGTCGTGAACATTCCACGTCCCTCCTGTGGAGTTCAAACTAAGGTCTGGGTTTTACAGTCAGACCCTCAAAACAGACGGGATCTGACCCCAGGCCCCCTCCCGGCAGCTGCTGGAGACCCTACCTTCCCAGGGGCCGAGCCCAGCATGGGGCCTCCTCCCCCCCCCCCCCCCACACACACACACATCGTTCCTCATGCTCTGGCTTCCCTCCAGCACACCTCAAATCTGCCACCTCGGCTGCCAGTTTCCACTGTCTCCACATCACCCTGTGGGTGCTGTCGCCTCCTGCTGTCTCCCTGCTTCCCCTTCCCCCTCAGTCTGCTCCTGACACAGAAGCCAGAGGGTCCTCACCTACAGCCCCAGTGCCTCTGCCTGCACTCAGGGGATTCCAGTTCTCACAGGCCCTCGATCCCTGCAGGATGTGCCCCCTGACCCAGCCTGGACCCTCTTCCACTCATCCTGCTGCCCCTCCATGGGCTGTCCCCTCTGCCCAATGCCCTTCTCCAGACATCTGCCTGGCTCTCCTCCATCTGTCCACTTTCCCTCAGTGAGCGTCCCTTTGCTCCTCCCTCGTGGAGCCCCTATATGGCTTCATTCCCATGTTTTCATGGTGCCCATGCCATCTAATGGCTGTACCTCACGTCTGTCCAAGGCTATTTCCTCCTGGCACCCCATCCTCTCCTGGCAGAACGCACACTCCATAGTACAGGGCAGCTGGCTCCCTCCTGCTCTGCTAGCACCTGGGGACGCCTAGGACACGGCAGGTGCTCAGTCAGCGATACGGGTTAAGATGCTTAGGTAGCGGAATTAGGTAGAAAGGCCATTGGAAGGCGGACTCACTTGGAGCCAAGGATGGGGGAGCTCTACCCACAGTGCTCGGATGGGTCTATGGGAACCAGTTGTTCCTTTTCTTGCAAGAAGGCAGACAAAGAGAATGAAAAAGGAGCAGTGTGTGTTTTCTCTCAATTACTTAAAAGCTGATGATCTCATTCCATTCTAGAAACTCTTAGATCAACCCTGTGAGGAGGGTTCTGGGATTATGTGAGATTCCGTGGAGAGTAGGTGGCCTTTGCCTGCCACAAGGTGGGTGCTTAGTAACCGCCAGCTTTTAGTGCTGTGATTCATGCACTATTGGGGGCGGCCTGAGGGGATCAGACTGCTGTGGGAGCTCCACTCATCCTGGTCAACTGAGTGGCTGTGGACCTGCCCTCTGAGTGGCTGCTCCTGCTGTGGGAGCTCCGTGCACTCACCACCAGGGGGCAGCTCCTGCGTTGTGTCTGGTCAAATGGTCATTCTGGTCATTCAGCCATTTGGTTGCTGGGCTTTTATTATATAGGATAGGTGTTGCCAGGCTTGTTGTAAAGTCTAAGCTGGAACACAGGAAATGAGAGGGAAGTGGCATACATTCCAAGTAGGCAGAGACTCATCTTCCTAATCATTCCAGCCTTTCTAAGGAGTCTGGATTTCAATCTCCGTGCAAAGGGAATTCACTGGAAAGAAATAAACCAGGAACTAACAAGATGTAATTTACTGTTTTAAAAGGTCACTCTGGTTGTAGTGTAGAAAAGATTAACATAGAAGAAGAATGGGTGTGTGGAGTGTTGAAGCATGAAAAGCCCTGTGAGAAATGATGTCTACAGATCTAGACAGAGAATAAAAATGAAGATGAGGCAGGAGGTTACTAAAAAAGATAAGGAAGCATGGTATGAACTAGGTCAAAAACAAGTGGAATAGATTTTAAAAATATGGATTTGAGAGATTCTACTGAGATAGAAATATAAAAATAAAAACATATTTATATATGGAGAGATACAATCGAGCAGCATTCACATGGCAAAGACTTTCAATGTATCTAAAAAAACAGATATCAGTCTGACATAAAAATAATAAGCATAGGTTATGAAGTGAAATATTTTTATAATTTTTTTTCAGAGAGAAACATTTTTAAGGACCCATAGTATATACTTTTGGGTATATTTTATCTAAATATTTAAAGGCAGGAGTGATCATTTTAAATTAATTGGATATCAGAAACAACATATTTACTTAAATATAAAAATAATAGTTGCTTTCTCAATATAAAAATGTATTCTTTCACATTATGAAATAAAATCTGTAACCTCTGACCAATGATTAAAATGAAGGGCTTCTAACACATCTCTCAGAAAGAGGTTCTATTGATAAACACAATGAAAATTCTGATAGAACAATTTTTCTTCAACACTATTCTGGTGAAATAGTGCCTGAGAATTGGCAAATAATATTTTACTTGATTCTTCAGTAAGCCTGGGCTTATTCTTGTCACAGTAACTTATTTTATCTGTTAGATGTATTATCACCTTGGAAAGAAAAATGGATTTTTAAAAAATATGAACTCTATAAAGTCTGGCAAAGTTTCATGAGCCTTAACCAGTCAACTGCCACTTGGAGGCCTGTATTGTGCTGCATATACCTGTGGGTAGACTCCAGGGTGGCTGCCATTTATTGGGCACCTGCTGTGGGCTGTCAAAAAACACACATCAAGAAACAGCAAGCCCTGGCCAGGAACTTCCATTGGTTGAAGCATTGTGCCATACACCAAAAGGTGGTGGGTTTGATTCCCAGGCAGGGCACATTACCTAGGTTGTGGGTTCAATCCCTGTGTCAGGGCATGAATGAGAGGCAATGGATAAATGTTTCTCATGTTGATGTGTTGTTGTTGGGGTTTTTTTTTGTGTGTTTTTTTTTTTCTCTCTCTCCCTTCCTCTGTCTCTAAAAATATGTCCTTGGGTGAGAATTAAAAAAAAAAGGAAACAGCAAGAAGCAAACTGTCATGGACCTTGAATATGATATCATTTCTTCTTTAAAACAAAACAAAACAAAACATGGCATTGATTGAGCACCTACTATGTGCCAGGAGCTGCTCCGTGAACTGAAGATACATCATTTAATACATTAGACAAAAATTTCTACCTTGATTGAGCTTACAAGTTAGTGAGAAAAAAATTATTTACCAAAATGAAATCATTCTGCATATACATTGGCCATGTATATATTATTTGAATTTAATTTACTTTAATTTCCAATTAATATGTATGACTTCAAGTAATCATACAGTATACTCTTGGATTTATTACCTTGTTCTTTGTTATATAGAAGGACTGAGAGTGCCAATCAGACTTTATAAAAAATATATTTGTATTGATCCTTTTAGAGAGAGAGAAAGGGAGCGAGATAGCAAGAAATATCAGTTGACTGCCTCATGCATGCCCCCCACCGAGGTTCAAGCCCACGACCTGGGCATGTGCCCTGACCAGAATCAAACCAGAAACCCTTCCCTGCACAAGACAATGCCCTACCAACGGAGCCACACATTTTAGAGTACTTCTCTCAGATGTAATTATCACAAATATATTTGTGGTTTGCTTATTGGTTATTTTTTCCATGTTTTGACTCTTTTTCATAGACACATCAGGAAGTACTTCAAAATGATTTCGAATATATTTTAAAGTTACGGCTTAAGTGAAGTTAATGAAACAAAAAACTTTAAGTATAATCTCAAACATCTATAATGAGTTCCTTTAGAAAATCGTCTTGAAAGTTCATATTTTTCTTGGTGATTTGAAGAGAAATGCCTTAACTACTTCTTACTGTGCTCCAGTGCAGATCTGAGAATATGACCAAATGAAATAAAACCCCTGGATAATAATGTACATTTAAGCAGCAATTCGTAGAGTGTTTTATAACAGCACCCTCCTGAACTGCATAAAGCAAACATTGAACTGTGTAGAAATCAGCTAAAAGCCTCATTAAGCAAGTAATATTTACACAAATGTGTCAAACACTCCAGATTGATCCCTGAAGTTTCTAAGCATGAACACAGTCTTCTTTCTACCCAACAGTAAGCCCCTGGAGACAGCATCAAATCTCAAATGCAAAGGCTGGACTTTTGATATAACTGCAAAGCAAGAGTGAACCACAACTTCAGCAATTTAAGCAAGGAAGAGCATGATTTAAAAGTTGAACCTCTGGCTTAATATGTGCACTTGAGGGCTGTCCTGAGCCAGTGAGGTAGGAATAGGTGTCCAGATATACCAAAAAGTTAGAAAGTGCACTCTCCCCTTATTGGATCACTAGCTTTGAGAAACAAGTGTCCTCTTAACCACCAGAGGGAGGGTGTGGTGCAGGAGAGAGGGATATATGTTCCAAGACTCCCAGGAGATGCCTGAAACCACTGAAGCCAAAACCTATGTACCCTATGCTTTTCCGATATTTTACATACACTTTATGTCTTCTCTTTGGCATTTCCAAGTTGCCAGTAGCACCACTCTTGCACTTTGGGGCCATTGTTAAGTAGAATAAGGGTTACTTGAACACAAGCACTGTGACACTGTGACAGTCACTATGAGACCTTGGGGGGCTACCGCTAGGTCCACGCCTACAGGAGCCAGGCCAAGAGACGCTGTGAGAGATTAAGAAGTGTTTTACATTCTCTCACAGAAGACTGAGGCCAGTGTGTCAGTGTCAGCCACTAGAGAGTGTTTGTGTGCTCTTATACAGGGACTGGGTCAGGGCTGCACCAGCCAGCTGGGGGAGCTGCCTGAACAACAGGGCATCCTTGGAAGACAGCAGGATGTCTGGTGGGTGTACAACTCGGTCAGGCAGAGGGGAGCGCCCGAGTCAGTTGGGGAGTATATCTTATCTTCTGCAGGTGCAGGCCGTTTGCTTCAAGCTATGGGGGAAAAAAACCTCATAACAATATATTTCAGACAACATGTCCAAACAGGAGAGGACCGGGGTAGTATATACTAACAGCTACTAACTGACCAAGACACAGGTAACATTTTCAACATGGATATGCTGGACAAGAGATAGTTGACCTCCTCAGGTTGGACAGATGATCACACAGAACATCAAGCAATTTAAAACTTAGGAGTTGTTTATTTCTGAAATTTTTCTTTTTTCAATTTAAAAAAAAAATTGATTTCAGAGAGGAAGGGAGAGGGAGAGTTAGAAACATCAATGAGAGAGAATCATTGATCGGCTGTTGCCTGCACGCCCCACACTGGGGATCGAGCCCATAACCAGGGTATATGCCCTGACTGGGATTGAACTGTGACCTCCTGGTTCATAGGCTGATGCTCAACCACTGAGCCATGCTGGAATTTTTCATTTAATATTTTTGAATCACAGTTGACCTCTGGAAACTGAAAATGCAGGAAGCGAAACCGTGGATAAGGGAGGACTACTGTATTTGCTAAATGATTAGGCACCCGGGGTTTGGGGAGATCTATTCTGAGTGAAAAATAATAAAATAGATAACCACTTATCATATTAATTGCAAGAAGTTTTCTTACTCTACTACAAATCAAACCTCACCCTGACACACACACAATGTGTGTGTGTGTGTGTGTGTGTGTGTGTGTGTCTGTGTGTGTGTGTGTGTCTGTGTGTATAAGAGAAAGAGAGAGGGGGGGGGAGACTCTTATGTCCCTTTTGTGTCCATTTAGTGTTGCCTCTTAGATGTATAATTTGAATTTTTCAGTATATTTCCATAAACAGGTTAAATTACTTGAAATTGTTGTTATTCAAATAGTAATAAGGTGATAAAGTGACAGGAAATGACCTCTTCAAAAACAGGAGAGTAACTACCTCAAAGGTAATCCTATATAAGAGAGGAATATGCTAATTATTCGTTACGCCGTGAGGCGTAATGACTGACCACATAACAATGGCGTAATGACCGACTGCGTAATGACCGTGTAACGACCAGATCACGGATCTGCAGGAGGGTGGGGCAGCAAACTACAAGCGGGCAGCAGAGAGCTACAGGAGGGGGCAGGGCAGCAAGCAAGCAGGAGGCAGAGAGCTGCAGGAGGGCAGCAGCAACCTACTGGCACATGGATTCTTGCACAGGGCTACTAGTCCTCTCTAATAAAATGGTAATATGCAAATTAACCATCACCCGCTACATAAGCCACGCCCACCAGCCAATCAGGGCGAGTATGCAAATTAACCCCATCCAAGATGGCTACAGCCACAGAGAGCAAGGTTTCCCAGGTAACAGAGCAAGCCAAGCTTTCCATAGCCATTGCAGGCCTAAGCCTCCACTCAAGCTACAAAGTTTCAATTATAGAAGATAAACAAATTCAAACAAATTCGAACAAATGGTGGCAGAATGGAGCTTGAGAGAGCAGGCCAGGGTTGCCGGTGGCAACAGGGGAAGCAAAGCTTTCCGCACACCCTGGCCAGGCTCACCCGCTTAAGGCAACAAAGTTTCAATTGTAGACAGTGAATTAACTGCCACAGAAATGGCTGCCGCCCCAGAGGGAGCAGCAGGCTTGGCTCCGCTCCAGGCTACAAAGTTTCAATTGTAGAAGGAAAATAAATTCCAGATACCCAGGCCTCCGCTTGGGTTGCCAGGGGGCGTGGCCGGCCTGCAAACCACCACAGGCCCCTCGCTCAGGCCGCCTCACACCCCAAGGGAACCCCCACCCTGATCCGGGACACCCTTCAGGGCAAACCAGCTGGCCCCCACCCCTGTACCAGGCCTCTATCCTATCTAATAAAAGAGTAATATACAGATTGATCATCACTGCAACACACAATATAGCTGCCCCCATGTGGTCAAAGATCCTGCCCCCATGTGGACACAAGATGGCCACCACAAGATGGCCAGCAGGAGAGGGCAGTTGGGAGGCACCCGCCCTGTAAGGGAGGGCAGTTGTGAGGGACCAGGCCTGCAAGGGAGGGCAGTTGAGAGGGACCAGGCTTGCAAGGGAGGGCAGTTGGAGGTGATCAACTCTGCAGGAGAGGGCAGTTAGGGGTGACCAGGCTGGCAGAGGAGGGAAGTTGGGGGCAAACAGGCTGGCAGGGGAGCAGTTAAGTATCAACCAGGCTGGCAGCAGAGTGGTTAGGGGGTGATCAGACTGGCAGGCAGAAGCGGTTAGGGGCAATCAGGAAGGCAGGCATGCAAGCAGTTGGGAGCCAGCAGTCCTGGATTGTGAGAGGGATGTCCGACTGCCCGTTTAGGCCCGATCCTGGTGGGATCGGGCATAAACGGGCAGTCAGACATCCCTCCAGGAGTCCCAGATTGGAGAGGGTACAGGCTGGGCTGAGGGACAACCCCCCGCCGTGCACGAATTTCGTGCACCAGGCTTCTAGTATATTAATAAATGGCTTGGTAGCAACCTCATTAATTATTGTCAGTGTAGGCATCCCAGCTACAACAATAATAGGTAATATTTAGTCTCCCAAGTGCTAGGATTGTGTTAAAGGCTTTGGAGTCAAATAACTCAATTCTCATGAGAGCCCCTTTAGCCACCCATATTTTATAGGTGTTAAGCCAACTGTCCAACATTACACCACTAGCAAGGGGCAGTTTCTGAAAGCAAATTTAAGCACTGATTAGAGAACCTTTAATCACTTTACACACACATGTCACTTTAATATTTTTAATCAGAGTGTTTATATATGGTAGCAATTTATTCTTTTTTCCTTTTCTTGTCATCACCTAGCCAAGTTCAAAAGAAAACCATTTATGCTTTGTATTGTTGCTAATGAATTACTTTTTCATATTCAAAATAAACTTTTCAGCTGTGAAATTACAGGAATCATTAAAAAAACATTATTCATTATTATCAGAAATATAATGTGTTGTCCCTAGAAAAAGGCTTTGGATAAAAGAACATATATGGCTGTTTAAAAGTGTCCTTTGGTGGTCATTGTGTAGCATACGTGAGCACTTATTTCTAAATAGTGAGGGTTAAAATTCTTACCAGCTGAAGTTTCCAGATGGTGTATAAAGCAGGAAGCCAAAGACAGGTTGGCTCCAGAGTATATCCTTGAAGTAACTGCATGAAAACAGAAATGATTAAAAATGGTACTGTCATCATTGATAATAAACAAAATATGTCTGGACCCATGAGACCAATAACATAAACAGGAAAGCAAGGATCATAGGTTCAACTATCTGATGAGGCTATTTCCAAAACTCTTAACTCAGAATAATGTGCAAATATACCAAGTTATATGTTAAGTTTGAGAAGTCTTAAATCCAAATACATTAAACAAAATAAATCAAGGTAACCTCCTCCAATAACATTCATACAAGGCAGGGCAAAAATAGATTTACTGTTGTTCATATGAAAAATAATACAATAATTAATAAATAATAATACAAGAATAAACTGTGTTTCTCATACTCACAACTATAAACCTACTTTTGCCCCACCCTGCATGTAATGTTTTACAGAAGTTTAAAGACTGAAAGAACCATGGAGTTTATCTATCCCACCCTCTCATTTTACAGATGAGAGAGAATCATTGATCAGTTGCATCCTGCACTCCCCCTACTGGGGATCGACCCCACAAGTGCCCTGACTGGGAATCCAATGGGGACCTCCTGGTTTATAGATCAATGCTCAACCAGCTGGACCCAGATAAATGTAAAATGTCATCAATCACATGAACATGAAGCATTATTAAACTCAGGTAGATACAGTAAATAGAAAGAGTCCAAGGAGATGAGAATGAGGCAAGTTAGAAAGTGATGTCTTAAAAAACTTCGTTAAATTCTTATTTATTTTAGAATGTCTTATCTTTCCCATGTTTGTCATTCCTGATTATTCCAAATAGAATCTAGTTTATTCTCCCTTGTGAAAGGTTCGGAGTTGGACTGGGGTCACACACAACCGATTCAAGGCTCAGTGTAATAAAAAAGATATTTATTCAAGGCACCTGGGTTCAGGTGGACTGAGTGCGAGAAGAGTCCGTGGCCAATGGGGAGGGAGCAGGCTTTTTATGTGCCTAGGGCAGTGGTTGGCAAACTCATTAGTCAAATATCAACAGTACAAATATCTACAGAGCCAAATATCAACAGTACAATGATTGAAATTTCTTTTGAGAGCCAATTTTTTTAAACCTAAACTTCTTCTAATGCCACTTCTTCAAAATAGACTCGCCCAGGCCATGGTATTTTGTGGAAGAGCCACACTCAAGGGGCCAAAGAGCCGCATGTGGCTCGTGAGCCGCAGTTTGCCGACCACGGGCCTAGGGAGAGCTGCCCGCCTCGGCTGACATTTGTATCTGAACTGGGCTGCAGGCGGCTTCTGTTGAGCACATATCTGGGCTGTGCAAGAGTTGTGGTCTTAGAAGTGCCTGTAAGATATTTGCTCAAGGGGAACATGTTTTTACAAGGCTCAGGCTTATAGAATGAGTTTCCCTTTGACATTTGTTAGATTTTTGTAAGGCTCAAGCCTTGTGTTCTCCAGTTAACCCTTTCACCTTGAACATTAAATATGATGGGTTTCATTAAAATGGTATAACTTGTGAAATTCCCTGGGAAATCTTACAAACACCTGAATGAATAAGCAATCTATTAAATTATAGTTATACTAGAGGCCCGGTGCATGAAAATTCATGCACTGGAGCGGGGGGTCCCTCAGCCCGGCCTGCCCCCTCTCACAGTTCGGGAGCCCTCAGGGGTGGGAGGCAACCCGGCGATCAGGGGAAGGTGATGCCCCCATCACACCACAGCTGCTGCCACCGCTGGCAGCACAAGCCTCAGCCAGCCCTGGTTACCTGAGCCTCAGGCAGCCCTGGGCTGCTGGGCAGCTGCCATCCGAGGCTTGCCTGTGCCTTGGGCTGCCCCTGGGCAGCTGGGGGGCTGAGGGCGGGTCCAGCCGCACCATGTGCCTGCCGCCCCTCCCCCTCCCCCACGCGGGCTGAAAGTACTGGGGGACTCCGGCGGGGCTGAGGGGACTGGGCACTGCCATCTTGTGGCTATGGGCGCCACCATCTTTGAGACAGTGTGACAGTCAATTTGCATATTCCCTCTTTATTAGATAGGATAGCTTTGATGATAAGTTCACTTTCACAAACTGTAGTTCTTTTGGTCCCATGGTACAGAAACTCAGCTTAAGGCACTTGAAGTTAACACAGTGGATAAATAATGGAATTCATATAATGTAGTGGTAGATTATAGTTGACTGTGGTTGGGAGGTGGGGTCCTTCCATAGGGAAGCATAAGCATGCTCCACTTCACTAACAGATGAAGAGGAAACGTGTCAGATATATTAGGGGGAAGTGTGGCAAGTAGGAAAATAGGTTTTAGGAAAAGAAGAGAAGCCCAGAAAGTGGTGGCATAAACAATTTTAACACTTGCAGAATTGTCAGGTGAAAGTGATCACACGAGGCTCTGAGCTGCACTATGACATGCAGACATTTAACAGAAGATAATAGCAAGCTCTTAAATCACTACCAATGTGCTTTCAGAATCCAGCCAGCAATCAGGTAGAGAAAGAGTAAGGTCATGTTCCTGCAGAGAGGTACTGACATCTCTATTTCCACTTTTCCGTGCAATTGCACCAACAGAGGGTGGATATGGATTATTCCTCTATCAACTCTGTACCTCATCATCTAGATTGCACTGTCAACAGTGACAATGAGATGGAAGACAGATTTCTCTTTTTAATTTTTCTAGCTTGTTCTCCCTTTCTCTCTCCTTTTTGAAAGAATGATACTTTTTTATTCTCAAAATAGCATTTTCTAAAAGGAACTCAAACTGTAACCCCATTTTCTCATATCTCCCACCAGCTTATCAAATGACATAAATATTTACATTAAATTATCAGAAAAAAAGCCTTTAGGATTAGAGGAAGGAATTTCTTCTGAGAAATGGAGTCAATAATATTCTCAGATGGAAAGAAAGCACTTTTGCATAAATATTGTGTCTTTATCAATCAACTTCACATAGCTAAATGGAAAGGATATAGATTTTTAAATAAAATATTGCCCTTTGGAATCATTTAAAAATAAATATATCATCTGAAAAGTGATTTATAAAAATATAATTAGAACACTGTAGTCAACAATGACAGGATTCACATCTTTTCAAGGACTCACAAAACCCTTCCTCAAATTAGCCATTCACTAAATCAGGATACAAGTCTCAAAAATTTTCAAAAATTGAAGTATGTCAGAGTATACTCTCTGGCCACACTGGAATTAATCTGAACATCCAAACAAATCCATCAACACTTTCCAACTGCTGGAATATTAAAAAATATATTTTTAGAAAATTTATTGAACAAGAAAGAAATCAGAATTAAGAAAATATTTAAAATGTCATAATAATAATAAGCAACTTATAAAAATGGGTGGAATGAAGCAACAAAACAGGGCTTAGATGGAAATGTATACTTTTAAAGACATATTTAACCAGAAGGTTAAAAATCAATATCCAACATTGCTTCTCAAGAAACTACAAAAGTAACGCAAATGAAGTAGAAAGATTGCAATAATAAAGGTAGATCAGAAAAAAAGTGAAATAGAAAACAAATGTCAGGAAACAACAAAAATATAGCTATCAGGAGATTTACAAATCAGATCCTGGAAGTGATGATAAAACTGCAGAGTGATTTTTTATCTATTCAGCAGACAGTTTCTGAAGTGTTAACTCTCATAAAGAATGAAATCAGAAGTCAAAAAAGTTTCACTAAGTACATAGTTGTCAGAGTACTTAGAAAACATGTCTAATGGCACATTTTCCTCTTCACTCCCTAGTTGTTGTTGTTCACTATATATTGCTGTATGTAAGGTCCATATAAATTTTTGGAGTATTGAAATTTTTCTCGTTCTCAATACTGTGTTTTTCTTTATATTTTAGCCTTAAAATAATATTTTAAAAAGGCCTTTGCCGCCCCCTCTTTTTTTTTTTTTTTTTTTTTTTAACTGGGTAGGCTTCTGACCACCATGGCATTGTTTTAGGGTTTTCCTGTCCTTATTCCTTCATGGTCAAGCAGGAAATGATGCAGGAACAATAGGGTCTGATAAACACTATCTCAAGATTGCAATTATCTTTCACCAACCACCACAATTTGTAACTGCAAATCTGATCACTGTCCCGGCATGGAGCTTGAAAATATTCACCTCCAGCTCTTTCTTCCCCAGGAGAGATGCTGCATTGCCCCCTCTGGACCAATATTTACTCAATGCCTCTTTGAAGGTAGTTGAAATTTGAATTAAATGTGCTGCATCCTCATCACTGCCTCTTGACTTAGGCAGCATCATAGAACTTACTGTGTTTGATGTGCAAAGTTTAGATTCTTTAGAATTAGCATCTGCCACCCATATCTTCACATCTGACTCAGACTAGGACGGATGTAATGAGGTAAAGGGACAAGGTCAGTTAAGGATCACACAGCATCTAGGTTCTTTGTTAGAGGATCCATCCTCCATGAGGTATATTACATAACCATAGAGCCAACAACTGCTGAGCCTCTCTAACTGCCCAGCTGGCTTAAAATTTTCAAGTGATTTGAAGAACTAATTAAAAGTTTGTCTGAGTTTGTGGACTTTAGATAATAAACTCATTAGTTGCATTCAAAATCAATTTATTAACTAGAAATATGGACTTTAAAAGTAGAAGCCCAGAACATGTTTGGTCTAGTTAACCACACACTGACAGTTTACATATGCAAATGAGAACCTGTGAAAATCCTTGTGAAAGAAGTGATAATGTTATCTACCTCTGATATTGTAAGCTAACCTTCTGAAGAGATGCCAAATGAATTGGATAATTATTTTAGCCTGAATCTACTGTTTTTATGGGCAGCTGCACTTTAACAGATTAAAGAAAAGCAGTGGCAGCGCAAATCAGAGAATTAGTTGGAGAAACTGGAAAACAATGCCTATAAATTCAAGAATATAAGCATTTTCCCATGGAACCTATTTATTATATATTTTAACATTTTATAGTCAAACTTCTGTTTCACAATATATAAACTTCTTTATATAAAACCATATTCTAAATATACTGGTGGAATGATTTTTTAAAGCAATCTAGAAGTGAATTTTATAAAACAAAGATTTTGACAATGGCAAAAACTGCTAATAATGGTTACTTTTCAATGAATGTGTTTATCTGTAACACATATTGGTCATCTCACAACAGTTCAAATTTTATTTTCCAGAGAATTAGACAATATCAGATATAAAAGATCATGTAGGCCAAGCTCCCAGATTTAATTAGAATAACTATAACAATCAATATTATCTCCAATACTACTCAGGGTAGTGCACAGGTATCTATATATATAAGAGCCTAAGCGACAATTATGACCGAATGACCAGAACCACCATAATGACCAGAACAACTGATCGACCAGTTGCTATGATGCGCACGAACCACCAGAGGGCAGATGCTCAATGCAGGAGCTGCCCCCTGGTGGTCAGTGCGCTCCCACAGCCAACCTCCTGTGACACCTTGCCCTAGCTGGCTGGACCCCATTGGCCCATGGTGCTAAACCATTCATAGATATCTGTTTCTGGGTGGGGGTTTCATACGTAGCAGAGCAGCTCTCTCGCTGTGATCTATTGAAAGTCAGCCCTTGACACAAGGGTTTGTCTCGCTCCCATCCTCTCCCTTCTCTGGGGGCCACCTGCCCACCGCAGTGGGGGCATGGAGGTGAGGGAAGGAGGAGGAGTGGAGGTGGGGAACCACGCAGTGGTGGGGTGCCGACGGCGGCAGTGGTGTCTGGTGTCTGTTCCTTCCATGCCCAGCCTGGTGACCGCTGCCTCCTCTCCCAACCCCACTGGGGCACTTGGGCCCAGGCTGAAACAGGGAACTGGAGGTGGGTGGCAGCAAAAGTGGTCCCTTTCCCAGGGGGGCTGAGGTCCAGCTTCCTCCTCGGGGCCAGTGGCCAACCTCTCGTTGTTCCTCCCCCCTGGCTGGCCAACCTCCTGTGGTCCCTCCCCGCCACATCACGAATACGTGCACAGGGTCTCTAGTCCTATCTAATAAAAGAGTAATACGCAAATTAACCATCACTCTGCTACACCCACAAGCCATGCCCACAAGCCACACCCACAAGCCATGCCCACAAGCCAATCAGGAGCGAGTATGCAAATTAACCCAACCAAGATGGCTGCAGCCATGGAGAGAGCAGGAGGGAGGCTTGGGTTTCCCTGGCGATGGAGGAAGCCAAGCTTTCTGCATACCCTGGCTGGCCCAGGCCTCCGCTTAAGGCTACAAAGTTTCAATTATAGAAGAAAAATAAATCCCAACAAAAACGGCAGCAGCCACGGAGCTGGAGAGAGTAGGATGCTAGGGTTTCCCCTGGCAATGGAGGAAGCAAAGCTTCTTCAGCCCTGGCCTGCTTTGGCCTCCGCTTAAGGCTACAGAATTTCAATTACAGAAGATAAATAAATCCCAACAAAAATGGCTGCCACCACGGAGTGAGCAGAAGGCTTGGCTCTGCTCCAGGCTACAAAGTTTCAATTGTAGAAGATAAATAAATCCCAGATACCAATGCCTCCGCTTGGGTTGCCGGGGGGCAAGGCTGGCCTGCAAACCACCACAGGCCCCTCGTACAGGCCACCCCATGCCCCAAGAGAACCCTCACCCTGATCTGGGACACCCTTCAGGGCAAACCAGCTGGCCCCCAACCATGCACCAGGCCTTTATCCTATCTAATAAAAGAGTAATATGCAGATTGACCATCATTCCAACACACAAGATGGCTGCCCCCATGTGGTCAAAGATCTTGCCCCCATGTGGACACAAGATGGCCACCACAAGATGGCCAGCAGGGTAGGGCAGTTGAGAGGGACCAGGCCTGCAAGGGAGGGCAGTTGTGGGCGATCAGGCCAGCAGGGGAGGGCAGTTGGGAGGAACCAGACTTGCAAGGGAGGGCAGTTATGGGCGATCAGGCCAGCAGGGGAGGGCTGTTGGGAGGGACCAGGCCTTCAGGGAAGGGCAGTTGGGGGTGATCAAGCCTGCAGGGGAGGGCAGTTAGGGGTTACCAGGCCGGCAGAGGAGGGAAGTTGGGTGCAAACAGGCTGGCAGGGGAGCAGTTAGACATCAATCAGGCTGGCAGGGGAGTGGTTAGGGGGTGATCAGGCTGGCAGGCAGAAGCGGTTAGGGGCAATCAGGAAGGCATGTAGGCGAGCAGTTGGGAGCCAGCAGTCCTGGATTGTGAGAGGGATGTCTGACTGCCCCCAACTTCCCTCCTCTGCCGGCCTGTTCACCCCTAACTGCCCTCCCCTGCAGGCTTGATCCCACTGGGATTGGGCCTAAATGGGCAGTCGGACTCCCTCAAGGGATCCCAGATTGGAGAGGGTGCAGGCTGGGCTGAGGGACACCCCCCCACATCCTGTGCACGAATTTCGTGCACCGGGCCTCTAGTTATTATATAAGAGATGATAAGATTTGCTTGTGCAAAAAATTCCTCAAGCCAATAATATGTCTAAATTTATTGGGAAGATCACCATTTTAGATCAAGCTAAAACACCCTTATTTAAATGTCTTTGCCTTAATTTAAATTAACCAGATTATCCTGGAATTCCTTAGCAAGTCCCATAAAAAGCCAACCATAAATACAAGATTTAGGAGAAGGAATGAGTAAAGCATAATAATGTAATCTCCTACAGAGCCTTCAAATAATGATTGAGACCTATATTAATGTTCTATTGCTGCTGTACAAATTTAGCCCCTAAAAAAAAAAAAAGACCCATTACCAGGGGTTAGTGGAGAGGGCAGAATGAATGGGCAGAGCATAGAGGACATTTAGGGCAGTGAAACTATACAGCATTATATTTTAATGATGGACACATTATAAATTTGTACACCACCAAGAGTGAGTCCTCATGTAAGCTTTGGACTCGGGTGATTATGGTGTCAATGTAAGCTTGTCAGTTATGACAAATGCACTACTCTAGTGGAAGATGTTGATAATGAGGATGGCTATGCATGTGTAGGGCAGAAGGTATATGGGAAATCTTTATACCTTCTACTCAATTTTGCTGTGAACATAAAACAGTTCTAAAAATATATATACACTAGAGGCCTGGTGCATGAAATTTGTGCACAGAGGGGGGTCCCCTCAGGCCAGCCTGCACTCTCTTGCAATCCGGGACCCCTCAGGGGATGTCCACCTGCCAGTTTAGGCCCAAGGATCGGGCCTAAACCAGCAGTCGAAAATCCCTCTCACAATCCAGGACCGCTGGCTCCTAACCACTCTGCCTGCCTGCCTGCCTGATCACCCCTAACCACTCTGCCTGCCTGCCTGATTGCCCCTAACCACTCTGCCTGCCTGCCTGATCACCCCTAACCACTCTGCCTGACTGCCTGATAGCCCCTAACCACTCACCTGCCTGCCTGATCGCCCCTAACCACCTCTGCCTTGGCCCCACCACCATGGCTTTGTCTGAAAGGACGTCTGTAATGACATCCGAAAGGTTGTTCGGCTGTCCAGTCTAATTAACATATTATGCTTTTAATATATATATATATATATATATATATATATATATATATATATATACTGTATATATATGTATTTAAAATACACATTTATTATTTGTAGTTCTATAGACCAGAAGTCAGAGCACAGTATGATTAGGTACTCTCCTTAATGTCTTACAATGCTAAAGTCAAGGTGAACAGCCTGTGTTTTATCTGGATGCTTTGGGGAAGAATTTGCTTATTTAGGCTTAAACGTGTTGGTTTACAGAAATCATTTTCTTGTGCAGCTAGAGGACTGAGGTCCTTGTTTCCTTCCTGGATGTGGGCAAGGGGTTGGTCTCAGGTTGTAAAGGCCACCCGCATTCCTTATGACCTCTCCCATCTTAAAAACCCACAGATATGTGTGGAATCCTAATTCTACTTCTCCTGCTGCTCTCTGATTTTCATCAGTCTTTGCCTTCCTCTTTTGCCACGTTCTTCTATTCTTAAAAACCTCATGTGGTTACATTGCCATCTTCACAGATAATCCAGAAAAATCTCCCTATTTTAAAGTCAACTGGTGAGTAACCTACCTTATGATATCTTCAAAGCCCCTTCACAGCAGTACCTAGACTAGTGTTTGAATAACCAGGAGCTGGGAATCGTAGGGGAATATCGTTAGGATCTTGTCTACCACAGGACTGCAGATGCACATCCATGTATTGCACTGGTTGAAAATTGGGGAAAGGAAACCCAACTATACCAATTTTTTTATAGGAATAAACATAAAGCCAGAATTGGGTGTTTGTTGTTGTTTTTTTTCCAATTTTTAGGAATTGAGATTTTATATAGTTGGTTTGCTTCTTATTTTAAATTTGAGATTTACTTTATAATGTAAAGTAAACCTGATTATTACAGAACATTTGGGGGGAAAGGAAAATGTAAAAAAAGTCACACATTGTCCCACTATTCAAATATTATATTAACAACTCATGTGCTTTTTACATGCCTTAGTAGTGTTGTGTATATGTGCTTAATAATTTTTCATGCTAAAGCATAATTGTGATAACAATTATTAAATGTCTGAATGGTGGTAAACTTTCAGTGGTGGAGTTTATCCCTAAAGAATTGTATGAGGGATGCAACAATAGAATCATTCCTTCCCATCATAGATTATAAGAATTCATTGAATTTCTTACAGTTTCATTCACGAACCTAAAGGAGGCAACTAACTAGTCAGTCGTATGACAGGTTTAATCAAATGGCCAGTTCAAACAGATGTGGCTTGGCAAAATGGTGACTTCCCTAAATTTCACACTATGGGTTAGTGATGTGCTTGTTATGTGTATATATTCTGTTTAGCTTTTATCCCCAAAATTCTACTTTTGAATTTCCATATAGAGTTTCCACTGTCAGTTGGATATGATCCTCAATAACTTTTTTAAGAAGTTTGCAAAGGCATTTTGTCTGAACCTCTGTATAAATGAAAATGTTTTATTATTGCCGTCACATTAAAAATATATCTCAGCTGGATATAAAATATATTGAGTTACAAACTTTTTTCTGTTAAAACTCTAAGTCTTTCTGTACCCAGTTTTGATATTTAGTTGTAAGAGAGAACACTAAATTCAGGATGGCTTGCATTCTGAAGATAAGCAGAATTTTCTACCTGAATGCATCTAACGTTTGCTTTTTGTTATCACTAAAATTGAAAATATTTCCATGGTTGTCCGCATGTAGATCTCTTTTCATGTTTTTTTCTTCTTCTTTTTATGCCTAATCTAAATTCTTTCATGGGTCAGAAACAAATCAATTTTATTTTACTGCTTTTATGATTATTTTGGTATTATCTCCAGGAACACTAAAAACTCAGATTAAATCTTTGCTTTCTGATTCCATGTGTGTCATATTCCCTGTCATTGTTTTTCCCTGAATATTCTAGAAAAGTGACTTTGGAAGTGTGACTCAGGTAGTTTCTTCTACAACATCAGAGCAATGTGACAGTGTTAATACTGCTATTGCATTTCCAGTTTCCTTTAAAGTATTTCTGTGTTATTATCTCTCTTTTTACAAAATGCTGTGGGCTTTATATCTTTATCTGTTTCTTCCAGGTGATATCTGTTTCTTTTTTGTAGAAGTCATTCTTTCCTATTTCCTAGTAAAGATAGAAAACAGGGTTTTATAATTTCCTTCTAGCTCTTAGAGCAGTGATTCTCAACCTTTTTAATGCCGCAACCCTTTAATACAGTTCTTCATGTTGTGGTGACCCCCAACCATAAAATTATTTTCATTGCTACTTCATAACTGTAATTTTGCTGCTGTTACGAAACGTAATGTAAATATCTGTGTTTTCGATGGTCTTAGGAGACCCTGCTAGCGGTTCTCAACCTGTGGACCATCGAAAACACATATATTTACATTACGATTCATAACAGTAGCAAAATTACAGTTATGAAGTAGCAACGAAAATAATTTTATGGTTGGGGGTCACCAAAACATGAGGAACTGTATTAAAGGGTCTCGGCTTTAAAAAGGTTGAGAACATGCCGAAACCGGTTTGGCTCAGTGGATAGAGCATCGGCCTGCGGACTCAAGGGTCCCAGGTTCGATTCCAATCAAGGGCATGTTGGTTGTGGGCACATCCCCAGTAGGGGGTGTGCAAGAGGCGGCTGATCGATGTTTCTCTCTCATTGATGTTTCTAACTCTCTATCCCTCTCTCTTCCTCTCTGTAAAAAATCAATAAAATATATTTAAAAAAAAAAAAAAAGGTTGAGAACCACTGGCTTGAAGGAAATCGTTTTCAGGGATTTCGGAGTCTTCAGGAAGATGCTCTCTTACTCTTGTTCTACACCCTGAATTCACAGTCCCATTTTTGTGTGGGGGGTTCTTAGGAAGGTGAGAGCTATGTCCAAAGCCTGTGTTTGCCAACAGAAAATGTGTATGAATACGTTTGATCTTGTTATTTGTTAATTCCAGTGCAAGTCAACTTTCTCAGATGGCTAATTGAAAAAAAGAAAAAAAAGAAGGTTCTAGATGTTAAAATGAATTTATTTAATAAAAACGTTTTATTGAAGTCAGGTTTTTTTGAGACTTGTACTGCTCAACTCCTCCCTTTAGCTTAATGTTTCTCTGAGTAGGTAGGGCACTGGTATTACCAACATTTTTACTGTGCATTGGTGACAAGGCTAATCTCGACTGCTTTCACTACAATTAGCCTGGCCTAATGAAAATTAAAAAAGACCTAGTTTTGAATCTCTACTCACTGTCTAGAGTTATGGCTTTTAGAAAGTTTCCTAAGCTCCTTCAATCAGTTTGCTAATCACTTCCTCTTGAGTTGGCTGTGTGAATTACATGAAAAAAGGTAGGTAAAGCTCCAACACTGGGCAAGCCACATTGGTAAAAATAAGTGGTAGGTTTAATTATTATCACACTCGCAGGATGAAATGAGTCAACATCCATTACTCATTCTTCCTATCCAGGTTCCCCTTCTGAAGATTTCCTCCTTCGATGGGACTAAACATAAAACACAAATTTATACTGAGGGATGAGATAAGAAGGGGTTAAGGTCAGCAATTTGCCTCAGTAAGTGGCACCCTCCCCCCACGAGAGATAGTCAACTGCTTTTTCTATTGATATACATTTTGAATATAGAAGCCAAAAGGCAGAATGAGTTTTCTAACTAATTGCAGGCAGTGGCTATATAAATTATCAATTTCATTTTTCAATTCCATTCCCTCCAGCTCTTTAGTTAGAGATATTCCTTCACCATTCCTTACAACATGTTGACAAGCATCCCTCATTGTTAGCGTGTCTGTATGTGCATACACATTCCCTAATAAGAATGTTAGCAGGGAACTCTGTCTCCTTCAGAGACGGCTACTGGATACCATTTAGAACAAAAAGAGCTATGATTTAGTAAAATGGTCCTCTTTCACTCAAAATGCTTGAGGTTTTATTGGCAAAAATTCGAATGTGTTTATTTCAGATGATAGTTATGTGGTAAATTAGATAAATTCATTTGGGAAACACTGGATTAGGACAAAAAATGTGAGGTTTGTTTATTGCATTACTGCTTGAGACCTGTAATATGCTATTGTGCAGCATTGATCTCAGAAGGCAAATAAGGCTTCTCCCATTAGTGTGATCATGGAAAGAGTGTGGGGGCGGCCTAGCCACAGTGGACATTCCTGATACGCCACCTAGAAACCCCGTACCCTTTACTGACACTGTGCCCCTTTCCCCAGCTTCTGTTTGTTTTGCTGCAAAAATGCCTCACCTGAAAATGTCTTCTAAGGGTTACGCTCAGGCACTGGACCTGCCTGCCAATTGGAAGAACTAGAAATGCATGGAAGTTTATATCCTCCTCCATTCCTATTCCTACCCTTCCCACCCTGACTCACAGCCAGTGACTGACTGACTGACTGATGGGGGATCCAAAGGCCCAAACTCCTTTGCTGGGGGAACTCTCAGATAGACTCCAAACTCCCCTAGGATTAAACTGAGCCAGGGACAGCACCTGATTTTATAGCCTCACTTGGAGATGATGTACCCTGCCCAGCTTCCCACTCCCCTGCCTCCCCGGGGTTTTCTCTGGGGGCATATTCTTAATAAATCACTTGCACTCAAATCTTTGATGCAGTGTGTCTTTCTAAAGGACACAACCTATAGCAGTAGCATATTTTGAACTTATGACTTGAGAAACAAAAATGAGAAACACTGCCTTATAGCATTATGATTGCATTCAAAATGTCTGGCAGTGTGTTTAGAATCTGTGTTTTAATGAGCAGCTGAAGTGACTTGAAGCAATTTGATGTTTAAGAATAAAGTAACAAGAAGTATATATTAATTCATATTAAATATGTCCCGATAAAGGTCTGCCGCTGTGGTTTGCTGGGTCCAGTTTCTATCACTGTACGTTGTTTTGAAGACTTATCCTTTACTTTCTCAATTATTTTAAGCAATCGTGTCAGGAAAGTTTCACTACCAAAAGTAAAATTTATATTAGCCTACTGGAATTACAAATAATAGTCTGTTAGAGCTTGGAGAGATCTTAATGATCATCTGTTTTAACCCTGTCATTTTAAAGACAAGAAGTCTTAAATTTAGAGAATACAAGTTATGCTCCAAGGTCACACAGCACCGTCCCAAGTGTTTTGAATCCTAGTCAGATATTTAATCTATATACAAGGGTGGCTTTGTAATTTTACAGATAATGATTGAACAGGACTGCATTATACTTCTGGTATGTTCATTTAAACTATAGTTATATTCACAAAAGTATGATCATTGCTTTATACAGAGATCATATTTAAAATTCTGAACCCCACAAATTGAAAATGGATTTTTTGTTTATATTGATTGTGAGGAAAGAAGAATATATATATATATATATATATATATATATATATATATATATATATATATGCAGCAAGATGCAATGAAAACTAGTAATACTTCCCATGATTTCACTTTAAAATTGCTTTGCTCTCATTAAATCTTAATATTGGTCCCCAAATAGAAATAAAATTATCTAAACATCAGTTGTTTACCAAGAAGGAACAACTTTCTAAACTTGTCAACAGCTTAGATTATAATACATTTTGTCCCAAGCAAGGACAACTTTGAGAATGAAAAAAGGTGCTATTAGTAAGTATTCTGGATCTGTCCCAGCAAATTGAGATGTGTGGTCATTCTTCCCACAAATGTGTTACTAGACCCTGCAAATCCTACCTCCCCCAAAAGAGTTCCTCACTCATCCTCTCACAGACAAGCTCTTTCCTCACTAACCATCTACAGCCCAGGGCATTTCTCCCTTGTGTAAGCTAAGTTACTTGGTGTCTCTCTCTCTCTCTCTCTCTCTCTCTCTCTCTCTCTCTCTCTCTCTCTCTCTCTCTCATAGTCCATCCTATACCCTTCACAACAACTAGAATAAGTGCATTTCTAATCACTGATGCCTAATAAATAATGTTTCAATTTAATTACTTAGGATTCAGTCATATATAGACTAATAGACTTTAACATGAAAATAACACAAATACATCCAGTCATACCAACATCAAATTGTATTCTTATTTATTACCAAACGCAGATACTTAAGATGCAAAGAAGTGATAAACAGTGTTCATTTGTGATTTGCATATTAAAGAGCTTCCAAAAGATTTGCTGAAAGAATAAAATATATAAGTGCCTTGCTTCTTACTTATATTTTATATTATTAAAGAATTCAGAGACATTATAGATCTTTAGTGACAAGATATTTCATTAGTTTTCTATTCTTCTCTTGTATCCCAAGCTAATTTTCCTAGTAGCTAATGACAATTCTAATTCCATTACAAGCTCTGCGAATAATCTCAATGCAAATATTGGGAAAACAGAAATTAATGAAAGCTAAAGGAAAAAGTAATGCAAATTCTTCTCTTCATGATCTCCTTGCAAGGAATGTAATGCTTTCTGATACCCACAGATATAAGCATCTCTGTCTCCCATGTTCTATTTAACAAGACTATTACAGTATCAGTCCATAGTAATAAAATCAATTTATGCAGCTATTGGCATGGAGGCATTAAGATATTTACAATTTTTACTTTACATTGTTTTGCCATGGAGTTTGAGAGAGTGGTGACTACTATTTCAGCCATGTTTCTTTCCCACACACTTCAGAAAATCCTTCAGGTTAGGTGGTAACATTTTATAGTGATTCCAAATATCAGGAACAAAATTTGGAATCTGTTGGCCTTGAAAGTGATTATTTCATAACACAAAATAGCTGAAAATGGATGCAAGGTGTGTAAAAACTGTCAAGCTCATGGATCAATTTTGTTAACTATTATTGTTCGCTATCCCCTATTTGGTGGGATTTGATAATTCATAAAGCCTACCAATAGACAATTATATAAATGTTTGCAATGAAAAAGGACATCAAGAAGACTCAATAAAGACTGAGCAGATTTTGTCTTAGGCATTTTCATGTATTACCTTACTTTATCCTCCAAATAATTCTGACTGGCAGATATTGTGATTTCTGTTTTTGAGATAAGAAAATATGATAAAGATTTGCTCAATGTCTACTAGTCCACTAAGTGACAGATCTATGATTTGAACACAGGTTATATTGTAACTCCAAATATGCTTTTCGATATAACAGAGGACTATGAATCCTACCTAGAGGTGAAGTATATTCCAAAAAACCTTTTATTTCAGTTCCTTATTTCAGTATCCATTTTATTATCAGTTTACTCCCGATATGAAGACACATATTAGGGTAGCTGGCATATTTGGGGTAGCAAGAAAATAACCTTGGAATAAACTTAACTAAGGAGGTAAAAGACCTATACGCGGAAAACTACAGGACACTGAAAAAAGAGATAGAGGAAGACGTAAACAGATGGAAGAACATACCATGTTCATGGATTGGTAGAATCAACATCATTAAAATGTCCATACTACCCAAAGCAATCTACAGATTCAATGCACTCCCCATCAGAATACCAACAGCATATTTCAAAGACCTAGAAAGAACTCTCCAAAAATTCATCTGGAATAAAAAAAGACCCCGAATAGCCGCAGCAATCCTTAGAAAGAAGAATAAAGTAGGAGGGATCTCCATACCAGATTTCAAGCTGTATTACAAAGCCACTGTTCTCAAAACTGCCTGGTACTGGCACAAGAACAGACATATAGATCAATGGAACAGAATAGAGAATCCAGATATCGACCCAAACCACTATGCTCAATTAATATTTGACAAAGGAGGCATGAACATACAATGGAATCAAGACAGTCTCTTCAATAAATGGTGTTGGGAAAATTGGACACACACATGCAAAAAAATGAAACTAGATCACCAACTTACACCATACACAAAAATAAACTCAAAATGGATACAGGACTTAAACATAAGACGGGAAACCATAAAAATACTAGAGGAATCCACAGGCAACAAAATCTCAGACATATGCCAAAAGAACTTTTTCACTGACACTGCCCCTAGGGCAATGGAAGCTAAAGAGAAAATTAACAAATGGGACTACATCAAAATAAAAAGCTTTTTTACAGCAAAAGAAACCATCAACAAAACAACAAGAAAGCCCACTGCATGGGAGAACATATTTGCAAATGCTAGCACTGATAAAGGTTTAATCTCCAACATCTACAGGTAGCTTATGCAACTTAATAAAAGGAAGATAAATGATCCAATAAAAAAATGGGCAACGGACCTAAACAGAATATTTTCAAAAGAAGACAGAAGGAAGGCCAAGAGACACATGAAAACATGCTCAAAGTCACTTATTATCCGAGAGATGCAAATCAAAACAACAATGAGGTACCATCTCACACCTGTCAGAATGGCTATCATCAACAAATCAACAAACGACAAGTGTTGGCAAGGATGCGGAGAAAAAGGAACCCTCGTGCACTGTTGGTGGGAATGCAGACTGGTGCAGCCACTGTGGAGAACAGTATGGAGTTTCCTCAAAAAACTGAAAATGGAACTCCCATTTGACCCAGTAATCCCACTCCTGGGAATATATCCAAAGAAACTAGAAACACCAATCAGAAAGGATATATGCACCCCCATGTTCATAGCAGCACAATTTACAATAGCTAAGATTTGGAAACAGCCTAGGTGCCCGTCAGCAGATGACTGGATCAGAAAACTGTGGTACATCTACACAATGGAATACTATGCTGCCATAAAAAAGAAGGAATTCTCATCATTTGCAGCAACCTGGATGGAATTGGAGAATATTATACTAAGTGAAATAAGCCAGTCAATGAAAGAAAAATACCACATGATCTCACTCATTTATGGATAATAAAGAACATTATAAACTGATGAACAAAAAGATAGTTACAGAGACATTAAAGCAACAAACAGACTTTCAAATTACAGGGGGAAAGTTAGGGAGAGGGGGGGTAGATAAGAAATCAAACGAAGGACTTGTATGCATGCATATAAGCATAAACAATGGACGCAAAACTCTGGGGGGTGAGGGCATGTGTGGGTGTGGGGTGGGGGGGGGTAATGGTAAGATATGTACACATATAATACCTCAATAAAAAAAAAATTAAAAAAAATTCATTATACAAAAAAAAAAAAGAAAATAACCTTGAAAGTTGAAGCTTGTGTAATTTGGGGCAAGTCACTTAATGTCATTATCAATTCTTCTTATCTTAACAATAAAATTAAGATATCTGTTTTTTCAGAGTTGTGAAGATTAAGTGATAAAGTAACTGATACAGCACTTCTTATCTATAAGACACTATTCACATGTAAGATATTTATTGTTGTTCTAAGACTAGATTGAATATTTACTGAAAATTCTCAGGTAGGGAATTTTGTTTTCACAAAGTAGCAATGAAGTGAGTATTTACATATCAGGACATATTGTATATTGTTATGTTCTACATGTCAAATCTCATAACTTCAACTGTGTACCTGAAATCCTAAATTCTTCAGAGAAGTGAAGGTACTAGAAATCCAAAACAGGGTATCAGAGATAATTTTTGCCTAAACAATTTTTATATGCTGATTATATGTTTACTTAATAAGTCAGTCTTGTCAGTGTGAGTAGGTCTCTCAAGATCATACACATTGGGTTGTAACATAATGTCCATCAACTATGACCAAGTGTACGATTTGTTAGTCATTAGTCAATGATTTTGTGGGAAATGAGACATTAATTGAAAAATACCATTTGTAATCATTGATTTAAAACTTGGCAGAGAATAAACCATGTATCCCCTCTACACCACCTTATTCCTTCTTCCTATGTAGAACTTAAGAATTTGTACTTGACAAACCATCTAGATGGATGAGTCAGAAAAATGAGACACTTTGAATAGAGGGCAGGGCTCAGAAAGGCTGAGGTGATTTTTTTTTCACACATTGCATTGCAAATAGGCTCCATCCTAAGAATGACAACTTTAAGTGTATAGAACAATGATAGTAGCCGGTAGCAATAAAATTACATTGAATGCATTTCTGCTCTTCTGGAACAATTGGTGGAGAGAATATGCCATATTTTATACGACTGGTTAATTGGTTAATTTCTGTCTTTAGGAGTGTATAGCTATCCTATCTAATAAAAGAGTAATATGCAAATTAACCATCACTCCACTACACCCACCAGCCACGCCCACCAGCCACACCCACCAGCCACGCCCACCAGCCCATCAGAGCGAGTATGCAAATTAACCCCAACCAAGATGGCTGCAGCCACAGAGAGCAGGAGGGAGGCTTGGGTTTCCCTGGCAATGGAGGAAGCCAAGCTTTCCACACACCCTGGTGGGCCCAAGCCTCCACTCAAGGGTACAAAGTTTCAATTATAGAAGGTAAATAAATTCCAACAGAAATGGCGGCAGCCACTGAGCTGGAAGAGCAGGAGGCTAGGGTTGCCCTGGGCAATGGAGGAAGCAAAGCTTCTGCAGCCCTGGCCAGCTCAGGCCTTCACTCCAGGCTACAAAGTTTCAATTATAGAAGATACATAAATTCCAACAGAAATGGCTGCTGCCACGGAGTGAGCAGGAGCCTTGGTTCTGCTCCAGGCTACAAAGTTTCAATTGTAGAAGATAAATAAATCCCAGATACCAGGGCCTCCGCTTGGGTTGCCAGGGGGCGTGGCTGGCCTGCAAACCACCACAGGCCCCTCGCCCAGGCCACCCCATGCCCCAAGGGAACCCCCACCCTGATCCGGGACACCATTCAGGGTAAACCAGCCAGCCCCCACCCATGCACCAGGCCTCTATCCTATCTAATAAAAGAGTAATATGCAGATTGACCATCACTCCAACACACAAGATTGCTGCCCCCATGTTGTCAAAGATCCTGCCCCCATGTGGACACATGAAGGCCACCACAAGATGGCCAGCAGGTTAGGGCAGTTGAGAGGGACCAGGCCTGTAGGGAGGGCAGTTGGGGGCGATCAGGCAAGCAGGGGAGTGCAGTTGGGAGGCACCAGGACTGCAAGGGAGGGCAGTTGAGAGGGACCAGGCCTACAAGGGAGGGCAGTTGGGGGCGATCAACTCTGCAGGGGAAGGCAGTTAGGGGTGACCAGGCCGGCAGGGGAGGGAAGTTGGGTGCAAACAGGCTGGCAGGGGAGCAGTTAGACATCAATCAGGCTGGCAGGGGAGCAGTTAGACATCAATCAGGCTGGCAGGGGAGTGGTTAGGGGGTGATCAGGCTGGCAGGCAGAAGCGGTTAGGGTCAATCAGGAAGGCAGGCAGGCGAGCAGTTGGAAGCCAGCAGTCCTGTATTGTGAGAGGGATGTCCGACTGCCCGTTTAGGCCCAATCCCACCAGGATCGGGCCTAAACGGGAAGTTGGACCTCCCTTGAGGGGTTCCAGATTGGAGAGGGTGCAGGCTGGGCTGTGGGACACTCCCCCCCTCATGCATGAATTTCGTGCACCAGGCCTCTCGTCTATATACATAAAGGGCTAATATGCAAATTGTCCACTCGGGAGTTCCACCAGGAGAGCATGAGTTCGATCGCTCACTATGACGAGTGCTGACCACGAGGGAGCAGTGAAAAACATGGCAGGCAACCAGAAGCAGCATCAGGATGCTGAGGGAGTGAGGGAAAGAGGAGGCAGGGAGGCCAGGCCTAGGGACCCTACCCTGCATGAATTTTGAGCACCAGTCCTCTAGTTTTCTATAATTGTGTAAGGTCCAAGGTAAAATACATGATGAGCTGATCCCCATTCTGACATTTTTGTACATCCCAATAGCCCCTCTGCATATATTCTTAAAAGTCTCCTTTCACCCTTAATTTTAATGTTTGTGTGACTATTTTGCAACTTCACTATACAATGTTAACTCATTGGATTGGTTTCTGCTCTTAGTAATGAGACCATTTTTTATACACT
Organism: Cnephaeus nilssonii; assembly: GCF_951640355.1. NCBI lineage: Eukaryota > Metazoa > Chordata > Mammalia > Chiroptera > Vespertilionidae > Cnephaeus > Cnephaeus nilssonii. The sequence goes on from NC_137080.1 coordinate 33,558,776, forward strand.
AGAAAAAAAATGAGTATGTGGCTTGTATTCATTAGCTACTTCTTTGCATGCTGGTTTTCACCCTTCCCGATGTCTAATCTCTGTGAAGTCTGAGCCTCAGGTAACTGATCTATGTGAATCACATCATCTGGGCCCTCTTGCCATGTGGCCTCCCATAGGGTTCAGCCAATGGGAGATGTCAGAGACAAGCAGAGGGCAGGTAAAGAGGAAGATCAGGATATTTATTCCACCTTACCCCACCCTCAGATTCCCTGTGGCACCTGCCTAGCTGAGGATCTGGTAGAGTCTGTGTGGCTTTATAGCCACAGTCTCTCTCCCACAGCTGCAGCTCCTGCCCCTTCTGCCTTAATGTGGCTATGGTTTTCCTATCGTTCTTTTCCACGATCACTGCTTATGAAATCATCCTTTCACTAAACTCTTCTCAGCTAATCCCTTTAGAATGAGGCAACTATTTCTTGTAGCCCTGGATGATACAACTTGTTCACATACTATTTAGATCCCAAATGCATTTGAATGTGATGTATGTGGGTGTTTCCCTAACTAGTGTAATGAAACATTTTTAAAGGAAAAGGAATTCTTGTGTATCCCCACTGTCAGTTAAAGTCAAACATTAGGTAAGGCATGGATACTAAAAAAGACAAAACTATTTAAAAATTAACCACAATTAAAACTACCAACCAACTAAATAACTAATTACAATATTTTGCTATGGCAAATGTTTTGCTAAAATCCAACAACGATTTCAGTCAAATATGATGTCATGAATGTACTAATGAAACTATGCGATGTTCTGGCCCTTTCCCCTTTCAGAATGTTATGTAAAAGTCATCACCATCTGTGCAGGACATCATATGAAACACCTGGTGCCATCTTGAATCCCTCTTCTTATCTACCCTCCCCCTGCATGCAATTGATTCACTGATTTTTGTCTTTAATGCTGGAGCACCACTGGCCCAATTGGTATTTTCTATATACTGGAATATTATATGGACTTAATCCTTCTTTCTCCAATATCATCTCACTCCAATTTGCTTCCAATTTGAATCGTGTGTCATATTCATAACATGTAAATCAGATCATGTCACTTGCCTTCAAATCTTCAAATGACCCTTTATAGCCCCGTTGATAAAGTCAACATGCTCTGCACAGTCTACAGGGCCTCAGATGATCTGGCCTCTGTTTTGAACTCCGTTTTAATAAGACGCACCCACCATCTTACACTCGGTAGTTGAATCATTCTACACATCTTGGAATTTCTCTCTAAATAAACCCTTTGTTGTTTGGGCCTCCACACTTGAGGTTGTCTTCCTAACACACATTTTCCTTTTCACACTTTTGCCTGGCACTTTAATCCAGTCCATCATTAGAGTCTCTTCTTGTAGGACTCCTTCCCTTGACCTTATTTGAATCTGATTTAAATGACCCCATTCTTTCCTCCCACCAGTTACAATTTTCAGTTCATGTGTCTGCATGCCTCTGTAAGATTCTGTTAGGAAAGAAAATATGTATATCTTGTTTACAGGTTTAGTCCCAGAGTTGGGCATATTGTAAGGAAGTTAGTAATATTTGTTTAACCCTTTGCACTCGCTTGCTTTTTTCTCGATTCCTTTATTCTACTCAGGATTTAATTTTTTAAATACCCCAGATTTTACAAAGCACGGCAGTAGAATAAAAAACTGGAGTTTCTTTTCATACAAACTTATTTATTTGGATTTTTTTATATTTCAAATTATTGATACAGTCAAAGAGTATAAAAAGAGCTGCTACTGATGCTAACTGTGTCGAGTCACATTCGACATCCGAGTGCAAAAGGTTAATGGATATAAAATGAATGAAATATTGCATTTAAATCCATTACCATATTTCTTGAGATTATTTTTATTATAGTTTTAATGATAAATTTTCTATTTTATCTCAAAATACTCAAATCTTAAACAGCTAAAGGCTCAGTAGTATTTCAAACTTCTAGTAGTTGTAACCTCAAATAAATATTACATGGAGAAGAAACTGGTTATTTTCTTCTCCTAATACTTCAGGTACTGATAGAGTAAAAAAAAAAAAAAAAAAGAAAGAAAGAAAGAAAAAAAAAAAGAAAACCACAAAAAACTTTACAAACAAACAAAAAACACTTGGAATTTGATAACACCAATAGGCAAATTAAAAGAAATGCTCTCTTACCTCGTATCTTTATAAGAAATACTAGTGGACTGGTGCACAAAATTCATGCATGGTGAGGGGGTTCCCTCAGCCCAGCCTGCACCCTCTCCAATCGGGGACCACTTGGGGGATGTCCAACTGCCAGTTTAGGCCCAATCCTGGGGATCGGGCCTAAACTGTAAGTCAGAAATCCCTCTCACAATTTGGGACCACTGGCTCCTAACTGCTCGCCTGCCTGATCATCCCTAACTGCCTCTGCCTGCCTGCCTGATTGCCCCTAACCTCTCTGCCTGCCTGCCTGATTACCCCTAACTGCTCTCCCCTGCTGGACTGATCTTGCCAACTGCCTCTACCTACCTGATCACCCTAACTGCCCTTCCCTAGCTGGTCTGATCTCACCCTCAACTGCCCTCCCCTGCCAGCCTGGTTGCCCCCAACTGCCCTTCCCTGCCAGCCTGATCTCGCCCCCAACTGCTCTCCCTTGCCAGCCTGATCTTACCCCCAACTGCCCTCCCTTGCCAGCCTGATCTCACCCCCAACTGCTCTCCTCTGCCAGCCTGATCGCCCCTAACTGCCTCTGCTTGCCTGATCATCCCTAACTGCCCTCCCCTGCTGACCTGATCTCACCCCCAACAGCCCTCCCCTGCCAGCCAATTTGGTTCTGATTGGTCGGTTTCTATGCCAGTCAGCATCAAAAGCTCCGCCACCTAGGCAGCCATTGGTTCCTCACAGTTCACCCAGATTTGGTTCTGATTGGTCAGTTTCTATGCCAGTCAGCATTTCTGGGCCTATCTCCAGGCCTGATCAGAGAGGCAGGGCTGATCAGCAGCCCCTGCAGAGTCCTGGAGAGAAATAGAGATGCAGCTACTGGTGAAGCCTGGAGAGAAAAAGAGAGGGAATGGCTGATCAACAGCTGCCACAGATGCTGCAGATCAGACCCTGCCTCTCTTTCCCCGGGTCTCTCTCCAGGCCTGATCCACAGCCCCCTTGGCAGTCAGTGCTGGGTCGCCATGCCCACACCAGCAGCAGTCAGTGCTGGGTCGCCACAGCAACCCAGCACTGACTGCAGGACTGACTTCTGGTAGGTCGAGCCTTCAGTCATTTTGGACGTTATGGACCCTGGGTTTTTATATATTAGGATGCTGGTGTCTTATTTTACTAACTAGTACAAACGATATTTCTGTTATTTTATATTCTGTGTAATGCTACAGATAACAACAAATAAAATGAATTTAATTTAGAATATTTATAAATAATTCAGAATAATGACAAAATAATATGAATCTTATATTTTCAGCAAAGAAGGGGTCACACAGTGAAAAATCTACTGTATTAGATTACAATATGGTATTCAAAATATAATTTCCATACACATAAGTGTTTTTAAATCTTTCAGAATTATATTTTAATAAGAAGTCTCCACTATAATGCTAATTCAAATTATAAGACAATATGTACCTACATTTTTTGTTACAAATGGCAAAGTTCTTTGAAAATAGTCTAGAAAGATGTTCAAAAAATGTTTTCACAGAAATATTTTTATGTGTCAAGATAGCAAGTATCTTCTTTTGAGGTCTATGTAAATATTGATATTCTAGAATAACTAGGAATTACTTACTTAAGAACAGAGTAACTCAAAAAACAGTTGCTTCTACATCACTACAATTCCATATAACTCTATGAATTAAAACAAATGTATTGAAATCATAATAGAGAAGTGAAAAGAGCAAACAGTATCTTTAGCATTTTCTTTTAAATCAACTTAATTCTAATAAATATAAAATGATAAAACATTATGCCATAAATAGTGTGTCCACTCTTTCTTTTTCTATATATATACTAGAGGCCGAATTCATGAAATTTGTGCAAGAGTAGGCCTTCCTTCTCCAGGCTGCTGGCACCAGCTTCCCTCTGGCACCCAGGACCCAGGCTTCCCTTGCAGCCCCAGCTTCATCCTGAAGGACGTCCGGTCTAATTAGCATATTACACTTTTATTATTATAGATATTTTTATTGATTTCAGAGAGGAAGGGAGAGGGAGAGAGAGACAGAAACATCAATGATGAGAGAGAATCATTGATTGGCTGCCTCCTGCACACGCCACACACTGGGGATTGAGCCCGCAACTCAGGCATGTGCCCTGACTGGTAATGGAACTGTGATCTTCTGGTTCATAGGTCAACACTCAACCACTGAGCGACTTGGGCCAAGCTGTTCTTTTTCTTTTATCTAATACTACAAAAGGTAAATTCATTATCATCTTGAACACTAATTTAAGCCATTTTAACCACCGTTGTATGATTACTGTGTGAATTGATTATTATTAATCATGTAGAGATGTTTTAAGTTTTCTGGTTTAAACATGCTGCTCTTTCTGTCTATAAAATGACTGTATTTGCTTTTATTTCTTTGAAAGAGTATATGGGCAAAGGGTATGTGTTCTCTAAAGTAAATCTGTACTTACTTATTTTTACTTAGGCTTCTACATACCTTTGGGAATGACTACTGTGAAATAAAATTTATTATTGTTGTTATCATTATCATTGATTATTAATTGAAGCTATATATTTGCCAAGCTTTTATGCTCTCATCATTGATCTTTCACAGTAAATTATGTCTATGAAGCAATATTTTATGTAACTATGTCTAATGTGCAGTTATAATGACATATGGGTTTGGCAACCTCTTTTATTTTGTAATTATAGTAAATATATAAAAACATGAACCTGGTTTTCTTATTAAATTGATTTGTAGATAATTTCTAAATCAGTGCTAACTTGTAAAACCTGAATAAAACATTATGGACTTAAAATTAAACGCTTAAACTTGACAATAACGATCCATTTTTTAAAACAGTCTCAATGTTTATATCATATTGCACATTTACTAGCTGCCAAAATTAAGACCCAAGATTATGTCAATCATTAATATCACTAATAAAACTGAAAACAAAGGGAACACTTTCTAATTTAATAACATATGTAAAAACTGTTGAAGGATGATGCTAAATTATCAAGTACTAAATAACTCCCTCTTAGAAATAATAATATATCTTTCAAAGAATGATATGACTTGTAAGGTTCCTTACTCAATTTGTAAGGTTCCTAAGAAAAACAGAATATAACATCTCCGAGGACATTTCTCAAATCACATCTGATTTTTAATTCTAAATTTGCTATAAAACCAAAGCCTTTTCGAGGCAAATACACCAAGAATCAGTATAGATCTTATAGATCAAAAAGGAGGGAAACTGGACCCAGCTGGTTTTGCTTAGTGGTTAAGGGTAGACCCATGAATCTGGAGGAGGTCACAGATCAATTCCTAGTCAGGAAACTGGCCTGGGTTTGGACTTGACTCCTAGTGGGAATGTGCAGGAGGCAGCGGATAGATGACTATCTCTCATCATTGATGTTTCTCTCTCTCTCTCCCTCTCCTTTGCTCTCTCTGAAATCAATTTTAAAACTAACTAACAAAACAACAACAAAAGTGGGGAAACTGGAAAGAATATACAGGAGTCAACGAACTGCACTGGTAATGCTGCAGGCTCTGACACAAAAAAAGCCTCCCCACACCTCCGGCCTGAATGTTGAAGCTGTGATTCATGTCTTAGGCAGTGCTTTTTCTGCTTTTTTAGAAGTCCCTGCAACCCCATGCTTGTAGTAGACAAAGACAGAAAGTGCCCAGGAGTCCATGCATGCTAACGTTTTATCTCTAGTTCTATTTTAATGACCATATAATTACAGGCAGCATTAAAAATAAACCTTAAAGTGTTAAAAGTTTATATAGGAGAGTTATTAATTAAGAGGCAGATGCATTCTCTAATAATCTTAGGTCTCTGGACATGTTAGTACACACTGCCAGCCTCAGACTCCACTTTTGCCATTAGCATGACATGTGGCAGCCGGCCACCCTTGGAGCTCTGGTGGGTTGCTTGGAATGTTAAAGAAACTGGTCTAAAATCTAAAAGCAGCTGTTTGGATCAGAGGTAAGAACCAGCATTGGCCTCCCCTGCCTGTTGAACACATTGCTTGGCTTTTTCAGTCAGCCCTAATGGTCTCCAGAGGGGTCCATGCTCCAAACCTGCACAATACTGCCCATCACAAGGTCAGAGCATGTGCTAATATCCTTATGATAAAAAACATTTAAATTCTATATTTGGTTGCCCCAGATACAGAATATCCTCAGGAAAAAAAACCATACAGCACTCCCCAGGGAATCAAGGATTTGTCTCACTGAACTTGGTCTATTACCTCCAAGTAACCAAAGAAAGGCTGCTTCTAGACTCCACAAATAGAAAATGCTACAGGTTTAATTTTTTCCAACCGTGTTCCTTAGTTGCCTCCCCTTTGATTCAAGTTCAATGCAGTAAATTCTTTCTTTCCCTCAAGACCTTTGAGCTAAAATGAAACTTGGGTACTCCGAAAATGCTGAAAAAGAGATTATTCATAATTATATGACATTGTAAAAAGAAATGAGCACAGTGGCCAAAGCTCAGAGGTACTATAGTTCTTGGCAATTTCTACTTATTTGTATAAAGTCAGAGAGATGAAGAGACAATGTGACAAATAGAACATAGTGTATCCCCAAAACAAATCAATTATTCCATATGCATATTTGCAGCAATGGGGAAGATTGTTCAAAGAGAGAAGTAAATATGTAATAGAAAAGTAGATGAAGTTGAAGTCAGAGAAAATAAAGGAGGTATCAAATAAGTATTTGTTGCTCTCAAAAGCAGTATTCACATCAATAGGTCAAATGAACCTTAATGGTTTACTTTACCCAGGCACATGCTATCGAAATATCATAAGGGTCAAAATGGAGCCCCCTACTTTTTAGGTATGCATAGATTTGGTAGTAGACAGATGGAGGCCGGGCTTTCAGGGGTCCACTGAAATGTAAGTGGGCATTGATTTCAGGATCTTCCCACTTCAAAACCACCTTTTGGATTTCCTACAACAGTAAGAGCAGGGAACATGACGCAATATCTTACAACACACTAGATGTAAATTAGAATCAAACCCAGGCTGGGTCATATGGATTGAGGTAGCATGGGCACAGTGAGGTCAAGTCCATTGGCTTCTGTGTGCTTGGGGTCAAGAGGAAGCTGAACTGAAGAGAGATGATTACAAAGTGGATGAAGAGAACAGGACATGGATTTGCTAAGTGCCCAGTTCCTTGATTATTCTCCAGCATCAGTCATTCAGTCATCAGTGGCCTGACTCTTTTCATATAATGGGGCAAATGTATGTTCCTATCTTTTAACATTAATGCCCTCAGTAAAAAAATCTTAAGAAATATAATTTTTGTGTGGTTATTTGCTTTTAGTCTTGCCCATATAATTACACAAATATCAGAATGGCTCATGGTAGATTTTCATTTCCATTAGAGTATTAGTCATGGTTCTCCAGGCAAATAGAAACAATAGGGAGGTTGGGGGAGTGGGAGGGGGACAGAGAGAGGAGATTTAAGAGATTTATTATAGAAATTGGCTCATGCAATTATGGAGGCAGAGAAGTCCCACTATCTTCTATTTGCAAGCTGGAAACCAGGAAAGCAGAGTTGGAATTCAGTTCGAGTCCAAAGGCCCAAGAACTGGGGGAGCTGATGGTATGTATATCTCATTCTGAGTCCAAATGCCCAAGAACCAGAAGTGCCAATGTCCAAGGCAGGAGAAAATGGATGTCCCAGTGCCAGAAAAGAGCATTCACCTTTCCCTCACCTTTTGTTCTCCTGGGGGCCTCAATGAATTGGTGAGGGAGAGCTCCTTTACTCAGCTTATTGATTCATACTCTAATATCTTCCAGAAACACTCTCATAGACATACCCAGAAATGATTTTTTTTTATTTTTATTGATTTCAGAGAAGAGAAAGGGAATGAGAGATAGAAACATCAACGAGAGAGAATTATTGATCGGCTGTCTTTGCACGCCACTCACTGGGGATGGAGCCCGCAATCTGGGCATGTGCCCTATCCTGGAATTGAACGGTGCCTCCTAGTTCATAGGCTGGGACTCAACCACTGAGCAACACAGGCCAGGCCAGAAATAAGGTTTTAACAGTTATCTGGGCATCCTTTAGCCCAGTCAAGTTGACACATAAAGTTGACCATCACAATTAGTATTCCAACTTTGGTATTGTTGGTAGTAGACTTGGTAAAGAACATCATATGCTACCATGGCAACTGAACTATGCTCAGCTTATTTCTAATAAAAACTTGCTTTTGGGGAATGAGGTCATAAGGGATTTATATTTTCTCTCTTTTTAAAACTTTTTTCTGAATTTTCTCAAATTTTAGAATATATTACACAAATAATCAGAGAATAAACAATCTGAAGTAAATCATCACAATCCTTCCTCTCCAAAAAAAAAAAAAGACTTTAATCAAACAAGTACTAGACATACTATATTAAAAAAGAAAAAAAGCTAATTTTAATCTACATATGTAATTTATTTCATGGGTGAATAAATTTATACCCATAAACTGCCAGAGAGAAAGAGCCAGAAATAAGGATTATAATAACTGAAGTGGGTAAATAATAGCCCCCAATGATATCTAGTTTCTAATTCCTAGAAACATTGATGATACCTTATCTGGTGGAAAGGGACCTTGTAGATGTTATTAAGTTAAGGATTTTGAGACTGGGAAATTATCTTGGACCATCTGGGTGGATCCTAAATGCAATCACGTGTATACTTATAAGGGAAGCACAGGGCCAAGGAATGCCAGCACAAAAAGCTGGAAGAGGCAAGGAGCCTTCTCTGCCCCAGAACAGAACCTCTGGAGGGGGCACAGCCCTGCTGAGACCTTGATCTCTGCCCAGCATAACTGAGTTTGGCCTCCAAAACTGTGAGAGAATAAATTTATGTTGTTTTCAGTCACTCGGTTCGTGGTCATTTGTAAACACAGACCTAGGAAAGTAATATGGTAACTAATTATAACCAATTATTCTCTTTCAGTGATCTGAGACAATGCACAGCTGTTGAGCACGGGATGCTATGCTATGCCCAGGCCTATAATGTTGTACCACACATTAACCGCTCCTTATAGTCCAGGGAGAATCAGGTAATGAAGCGAGGGCAGAAGCCTGTGTATTATTATTCATATAAAACATAAACTGCACCACTTAACAATAACTAGGTGCTATATGTTCACTCCATGGCTGGCTTCTCACATGCATTATGCAATAATATACTTTCCTTGTCTTTTTAATTGATATCACCCCTTACAGCTACTGATTAATTGTTCTCCAAGGACACTCTTGTTTTATTAAGGAAACATATTTGTACATTGGCTGTTTAAGTAAGAAAAGTATAATAATTTTGATAATTCTTGCTTAGGTTAACTACTAGGAAAAAAATCAAGTATCAACTTGAACCATTCGTTCTTCTAACTTAGATTCATCCTCAAGAGGCTTTATTTTTGGATATTCTGACTAGTTACATTCCATTTAAAAACTCTCTACCACATCTTGTAAAAATTTGGTACTGTAAGAAATATTTTTAAAAGCAATAGATGTATCACTTAATTGTGATAGGAACAATTGAGAATAAAAGATAATCTCAGTTTCACGACTGCTATGAATTAGAAGGCATAAAAACTCAGTAGGCACATGGGAGAGATAAAGACAAGTATCATTAATTGACATGGTTACAGTAAAGAAGTTAACCTCAATTCTCCATTGTAATATAACCATCCATTACCTTTGGAGGAGGAAAGAATCTTCACATTATACATTGCATATGTTATTTTTTAATCGTCAAAATGTTTAGCATCTATAATTTCACTTAATATTAATAAAACATTAAAATAGTTCACTGTAATTCTTTTGAGTGTTCCTAGTCATATAATAAACACTGATAAATTTACAATAGTGAAATACATAATAATCTTAATTTCTAAATATTATCCCTAAGATTACTCTCTACCACATCCCTCCAAATAACTCTTCAGTGGAGGGGGATGAGGCGGGGAAAGAAAGAAAAGCTACATGGAGTTCATTGTTTGTTTAGATGCCTAGAAAAATCCCAACTGAATTTTTTTGCTCAGATATTATTTCACTGCCAATTGTTTGTCTATCAAATAAGTTTAGAAGCGTAACATTCCATGATAGCTCTCTTTTTGCTCCATAACTGACCTTATCTTCATCTAATTAAAGCATACCCTTAACCCCCAAGCAGCAGTCCAACATTAATAATCCTATCTAATTCAGTCTTCAAAATTTCTCCATGCACCTGGCCCAACTATGTTTCAAAAGCTCAGGCTTTGTGTTTTGGATTCCCACATTATATTCAAATGGTAAATAAGGTATTTAAAAGAGCTTTGTCAGCTTGTCTGGTCTTACTTTTGATTTGCCTTAAAATTGTTATAAGTGAAGGGGAAACTGTTAGATGAACCACGACCCTCCCCATATTTTTGCAATTTATGAGGAAGAGGTGAAAAAAAGGTGTATAAAATTAGTTCCAACCTAAAAAGCAGTTAATGTTTAACCTAGCCTCCACCAAGCTAGGGGACTGTTTGCATACTGAACACTGTCATCTTACCTCTGAAAAAGTCAATTATCTACTTTTTTCTTTTCAGCTATCTACTTATTCTAGTGTTCACATATTATCTGATAATATAAAAAAAAATTGAATTCACAAATTTACAGGCAAGAATAACCAGATTTCTAGCCCTCTATCTCCTAGTAGTCACATATTTTATCCAAATGAGTTGGCTCTACCTTTCAGTACACTACTAAAAATATGAATATATACCCAAATTAATCATTAATATTAAAAAGCCATGAATCCAAATCTGAATTTTATGCATTTTTAGGAGGGAGGAAAGTACAATAAATAAAAATCAGACAGAATCAACAAAACTTGATTAGTAGAAAGGAAGAAGAAAGGGAGAGAGAAAAGTTAGGAAAGTTAGAGAAATCAGGGAAATGAATACTCAGGGAAAAGTTAGGCATGGTGTGCTTTCTTCTTGAAGCCAGATGGAGCTGTCTTGAGTCAGTCTGAAATCAGAAATCTCATTTCTTCAACCTCATTGGAGCTAAGATAGGAAGTTTAAACAAACCAGAAACATTAACTCAACCACATTCTGTGGTTCACTATCTAAATTACCAGCCCACAGTAGGGGCTTGGTAATTAAATTTGATTCATTCAAACTATTATCTAATTTTCTTAACTATTCTTTACATGTTCACTTTTGAGATACACTCTCTGAAACCTCCCCCAAACTCCACTGAAACCAACAATGATTGTTGCTTAGCAGAGACTCAGTAGAATGAAGCGAATGCAGAGGGTGTTCTGAAGGACTTGCACATAATCTGTGCCTACTAGTCTGCATTGTTTTGTTTCCTATTGCTTGATGTTACGCTAGTGCTTATTAAACATACTAGAGTCCTGGTGCATGACATTCGTGCACTTGGGGGGCGGTCTCTCATCCCAGCCTGTGCCCTCTTGCAGTCCGGGACCCCTTGGGGGATGTCTGCCTGCTGGCTTAGGCCCGCTCCCTGGCAGGCGGACATCCCCGAGGGGTCCTTAGTGCTGCTGCGGAGGCGGGAGAGGCTCTCGCCACCACTGCTGTGCTTATCAGCCATGAGCCTGGCTTCTGGCTGAGAGGCGCTCCTCCTGTGGGAGCACACTGACCACCAAGGGGAAGCTCCTGCATTGAGCGTCAGACCCCTGGTGGTCAGTGCACGTAATAGCGACCGGTCATTCGTTCGGCTGTTAAGTCGATTTGCATATTAGCCTTTTATTATGTAGGATAATGTCAGTGTAATAATATCGAGTACTAAGAAAGGTTATAAGAAACACCCCTAGACAACTTGATGTATAAAGAGTGTTGCAGGATTTCAATATTTAACATACATTTTTTTTTATTATGCCCCATGGGAAAAAGTGTTCTTTAGTGTTAGTACCAGGAATAGTTGTACTTTTCCTATGTAATAATTTTGTTTTCATCTTTTTTATTCTGTAACCCTTTATATTTCTCAATTTATTTTGAGTACCACAAACATTGAACCAAATTTGTATCTTACACATTGCATATGCACAAGGCGTTATAGTATATATTTTGGGTAATAATCTCACTACTGGCTTCAATAATTCAATGTTGAGCTAATTTTTGTGGATGCAGGTCTATTATATAAATTAACAGAATATAAATTGGTGAAAATGAAGGCATTGACGGGAGAAAGCAGAAAATGAGGTTGAGAAAGAAATACTTCAGGTAAATGAATCTGGCCTAATCATGTTCTTATTTTTTTTAATATATTTTTATTGATTTCAGAGAGGAAGAGAGAGGGAGGGAGAGAGAGCAACATCAATAATGAGAGAGAATCATTGATCGGCTGCCTCCTGCATGTCCCTACTGCGATTGAGCTGGCAACCTGGTGATGTGCTCTTGACTGGAATCGAACCTGGGACCCTTCAGTCCATAGGCGGACACTCTATCCACTAAGCCAAAACAACTAGGGCATGTTCTAAGTTTTTAAAGCGTGTTATTCTGATTCATTTAAAGCTGATTTTAGTGAATGAAAATATACTCTTATATCAGTTAGTAATAAGTAGGGATGAAAGTAACAAAGAGTCATACAAACATGGACTTTCAAAACATATGCAATTTATTTTTTTCTATTCAATATCAGGTTCAGGGTTGAGTAAATCAACCTGATATAACTTCTCCAAGAAGCCTCAATGTAGTAGACTCATTTTCTTTCTGATTGGCAATTTTTGTGTGGTCTAAGAATGACTGTTTTATTTCAGGTATAAGATCTATTTTTTCAGAACAGAAGAAAACAAAGATAAAAAGGAAAGCATCTATAGGAATTTCTTTCTATATCTCATTTACCAGAACAGTGTCATTGAACACCTCTAGCAGAAAAAAAAAAAAAAAAAGCTTACAAAGAAAGTATTTTAAATATCTAATCTTCATTAAATGAAGACAAAGAAAAAGGAGATTAGACAAGATATTGAAGACACAAGAGTATATGCCATATTTTATTATAATCTACATATATAAAAGCCTAAGTGACCATCCCAACTAAATGGACTGAACAGGCTGTGTGGGGTGACCAGGTTGGCAGGGGGGTTAGTGAGGGGTGACCAAATGACCGAATAGCAGGCTATGTGGGGCAACCAGGCCTGCGGGGGGCGGGGAGGCACATTTGGGGGTGACCAAGCCAGCAGAGGGGGGCAGTTGGGGGTGACCAGGCCAGCGGGGGGGGGCAGTTAGGGCCGATCAGGCAGGCCGGTGAGTAGTTAGGAGCCAGTGATCCTGGATTGTGAGAGGGATGTCCGACTGCTGGTTTAGGTCAAGATCGGGCCTAAATGGGCAGTCGGACATCCCCTGAAGGGTCCCAGATTGGAGAGGGTGCAGGCTAGGCTGAGGGGAACTTCCCCCCTGTACATGAATTTTGTGCACCAGGCCTCTAGTTATAATATTCTTATCACTTGGGTGATTATTCAAATATAACTTTTTGAGTCTTATAATTTTTCTTACCTGCAAAAAGTAATCATTTCTACTTCAAACAATTATGAATATTAAATAAAATATAATATTCAAACCTGCCTGTCATATAATATATGCTCAATAAATGCCAGGTTTTTCCCAAAAAAAACCTAAGTATTCAAACAGAGGCCATGGAACTATTCACTTAAAATAGTCAATTTTAAAGAAGAATTTCTAAAGCAGAGAAATATAGGGGGTGAGAGAAGAAAAAACACACAAAAAACCTAGTCTAAAATGTAAGTAATATTCTATGCTAAGTACCAAATATTTTACACATTTCATATGTTGTCTGTAACTTAAGAATTTAACATACCATAATGTGATTTTTTGAGTAGTGCAACCAATATATAATAAACTGAAAATTGTTTACTTCATAGTCTTTAAATATCAAGAAAAACTCAATTTCCTGTTTGTGGATTCTGTGCTAAAATTTAAGGGATTAAATACAGCAACGACACTATTCTTTTTATTTTCATTGTTATATCTTCATTTCAGTTGTTGAAAGCTGTACCATGTCCCTCTGGGAAGAGAAAAAATTCTAAATAGCACATCATGACATGGTGTTTCAGAAAAGAAAAATCGGTTCCTGAAAATATATCATGAAATCAATACATTTCCACAAGTGACCAGCTTAATCACCCAACCCTCCAGTCAAAAGAATTCTAATTGAAATGCTGTATGGCCTCTCTGTCTTCAAAAGTCAGAGTCTGCTCAACAATGCATTGACCATTTTATAGAAGTAAGTAGATCTGGAGAGCTATGTATTGACTTGAAAGGAGAACATTGCAAGTCTAGCCAGAAGGCTGCAATGCCTGTGCTTAGAAGTAATCAATAAAAAAATATTGTATTCATAGTTCTATCTATTTATTTCTGTCAGATGTATTATAGTGATCCTTTACATTCGGAGTGGCATAAATGTAGCAAGAATAAATTTTCTACTAGATAATGGTGCTATTTGGCTTTGCAAAAACCCTTCAAAAGTTGCAATTTAGTGTTCTGTCAAAATAAAAAAGCACTTTTTTTCTACTACAATAGATGCCAAGAAAACTCCATGAATTTTAGAGAAAGATAATGTGTATGAAATATTTAATTTTTCCAAAATCTCTTACTCAAGATTTCTTTCACGATGTTCTAAGAAACTACTTATCAGAAACAAAAAACACACCACTTTCACATTTTTCTTTCTCAGAAAAATGCTGAAATAATGATGAGAATTTAATCATCACACTTTGGCTGTTCACTTGCTTCTCTATGAGGGACACACACATACCTTTTCCACTTGACAAAAGAACTGTTCTCATTTCTGAAATTGGTCCAGAACTGCCATATAGCTATTTTAGGTGGACAAGTCTCCTTTAAATTAAGCCTCAAGTTTTGTGGGCCTTAAGCTAAGGATTAAGGCCCGAACAACCACATGGATAATAATAAATGTATCTTTTAATAATTTCTTGCATTTGGTTTATATTTAATTTACACATTTCATTGGGGGTTTAAACTGTTCACCTTAAATTCTTAACATTTTGCACCAAATTAATATGGACAAGTCCTTCAGCAATAAGAGTGTACATTATTTTATTACAGATATCTGCTCTGACATGCTCCCAGCTTCTGACCTTGGGCAAGTTACTTAACCTCTATAAGTCTTAGTCTTTTCAATAGTCAAATGGAGATAATAATAGCTTCAATTTTACCCTATCTAATAAAAGGGTAATATGCAAATTAACCATCACTCCATCACAAAGATGGCAGCGCCCATACCCACAAGATGGCAGTGCCCAGTTCTCTCAGCCCCGCCGGAGTCCCCCAGTGGGGGAGGACGGGTGCTGAGAGCGGGCAGCGTGAGAGGCCTGGCAGAATGCTTGCTTCATCACTGTGGCAACGAGGCAAGTGTTCCACGCCCAGCCGCGTATGGGCCTCTGGCCAGGCCAGGGCATGGAACGCTTTTGTTGTCACCCTGGCAATATAAAGTAATAGTTAATGCCAACTGTAGCTGGGGCGGGGAAAAGAGGCACCTTTATAAGGGGAGTCTGTACTCGCAAGCTCCTTCCCCTGGGCTTCCCTGGAGGCTCATGGGGAAGATCAGTGCCAGCTGAAGGCCAGAGCAAGCACTGCTGGTGGTGCAGGCAGCACGGGGAATCCGAGGATGAGGAGGAAACAGGCAGGAAGCATCACCCAGTTCCCTGAACCTTCTTACATAGAAAGCAAAAGCCTGAAGCCACAGGGGGTTGGGCATTAGACACTCTTGCACCCAGGCCTCAAAAGAGGTGATCAATGGTTGGGGTAAAGTGCCTGGAGGGTGCTGGCGCTGAAGCCCACCCCCCTCCCTCTCTCACCTTCTCCCCCTAGGAAGCAAAAGCTGTAAGCTACTGAGAGAGAGGGGAAGCAAAGCCGCTCACCCACCCACAGGGTGTGGATGGGCCTCTGGGCCACAGAGAGCCTCTGGGCAGCGGGCGCGGAGCGGCCAGGCTTCACAGAGAGCTACTGGTGCACAGATTCGTGCTCAGGGCTACTAGTATGAGATATTATATATCATTATAATTGAAGCATTATGTTATAGCTCTTATTAGGAGATTAAAGTTGTTGAAATATTTATACTTATCATAAGACAGTAAAGGAGTGGGGATCCTCCTTAAGAAAAGAGAGCAGTTATATCAACAGCAGGGATGATTCATATATTAGAACTACTTGCATCAGCTTAGGTGGAGTGAGAGTTATAAAGAAGATCAGAGTCACCATCACGACTAGACAGATGGCCTGGCCAGTGTGGCTCAGTGATTGAGCGTTGACCTATGAACCAGAAGGTTACAGTTCCATTCCCAGTCAGGGCACATGCCTGGGTTGTGACTCAATCCCCCGTGTGGGGCATGCAGGAGGCAGCAAATCAATGATTCTCTCTCATCATTGATGTTTCTATCTGTCTCTCCCTCTTCTTTCCTCTCTGAAATCAATAAAAAACATCTTAAAAAAATAGACTGGAGAAATGTGTGAGGATGAAATTGTAGTGGACTTAAGGAAGTTTGGATTTTAGCCTGTATTGATCAATGGATTTAAGTAGAGCCCAATATGATAATTTTTGTTTTGGTAAAAGATGTCTTAATGTATAAGGTAAAGTAGATGTGCACAAGACTGGAGGCAGGGACATCCACTTTTATATCAATGCAATAGCACAGGCCCAAAGAAAATCAAATTGTTTACTAAAGTACAGTGAGCAAGGTTGGAGATGAGAGTGGGAAGAGAGATTTTCAGAAAATAGAATTTATGGGAATATATGGCCGGTTTGATGTGGGACATGAGAGAGGCAAAGGACATCAGGATGCATGTGCCTATGACCTTGGAGAAATGTGTGCTAGAAGTTCAGATTTGGGAAACAAATCTGGATCAGGTCACGTGAGCTGCTGAGATCTGCCAGAGAGTACATAGAAGGAAACAGATAGCAAAGCGACGGTGCTAGGAGGACAGAAGTGTCTTGACTCTGTCTCTACTGTTAGTTATTAGCCTAATCAATCATCCAAGGCTAACAGAGCAAAATTAATCAAGATAAGTAATAAGTAAAATTAAACAATGAATGAATCGTTTGGCACATTTTGTTGATTAGGCCACAGGAAAACTGTACAAGACATTTACAGGACTGTCTGCTTAACTTTTCCCTTCTCGGAGATTTTCTCTCCCTTCCTAACCACGGGGAACAGCTGTCCGTTCCTTTAGTTACAACTGACTGGTCCAGAGAGGCTGTCTGACTTGAAGCACTTACTTCAGTGCAGAAACATTTTAAGTGTTAAATTTATTACTCCGTAAAAATTCAGGAAATTAATTTAAAAAATACAACTATTGGTAACCAAACTTGGCATCAAGGGCAGTTATGCCAAAGAGCATGTCATCTGTAGATTTGGGACTTCAAAGGCATTGTAGAGGCCCTAGCCGGTTTGGCTCAGTCGATAGAGCATTGGCCCATGGACTGAAGGGTCACAGATTTGATTCCCGTCAAGGGCTTGTACCTGGGTTGCAGGCTCGATCCCTGGCCCTGGTAGGGAAGCATGTGGGAGGCAACAATCTGATGTGTCTCTCTCAGATAGATGTTTCTCTCTCCCTCTCTGTCTCTCCCCCTCCCTTCTATCCTCTCTAAAAAACAATGGTTAAAAAATTCTCTGGTGAGGATTACTAAAAAAAGAAAAAGAAAAAAAAAAGGCATTGTGAAAGAAGACAGGGATAAAGGAACTATGTACCACTCCCAAGCTCTCTTTACCCTTCTGTGTAGATGCAAAGTTAACAAGCAATGGGAAATTAACTAATAAACACACAAAAAATATAGGTAACCCACAGCAGAGCAGACTTCAAAAAGCTCAGGAAACCTTGAAAGACTGAAAGAAAGTCTACTTGGTGTGTTACAGAAAGTAGGTAATCTTTTCTAGACATCAGATGAAGAAGCTGCAAGCTTTTTCTCATAATTCTGCACGGGAGTACTTAGTATTTGCAGCATGGACACCACCAAATCCTCTATGTGAGTCCAGTAAACATGTCATCAAGAGAAATACTAATAATCAAGGTAAATTCATTGCAGATTTATGCTCTTTGTATCCCTACAAAAAGACTGCAACCAAGTATGGGTGTTAGAAATTATATTTATCAAAAAAAGACTTTTGAGTAATAAATGAATACTATCCTTCTGTCCCTCTTATTTCGGTGTGGGCAAGTATAGCTTATATTGGAAAAAAATTTATCTGAAGGCAGCTGAGCATACATGGGATTCTAGATGGAGGCCAAAGAAGAAACTGACATCACTAATTAAATTTGTAATAACATTTGTCCTGAAGACTAATATTCACTTTGGACCATGCAAAGGAGATGGGGAAGATAGAGAGGATAATGAATCTACGTACAAATGCAAAAGGCCAACTGAAATTTATTTCATAAATTTTTATGTCTTATACTTAACAAATAATTGCCTCAATGAAGTAAAAGTTGGAAGGAAGAAAATAAATGTTACATTATGCCCAACAAATTCTGAAGTAAAATCAGATCTTAGAAATAATTCTTAAATAAATGTAAATCATTATCAGCCATTAAAAAACAATCAGGGCTGCAAAATACTCCTATGGGGTTATATATTAGACAACTCCATGAGTGATCATTCATAGATTACAATGCTGATGGTGCCCCTAGAAGTTGTCAATAACTGAGTGGCCCTGAAAACACTTTTATTTTTATTCTAGAATCCCAATACCTGCTATTTAATATTAGAGTAATGATAGACCACTTAGAAATAGATGGAAATTATCACCTTGGTTATAAATCTTTGACAGGTATACTTTTGTAAAAGTAAATTTAATATTCATACTAAACAAGTCATAATTTTACTTGTTAAAGGTCCAAGAATAATGAGGCCTTTCAATTATATGATTTGGACTTTAAAGAATGTGTTTTCTATTTCAATGATACCAGAATACTTTGTTTATAAGTGCAAAACACAATATGGGTAATCCTTTAAGCAATGAAAACATTGTTCTCTATATAACAATTCATCTCTATTGATCTTTTGCCTTAATATTTTCTAAATCCAATTTTCAAACCCTCTAAAGCACAACTTTCATATTACGAGGTATTCAAAATTTCACTAGGTCTAAGATTTTTTTTTCTCCTTATATTTCAACACACATATACACAATTTAACACTTATTACAATTATTATCATTTGTCTTCTCCAGAATTTCTAATTTTTAAAAATTGCACTGACCACCAACCTGGGTGAATTGAGTCTTTTTACTAGTAATTCATGGTTTTAATAAAATTATTGTAGCAATATATAAAGAAAACAAAGCAGCGAGTGGATATACATCATTCTAATATGGCACCAGAGAAAAAGAAGGTGGGTTAGCTCGTTTTGTCTTGGGAAGTTAAAAGGGTAGGTTAATTTATGCCGACAAAGAAAAATCAATAGCACATTGTGCACAAAAGAAGAATCAATCATCATTTCTATGGCCTCTATATTCATTATGACATGAATTTATTGAGGAAAACATTGCATCAAATATGAATTGAGTTTGCCTCAAAAGTTCCTAAGCTCATGGAATGTATAATCACGGTCCTTGCATCAGAAATTTTTAGTGACACCCAACATTCACACAGAAACCTGCAAACAATGAGTAGTGACTATAGATGGATATTTGGTGGGCTTCAACAGCATTTTCAGAATCATAAATCTTATACTTCAAATACCACATTAATAGACTTTTCCATCTGGTGTATATTTATACATTAATTATAATTTTATCAAGGATTCCCTGCAAAATAGCTCTAGTATACCAGGTCCTCAGGATTATTTTTGCTACTTGCAAAGAAATATATGTACACTCATTTGTGCCTATTGCCTATTTTTGTTTTGTTTTCATTTGTGTTTTCCAGCCATCCTTTCTCTGAAATAACTTTCCACCGCTATGGAAACCATTATTAATCAGACAAGTTGCACTTCTGTAAAAGCACATGTTAAGTATTTTTCTTCAACTAACATAAATTAATAAATAAAATAAAGTTTTATAATGTAAATCCTGAAATAAAGTTTTTCCAAAATTAAATATGTTCATAATAAAAGCTCTTTGAATAAAATAAATATTTCTTCTATGTGCTTTTCATATCTTCTCTGCAACCTTTATTTCCTGGGTCATTTGTAAAAGGGGAGAAATTAAGATTTCAGTTAAAGTCCATTTTCTCTTGGCTCAAATTAAAGCTTACAGTTCTTTGGTCCTAGCAGGTTTGCCTGTGTCTTCATAGAGTCAATATTCATTTGAAGTGTATAAGAATCCCCCACAAGGCTTTTTCTTCCTTTTCAGTGCAAATTAAACTGAGCTAACCAGCCACTCCCACTGCAACAAGGACCACATCTTCCTGAACCTGTTCTGTTCTGTCCTGACTAAGCTCATGTGGCAAAAAACTTCCCTTTCATCTCACCCTTATTTCCTAGCCCCTTGGACTCTGACATCAACACAATCACCAGTGCACCAGTTTGGATCTCATCAAGGTAACTTGAGTTACCGTTTCCATAGATTTGAAAAACACCGTACTACCATATACATCTGCAGTTCTCTAGATGTGGCACAAGAAAGAATATTTCCTTCTGACACCAAAATATTCTACTTATGTTAATGAAGCCTATTTTATGAATAATTAAGAGCATCTTGCTATTTGTCCTTAATGAAGTTTTTTTTTAAATCATTATTATTGATTTCATAGAGGAAAGGAGAGGGAGAAAGAAATAGAAACATCAATAATGAGAGAGAATCATTGAATGGCTGCCTCCTGCACGCGTACTACTGGCGATCGAGCCTGAAATCTGGGTATGTGCCCTGACTGGGAATTGAACCCTGACCTCCTGGTTCGAATGTTGATGGCAACCACTTAGCAACACTGGCCGGGCTGAAGTTTGTTTGTTTGTTGTTGTTTTTTTAATGAAGTCTCTAAACTTCTGTGTTTGTCCTGTTGATTTTGTTGTTTAATAATATTCAAGCTTTGACATTTTCCCCCCTATTATATATCCTGTTAATTCTTGGAAGTGCTCCAGAGATAATTCATGATTCTCAGATGTACTGTTTGGCTTTTTCATTCAGAATCTATATGGAAAAATAGATAAGCTCACCATTTATTTCTTTATTAGAGTTGTTAATGATCATGTTTAGGTCAGAATAGAGAATACAGTACATAGAAGGAGAAAACACAGTATCTGGTTATTCCCCCCACTTCTCAGGCCCCAAAACACCTAAAACATTCTTCTTCAGAATTTAAGCATAATTTATTTATGAAGGTGAATGGGAAAGTCCAGATGCACATTTGCTTAATTCTGGTCATAAAATTTTCTAAAGGTTGACAAAGGCTATTATTCGACAATTGGAATTAAAAGATACTGATATGGAAATGTTCAGAGACTATATCCTGGTACAAAAGCATTTAAAATAAAGTGATAACCCTTACTATACATATTATAGTATGACAGATTGAAATCAGAAGACTAGCACATGACACTTACTCATCAGGGTGACTGGAAATGCCAGCAAAGGAGAAAGGAAACTGAAAGGAGAAACTTAGATCATGTAATTTTAGAATTGCAAATCACTTTACAGGTTGGAGACCAATTGCATCATTTTACAGATGAGAGAAGTAAAGAAATGACTTACTAAAGGTTGCATAGCTAAATAGTGGCAGAATTAATACTAGAATCCACGTCTTCTGACTCCAAGTCAATATGTTTTTCACTACACTAACTGGTCAAACAAATCTTAATGAGTCTACGACGGTAAGCAAATCAATGATAAGTTTAAATCATTTACAACCAAGTATTTATTTGCTAATACTTAATGGTGTCCTGATAAATGGTATACCTATATTCATTATAAACCAATTTCATTTAAATTCCTATCTTAGAGATACCCAGAATCATAGTAGAAAATCTTGTATGTTATTACATTTTCAAATACTGTAAGGAGAAACTATGATTAAGGTAAGAACAATCCTCTAAATCTTTTCACATGAATAAAATGTAAATAACTACCTTCTCGACTTGCTTTATAAGCAGATGCAATGTAGACCGTGCTTACGAAAAAGCCTCTTTGCAGTAAGATTTACAAATATCTTTGTGTGGGAACATGTGTATGGTAGAGCATTGAAATATAAATCAATTACTTTCGACCTAACACCAGCCAGAAGCTGTACTGATAATTAACAAGCTGAACTCCAGCATACCTTTGCTATCGCTCATTAAAAAGTTCATCACGAATGTTAAAAAAATTCAGGATAAGCAAACTCTAGAGCATTGCTATTTAGAGAAGAAGACAGATGTCCATCTGGTTGGGATTATTAAAAATTCAAGCATGAAAGAAATGAAGAAAATATCGCTGGGGAGG
This sequence comes from Cnephaeus nilssonii, assembly GCF_951640355.1. Lineage (NCBI taxonomy): Eukaryota > Metazoa > Chordata > Mammalia > Chiroptera > Vespertilionidae > Cnephaeus > Cnephaeus nilssonii. Next base: position 33,581,320 of record NC_137080.1, read on the forward strand.
TACCTCGTGGCATGTACTCACAGAAGGGCTGCGCTGACATCTCTCAGAGGGATATCTCAGTGTCAATAAAATAAGATATTGTAGCAAGCTGATGGTCACTCGGGCAGAGCAACTATGTTTTCCCAAATACATGACAGAATGGGGCACCTTTGAATGCAGTCTTAACACACACGAGGTAAACTAAAGCACAGACAAATAGAGTCCACAGTTTTCTCCTAATGCCTTGAACAGAATTCCCTAATATGGTAAATGTAAACTACTAATGTCCAATTTTACAAAGATTGTTCTGCCATTTTGTTTTAAACAAATAGACAAACAACATAAAACAACTTCATAGTTTGTAAAGGTAAGGTGCTAGTCTCTTGCTCCTGTAAAGGAGGCATTCTAGTCTTAGTATTATATTTACTGGTCAACTGAGAGGTAGGTTAGGCTAGTCTCAAAGCCAAGTACTGCCTGTGTTATAGGTCCATTGCAGGTCTTCTAAGGAAAGAGTCACACCAACACCAGATTTCAGGTGGAGGTTCTGCCTGGCACAGGTGAGGACATGATTAAAATAGGCCTCGAGAACTAAGAGCCCCACAACGCAGTTCACTGGAAGTGGAAGGGAGAGCAGGGTCCCTGGCTTTTCTAGCTCACTGCAATTCCACGTGCTCATAGCTTTACCCAAGAATCTACCTCCTAAGCCTCCCAAGCCAGGCTTTTTATTTATTTATTTTTTTATTTTTTTACTGACACTTGTCCCTTTGCACCATTCTGTGATGTTCACCATTCCTCCTATCTACCTGAATTCTACCCATGATTCAAAGATTTATTTCTACCCATGACTCAAAGCCTTATTTCAAAGTATATCTTCTCTCAAAACTTACTCTAAATACTATGGGCCATATTGCTCTCACCATTCAAGCCACAATACATAATTTCAATATGTCACTACTCATTTGGCACTTGTATTGTTATTACTGATATATTTACATACAGGTTATTGTTTTCCAGTCAGGTATATGCTCTGTGACACTAGAAGCCATGTCCCATACGGCTTTTCTAACCTAGTGTGGTTGTATTTCACAAAGGAAGAAAATCTACTATGTTGTATAAGTTCATTGAAACTTTGTGAGCTGACCTAGATCTAACTACTCTGTTTAAGCCATTCTTTTAGATAAAACTTTTCTCAGCTCCAATAATACCACATAAATGAATTTAGTAAATAGTTAATATACAGGGTTAAACATTGCATGTATTTTCATAATACATGAAAACAAGCTGAAAACCTAACCATCATATAATCTTATTTTAAAAATTAAGTAGAAAGACAAGCATTTATTATTTTTTCTAACTTCACTTATCCTGCAAATATAGAGTTAGAATTCTAATCAAGAATTCTGAAAAAAATTATTCCTACCAATTCCTTTGGCAAAACAACTCCAGGTTATTCTAACACACATCATATGTGTGAGCTTGACTCATCTTCTAAAAATTATGGAAGATATCAATAGGCATTTCCCAGCTTCTCATTCAAAAGGAAAATGAACTTGTCAACTACAGAAGTACTATAATAATTTAAAAATATCCAATTAAATGTGCATGTCAAAACTCAAGTACTATAACTTTAATTGTAATTTTTGGCAACATTCCTTGGCTCTGTATCTTCCTTTTACTAGAAAAAAAAAGATTTTTCTCTGTCTAGCATATTAATCACATCTCAATTTTGTTGTTTCAAATTACATACAGTACTAAACTGGCTACCCGTTGTCACCCCTATTTAGACATTGTTTTAACCTTTCCGAAGATACATTATCTTTCAACAAAAACAAAAGTTATTCAATTATGTACTGCAGTGGCTTGCACAGTATTTCAGTGAGAGGCACATTGGCTGTAGTCATCCACACAGAAGCTTGGGGGAGAGTTATGGATTGGTTAAGTGCACTCCCACTCCTACTTGGCAGTCTAATATTACATCTTACCATTAAGCAAAAGGAAGTCTTTAATACATTAACAACATTCAATCTAAAGTGCCTCACAGAGAAAACTATAAAACACTGCAATTATCCTAAACATGGATGCAACACTATTAGATGTTGAGTATTTTAAAATGTGAATCTGTTATGTCCGTCTTAATCAGGAATTGTTACAATAAACATGTCAAAATCACTGTAGTTTAGAGAGAGATATCATTGATTGACCATAATTTTTGTGATACCATAAAAACTGTGCAATGGAATGTGAGCAAATCCTATCTTTCTGAATCTGGACAGTATCCAAAATTCTGTAAATGTTATGGGAAAAAAAAGTTGAATGCCTCTCCTTTGAAAGAAGGGTCTCTATTTTTCTTATCTGTCCTCTTTCGATATTAAAGGTAAATTTGGTGAAAATGTCTTAAATTATGCTTTAGACAGGACAATTAGATAATTTTTCCCCGAAATTGGTGATGCTGCTACTAACAATCTTTCAGTTTTAAAAAAATGTAGATGTCTACACTTAGTGTTTCTGTGCCTCACCATTCATTCACTCCATGCCCTACTCCAACCCGCTGGCTGTCCTGCCATTACCAACATCAAAGTTTTCTCTGGTCTCCAACAATCTGAAAATAACTAACTAACTAACTAACTAACTAACTAACTAACTAACTAACTAAGTAAATGTGTATGTATGTGTGTGATAGTATATTTATCCTATATAATAAAGAGCTAATATGCTAATTAGACTGAACAGCAGAACAACCATCTCAAGGACCTTCCAGACGAAGCTGGGCCTGCAAGGGCCGAGCACCTTGAATGAATTTCGTGCATCAGGCCTCTAGTAAAAATATAAAAACTTGTTTTAAAAATATACATGTTTTTTTCTTTACCCATTCATCTGTCAACAAACACTTAGGTTTTTCCAACATGGGAGTATAGGTATCTCTTCAAGATAATAATTTTGTTACCTTTGGATATATACCCAGAAGTTGAATTGCTGGATTATATGGTAGTTCCATTTTTATTTTTCTTAGGAACCTCCATACTGTTTCCATATTAGCTGTACCAGTTTGCATTCCCACCAGTAATACACATCTTCTCTCCACATCTCACCAGAGTGTTTTCTCTCTCTTTCTCTCTTTTTCTCTTGTTTTCTTTCTTCTTTTGATAATAAACATCTTATCAGGTGTAAGTTGGTTGCTTTTAATTTTGTTGATGCTTTTCTTTGCTGTAAAGAAGCTTTTTAGTTTGATGGAGTTCCACTTATTTTTTCCTTATTGCCATTGTTCTTGGTGTCATATCCAAAAAAATCATTGCTAGGATGACTGATGGCAAGGAGCTTACCCCCTATGTTTTCTTCCAGGAGTTTTATGGTTTCAAGTCTTACATTTAAGTCTTTAATACATTTGGGGTTGATTTTTGTGATTTTTGTTCTTTCTGCATGTGGCTGTCCAGTTTCCCAACACAATTTATTGAAGAGACTACATTTTCCACATTGTACATTGTGTTTTTTTCACCATACCACATACCCATGAGATAGACAAAAGTGTCTGGTTTTTCATTATTGTAGGGTGTTTGACAATAGTTAATTAATTGAGAAATATATTGAAATTAATATAAAATGTATACATTGAAGCAATGTTTTATAAAAAAGTGTTATTCACTGTTATAAATCTAATTATGTTTAAGTAATAGTTTTATATTTTTAACAACAATAATAAACATTTTGTGCATGTCTAAATAAAGGTGGATCTGACATTTATAGTCATAATCCTGAAAATCAAACTAAGAAGTGCAGAGTACCACCCTCTTCAGAATGGTGCCTGCATGAGCTTTATTAATATGTGTTTAATAGCCCTTCATTAGTAAATAATAGGTACTCAATAAGTATTTGTTTGCTCCATTAAGAAAAATACTTAGCAGAACAGATTCTTCATTTCTACCCCCTTTTTTTGACAGTGCTGTTTTTGTTCCCAGAATCTGTCTTGTGCCCTGAATACAGACGCTTCATTCCTGACAGGCCTCCAATCTCTGTAGTTAGCTTCCAATTTGAACTCAAGAACATTCATGATTTTATATGCAGATGTTTTAGGTACGTCTAACATTATAGTCAGCATGCCTGTTCAGCAATAAAGAGCTGAAGCTGATAAAGCACAAGGGATTCTAAGAATGGTGGTTTGAATAAATTTGTCCTAAACACCTCAACTCCTAACTTTTTTTTTAATAATGGTTTTTTAAAGAAGATTTTTAATTGTTTTTTCTAAGAGAGAGGAAGGGAGAGAAATATTGATGTGAGAGTAAAACATCAATCGGCTGTCACTTGCTTTCCCCCTACTGGGGATCAAGCTCACAACCCTGGCATGTGCCCTGACCAGGAATCAAACCAGCAACCTTTTAATGCACAGGACAACACCCAACCAGCTGAGCCACACCAGCCTTGGCACAACTCTTAACTATTATCTTCTCTTCAGTCACTATCAGTAGCTGCAAACAGAAGCAGTCAGACAAGGCCAAGGAGATACAAGTAAGGCTCCAGCTGCAAAGAATCATAACCGAGAAATGGTAGAGGAATTTTACCCAGGTAGGCAGACAAGAGCTCTTTAGGAGAAGGGTTGGATCCTAGAAATCTAGTCCTGCACCCCCACCCAGTGAAAGGGCAGTTAGTCACCACAGCTGTGGTTTGCCTCCCTGCTCTTAAAGAGCTGAGGAGGGGTGGGAAACAATGACGTGAATGTTCTCCACGTCTGAGTCTGGGAGAGAGTGAAGAGACCAGGGATTAAAGAGGCTTTTCCATAGCAAGTCTCTACTCCCTACATGGCTGACAAGTTTCTTTTGATGAAGAAGTGAACAGAGTTCAGCCATCACAAATCTGCTAAGATGGTATGTCCCAGAAGCTAGAGCTGAGATGCCATGAGTGACCATATTACAAATTATGTACCAGAAGGTGTAGTTATTGGGGAATAAAGAAGAAGTGCATTCAGAATTAGCTCTAACATGGAGGAAACAGGAAAAACCTGAAAAGAAACAGTAAGAACATGAACAGGAATCAAGGAATGAAAGCACATGCTTCTTCAAATAAAATCAGTGAATTTATTAACTGAAAAAGAGTATGATATTGTTAAATATCAAAATGGTGGCCTGGTATACGGGGAGACACTGAAAAATGAGGAGAATGAATTTGGGAGGCTAAATGTTAGACTAATATAAGTTCTGAAAAAATAGAAAGGAGCAGATGAAGTGTGGCAATAATTAGTCTAATAGAGAGAAAATGTTCCTGAGCTATAAAACAACCTGGGACTGTAGATAGGCTCAATACATAATGGTTGGGATCCATGAAAAAAGCATAACCTGGCAAAGAGGAGGAGAAACACCTTACAAGCCCTCAAGCCAAAAGAACTGGTTACCTAGAATGAAGATAAATAGAGAGGTAGATAGATGATAGAGTCATTGGATTCACCTATAACAGAAACTTAAAAAGATGGTGGAATAATATACGTAGAACACTGACAAAAAAAAAATAATAAAGAAATTTTAATCAAGAATTCTATACCCATCCAAAATAGCATTTGCCTGTCAAGTAAATGTGGATATACAACTGCAGTGGCAAACAACCATGCCACTGTGTACTAGTAAACTCAGGACTGGCTTGGGCAGCTGGAGGCCATGGTGCAGCAGGACCCCGGGCACTACCTGCACGAGAGCATGCTCTTCAACCTGACCACCAAGTATGAGCTGGAGTCCTCCCAGAGGCCGCAGAAGAAGCAGGCCCTGCTCGAGGTGGTCTCTGGCAAAGAAGGGGACCGCTCAACACTCAGTGCCTCAAGCTGGCCTAGGCCATCCACATCAGGAAGCTCTCGGCTCATGTAAACTGTGCACTGGAGCCAATCTGAGACTGCGGCTGGCGGTCCAGGGAGATGTCTCCTTGGTCCAGAGCCAGGGCCATGCTCTGGGCAGTTTGTTCAGCTCCAACCAGCTCTGCCCCGCAGCCCTGCACTGCCTGTGAGTATTGGGGTGAACATGCCGTGAGTGGGGTGCCCTGGACAGAAAAGGGCTGTTGGACACACTGGGTCCCTTTTTGTATTGTTATTCCTGGAAGCTGAGCTGCTTGAGCTATTAATTCTGGATAACCTCAGAAAAAAAGCTGAAAAACATAATGTAAACTATTCCCACTCTGGAAAAAAAAAGAAGATATAAAGAATATATCACTCACATGCCCCTTCTGAGGAAAATACTCTTCCCAGAAAATTATAAATCAGAATGGAATTTTCAAAATAGAAAAAGATAAAGAGAACAAGAAATTGTGATGATCAATAAATGCAGTTTAGATACATGATAGATACATAAAGATATGATTCATAATATGTGTATATAATTTATAAATACTAAAGATTCTTGAAATAGGGAGACTTCGAAGCTAATCATAATCTAGGACTAAAATTCTAAAGTATCTCAGCAAACAAAAGAATGAGAGATGAGAGTATTCTGGAAATTGATAGAAAGAAGCAGTAAAGAAATGAGATCTATAAGTAGGGGGAAGGGCATTGTTTTACTATATTAGAAAACTGTGTTTGATTATGAGTACTGGGAAATGAAGGGTAATCAGAAACAAAATGGAAATGCACTATAAAACTTCCAAAATGACAAGAGGAATGAAGAAAATAAATAACAATGATGAAGTCATCAAATGTTGGCTAAAGAAAAAAAATGACTGAGAACAAACACCACATTTTTTAAATTAGTGAAAAAATCAGTTTTGTTTTTATTTCTTAACACTAAATACAGACTAAAATTTCCCATTAAGAGCCAAATACATTTATATTGGCATAAAAACATATTATAGCTCATTTACAGGTAATACATTTAAAACAAAGGAATTATAAAACATTGAAAAAGTGGTTGAACAAATAAAAATTTATTCAAACAAAAAAGGACAAACAACTCTAATAATTTAAAAGGAAGATATAAAAAGCATACAGTTTAACAGGATATAGAATAAACAGAGAAATTAAATGTATAATTTGTGTGTATGTGTGTGTGTGTGTGTGTGTGTGTGTGTGTGTACAAAGGAATAGAGGTCTGAGAGAGCATAAATAGTTCAGTAAAATAAAAGTAACTCAGGGTCACCGATGCCATGCGGGGTGGTCAAAACTGATGACATAGGGACTGAACAAATGTCAGTCTTAACCTTCCTTATTTTGATAGGATTCAGCCCTATATATTACTACTTATGGGATCAGAGACATACTAGCAAAATAATTAGGTTACAAGTCTAAATCATATGTTTTAAATACCCACATAATACCAAAAGGTGAAAACATTATAAAAAGACAATTCTGAGATTTTTACGAAGCCATATTATAATTTTTCAGGCTTATAGGTTCAAATTCTGTTCATTTTTGACATACCACATTAACATGAGATAAAGTATTAATTAATTTGCATTCTAATGTACTTTTGGCAGAAGAAGGTAACTATATTTCAAGTAACCAAAAACTGCTAAATATAGAATCTGAAAATTATCAAAATGCAAATATTTCCAATAATGTTAATTCAACCATGTTAAACATATGGTAGATTTTATACTCTCACTGAAATACTACTTAATGTCTATATTGAGAAATTAGAGTATAAATTTGGAAAATAAAGATACTTAATTTTCAAAACAAACAAATACATTTTTAATAGATTATATAAGTATACTAATAAGTTTTTCATTTTAAAGAAATATATGGCAATATTTTGAAGAATTCAAGATAACCAAGAAAAGTGAAATTTAAAGGGACTCTCAATCTTACTAGAATACTTCACCAATATCTGTACTTTTCCTAACCCAAAATTTACAAACAGATACCAGAAAATGTATTTTCCTAGAGTTAGCGATTTCCAAATTCAAACTCTGATATAACAGGAGTGTTTAATTTCCTCAATGCCATCTGTTTCTTAGAGACTGAACCGACATTGTAATTATAATTAATTTAGCTATCATTTATCAATTTAAGTTAAATTCATTAGTTTTTTTTGTTTGTTTGTTTTTTGTTAAAGATCAGAACTTTCCCCCCCCTGGCATTTCAGTTAGCTTAGTCTCCTCTGAGTTCATACAACTGCATGCTGTGGTTATATATATTAATTTTTTTCAAAACTTTGTTGAAGAACAGTTTTGGCCTCAGCTTCACATATATATTCACCAATGATGCATTATAATAAACATCATAGAATTTTTTGTTCACATAAAAATAAAGTGAAATGGTGAGAAAATGTTAAAAGAGGTTTGCTCTGAAATCTATCAACGATTGCCTTTAACATTTTGCCTTTACAAGAGAAGGAAGGTGACACTATCATTATCAAGAGCTCCAAGACACGATTCCCCGATGAATTATTTTGCCCCTAGATGCTATTCCACTTATTTCTAAAGCTCAAGACTAAAATTTTAAGAGATATTTAAAAAATAAATTTTAAAATTCAAGTGGTTAAAAAGCAAATAAAAGTTACTTTAGAAAATTGACTTCAACTAACTTAGAATGTCTCAACATTTTCTTCAGGAGAAATTTGCATTTACAGTACCCAGCCAAGAGCCAAGATTTGTAACTCAGAGCTTCTACAGGAAATAACCAGTAAACGATTTAACCCGAATCCATTCATTTCCTTCCCTACACTCCATTCTAGGCTGTTTCAAGTTCCCACATGCAAGGTGGCTCTATGGTAACATGAATTTTCCACTCAAGACCATCTCCTTGGGGATTTTAGATAATTAGTTGTATTACAGTACAGAGAAAAGAAAAGGGGCATATTACTAAGTTGTGGGAAAGAAAAATAAGGGAGGAGAGTCAGTGACTATATATGGGTAGGATCAGGATCATAGAGCTGGAAAAGAAAGGTTTGGAATTCAACTGCAATAAGTAGCCTTAATGACTACTTAAGGATCATGGAGACAATCCAGAGAGACTTCGCAGAGTGAGAGAAGAAAAGAAGGAAAGATAAAACACTATAGATTATTAGAATTTAAGGACAGGGAGATGAAGAGATGCCGTAAGTGAATTATCAACCCTTGAAAAACACGGGGAAAGAATTAGCAAAGAATTTTGCCATAAGCATAAGGAAATAAAGCACATCACAGACACAAATGGTTTATGTTGTCATACAGGGGTCAAGACATGAAATGAAAATAATACATTGCATTTGACATTTTTGGATTAAGTAAGGTCCTAGGGGACATAATTTTAGGCAGAATCCTGATTGATAGAAAATAAAGATGGGTAAGATTCTGAAGGGCAGTAGGTAGGAATGTACCATAGACGGAGGAAGTTTGCTGAGAAATTATAAAGATGAGACTTGATCATGCATATATGCTAAGGTAACAATAACAATGAAGGTGTGGCTGAAGAAGATAATTGATAAAGAAGAGATTACTGGTCAAGGGTAGTACTATATGAGAGAGGATAAAATTTCGAAGAGTGTAGTTACTGAGAGAAGAGAGGGAACTACTTTTTATCTAGAGCAGTGGTCGGCAAACTCATTAGTCAACAGAGCCAAATATTAACAGTACAACGATTAAAATTTCTTTTAAGAGTCAAATTTTTTAAACTTAAACTTCTTCTAACGCCACTTCTTCAAAATAGACTCGCCCAGGCTGTGGTATTTTGTGGAAGAGCCACACTCAAGGGGCTTTGGCATGCGGCTCGCAGTTTGCCAACCAGGGATCTAGAGTGAAGAAAGTATATGAGAATAAGTCCCTCAACCATGTGTGTTGAATCCATCTACTTTCATTTTTTTGTTGTTGTTAATAAGAGACAGTTTATTTAGTAAGTCACAGAGGTAGAATAAGTGGGTTCAGAAAACAAGTTTAGGAGAGAGGAAGGTAAAGGTGATGCGCTTGGGGAGTGGGGGCGGGGTGGGGGGGAGATGGGGTGGAGAAAGGCACAGGCATGCTCCTAGGAGGGGGAGAGCACTTGAATCATCTACTTTCTATCCACCTCCCTAAATTAAACTACTACAATCTCTCTTCCAGACTGCAGTAATGCAATCATAATTGAGCTACAGGATTCTTTTCTTACCCCACTCTCATTCCCTTCTCCACAGGGAAGCCAGAATGATTCGTCAATATGCAAATTGGATCCTTTTACCTCTGGTTTAACCCCAGGGTAGTTTCCCATTACATTTAAAATTATGTCAGATGTCTACCAGTGCCTTCAAACTTCCCTGTGAGAGCAAATCCTTATCTGTATTTCCATCACACTCATCATCTTTGCTCTTTACTCAATATGATTTAGTCAACTTGGTTTTCCTTCATTTTCTTGAACACAACTATTTCTTTCCATAGATAAGGCTTTTGCTAATGCTGTTCTTTGCTGATCCTGAAATATTCTTGATATTATACACATAACTGACTTCTTGGTGCACAGAATGATGCTCAACCAACTGAGCAACACCGGCCAGGGATTGACCCCTATTTCTTGAACTACTAACATTAAAATATATCTCTTGACTTCTGTCTACTTATTCATTTTTTTTTCTGTAGGCAAAATTATATCACTATTCTAATTTCTCTACTGATTTGTACAAGCAAAATGACAGATTTAAATCTTCATTACTTGTCCCATCAAACACAAGCAGGATCTTTTGACCCAACTTCATAAAAGGAGGCATTAACCTGGATCATCCCTACCTCCTTTTGTAGATCGATCTCCGGCCACTATAATTTTGTCTTTACACAGTCAAAGGTAAAAACATTTACATTCTGTCCTGCAATTATAATAAAAGTTTCCTTAACTTGTCAATGGCTTGACCTTAAAAATTGAAAATCAATGTAATGAAGATATATTTTATAAATAACTCACAATCTATTCTTCTTTTTAATAATCTCATGCTCCCCAGTCAACTCCCTGCAGCCCTTCCACTAGGGGAGGGTGAGGAGGGCAACTTTTACCTAACGAAGAAGAAATGGCAGTTAGGAAGTTTCCATCAAGAAAGAAAATGTAATATAAATCCCTTCTAGGTTAGGAGAAAAAGAATGAGAAATATTCAGGTTGTAATCCACATAGTTTGAATTATTACCCTTTACACGCTCCCCGCAACTGCCTGCATATCTCCAGGTATAAAAATCCCAGATTCAGAAGTGTATAAAAACAAAAAGGTTTAGTTAACAGAAACATTTTTTTTTCTCTCCTTGAAATGTACATTGACAACCCTGTTCTCTTTTCCTTTCTAGTGCATATTTCATGAATATTTCTCTAATTTCCAAAATACAGCTGTAAACAATCTCAAGCCCCTTAGAGAAGTACTGGATTCCGCATGGTGCTGCTGATGCCACATAGTAGACATGGCAAGTCAAGCACCTGAGCAGGAAGTCTGAAGGGAGACCTAGAGAGCTCTGATTTCTTTCTTCTTAGTCTCAGGCAGGAAGATAGTATTATTTTGTGCACTTACTAGGAGCACACACAGTATTAGGTGATAAAAATAGAGATAAACAGAAAAGCATAATCGGAGAGATAGATGAAAAAAGGATGTAGAAAGCATTCCTAATATATTTTAACAAGTTAAATGGAAAGATTTGTATTATACATCTTCTTTCTTATAAAAGGAAATATACTTTATTGGTAAATACCATTGACAGCTAATTTTTTAAAAGAAAATTCATGCTCAGACAATACATAAAACATCAGTAACTATAAAAAATCTACTTTACAGGCCACATTATTTGGATGACATGTATTAAAACTAGAAAATTGATTAAAATCAGAAATCAATAGAAAATATTTTATCAGTAATTAAATTCACGGCCAAGTTTTTATAAAAATTACAGAATATACCAACACTTGGAAAGCCTACTTAAAAATTTATAGTGTTAACTTTTTATTTTAATGACTAACCTTATAACTATAATATTATATAAGGCATAATCCTTTAATTATTGAGATAATTTATTAAATCCTTAGTTAGCTATGATGAAACTGAAACATTTCCATTTCCAACTTTTTATAATATTTATTATCCTACCCAATTTCAGTCACTATGCATATTTAGATATTCTTATATTTCTATATTATATTTTTAATTAAATATAATTAAATTAAAAACCACAGGCATAAAACCTAAAGTCAGCATATTTACATATCTCCTACACTTTTTTCTTTCTTCTCATAACTATAAATATATATTCATAACATATTTATAATGTACTATGTTATATATACATACTAGAGGCCCAGTGCATGAGATTCATGCATTGGGAGGGGGGTGTCCCTCAGCCGGGACTGTACCCTCTCACAGTCCGGGACACCTTGAGGGATGTCCACCTGCCGGCTTAGGCCCGATCCCTGATCAGGCCTAAGCCAGCAGTCAGACATTCCTCTCGCAGTCTGGGGCTCTCGCAGTCCAGGACCCCTCACAGCCTGGCTCACTGCTCCTTAGCACTGCCTCGGAGGTGGGAGAGGCTCCTGACACTGCTGTTGGGCTCACCAGCTGTGAGCCTGGCTTCTGGCTGAGCCACGCTCCCCCTGTGGGAGCGAACTGACCACCAGGGGGCAGCTCCTGTGTTGAGCATATGTCCCTGATGGTCAGTGTGCATCATAACGACTCGTCATAATGCCATTCGGTCGATTTGCATATTAGTCATTTATTATATAGGATGTCCACATTATGAGGCTATATAACATATACTAGTAGTCTATTCCATAGCCAGAATTACCAGATTTATTTTATTTTTATTAAAATTGAATTTATTGGTATGACATTGGTTAATACAATTATATAGCTTTCAGGTATACAATTCTACAATACATCACCTGTATATTGCATTGTGTATTTACCACCCCAAGTCAAGTCTCCTATCACCATTTATCCCCACCTTACCCTCTTCAACCTTCCTTTACCCTCCTTATCTCTGTCAATAACTATGTGTCTATGAGTCTTTATTTTGTTTATTTGTGTTCATTGTTTAGCATTAATTCTTTAGCCATAGTTTTTGTTTTATTTTATCACCTATATTTTATTCCCTCACAGTTTTATAAAGAAGAAAAATAAAATGTTATTTACCACTTGTATAACTGCTTGTTAAGGGAAAAATTTGGATTCCATCTTTATGTATTACATTAAAAAAAACTTTAGGTAATTTTACTACAGAGATAAATATAAAAACCAAAAGTTTTAAAATCTTAAAAGAAAATATAGGTCAATATTTATTGGATCTATGGACTTCATAGATTTCATAAAATCTATGATAATATCACAATGGTAAAAGTTGAAAGGTATTATTATATAAAAGAAAAAAAAAACATTTCATATATATTATTGATTTCAGAGAGGGAGTGAGAGGGTGATAGAAACATCAATGATGAAAGAGAATCATTGATTGGCCACCTCCTGCATGCCCCACACTGAGGGTCAAGCCCACAACCCGTGCATGTGACCTTGACCAGGAATTAAACTATGACCTCCTGGTTCATAGATCAATACTCAATCACTGAGCCATGCTGGCTGGGCAAGAAAACATTCCCATATCTGAAATTCCTTGCACAATTTCAAAATAATAGAGAAAACTAAAATTATAACAATCTTAGCAGATTCAAACTAATATCCAGAATCTTAAAAATAATTAATTTTTATGGAAGTTACTGGTGAGATCTTCATTTCAAAGGTCATTTGCCCAAGGACTTCAATGTTTTAAATAAGCAAAGAAGTATAATTCAGGCATTTCAGATGGAAGGATTAATTTGAAGAAAGAAAACTATAGCTGAAATATTTGGAAGAATTTGAAAGGAGATAAAGGTTGCCATTAAAAATGGGATAGTTTGGAAGTAAATATGAATATACTAGAGGCCTGGTGCACAAAATTCATGCACAGGGGGTGGGGTTCCCTTAGCCTAGCCTGCACCCTCTCGAAATCTGGGGCCACTGGCTTCTAACACCTTGTCTGCCTGCCTGATCACCCCTAACCACTCTGCCTGCCTGCTTGATGCCCCTAACTGCTTGCCTGCTGGCCTAATTTCCCCTACCCACACTGCCTACCTGCCTGATCACCCCTAACCACTCACCTGCCTGCCTAATCCCCTAACCCCTCTGCCTGCCTGATCAACCCTAACCACTTGCCTGCATGATTACCCCTAACCCTTCTGCCTGCCTGCCTGATCACCCCTAAGTACTTGCCTGCCTGCCTGATTGCCCCTAACCACTCTGCCTGCCTGCCTGATCACTCTAACTGCTTGCCTGCCTGCCTGATTGCTCCTAACCACCTCTGCCTTGGCCCCCACCATGGCGGCTTTGTCCAGAAGGATGTCCGGAATGATGTCCAGAAGGTTGTTTGGCTGTCTGGTCTAATTAACATATTACACTTTTATTATTATAGATTAGTCAAATCATTAGAATACTGGACCTGGGCATGTTTTAACTTTCAAAACTTATCTAGTTATGCACGATTGTTATTTTTCCCATACTCAAGATTTGAATATTGCCTTGTAAAGCTGTCTGATTCCAAAAGCTACACTTATCCAGTTTCTGACTGGCCTTCTCCTAGGATCCATACCAAATGCTGAATTACATCCTCATTTACTAGACATCAGACCTAAATTAAAAATACCTGTTAGGAGATTCTCCCTGCAAAACACACTCTCTCTGGTATCAGCACTGGAGGAGAGCATTTTCCAAACAATTTCTCGATGAGACAAATACTGATGATAGATTTTCATTTGTTCTATTAGAAAAGAATAATGCCCGCTTTGGCTCAGAATTTATTGCCCCAACCATGAAGACACAAGGCAGTTTTACACTCAAGTGAAAGAAAAGTGGGAAAGGAAACAGAGCTTGAGAAGTTACATTACACAGATGCTGATTGTTTGGAGGCCCCCAAGGTCAACAGAACCTACTGGCCTGCAACAGCTGAAGACAGAGTGGTTTAATCTGTGGAAAACCATTACACTGTCCACATTGCACGGCAACAGCTACTGCCAACAACAGAAAATTCTGCAGGCCACAGCCCTGGCTACTGTTCAGAATACAGGCTGTCACCTAATCAATGTGTATGACTCCGGGTCACCCATCAATCTTCCTAACCAGGCAAGCAGCCACATTATGAAAAGTAACATCTTAAAAATAAACATGGGTGATATATTTCATGTGCAGGCAGGAGCTGGCACCAAATATTTAACTCTACATCTTTAACATTTACATCTAACATCTAAGGGCTTTCTCCCCACTTTGGCTTCCCATCTTATAATAATAGAACATTACCTCAAAACTGCAACATCCTTTAAAGCTTATCTTATTCTGGGAAGCAATCACTCTTACTTCCTCACAATGAATTTAACGTTCATAATAAAGAACATTTAATTATAGCAGCAGTAACCCATCTGAAATAGAAGTTTGATATCTGCTGTTATTTTTATGACAAGCTAGAGCTTTTTGAAGATTTTTTTTTTTCTGGAAGATTCAAGCAACTCCTCAAATGAGTTTGAATCTCCAATTAGGAAAAAGGCACTTATAGAGGCTTGCAGGGGCGGGGTGGGGGGTGGGGAGGCGCTTACACAGTGGCTTCCATTTTACTTTGCCAGAGAATGATGTGAACTGTAACACGTCAGAGAGGATAATGAGCTTCTAGGGCTTTCACCAAAACCTCATGAGCTTAAATCAGATCTTACTGTCTCTAACCCACACCTGAACATGTCACTGGACATGTAAAAAATTGCTTAAAGACAAAGATAGATGGTTTTGAGGTTTTAAAATCCTTAGAATACAGACACATATCATACAGATTTTTGACAAGCCTCCCTGGAAAGCAAAGATGAGCTGTCAGGGACTACACAGATCCCACTGAAACAAGCTCCAATTATCCATTTTACCACTAATACATCTAGCTTAGGAAAACATATTAACCCAATTCAGTGTATAGAGATACATTTTTCCCCATCTGGGGGACTACAAACTCCTAGAACTGGAAGCTTCTCATAAAAAGTAAAGTAATAGTTTTCTATGGCACATTGTAAAAAAATATTTAAGTGATTTGTAGCAGTCACAAATGATTTTTTTATTCATTCTTTATTTTTCCAGCCAGATAAAAATATTTTTAATTACATCAGCTTTAAAGAAAATGTTTTGTAACAAAATAAACAAAAGAAAAGAAACCAGAAGAAAACAAAACCAATCAAACACACACATAAAAACACGGCAAGGAGATTGTTAGCATTAAATCATCACTGTTATATTTTGAGTATCAAAGTTTAGTTCTTAATTATCATTATGATCAATCAGCTGAAAAAAAACACTAACATTAAGATACTTTTAGTCACTGAAATGTGGGTTTTTATTTTTCATGCTCTTAAACTTCAACTTGAGAAATAAATAAATAAATAAAGAACACAACATGCTTTAAAAACTCACCCTGCTTTAAGGAAAACAAAGTAACTCAAAAGTCAGTGACAAACTTTTGTTTCAGGACAGGGTGTTACCTGCACTGACATTCTAGGAATTGGAACAAATTTGGTGCATGGTAAAGCAAGACCCTTCTAGAAGGTCAATAGACAGCAGGCAGAGATTCCCAAAGATTGCTTTAGAGACTGTAGCTTGGACTTTCCAGGATCTCCAAGAAGAGCATCGATACAGGGGCAAACCCATTCTTTGACAAGAACTTGCTTAACAATCAAGAATCTTAAAATAGTATGTACCTAGCCAGGGCCAGATACGTAATTTGATGGCTCAATGCAAAAAAAAAAAAAAAAAAAAAAAAAGGGAAGCCCCTTGTTCAAACATCAGGAAAACAAAACAAAAAAACAAACAAAAAACATTTTTCCTACAATTTCTCCCTCTCTCATCCTGGCTTCGTTTTTATTTGCTATTTGAACGTACACTCCCTTCGCCACGAGGATACACCGAGGCAAGCGTGGACCTTCACAAGAGCACAGGTCCCTGCCGGTGATTTAGCACCCAAGGCCACATGACCAATCACTACCTCTCCCTGCCTGCTCCCAGCCTCCTCCAGGGGTGGAGAGTAGTATCATTCCCTGGGCAGGGGCAGTGAGCAGCTGGCTGAGAACCCTGTGATGGGAAAGGGAGGTAATTGGAGGCCAGACCCTGCATGAGCTGAGAGTCCAATTCCCCAGCACCACGGACCCCTGGAAATGCATGTACTAGTACAAAGCACAAATCCAAAAGTAAAATTATTAAGAATATTAATATAGTAACAGCAGACATTAAATCCTAAGCCCCTACTGAGTGTGTGACCCTATGCAGCTTCACTGTTTCCAGTCCCAAGAAGACAGCCTGTATCCAGCCCTAGGCCAGAGTTTTTCAGACTCAGTACTATTGACATTTGGGGCCAGATAATTATTTTTAGTGGGGGGAGAGGGGCAGGCTATCCTATGTAATTTAGGATATTTAGCAACAGCATCTCTGGTGTCTACCCACGAGGTATTCACCCAGTCTAACAGTCAATAATATCTCCAAATATTGCCGAATGTCCCCTGGGGAACAAATTGTCCCCGGTTATTTATACCTGTTTATATAAAACCAGGATAATATCCCTGTACTTCTAACATTCCTCTAGTGGTTTTCAGAGAAGGGAGAGATTCCAAGACCACAACTAACCTTATGATAATCATGTAGCTGTTACCAGGCATCAGAAGGTGAGTTCTGTGACAGTCTTTTGGTGCTCAGGCCGACTCTGCCAGGCTATCTTCTGCCTGGGGCACAGAGCAGGGCCTCCGCTTTGGAGTGAATAGGAGACAGGCTCCAAGGACACGTTTAATGTCCTTCAAGCAGAAGGCATGGAGACCAGTTGCTACCTTATTCATCTCTTATTTCCTCTGAGACAAATAAATCAAACAATTCCCCCCAAAATTCGAAGCCTTTTTGGAATGATTGCTCTGTCGAGTTGGAAGCCGTAAAGAAAGATCAAACAGCTTTAGGATCATCATTGGTGCTCTCATTCGGGGCACATAGGATCAGATGAAAAATGTTTTCCCTGATGCTGTGGTTGCCATATTAATGTTTAGGTGATTGCATCTTCAAATATTTATTTTTATTGCATCTTCCTAATGTTAATTATCAAAATCCCAGTATGTTAGTTGATTAGTCAGCAGCTTAGTATGATTAGTCAGCAGCTTCTTGACCATCTTGATTCTCCAAGACCTACCCAATTCCCTGTCCCTTTCTCACTATCTACATCCCTGCCTTCTACCAATCCCAAAGACTCTCATTACTTCTTGGCTTCAGCAGCTCTCCCTCCGTCAGGGCCAAATCAGGCCCTGTTCCCTGATGAAGGGGAAATGTGTGTAAAGGGGCAAGGACAACAAAGTCCACCAAGCTATTTCCCCTCACCAGCTCAGGGGCTGATGAGGATGTCATACCTCACAGACAAGTGCTTGCTTCTATACCTGTTGAACTTCTCTTATTCATTCAGATCTACAGCAAATGCAGCTTCCCCTGTAAAACATTCCATTCCACAGTAAGCACAGGCCTTCCCAATTTCATAAATGTGCATTGTTTCTACACTATATGAGGTATACTGCCTGGTACACAGTAGTCAGTCAGTGACCATGTATGGAGAAAAAAATCACCTCACATTGTAAGTCAGTGGTACATGTTACAATGCTATTGTTTTCTTTTCTTTTGTCTTTCTTTCCAGCTATATTATAACCCTTGAGAGCAGAAGTTATTCTCCCATGGCTAATTAAAGAATGAATAATTTGATGCATAATTAATCAATAGTTTAATTCTCTTCCTCTTAGTTGATACCCTTCTCAAACTGAAGCAGTCATTGCCAAGAAGGTCTTAGTCTCTATTCTTATAATCTCTACTGGTCCCAAAATTCAGCTCTTCCCAAGATCTCTAGATGTTTTTCCAGTCAAAGAAAAAACTGAATCATTGACATTTTCTCACTAGTCCTACCAAATTATTTAAAAATTCTTAACTCTTGGATTGTGTTATATTGGCTAAATAATTATCCCACTGCAGGCTTTTTTTCCCTGTTCTATAGTCTAAATAATACACAACAGGCACTAAATATTGTGATTATTATTATAACAAGAGGAGTACAATCCCTTATACTTTTGCAACAAATTTAGAAAGCATAAAAATAAATGTTTGTGTCCAGCTAGAAGCAAACTGAGAATAGTTTATTCTTGTAGGTATTCAGGCACATTTGAATGTCATAAATGACCTTACAAATGTATGGATTAAAGTGCATGTCATTTGGTGGCCTGATGTAATCAACTGTCTCTTTACATTGAGACTAGAACAGCATTACAAGATGAACCAGCTGAGCATGTAAAAAATAAAACAACAAATGAACAAACATGATGAACAATTGTGGCTTGAGACTAGCAAAATAGTGGTGCTAATTAATACCCATATTTTATTGGAGTATTTGTAATCTCTGCAAATCTAATAACTTAGATCTCAAGGGAAATGTTCAACAGAAATAATAAAACCTGGCCAGAAGGAGGAGAAAGTTACACAGTTAACATAGGCCAGTTTTAATTATGACTACTAGTATATTTTGATTTTTTGAGCACTTGTTGATAAAATAGTCTACCTTTCCTCACTGCAGAATCATAAGTATGTAAGCTATGCAATGCTAAGATATGTAAAGTACATGGTGTGATTGTGCCTTGCATAGCCTTGTCTATTTCAGGGATACATATTAGACTATTGATACCATAGGACTAAATGTTAAAAATAACTTTTAAATGAAATAAACTCTTATAATTGAGACCTATTAAATGAGACTCCAAAAACTGGAAGAAAAGGATTTGTTAGGCTTGTTTCTTTTTATTTTAACAAGAAGAGCTCATTAAGAATAAATTCTGTGATTTTTAAAAAGATTTGACCATATAAATAAAAACCCTTAAGTTGGATGGAATTAAGTTGCTTAATTTCAATTAAGAAAAATTAGAGAAAAGAGGACATGATTCAGCAAAAGTGACCAAATAGCAGGAATAGGTATGTGTCCATGAAAGATGGGCTCGAAGAAGAGAGGTCAGGACGTATTCTATCCAGAACAGATGGACCAGGGAGAATCCACCTGCACCAGCCGCTTCAGAGGAAACAGCTCCTAGTAGATGTTGGAGATAATGTGTTTTATACTTCCAAGCTCATATGCACTCAGCAGGAGACAATTGTCATCAATTCATTCCAATCAGTGTCACATTTTGGCATGACTGAAATCTGCCCAACGTGCAGACCCAAAATTTGTAAATAATCTATTTCAAGATTATATGGGAGTGATAAGCAGTGTGAAGACCACAGAATTTTTGGAAACTCAATAAATAAGTAGATTAGGTTGGAAAAGCTAAATATCATAGAGAAGTGCCAGAGAAGAAAGAAAATCTTAAATCCTGAAATAGATTTTCTCCTTCTCGCTCTGTCTTCCATGTTCGGGAAAGAAGGCTCTTAAAGGTGCTTGCCAAAGTTTAGACTGTAATGAATGCAGAGCAGCCAGGCTGGAAAACGACTTTCTGGATGTGTTCCTGGAAGCCTAGCGTGTTCTAACCATATGAGTGGCAGCCAGAAACTTTGGGTTTATCTTTGCTTCTGACAAAAACCCACCAGTGTGCATGACCTTTTTGCCACCCTGCCTTAATTTCCACCTGTAAAAACATCATAATAGATACTATTAGCACAAAAATGACCGTTATGCATAATGAGGACATCGGGGGCATCTGAGCAACTAGAAAAAAAAATTACATTTGGGACTGCAAACTTTTCTGTCATATCTTGGAGACAAATTACACTTGTAAAAATATGACCTTTTATGTGATGCAGCTTTCATTTAGTCTCTCCTCCTCCTGCCACGGGAACCGAACTGCACTCAAAGAGACTCAGGTGGGTGGCCTTAATTCACTCACCCAAACATGCTCCTTGGTAAATGACAGACTCAATTTTATTTCAACATTGGAAAAATTTAGAAAGTTTATGAATATGATTAATCGGAAATTCATTCTCCCCCTCTCACTCTCTTTATTTTTCAGTAATCAAAAAATTTCCATATTATATAAACATCAGAATCAGCCATTCTTAAAGTGAATGTTTTCCTCTTTCTTAAAATTGCATATTCAGAAAAAAATGTGTTTATATAATTTTATCAGTAGTTCGTTAAAATAGTTCTATATTCTTAGACAATGGTGTATTATTATCAATCATTAACATAATGTCCACATTGCTCATTAAGTCTTTAAAATTAAGCAGTTTACTTTAGATTAACATAGAAAATCTATTTATTGATTTTTTTTTTATTAAAGCAAGTTAAAAAGTTAAAACAATGTTCTTTTGAGCAAATAAATATGAAAGAGAGAGAGAAGCACTTCTGTGTCATCACGTGGAAATAAGATAAAGGTTACTATTTTAGAATTTCTAAAAAGTGTGCCCTACCAAAATCAACTCAGTGATTCTAAGATGAGAATTTCTGATTGTCTGGCCCTTGAGGGATGTGATGGCTGCCAGTCATGCCAGGTTCCCAGTGTCCTACTATCAACCCCTCAATAACCTCTCTTCTTTGTTTGATACCATACTCTGAAAGAAAGTGTGTTATAGAAATATCATTGATACCACATTATATAATCTATACTAGGACAAATGAAACCTGCTGCCAAATATGAGTACCACTTCATCACCTAACCCAGTGGTCGGCAAACTCATTAGTCAACAGAGCCAAATGTTAACAATACAACGATTGAAATTTCTTTTGAGAGCCAAATTTTTTAAACTTAAACTTCTTCTAACGCCACTTCTTCAAAATAGACTCACCCAGGCCATGGTATTTTGTGGAAGAGCCACACTCAAAGGGCCAAAGAGCCGCATGTGGCTCGTGAGCTGCAGATTGCCGACCACGGACCTAACCCAACCAACACAGGCATTGCCAGATCCTAGTTCCTGTATGGTGAAAAATACATGCAAGCCTCACACCCACAGGAAGCAAGCTCATGAATGATTAGCATTCAAATAAAAAATTTTGGCCTTAGCTGGTTTGGCTCAGTGGATATAGCATCAGCCTGAGGATTGAAGGCTCCCAGATTCGAGTCCAGTCAAGGGCACATGCCCGGCTTGCGGGCTCCATCCCCAGTAGGGGGTGTGCAGGAGGCAGCCGATCAATGATTCTCTCTCATTATTGATGTTTCTATCTCTCTCTCCTTCTCCTTTCTTCTCTGAAATCAATAAAAAATATATTTTAAAAAAATGAAAAATTTTGTTTAAAGTGTGAATAAGTACTCTACTTCATGTATGAAAATTTGACAAATGAAATAATATTTTAGATTATAAATTTACATAGGTATAAAATAAATGCAGACTCACTTTCTATAAATATGTCCCTAGCTCTTAGTAGATATAAATCCTCCTTTCTTTATGTAAATACTTCCAGGTTACATGAATTAGGTTCTAATCCTCAGAGCTGGGGTTAACAGTAGGCTCAGGCCTGTCTGCCTTTCTTGGATGATATCTGACTCGTCCAAGAACACCTGCTGGAGGCAGATACTAAGGATCAGACTGAGTCATAAATGCAGGCAGTCTTCATTTCAAACATTATACAATATTTACTTTTAAGCTAAGGTGCAAAGCAGAGTCCAAATGGAGCAGTAAGGTGCTCTAGGCTATAAATTCACTGACTCATTCAGAGAATATATATTTTATGTTTGTGAGCTCTAAAGTCCCAAATGAGATCAAATCCTCTTAGTCAAACTAAAAAGAAGTTTGAGAAAGACGAGATGAAATACTAACTCTAAAATTGGGGGCTATTTACAACTTAAATCTTTCAATTTCTCTGATTATTTAGGTTTCATATAATTATTTTGTTTACTATGGGTGCAGGAGGCTGTGTTTACATTTAGTCAACCTCTCAGAAGTGAGTAGCTGAGATAGTTTCTCGGACAAGTTTAGCTGTTGGCCTGCTACATCTATGCAGGAGCACCCAAATATTAACACTTCCCAAGTTATAAACGGTTAAACTGTTGTTCACCTATTTAATCGTCAATTTAGCTAATCTATGTAAATAGTAATTATGTAAGAGATTTTGAGTTAATTAGTTCTGACAATTGGTTGCACATGATCATTATATTCAGTTGATAAAACTATCTGTACTACGTGTAAAAACAAAGTTTTTTTTTTAGTCCTTTTATGATCTGAATAAAGAAACTTGCCGACCCTTTGATAATGATTGGCAATTTAGTATAACCTGAGGATGCAGAGAGAACTTACAGACTCTGCCACTGTTGTGAGATCAGACTTGTGATGGATACAGAAAGTGGAGGCCCTAATTTGAACAGAGTATATTTTTTAAATTGTTAGATCTGTTTATTTAACACCATGTAGATCCAAATCCACTGGAGGCACTCATTTTTCACTGAGTATGCTAACCCACAGAAATAACTCAGTCTACTTTCACTTTCTCCTGTTCTTGAGTTGTTCCCCCAGCATCCTCAAGTTAAATCTTGAGAATGTTGGACTTACAAACTTCCTAATACCTAAGTGGTAAAAGAAGAAATTCAAAATGAATTCCCTAGTCAGGATTAATTTCTTTGGCTATAAATAGGATGTGAGCTGTTTTACAATCTTTTACAATAAAGGACAGTTTCCAAAGACTCTGCTGTGTAAAAAGTCCAGAAAAATCACATTTTCTCAAATCAATGACAGTGCATTAAAGAGTTACTGATTAATGAAATAAATGTCAAGTCATCAGCCTCTGTCACATCATAATGATATGTAGGAAATAAGGAAAAATACACACGTGGGCTTCCTTTTACTTTGAGTAATTGCCGTAAAATGGATCAGGACACTGTATACCAAATTCAGGACAATTAAACCATTTGCTAGAGAGACAGTACTAGACTTGTTATTATATTTTACAGATGCAATGTAAACACTGTTTTCATATGCCCTTTGGAGTTCAATTAATTTGAAATTATCCTCCCCTCATTTCAGCTGTTTATAAAATGGTGAGTAAAGATAAAAAATACATAAAAGGTTTCAATATTTGGATGGTATAATTATTTTCTCTAAGGCTATGGACAAACTTGACTATCAACCCTTTGCAGTACTAGAAATCTTGGGAAGATGAGTATGAAGCAATTCTTTGATAAGAATTAAATATACCAAACTTTCTTAAAGATATCAGGCACATATAGTAAGCACCAACTCTAAAAATATCAGCTAGCACCAATTGTAAATTATTAACATCACTGGGAGTCAAAATCTTCTCAGGGTTTAATATTCATTTTAGAAGTCACCATGTTAATGATTCAAGATTACTATGCTAATACAAGGACACCAAAAGCAAACAAAAGAGTTTTAGAACAATATGATGATTACTGCTTCTGAGGCATAAGTTTATCTGAGTGAGGGTCACCATAAAATTTATAAATACGAATAGTTTTCAAGATGTATATTAGGTATGTTTTTAAGTATAACTGACAATTCACTTAATCTGTGTTGATCAGCTGCATTCTAAATGCATTGGGACAATGATACAGGTCCAAATTGCTGCCATAATTTCTTATTAATTAGTGTAAACACATGTGGTTCATTAAAGGTACATTCAGAGGCTCTTTGGATTTGTTGAGAGGTAGGATATATTTAATAGGGAAATACAGTCAAGAGTTTTCAGCAATTAACTATGTGCACCATGCCAATATTTGTACCACAGAAGGAGAGAAAATAGTGGAGAAGGTTGCAAAAAGCTGACCTCAACTGAGGAGACAGATTATAACAACAACAACTCAAAACACAACAAAAAGTAGCTAGGAGAAGGATTGAGAATTTTGGACTTTCTCCAAGGAAAAATGAAGAATTACTGCTGAAAATTAATGAATTTATCAATAGTTAGGAACAGACTAATAAATAAAGCAAGAGTCAATTCTTTGCAGAGACATTGCATGCTAGGTAAGTCATTAATTACATACTCAAAAATAAATAAATAATAAATAAATAAATAAATAAATAAATGTGAAATATGAAAAACATTATGTAAAATTAGAATGTGGAAATAACCAAAGGCATAGGGAATTAAAATAATTATGGGATTCCTTTCTTTTTGTGTATAAAAAATTGAAAATCTGAGTTAAGTCTATTTTTTCCTGTGAAAATGTAAATATGCTTATGGCCTTAGGAAAATTCTCAGTGAGCTATTATCTCCAAACATACACCAGGCAATTATACAGATTAAGTTTTAAGAAAATTCCTATTTCTTGTTTTACTTGTGAATTGCCTGGGTTAAAAACCTACCTTCAACTAACTTTACTGGCAATACTTAACCTTTCTGTGTCTGAATTTTATAATTAAAAAAATGAGGATTCTAATAGTATTTGCTTCATAAGTCTACCATGAGGACTAAATGAATATTTGTAAAGAATTTAGAACAATGCCTCATGCATAGTGCTATATAAGTTTTTGTTAAATTTACTAACAAAATAGTTAAAAATTAAATTGTTTAAAACCACACATAAAATCTTATTTACAAATATTAATGTAAATGTCATAACATAAACATTGGCAAAACTATTTCATCAAAGCAGTAAACAAAAATACACAATGAAAAAGAAATCATATACCAAGAATGTACTGGTAGTAGTCTAGAAATATAATTTACTAAACTGAAATACTAAATTATATAATCATTTCCATGGATGTTAAAAAGAGCAGCTTCATATTTACTGCAGCTGAGAACTTCTAATAAAATATGAAGAATAAACCCAATTATATATCACTTTTAAGGATCAAAATATAAAAGTAAAATTATGAGCAAAAGGCATTGTCTTATTTATCATTATTCTAGAGATGCTAGTTGATGTACTTAGAACTGAGTAAAAACAAAAAGTATATAAAGCTTACACATGGTTAATGGATAAACATAATTATCATAATTTAAAAATAATATAATTATATTAAAATTCCCAGTAGAATCAACTAGAAAAATATTACCAAAAAGAGCAAACAGGCCACAGACACAGAGGACAAAAAGATATGTAACTGTCTTAATTGGTTTAAGCTGCTGATGGAACAACAGCTGGAATGGGTGGCTTAGGCAACGTGACTCCAGTGATTTCTCTTTTGTTTATTTCCAAAGCCACATTCTACCAGTAAAATTTTCTAAAGCTCTTAACTAGAACAAATGGGAAGCAAAAAATAATGGGGCAGGAAATCTAGACTTCCCTTCCAATTTTGCAAATGAGTTATAGTACCATAGAAAAGTTAGAAATTGAACCCCTCCAAGATTCAATATCCTCAGGAAATGAAGGCATGGTGCTATCAGTTCTCACATCCCATTTCATATAGACACAGGAGAGAGAAGGTCCCAAACCTCTCAGGTTAACAATAGAAGTCTATTGCAAGAATAATCTTCATAAGGTCTTCACTGAGTAGGGAAAATGTGAGCATAAAACAAGTTTAGTAAAATGTTGATTTGTTGAGATAGGTAAACGAATGTTCATTATACTCATCATTTTTGTTTACATCTGAAATGTTTCATTAGATCTTATCAGTGTATTTATCACAAAATAATAATAATAATGAAGGAGGATGGGAGAAAACATTTGGAAATAAAGGATATGTTTACAGCATAGATTATGGGGATGTTTTCCCAGATTTATCTCCATACTTGTCTCCAAATTTAAGTAGTTGTATACATTAAATATGTATGTCTTTTTGTATGTCAATCATACCTCAAAAAATGGTTTTAAATGCTTCATTATAAATAATTTTAAAAACCAAAATTATGTCCAAAATGTTTCTATCTATAATTACTACTTACATAGAGGAAGATTTAAACATTTTGAAAAGGAAAAAGTGAAAATATAAAATACTGTATTTAATTAAATTTTTAAAAATAACACTACAATAGCTAATATGTTTAAAGAGATTCTGAAAAAGACTCTGGAAATAGACATTTTTCACAGAACTCCCTTTGTTGAACTGAAAAAAATTTAACTTATGTAGAGTTAATCCTTTTTAAAAATCAAATTGTTCTACATTTTAAAGTACCCAGAGCAAATAGAAGAAATAATATATTCCTTATGGTTCTTTTATATTAATAACCACATTTTAAAGAAAAGTAAGACCAAAAAGTTATTTGTGTTCAATCATAATCGGGATATATTCTAATATTGTGAATTTCATGCCTCCAAGTGGAGTTTTTGCTACCATGCATTATTTTCCAGTTTTAAATGAAGTCTGGAATCATAAGATAACTTTTGGATGTGCATTTGAATTTCTATATTTAAAAAAAGGAATACATATACAAAAATATCTAATTTTTAAATTTTTCTTTCTCCTATATTTTAGGTATTTATACATAAAGTATATAAAAAACATTCTTCAATCTCATATTAAAAAGAAACAAAACAGCAAATATTTGTTGAGAATTTGCTGTATTGCCCAAATTATGTGAGGATCTATGGAGACTAAAAAGAAAAAGAAATGGTTTCTCTCTTTGAGAAGCTTATGATCCAGTTTGTGAGAACAACACAACCACAGCTAAAACAATTTGAGAACAGTTCAGTGCTAGAACAGGTGTCACTGTGGTAAAGACAATCTGGATTTAGAGAGAGGAAGTGGTGACGAAAATTGGTGAGAAAATGGTAACTGAGGTATTATGGAAGATATAAGACTTGAGCTAGTCCTGGAACAATAAATAGGAGGACTTCGGAAAATAAAAGGGAAAGGAGGGAGGGACATTGTGTTAAGATAAAAGGCAAAGAGTCTGATTTTTGCAGTGTACTGTGGAAATTATGGTATCTGGAGCCTAGAATGTTTTAACGTTAAATGAGATTTTATAACAAAATTCAGTTCACACTATAAGTTAGTCTTTATCACTTAGAAGAAGGTTATGGGCAACATTAGAAATTAAACATGGATTGAGCCTGCTGCAGGAGCTACAGGAAACTCCTGTAAGTTGTTGAGCAGTGAAGTAATACGAAGGGAAAGTAATTCTTAAATCAGTTATTCTCATCAGAGAGATCTACCAGGAATCTGTTGTTGCACTCCATATATTAGAGGTTCTAGTGGTTTTGAAATGTATCCACAATTTCTTTAAAGAGGGGGAGCCCAATTCCCCTCTCATTGAGTCAGCTAGCCTTAATGACTCCCTGAATGTATTCTCAGCAGGAGAATAAAGTAAAAGAAAAAAAAATGATGTGTCACTTCTGAGACTACATCATAAAAAAACATTGTGCATTCCTCCTTGCTTTCTCTCTCAGAATCCTTAACTGTCCTGTCATGAACACCTCTATGGAAAGGTTCACGTGGGAAGAAATTGAAGCCTCCAGCCAACAGCCAGCTGAAGCTTCTATCCGACAGCAATGTGAGGTTACTTGAAGCATATTCTCCAACCCTAGTCAAACCATCACATGACTACACATCTCGCCAATATCCTGACTACAATCTTGTGAATGGCTCTGAATCAGAACTAATAGATAAGCCACTCCCACATTCCTGACTCTTGAAATTATGTAAGGTAATATTTATTCTTTCAAATATCTAAGTTTTGGGGTAATCTGATGACAGAATGAAGGTCTAAAAGTGCTAATAATAAATTAAGTGGTTTTCTACTGTTGTTGTTTCATTTGTTTTCTAATTTTTCCTCTTTATTTTAGGTAGAAAGAGAAAATATGTGTAATATGTTTCAGGTTGACTATTTTGAGTAATAAAAAAATCTCAAATGATTGCTGTAACACAGTAGCTTGGTAAGGGAGGTGGTGGAAGGCACCCTCATTTTGACCTAAAGAGCATATGGGTAAGATCATCACCCTCCAGAATCTGGTCATAGTTTTGACACTTCAAGACAGAAATAGATCAGGCCCTGAAAAACAAAATCAGGAGACCAATGTAAGATCCAGAAAAAGAAAAAGAAAGCATAAATACAATGGAAGAAACACTAGTATGAATGTATATAAACTTGTCATTACTCTGAGGTGCCAGTAAAAAATTCCAGTGTATGGGTAATCAATTGATAATCAATGCAAATCTGGCAATACTCAATGTAAATTAGGACTAAAATAAACATATCTGATCAAAGTGGTGATAGAAACTGAAACTTCAAAATAGAGAGTATGCTTTGTGTGACTTCCACTCTTTGTATTTATTAGCTAAAGTCTCGGCCTCAGGCAGTGTTGAATAAATACTTATAATCATGCATGCAAATTTCTTGGTTGATATACCCCATAGTATACAGTCCATTTATATTGATTATCTGTTAGGTTCGTTGTTTCCTGATTATATACTATATATCCTCATCCTATTAGTAAGTAGTCTCAAAAACTAATAATAGGTAATTTTACCCCTAGAATTAGCAACATGCACTGAGCATGAAATTTCTTATCCTGCACCTATCAAAAAATGATGCTTTTTAATAACTTTTGTATGTGTGTATTCTACAAAATAGTGTCAATGGAATTAGGAAATATAGTCAATGGGCAGACTTTGATCTAGTCTTTCTGCCTTATAATAGCATAAAGATTCTACCTTGAGGAAATGGAAGAAAGGTGATATTACTGACAGAAATAAAATAGTTTATTTTAGAGCCAATTTTGAATAGAAGAAAAAGTTGAGCTACCTCTGTATTCTCCAAAGGATGTTTCTCAGCATAGTATAATAGAAGTTGTTCATAAATAGTTTCTGTAGTTAAAACACTTGAGTAACAAATCCTGGCAAACACATTTTTGTATGTGACAGACTGATGATCTCTATGTTAATTTTATTGTTTGAATCCTATGATAAATTAATTTTAAGTCATATAGATGGAAATACCAAAAGAAGAACACAACTGAACCATGAATCTCTAACAATAGTTTAAACAATACCACATAATTGTGAAAAGTTGTAATAATTTTTACTGTACTCACTTAAAATGAGTAAAAAAACAAGATACTTTGTAAAATGAATCCATATGTCTCTCCCTACATTATCCTAATAAAATTTGAAGCCCAAAATAAGAAAAGCAGGAAGACATGATCTTATTGTTAATCCAATAATGTACAAGCAACTTCCTTGTACCTAGATGAATACAAGTTGTCTGGATTCTGATTTTTTTAATGATTCACTAAGGAGGAAAAAATTAGAGGGTTAATAAAGTCAGTAGGCAAATGTGAATCTTGCTATAACAGTCATTTCCCAATATTCCCAAGATACAACAAGAAAGGCATATTTTATCTCTTCCATGGTAAATAATTCTAGTAATTAGCAAAGCAATACCCATCATTGCATGCAATGAACTAAAAAAAAAAAAAAGATGAGATATTTGTAATTATAGTAAATTATTTTAAAAGGCCTCAGGATAAGGAGCATGATCCCTGGTGATTTATATAATGGAATAATGTGTCTATAAAATTTTCTACTTGCTAAATGTCCAACCATCTGCATTCTATTCAAAATAAACTCAAAATAGTATTCAAAAACACTCTAGGAGATCTGAAGGTAGGGTTGAAGGTATATTTTCTATCATTGGTACAGGCCATATAATATCCAGGTCTCTGTGTTATAAGAATTTTTAAGATCTACTCTCTCAACAACTTTCTTATATACAATACAGTATTATTAACTAGAGTCATCCTGCTGTTCATTATATCCCCAGAACTTACTTATTTTGTAATTAGAAGTTTGCTTTAATTCTTATTATTTCTTTTATTTTGCTTACTTTGGATTTAATTTGTTCTTTTTATAATCTCTTAAGGTGGAAAGTTAGATGATTGATTTTGAAACTCAATTACTTTAAAAAATATTAAGCAATAAATTCTAAAAAATTAATCCTTATGTGATAGTTGGAACTGGCAAGTATCATAGGTCTCGCTTAAATTGTAAATGAACAAGGACAATGAATTAAAGATTTATGTAACATATCCCAGAATTTTGAGTAGCATGTGGATAAATTAGCTTTGTATATCTAAAAGTTCAGATATTTATTTTTATTTGGAATCTTTAGAGTTTTTCTCAGGATTTTGTAGTGGCAAAATCTCATTGGAAATGAGATCTGTCTCAATAAAATTGAATAAACTACAAAAATTTTTGGAGGGAATCCTAGTTTACTGTTTTAGAGTATTATTGCCCTTTATTATAACAACGGGCTACACAGATGTGAAAGCACATTATGAACAGTTAAGAAGCAAAGCAATAATTTTATAAAGTATAAAAACTAAATTTTTTTCTAAAAAACTGTCATTTTTCCATGCTTTATATAAAATTTTGTTAACATCTTTGCCCTGTGAAAATTGAGGCCATACTATATAGTATGCAATAATCTGAGTTCATTTTACCCTTGGTAACACATTTAGTTCTACTATAATTTCAGGTAGTAGATTTTTAAAAAGGTTAAATAATGAAGAAATGCATAAATACTGCAATAAATATGGCACTGTAACTTGAAAAATACCTGAAGTGAACATAAGGTTTTCAGCTTGTAAGTTTTTGTGAAAGGGTGGAAGTAAGTTTGTCTGAATTAAGAGGGAAAGTTGTAATTTCTGGTGTTAATGAGTGCCTCTCAGACATGTGGAAATGGGTATATAGTTGAGATGTGCATATGTGTGTTTTGTGCATTCTTTCACAGCTCCATTTAGCTGAGTGCATTTTTCATATTACCTAGTGTTTCTTTTGAAGAAAATTGCACAAAGGCAAATACAGAATTCATATTATGCTCCAATTATTTCTTACTATATCAATTGCTTTGTGGAATTTGTATTATGCTCCAATTATTTCTTACTATATCAATTGCTTTGGAACAAATTTGAGTTTTCAAAACAAACATTATAGCAGAGCTATCTGTATATTAAAACTCCTACATTAAAAAAAAACAAAAACTAATTGCATTAGGAAAGTGAGCAAATAAACCCATCTTTTATAGTGAGCAATCCAGGGGCTGAACAGAAGGTCATTGGAAATTAAACAGTTGAGGTGGCAAAGATATGTGATGGATCTGTTGGGGAAACTGGTAATGTTCTGCACATGAGAGCAGCCACAGCAATTGTAAGTCTCAAAAGAAAAGACACTTGCCCAATCAGTTTACAATACAGCCATCCATGTACTCCACTAAACCCTGGTTAACAAAAATAATGCAATTCTTCTATACATTGACAAACAGTCTTTATTCCTTGTGTTAAGGTAGAAAACATATGGTTATTTTTAAAGCTTCCTTGGGGAATAATTTAAGAAAAGATTATTTTATTTCATGTCACCAGCATGTCACACTAGAGTGAGTAAGGAGATTGGAAAGATGCAGAAATAAGACCAAGGACTATGTGTCTGAAATCCAGTGAATCACAGAGGATTTAATAGACGAGAAGTGTCTCTATTAAATTTTTATTTTAGAAAGATCACAAAAGTAAAAGTACAACAATAACAAAAAAACACAAAAAGCTAACATGTGACACTAAAAAAATGTGGATATAATTAGGAGGTTGTTGCAATTAGGCAGAACTAAAATATAAGAAGCTAAACTAAGACAGTGAAGCCGAAAAGGGGCCAATAAATAAATAGACTTTAACAAAATCATGGAGGCGATTTATATTTGACTTGCCACTCATTTAGAAGTAGGAATGGAGTACAGAGCCATGGTTGGTTTTCAAGATTCTACTTTAGGAGCAAAGGAGACATAAAGGAAAAGGAGCAAGTTCAGACAGGAAGAAAATCAGTACAGTTTATATGTTCTGTTTTAGATGCCTATCTTATTTATGTCTCATATTTAGAGATGTTCTTTACAGAGTTGGAGATGTTCTTTACAGAGTTGTTCTTTACAGAGTTGTTCTTTACAGAGTTGTTCTTTACAGAGTTGGACACACTGGTTTGAAGCTAACAGATAAGTGGATTAGTGATAACGATTTGGGAGTAATTAGCACATGAAGGGTAACTTCAGACTGAGGAAGAGATGACTAGGAAAGGCAGGATTCAAAAGCAGTCTTTTTTGAGGCAATGGTGTGTTTATTACATGTCTGCATTTCAACATTCTCTCTCTCGTAGGGCAGGCCCTCTCTAGTTTCTCCCTGTCCTCACCAGGCATTATACTAGTAAACATAGCCTGCCCCGCTCCCTCCTGTTACCAGCGTCCCCTACAGGCAATTAATTGCAAAACCCAGAAGGAGATTAGGAGAAAAGACTGATCTCTGAAGAACATCATTTAAGTAGTGGAAAGAGGAAGTTAATCTCATGAATGATACTGGGAAAGGCATCTACAGAGTGTCAACAGGAGATTCTGAGTGTGTTTCTATTAGGGATCTTCAATCGATTTGCTCCCAGCTGCTGTTTCTCATTCTCATATGTATTTGACTAAACAAAGAAAATATCTTATTTTCTTCTTAATAGTATAAATATTCTACCACGTTTTTTCACAAATGTTCAAAGTTACTTGTTGAAATCATAGAATAAAATCATTTCAGATACTAAGAGTTTAGGGTAGTTCTCCTTCATTTTGCTTGTCTTTCCTTTCCTTTTCTTATTTTGAGATGATCTATTGTTAAAGTACCTGACATACAGAAGTTTCTAAAACATGTTTATTCTTTTCATCATGTAGCATATTTTTTGCACAAAGTTAGAAATGCAAATGTGTGTAATGATACCCTCTACCTCATTAACAGTGAAGTTTTGTAAAAAGGAAGGAAGAGAGGCTGGAGTAGAGAGATAATATTTTGTTAATTCTTGAAAGTCAGTTTAAATTGAATATTTTTTACTAGACAGGAAAAAATCTATGAAATAATAGCAGTAAGGAAGAACTAGCCCCATCTGATATTAAAATATATTTTGAAATAGCAGTATAAAAACTATTGGTACTGGAGAAGTAATAAATATAAATTAACAGGACAAAATAAAGAGCCCAGAAATACATAAAATTTGATAAATTCTTAATTTTTTCAATAGGAAGAAGAGTAATTAATCAATCAATAAATGCCACCGGGACTAATACATATCTATTTGGAAATTATATTCCTAACTAACATACATATGAAGACTAATAAATACAATTATATAAACATTTTAAAACTGGAATAATAAAATACAACATTTACATCATGCAAATGTAAATAAAATATTGGGGGGATAATTTTCAGTGTTAGTATTTAGAAGAAACATGGGATTAGTTAGCCATGACAAATAGTTTATATGAATAAACAAGAAATTACAAAAATATGCTGTCACAGAATGAGAAAAATATTGAAAGTATGCTCAATCTCACTAACATTTAAAGAAATACAAATTCAACGAAGTTTTTCTGCCCAACACCTAAGTAAAATAGAAAATCATTCATCTTGAAAAAATGGCCGTCCTTATACTGAGTTGGTGGTGGATAAATTGGTTGTTTATGTGGTGTGTTTTTTTTAGATTATTTCAACATTTTCTTATAATGGTGAATTTTCAGACAGTTAGATTCAACTTCCATTTCTATGTACCTGTCCTAATGAAAGACCAGGACATGTACATAGAGCAGCAATTTTCAACCCTTTTCACCTCGTGGCACACAGAAACTAATAAATAAAATTTTGTGGCACACTAAAAAATATACTAGATTTTTTGCCAATCTGACCGAAAAAAAAAAAAAAAAGGTAAAATGTTGATTCATTCACACAAATGGCTATTGTTGTGTTGGCTATTGTCATTTTTTATTTTATTTTTTACAATCTAAGAGAAAAGAGGTCAATGCTTCTGACTAGATAGGTATTGCAAGTTTAAAAAATTCTTGCATCACACCAGTGTACCTCTTGTGGCAACCGGTTGAAAATTGCAGACATAGAGGTATATAAAAACAAAAAATGCACAAAAAAACACAACTGAAACATTTCTTGTAATACTAAAAACAAACCTCCATCACAATGGATATAGTTAAAGGATACTCAACAGACTATGGAATATCGCCCAGAAATTAAAGCAAGTGTAGAGCTGCATGCAATGACCCTGGAGTTCTCCAGGACACATGAAGAAGGAGAGGAAGTAGTGAGGTTGAACTGAGGACTGGGTGGGCAGTGGGGGCTGGATTATTCCTATTTACTGGGTTATTCAACCTATATAGAATCACATGGGATTTAGGGTAAAACACAGGGATCTGCATTTTGACAAAACATTTTTTTTCTTCAACTTTATTGAGGCATATTTTTTATGCACATCATACAAACCCACTTCAAATGTACAATTCAATTATTATTTTTAATATATTTTATTGATTTCAGAAAGGAAGAGGGAGAGATTGAAACATCAATGATGAGAGAGAATCATTGATTGACTTCCTCCTGCACACCCCCTACTGGGGGTTGAGCCTGCAACCCAGGCATATGCCCTTGACTGGAATCGAACCTGGGACTCTTCAGTCCACAAGCCGTCACTATCCACTGAGTCAAACCAGGTAGGGCCAATTCAATTGTTTTTAGAAATTTTATCTACCTGTGCCACCTGTGGAGATTTTATCTACCTGTGTTTTAGAAATTTTATCTACCTGTGCCACCATAAATCAGTTTTAAAGAATTTTTATCATCTTCATAAGATCCCTCACATTTTTTTTTCTGTTAATCCCCGTCCTCACTCCCTGCCTCAGACAAACATTATTCTCCTATCTGTCTCTATCAATTTTCCTTTTCTGGACAATTCATAGAAATGGAACCACATAGCATGTTTCAAACTTTAACATGCATAAGAATCATCTGGAATCTTGTTAAAATGCAGATTGAGTAGATCTGGAGTGGGGCCCTAAAATCAGCAGTTCTAACAAATTCCCAGATGATGTTGATGCTGCTGGGCCATGGGCCACATTTCCTGGAGCAGGGTTCTAACATACTTCTGATTCTTATGCACAGCCAATTTTGAGGACGACCACTACATATCTGCCCGTACTTTTAGTTTTTAACAATGAACATTTGTTCTCATCTTACATCTGTTATTTCTTAAGAAGAAAATGGGGTATTAGGAAGTTTATAGCACTAATAACAGCAAGAGTTTTAGTCCAGTAACAACAACTGGAAACTTTATTAGGTTTCTGAAACCTTTGCAGCTTCCCTATGCCTGTCATATTTGTATTGTCTTTTATTTTCTAGAGAGAGATTAGTCATAAAATTGAGGATTATCCGGGGCAACAGAAAAATGGAGTGCCAACATCCTGGAGATAAGAGTCTCAGGAAATAGATAAGACAAATGTTTCAAAGGAAAAGTACAGCGAATAAACCAGGGCCTTTGGAAAAGTACACAGGTAACCAACTGGCCCAGGGAGGATGGGGGTCGGACTCAGGCTGTTCCCAGCTCTTGGTATTGCAAGAAATGATGAAAGGCATTGCACTTATTTGCATTGTCTTGGAAAGTTTAGTTTTAATGTCTGCCCTTAAATTGTTTCTCCAACTCTGTTAGCGGTTGGACCACGTTATTTATGTTTTCAGATTGATATTTTCTATGTGTTGTAGAACATAAACTCCTAAAACAGCACTTTTCTAATATTATGCACAGTTGCGTGAGGCCTGAGGAATGCATCACTAGTTATATTAGCATTGTTCCTCCCTGAGCAATATCCTATTGTGAATACAGATAAAGAAAGAACAGTAAATAATGTGCAGGACACTGTTATCTTTATTGTGAACTCTTGGTTGAGTACGTTCTAAATTGTGTATCATTTTAATTCAAGCCAATCAACTTTATTAAAAGTGTACTTACTATACTTCATTGTTCATCTCCCTCTTTTTTTCTATACTGCCAATTATTAAGTTTCTGTGTGAAACAAAAAGCTATGGTTTGGGTCACCCACAGCAATAGTTAAATCAAAATATTTGGCTTTGAAATGCTTTATAAGTTCCATGTTTTTTGTTTGTTTGACTTTCTGAACTCCAGAAGTTAGGTTCCAAATAGGGAGGGATGCTGGGGCAATAAGAAGTATCTAAGAAATATTAAAAAAAATAATAATAATATGTATTTCTATATTTCCATTGATTTTTGCCTCCCCAAAAGAGTGTATATTTTCTCACAGCAATCATTATCCATTTTATTATTTTTTTAATTTTTAATATATATTTTTTTATTGATTTCAGAGAAGAAGGGAGAGGTAGGGAGAGACAGAAACATCAATGATGAGAGAAAGTCATTGATTGGCTGTCTCCTGCACACCTCACACTAGGGATCGAGCCCACAATTCATCTGGGCATATGTCCTGCCAGAGAATTAAACCTTGACCTCCTGGATCATAGGTCGACGTTCAACCACTGAGCCATGCTGGCTGGGCCATTAACCATTTTATAGAACAATAAAACATGTTTTGATCTAAAATATTACAATACAAGGACTTTGTCATTTCTCTCTCTAATGACCTGAACAGGTGTTTGAATTTTTTTTCCCTTGGAAAATTATTATATCTTTAACTGATAAGGGATCATTATAGTATATTATCATTTCTATAAATTTACCTAAGAAAATAATATTGAAGTAGAAAAACTTTACATTTGAAGATGTTCATCACATTATAATTTATAAAAGAAAATACTGAAAATCATCTATATGCTGGATAATGTGGAAATCATTATATAATTATGATATATTTGCTTTATTAATTAGCCAAAACTCATAAATGTTTTTATGGTTAATTTTAATATGCATTGTCTATAATAACTTCAACAATTGATTCACATATTTTAAAATTGTCTTTAGTATATGCAAGGCACCATAAAATAAAAATAATATTTATGACAATAAATTTTTAAAAGAAACATGCCAAATTATAAATTACATATTATTTTTTAAAATATATTTCTTCATTGATTTCAGAGAGGAAGGGAGAGGGAGAGAGAGATAGAAACATCAATGATGAGAGAGAATCATTGATCAGCTGCCTCCTGCATGCCCCCTACTGGGGATCGAGCCCACAGCCCAAGCATGTGCCCTTGCTGGAATCAAACCTGGGACCCTTTAGTCCGCAGGCTGATTGATGCTCTATCCACTGAGCCAAACCGGCTACGGCATAAATTACATATTATTGAAACTGCTTTAGTACCACACAACAAAACATATGAAGATAAAAAAGATCAGAAGAATTGTTAATAACTGTGAACAATGAATGTTTACCTTCCAATTTTCAGTGTTTTTATAATTTACATACTGATTTTTACATAGGCAATTTTTAAAATTTAAGAAATAGGTACAGTTTGAAAACTATGATATAAAAATTAGTGACAAAAGTATTAAAATACACTTTCTAGGTTTTTACAGATATATAAAAAATTGTACTATTGTTTGCAGTTCTCTGTTCTCTTTATGCATAACAAATCTTGTCTACTCTAGTTATTTTCTATTTCAATATCAATGATAACTAGGCCAGAGGGCTCCCAGTCTTTGAAAATATACTGTATAGCAGATTAGTTATAGGGTATCAGTAAATTGGATCTAAACCCAAGGCATTCCTCACAATATGTCTCAATGTTGCTTTTCAGACTCTTGCTTCAGTAGCAGCACAAGTAGAAAGCTAACTTAGTAGCAGCACAAGTAGAAAGCTAACTTGGTCACCAGAAAAAGTTCTTATCAACTGATATTTTTATGTCCAAAGTAAAAAAAATTAGGGGCTGTCACTGGCTGACTGCATTAATTCCAAACACAAATATGCTCTGGAGAACCCTGAATAATACATCATCTTTAGTTGTCTCTTTATCACATTGACTATTATCAATACCAAGTATACTGGCCTCCTTCATGAGGTATCATAATTACAGAGTTGCTTGTGGAACATAAAACAATTAGGCATATTATAAATTTATAGGAAATTCTCTTGTAATTCAGCTAGAGAATCAGGTCCTAGCCCACGTCTCCTCCCTATATACCTGTGTCAGATATAGAGACCAAGACTGGTAAAATTTTTATTTTCCTGAGAAAATATAGTTAACAATAACCTTAATTTGAAAGAGTAATTCCAAATATAACCATAGTGCTCAACCATAATTGCCAGCCTCTTGAATGTAGTTATCTCATCAAAAACAATACATTCCAAAACGTGCAACAAAATAAATATATAGTCTTTTCTCTTGGTTTTTCTAGATAGCCCCTTGTCTTGAGGTTACTTCCTTCTCAACTTCTGTGGCAAGCTTCTCGTTTATTCAGATTATTTAAATAATCAGCCTTCTCAGTATTGAGTATTGGGCTCTCCTCTCACTCTATTCCTTGATTCTCTTGTTAACTCTTACGCCTTCAATTCAATTATCACTGGTGGACAAAGAATCCCATATCTCTCCTCCAATCACATTGCTTGTTTCATCTATAAATACTAGACTATCTGAGTAAATTGGCATTTTAGGTGTTAGTTTGGATGTCTCAAATACTCAAACATTTGAAAATACAAGTTATTAAATCTTCTTCTGCAAAAGTTGCTTCTTCCCAGTCCTTATTCTATCAGTAAAGGACACTTTCAGTTCATCACCAAGTGCTCTTGAGTCTACATCCAAAATATATTTCAAATATATGTGATTCTTTTTATTTTCATGGTCTTCACTCTAATTCTATTCATCATCATTCCTTAACCTGGGTCACCACAATGGAATTCTAATTGCTCTCCCTCCTTCCCCTTTATTTTCACTTTAAATCTTTCCCATGCATATGCTGAAGTGACCTTCCCAAAACCTGGATCATGTCAATCTCCAGCACAACATCTTTACAGGCCCCATGCTATTCTGATTACTATATAAAAATCCTTCACATGGTCTAGAAGGACTTTTCAGATTCATCTGATATCACAGTTCTTTCTTTACCTCCACTGACCTGCATCCTTTGATCAATCAACCCCCAACCCATCAGCCACCTCTCAGTTCCTCACGTATGTCAAGATCTCTCTGTACAGCTCTCAAAGTTGCTGGTCCCTCTAACTGAATTATTCTTCCTTCCTCCCAGTTTCTCTTCCCTTGATTCCTATGGATAAATTTTTAGTATCTATACATACATCACCACTTCCTTTGAGAAGACGTCCCTGAGTACTCAACCAAAGTTAGAATCTTTATAATATACTTACTAGAAGCCTGGTGCACGAAATTCGTGCACGGCGGGGGGTTGTCCCTCAGCCCAGCCTGTACCCTCTCCAATCTGGGACTCCTGGAGGGATGTCCGACTGCCCGTTTAGGCCCGATCCTAAACAGGCAGTCGGACATCCCTCTCACAATCCAGGACTGCTGGCTCCCAACTGCTTGCCTGCCTCCCTTCCTGATTGCCCCTAACCGCTTCTGCCTGCCAGCCTGATCACCCCCTAACCACTCTGCTGCCAGCCTGTTTTCCCCAACTTCCCTCCTCTGTCGGCCTGGTCACCCCTAACTGCCCTCTCCTGCAGGGTTGATCACCTCCAACTGCCCTCCCTTGCAAGCCTGGTCCCTCTCAACTGCCCTCCCTTGCAGGCTTGGTCCCTCTCAACTGCCCTCCCTTGCAGGCCGGATGCCTCCCAACTGCCCTCTCCTGCTGGCCATCTTGTGGTGGCCATCTTGTGTCCACATGGGGGCAGGATCTTTGACCACATAGGGGCAGCTATATTGTGTGTTGCAGTGATGATCAATCTGTATATTACTCTTTTATTAGATAGGATAGAGGCCTGGTGCACGGGTGGGGGCCAGCTGGTTTGCCCTGAAGGGTGTCACAGATAAGGGTGGGGGTTCCCTTGGGGTGTGGGGCGGCCTGAGCGAGGGGCCTGTGGTGGTTTGCAGGCAGGCCACGCCCCCTGGCAACCCAAGCAGAGGCCCTGGTATCTGCAATTTATTTTCCTTCTACAATTGAAACTTTGTAGCCTGGAGCGGAGCCAAGCCTGGGGCTCCGGCAGCCATTTCTGTGGCAGTTAATTCACCTTCTACCTTTGAAACTTTGTAGCCTTAAGCGGGTGAGCCCAGCCAGGGTGTGCGGAAAGCTTTGCTTCCCCTGTTGCCGCTGGCAACCCTGGCCTGCTCTCTCAAGCTCCATTCTGCCGCCATTTGTTTGAATTTGTGTACCTTCTATAATTGAAACTTTGT
This sequence comes from Cnephaeus nilssonii, assembly GCF_951640355.1. NCBI lineage: Eukaryota > Metazoa > Chordata > Mammalia > Chiroptera > Vespertilionidae > Cnephaeus > Cnephaeus nilssonii. The sequence goes on from NC_137080.1 coordinate 33,622,154, forward strand.
AGCTTGAGTGGAGGCTTAGGCCTGCAACTGCTATGGAAAGCTTGGCTTGCTCTGTTACCTGGGAAACCTTGCTCTCTGTGGCTGTAGCTATCTTGGATTGGGGTTAATTTGCATACTCACCCTGATTGGCTGGTGGGCATGGCTTGGCTGGTGGGCGTGGCTTATGTAGCGGAGTGATGGTTAATTTGCATATTACCATTTTATTAGAGAGGATACTGCATACATTGCTTTCCTATAACACTTTTATGTTATACTAGAGGCCTGGTGCATGAAATTCATGCATGGGTAGGGTCCCTAGGCCTGGCCGGCGATCAGGACCGATCTGTGGGGCAACCGGCAGCAGGGCTATCAGGGGTCCCTGCTGGCACCTGCCTTTCCTGGCCTGGGGCCTGCGGGCTGGGGGCAGCTCCTGTATTGAGCATCTGCCCCCTGGTGGTCAGTGCACATCATAGTGACCAGTCATTCCACCCGTCATTCTGCCATTTGGTTGATTTGCATATTAGGTTTTATTATATAGGATAATCATATATTGGAGCAATTATGTGCTGATCTTTTCCTTTCCCCCTTAGACTCAGGAGAATGGAGCCATGTTATAAGTACTATATGCTCTGTATACAATCGAGAGCTTATATTAAATCAAAGAAGGTTTTTTCTGTTCAATATAAATATTAAATATTCATAATAATACTGATATAAGTTATTTTCCTCAAATTCTTTATGTTTAATTTATATATATTAATATGACATACATTTGTATGCATAATTAAAATTCTTTATGAAAATTTTTCTTATTTCATAAAGGACTTCTTGTATAATCCCAATCACAGGCTATAAGAGGACTTGCTCACGGGTTGCTTAGAAACCACTTTATTTTACACTCAAATTATTTTCCCCTAATTTGAGTGTAAAATCTTTGAGGACGTCCTTCATATATTAAACTATATTGTATATTTTAAAGCCGGCAAACCCTCTCTGCTACAAGATTATTTTCTATCCATAATTACATGGGCCTGGCATGTGTTATGCCATTAAATTTGAAATCATTTGTATTTTCCAAAGTTCTGTTGGTATGCAGATCATATGGGCTTCGGAAGATAGGGTACCTCACTAGGGAAAAAATTACAACGAAAAAGAAAAATAGTAACTGTGGTATTGGCATTTCAGAAACTTACTTCAGAAACTTAAGTAAAGCAATTTGGTTTTAATAAGATATTACTTAAGAGAGTTAGAGGTTTGTGTAATTTTGATCCATGGTGCCTTGCTTTTATTCTCACCAATTCTGATGTAATTTTGCCCCTTCAAGCATGGTTTTCTATTGAAAGTCTGGAACTGTACGTCACTTCTTTGACCAGTAACTTGCTCCCCCTGGTGGTCTTGCTAAGTTCAAACTGTTGACCAAATATAGAAATTTAATTGATAATATTGGCTCTTTTTTTCTTAATGTTTTCAAAGACTGAAGTCTCAGTACTGCATTTCTGGGGTGGTATGAGTTGTCACTGAACTTACTGTTTAGAAAGCTCTCCACTGATTTGGAGGAGTCATCTTAGTGATATCTCTATTTCAAAAATCGATCATTGTTATAATCCTTAAACAAACCATTGTGATATGCTTTTATAAGAGTTAACAATAAGAAGAATGACAAAAAAAGTATGATAATTAAATGTTTATCTTAAGGATGTATCCAGCTAGAGACCAATATCTAGGAATGTGGGTTGGGGTCGGGGACAAAGATTACCTGTTTGGGAAAAATCTTTCATTTTCGACACTAAAACACTGTTACCCATGTCACTGTATATTATTACAACTTAGGGAGTTCCTTTTGAAATCAATGAATGGTTCTGACATAAAAGGGACACAGGTTGAAAAGGAATTGTATTTAAGGAAGTAGCACTAACTTGAATCCAGTTTTCTTAAATAAGGTACAACATAAAAAAATAAATGGCCACATTTCTAATGATCATTAAAAATAAATGACATTTTCTAATTTGACATCACATAAATACTTCAAAAGCTTAATGGTGGCAGAGTACAAGCTAAATTCCGAGGCAAATGCTAAAACAGTATATTTGTGTCAAAATGTCATATTAGCTTCCAACTTAAGAAGCCTTCAGTGAAATGCTCACAGAGCAAAGGAGAGGAGCTGTCCTCAGCTGCATTATATGCATGCTCCCAAGCCTTACTTAAAATGTTTCACTCCAGACTCTTCATGCCGGAGAAGGCATTCAGAAGGAAATCTACAATATAGTATTTTCCTCAGCTGCCTTTGAGTGAAGACTTTGCATTTTTAAGCCTCCCTATCTGTCAAGAGTCCAGTGAAAAGATGGATTCACTCCAGTAAGTTTTGAAAAAGCTACTGGCTATTAAGAATAACAAGTAAAAGGGGAAAACAGAAAGAGAGTAGAGAACAAGGAAGGCAAGTGAGTTGAGCATTTACATCTGAAGCATAAAGCCCCTCAGAATGTTTTTGGCTTAACAATATTGTTTACGTAACAAATACTTAAGAAGATTTGGAACTCCTTGGAATCATAAGAATTTAGGTGATTTTAGGGACTTTTCATTCAACTACTATTCGGAGCACGTTTATATGAATGCTACTGGATTTATCCCATCAACATTAACAGCTTGTGGGCTAGTGGGTACTGTAACTGTGCAGAAATAATAACTAGTAACTGTAGCATATTAAGGATCCTTTGGAGAAATTATCTGTGACATCCTTTTGTAAGAACAGGGCATCTATGAAGCTTTTCTGTATTGACTTTGAGATACTGGGGAGTCCATCTATGGTAGCCCCAATCTTAACAGAAAGCCAGCCTGTCCCTGCTCCATTTAGCATCAGGCTTTGTTGTACATAGTTCTGTTGAGCCAATTAAAACTCGACATTTTGTACCTCCTGTAATTACAATGCAAATGAAAGGAGGAATTTTGTTTTCAAAATCAGATTACACAGGTTAATTAAGATGAAAACTTGCCTAGACCCAGGTTTACAGATAAGCAGTATTTTCAAAGAGCCCACTAACATGGTAGAATATGAATTCTGAGCTTGTGTTTTACATAATGGAAAGATCCATTATCCACCTGTCAAAGCAAGGAGGGAAGTCCTGGAGACTGAAAAATAGAATTATTAGGCATGCTGCTTAAAGTGGTGATAAGGAGAAAGCAATTCACCAGCGTCTGTTTGAAAAGAACTTTTCCATGGTCCCATTTTGCTTCAGACTTGGAAAATGCTAGCTTTAAAAAGCACATAGCCTTCAGATGGCACGGATAATGAAACTGCCACAATGAATGCATTTGTGAAAACGAAAAACTTCTGTGCATTTGCTCTATTTTTATCTGTCTACCTGAGTAATTAAAGGGGAGCTTCTGGTCACAGTGAAGACATTTGGGTCACAATTCAAACACATGACCTCCCTCTCTAAGAGGAAAGGTGAAGAAAGCTAGGAAAAGCAAACACTTCAGAAATGACCTTGCATTATTCTTGGTGCTACTGCAGAAAGATGCAATTCTAAGGGTGATGATGGAAAGGGATAAAATGCAACATTTATTTTCCAGACTGAGAAGTCAAATAACGCTTTGTTAGTGGTTTTTTTACAGGGGCATTTTCTATCTTTGCCACTTAATCATAGTTGAACTCCTTGCACATCCAGGACTCAATGTCATATTTAATTTTTAGCCATTAGAAAGATGGATACTGTGTAGATATTAAAAGCAGCAAAGATAAAGAAACAATTACATGATATTAATGGCATGACAAACATCACGGATCAAATACAATAATTATCTTAAAAAAGAAATTGAAAGTTTAGGGCATAGGATAATTAACATGGGGTTAGAAAAGGCCATCATACCTATCCTGAATCTAACATCATCGCCACAATATAAATTAGGCCATTAGAAACTGAGTGTGGGAGTTGAACCAGCATCCACAGCATGATAGAGCACCCTGGAACATCTCATTAAATATTTCAAATTGATGAAGTGCTTTAGTTTCCTTATGTTTTTTATTTACCGATTTAAATTCAGCCCTACAAAGCATAAAACGAGACAGAGGACAGCCTAGAGCCCAAAGAAGTGAGAAGAGAGGAGACATTTTCACTGAATTCTTCAGAATATATTCGTTTCTCATACAAGTCGTTTCAGTGGCCTTCCCGGCCATGGGCTTTTCTCAAGAGAAAACTCAGACTGCAGATCTTTCTCTCATATAGACACATATCACTTCATTCTTTTAGTTTTTTTTCAAAGAACAAAACCTCTATTTTCTTATACCTTCATTCTGCAATTTGGATACAACCAGACTGAAATCCTAACCTAATAAAATCTATGAGCTCTTGGCTTTTAAATAACAGATGGATTTTCCGAAGCTATTGCTTATCACTTTTATTATGCACTCAGTCATTCTTTAGTGTTTTTTGTTGTTACACACACGCGCGCGTGCACACACACACACACACACACACGCACACACACACACCGATTTCAATGTTTTACTTTCTTGAGCCTAAGAACATTTATCAGCATCCCAAGAGTCTTTACTCTCACGTATATGGTTATGCCTCTCTGTAAGCCTTTTTAAATTCTTTCTTAGAGTCTTCAGTTCACCCCTGTGTCCCCTCATAGTTTTAATCATGTGGTTCCAGAAGGCTTTTGCTATGGGCATCAGGTTTGGAGAAATATGGGGTCTCTGCATGACAAACCAATAAACGCTGGTTCTTTGGGTAATGCAGCCTTTTCATCTACTCTGAGGATTTAACAGGAACTCACAAGCCCAATCCAGACACTCTTCAAGTGCAGAAAGCCAATAGCGTGTCCCTGGGGCTAGCTCACGCCCTTCCCTCCCCAGCTGCAGGTCAAGTTCTGTAAAGCAGGCCATGGGCAGCCGCTCTGAGTGTTGCCAGGGGACATTCCACCAGCCCTGGAGACAAGCAAACTGCCCCTTTGGGATATAACCCTGTTGCCTCAGAGCCCAGCCTGGCTTCTCCCTCATTGACTTTCTTCCGTGGCTGCAGACCCTGCTCTGGGAAACAGCTGGTTTCTTTCTCTGAGCTTTTCAGCCCATCCTACGGGAGATTACTGGCATACCTTTTGCTCCAGCTTTTGGGAAGGCCACTTTCCTTGATCGCCATTTCAATAGGGAATCAGGAATCAAGACCAGGGATCATTGCTCTAAAAACTAGTTTTGAGTTCTCTGGCTCCTGCTCATCTACCAGAAACTGCTACGATTTACAAAGAAGGCACATGCCCCAGGAAGTGAATTATCTTCCCCCCTCTAACCTTAGTCTAGAACTTTCCACAGGCATTATAAGGAGTTCTTACGAATAGTCTGCTGAAACTCTGAAGGACACTCCATCTGCCTGCGTCGTGGGTTATCTGACAAAACCTGCAGCCTGCCATTAGACATCCTGAAACAACGAACCCACAGACACACGGGGAACATTGAGATAACAGCAATGTCCCCACACTTAGCAACCTTGTTACCCTTACTCAGAACCCAGAGTGTATCCCTCCACTCTCATGTCCGCGCACCCTTGTGCTTGACTTTCCCTACTTAACCCTCGCTGATCTTTTCCTCCCCAAACTTTATCCATTCCTTCTAAAATCCCTGGTCCATGGTAAACAATGCAAAGCAAAACATACAACAAACTCCTCTTGATCTTACATCTCTTAATCAAACATTCCCTCCACTCCCTTGCTTTGTTGAAAACTGCCTCTCCTCTTCCACTAATTTCCCTGCACTCTGAAATGGAGACTGCAGGCACAGGACAGGACATTCATGTGTCAGGAAGGGTGTCGGCCTTTGGCTAGTCCTCAGCTTCTGCCCATCCCCAAACCTTGCACTTCAAAACTCTTACTCCTCCACCTCCATAGGCAGAGACTGCCTCCAGTCATATCGTGCCATTTGGTTCTACAATTCGGAGTCATGCATAGCCTCGGAGTCATCTATAATAATAAAAGCGTAATATGCTACTTAGACTGGACATCCTTCCAGACGACCTTCCGGACAAAGCTGGGGCTGCGAGGGAAGCCTGGGCCCCAGGTACCAGAGGGAAGCCGGTGCGGCAGCCGGGGGAAGGAAGGCCTACTCTTGCACGAATTTGGTGCATTGGGCCTCTAGGTTCTCATATTTATCACATAACTCCACACCAGGCTCATGGCCTTCCCTCTACTCAAATTCTTGTCAATATTCTGGGGTAGCTCAATGCCCATGGGTGAGTCCAGTCCAATTGCTTGCTTCATAGTTCCTTGAGCTTTTCAGCTCTAATGATCTTCATATTCACCTTGCTCCAGTCTCTCAAATCCAAAACTCCACCTTGGACCTATAATCACCTACAACTACTCCATTGCTGAAATTTTCAGCTGTAGATTCCCATTTGTACTAACGCTTATCTTTCCATTTTCTCAATTATTTTCTCCTTGTACAAGTATAACTGAAGCCTATACAACCTCTAGTTCCTTATCTCCCTACCTTTCCTCCATCTGTGCATACACTCCATTTCCCTCCCATCCAATATAGAACTGCCGACATGTACTGGTGAAGACTCCAAAACCCAGTCACATTTCAGATACCAGCAAAGCTTAATTTTTATTTCGCTTTTAGGAAAAGTATAGAATATAAGAACTAGTGCTCACATTTTCTTCCCATACTTCAAAGTTATTGTTTGTGATCTCGTGGTGCACTCCCCCAATTCAGAGACCACTGATTTATACATGAGTGCTTAAGCCATAATTCCTGCTGGTTCTATCTTCTCCATATATTTCAGCAGAGCAGCCAAGATCCCTTTAACCATGGTAATGTGTCCTTACTTCCCACACAATTAAGTGAAACATTATGTCTGCTTTTTTCTTAGTTTATACATTTCATGACACTTCATTAAAACATTCTTAAATTCCACAACTCTTTTTTTATTAAAAAAAGGCAATTTTTCATTTTAACCATATGCTATGAGGGTGTTTACTTCATTCAGTATTAACAAACAAAGGTAAGTTATTTGATTTAGGAAATCTTGCAAACTAACACTAATATACAAGTAGTATTGGCACCCCACAGCCAACAATCCAGGCCTCCAGCCAGCTCTATTTGATGGACACTCACTTCGTTTCACTCTCAGTATCAAACTATCCATCTTTATGCTCAAGAGATGCAATGATTGTTGTTTCAGTGCCATTATCTGAAGGAATTAAATATGAATCCCATTTTTATATATTCCTGCCCTCTAAGAACATTAATATTTAAACATTATTAAATATTCAATAGTTTAATTTCATAGCTAGATATTTAGAAAAAGTCACTAAGTCCTAGACATGCAGGATATTGAATAGACAATACCTGCAAAGGCATTAGCTATGAGTAGAGCAAAATAATCTCAAACTGAACATGTGGGTTCAGCAGTAATTTTGCACATGAGTGAAACATGGAATTAATTCCATGTGTTTAATGAGTGGCCCCTATGTTTAGAACAAACTAATGGGTCCTGTTGTAAATTTTCAAGTTGACTAAGGGACTAATTAAACAAAAGAAAGAAATGTCAAAGACAAGCACTAAAGATGAGGGGAAATAAATGTATGAAATAAAGGTGCTGGGGGAGGGGTTCACTGAGAATATTGGAGGAAATAAATACAGGGTATTCCTTTTCACAGTAAAATAAAAGATGTGGAGTTCAGAACTCTGCCTGACCCAGAAAAACTATCATCTTGATGGTCTTTCTCATATCTTAATTTATGACTCCTGGCTTAATGTACTTTTTTAAAACATATTTTTATTGATTTCAGAGAGGAAGGAAGAGGGAGAGAGAGATAGAAACATCAATGATGAGAGAGAATCATTGATCGCCTGCCTCCTCCACACCCCTTACTGGGGATCAAGCCTGCCACCTAGGCATGTGCCCTTGACCAGAATCAAACCCAGGACCCTTCAGTCCGCAGGCTGACGCTTTATCCACTGAGCCAAATTGGCTAGGGTTTAAAGAATATAACTTCTATTTAATGCTCAGTAAATATTTGTTAAATAAATTAATATGAATGGAGTAGAAAATTATGGGTATCTGATATGAAGTACACAATTTTCATTGTTTTGGAGTGTCTAGCATAAACTTGGAATTATCTCTCTTGTTATGGGCCAAAATATTAAAATCATATCATATATAATTTTACATGATCTCTGCTATTATGAGAAAAATGCTTCTTAAAATTTTGAACATACAGTTGACTTTCCTGCTTATGGAGCAATATAATTAGAATCAGGATTAAGGTTATTATTGGGTTATATTTAGAGAAATAATGCTCATAAACTATATAATATGTGCTCAATGTTTGGGGATTTTTTGTGCTTATTGGTGGACTAATGTGACAACACACATTTTGTAAATAGTCCACAGGCAGACCTTAGCTCATTTATGCTTTGCTAGCACTTTTTCTGACTATAGAAGTAACTTCATAGTAATTTTAGAAAATGAGAACATTCTGAAGAGTAAAGAAGAAGAAAATAAAGCCTACGCACAATTAACATTAATATTTTAGTAGATTTCAGCACATCTTTTCTTAGGCATATACATTTGTAACATGAAATCATATTTCTACAATTGTAGTTGCATCCTATTTTTTTGTTAGCCTATTATGGACATTTCTTTACTCATTAAATACTGCCTAAAAACACGACTTTAATTTTTTCATAATATTTCATTCTATAGGTGAACTTATAGTTTGTGTAGCCTTCTCATATTTGTGAATATCTAGGTTATATCTGATCGAAAGTCACTTTTTAAAAAATTCCTATACATGGAATTTCTGGGTCAAAGCTTATTTAAAACTTCTGATATAATTTGCCAATAGACTTTCCAGAAAGGCCTTATAGTACACAAGAGAAACTCCCGTTTTACAGAGTCTTTTTTTTTTTAAATGTTTTATTGATTTTTTACAGAGAGGAAGGGAGAGGGATAGAGAGTCAGAAACATCGATGAGAGAGAAACATCCATCAGCTGCCTCCTACACATCCCCTACTGGGGATGTGCCCGCAACCAAGGTATATGCCCTTGACCGGAATCAAACCTGGGACCCTTCAGTCTGCAGGCTACTCTATCCACTGAGCCAAACCAGTTAGGGCTTTACTATAGTCTTATAAGCACTAGATATTATGTTATTTTACCCTCGTTGATGTGAGAAATGAAATAGTATTATAGCATTATGTTTTAATTGTAATTGTACTTTCTTTATAAGCTACTATTAACATATTTACATGTTTGCTTCCAGAGATGATTATTGAGTTTCTGTATGTCCTTTTCTGAATTTTCTGCTGGTGTTATAATTTTCTAACTGGTTTAATAACACCTTTCTTTACACAGTAAGGATGCTGCTGCTATTTTAATATATATGTTGTAAATATTTCCTTCAGTTTATTTCTTCTAATATTTTGAACTTCAAAGTTTGAATAATCTTTATTCTATCTTTATTTTCTTATGTCATGTATTCTGCTATTTTTACACTATCTTGTATCACTTCTTGTGCCAGTTACCTATTATCTCTTTATAACATTCTAATACTTAACGGGCAGCTCTTCTCCACATATCCTTAGCTATTCTGTTTGTTTGGACACTTTGGGAGAATGAGTGGGGCTGGAGGGGACAAAAAAAGACAATAATCTTACTTTTTTCTTCATTAATTATGTATGACTCTAATATTAATAACAGATTACTTTTATAACCTTATAACTCCTTTATTACTTTTTAACTATATTATAAAATTTAATATTCCTCTCATTATTCTGTTTAGAAACATGTCATATTAATGAATTAACATGAAGATAATGAGTGTATCTATTTTTATAATAGTCATTTTCCTATTTAAGAACATATCATGTCTCTTTGTTTAGCCATTTAATTTCATCCTTATTACTGCTTGCAATTGTTTTTACAAAGACCTGCGTGTTTCTTTTTCATAACCCAATTGTTAGACTATTGAGAATGCCATATTTTAAAATTAATTTTGCAATGATTTTTGGCTATTATATAGAACTCTATTGTTTTGTATATTTATTGTAACATTTCCAATTTATTTTCAGTGGAATCTCTTAATATATACTTATTTTATCTGAGAATGCTTGGTAAGTACTCACGCTAATATCTGCTGATTGTCGCAGTTGATCGGTTCCTGCTCCCAGCACAATGCTAATGGGCAGCAGTGCCTCCTGTTCTTGTGCAGATTTTAACAGGAATGCTTCTGGTGTTTCAAGGTTAAGTATGATGTTGTCTGTTGACTTCAATAGATAGCTTTTATTATAAAAGATAACTATCCATTACTATCTCTCCATCATTTTAAAGTAAGAATTGGTTGTTACATACTGTCGAACTGCCTTTCTGCGTATTTTAAAAATAGTGTTTGCTCTCTGACTTATTAATTATATTTACAGATTTTCTAACATAAAACCATTTTTTCCTATAATAAGCCCACCTGAACATGTTATATAGTAGTTTTTTGATGGAAAGTTCTGTAATATAAATATTCTGTAGTTTCCTATTTTTTTGCTTTCTTTGACAAGTTTCTATATGTAGATTATAATGATTTAATAAAATAAAATGATACATTTTTAATATTTTTTTTTTGGTGTGGGTGGTGGGTGGTGATGGCTTATATGGAAAAAGGATTACCAGCTATTTGAAAACTGAAAAGAATATATTCTTTAAACTGACTGGGTTTTGAGCCTTTTGGAAGTAATTCTTTGACTTCTGTTTCAAGGGATTTTTTTTTTGTGTTTTTTTTTTTTTTTTTTTTTGGCTTGGTTAATAATTTTTAGTAACTCTATACTGCACTTATTTCCTGCTATGCTACTTAAATGGGGTTCTGGGTAAGTCTTATTGCATTAGATACTCACGAGACTATGAATTTGGTAAACACATTCCCCATGGAATATAAATGTAGTAGCTCAAACAGGCTGTGACTTGTCCAGCGTCACACCTGTATAATAAGTAGAAGTCAATGTTAAATCCCAAATAATTCAGAGTTCGGTTTTATTTTGACCAAACTATCCTGCCTCTTACTCTCATTTTTAAGTGGCCCCGTGAGTCACTTTAACTTATCCCTCCAATGTAATTCAACACTTATTTTTGTGTGTTCCTTGGGGTAAACGCCATCATTTTATTTATCGCATTGTATTGACAGAGATGGACTTCAGGTCCCCTCTGCTTTCTTCCTGCTTAAAGACCCCGACCTCCCTTTATTTACTTTAGAGACAATTGTACATGCTTCCTTTGGCTCTTTGAGATTTAAGTTTTCTCCCAACTTCTTGCCAGTTTTATAATACAGGAAAGGTACTTCTCAATAACCACTTAGCCATCCCCCAAAATATAATCATCAGGAAAGATAGCACTTCCATCTCTCAGTTTCTGTGAAAGACAGGAGACTAATGTCACTTGGAAAAGCAACAACCAGCAAACACAGATGGACTAATTGCATTGACCAATGTTCCCTTTAATGTCTTTTAGTACTTTCCCTTAGTTTATCGGGTGCTTAATAACTTCTCTGCTTATTGTTTTAGTGGAATTGAGTTCAAACTCTCTCCCCTATTGCAATAGTCTTGAATAAAGTATTCCTTGACTGTTTAAAACTCAGATGCAATTTTGCTTTTACAGTATTGAAATGTTTCCATTTTAAATGTTCCTCTCTGCTCTGAAATTCTTGGAGGCTATACTGGGTTTTAGTCCAGTTTTGAATCCCTAAGACTTTACAAAAATGACTAAACTTACTAAGTATTTAATACATGTTGATTGAATACAGGGAATATATGGGAATTACTGGATAAATTAGTGAATAATGAATAATGAATAAATAGGCTATGGGTAGGCAATCCTGGGTCCAGTCACTGTCTCCATTATAAGCACCATTTTCTTAATTTTTTTAAAAAAAAATCAGTTGAAAGAGCTGATCTTGTACTGATGTCTCCTGCTATGCAGAAATAGAAAATTCAGAAGTTAGTGGCATCTAAGCGATACCCTTTCTAAGGAGATTCAGACATTGTTGAGCGGGTGATCGCAGCCTTCTGATTTAAATTGTTGGGTGTGTATAGTTCCACCACCCTCCTTCCCCGGACAACCTCTTTAACTTCACTGGGAGTAGGCCAGCAGAGGCCGGCTAAGGAACCCTTCTCTTCTGCCCATCCTACCTATACCAGGGTTGAACCCGCAGCCCTTCCATGCATAGACCAACACTCTAATCACCGAGCAACATCAGCCAGGGCACTGTTTTTCTTATTTTAAAACACTTAGCACAATTTGCAATTAAGCATCTATACTTGTGTTTATTTGTTCAAAGACTATTTCTTTCATAAGCTCCATGATTACAAGCCAAGTTTTTATTGACTTCTACATCCTGACACATGGCACACATCAGATACATATCTCCTGATGACAAAATGGTCATCTCGAAGGAGCCAGGCCACAAATGAGAGAGGAAGTCCACATGCCTGGGATGAAGAGTTCATGGAACAGCCAACTAGGATGGAGCCAGGGAGTCTTTGATGAGGTATTCCCAGCTGCCCACAGCAGGAGAGGATGTAACACCCATGCACAGACCACCATCAATTATTTAAAATACTTTCAAATGTATAGTTGAAATTGCTACCATTTAGAAATGTAGCTTTTATGGGGGAGGGATTATATCTTGAGAACTTTCTATAAAGCAAGACAGTTTAGCAGCAGTGTTCACTGTTTCTGAAATATTTTTTTCTAAAAACCAAAAAAGCTAACTGCTGAGAATGAACAGCCATTCATTCATGAACTGTCTAGGCTTGAGTCAAAGGGAGCAGACCTTACAGGAGAACAGCTAAGGAGTCTATTCCATTCTGAAACCTTTCTCTGCCCACTTCACCTGAAACTGCCTCATGTGTGTTCCTCTGTCACTATTTTGCATTTTCTTGACACAAGGTACACATTTCAAGTGAAGTATTGCAAGAAGGAGTGGATAAGTTCTGAGGTGTGCTAAAATGTTGCCTAATCCTATATAATAAAAGGGTAATACGCAAATAGACCGAACGGCAGAACACTTGTGGCCCCTCGCCCTGGCCGGCCCTGCCCCCCAGTGGGCACCCCCACTCTGATCAGGGTCGGAGCCGGCTGGCAAACTTCCCATGGCCCCTCGCCCCGGCCAGCCCTGTGCCCCTGATGGTCCCCATTGGGGCCGGGCTGGCTGGACCTCACCAGTGCACAAATTCATGCACCGGGCCTCTAGTCCTATATAATAAAAGGCTAATATGCAAATAGACCAAACAGCAGAACAACCAAACAACTGAACAACCGAACAACCAGTCGCTATGATGTGCGCTGGCCACTAGGAGGCGCATGCAGAACATGGCAGGCGTCAGCCACAGCAGAATGGTGGAACAGGTGCATGGGGGCGCCAGACCAAGGCAGGGAACTGGTCACTGCCATAGAGACAAGCCTCTGGTGGTTACTGAAAATTCTTTGTTTCCATGCGCCGCGGTCCTGTCCGGCGCTTGCACCTGCTGCCGGTGCCAGCCCTGTTCGCACCCAATGCCAGCACCTGGCGCCAGCCCTGATCACTTGGTGACATCAGCAGGTGCAAGTGGTGGCTGTCGGCCCCAATCACCCCTGAGGGGTTCTCCACCTCCCCGTGCCCCTGAGGGGTGATCAGAGCAGCAGCCGCCATTCACACCCGCTGACAGCGCCAGCTCCAATCACTCTGCACCATCAGCACATGGGAGCGGTGGTGGGAGTAGGGCTACCGTGGACAGGGGACTGGGGGCCGCAGCGGGAGGGGGCAGGCGGGGGTATGGAGGATAAGCCAAGACCCGCCCCTGTGCCCACTGCAGCCTTGTGGCCCAGAGTTCCTTTCAAGGTGCATGAATTTGTGCACTGGGACCCTAGTATTAAAATAATTATGTGAAGGTATAGAAGTTAGAATGATAAATTATGCCACTTTGTTAAATTTTTGTTTGGGGTAAGAATAGCTGTAGGCTAATGCAATTAGTGGTTGGAGAACAGGTTTGGGGACCAAAAAGCCTGTACTAGTATCTAAGCTCCATAACTTAGTAATTATATACTCCTTATGCAAGTTTCTTCACCTTTTTGAGACCAATTTCCACAATATATAAAATACCACAATATTTATTTTTTTAAAGACACAAGGATATAATATTTGTAGAGTGTATAATGCAGTGTCAGGCAAATTACTAATGCTCAATAAAAGGTGATGATATGATGAGGGTGATCATAAAGAGTATTTCACTGTCAACTTTATATTATGAATCACTGTATTTTTTTAAAATATGTTTTTATTGATTTTAGAGAGAAAGAGAGATACACCAAAGTGAGAGAGAAACATCTATTGACTGCATCCTGCATGTACGCCACTAGGAGTTGAGCCTGCATCCCTGGCATGTGCCCTGACCAGGAATGGAACCTCTGACCCTTTAGTGAATGGAAAGACGCTCAACCAACTTAGCCACACTGGCCAGGGCCTGAATCACTTTAAGAAGTCTTGTCATAAATCTCATATGCTATAAATAGACCCCCAGTCTTTAAATTTAAACTGCCTTTAATTCCGGTCTTTAATTTTAACTGTTAAATTTTACATAAAACTTATGTATACATAATACCTTTTAATCACTCTTTAAATTGTCCTTCTCTCACACCTGTTTATCTCCCATCAGTAGCCTCTTGATTTTGTCATTTCTGTGGGTAGAACCTACACTGTCCTGGGTTGGGCTAGAGATAGGGGCAGTGGGCTATGTGGGAAGGCTGACCAGTGCCAGAGGAACTGTCAAACCACGATGCCTGATGCCTTTTCCCTAGAGACCTGGGTTCCAGTCTCGGCTCTATCACCAGTTAATGACATGACCTTGGGCAAGTGACAGCCTGTCTAGGCTTAACGCCCTCATTTGTAAAATGAGGGGATTGGCAAAGATTCTCTTCTAAAGCTCCTTGCAGTTCTACAAGGACTGTGATTAGTGCATGTCACTCTAGGCAACATCTTACTGTCTGATCTAATAAGGTCACGTATGTTCAGTCTATCCATGCATCATTTTGCAGAGGTATTACAATTCTTTATTGATGTTCTTTAGATCAGTTTGAATGAATGCTATTAGTAGACGTGGTCTCCCTAAAAATGTACCAGGTAATAAACATGCAGTTAAACCCACACAGTCATTAACAAGTTATTCCCAGGAGTTCAATACAATATTTCTCTAGGCATACTCCCATCTTTGCACATATCATATTGGTTAAGCCTGATACCAATGGCCATCATTATCCTCACTAATTACTATTATTAGTGATCACAACAGACCCACATGCTTTTTAAGGACATCCAGATATTATGTAGCTTTGCCTATAAGAAAATAAACCAAGAGATATTAAATAGCTCTTTACATTCTTATGTAAGCCCTATGCTTTTCTCTTATTTTTCTTTGTTAATAATAGTAGAAAGTGGGGCATTGTATCCTTCCACTGCATTTTGCTGGTTGCATTTAATGAATTTTTTATATAACTTGGACAAGTAGTTTTTACTCAGAAATAGTTTTTTGTTCATTTCTCTTCCAGAATCATATTTTTAGGCTTTAATAATTTTGTCTCACTTAGTCCGAAAAGATACACACACACACACACTAGAGTTTACCCTTCTTTATAATGCAGATCTATTTACAGGCCTTGACTTCATCAGATTGTTTAAAAAGGCTTTCTACACATGACACAATAACCCCGTAGATAAAGGTCCTGAATGGATAGCATAATTCAATTAAAAGTTGGAGGCCAATTTCCTTCACCTTGTGGTGCTGGTAGCTGGATCAAAGTATTTACATTCACATTTTAATCCTTTAATCTAGGAATCAATGTATGACCTGAGGCAACAAGTTAACAGCTTGCCCAAACTAAGCCTGGACAGATGGCAACATTGATCTAGATTTCAATTTCTTAAGACCCCTGGAAATATCTGGTAGGAGATCCGGATAAACAGCCACCAGGGAGCCAGGACCCTTCCCACACAGCTCTCCAATCCCTGTGTCATCACTTACTTTCCCTCTCTGTCCCGGGAACTGAGTTTCTTGCATTTTCTGTAAAAATTACACATTTTATTAACAAGAGCTATTTCCTCTAGGACACCGGAAATCAAGACAAATCTGATTTCTAGTTAATTTGCTCACGTCATTGCAAATATGTCTTCTCCTTTCAAAACAATTCTGGTACATATCCCTGTAATTGCAAGATCTTCTGTCTTTCTTTTAAAATTCTGCCTTGTTTACTTGTCACTATTCATTCTTTGGATCTGTTGAGATTTTATAATTCTTTTATTTTTTTTTTTGAGAAAAATTCCCCAAACATCTTAAGACCTCAGTTTTCTTTGTAGGTAAAATCTTCAGGGCCTAGCTTTCACAGCAGATGGCAACAGTTTCCACCTTTATAGTAACAATATTGTTCCTGCTACACACCCAGGTGAATGGATTGAATCTCTGCTATTCTGAATTTTTGTGCTCCTTAACGCACACTTCCTCGTGTTTGCCTGGCTCATTTATGTTTCTCTTTCATTCTTTTCCTCTAACAATCTGAAAGGCATATTCCTTTCCTTATCTTCTCTAAATTTTTTTCTTGCAAGTTGTTTGCTCCTAATGTCCCAATGGACATTTGAGGATGTCAAATAGTCCATTTGATGGTAACTATTTATAGCTTCTCTAGCTTCAATTGAGCAGATCCCATTTTTATCAGTCCAGCTCTTTCATTTCCCTCTAATATTTAATTTATTGAGGATAATTAATTAAGTAATTGCAATGACTGATTTAGTTGCCTTGCTTATTTCATTTTCACATCCAATGCACATGGCCCTATTAGTTCTCTGATCAATTCATAACCCTGCTGAAAATCTAATTTCTTCCAAATTATATAAGCTTATTTTCCACTATTCCCCTGCACACCACCTTCACGTCACTCAGATTTGCCTACTCTTTTTCCATTGGACACGATTCTAATTCCTACTTCTCCTGCTTGGTCTGCCTGGAACACTTTGTCCTTGCCATGGACAACCTGTGCCTCTGTCAGCCTCAGTGTCCTCAAAGCCATTCTGCCCACAGCAGCCGCATACTTCACTCTCCTATTTACCTTCTTAGAACTTCAACAGGCCGTACAATTCAGTACACATTAAATACACTCTTGTACTGTTCCAACCAGACAGCAGGCTCTCTGCCATCCACAGCCCAGTGCATAGCGCTTACCACATAGTCAACAAAGTATCAATGAGCCACTTTGTATTACATCATGAGCCTCTATAATCTCAAGGTAGAAAACAGTTTAATATATTTCCAGCTTTTCCCCTCAAATAAAAAAGTAGCATAACACTCATTGTACAAAATATGTACAATAAAAGCAATCCCTGTTCTCTAAATATTCAGAATATCTACTATTAGTATATGTACTTATGTCTAGTCTTTTATAAATAGAGTTACAAAAGTCATTTATATATATACATATATATATAATTATCAGGAAATGTAGATTTCCATTTCATTTTTCCACTTAGAAAATGAGGGTTTTTATAATAACATCAGATAGCCCTCAGGAGCCTGACTATATATTGAATAATCATTTCATTATTTTCACATTATTGAGCATTATTAGATTAAGTCCAAAATTCTAATTTTGTAATATTAACAATGCTATTATGAACCCACTTCATATAAATTTGTGTGTTTCTGATTATTTCCATAGAACAAATTCCTAAAGTGGAATTGTTATATCAAAGGGTAGAAATTGATATAAGACAATTGATTGATATTGCTAATTTGGCAGGGTTAAAGTACCCTCTTGATTTCTTTGAACTGGTTATTCATTCTCTTATTAAATTCATTCATTTCTACAGACATTTGTTGAGTAAGAGTGTCTGCTGCTTGCTGAGGAGAGCCTGAAGCCAACTTCAGTCCAGTCCTGTTGTTGTTACAATGAGGAAAAATTCCTCCAGGTTCACAGTGGCAGGTTATCTGTCAGCGACTGTGCCATTACACTTTACTTTTTTAAAATGACGTGGTTTTCTTGGCTTTACTTTACCCAAGATTCATCACAGGTCTTTGGCTATTCCTTCTATCAGATAAAACTCAATTAAACCTGAATAAAAGACAATTTGATGGTACTTGCTCTCTTAAAAATGTCTATTCCTCCATATAAAACACCATATTAAAAAAAAAAAATTCTGCCAAAACCGGTTTGGCTCAGTGGATAGAGTGTCGGCCTGCGGACTGAAAGGTCCCAGGTTCGATTCCGGTCAAGGGCATGTACCTTGGTTGCGGGCACATCCCCAGTGGGGGGTGTGCAAGAGGCAGTTATCGATGTTTCTCTCTCATCGATGTTTCTAGCTCTCTATCCCTCTCTCTTCCTCTCTGTAAAAAATCAATAAATTATATTTAAATAAATAAATAAAAATTCTGCTATTTTACCAGCACCATCGTAATCCAAGTTTGAATGGACTGGAGTTACTTGTTGTTTGGAATTACTTCTTTACTAGAAGTACTTAGCCCTTTCCATCAGCTCTTGGGTTTTTTGGTGGTACTTCATAAGTTGTAGAGGGTAAATTTAATTTCTCTACTGAGCTAATGATCACACTGGAACTCTTATTTTGGGAATTGGATTACCTTCAGATATTTCCCTTGGGTTTACTGAAGTTGAATGACATGAGGATCCTAACATTTTACTTTCTTTGTGAACATATCTCTTCCAAAGTATTCTAAAATTTTACTTCATCAAAACTTCAAATGCCCTATCCCACTGCTTTATAGGCAGCAGAAATTAGGAAGCAAGGTAAGTAAGTCAGCATGAACAGACATTTAAAGTTGAGTTTTCTGATCCTAAAGTAGAAACTTTTCATCCTGGTTTTAGATGTTAGGCAACATGAGAAAAACCCATCCCTGAGAGTGGTATCTGCCTTAGTTTGCATCCAATAGATCATTAGAGAGTATAGATTCTAATGCTTTTTTATAAAGCTGCAGACGAACTATTCTTTAGAGTACTTTACATTTCTTTCATTCCAGAGACTGTCCAGAAAACAACAGAGAAAGGATGCATTTCCCCTTCTTCTAAGTTGCTTACACCATGCCTACCATAGTGGCTTCCACTATGACACAGCTACAGGGGAAGTTAAAACGGGGAGACCATGGTTGAATGAACTCACAACAGACAAGAGATAGGCTGAGAGTTAGAGCTTTGGCAAGCCGACGGAACTTCTCAATAATATGTCAGCCTTATCAGGGAGAAATGAAGCTCTCATCACGAACCAAGACAGAAGACTTGGCTAATACGACGCTAGGAAGGTTGGCCTGTGAGATGGGCACATAGATCTCCCCCGAGGCCCAGCACCATTTATTCTAGCTTTCTTCACAGTTAGGGATGGGTATCTTGTATAGCCCTCACCGTGGTCAGAATGGTTAAGGTGTGTTAGTGAGGAAGACTTCAGGAGTGGTCTGTTGGAGACTATAGGTGTATGAGGACATCAGTGCTGAAAGTTCTACAGCCTCTTACAATGTTTTTCTGGTGCAATGTTGTCGTTTGGTTTGAAGTATAGAACTGAACCAAATTCAAGGTTTACTTAAAAATGTAGACTATCATAGAGGTATGCCACTGTCCTAGGATTTACTCTCTTGTCCCAGCTGTCTGGCAGTTTGAGCCATACCTTCTACTGTGAACACTCAAAAATGAAAAATATCATATTAGGGTAGCCAGAAAATAAAAACTAAGAGGCAAAGGAAAGATGATGAAGCATTAGGGACTCCATCTGTGGGATGGGGTGGATAAAGAGAAATGAGGTAAAATCTATCTGGCTCCTGGATCAGTGTCTTGCCCCTTCCCTGGCAGGTAGGTCAGGAGGGACTATCTGAGTCAAGTGCAAGGGAAGGAAGGCATTTGCTCTGCCTCTCTCTCACTACCACTTCTTTTGGCATTTATTTACCTACTCTTGCTCCTTTTCTTTGAACTTTTCCTCTTTTGCTTGTGATTCTCATCTTTTACTTCACCTCAGAAATGCCTGATCTGACTTATGATTGCTTTAAGTTTGTTCAACTTTTTTAAATCATTCAGCGACAGTTTCAGATTTGCATTTCTATTTTTGGAGTCAAGGGAGTACTTTCAAATCCCCCCCTTTGTTCTTCAGAACCACCTCTATCTTATCACATTTCTAATCAAACTTTAGTCTTACAATACCTGTCATTTCTCAGACTCTGGAAATGTTCCATGCTCTGACAGAAGTTTTTGAGGAGGTTGAGGGTATATTTTTTTATTTGTAAAATAAAACTAAAATTTGAGAGAAGAATTGGGTTTATTCTGTTAGCTACAGTCCTGAAGGACAAACATTGCATTATTTTCTTTCTCTCTCTCTCTTTTTTATGTTTAATAGGGTTGATTTTTATGAGTCACAGAATAGCTTTAAATAACTTTGTCCATGACCCTTTGAGTGAATTCAGACACGCATTTATAGGAGGTTTTAAATTAGTTCATTTGTAATGATTTCACTAGTATCAAAAACTTTTGGAAGATCATATTTTATTATCTTACTGCCTCTCAGATTTTTTGTGTGTGGACCAGGGAGGGAACCTGAAAGTGTGCTGGGGTCACTGGCCTAATTTGAATCTTTTGCTTCCTCTATACCTAGAGCTGGATCCTCACCTGCTGCTCTCCCTCCTCGCATAGTCTCCACTGACAGAGAAACTGGGCCCCCAACTCCTGAAAGGAGATTTTCTCTATCTGCAACCATATTTATGCCTCTTCCAAAGAGGTAAGGCATTGCCCATGTGTCCAACCTCACTTTCCAAATTACTGTCATCTCAGTGCTTTTTTGTAGGGCTGGCCCAGGTTTACGTCCTCTACACTACTATCTGTGTCCACTGGCAAGTGTCCTGTCATAGAGGGACAGTGCAAATCAAAGAAAGGGACCAGCGTTTTGCTTTGGGGTCATTTCTCGGCAGGCCTCTTTAGATCACCCTGCATATAGAAGATCTCCTCCAAAAATGACTCATGAGCCCAGGATTGTGTGTATGTTTGTTTTCTTTATAGCACTTATGACAACACATTACAATAGAGTCATAATATTTGTTGTCTGAAAATGTGGGTTTTGTCAGCCTTTATGAAAGCCAGGGCAGTGCCTGACTCTTGTTAGCTATTTTACTATCAAAATCTAGGGTAGTTTTATAAACATAGCAAGCACAGAGTAAATGCTTATTAAATGAAAAAATGACCATCACTGACCTGTGGAATGTTTTCATGCCATGTTCTGTGCTTCCCTCATCAAAACTAGTAACTCATCCTCAACCGCCTTGAGAGTCCCAGCACAAACCCAGGCATCTCTTAGGATGCTCACCGCTCTGATGCTAGCAGCTGCCCAAGGTGCCTGTTCTGAAATCTCATGGGCTCTTCTCAAATGAACACATAATTACAGAATCAGAAACCAATGTGAGGCATGAGAGATTCTGTAATTATCACAAGGATATAACTCAGAGAATGTGCTTGGGTAGCACTCATGTTCTCATCCTGAATACACATGAGGGGTCATTTCTAGAAATAAGTCCTACTTCTCTGAAGCTGTCCTATTATTGCACTGACTAAATGCATTCACTAAGGCAGTGGTCTGCAAAACCGCGGCTCGCAAGCCCCATGCGGCTCTTTGGCCCCTTGAGTGTGGCTCTTCCACAAAATACCACGTGCGGGTGCGCACGTACAGTGCGATTGAAATTTCGTGGCCCATGCGCAGAAGTCAGTTTTCGGCCTGGGTGAGTCTATTTTGAAGAAGTGGCGTTAGAACACTCAAGGGGCCAAAGAGCCGCATGTGGCTCGCGAGCCGCGGTTTGCCGACCACTGCACTAAGGCTTTTCCAGCAGTATATTCAGCCCTGCCTCAGTTTCAGACCAATTCTGATCCTATCCCAGCAGCTGTAGCCCCTCAGTACTTGAGGCCTATCTTTACCAACTGCCCTGTATTAGATTCAGTGGATCTGAGACAAATATTCATTTGCATGTTCACTAAACTGCAGACTTATTCTTTTTCAGCCTGTGTATAAAAAAGATGTATGACCAGATATTCATCCTGATTCCTGACTTATACTCCAGTTTTCCCAAATGGCACTAAAGCATTCACCAAACCTTAGGTCTTTTGGCTTGACTAGAACCCTGACACGCCAACCAGTTCTTGCCAGCATTCCTCTCCAAGAGAAAGATACACTTCTCCCTGCAGCTGCTAGCTATGAACAAAACCCACAATGCCACTTCCACCGGCCAGTCCTGGCACTGCCTGCTGCTTCCTGGCCCTCACCCAGGCAGCGCCCATGTGCATGCATCAGCCAGGTCAGGTCAAGGATGCCAGAGACCTTCAGCTTTGCAAGCTTTCAGTCTCCAGAGATGAAACCTCTTGACGCACCCATTGTCTGATTATGCTGTTCCTCAAAAGAGGCTGCCTTCAGTTCTGGTATACTCCGTGGCCCTTGAACTACAAATGTACTTTTTGAAGGAAATTATGAATGTGTTCCTCAAAGGAAAAAGGCACCACTGGCATTGTGATCACTTCCTTGGCAATTCCAGATAGGCTTTTTTGTGTACTAGTGGAAAGGAACTTCTAGTAAGAAGCTCATTGTTCCAACCCTTTCCTAAATCCTTACCTAATCAAGTTAGGAGACCATCTCTGTCAGTTCTGTGATCTTAAAGAAACCTATTGTTCTTTTTAAAATATATATATATTGATTTCAGAGAAGAAGGAAGAGGGAGAGATAGAAATATCAATGATGAAAGAGAGTCATTGATCGGCTGCCTCCTGCATGCCCCCTACTGAGGATCAAGCCCGCAACCCAGGCATATGCCCTTGACCGGCATCAAACCTGGGTCCCTTCAGTCCACAGGCTTACACCTATCCACTGAGCCAAACCAGCTAGGGTGAAAACCTGCTGTTCTTTAGTCTAGCTCCCAGGCCCCTGAACATAGCTCCCCGTCTCATCAATATGAGGACTAAGCCTCAGCTAGCATTCCCAGACCACTGGGGCTAGCTCCAGACCTTCTCGAGTTTGTCACTCGCCAGTTACCATAACTGCCTTTCACCTGTTGCTGCAAGTGCTCTGACTTGGGCAGGATGCAGGACCAGCCACTTTATGAAAAATTCCAAAAACAAGTTACAGATCTAAATTCCTAGATTTGATATTTGCCCTACTAATTATTTTATCCAAAGCAACTTTTGCAAAGTCACCCCTAGATTTCAGAAACTTCACTCATGTGAATTAGGTAGGGGAGGAACATCATGGGAAAGAGATGCATGATATGGACCTTTTCCATGAAAAAAAATATGCTTAAATTCACACACAAATTGGATCTATGATATGTGGAACTCAGAGATACCTAAACTCATCCGTGGATCCCAGGTTAACAGCGGCTAAAATTAAGTCCCACAGAGAGAGCTATTAAATCTGTGCTAGGACTTGCGCAAGTAGCGAAAGCTTCTGCAGAAGCATTCTTCTTCTTCTTTCACATTCCTAATTTTAAGGATACAGATTCCTTGAAAAAGAGGTCAACAATTATCTAAAGACAATATTGACACCCCAGAGAAGATGGTAATCTGGTACCTTCCGACCCAAAGAATGAACCAAGTCACTTGGGAGCCTAACAGAAATGCAAAATCGCAGGTCCTGACCTAGACCCACTACATCAGAATCTGCATTTTTAACAAGGTCCCGGGTATATACATATACAAAATGGTAAAAATTGATCTAGCAAATATGAGAGAAGTACCCAGACCTCCTCTAAACATAGAGTAATGTTATTTGGCTTGCACTGAAAATTAATCCTGCCTTTGCCTACTTGGCAAGCTTCTATCTATCCTTCAAAATCCTACTCAAACATAATCCCTTCCATGAATCTCTTCTGCACCTGCCCCCAATTCAAGAAAGAATGATTTATTCCCATCCTCTTGTTTTCTGATTTTATCCTATTCTTTATGCAATGTTATTCACTTCAAGAGGTTTTCATACATTTTTAAAACATGTATTTTCTTAAATCCCTAAATAAAATGTAGTTTAGAAACTGGCCATTTATTAAATACCTTTGTTACCGAAGTTTGATGTTCCTAATGCAACATCAGATATACAGTTTCTTTGAAACCTCACTTTCACATTCAACAAAGAGGTTTTGTTTTGTTTTGTTTTTTAAATAGAGGGTTTCATCTTTAAACCATTAGCAAAAATAGCTCAGCTCAGTGTGGCTCAGTGGTTGAGCATGGACCCATGAGCCAAGTAATTGCTGGTTAGATTCCCAATCAGGGCATATGCCCAGGTTGTGCGCTCCACCTGCAAGTAGGAAACTTGCAGGAGGCAGCTGATAGACCTTTCTCTCTCATTGATGTTTCTATTGCTCTATCCCTCTCCCTTCCGCTCTCTCTCTCTCAAAAAAAAAAAAAAATCCAAAAAACATTTAAAAAAAACAACATTAGCAGGAATAATACTAGAATATCCTGGATCAGCTCCACACTGTTGCTTCTCTAATGCACAGCATTAAATGCAACACACACAACACAGCTCCACGCATGAGCCTGGCTGAAGTTCTTGAGACCTTCCTGGCAACTGAGATGCACCTGGCTGTTTTGTTAACTCTGTCTTCTTCACTGGTTACAGTTACACACAGAGAAGACAAATAGTAAACAGGTCCAAGTCTAGAACAGCTTCCTCAGGTTTCTGCAAAAAATGGGACGGCATCTGGGCATTTGGTGGGATCTGAGTCATGTAAACGCTGATTGGCTGTGACCTGTGACAGGGCCCCGCCCCTGAGACCTGTTCCAGGCAAAGCCTCCTTATTAACCCTTCCAAAGGGCCCTTCCAGATGCTAATCCAGGGCCATTTTCTTGGAGTGGTTTTATCTGATCCTTTGAATTGTCTTCTTTACCGGTACATGCTGCATTTCAGAGATGCAAAAGGAAAACAGAAGAAAGAATAAGAAGATGAGGGCAAAGTGAATTAAACAATGGAAGATGGAAGGCAGAAAAAGGACAAAAATTAAGAAAGGAAAAAGGCATTGTTTATGCTCAACAGTCTGAGGAATAGCCTTCCAGTATTTTCTAGTATGATTTCATATTACTCTGCTTATTAAGGTAACAAATTTGGCTGAAGATTGTATGGTCCCAGTCTCATGTCCCAACTAAATAAAAACTTAAAGTGTGCCACCGTATTAAAAAAAGAATCAACCTAACATAGCACATACACTGATCGATATAGTGATCTGATAATAAGGGGTTTAATATAAGAGGGAAAAGTCTCTAATCAGGTCAGGAATGACTTTGCATTCAACTGTATTGTGTAAGATAATACAGGAATCAGACAAATTAAAAATCAATCAGCGCTTATTCCAAATTAAGGAATGTGTCTATCCTTTATCAATCTCATTAGACTTCAAACATGATTTCATAAATATCAAAAGAAAATATAAGTCAAGGCTGCTAAATTTTAGACAGGACTGAAACAGTTGTTGGCAAAATAAAAAGACACAGATTTGGAACCCCAGTAAAATATTCTCCTGCAACCTAGACTAAGTTAATTCATTGTTTCTAACTCATCATTTACTATAAAATTACCCATTTGAAATATTTTTTAAAAAAATTTATGCCTTCTGGGGTTTTTAGACGTTTCTAACACATATTGAGTTATGAAATTTGGAGGGATCGGAGACCCTCAAATTTCCTTAATCTGTTTTATACATCCACAATCTGCTGTCATGCTGCCATTGACACAAACAGTGATACTCATTCTGTCAATAAAAACAGCATCGATGCTAAGAAGCAATTTAGAATATTGATCCCTAGCAGCCTCCTATAATCTAAAGCCACTGTTTATTATCCATTATCACCCATTGCTAGAAAAACATTTCCCACTCTCAAATTTCAGACCATTATCTAACTGCTGAGACTGCTGTTGCTGTTATTATAGAGGCAAATGCTTTCAGTATGCGACTCCATAATTGTACTGCCGGGGAAAATTCCACACTAACTCCACTTCAGTAGGAAAGAACAGGCGGACTTGGGAGAAGGATTTTCTCTGAAGAAGCTGTCTTCCTAGAGTCTCTGGAACATCCTGGCTTCTAAGGACCCACTGTGCTTCCATCGGAACAACCTCCATTGATTCCAGCTGCTGCCTAATTGGCCCATGACTGAATAACAGCCCAAATTTGTATCACCAAAGTAAACAAGCAGTCTTCACTCTGCATAATGACAGTGCTGCCTAACCCTGCCTGAAAGAAAATGTTCTAATCTGAGTATTCTGCTCCTGGATTTCTGGATGACTGTGGCCTTTTATACAAACTCTGTTGATTGAATTCCCCAACAAGTAAAATCTTAACAGGCCTCTCCTGGGCCATACATGATACTTAGACAATTTAATAATAGTAATGGCAGTAGTAATAGTAATAAACACTGGTAGGAAAGTCCAGTGCATGGTAGGTAAAAGCTTCAAAGAAAGAAATTATTGTTATCTATATCTACAAATAAACTGGAAAATTACCTTTAATTTTGTTTTCTTTTTTTGCTGTTTTATTTTCTTTTATTTATTTTTAATTGAATTTGTTGGGGGGACAGCTATATATACTAGTACAAAAGCCTAAGCAACTGAACAACTGGTCAAGTGAACAACTGGTCGACCGGTCACTATGATGCGCACTGACCACCCGGGGGCAGACTCTCAACACAGGAGCTGCCCCCGGGTGGTCAGTGCACTCCCACAACCAATCTCCACGGCTGGCCAACCTCCTGCAGCCCATCCCCCCATCTGGTCAGCCAGGCTGAGGAACCCCAACTATGCACAAATTCATGCACCAGGCCTCTAGTCTATAATAATAAAAGGTAATATGCAAATCGACTGAATGGCCCAACAGCGGAACAACCATCAGGACGACCACGCTATGACACCCACTGGCACCAGGCTAGCCAAGGTGGGTGCAATGCAATTGGTCGGGGGGCCAGCCATCACCCCATGATCACCCTGCAGGGAGAGGCCCAGGCCACCGGCTGGTGGGGCAATCTATCGGGAGGCTCCGTGATCGCCCCAAAAAGGGAGGCCCAGGCTACCCTGTAGTGATGCTGCAGCAGGTGGGCGGGGCCTCCCTCTGCAGGAGTGATCCATCACAGAGCCTCGGCCGGGTGAGGGCGATTGATTGTGAGTCTCACAGACTATGTGAGAGTGCACAGGTCAGGCTGAGGGACCCTCCCCCTGAGTGCATGAATTTCATGCAACAGGGGGGCCTCTTGTTGGTTAATAAAATCATACAGGTTTCAAGTGTACAACTCTGCATATTGCATATTGCGCTCACCATCTCAAGTCAAATCTCTTTCCTTCACCATTTATACCCTCTTTGCCCTCTTCTACCTTTGCCCACCCCCTTTTCCCTCTGGCAGTTGTCTGTGTCTGTTGTTTTTTTCTTAATCCCTTCACCTTTTCCACTCAGCCTACACCCCTCTGAGAGCTTTCAGTCTGTCCTCTGTATCTATGAATCTGTTTCTATTTTGTTCATTAGATTCCATATATTAGTGAAATCGTATGGTATTTGTCTTTCTCAGACTGGCTTATTTCACTTAGCATAATACCTTCTAGATTACATCCATGTTGTGGCAAAGGTATTCTTTTTTTATGGCCAAGTAGTATTCCATTGTGTAAATGTACCACAGCACTCAACTACTGATGGACACTTGGGCTGCTTCCAAATCTTGGCTATTGTAAATAATGCTACAATGAACATAGGGTGCTTATATATATTTTTTCAAATTAGTGTTTCAGGTTTCTTCAGATGTATTCCCAGAAGTAGAATTGCTCAGTCATAAGGCAGTTCTTGTTTTCTTAATAAGAATTTTTAAAAGATAAATTCTAACCTCAGGAACATACCATGATTTTTTTTTCTTACTCTATTTTGGGGGTCAATTTGCTCTAAATATTTAATTTTGGAAAGTAAAAATTGCTGGCCTTTTGAGCTGAATTCCTTTTCCACTGAAGAAAATAGAGGAAAATAAATTTGTCTTATAATTGATGTGGGAGGGCTTGTCATCCTTCCTGCCCCCATCATGACTAGGGGAACAACGGCCATCTGCAATGCCAACGGTGATAGAACTTAATTACCACCCACTGGCCTGAGAGGGTTAAACTTGCTTAATGACAATCCAGGACAAGATCTAAATAAGACAAACAAAATAAATGAGATTTGATAGTTTACTTTCCAATAATTATTTTCAAGAGATAAGTTAATTTTAGTAGAATTCCCCAAATCTTACCTTCACAGAGTAAGGCATATAATTTTATTTAAAGGGGAAAAATTTGTGTCTATATATTCTCTATATCATTCATATGATATATTTTAAAAATCGTTACTGATATAATTATAGCAACATTAGGACTATACAATAAAAGAGATCCATCACTTTAGGGAAGCCACATTTTAGGAACTCAAGACTCTCATTCTTTTTCTTAGTGCCCAGATGATGATTTTTAAAGTTATTTTTGATTAAGTAAGTTTTACCCCTCTGTATGAGATTTCTAACTCTAAGCAAATCATTTGGTAATGTAAATGACTTCTTACAAGTAAGGATCTGAAATATTTGGCAATTGTTTTTGTGATGTCTATACAAACCTAATTAAGATTGATGACTGAAAGTGATTTAGTCCGTTGGACACTGCCTTTGGATTTTTACACAGATATGCCAGGTTTAAGGTGTCGGCTTAGGAGATCTGGGAGCCAATGATGTTGTTCATACTAGTATGTTAAAGGTAGTATAGCTGCACTGAGGAACTGAGCTCCCTGGAGAGAAAGGATCCAAATACTAAGGGAAGGCAGGCATATGTACTGAACACCCTGAAAAAGCACTGTTGGAGCTAGTCAAATAGTTCTGAAGTCCAAGGTCCAAGCATTTTAGAACATCATTAACAGAATATCTTTGTCAAAAATGCAAAGGGTCTTAAGATTATCTATATTACAACATTCTAGGCAGGTCAAATTAAAAGTGCAAAGGGGTATGGGTTTTGTTATTATTTTTGTATTTTAATACAGTCCGAAAGATTTATCTCAGTAAGAACATTTTACAAAGTAAAAATGAGGGACTCATATATGAATTCCCAAACAGAGAAATACAAGCATTTTGACAATTTCTAGGCTAGAGAGTTCTGGGAGCAAAGAGGGAGAGTGACACTCTCATCTTCAACAATTCGATTTAGCCGTAGATTCTAGAAAGAAGGTAAAAGACTTAATCAAGCCCTTTCATCTCTCGAGGCCTGTGTTTCCTCATCTGTAAAAGTGCATATGGAATTAAAAAAGAAGATCCATTCCACATTCTTTATCCTATAATTCAGATAATAATCCTTATATCTAATTTTCTACTAATTTATATTTGAATTTTTAATACCCTATTTCTTCAACCTTCTTTTCTAACCAGCAGACATTCTTGGATACTTTTTAAAAACTTAACAGAACCTTCATTCTGATTCAAAGAGATGACTTCAAGTGCACAGTGTCCCAACTAGGAAAATTCTGGTATTTTATGAGCAATAACATTGAACTTGAACTGGAGAAGTTTGCCCTTTCAAATAGAAAAATTAGGCTCATTATATTTAAAAATGAAAGGTCCAAGAACTCTACTTTGTTACCCAAACACTGGTGTCTGTTGGATGCTCTGTATAGCCCTGAAGGACAATGGATCATGACTAACACAACCAAGGAAAAGAAGATGAGCATTGTCAAAGTTAGGAGGCACCCAGCCAAGGCCCACAACCAGCAGCTCTTCAGAACTTCGGAAACACAAATGAACTTGTTCCTATGTAGATATTTTTGAATTGCCAGAGATTTACATTTCTCTTCAATCTTCAAAACCATTTAACTGACAGGAAAAGAATATTAAAACTTATAATGTAATTAATCAGAAGACTTAATGGATAGCAGGCATGTCCTAATAATAAACCAAAATAAAATGCAAGCATTTCATCAGGGAAAGTTGTAGTGTTTATTTTATGAAACAATTTTGGTTTCTCTGTTGATAAGACAGGAAAAATATGAGCATAAAGAAAATAAAGAAATTCAACATAATTTAATAAACACATCATATATTTTTCAATAACTTAGTTCAAAGTTTGTATAAAGTATAGGATGTCAAAGTTCGATTACTGGTCATGGCACATGCCTGGGTTGCTGGCTCTATCCCCATGTTGGCAGCTGACAATGATTTACTCTCATCATTGATATTTCTATCTCTCTATCCCTCTCCCTTTCTCTC
This sequence comes from Cnephaeus nilssonii, assembly GCF_951640355.1. Classification (NCBI taxonomy): domain Eukaryota; kingdom Metazoa; phylum Chordata; class Mammalia; order Chiroptera; family Vespertilionidae; genus Cnephaeus; species Cnephaeus nilssonii. The sequence goes on from NC_137080.1 coordinate 33,652,387, forward strand.
TAAAAATCAATAAAAACATTTTTTAAAGTGTATAACTACACACTGTATTCAATTCCATTGGCAAGTTTACTTTAAGTAAAAATGGCTTTCTTTATTATTCAGCTAAAAGTATTATTTTTAAAAGTTGTCATTAACTATGGGAGCTTTTAAATGGGGTAGGTAGGCCTCTAGAGAAGGTGTAATGATTGGAAAAAAATTACTAAAGGTGTCCAACTGCTTCAAAAATTGGCAGTTCGGTTCACAAGGATAAATGATGCTCAGGGTGAACAGAGATTTGAAGAATTAACTTGGAATTTATAATTCCTCCAAATGCCACTAAATGTTCAAGATAATAATATGCAAAATGTTGAACCTATGATAAACTTACTTTCTATGATGTGTTCTTTTTTGTTTTGTTTGCTTCTCATAATTAATCCAACCCAAAGTAGCTTTGATCATTTAAAACACAGTGATATGTCAACAAATTTTCAAACTCTTGTCATAGGGTTATCTTTGAAAAAATAATAGATGTGATATGCTGCCCTCCATATTTTCTAAAACTAAAATAGTCACTCTGATGTTTCTGTTTATGTCATACCAAAACAATACCTTCCATTGTTATTTAAAGCTTGATTAGGAGAGACAATATTGTGAGAGGGATGAAACATAAATTTATGTTTGGGAATGCTAATTTTAATGTTCTTTAGAAATGTAATTTACTACACTTTTTTTTTTTTTGCAGATCCAATAGAGCTTCAACCAACAAGGCAAAACACCAAACTTTTATATGATAAAGAAAATCAACAATAACAATATAAAGGATGTTGAAGAGTTTCAGCTTCATTCATTTACCAAAGAAGAATAAATGTCTTGGCAAACAAAACATGAGTATTCATGAAGTAGATACAGAGTCCACCAAGTGTGACTGAATTAGACTAAAATATGATCTGATTAGACATACACATGTACACAAAATATCTCCTGTAAATATTACAATTTGTGATATATCCTTGTCAATCGGGTTTGCTTAATCAGAATATAAAATTTCATAAAAGCTATACTCGACAGAACAAAATTACCACACTCCTAATATTGCAAACATAATTAACTTTGAATTATGTGAATTAATAGTGCCTAACAAATTATCATTCAGCTCTGAAATTAAATTTTTTCATACCATTAGATTTGTTTGTCAAGCTCAAGTAGGCAAAAGTCATATCTAATAAAGTAGTAATGGTGCTTTGCTAAGAGTGCCTTTGAGAAACAAATTTACCCAAAATAAATCAAGGAATTTCTATTATTAGTTAATTTGTGAATATCACATCATCTACATAATAAAATTAAGGGAAAAATCTGATGTTCTTACAGGATATTCTATGTTTATTACAGGAAGCCCTTTTATAATTACTTCCTTAATTAGATATTTTATATGATTAATCTGTAGTTGCATACAAGTAATATGAATACATTTAATGTTGTTTTAGATTTACAAATCTTTTTCCATTAAAATGTACTAGTTCCTCCATTAAAAAAAAAAGAAAGAAAGAAAAAATCAGGGTCATCTAAACTTCAGTTTACATGATCTATCTTAGATGATTTCTTCCATTTACTCTCAAAATAAATTTCACAGAAACAAACAAGAAATCAAGGAGTATAATATTCAAATATTTTCATGGGACCATAGGAATTGGAATTTGAAATACACATTTCCTATATTGTAGAGTCTATCCACATAAATTCTAATGTTTTATTGAACTGTAATTTTAATACATCAGGAGCAAGGATAAGGACAGGACTCAATTCTTTGTGGAAAGAAAGAAACTCTGCTCATATGTTTGATTGAGTATCTGAACACCATAGATCCAAGCAATGATAAAGGGGAGGCGTCAGGGAGCCCGGTGGAATAACTGAATGAGAGGAAAGACACATGATTTTAAAACAAAACAAAATAAAATTCTAACAGATTCCGTTGTTTTGAATGCTAACATAATGCATCTGAGTTCTCATTCAAAAATGACTCTCAGATAATTTCCCAAGATCCAGAGACCCTAGTAAGCACAGCCAACTTCAATTTTCAACAGTATTTGAATGTGGTTTGAGACTAAGTATACCATGAGGGAAAATAGAAAAAAATGTTCAAGTGGAAGGTGTTTGGAGCCTGAGTTTAATTTTAAGGGTCTTTTTTTTATATTAAGGCTTTCTGATATTCCAGTTATAAAATTGAGCTGTAGAGATGGCAAGGGAGATGCTTATCAGGAATTTCATTCTGCACTGAAGGGTATTGCTATTGTCAGGCACAATACAGGCCTTCTTTCATAAGGCATCTCACCTACCCCACTATTATCTGGGCTTGAGATATATTGCAATTTCCTAGCCAGAAAGGTGGGCTTGTTCTTGTTCCTAATTCTACCCATAACCCCTTTCTGGGTCCTTATAATAAGTAGCTCAAATACACATGTCAGGGTTGGATGTTAGTGGCTGTGGTGAAATAAGATATAGATAGATAAATAGATAGGAGATAGATAGATAATAGTTAGATAGATAGATAGATAGATAGATAGATAGATGATAGATAGATAGATAGATAGATAGATAGATAGATAGATAGATAGATAGATAGATAGATGATAGATAGATCTAACTACTGGTTCCCAGTAATTAAGAATGTGTCTTAATCAGGACACACCATTTAACTGCAAGCCTATTTTTAGTTGAAAATTATTTTCTATAGTTTTAATGAAAATTACCTCAATCTTTTATAAAATGAAAATTCAGTGCTATTATAATTTTTATAGCAATGAAGTTTGTTTTAACATTTATCAAAATAATTTTCCAATAAAAGATCAAACTTTACCCATTGAGACAGTTTTGTAGTTTTGAAATATGCATAACATAGTCATAGGTCACCAAAGTAAAGCTGGTAGGCTGGCCATCAAGGTATGATCCCTTATAGACAGGCTTAACTCTAGTAGATACATCTTGGTCCAGTCTCTGGTCCTCATAGCAAGAGTTTATACTAACATTCCATAACCAGGCCTGTCTCCTAAAGGGGTTAGGTTTTATTAACTAAGTTCACAAAGATCCATGTATAAAAACTAGAGCGTTTACATATCAAACAGAAGCAATACTATCTAGGAGCTGGGTCCCTCCATGAATGTGGGGCAGAAGAGCTTCTTCATTGAAACCTGGTAGAAAATCAATGCACACAGGAGGGTATTATAGATATATCCTGTGTGTGCCTGACCAACCTTACTCATTCTTTTAACACATTCCTTCAAAGGAATCACACAATGATTGTCCAGATAGGGACTTTCTTAGGAGTACACAGAATCTAGCCTAGTTTGCACTCTCATAAGCACTTGATTGAATTTGGGCTATTCTCTCTCTTGATCATACTTCACTTTCCTTGTGACTCTCCCTAATTTAATTTTCAGAGAATTAAAAAAAAAAGTGATTCTTTTACTTAAGACAAATGACTGCTTAAAAGCAATATTCGTTTATTTTTTTTCATGTGTAAATATTTTATTTGAAAATAATGGTCAAAGAAGGAAATGACTGCATTTGATCCTTACTATTCTCATTTGAACCTTAAACACTCTTAATTCCAATATTTACTTCTATTTTCTTTGAGTAAATTTTTGGTTAGTTGAGGCTCTTGACATCACATCGATAGCACTGATTTTCTTCTGGTTTCTCCTGATGCTCCTCAATCTACATGGAGGGCGTTTCTTCTGTTGCCAATTCCTTACAGGTTAGTATTTCTTACTATACTAGTAGTTTTTCATCTTATCCTTTCCATCTGACCTCTCTTCCCTCATGGTTTCATGGTACACATTATGTACTCTTATGTTTGGAAATCCCACAATTACCTTAAACTCAACAAGTAAAAAAAATATGCTTGGAAAATTCTGGTCCTCATAAAATTGTAAATATTGTATATCTCTTCTGCCACTGTTGTCCCAGTCACCAGTAAGCTTCTCTCCTGTGTTACTAAAACAATCTCCCAAATGGCTTCTATAGTTCCATCATTGCATTTCATTCTCCATATTGTATAAGAAGTAGTCTTTCCAAAATACATCTCATTTCCCTACTTACAACACTTAATGACTCCCTTTTTCTTCCTGATAAATGCTACCTAGTGTGAAACTTAATGCATCATACAGTAATTACCTAGCTATTTGACCACAGTCTTCCTAAGAATAGTCACTGTATTTTGTCCATTGTTTTACCCTTATTGCCTACCAGCATCTGACAAATGATAGTAGCTCAATAAATACTGGTAAATCAATTACTGAATATAAACATTATATGAGGGGAATATCTGCAAACACAGAAAATAATGCATTTATAACATTAGGGACATGTTAGAGACATGCAAAGACATAACAAAACATTAAAACTTGCTGGATGTATGTATGTACATATGTGGTACACAGTGTTATGCATAGCGGTAAACAGGGAAGTGAAATGATTCCATGTCCATTATCGTATTTAACTCTAAAAACCAAGCTGTGATTTAATACTCAAGGGAAACAAAAAATATAAAAGTAAACATTTTAGAGGACTGACTGTAGAGCTCCAATTTTCTAGTGCAGGCTTTTAGACATAGCATTAAGTTATGAATATTATTTTTTTCTTCTGGTAACTTAACTATTGTTACTTGCTATGAAATGTTTTGAGTCACAGAGTATTTATAGATCATTAATATTTTGTTTTATTTTTCTAATGGGTGCATGTTTAAATATATGCATATTTGCATAGAGAAAGTAGACTATGGGTAGGATTGTGAGCTATGGCATATGGCTTCTCTATGCCTTAGTTGCCTTTTGTATTAAATAAGGAGAGTAATAGTACTTACCTCATAAGTCTGTGTGAGGCTTAAATGAGTTTACTTGTAGAGTAATAAGAACAGACCATTGCACATAGTACACACATTAATTGCTAGCTTTTATAATTATAGTGCACACATGATAAGTTATTAATTTGAATCCTATTATTGTATCTGAAAGTTAATGTCTATCTATATATAAGTCACTCTCAAAAATGTATACTCAAGCTTACTTAAAGGCAATTAGTTATAGGATTTATTTTCACTTAAATCGTGTGTCATTTTTTCTAATTATATCATCATTTCCCTAGATTTTTGTTTGTTTTTTTCCAAATATTATTTTCATTAATTGGCAGGGAACTTTGGGATTATAATACTCAAACAAATTTATTCTACAATCAATTTACATTCAACAAATTCTATACTCAGATGAGCTAAGTACTTCTTGAATATTTTCCCTCCTCCCTAATGTTTATATAACATTTTCATTACTTAACTTCTAAGAGCAAATGACTGTTATTAAAACCAAATTTTTACAGGCTGTTAGTTTCTAGTGCAGATCATTGCCTCTAGGTGTTGCAGAATCAAAATCAAATCTACTAAATAATTTATAGGTAAATTAGCAATGAACTGAAAGTGACATCGCAAACTGTGGTTCATATATGGCAAATGGGCTGACATACTTATTACAATCTGGCAGATCAGTAGAATCTCCTCTCTCTCTCTCAAAAACATAAAACTATATAAATAACATAGAAATATATTTATATAATAAAAATAATTTATACAACTTTATTCCTATAAAATTAATTGTGACTGAAAACTCTGATGTGCTAGCATATAATTGCGACCATATTCTTGCCGATTAGAAAAAAAAATCCTGTACATAGAAACAGCTGGAGGGATGGATATTTGACATTGAATTAGAAGTTTATAATTTCATCTCATTTTCAATTCAGCTGTACTCCAACACCCCAAATTATGTAATCATTTTAAAGGAAATTGAAAAATAGAAAGCTTTATTTGGGGTTAATATTTGGTTTTGTTAAAGCCCCAAATTGGAAAGCAAAAATTAACACAATAACAAATACTACCTTTGTTTTCAGACAGCAACATAAAAGTGACTGCGAAATTCAAAATTATAGAGTTGGAGAGGATCTTACAGATTGCTCCCCGATTTTATTGCTGAGAGGAGTGAGGTGCAGACGGGGTTAATTCTCATGCCAAAAGCAACACCCGGGTTTGTACCATTCCTGGAACAAGAACCTCTGTCTTCTAATGCCAAGTCCCATGTGCTTTCTGTGCCTCAATTCAAAACAAATTATTGTGTATCATTGGTTCCTGCCAACAAATTTGTTTTTGAGAGAAAACATTTCTGCTTTTCACACAAGATCATCCAAACTTTAGAGCACAGTGCATGTGGTTTGACTCTAAGCCCAATTAATAGAAGCAAAAGCCCACAGGGTTGCCACAAAACACCAGATTTCTCACATTGTGCCCATTTCCCAGACAAGGTCATGTCAAAACTTCACAAGAAAAAGAATAATTGATCATGCTTACTTGACCTCCACAGAAGAAAGGCCCCCAATAACGTATTCTACCGTTCTAAGAAACCAGTTATAGATCTCAATTCTCTCCTTTCTCATCCTGATATCTAAGGGACTCCTTGGTATTATTTTTCCCTTAGAGGGAAAATGAAAACCTTATCAACCATTCTTAGTCCAAAAGTGCTTTCTTAACTTATATATTCATTCCACAGTTTGCTAAAACATGACATTCTTGAGAGCCAGATTAGTTTTTATTTAATACCACCTCCCATAATGTGCCCAGGGCCTGAAAGGTGCCAACTACATTTCAGGTACACCAAATATTGATTCAATCAGTAGTTGATCTTGAGGACTATTTCTTCATGCTACACATTTACTTTAACTTTTTTCTACCTATTTTTCTTTTCGGGGGAAAGTTTACTTACTCTTTTAATTTTCCTCCCAACTTTCCGGTAAAGAAGTACAGAACTGAGCAATGCTCTCTAATATGAGCACCATCATAAAGTGCTTGAAGTTTTTAATACTCTTTTTACCTGAATAAAATAGTGCTTTACTATTGACTCAGGATCAGCCTAATATCCATTCTCACAACCCCAACCCCTCGGGGTCTATTTCTCTTATATTAACACTTAGGCAGTCACCCATTATAATAGAATCCCAAGACAGCAAGACAATTATCTTTCCAAATGAGCTTGTTCCTAATTAGTGAAAAAAATAAAACACCTAACCCAGAAGTGTTTATTTTCTTTTCATCTCAACATACATGAATACTATTGTTTTAGTTTTCAACCAAGATCATTAGTGTGATTTTCTTTTTCTCCTTTGGTAACAGGATCTATAGGCAGCAAAGACAAATTATAGAGCCAAAACCAAGACAAGGTTTGTAGATGTGAGCCAATAATAGAAAGCAGTGTCCTAATGGAGGGCAGCAGCAAGGTGGCCAGTCTGATGAAGAACACGTACAAGCATTGAGGTCAGGACAAAGCAGGAAAGATAGCCAGGTGGACAGATCAGAGGCTGATGAATGCAGAACCAAGAGGTCAGGTAGCTAACTGGGACAAGAAATTAAGCTAAAAGCTATTAGGCAAGAGATTTTTCTACTTTGTGGAAAGCAGGAAAAGAGCAGAAAGAATTAGCTGATGTAGGTCTTCCTGTTAGATAAACTGTTGCTCTGGCAACCTCAAAACTAGCTCTGTTCCCCTTTCCTGAAGGAGACTGGCCCAGTGACTAAAGAAATGTCCACTGAACATAGCCAGTAAGGGAGAAAAGTGTGGAAGTGAGACATACCCACTGATTGCAGAGAATTTCTATAAGATCTGCTGTTCCCAGTCTGGAAAAGCCAAAGTCAGTTCACATCAAGTCTTGAATATTACAAGAAAAATTAAATTAATATTAATAACATTAGTTCATTTATATATTGAAGTCATGCATTAACATTTAGAAGGACATTAATATTGACCTTTAGATCTCATGTTCTTTCTGAAGAAATTTTTCCATATTGTCACCTCTTTTTCTTAAATTTATTGGGGTAACATTGATTAATAAAATGATATAGTTTCAAGTGTACATTTACATGATACATGATCTATATATTGGCATTGTGTGCCCACCACCCAGTCAAATCATCTTCTGTCACCATATATTTGGTCCTCTCTACCATTTACCCACCCCACTTCCCTCTGGTAACCACCATACTTCTTTGTCCAATCATCTACCGAAAGACACTTTGGTTGTTTTCATGTCTTGGTCACCGTTAATATTGCTGCAGTGGACATAGGGGTGCATGTATCTTTGCCAATAAATGTTTTCAAAATTTTCAGGTAGATATACAAAATAGGGGTTACTGGGTCATATGGTAACTCTATTCTTAAATTTTTGAGGAAGGTTCCATAGTGGCTGTACTAGTTTACATTCCCACCAGCAGTAAATGAGGGTTCCTTTTTCTCCACAACCTCTCTACTACTTGTTATTACTTGTCTTGTTGATAATAGTCATTCTAACAGGAGTAAGGTGGTATTTCGTTGTAGTTTTGATTTGTATTTCCCTAGTAGATAGTGAAGTTGAGCATCTTTTCATATATCTGTTGGGCATTTGTATGTCTTCTTGGGAGAACTGTTTGTTCAGGTCTTCTGGTCATTTTTAGTTGGATTGTTTGTTTGTTGTTGAATTGTATTGGTTCTTTATATACTTTTGATATCAATATAGTTAAAATGGGCATATTACCCAAAGCAACCTATAGATTCAATACAATATTAATAAGAATCTCGCCGAGACCGTTATGGCTAGGTGGATAGAGCATCTGCCTGCGGACTGAAGGGTCCCGGGTTCGATTCCAGTCAAGAGCATGTACCTTGGTTGCAGGCACATCCCCAGTGGGGGGTGTGCAGGAGGCAGCTGATCGATGTTTCTCTCTCATCGATGTTTCTAACTCTCTATCCCTCTCCCTTCCTCTCTGTAAAAAAATCAATAAAATATATTTTTTAAAAAATAAAAAAATCTCAATGACAGAACAAAATATTATCATATTTGTATGGAACCAGAAAAGACCCCAAGTAGCCAAAGTAATCCCGAGAAAAGAGAATGAAGCCAGAAGACATATTTTTAAAAGCAGCATGTACTCATCACTTTATATATTCTGGAAATTGCATGAGATACATTAATATAATTTAGTACAATACTCATAATAACTCAGTACATTAAACCTCACCAAAGAGGTTATAAAAGAATTTTTGGAGATGTCTTGCACCACACACACATTCAACAAATTAATTCATTTTCAAACAAATTAATGAAGTACAAAGCTAAAACAAAAGTCAAAGGAGTTTATTTATACTGAAGATCTTCTTCTTGTCTCTAACATAATAATGTAGAAATTCCAGAAGAATATAGTTTATAGAAATCCTCATACTAGTTTTCATAGAGCATATTGAAGTGTTAGTGTAATTAGTGCCCTGAAAAATATGCTTTGTATAACATTTTTTGACTAGGCATTAAGACTGGGAAGGGGGGAAAATGAGATAGGAAATACATGTCTCTTAATACTAATTTACCTGTACAAAATAAAATAAATTTACAAATTCAAACTTAAGAGCTCTTAGGGGGAAGAGAACTCACAAAAGAGTTTTTACTTTGCTCTGGAATGATTTTGCTAATATATTTAATTGTTTTTATTTTGGTTTTCTATCTTTATTATAGAATTTTGATGAACTTAAGATGACCTTATAGCATGGAACTTTGATAATTTTACTATCAAAGTTCTGGCTTCCTCAATCACAAATTCTTCTGTCATGGGAAATTTCAGAAACTTAATCCCTAAATGAAAAAAGAATCACTATAACTACCGGGGTCATGACAAAGTAACCTGCATACAATGGCATCTTTATTCATGATTGCCAAAACTTGCAAGCATCCAAATTGTCCTTCAGTAGGTGAATGGATAAATAAACTATGGTACATCCAAACAATGGAATATTATGAATATTATTCAACACTAAAAAGAAATGAGCTATCAAACCATGAAGAGACATACAGAAACTTTAAAAGCATATTACTAAGTGAAAGAAACCAATAAAAAAAGGCTACATACTGATTGTATGATTGTATTGCATCATTGTATTGTATCATTGTATTGTATGATTTCAACTATATGACATTCTGGACAAAGAAAAACTATGGACATGATAAAAAGATTGGTAGTTGCCATGGGTTGGGGAGAGGAGCCGATGAATAAATGTAGCACAGAGGATTTTTAGGGCAGTAAAGATACTCTGTATGATACCATAATGATGGATCCATGTCATTATACATTTGTCTAAACAAACAACTCAATATAATAGAATCCAAGATGGAACTATATTGTAAACCAGGCGTCCTCAAACTATGGCCCGCAGGCCACATGCGGGTGTTTATGCCGTTTTGTTTTTTTACTTCAAAATAAGATATGTGCAATGTGCATAGGAATTTGTTCATAGTTGTTTTTTTAAACTATAGTCCGGCCCTCCAACGGTCTGAGGGACAGTGAACTGGCCCCCTGTTTAAAAAGTTTGAGGACCCCTGTTGTAAACTGTGGATTTTGGTGATTATGATGTGTCAACATAGGTCCATCAATTGAAACAAATGTACCAATCTGGTAATGAGGAAGGCTATGCACCTGTGGGGACAGAGTATGTGGGAAATCTGTACCATGCACTAAATTTTGCTGTGAGCCTAAAACTTCTCTAAAAAATTAAAGACTTAATAAAAGCAAAAAATTCTTAAAACAGTAAGGTAATGTTTTGATTGAAACAATTGCCACTTGCTTAAGCTTATCAACCACAGGATAAAATGTTATATATATAGCTTAAGAAGAAACATCTTGATTCTACTAAGTGTTTTAATTATTACATATTAAGTAGCACTTGAAAAATAATTCTAAAACAAAAGAATTACTCTTTCTAGTTCTTCAGAAGTCACACTGATGTGTGACATCTCTCACCATTGGGGTCATAATACCATAGGTATCATGGATTATAGTGTTCTTTCTAAACTTTTGATATTACTTCATGAAAAGTCCAGTCCTCGTTTTATTAATGGCTTGAGAGAGTAAAACTAAATTGAATAAACATTAAATCAAAACAAACCTGAAGCAAATTCCTGTAATCATATCACAGTACCAGTCTGAGCTGAAACTGAACCATTAAGTGGCTGATGAATTCTCAAAGTAGGAGGAGACTCATCAACATAAATTTGACATATGATAACTGAGTTGCAGAATGGGAACAAAAAGAACTTTACATTTTCACATACATATACTCTGTAAGTAACATGTTCCCTCACATCTATATATCACTATCAAGAGAACTAGGAAAAAGTTCAGAAAATCTCAGCAGTCATCAATTCTCATCTGTGTTTAATTACCTGAAAAATCTAGACACATTTGAGTCAGCCAAGCCAGTGGTGTTTTCCATAAACAACTGTTTTGTATAAACATACCTGATCAGAAGCAGTTGTGTTTTATTAACCCTCAGCATTTTGAAATATCTGTAGAGAAAAAAGCCATGCTGGAGAGAGCACAAAATATGCCTTGTGGAGTGGTACAAGGCATTACATTCATTAAGTACTTCTCATGAACTTTATTTTACTCATGAACACCATATAAAGTTACAGTCTTTCTAATGCTACAATTGCAGTTTCTTGACTTATTAGATGTCCATTTCTATCCCTTCACCATTATATTTACCCTTGCGTCTTCCCCAAAATATACCAAAAACTTATTACTTCATGAAAAGTCCAATATAAATTCAGATTGGTTTCACCATTTCTAGGATAACCATATCTATAGTTGTTCATGGCTTTGAAATGATCATTTGCAATTTTTAAATAGTTAGAAAATCATTAACTATAAACAGATACTGATGAGTGCTTTAAAAATCTAGATGATATATTATTTGTAATCTATAACTATATGAAGAATAAAAACACAATGTGAAGAAAATTCCTATCTAAATTAACCCCAAAGAGGAATTATAAAGTACAATCTCCCAAATCTGAAATAATATAGCAAAGTTTGTTTCAATTATGGAACACCTTACAGAAATGCACCATTCGTACATTCAAACAAGTAAACAATGAATAAGACATGCTTAACTTAAGGTTCTACATTTCTCATATAAAGTATCAGTAGAATAAAAGAGCTATTTTTAGACTTGCCCCTTGAATTTTTAAAAAGTACATTGAGGCTTAGACAAATCTTTTGTTCTACCCACTTGGTGGTGGTTCCTATCTTTCTCAGCCCCATGTTGTTATGGATACTAAAAATATAGAATCTGTACCCCACTAATTTTCTTTGCCCTCAAGGATATTAAGACTGGTGAAGGAGATAGTTTAATAAATAATTGCTATATAATGATATAATGTTATATTAGGCAAATATACAAACAGCAAAACCACAGATGAGAAAGAAATTTTAGGATAGTATATTATTCTCTTATTATTTTGTTCTAATCAACTATAATATATGATAAACAACAACAACTAAAACTGGAAAATTAGGCCAATATCAGCACTGAAGTGCCATTTTCACATACTGATCATGAATAATCTTAAAAGGAGCTGCCATCTTACAATATTTAAAAAGTTCAGGTAATATGGCTTCTTTAGATTGGTGTCCAGAGAGCAGAATAGTGTGACAGGCAAATAAAGCAAAGACTTAGTTCCCTAAGGGCCCTAATAAAATATGTTTCTATAATTAAGTTGGTCCCTGAACCTAAATATTTTAATAGTAAGGAAACTTATTATTATACATGCATAATATATATAACTGACTGCTACATGTTGAGACACTAGCTAATAAAATACCCTGGGTAATCATTCATTTTTTCATACATGCATTTTATGTCAAGTATAACACATAAAAAGTGAGGGATACATCACTTTGTTGTCGGATTTCAATCATTCCCAGGAGTCTCAAAAGTGTATTTCTAATTTGTTTACAAGCATAGAGCATGAACAATCAGCCTTCTATTTCCTTCACAGGCCATATGCCACATCCATTGTTTAAGTATATTTTTAGGTAGTATTAATACCCATTTTGGTAATGCATTCCTGCCATGCTAGTGTTTTTGTATAATTTTATTTGCCTTCTGTATCCCAACTCCAAAAATGCTTGATTCCAATAAAATTTAAATGTAAAAGTATATTTTAAAATTTCTTCTTTATTTCTCATATCCAAATTTTAAAATGCCTACATTCTAAATCAATAAATGGTTAGTGTGAGTATGTCCACCTAAGAAAAGTACTTTATCCAATGCTGTGCTCTAAGATTAATTCTATCCATTATTGCTACTCTCATATGTAGATGTCAGTCGGATAGCACATTATTAAAGAACATATTTAAACTATCATCTGAATATTAATACCTAGATTTAAAACATTTATCTATCAACTAAAAAATTAAAAATTATTCACCAAACACTTACTGTATATTTCACCTAAAAAATCTTTGGCTTAAGTTTGAAAATGATATTTAAGAAGTTTAGGTAATCAAGAAAGTAATAAAGAAGTCCATTTTTCATTTATTTTTAATGATTAGAATGAACATAATTGATGTACCTTTCTAAAAAACTAGAGGCCTGGTGCACGAATTCATGCACAGGTGGGGTCCCTCAGCCTGACTGCAATCAAGGCCTATCAGGGGGTTGCTGGCCAGCAGGAGTGGGGAACTGCAGGAGGTTGGCTGGCCGGGGAGGGAGGGACCAGGGACCACAGGAGGTTGGCCTGCTGCCCCCCCTGATCAGGGCCCAGGGGGAGGGACTGTAGGAGATTGGCTATGGGAGCACACTGACCACCAGGGGGAAGGTCCTGCATTGAGCATCTCCCCCTGATGGTCAGTGCGCATCATAGTGACTGGTCGACTGGTAGTTCCGGTCATTCCATCGCAAAGGTCGCTTAGGCTTTTATATATATAGACTAGTAGCCTTGCGCACAAATTCGTGCTCCAGTAGCTCGCTGACGCCCTCCTGTAGCTCTCCGCCCGCTGCCCCATCCTCCTGTAGCTCCCTCCCCACCTTGCTCCTCCCTCATAGCTTGCTGCCCTGCTCCCTCCTTTAGCTTTCCACCGCCCACTTGTAGCTCGCTGCCCCACCCTCCTGCTGATCTGTGATCTGGTCGTTACACGGTCAGTCATTACACTTCATGGTGTAATGACCATTTGCATACTACATCTTTATTATATAGGATTATTGTTGTCAGGTGTCATAATATTGCTTATTGGGAAGTAAATGTTACAATATGCCATATCCCAAACTTTAATTATTCACTATCATCCTATGCACTAAATTTGCTTGCACTCCATCCCTCAGGCCTCTTGTGCTACTTATTATTTTATATCACTTAGCTGAGTGTCTCTTGTTCTCTCTCTGCCCATTTTCAATGATTTTTTACCATCTCTGATTTACCTCTACCATATTCTCTATGAATATCATTGGTCATAGCTCATGAATTACAGACTGTAACTGCTCCTAAACACTCTCTAACTAAAAATCCCACATCCATCATTGTTCAGTTTTGCTAAACATAGCTTAGATGTGAGAGACACAGAGCCTACATGAAAAGTGATATTCCAGAGTAACACTGGACAGTGCACTGCAGGTCACCCATGCTTAGAGCAGTTTCTTCCTGGAATATCACGATAGCGTTGTAGAATGTCAGCAATCTTTCCATTACTCCCTTCCTTCAGTAGTTGGAGAAAAAAATCTGATTAACTAACTTCCAGGTTAACTTTGGTAGTAAATGACTTTGTTTCCATTTTAAACAGATGGAAAGCTTGGGGTCCACATCTCATTCTCTTTTGCTTCACTACAGGGGTTTGAATATTATAACACAACAATATTATGAAATTTGGTTTAAGTAGGATATAACTTATAGATAGTAAATATTTATATATAAACATTCATTTCAGATTTGTGAAACGTTAAGATCGCAAATCCATCCCCACAAAGAATGAGACAGTGATAATAAATATCCAGAGGCCAAGAATTCACATCTAGTTAATATTTTTATGAAACAAATAAGGTCTAATATATATATTTTATTGCTGTTTGCCTGGACAGCTTTCATAAGAGAGTACCAAAATCCAATCAGGATTATTAATGTCATTTTACAGAATGGTTTAAAATAAAGACAAATATATACTGAGAGCAAAGAACAGATAAATAGATAATTTTAGTGGAAGTGCTGAAAGAGGCCTCACTCAAAATCTACCTAAAAATGTTGAGCTGTGAAGCTACAGGAAAGAATACTTATTTTTGCAACTTCAGTGAGAGTCATGCAGTTCCTGCTAAGATTTTGTAAACATTCTTTGTGCGTGGTTCATAACCCATATCTGTTTCTTCAGCACTTTCCATACCCTGGCGCCGGCCCCTTAACCACTATTTAAAACATATATTATGTATACCCTATTTCTAACAATGGTGAAAGCTTGATGAAATGAAAAGTTATGTGCAAATAAAATTATCAAAATTGATTCTATGACAATATAGAAAATCTAACCTGATTAATAAATAGAAGAAAGAAGAGACAGATAAAGAAGGAGACAGTGCCACACAGAGATGGAGAGAAAGAAGTAATCATGAAAAAGGGCTACCAGTGGTTAAAAAAAAAAATAGAGACATAGAAGCATCGAACAGACCATCCAATCTAAAAAGGAAGGATGAGGAGGTGGGGTGGTAAGAGATCAACCAAAGGACTTGTATGCATGCATATGAGCATAACCAATGGACACAGACAGCAGGGGGCTGAGGGCGTGGACTGGGGGATGGCAGCAGCTGGGGAGAGGACAATGGGGGGAAAAGAGGACTTATGTAATACTTTAAACAATAAAGAAATTAAATTTAAAAATATATGTGTATTTATGTACTTTAACAACAATGCCCTTTCCCATTTTTCTGAAAGAAAAAAGTCATTAAGAAATCAAAATTTTCACCGAAAGGAGATTATCATAAATTAAATTGATTTTTATCATTTAGCCTCCTCAAGCTTAGACCTGTTCTTTATGTTATCTTATTAAGTGCTGAGGCTGATAGCTAGGCAAAGCAACCCACCAGGTCAACAACACCTTGTAAAGAGAATTAATGGTCATGCCAATATCATAATTTTACTGAGTGCTTTAGCTCAGCAATGAGAACCTAAGTTTAGGCAACCCCAGGCTAGTCCTTTTTGGTGCCACATCTCAATCAGATCAGACTAACAGACCTCCCAACAAAGTCCTATGGGAGGTCAATCTACATCTGCTAGGCTCAAAGTATTCTGTAGCTTTCAAATTTATACCAAATGTTAATGTAGGGACTTCAAATAGAGCCTTCCAGAATGATGCTCATGAAGTGGGCATATCTGTTCCTGCCATTGTTGGTTTCCAGAAATTAGAAGATTCTGTAGTCAGTATACTTTATTGGGTGTTTTCAAAATAATTAATTATTATGTTATCAAATATAACAAGCTAATTTAATATTTTCTTATAATTCCCATCACATAGATATTTGTGATACAAACCCAAATCTGCTTCCTTACCTTTATCATCTACTCAGAAGAATCAGTAGCCAAAACAACACAGGAAAAGCAATTGTTCTACATATTTTTAAAATGGCGCCTTTACTTTAGATAAGAGAAGCACTTGTGCTATAATAATGGTGGCAAATATCAATGTCTATTCAATTTAGCAAAATAAAAATCTACCTCAAGTGCCAAATAGTATTTAGAGTGCCTCTCTTATTCAAAAAGAACATTTTTATAATTTGAAAGGATAGTGTCATTACAGTATCACATTTCTGAAAAACAACAGATGCTGGCTTTCACATTTAAAATATTGTATTTGTCAGTGGTTTATGGAGTGTGCAGAAAAACCAGTACTTACTGATGTAGGACCTACTCACCTCTTTCATAGATAAATTTCATGCAGCTATAACAGAATGTTTAAATAACTTATTTTTGAATGAGGGCTTTTATGTCCAATGCAATTCAGTGCCTCAGGCTGTGAACTCCTATAACTTGGGTTGAAGGATGTCTACTTTGTGCTGAAACAAAAGTATGAGATGAATTGTGTCAAGAGAAACCCTAGTTTATGTGCGGGGCTCTGGCTTACTCATAGAGATTTCTTTATAAAATACAGTGCCTGGAGGTACAGGCAAGTAGCAGATTCTAGTATTTCTCTGGTCAATTCCAAACAAACAAATAAAAATGAAAGAAAATGGCAGTAATAGAGTCTTGCAAGTATAAGGAAGCTTGATCCTTCTGTCAGTCTCTAACTTTTCCCAGTTGTGTTCCGTATTCTTCCTTGATTATTTATTGACATAGAAGCAAAG
This sequence comes from Cnephaeus nilssonii, assembly GCF_951640355.1. NCBI lineage: Eukaryota > Metazoa > Chordata > Mammalia > Chiroptera > Vespertilionidae > Cnephaeus > Cnephaeus nilssonii. Next base: position 33,669,576 of record NC_137080.1, read on the forward strand.
CTTTCCTTTGCACTTCCCTACCGGCTCTACAAAATTAAATCTCCAAAATAATATGCAGCTAGTATGTCCCAATTTTTAAGGCATTCTATCTGATGTATTTGCTTTTACATTGTGCCTCCTTGGTAAGATTTTCACGAACATGAAACACTTCAATTTCCCAATCCCTTTCTTGGCTTTATCTTTCCCTAAGTCATTTATAAGGATCCAATGTACTGTAAACCTTGCCAGTTTGCTTTATGGATTGCCTGCCTCACCTTCACCCTGGATTGTAAACTGCACGAAGAAAGGACTGTGCTTTAGTCACTGCTAAATTCCCCATGACTAGCACATACATTCCTAGCCTTGGTTTGGGGTACTCAGAGCAGGGATTCATGGGACAAATAAGGGAGGTGAAAAAAATAAGCTAAATACAACAGGGGTAGTGTATGTGATCTCTATAGAATGTTTCCTTACAGGTTCTGGATGAATGATTGCCCTGAGGAGATTTTTTGGAAATAGGCTATGCTTAACTTTCAGAATCCTTTTTATCTCTTTCCTAGTTCTCCCCAGGACATAGTGCCTTTTAGAAAGGTGAGTAAAAAGAGAGGCTTTATTCCTGTAAGATGTGATGTGCCCAGAGCTCCAATTACTTCAGTTTTTGTTTTTACTCCTCACCCAAGGATATTTTTCCATTGATTTTTAGAGAGAGTGGAAGAGAGAGGGAAAAACAGGGAGAAATATCAATGTGAGAGAAACACATAGATTAGTTGCCTCCTGCATGAGCCCCAATCAGGACCCAGACCAGGGAGAAGCCTGCAACCACGGTAAGTGCCCTTGACCAGAATTGAACCCAGATGTCTTTTAGGGACAGAGACATAAGTTTAAAAAAAATTTCATTTTTAACCCCTTGAACATCCCAGGTTCTATTTGCCTGTTCATCTATATTTACTGTTAAACAAAACTAATTCAATTTTTTTTGAAATATCAGGAGTATGACAAAGCCAAACGAAATATTCTGCATTGTTTTAGAGACCTATCTTTGGAAGGAGGGCCTCAGATATCCAACATATCCCGCTCTGTCAGGGACTTTCCCAGTGTTAGCACTGGAAGCCCCATGTCCAGGGAAACCTCTCAGGCTCAGGCAAACTGAGACAGTTGGTTACTATAAAAGGGCCTCAATATAGGGCCACGGTTTCCCTGCCTGGGAACATGTCCCTGGGCTTGGGTCTCTTAAATGGTCTCAGCTTGTCTCCTCCTCCTCCTCCTGCTCTTCTAAAGCTACAGAGCTTTGCACAGCAGCCAGCACGGCAGTGGCTCTGCTGGCTCTGATGGTGGGGAAGTGGGAAGTGAGAACTGGAAAGAAACCAGATGTCAGTACAGCTTCAGCTCTGTGGGAAGTCGTGAACTTCTATTTTGACTAGCTGTCTTGGATGCTCATGCAAGATAATTTAGTCAAATTGTCAGTGTGACCCAATCTATAAGACAACGTGCCACTGAAAATCAATGCAGAATTAAAGGATACCTTTTAATCAATAAACAAATTTTATCAAAATGTGTTCAAATCTATGAGAAGAGATATGCCCTGCGTGCAAAGAACAGTTTCACACTAGATCTTTGAAGGCCACAGCAGAGTCTTGTTTTGTTTGTTTTGTTTTGTTTATATCACAGATGGTGAATATCCTTTATTCATTGAGAAGGTGCCACAAGCTTTGTAAGGGGGCAGCATCAGCTCTACTACACTCCCCAGTCAAGGGAGATTCATTCCAACAGAGAACTTAATTCTAAGTGCCTCTGACTGTTATCTTTATGTGTACTATGGAAGAGCACGAGTTTAGAACTTACGAGGTAGACTTCAGTCCTAACTCTACTATATATTACATATGAGAACTTGAGCAATCACAGAACATTTTTAAGGTGATGAATAAACAGAGAACAAGATCTAATCCTTACCCTTCCCATGACTGTTGTCAGATCAAGAAAATGACTTTAGAAGGTTTCTCATACATATAAAATATTTTTTAAATATGTTTTATTGATTTTTTTACAGAGAGGAAGAGAGAGGGATAGAGAGTTAGAAATATCGATGAGAGAGAAACATTGATCAGCCGCCTCCTGCACACTCCCCACTGGGGATGTGCCCGCAACCAAGGTACATGCCCTTGACCGGAATCGAACCTGGGACCCTTCAGTCTGCAGGCCGATGCTCTATCCACTGAGCCAAACCGGTTTCGGCCATATAAAATATTATTGACTATTTGGTGACATCATTTGTTCATATCAAAATTAATGATAGGGCATGCACCTATTGATGGGAAAATTGAACTATAGAATCAAAAAAGGTGTTAGAGAGGTAGGGGTATTTAATGGGTAGCAGTATATATAGTTTTTAAAAGCATGAATTATATCATTTTACACTTAGAGGGACCAAGTAGGGTAGTCATCAGTAGTTGAGGCACTGAGAGGTGGGTGTGTGGAAACTTATAAAGCCGAGAACGAGGATTCATGGTTCGTTCAGGGTCATACAGCAGCATCTTGTTTATTTTTGTTTTCACCAACTTCTAGTAAAATTTAAGATATTCCACACAACTGAAAATGGAAGAGCTAGCACTAAACCTGAATTTTTAAATTTTTAATCCTGAGTTCTTTTCCTAGGAAATATTGTCCTGGGAGTTGAGAGGTCAGAGGTCTGTGAGTAGCAGACTGCTTCTCCTTGGGAAAAGCACACCTCCTGCAACAGTTCCCCCATTTGTAAAATGAGATTAGTATTGGTTTGTGTTCTTCACACTCTTAGGTGAAACAGGATAAATTAGAAAAAAATAGTTAAAAGTACATAGCACATAGTAAGGATAATTAGTCTCTTTTTTATGAAGAATTCTTTTTAAAATTTTATTTTTTCAATTATAGTTGATATTCAGTATTATATCAATTCCCAGTGTATGACATTGTGGTTAGATATTTATATAACTTACTATGTGATCTCCCAAATCACTTTCGTACCCACCTGGTACCACACACAGTCACCACAGTATTATTGACTGTGTTCCCTATGTTGTACTTTACATTCCTGTGACTATTTTGTAACTACCAATTTGCACTTCTTAATCCCTTCACCTTTTTCACCCATTCCCCTGCTCCATCCCTAATTATTGTTTTTTGAAACACGTTTCAGTTGTGTGTGTGTGTGTGTGTGTGTGTGTGTGTGTGTTTACACATATACATTGGATCACCATGTAAAAAGTATTTCTTACTGCGGTTCATGGCCAAAGCCACTTTTTTTCTTTTTTTAGATGTCTTCTTGGGTCCTTTTCAACACTTGTCTTCCACTGATTCTATTACACCCTCCCTGGTTTTAAATAAATGGGCATCACCTAGATTTCAGTTATTTTCATACTTGGTTTATTCATTTAAAATATTTTCCTAAGATCCTATGGCACAATCAATTTTCTTACTCTTCTTCTTCCTAGTCTTCCCTCCTGACTTGTCCTTGCCCATAATACTTCAAAACCCTTGTGTTATAAGGATTCTTGTGTTATAATAATCTTTCTCTGACCAAAGTAATATTTTGACCTTGAATACTGATCAATTTAAACATATTATCCTATAAATATAATACTTAAAAATTGAAATTTATGTTATCCTGTGTGTAAAAAATGGCTGGTGGCAACTCTAGGGTACCTGCTTTTGATGCTTTAAAATGTCCCTTTTAATGAAATGCTTCATAGAAGGCAGAAATAGACTCTGGAAAGTGAACGTGATCTAAAGGGCTGAGTGATGATCACAAGCCATGATCAGCAAAATGGAATCTTCTCTCCCCACCTCCGACACACACATATGTTCCAGCTGAGATAAACAAGCACATACTTCAATTATAAGCAAAACTTTCTGAGAGACAAGTGGCAGGGAGCACTGAAGCTGAAAGCAATGTGACAACACAGTGGCACACAATGGTGAGAAACAACTCAACCCTATAATTAATTTCCTCCATTAAAGTTCCATCAATATCATTTTGTTGGATGACTCTGACATGAATGGAAATATTACCTAAAGACAGATTTCCTACTTCAAAGGTTATAGTACTGTTTGCATATGTACTTTGGAATACATTACAAAAGGTGAAAAATGTAAAAGGCACTGTGTATAACCTGAGAATAGCTTAACAGAGCGTGAATATGTGCTTGACATTGGCTGTGATGATTATAAAGCTTTGCACAATTTTTCTCCCTCGATGAAGAAATGCAGAGGTTCAGTTCTTAAAATAGGATTCAGAAAACCATTTACATAAAGACTAATTTATCCTAAATCCTAGTACTTTGCATTTGTTGTCTGTAATGGTTAATACTGCTAACAAAGTATACAAAATTGCCTCAAACTAGAGTTATTATCAAAGAAAACAGAAGGGAAGGAGAAATGGGGTTAGTTGTAGCCAATAGCTTTTAGTGGACAGTTGATTACAGGCAGTCCTCGGGTTACGGGTTACATTGGACTCCACTTACGTCGTTTTGTGGTTACGTTATCATCTCCCATCCTATATAATAAATATGTAATATGTGAATGGTCGTGGATCAGCAGGAGGGTGGGGCAGCGAGCTACAAGTGGGTGCTGGAGAGCTACAGGAGGGGGCAGGGCAGCAAGCTATGAGGGGTAGGTAGGCGGAAGGGGGGAAGGGGAGCTACAGGAGGGCGGGGCAGTGGGCCAAGAACTACTGGAGGGTGGCAGTGAGTTACTGGTGAGCTACTGGTGCACCAATTCATGTGCAGGGCTACTAGTTTATTTATAAAAAAAAAAAAAGTTCCATCATTTAGACATATGTACATATGTGCTTTATGTTTTTTATTATTTATTTACAAGTAAAGGTCAGGAATTATCTTTCTTTTAATTTTTTTTTACTGTTTCACTTCATTCCTGCTGTGTATGTGCTCCATGTGAGTGACGTAGGTGCTTATGTAGGTGGTTCTGACTTACGGCAAAAATCACATTATGTCGCGCCGTAGGAACGGATCTCCCACATAACCCGAGGACTGCTTGTAAATGGATGTAGACTAGACAACATAGGGGGGGAAATCTCCTTTGCAGCTAGATCAGTGTGGCTAAACAAAGCAAAACTGTACAATAGGGGTCAACATGAGAGAAGTTTTATGAAAAGCAGTAAAATTTCCCTTAAGCTTGAAGTGAAGTTTTTCTCATGCTAACCAAAGTGTGTCAAGTGATTTATTTGAAAGACATTCTGAGCTCCCCCATATAAGAATACCACATCATATAATCCTCTCTGTCTGAGATATATTATTGCATAGTTTTATTGTATATTTAAAGTATAGACATACCACTTAAAATGACTTCTAATCCTCAATTTAGGTACTCATTTCACTACCCCCCCTTTTTTTGGGAAATCTATGTGGATTCCAAGTAATAAAATAAGAATAACTGAACACTATTTTGTGAGATATGACAGGCTCTGGAATGAAAATTACCTACAATTGGAACTTAAATTAATATGTGAAATAAATCAAACTTTTAAAATCTTTTCTTCAGACTAAATCAATGTAAATAGCAGAATGACTCTTTGTTGGATAGTTCTGACTTTTAAATTAAATTTTCCCCTTGACAAAATATAACTTAAACATGCTTCAGGCATATGTATGAATAACATGGTGACATTTTCTTCAGCATTTACAAAAATAGAAAAATGTTTGAAAGGTGATAAGATGAGTTACTTGTAGAGAAGAGATTCATATTTCTTCTTAACTTTGCTTTAGGGACACCATCTTCACTATACTTTTTCTCAATCTTTAAATAAGTTTTTGAATTATCTCATTGTGAGACTCCAGATCAGCTGAGAGTAAGCTGATGAAATTTAAATACCATACTCTCCGTAGGCAGGTAAAGTTCAGAGCTCATATGCTACAGTATATGTAGCAGATGTGGTAACACTGTTTATTTGTTAATTTCTTCAATAAATATTTTTGGCTGTCTAAGATATACCAGATAGTGTGCCCAACACTATGGTAGGCATAAGAAATATAATACAGTATATGACATCTATGATCCCTGCAGAGGAAAATGAAGCAAACATACATGAGTAATTAGAAAAGATGAGTGCAATGAAAGAAACAACTAGGATTCCGTGAAAGAAGTTAGCAGCAGAGGACCAGATTCATATGGAAAATCCAAGCTCTCTCAAGGAGATCACATTCAGGCTGAGATATCAAGGACGAAGCAGCCAAGGGAAGACTGGCAGGAGAGCTCCTTCAGAGTGGAACAGGAGCTTACGCAGAGTGCTGAGACAGAGAGAGCTGGCAGCTTTGTGAGAACTGAAAAACGGCCAGGGAGACTGAAGCAAGGTGAGCATCCACAAATGGTGCACGGGGAAAAGAAGAGCACCAGGTGGCTTTGCAAAGTCCCAGGAATATGGGAACCCTATCTGCCAGGTTGTCCGCTCTATTTCCAATACAGAACACAGAAGCAAGCTCATATTTGGATTTCATAGTTATTTTTGAATGAATGCATAGAATGTTATTCTCATTCTTAAGAAGGTTTTCAGATATAGAAAAACCCACCTTAAAGAGATCAGAGTCATTTTAGGTTGGCAAAAATTGGTTAAATCTTACAAGAATACCAATACATTAATGCAGCTAAAGAAATCACAAGTCAAGAACAGGAATTCAAGAGTCCTGATGGCCCAGGCACTAAACTAAAGCAACTAGAAGTTCCCTCCAAGAGAAACAGAAACCTCAACCAACAGTCTCTGGAGCATCTTATTCCTGTTGCAATGATCTTCTGCTGTAGTATCTTTGTGTCTGTTGGTTAAATTTAGCACCTTAAAGAAAAACCCATATAATACCATGATTAAAAAAAAGAGAAGATGAAGAAAAATAATTTTTAAAAGGAGTTTGTAAAAGAAATATGGTAAGAGCCCAGCCGGTGTGGCTCAGTGGTTGAGCATTGACCTATGAACCAGGAGGAGATACTTCCAGTAAAGATATATTCTTGCCTTTATTATTCTGGAAGACACTAACCAAAGAGTGTGTGTGTGTGTGTGGGGGGGGGGCAATGGGAAGATATGTACACACATAATACCTTAATTTAAAAAATGGGAAAAAATAAAAAAATAAATAAAAGGCTACATATTAAAACAGCAACATGACTATAAAATTTTATTTTAAAAACTAGAGGCCCAGTGCATGGATTCATGCACCAGTGGGGTCCCTCAGCCTGGCCTGCAGGAATCGGGCTGAAACCGGCTCTCTGACATCCCCCAAGGGGTCCCAGATTGCAAGAGGGCAGTTCTTGGGTGATACAACCTGGAATCGGGCTCCCTCCTCTCTGCCAAGAACCACAGCTGCCAAGTCACCAAAGCTCAACAGCTCCTGTGTTGAGTATCTGCCCCCTGGTGGTCAGTGCACATCATAGCTACAGGTCAGAGCATCTTCCCCCTGGTGGTCATTATGCATCATAGCTACCGCTAGTTGGCCAGTCGCTTAGGCTTTTATATATATAGATATTTCAAATGTGTACATTAAATATATGTACATTGTATTCATATATAGTCTATTAATAGTATACGTATATACATACACAGTAAAATACTATTCACCCATGAGAAAGAAGGAAATCCTGTCATTTGTGACAACATAGATGGACTTGAAAACATTATCCTAAGGGGAATAAGTCAGAGAGAGTAAGACAAATACTGTATGATAATATTTATATGTGGAATCTCAATGTAGAGAGATGAATGGTGGTTACCAGGGGTTTGCGGGTGGAGGAATTAGAAAGATGTTGGCCATAGGGTTCACATTTTGATTAGAAGATGAATAAATTCCATGGATCTAATGCACAGTAATTAAAACCCCTGGGAGCTGGAGCTGGGTGATTGTGCATTTTCTTCTAAAGAGGGGATCTGGGCTGCACCCTAGAACATGCACTTGAGCTGCTTAGATCCACTCGCGTCATATATAAATTCACCTCCTCTGGAATATAGCTGCTCTAGGATTCTGAATGATCTCTTTCTGTGGGGAAACTTACAAATGGATATACACTGAGGTCACAATTTTTATTCACAATCTCTCTGCTTAACTGCCCATTGTAGATTTTACTTACCCTCAGCTAGTATCTTCACTGGTCTAGGCACCATAATGCACTGGCAAAATGATGTAGGTAGACCCTGGTCATCTTGTCCTTCTCATGCTATGCTGATGCACTTGTTCATTGATTCCCAATGTTGGATAAAGAAGTACAAGAAAACCTCTAGTGGATGACCTGAGTGTCAAACATATTCCTCCCTGCCTAAATTATGTAATAGCATGCCCTGATAGCCTGATATCCCTCCCATATCCTGATCATTACAGTCAATTACCCCTGCTAGGGTAACTCTTTCCTTGTCTGCTTATCTCTTTTTTAAAAATATATTTTTATTGATTTCAGAGAGGAAGGGAGAAGGAGAGAGAGATAGAAACATCAATGATGAGAGAGAATCATTGATTAGCTGCCTCTTGCACACCCCTCTCTGGGGATTGAGCCTGCAACCTGAGCATGTGCCCTGACCAAGAATCGAACTGTGACCTCCTGGTTCATAGGTCAGCGCTGAACCGCTGAACCACTGAGCCACCGCAGTCGGGCTGTCTGCTTATCTTTTGGTACAAGAAGGCTAAAAGAACAAGCAGCAGAAATAGCTTAAAATTTAATGGGACTCTCATTGTGTCCCACATTAGCAGTATTTCCCTTCTTAAACAAGAACCTATAGACACAGAGAGACTAGAATTGTGAAAAGGGAAAGCAAAAATTACCCAAGCGAGTCACTAAAAGTGCTGATAAGCAAGATAACTCCAACTTCCACCCACAGTTTTGGAGACCCATTTATTCTACTATTAGCCTCTCACTACTGGACAAACCATGATGGTTGGCCACTTCTGAAGGGTTCCAACTTCTGAAGGACACCAGCAATATCTGATGTCAAAGTTGTAGGTAGTAAAAATCAACTTGTGTTTCAGTCCATACTTGTAAATTTCAGCTTGTGTTCATGACTTCCAGCTTGTGGTTTTGTCTTTTTCCCTTCCCTACTTTACATTCATTTTTCCATTCCCAATTACCTGTCCTGTGAATTTGAAACCCCAGCATCAGACGTGAAGGCAACAGATTTAGAGAGACTGTTTAACTAGTCCCCACAAATGTGAATCATAGTGTTCAAAATGGGGTTCAAACACTTGTAACAAAGATGTTTCTGCTTCCCTGGTTGAACACTGAATGACACAGCAGGTGTCCTCACAGCCTAGAAGCCTCCAATTACAAATGCATTAATTTTGTGATGGTGTTCCTTGAGGTATTATTGAGTGGTAATTGAGAACACCGCTTTTGGAGACAGGCACACAAATATCTGAGTCCTTCCTGCACCATCTACTGAGTGTGAAATCATGAATAAGTTACATAAATTCCTGTGACTTCTTGCCCCATAAATAAAATGGGGGGAAATTCAAAGATTATTGTGAGGATGAAATAAGATACCATTAAAAGGGGGTTCATACTCTTTCTGCCATATAATTAGTAGCAACAAAATATTTTGATTATGAGTATTAAATCATCTTAGCTTTTTCAAAATCTTCTCGTAATTTAGGGTGTTTGCCCTCTCATCAAAAAACAAAAAATAACAACACCAAACCCTCTATTCTATAACCAGCATGAATGAAACAAAAAAAGGGGGACATATGTAATACTTTCAACAATAAGGGTATTTTTTAAAGAAAAGTTTTCCAAAATTTGGCACAGAATTTTAATATCCTTTTTGGTAAATTGCTACTTTTTTAAATTGTAGGAAGGGAGGCAGTAAAGCCATCTATGGAAGAAAAATATTTGTCATCCCTTTGGAATTCCTTTAGATGTGCTATATCATCAGATTCTGATTGCAAATCAGCTATAGGAATGCAGAGTTCCTTTTCCCAGAGCATTGAGAAAAGACATCTGAGAACCTATAAGGGCTCCCACTTGTCTGACTACTTAAATTGCTTCCATTCAGCAGAATTGACAATTGTTGATTTCCTAATGGCTCCAATAAGTCACTGAGATCAGGCAAGTTTTACATTTTTCAGAATAGCAAATAAAAGCCTCTCTCCTAGCTGTCTCTTATGGTCTATTTACTGACCCCCATAGATCACTCTGACTTTTTTTATTGACCTACTGCTGAAGCACAGCTGACTCCTCACTTGTTGTTTCTTCTACCTGAGAAAGGTAAAATGACCCTTAATTTAAATGAGGTTTTATCCAATACTGAAGTAAAATTGTCTGTAAGATAGGAAAGAAAGTCTTTATGCCATAAAAACTTCAGAACTAATAGAAAATCATACATTCTGCAGGCTTTTCGACTTTTCTACATTTTCCAGCATTTACAGGGCTTTCTGAGTCTCAGACTATCCCAGGTGCTTTTAGCAGCATCAAAAATAAAGATATAGTCAATGAAGGTTAGGGCTCCGAGGATCATGAAGGCCTTATGCACTCTTGCAAGTCATCAAATCATGAATTTACACAGGACTACCACCTCTACTTCTGTCCCTCCAACCCCAGGATCTTAGACAGGCAAATTTGAAGTGAACAACAGTTAGTATTGTAGGGTGACCCCCACTGTGATTTGCCTGAAAATCCCAGTTGTACCACTCAAAGTCCCACATCCTGGGAAACATTTCAGTTCCAGAGAAACTAGAACAGTCATTTAAAATATGGATCCTGATAAGCCAGTCAGAGAAAGAGAAGTACCATATGATTTCAGTCATATGTGGAATCTAATGAACAAAATAAACTAACAAACAAAGTAGAAATAGATTCATAGAGAATAGACTGAAAGATGTCAGAGGGGAGGAGGGTTGCTGGGCTGGGTAAAAAGGGTGAAGGAATTAAGTAAAAAATAAACAAACAAACAAACAAAACAACTCATAGACACAGACAACAGTATGGTGATTACCAGAGGGAAATTCAGGTGAGAAGAGCTAGAAGAGGGTATAGGGGGGATTAATGGTGATGGGGGGAACTTGACGTGGGGTGGTGAACACACAAGATAATATACAAATGGTGTATTATATAATTGTACACCTGAAACCTATATAATTTTATTAATCAATGTCACCCCAAGAAATAAAAAAGTAACAAAATAAAAGAATTATGGACCCTAAGACAAGAAGACCAGGGAGCAGTTCCTGGCTCTATTTCTTACAAGTTGTGTATCCATGGACAAGGAATTTAACCCCAATCAAACCTCAATTTCCTCAACTGCAATGAAGAGCAGAAAGACTTTTTAAAGAGTTGCTCTAAAGACACAAACAATAAATTTAATTATTTAGCATAGCTTCAGGCACATTAAGAGTTATAAACTAGAGGCCTGATGCATGAAATTCGTGCAAGAGTAGGCCTTCTTTCCCCAGCTGTTGGCACCGGCTTCCCTCTGGCACCCAGGACTTCCCTCGCAGCCCCAGCTTTGTCCGGAAGGTTGTCCAGTCTAATTAGCATATTATGCTTTTATTATTATAGATATCAGCTATTGTGAGTGTTGGTGATAAATTATTTGACATAGAATATCTCTTAGGTTTGTTCCTATAGCCTTTGGAGACATTGATAGAATGGGGACACTATAAGTTTACTCTTGGAAAAGTGGATATGTAATTCCAGAAACAAGAGCGTCTGGATTCCTAAGCAATATCTCTGCTGAGAAAATCCCTGGAACATTTTATGCAGGTGAGTTCTGAAATACACTTAAAAGGAGTAAACAAATTTAAGGTTAAGTATATGGCTCTGTAATAAAAAAAAAAAAAAGAACTAAATTTAACTCCCGATTTTACCTTACAGATTGTGCAACCTAAATATCTCTGAACTTCCTTATCAGCAAAATAGAGATGATAATACTGATCTCACAGGAACTGTGGAATTCTTAAGGGAGGTAATGCTTGTAAATTGCTTAACACACTACCTGGCCATTTGGAATTGCTCGATAAATATTGTAAAGTAACAACAGCTAACGTTTATTAAGCACGTACTACATGCCATTCACTGTTCTAAGGGTTTGTATGTATTGACCAAATTAATATTCAAAATAACTGTGAGAGATAGGTATCCTTAATGCTTGTATGTGATAGATGTGAAAACCAAGGCATTGAGAGATTAAGCAGCATGCCCAAATTACTTAGCAGAGGATTATGATTCATATTCAAATCAAAGTCATCAGACTTCAGAGTCTTAATTGCTATACTGTTATTAGAGCATTCCCATGGTACAGCACACAAAGGTGAGAAGTTCCTCTTCAATACCTACCTTTGAGAAGTAGGAAGTAGGCAGATGTACTGTGGAGTTATAAGCAGACTGGATGTTCAGGGACCTCATAATGTGAAATCAAAGCCATAATCACACTAAACTTCCTACTCAAAGGACATGTTTCCACTCACCCAAAAACATGCAGTCAGGGAAGTCATTCTTAAGCATGAACATTGTGTGATGGCTTCACATACATCTCTCCCTCTTTTTTTAAATTTATCTTTATTGTTGGAAGTATTACAGATGTCCCCTTTGTTTTTTGTTTGTTTGTTTCCCATTGAACCCCTTCACCCCACCCCTGCCTCTCCCAGTCCTTCACCACTCTATTGTCTGTGTCCATGGGCTATGCACATATGCAGTTAAGTTCCTAGGTTAATCACTCCCCATCCACTCACCCATTCCTGCCTTCCCTCTGAAATTCATCAGTCTATTCCACGCTTTTATGTCTCTGGATCAATTTTGTTTATTAGATTCCACATATGAGAGAGATTATGTGATACTTATCTTTCTCTGACTTGCTTATTTCTCTTAGCATAATACTCTCCAGGTCTCTCCATGCTGTTGCAAATGGTAAGAGTTCTTTCTTTTTATAGCCATGTAGTATTCCACTGTGCAAATGCACCATAGTTTTCTGATCCACTCATCTACTGATGGGCACTTGGGCTGTTCCCAAATCTTAGCTATTGTAAATTGCATTTCTATGAACATAGGGGTGCATATATTCTTTCTTACTAGTGTTTCTGGTTTCTTAGGATATATTCCTAGAAGTGGAATCACTGGGTCAAATGGCAGCACCATTTTTAATTTTTTGAGGAAACTCCATAATGTTTTCCACAGTGGCTGCACCAGTCTGCATTCCCACTAACAGTGTACTGGGGTTCCCTTTTCTCCACATCCTGGCTAACACTCGTTTGTTGATTTGTTGATGGTAGCCATTCTGACAGGTGTGAGGTGATACCTCATTGTCATTTTAATTTGCATTTCTCTAATGATTAGTGCCCCTCTTAAGGACACAGCTTAGCTGGTCTACCAAAGGCACAGCCTGAGCAGGAAAAAAGCATCTTAATATCTCTTTTATTCAGTCCTATGAAATACCCATTTCCTGTTCTTTTTCCTGACTAAAATTAAAAGTTCATGTTAGGTTCCCAAATAATTTTTTTTTTCAAATTTAGATGATTTTTCTCACCATTAATCAGTGACAGACAAATCAAAGAAAGAACGGTATAATATGAAAGAAGTTGCTTTCAGCTGAAGGAATAACTCCATGCTACTAAAGAACATGCTTTTCTGCATTTGCTATTTGCATCACAGTGACTTAAAAGCAGCATGTCGATTTTGGTCTTCTGCATCCAGTTAGAAAGACTGTTGCTCCCATACTAATAATGAGAACAAGCCTGATAAGCTTCAGTATTACACTTTTTTTTTCTTTTAAAATCACCAGAAAGTCAAGGTCACAGAAATGGATGAATTAAATTCCAGAGAGTAATAAACTTCCAGGAGAGAAGACACCTGCAGTTGCTTTCATCAAAACCACCTGAACTTCAGTAAAGAGAAGCTGGCTAAATTTTCATAAACTTTTATTAGTCACATGTAGACTGCACTGATAGATTGAAATCCTAAGAAGCCCCAGCCATCTGGAATCTACACTCACCCATTAACTCTTCTTCATGAGTTCAGTGAGCTTATGAGTAATTGTAATGCAACAAAGTCTGGGAGAGCTGATAGTGTTCCATTCCCTGAACAATAGGCCTTCCCTACAAGTAAGAAGTCAGGATAGGGTTTGCTTGCTGAAAACTGGTGACAGGCAGGATACTGAGAGAAATTCACCAAAGACACTCAGGCTGTTGTGGATTGCACTATAGAGCCCCCCAGAAAGCTGGGGGAAAGTCAGTAGAATAGAAAATGGCCTATTGTTGAGAAAGCCAGAGGTGAGATCAGAAAACAAGAATACCTCAATAAGTAAATGCTGACTGCCAGAGTTTAAAGCACAGAGATGAGAGAGAGAGAGAGAGAGAGAGAGAGAGAGAGAGAGAGAGAGAGAGAGAGAGAGAGAGAGAGAAAGAGAATGAATTTCCTACTATTCAGAAAGGACACCTAAATTGTAAAGCATGACAAGATTGCTGAACTTGGCAAACTAAAATCTCAATCCCTGATAAAGAAAAATATTCTGACTCTCAAAATTTGAAACCAGTTGTAAGCTAAAACTAACTAAAGCTGTGTCAAAGCCCAAACTCAAATCACCTTTAAAGCTCCCCATTCTAACAGCCTCACTAAAGAAGGAGTATAGCTTTCCTTGGTGTAGATATGTATTTCATATCTACATTCTAACAGCCTGACTAAAGAAGGAGTATAGCTTTCCTTGGTGTAGATATGTATTACAGTCTCTATTTTACACATAATTCCCAGCATACCATGGAAAAGTACCTGATTCACAACTAAGAATAAAAATGTGATTCACATAAAAAGAGGAAACACTCAACTGAAACAGACATCGAGATGGTTCCAGGTGCAACAATTACCAAATAGATGTTTTTTTAAGGTTTGTGATATTTATTTATATTTCCCCTTTAGTGTGAATTGTGTGAATTATCTATGAATTACAGTAAGTAAAAATAAAATGAAGACAAAAACCAATAGCATCAGAAAATATCAACTATTTAGGACCAAATCTAATAAAAGATATGTAACACCTCTACATTTCAAATGTTTAAATATTGCAAATACAAACATAAATATCACATGCTAATAGATTGTAAGACTCAATAATGTTAATATTTCCATTTTCCCAAAATTGATCTTCAGATTCAATGCAATACCAACAAAATGTAAGACATTTTTGCTTAAAAATGACAAATTTATTCTAAAATTGATATGAAAATCTAAAGTACCTAGAATAATTAAAATAATCTTGTAAAAATAAGAAAAATAGAGGATCTTTTACAATGATTACAAGGTTTAAAGTGTAGTAATATCATAAGAAAAAAATAAAGAACAGGGGAATACAATAGAATAGTTGCACATCTCTATGGACAATTGATTTTTGACCAATTTCCAAAGTCATTTCAATGAAGGGGGGGAAAAGGCTCCTTAAAGAAATGGTGCTATAACAATTAAATATACTCATGGAAGAGAAACAAAAAATGAAGATCAACTCCTACTTTATTCCATACGCATGGATTCATTAGAGAAAAATCATAGACCTAAACAGAAAAGCTAGACTCTTTAAGTTCCTATAAGAAAACAAAATACCTTCATGACTTTATAGTAAGTATATTAGAGTTCTTCAGAGAAATAGAAAAAGAAAAACAAAACACCTGTGTATATATGTATGTTTGTGAAAAGTTGTTTGTTTGTTTGTTTGTTTGTTTTCTGAGGAATTGGCTTACCCAATTATAGAGACTGGCAAGTCCCAAGATCTGCATGGTGGATTGACAAGTTATAGATTAAGAGAACTAATGGTTTAGTTCCAGTCTAAGTCCAAAGACCAGAGAACCAGGAAAGCTAATCATGTAGTTCTCATTTTAAGGCCAGTGGCCTCAAGGTTCACAAAGAGCTGATGTTTCAGTTTGAGTCTGAAGGTGGTAAGAAAGCCATTCTCCCAGAATGAAGGCAGACAGATAGGAAAAAATTCTCTCTTAAGGATGGAGCAGATCAGCCTTCTCTAGCCTCTTCAGGTTTTCAATTGAGTGGCTGAAGCATCCTCATAATGGGGGGGGGGGGGGCGGCAATCTTCTTTATTCAATGTACTGATTTAAACGTTAATTGCATCCAAAAACACCCTCACAGAAACGCCCAGAATAATGTTTTACCAAAAACCTAGGCACCCTGTGGTCCTGTCAAATAGACACAAAGCTAACTTTACTATGATGTAACATTTTCTTGGACGTGAACTAAAATCACTGACCACAACAGAAACAAAATTATAATTAAACTTTGTCAAAAGAGATAGTCCCACTCATCAACAGACATCCTCCACCTTTAAAGCCAACGACTTTGGATTTCTCTGATGATTTTTCCACAGTGACATCTCCCTCTGACCATGTCCCAGAGGGGTGGCCTTGGCATTCTAAAACTTTTAAGGTGCCATGTGTTTATATTAGTCCCACTTGAAAATTTCAAGAAATCAGTCATTTCAATGTCTTAATTATACCTACAATGTTTATTTTGCCATGTAAAGTAATATATTCACAGGTTTCCAGATTTAGGACATGGCCATCTTTGGGAGGCCATTATTCTGTATATCATAGCAGTAAGACAATATGAAATAAAGTAATAAGCCAAAAGGTAAACTTATTATCATTCCAATATTATCTCTAGTATTTCCACATTTTACAAGGATTTCTTTATTGCTTAACACAAAATATTTACAGTGCTCATTTCTCTTTTTTGTACAGTTCTAGTAAAAATACCATGTTTTATAACCTCTAAATTACTTTCATAAACCTATAAGAAAAAAATATCTTACTGTCACTAAGTGTACCACAGAGGTACTTTACAGTATCACAATAGACTTTTAGTATATGTTAGCGAGCACAGTCATTGGCAATAAATAAGTATGTATCCAAAGGATTGGCTGATACCTGCCTTCTCTTTGAGCTGACTTAATTAACTTAAAGTGTGAAAGAAAATAAAAGGTGTTCGAGTGAGATATTTATTTTTAGTTATCCACTTAATTTTGCTACAACTTAGGGTTTCTATGAGCCAAAAAGAAGAGGGAGTGATTTTAACAGAAATTCTGGTAAAATGTGGCTGTGGATATAATGTGCAGGTGGGATGAGGAAGCCATGGAGGTAGAGGCTAGGAGGGGACTTTTTTCCTTGAACTGAAGATGCTATAATGATCTGTTCTGTCCTATAACTTGAGTTATGAGGATTTTTTAAAGACTCTTTACATGAAATCCTCTAGGATATATCACTTCAGATTTCTTTTGTTAAACATTACAATATGTAGTTAGCAAAAATAAATAGCAGAATACATATGTGAATTTCATAAAACTATGATTTAAAACGTACAGAATACTCAATATTAATATTCTAAATTTGCAATGCTGGGAAATTTTATTTCCTATTATCAGCATACATAAAATTTTGGAGGCTACTGTCATTAAAGTAATGTGTACAGAAATTGAAGTTGCATAATCTTGTCCTGTTTTTAGCTTCATGGTTTATAAAATACTATTAAAAGCCTAAAATGATAATCTCCAGCACTACTAATTATGAATTCTTCATTGAGCATATATTGAATTTTCTTAGTGTGCTTTATGACCTTTAAAGTTCTGACTATATTTTAATGAATTCCCTGGTTCTGCAATGAATTATCTCAAAGGCTTTGAGAGGGCACATAACAAACAAAATTACTACATCCTTTTAGTTTGATTATTTTAATATTTGTAGTTATCATTGTGAGTAGTTCAATTCTAAAAGAACCTTTCTATCTCAGAAATGTAACAGTTCAATCGTTTAAATTATTTTATAGGAAAACAGAGTCAACTGGACCTACCTGGTTAGCCAGTTTGAAAATGCCAGCCTCCTCAAAGGAATAAAACAATGCCAGTGGAGTTTGAGGCCCAGGAGGCCAAGGTGTGTAAGCTCTACCAGGATGGAAAATAGTCCATTCTCAAATAGCACCCTAAAACAAAATAAAATAGAACCAATAAAATCTCTATTAGAATGCTCCACTGATGTCAACTGATTCCAATGAAGTCAAAAGATCACAGATATATGAATGTGAATTTTAAAAAGAGAACAGACTTGGAAATTAAGTTTCTATCATCTTTTCCTTCATATAGTCATTGAAAATAAACAAGAACACAAAGCATTAATTCCTGTTAAAATGTTTCAGCCAAGCTTTAACTATTCAGCTTCTATAAGAATAAATAACCCATTACTTTTTTTTTCTCTAAAAATGGCAGCTATTACAATTTTCTAATACAGCACAAGTAAATTTCTCAGTAGGATTCACACAGACAGGGGCTGACTGCACTTACAAAACTCCAGGTCTTTATCTCCTCATCCTTGATCTCTACTAGAGCACATTTCTCAGTCCTCTTGCAGTTTAAGTGGACAATAGTGATGTACACTACTTCTAGGATTAGTTTCTATAAACTCTCTGCTGGTTCTCCATGCTCCGTCTCTTTTCCAGAAAAGACCCTAGAAAGATGATGGAACCATAAGATGGAAAAAGCCTGAACCCTGAATCTTTGTGTGAATAAAAAGATGCCTCCCAAACACTCAATTACAGCAGGAGGTAACCAAGGTAAAAGCCAGTGGGGTTTGACTTATTTTGTGTCAGCTGTTTACTTGGCTTTGATAAACTCAGAGCAGGTGTGTGGGCTCTCAGAATGGAGGACACCTGCACTGTCTTTCCCATATTCGGCTTGGGAAGGTGGCAAGAGCCTGGAGAACAAAAGATTTATGTGGGTCTAAGCAGACAGAGACATGGACAGCGTAAGACAGATTCCCAGACCCTGGTGTAGTCTCAGAGCAGGCATTTGCAGGGCATGAGGGCAGAGCAAGGGTGAATGGCACATGAGGTCAATGCAATGTGTTTTTGTGCTCACTGCACACTGCTGCAGCCACATTCTCCTTTACAGTGCCCCCATGGATTGACACATGCCTCCTCTACACACCCCGCATTGTGGTCCAGGCTGGAACAGAAGTATTGGAAGGAGTTGCCAGACCAGAAGAAACCAAGCAGAAAGAAATACGCATAGTGACCATACATCTGTTTTGCCTTAGTTAGTCATGCCTTATATTGGTTGTCTTGGCATTGCTATTTTTTAGCACCCTCTTTTATTCTAGAAAGTGTCTGGTTTAGATGATAAATAATATGATCTTTACAGGAATAAGGGATGTCTATAAAGATATCTTCATGGATATGCAGTATTAAGGATGAAATGTCCCTCCCTGGCCATATTCCAAGACAAGCCCTCTAAAACTTAAACTCAGCCTCAAGTAAAAGGTACAAAGTTGATGAATATTATATTTCAGCCACTGAGAGGAATGTAGGCCCAAAAGAGAAATGAATTTAATTATATATATAAAAAGTTCTGTTTCTTATATTCCTGCATTGTAGTGAGATTTATATCTCTACCCATACATGCCACACAGAAACTATCATATAGTATAAGATATATCAGGCTTCAAATCCAAATTCTTTCACTTGCTAATAGGATTTGGGTTTATTTCCCAATCCTCCCTGAGCCTGACTTTCCCCATTCACATCTGTAAAATGAGAATCAATACATTTTTACACTTACTGTGAGAATTAAATGAATTGCGATGTTTAATGTGTTTGCTTGAAAATATGAGTTTACTGAAACTTATTCTTATATGTTTATATGTACTAAAATTGTTTCAAAATAAAGAGGAGTTACCCAGTTCTATCCATTTGGCTATGCTGGTAATAATAAATATGAAAGTCGAGTGACATGTAATCCTTTACTCCAGGGGTCCTCAAACTTTTTAAACTGGGGGCCAGTTCACTGTCCCTCAGACCGTTGGAGGGCCGGACTATAGTTTAAAAAAAAACTATGAACAAATTCCTATGCACAAAATATCTTATTTTGAAGTAAAAAAACAAAATGGCAAAAACATCCGCATGTGGCCCGCGGGCTGTAGTTTGAGGACGCCTGCTTTACTCCCTCCCTGCTCACACTGGTAATTTGCAATTTTTATGACATATCTAAAACAGAGGCAGCAGCCACGGTCCTGCCAGAGCTGACTTTCAAACATTCTTAGAAAGAAACAAAAGGCAAAGTCATCTGGAGACCATCGGTGTCGGCCAGGTGCGCCCTGATCTCCCCTCACTAGTACCTGTACCAGGCGCAGGGCTTTCAGGGCAACTGCTCATTCTGCTCCTGTCCCTGTGGCAGCACAGCAAGCTCCACTCGCAGGCCTGCTCCAGAGAGTGGGGCTTTTCCTTGTGGCTCCAGCCTCTCCCTCACCCAACCGGCCTGCCCTAGTCCTCCCATCCCTGTGACTCCCATCTGTTTTCAGTCCTTATTAAAGTGCCCTAATCACGTAGCCGCAGCCACACTTGTAGGTGTTGTTTAGACCCAGGGCAATCATGTCCGGGAGAGCAAAGTAGACAACCAGGAGAATGACAATGGACAATGATGACACAGTCACTAAGCACTGGCTTATGCCAGGCACTGTAAGAAGCACTTTCCATTGATCTCCTGTAAGCCTCAAAACAACTCTAGGTTGCAGAGGTTATTGCTATCATCATGTCATAGGTGAGGAAGCTGAGGCTTAAACGATTAAGTTCCCGTTCAAGTTCCCACAGCACTGGGATCAATATTTTTTGAGGGCTTACCAAAGGCCAGGAATGATTTGAAATGTTGTGCATATAGTAAACTCATTGCAAGTCTACGAACTTGTACCAATATTTTACCTGTTTTACAGATGAGGAAAGTAAGTTGCAAACAGTGAATTGTATTTTCCCAGGGTCATCACTAACTAGTGGTGGGGCTGGAGTTCGAATGCAGACAATCTGGCTCCAAGTGTATATTCTTAACCACTTTATTATAATTAAGAACTGGTTAAGCCTTTTGGATTACAAGGCCCAAGCTCTTAATTCCACAAGCATATCAGAGGTCAAAGGGTCATTACCTGTCAGAGATCCCAAACGGATTCCTTTTATTTTATATATGAGGAACCTGAGATCTGAAGGGCTAATTTGTCCAGGATTCTTCAGCAAGCTCCTGGCAGAACTTTCTGCAGTATTTTCCACTGTGAGGGAAACTTCCAGTGAAGTGGACAGGCATTTGTACATCTCTGGGGGCCGATGTGAGCTATCTGAAGCAACTTGAAACTTTGGGCTGACAAGGGAGTCCCAAAAGGTGCTAGATTTTCTTTAGTGTGGACATAAAGGAATGCATCCAAATTCTCCTGCTCTTTCTGCTTAGAAATAAAGATAATCAAATAGCTAAAGCAAAGTTCCCCAACTGTCCAGACTCACAGGCATAGTTATTGGGAAAAATCTTTTAAGGAAAAGTCACAGGATAACAGAAAGAAGGAAACATTTTCACAAAGAATAGAGGAATGTTACAGATAAGGGGAGGGGCTATGGCCTTTGGAAGTGATACTATAACAAAATAGCCAATGAGGAGAACAAGGGGGTCCTAAATTAATGAAAGGTCCAATTAGAAAGGGTCAGGTTCAAACTAAGAACTACAACATATATAAACCGGAGACAAAGGGGCACGAGGCAGGAATTTTAAAATTTTCCCCATTAGAGAGAGAGAGTAGGCTTTTCCCATTTGGGGGCCCCTCCCCTGGGTGCTCCCTTTGGGGATATCTCTGCCCAGATAGAGTTTGTATATGTTTCCAATAAACTTCTATATTTTTATTTAAAAAATCTGTTAGTCCATGAATTTATTCTTCATCATCGTCAGACAAGAAGCTATGAGAAGAAGTCTGAACCCCGAACCCCATGTTTCACTATGTTTAAACTCAGTTCCGTCATTTACTAAATGGGTAGTTGGAGTTAAACAACTAAATATCAAGCTTGCCTTTGTTTCTGTATCTGAAAAATGGGACAGCAATTGGGAATGTTGTGAGGATTTGTTGAGTTAATATATGTACAGAACTGGTTAATTCTATTTAAGTAATTGGCATTATAATTACTAGGGTCTTTATGTGTTTAGAAGTAGAGAAGCTAATATCTAGTTCATCTATTCTCCACCCTTTTATCCAATTGGTTTTCCTGTCTGATAGATCATGTCTTTAAAATATCTTCTTTTATCTCTCTCATTCAAGTCCCTCTCCCACCAACCTTCTTTCTGTCTTTCATTACTTCTCTATTCTCCGACTTTCCCTAAACTATGCTTTGAAAGTCATTAAGGGGCATGCTCTGAGTTCAGGGTACTAGGTGCATTAAATAATTAACAATTATCTTCTCACATACAGGTCACTTAATTTTGAAAATTAAGAAACTAAGTAACTTGCAGGAAGCTTTAGAGTGAATAATTTAAAAATCAGGAAGTAAATTTGTGGGTAGATTTTGTGTGTGTTTTTTCAGAATCAGATTGGTGAATCATAAAAACTGGAAATTAATAAAATTTGGAAATTAGACTTAACATTGTCCATATATGAGGTGTTTTGGAATCTTATTTTGATTAGTCATCACTTTATTATTTTCATGATTAAAAGTGCTCATATTTTACATTTTTCTAAATTTTAATTCCTAGGAACTTGTACTATTAACATAGCTAATATCTAAATATATAAAAGCCTAACCATCGCAACCAAATGGATGACGGAACAGGCTGCATGGCGTGACTAAGCTGGCAGGGGGGTTAGTGAGGGTTTACCAAATGACTGAGCAGCAGGCTGCATGGGGCAACCAGGCCAGCAGGGGGGGTAGTACGGGGCGACCAGGCTGGCAGAGGGGGGCAGTGAGGGGAGACCAGGCCAGCGGGGGGGGGAGGGGTAGTAAGGGGCAACCAGGCCAGTGCGGGGGCAGTTAGGGTCAATCAGGCTGGCAGGCAGGTGAGCAATTAGGAGCCAGTGGTCCTAGATTGTGAGAGGGATATCCCACTGCCGGTTTAGGCCCGATCCCCAGGACCCCAGAATTGGGCCTAAACCGGCAGTTGGACATCCCTCAAGGGGTCCTGGATTGGAGAGGGTGCAGGCTGGGCTGAGGGACCCCCCCCCTCTGTGCATGAATTTTGTGCACCAGGCTTCTAGTAATTTAAT
The DNA here is from genome assembly GCF_951640355.1 of Cnephaeus nilssonii. Classification (NCBI taxonomy): domain Eukaryota; kingdom Metazoa; phylum Chordata; class Mammalia; order Chiroptera; family Vespertilionidae; genus Cnephaeus; species Cnephaeus nilssonii. Next base: position 33,692,540 of record NC_137080.1, read on the forward strand.
AATTTAGTAAACCTGAACAATAGCATTATAATAGTATAGAAACAGAAAATTTAGACCAAAATCTTTTCTATATTTTGCTTTTTAATTAAAACTATGCTCATCGGTTAATTAACTCAATTGTGGGAATCCTTTCTGAATGTATACATTTATCATCTCAGCACATTGTACACTTTAATATAATTTTGTCAATTATACTTCAGTAAAGCTGTGAAAATGTCCAAATTTTTATAAAGAAAAAATAGTTTATATTTTATTCAAATATTACCATATATTTTATTAAAACATTATCTGTATATATAAAGCACATTGAAAGGACATTTTATAGAATCCATTTTGAAAAATTATTTTAACTTTTTCTATATTATTTTTTGTTCACAATAGGTAAATTTTTTCAAATGACCAAGATAATTATTTCCAATAAAAGCCTATGCTAGAATAAACAACTACTTATTAGGATTATTTATTAGAACAAATGATTACTAATAATGATATAATAGCATGCAAGTTGTAAGTTACTTTATATTATTTTGAGTTGAACTTTTCTACTAGTAAGTGCCCTACCAATTCAGGATTTCATTTATCTATTAATATGCCAACTATTATGAAATTTTCTGCAATTCAAAATACAATAACTCAATAGCTCTTCAATAACAGTCTTGTATAATAAGCCAGTGAAATTATGCTTATTATAGAAATAATAGAGTTGTCTCTAAAAACCTTCCCATATTGCTTCAGCTTTTCCACTAAGGGAATTAGACATGATTAGACTCTATTTCTAGCAAAATTCCAATTGGGAATATGTATGATTTAAAAGAAGGAAATAAACCTGGTTATTAAAAAAGATAATCAAATCGGTTTTGAATAATATTTTCTCATGTCTTTTTCTAAGTATAGTAAAATTTTGCCATAAAATGTATGACCCATTAATCAGTCAGAAATAGAGTAAAAATATAAAATATAAGTATGCCTCATGTAAATTTAACACAGAAGAAATCTGTGGAGAATAAAATCAAACTTGAATCAAATCCAGAAGGTACAGACATTTTATAAAAATTATTTTACTGATTTGAGAGTAAGAGGAAGGCAGAGAAAGAGAGAGAAGCATCAATTAGTTGGGCCACTAAATTATTTTTGATTCTTATATGTGCCTTGACCAGGGATGAAACCCAGAACCTTGGCATATTGGGAGGACACTCCAACCAGCCTAGTTACCTGGCCGGGGCTTATGCTCATGAAATAACCTATAGTCCTATGGCTTGATTATTTTTTTCTTTCAAGTTGTTGGATAATCACCCTTTCTACAACCTTTGGAAAAAAAATAATGTTCAAATCTACCTAAAAATCCATGAAGATCTGATACTGGTGTTTTCCCAATTCCTGATTTTTCACCCACAGCCAAAAGAACAGATAGTGAATAAGATAGTCACTATCTGAAAACTTTGTCTGTGTTGTGCCATTGCAGACAGAGGACTAAGGAAAGTCTCTCTTGTGCACATAGGTATCCAGGGGAGGCAACAAGAATATATTCAAGTGCATGGGCTCCGATTTGGAGCACCCACTAGAAACCAACTACCATGAAGGGGTCACTGAGCCAAATATCTATGGCCAGCCAGCTATGGCACACCATGTTAGAATTATATAGAAACCACAGAGTAAGTCACAAGCAACAGAGGGAATCAAGGGTTCTCCAAATTACAGAGTTTACAGAATTGTACCTAGTCTCATGTTCAGCCATGCCCCCATTTAAAACTCATACCTCAGAATTTGCTCAGATATATATGAACCATAAGCATTATTTTTTTAGTGTGACATAAATATGGTCAGTATAAATGAAACCATATTTATATTCTCAAAGTGTCAGGATTTATTTTCTTTTTTGCTACCATAAAATAATATTGCAATCAGTTAAAATTATTTGTATAATGAAGTAGAGGAAAAATAAAAGTAGGACAGAAAGTAGGGGAAGGAAAGAAAATTCTAAATTAAAATAATTTAATTCATTGGGTTACTTATTGTTTTATATTTAAAAATACATCTAAATGGCACCAAGGCCAACTAATTAATTCGGCGAATCAATATACGAGATTCAGGGAACAATTCTATCTATACCAAGATTAGGATATTTCTGGAATATTACATGTTTTAGTGTCTATGAGTATCAGAAATATAAGGCCAAAATGTCTTTGCTTTTCTGTTTCTCAAGCTCCTTTAGTTGCAATTTCTTTAATTAGACTTTTGTATTTGTTGATCTCTTCTATTTATAGTTTTAAGATTGTATTTTCTTAGTATAAGAAAAAACTCCCCAATAATATGTCATCTCAAATTTAAAAACAAAAAGTTCACCTGTTATCTATTATTTGTACATTTAATTTATAATTTAACTCTAATACAGATGTGTGGTAATACTAAGATGCAGCATTAATCCATTAATTAATTTGAATCCTATGGATGTTGATGGAATCTTAGCAATGTTATTATACATCTTAATATAATATTGCAGCCAAAAAAGCACAACTTTCAATTATCTGTACAATTACTTTCTTAGCTGGCATATGTTGTTGTTATTGTTGTAACTATGAAGACTTTGTTAAGCCCTATAAAATTACATTTCCGTTTTCAGTTATTCCTAACAAAGCTCTTGTGGCAAAATCTTGCCATCCCTATAGTAGATGAAGAAAGTAACAAGCAAATTGTTTCTCTGTGACTTAATCAATTATCTCGGACATCATCCACTATAGTAACAGCCAATTTCTGATTGATAACAGTTTGAGGGGACCACATGTCAATTCTGTTTATGACAATTCTGAAATGGTCATCTCTATGCATTTCTTAGTGAATATGTTTTCAGCAGCCAGTGATCACACTTGATCCTAATTGATACCCAAGTGAATAGCCTCAACAAAGAAGCCTATAATTAAAGAGCCACCTGACTGAAAATGATGAATTTCCTCCTTACCTTCCATGCTGCTTTTTCTAGAACAGGATTGAAATGCATGTTGAGGCCACAAGACTGAAATCCCATGACAGCAGCACGGAAGCCATTTATCTCTGTTCCAGCCAACCAAGACTTTTAACCAGCAACACATCCACTAATAGTGACAAATTAATAATTACTGAAAATGGCTTAAAGTGCAAAGAGAACACAGTAGGCACTTAATATATAAGATGTTCTATTTAAATACATTTCAACTCAGTGTCCAGCATAAAGTCTATATATAAAAGGTTGTAATCTGATGTTTTAGAAAATTATAAAAATCAAACCTTCACATGTAAAATTCTCTGAATAACATTATATAAATACGATAAGATGGGAACTGGTCAGAACTTCCCACAAATAACTGAACCATTGAAGCCTTAAAAACTCTCATGAAAAAAAAAAGATTTCCTGAATAGGATGATAAATGTATCAAGATATGTATCTCACTGAGTATGATTTCTCCAGGGTGATGCATGGTTCAGCAAATCTCCTCAATGAAGAACTATTTGCTCTCTCTTATAGAGCCACTGTCATCCAGAACAAAGCTTGATAAAAATTCAGCAGAATGTTTTGATTTTAATTCCAAATTAGCTAAATGTGTTTTCTCCCTCCTCTTCCCCACCCCACCTCCCGTCCCCATAGGATCCCTGGTAAGGGATGCCTGGTCAAAGTTACAGAATTTACAGGAAATGAAGACAAAGTGTTTGAAATAAACACTTAATAGTCACAGCCAAAAAGAAGGAAGAGTGAAGAAGATGAAACTCAATCTTTCTGGATTGAGGTGTCAGGCTAAAGTCACTGAAAAATAGAGAAACCTAACTGAAAAAGACATCCAGGTGACGGGTCTTTTCAAATGCATATATTTCTCAGTCTATGTGGTAATTAGAACACTTGAAAGTCTGCACTATAACAATCTCTGATATGCCCCGGCCATGTTTTTCCTCTCTAAGATGGTTCCTTACCTTTGTTCCTATATTACACTTCTTCTTATTATTCTTTTTTGACATACTACTTTTCAGGGGCAGTGAAAGTTTTTTTCTCCCTAAATGATCTTAACACGGAGGACTTATGAAGTATAAAATGCAATGATATGTTCTGGTCGTGATTTTTTTAAAGTATAATGACCATAAAGTCTAAATTGTGTGGTCTTATAAATTCTATTTCCATCCACACAATTCTTACCATCATTAAAAAAAAAAAGATTCTCAAAAACATTTCATCAAATGAATAATGGGGCCATATGAACACCATATAGGAAAATACACTTAAGAATAATTAATTCTAAGCAGTTTTCATACTTGATGTTGGAAAACAGGATACACATGGTCAGTAGTATTTGGCACTGTCTTAGAAAAAGACTTTGCATCTTTTCACTAATGCATTTTGCCTTAAAGCATCTTGTAGTATCCTCATTAATCTGAACAAACGCAACAAACACAGAGCAAGGCTGTATTTGGCAGAAGGACAAAGGACACTTTCCCCTCAGCTCATAACAAATTGCTTTCATTAGAACAAATGGTCTCAGAGCATTATTCTACTTGAGTCTTCGCCTGGTGACAAGCCCAAAGGGTAGACCCAGTGTTCACTGTAAACAGGAAGAATGGGTCTCAGCAAGGGAAGTGTCCTTCTGTAATTCAAAAACTCCAGATTCTGGGAGCACGAGATGAGCTACTTCCAACTTAGATTCAGACTTTGTCTATAACTAAGACAATTCTGAATAGAATGCATATAATAAATTGGCACAAATGTTTTGGATACTTTATTTAATTATTTTAAATAAAACTTCTTTTATTTCTTTGAATTTATTTTAATTCACTGAGAAGTTCAGGTAAAATATGCTCTCTAAAAACTTAATTTGGCAAATTTTAATTGGGGTACTGATGTGAACTTTGACAAGTTCAAATGCATTTTTTAAAAATATATTTTTATTGATTCCAGAGAGGAAGGAAGAGGGAGAGAGATAGAAACATCAATGATGAGAGAGAATCATTGATCAGCTGCCTCCTGCACACCCCCTACTAGGGATCAACCCCGCAACCTGGGCAAGTGCCCTTGGCTGGAATCAAACCTGGGACCCTTCAGTCCACAAGCCAATGCTCAATCCACTGAGCAAAACCGGCTAGGGCAGTGGTCGGCAAACTCATTAGTCAACAGAGCCAAATATCAACAGTACTACGATTGAAATTTCTTTTGAGAGCCGAAAACCGACTTCCGCGCATGGGTCACGAAGTTTCAATCGAACTGTACGTGCGTGCCCACACGTGGTATTTTGTGGAAGAGCCATACTCAAGGGGCCAAAGAGCCTCATGTGGCTCGCGAGCCGCAGTTTGCCGACCACTGGGCTAGGGCTTTAGTGTATTTTTTATTGTTGACAGTATTACTGTTGTCAGATGTTTCTCATTCTGCCCCCTCCCCGCCCCCCCCCCCACTTTTCCCTCCTCCACCCAGCCCTCACCTCACCCCAGGCCTTCCCCACACTATTGTCGGTATCCATGGGTTATACATATATGTTTTTTGATTAATCTCTTCCCATCCCTTCCACTCCTCTCCTCTCTGAGATCTGTCATTCTATTCTATGCATCCATGCCTCTGGACCTACTTAGTTCATCAGTTTATTTGCTCATTAGATTCCACATGTAAGTGTGATCATGTGATACTTGTCCTTCTCTAACTGGCTTACTTTGCTTAGCATAATAATCTTCAGACCCATTCATGCTGTTGCAAAAGGTAAGAGATCCTGCTTTTTTGTAGCTGCATGGTATTCCATTGTGTAAATGTGCCACAGCTTTTTTATCCATTCATCTACTCATGGGCAATTGGGCTGTTTCCAGATCTTAGCATTTGTGAGTAGTGCTGCAATGAACATAGCCATGCATATATTCTTTCTGATTGGTGTTTCAGGGTTCTTATATTCCCAGAGGTGGAATTGCTGGGTCAAATGACATGGATACTTGATTTTTATCATAAAATATATCACTTCTGAAGTTGCATTAGGAATGAGTAGTTTATATCTTAAAAGGAGTACGTAGTTCACTTAATTTATTTCAAGGCCTCTCTACCTAGGACTGATTCTTCAGGAAAATATTCATTTCAAATATCTCTTAGGAAATTCTTGCAAAAATTAAAATGTGTGTCACTAAAAACATATTTCAGCTTAAGTGAAAAATAATGTAATGGGAAATTGCAACATAATATAACAAAATATTCTGTGTTTATAGTTTTAGCTGATGTTTTGCAATCACTGTTATTGTTTTTCTTAGAAACTTCTGATCAGTGAGACTTAAAAAAGACTACAATTTATAGATATTTCATAATGTGACCTTTAACTCTTTTCTATTTTTAAGCATGTTTGATTTTCAAATAATTTAGAGTCAGTATTTAATATTTGAAGAATACGTTTCTAGTATGCACATCAACCACTCTTCATGTTATTTTATTACCTTATATTACTGCCTAATATCGTCAGTATGCATTTATAAATCTTAGTTTTCAGAATGCTAAACTCAGCAGTTTAAACTGAATCAGATTTCCAGATACAAATGGTGTTTTTAAAAGGAAGATTAAAAACCAGCTAAGTCAGAGCACTTCAAAAGCTCATTGGCCTTGCCCCAAGCAAGACATTGAGGAGAAAGGAGGGAGCTATAAGAAGTACATTATATGTTTGAATAAGGAATTGATTTGGGGAAGAACTCCAGGTGGGTTGAGACCAAAGATCATAATTTTCCATTCTTCCAACATTCTGTCAGTAAAAGAACATTAGAGAATCTGTCCTCTAAAAAAGCAGCCTATCTTTTGGTTTCAGCATCCCCATCAAAAAGTGTTTGTGTTATTCACACAACGGTTTCTCCACAGGAAACAGTATGGATTGCCTTGAGTATGGGAAGGAACCACAAAGGAGTCACCATTGTTTAATAAATCCTTACATCGTCTATAAGGTAGGTGGTAAATGGTACCTTTACCTTGGCTCTCTTTACAGCCTCACACAGACATGCCAAGAGGAAACAAACAGATACATACTAGAAAATAAATTTTAAAAATCAAATCAAAACAAGAAAACTTAAATCAATATTCTTCATTTATGTTGCCTATGTACATGATCACTCTTTAATTCCAGAAGTTATTGACTTCAACCCCACAACTATTTTAGGAACAGCTAGTATGTGCAACACAGAGATGCATAATGCAGAGTCCCAATTGAAAAAAGAGGTCTAATTTCTCATCGATGGCTAGTACTTTACAATTTTATACAATCAAAAAAAGAAGACATGTTTCTATTAAATTATTAATAATGTGTTAATTATTTTATAAAAACCAAAAGCCCTGAATTTGAAAACTTTTCAGCTGAAGTACATTAGACGAAAGCGATATTATTGAAAAGCTATCTGAAGCTTAATTCTCTCTCAATTTTTTAAATAGCTAGGGAGGAAAAGAAGAGCTCAAACTATCAGAAGGGAAGATATAAAGATCCCCAATATATGACAGAGGTAAGAGTGGTTTTGCGTTTGGGAATGTGTAGACCTCATTGTTCAGGAAGTGGGACTGATAGCTTTCTTGGGGCTCTAATTCCCACTTCAGACCTTGGCAGCCTGAGCTCCAGGCTAGCTTTGTCTTTGAAAGCAGGACCCATCATATGGAAAAGAGGATTTTCCTCTGACTCTCATTTAATGACATTTTCCAGTTCTTCACAATTGTGAATCCTGAGCACTGATTCTGGCTACCACGTGGTGAGCTCTGTCCTACAAGTTTGTTGATTCCAGTTGATCTGCATTGAACCTGAAACACTGTTCTGTTCTCTCTTTCTGTGTTGGTCATTTTGACCTGGTCAAAGGTGTTCAGCCTGAAACAGACACTTTCTCTTGCTCCTTTCTCCACCTGTCAGAGTACTTACGATGGGTAATGAAATGGACTATTACATCACATATTATCCGAAGGCACCGACCAATGTTAAACCCGTACACCTACCAATGTCACCATGCACTTCAAAAAATTAATTACAAGCAAGGTTTCTAGATGTTACATAGAAAATGTTTTAGAAGTCAAAGAAATTTGTGGGTGGGAAAAGTAGTGAAATAAACTTAAGTTTCTTCATTGGTAAATATCTCAAAGATTTTAATATACTAATAGGCATATGAATTTCTAAGGGAAGGTGTGTTGGTGCACATCTGTCATATCTAAATCTGTTTGATCAAGGTGCCCCCATTTTTATTTAAAGAAAAATTTCAAGGCCTATGCAGTACCCACTTTGGAGAAATTCTGTTTTTGAGATAAATAAAATAAGCCAGAATGAAAATTCTTCAATGCTAAATTTTGAAGATATTTGGAGAAATGAGTTATCCAGATTTAATTTTTATAGAACTAGCTTCTAAAAATAAAATTCCTGAAATGTTTAAGATTGATCAAATACAACTGTTTTCATAGCAAACAAACCATATCTCCATGCTCTTGGTCAAATAATAAATAATCACAATGCTGTCATATCTAATTACTATCAGACCCAGAGTGACAAGAACCTAAAGTAATTATGATACTATTGTAATGAGCTAGTTATTAATATTAGGAAAGGAGCAAAAAGGGAAACACCCGTCCATTCCCTGTAGATCACTGGGGAAAGGATCCAACCAAGGGGAGATGGGCCCATGTGCAGTGAAGTTGGGAAGACATAGGTAAGGTACTTGCCTGTAAGTCAAACCAAGAAACAGAATTCATTGGCCTGAGTAAACGGGGCCATTGCAATTCTGTGAACATTTGGGAATACATAATCCCCTAAACAAAGGAGCCTGCTTGCTTCTTGTGCCTGGCTCACTTGGCTCATGGTTCTCTTGGCTCTCTGGTTCCTTTGGCTTTAGTTCTCCCTGTGCTCCCCCCATAGCCATGGTCATGTGGACCCTACACTGAATAGACTGAGGGACTGCAATGGGGAACACAAACTAAGCTAGCCTGAGGCTGGACTGGACACTCCATTTGTTCCAATATGGAACAAAAATTTTGGACACTGGTTTTGATTCTAGTCTTATGAAAGCCACAGCTACACTTATTCCTTGGTCCAACAAAGGGAAATGGGAAATTCAGGGGTTTGATTCCTCAGGAATAAGGCTTTCTACAATATCTTATCCTCCTGTGCAAGTCTCAGAAAATTCCTTTTTTTGGGGGGATATTGCAAGAAGCCTACTTCCATTAGCAACAAGCAGGGACAAGGACCTCTTCTTGTAAATAACAATTATGTGACACATTCTTCTATTATGTGTATATATATATATATATATATATACACACACACATACACACACACACACATACACACACACACACACACACTAGAGGCCCGGTGCACAAAAATTTGTGCATGGGGGGTGTCCCTCATCCCTCATCCCAGCCTGCACCCTCTCCAATCTGGGACCCCTCAGAGAATGTCTGACAGTCGAACATCCCTCTCACAATCCGGGACCGCTGGTCCTAACTGCTCGCCTGCCTGCCTGACTAATTGCCCCTAATCACTTCTGCCTGCCAGCCTGATCGCCCCCCAACTGCCCTTCCCTGCCACGACCCGCCTCCTTCCCCCAGGCCTCACCACACAGAGCAGCCGCCGGCCCCGTCTCTGCTGTGCATGTGGCCACCTTGTGGCGGCCAACTTGTGATGATGTCACGCACAAGGGTGCGAGGGTGCAAGGACCACCTAGCCTTTTATTTATATGTATATATATATATGTGTGTGTATATACACACACACACATATATATATATATATATATATATATATACATATATATATATATAATGTATACGTAAAATATATTTCTTTGAAGGCCCAAGTTACAATGGCCATCAATAGTTAATAGTAGACTTTAAATTCACTGAGCTAAAAAAACATGTCTTTCTTTTTTCACTTTTGTTTTCTCTATAGCAGTTACACAGTGACTTATATAGCATAGGTAGTCAGTGAATAGATGATATATAAAAGCACAGGGATCCTACAAATCTCATAGTGATAGAAGGAAGAAAGAAGGAGGGAGGAAAAATAAAGGTCACACAATATCTGCAGTTATTCATTCCCTAAGAATTTTAAGAAATACCTTCAGTTTCCAGACCCTATGCTAAACTCTAACACAAATAAAGGGATGACCTGGACTTAACACCTCACTTAGTAGAAGTGTCAGATATTTTAATAAATAAGGCATTAACAACAGTATAGGTCTGTGATCAACGTATATAAAAAATGTAATGAGAGTAAGGAGAGAACAATAACCCCTGAGCAGAGAAAGAGGCTTTCAGAAACAATTCAGATCTGGATTGGGTGGTAAAGGATTTCATTAAGTGGAGAAGAGAGGGAGCACATTCCAGACAAAGGAAGTATTATCAGCAAGTGCAGAGAACTGAAAAGTGTATTCAATTCCAGAAACTGCATTGTGAGGAAAGAACTATCAGAGAGGTCATAGGGCTGAGATCTAGGTGGGGAATGAGACATTCCTAGATTTCTCATTCTAAGAACTTGGACCTAAAGATTCATATTTCCCATATTTATTTCATCATGAGTCTTTCTTAAGTACTGGAGAAATATCAATAATGATTCAGGACACAGATAAAGAACAAAACCCCCTCATCAGAGACTAATTAATTATATCCGAAAAGTATCAATAAAAAACCCAAATAATATCACCAATATATAATAAATTAATGGGATAATGCATAAGTAATTTATGCCAGCTTAATCCAATAGCCATTGTACAACTTAAAGGAAAGTGTATAAACTATGCATATTCATTAATGGCAATCCATAATATGACCACACTTGTGACTTCCTGGAATTCTTAACAATGGCATGTCATTTCAAACCAACCATTTCAACCTCCTTATGTTGGTAATTTAAAATAGATTACTAGAGGAAAACTTTTCCCATCACATTTTTTTTTCTTCATGGAATAGGGTTTGAGAATCACTGTAGTAGACAATGAGAAAAGACAAGGAGAAGCAAAGAGGTTCACCTTGGCAAAGAGATACACTCTATATGCAATCCAATTAAAAAGCAATAATGTCCAGAAAACTTTTAAAACAGTGAAGTTACTAATAAAAATTCCAAGTATCTTGGGAGCACAAAATGTGACCATGTTTTAATTAAAAGAGTCCTATGATGACAACAGTGTGACTGTCTGCCCATTTATGGGAGGGTGGATCCTTACAAACAAGTGACTTGGGAAAGAAACCCAATTTAACTTTGAATTACTGTCTTAATTAAGAGAACATTTTTAAAAAGATTAAAACATAAGCAAGACAATTATCTTTGAAAACAGAAGGAAAATGGCTAATTGAAATGAATGGCTATGAATTTTAACTTATAATTATTATTCTCTAGATATACTATTGTTATCACTGCCACTTGTCATGTTTATAACGACACTGAGAAGATAGTAAACTTTGGAACTAGATACACTGAGAATAAAATCCCACAATCTTGGGTTATTTTCTTGACCACTCTGAGACTTAGTTTTAAGGATTTTCTTAATCTTCAAAGTAAAGTAATATTCGTTTCATCATTATTTCAAAGATTAAATAAAATAATATTGTTACTAACATTATGTCTGGTACATACTCTCTTAGTTTGAGTTCCTACAGAAACAAACCCTTAGACAAGAATCAGACTTTAACTAGCTTATTTGCAAACTGATCCCAGAAAACACTTGTAGATAAGTGCAGAATTAAAAAAAGTAAAGGAATAAATACGGACAGTCAACAAATACATAATCAGGCCTGCTACCACTGGGGACTGCTGCCCAAATTTTTGGGTACTCTGTGAGACAACGCAAATGCTCTTCAAAGCTGTCTCAACAAAAGGGTGAGAAAAACGGGGGGCATAGCCACTGAAGCCCCGTTTATTATTGGCTGATACTTGGGTTCCTACAGCCAAGGAGTCGGAGGAGGGTGAATGCATTCAATTAGAGCATCATAGGTGTTAAAAGCTAAATGTTACAATTCGTAGTCATTAATTTTAATTTGCCATTTGCTATCTACTTGCCTTCAGCACGTGAAGAATACAGTGGGACACTGACAGCATCTTCTATAACTACCAATTCTGTAGGTCAGCACTAAGTGTTATTCAGATTTATGTCCCCATACATGCCTGCCATGATAGATTCCAAACAAATGGATGAATGAAAAATGAATGAATGAACAAATGAATGAATGAACACTATTTGTAAAATAAATATTACTTTTCCCAGACATTGAGTTTACATCTTAGAGGTACTGAATACAAAAATGAATATCAATCACCTGTAACTGTAAAAATGTTATAAAATTGTCAACATGTTCTGAGTAGAGTTCATAAATCTAAAAGCCCTTATTTTGTTATTAGACACAAAATAATATGTTCCTATATTATCCACATAAAAAAATCCAGAACAATTTGTAAATTCAACAGGTAAACAGAATTTAAAGTTATTTAGCTCATAATACGTCATGTTTAGGTTTTCAGGTAGCAGATAGTATCCTCAAAAGATTAAAAATAGAACTATCATACGACACAGTGATTTTACTTCTTGCTATTTATCTAAAGAAGTAAAAACACTAGTTCAAAAAGATATATGCACCCCTTATTCATTCATCGCAGCATATGTACAATAGCCAAAATATGGACGCAATCTCGATGTTTGTTTTGTATGCATGCGTGTGTTTCTGGAGCAGTGGTCCATAGCTTTCATAATATTTTCCAGTGGACATTGGCCCCTCTCCTCAAAATGTAAAGTGGCCAGCTACTGTCAACATTGGTCTTATTTGCTCTCACATTGCTTAGTTTCTGTGGTTTGTCCAGAACACTACCTATGATTCACAGTGTTCTTTCTATGAGAAAATCTGTTCTGTCAGGCAACTGACTTCCCAAGAAAAATGATGGAATATATCCCCTTTGTAAGCTGGGGATTGTCATTCTGCCAGGGCTACCACTTGAATATGAACAGATTACAAGGGTTTTATACCAATCTTACCTTCCCCATCCCTACACTCCTTTTCTGCCTCTGATCACCAGTCTCTAGGGACTCAGCTCCCATACTCACCATTCTAGGGTGTAGAGATTCTCAAATGCAACAATATAACTTTTTTAAAGGAAAATTATTCTCATACAATGTCTAGAGTATGATTTCAGCTTGGAAAGCCAAACCTTATTTAAGAACAGGTTCATTCATTGTGATTTATCAACACAAAGGAGGAATTTTGCCTCCAAAACTAGTAAAAATAAATACAGTTTATTAGATTAAATACAGCTTTTTTCCCACTTTTGTTTTCTCTGTAGCAGTTACTCAGTTGGGTTGCCTTTTCCTGAAATGAGGCACCTGTACGCTCAGGTAGGGCTTGCCTGGTATACATGCCCACTGAGAGGCTTTCCATCACCCCTGCTTGTTGCAAAGCACATTTAAGCATCTCTGATCACCATGCCAAACCCTTACCTCCATCCCAAACAGGCATACATGCCTGAAACAAAGAAATACTGTATATTACTTTCTCTTCATTTCTAGACCTAGATTCACAATCCTGAACACATAGCTATGAGCATTACAGAGAAAATGCTTACCTTGGGCTTCAGAAAGGGCTGATTCCTTTCTCTTAAACATCATATATACATACTAGTGGCCCAGTGTATAAAATTCATGCAAATTAAAAGGGAATTAATTAGAGGAAATATTTTAATATTGCTATTTGTCCTTTCTCTATAATAGAAGTGTCAGAGATGAAAGAAAATTAGTAAAATGTATATGAAAATCTCCCTCCTATCAGAGTCTGGGGCGCACCACGGGCCCTAGAGTCAAGTCCCTGTCCACCTGTGCGTGCCTCAAAATTGCACAAGACCCAGACCCGGCCAGCCCCACACCCATTGGGCAAGATCCAGACCTGGCCAGCCCCACCCCCATCAAGCCCCACCAGGCAGGGGGCGCAGCCTGAGGTCCCCTGGCCCGGTGCCGGGGTGGGGTGCGGCCTGAGGTCCCCTGGCCTGGGCAGGGGTGGGGGGCACTCCTTGAGGTCCCCTGTCAAGCCCCGCTGGGTGGGGGGTATGGCCTGAAGTCCCCCATCAAGCCCTGCCTGGTGGGCGGGGGGCACAGCCTCAGGTCCCCCGCACCATACAGCCTCAGGTCCCTGCTGATCCTGCGTTATGGCTTGTTAAGGGAACCCCATCTTCGCTGTGAGTGCAGCCATCTTGTGTTAAAGAAACTCAGCCTCCGCTGTGCACGCTGCCATCTTGTGATGATGTGAGGGTCAATTTGCATATCACCTCTTTATTATGTAGGATTATTTTTCAAGAAAAGAGAAACTTTAAAAATGTGTATATTACAGTATATTTTGAAACTCTTTAATATAAAAAGTTTTGCTATTTTTGTTGTTTTGTATTATTGTACTGAAATAAATTTGCAGAAAAAATATTTGGGGCATTGTGTGTGATTGGTCCGGGCAAGGCTTTTTCACTATCTTTTAAAGACTTAAAGACTAAACTTTAAAATGCATGTAGCTAAGGCAGAAAAAAGAATTACCTATGACAAAATAGATACAAAATGGAACCATTCTGGTCAGCTTTCCACTTAGCATTTAAAGGTGTGTGACAGGTTAGTTGTGGAAAGCTTCGACAATATAAAAATTCATGATTATCTTATGGCTACCTCCCTGAAGTGTGGTCAGAAAGCTAATTGTATCGTCTGATGTACTTGTTAAAAATGGAAAGTCCTGGGTCTCCTCCAGACACTCCAGTGAGTCAGAATCTGCATTTTAGCAAGAACCACAGGTGATTAATATGCACAGTAAATTTAACTACAGCTTCTTCCAGCCTGAGGTTCAGATTACATTCTCTTTTTCATCATTACCAGGGAATCACTTACAAGATTGCTTTGCCATCTCTGCACTCCATTGCACCCCAGACTCATCCTAAGGTGTTTGTCAATGCTGTGGTCCTACCACTGATTTGCCACCTCCCCGAGGCCACTCTTAAAGGGTAAGCACTTTTTAGCTTGACTTCTCACTCCTGTTCCTGTACCAGGTGACCTTAACTGACTCAAAGGCTGGCATGAAGAGATGGTAGAGTCCAGCCTTCGGCACTGGACTCTGTGACTTCAAAATCCTGCACTACCGCTGCCTAACTGTATGGCTTTGGACAAGTCTTACTACCCCTTTGTTTCCCTTCTATAAAATGTAAATTGTAGAATACACCTCTCAGCATCATTTTAAGGAGTTAATGAGTTAACATATGTAAACCACTTAGTACAGGGCCTGGCACCCAGGGAATTCTGGGAAAATATGAGCTAGCATCATATTCTTACCCTGGTCCTACTTCCAGGCCATACTTAACTGGAAGAAGTGGATCCTTCTAGAGATGAGGTAGTATTCCTCAGGCTATAGGACTCCAGGTGCTTCTCAAATTATGCCCCATAGGCAAAAAGACTCATTTTTGAAAAATTGTTGACTGTATCACAGATGTTTCCCATCCCCTCCTACCCTTTACTTCCCTCCATCCTTGCCCTGCCCAACCCCAGCCTTCACCATACTATTTTTGTCTCCATGAGCTATGCATATAAATTTTTTGGTTAATCTCTTCCTGTCTCCTCTCCCCGTCCCCTCTGAGATCTGTCAGTCTGTTCTTTGCTTCCATCTACTAGAGGGATAGTAACTATGCTCAAGTTTCTGAGTTTGAGCAAGGAATTTGCAGTGGTGTGATCCAGTTAGCTGGCACTGAATCAGAATTTCAGTATCTGGGAAGCAATATAATTGTGTAAATGAAACAAGATGTCTCAATGTAGTGGACTATATTCCAGGAGTGGCTAAGGGAAGGGAAGGGAGGTAAGAAGGGAGAATAATAAGATGAGAGCATCGCCCCCAGAAAGAGCTGTGTTGTGCATTCACAAGTGGATTTACTAGTAAGCTCTTTATTTCCATCTGGCCTCACTGAGGCACCAGTCATCCAGCACATGGAATGCCTACCTCTCTCAAATGGTTTTGTCCTTGGTAGTCACGTCTTTATTCCTTAACTTAGCAGCTAATCAAGTGTCTTTATAAATCTTTTGTTACAATTCAGAAGAAATTGCAGCTGCCCATATCAAATTCTAGATCTTCATGGTGGGTGCAGTTTGGATTCATGGAATCACTGAGTTCTGTTGTCAATTTGTACTTGGACTTGATTGGATACTTGCACCTCCAAAGCCATGGTCTCTGCTATTCACAACAATTAAGTACAACTTTACGTAAGACTCAGTAGGTTACATGTCTGGTACTCAGATTAAAGCAGCAAAGAAACCTTATCAATTAATTTGCCCCCTCTTAATACTGTTTCTGCTTTATAGAAGATCCTCCATATTATTTGTGTAATAAATAAATGAATGAGCACAATGGGTGACAAAACTCTCAAATGGGGAACATTTTCTTTAAAATAAAAAGAAAGATAACCAAAGTTACCTATAAAAGTGATTAGCATACTATTTTAGGATTGGGTGGATGAGAAATATTTATTACCCCTACGCTAGGCATAAATGCTAAGCCACTTAAGAAAGCATCGTCCACAAAGGTCCTAAACCCTGAGAGCATTTTGTAATTCACTATGGTAAATGTAATTTTAAAAAAAAATGCTCTTTCTGTAACATTTAGATAAAATCTGGTAAATTACAAAATAATTTTTTACAGACATTGGAAAGCTGTGGGAACGAGAACTACATGAATTGGGGTTCTACCTTTGAAAGGCAGAATCAAATCTGTGACTCATAGTTACGTTCTCAGTAGCCCTGAGAGAACAAGATACAATGGGTCAGACATAGACTGAGTCTTTCTAAAACTTCAACCGCGCTCTTACACAACTTACTACCTGATTTGATTGAAGTTATCATTCGTTCTTTCTATCCAATTAACTTTTTTAAAAAATATTTTTTTATTTATTTCAGAGAGGAAGGGAGAGGGAGAGAGAGATAGAAACATCAATGAAGAGAGAGAATCATTGATTGGCTGTCTCCTGCACGCCCCCTACTGGGGATTGAGCCCACAACCCAGGCAAGTACCCTTGACTGGAATCGAACCTGGGACCCTTCACTCGCAGGCCAAAGCTCTATCCACTGAGCCATACCAGCTAGGGCCCAATTGACTTAAAAAATAACAAAACACATGTTTGCTTTTACTGCTATAATGTATTACATTTTAAACTATTGTCAGGGTATAATAAAAAATTAATATAAACATGAGAAAATGTTTCTAAAAATTTTGATAGTAGAAGCAGATCTGCAAATGATCCAAATATTGGACTTAGTATATAGGATTTTTAAATGATAACAAATAATACCTTATGGAAAATAGAGCAAAAGCTCTACAAAATGAAGAAAAAGATGGGGAATTTCAATAAAGAATTGTTTCAATACAGTAAATCAAATATTCTGGAACTAAAAAATAAAATATCTGAAAACAGAACTCATTATTGGGAACTAAGAGCTGGTTGGACATAACAAAAGGCAAGATTAGTGAATTCAGAGACAGATCAATAGAAAATAAATATAAATTGAAGCAAAGAGAAAAATAAAATGGAATAAAAGACACAAGTGGGACATGGTTAAAATGGCATATATATATATATATATATATATATATATATATATATATATATATATATTGCACTTTGCTTTATTTCACATCACAGATATTGAGTTTTTACAAACTGATGTAGAAAACTTCACCACTGTCTTATTTTAAAATATTGCAACCACTACCCCAGCCATAAACAATCTAATCAGTCAGCAGCCTTCAACACTGAGGCAAGAGTCTCCACCAGCAAAAATATTATGATTCACTGAAGGCTCAGATGATGGTATGAATTATTTATCAATAAAGTATTTTTCATTAAGGTATACACACTTTTAAACATATACTATTGCACACTTAATAGGCTATAGCATAGTGTAAACATAACTTTTATATGCATTGGGAAACCAAAAGATTCGCGTGGATACTCGCTTTATTGTAACACTTGCTTTATTGAAAAAGTCTGGAACCAAACCTGCAATATCTCTGAGGTATGCCTGTAATTGGAGTTTTAGGCATAAATGAAAGAGAATATGGCAGATGAAATATTTAAAGAGATAATTGGTGAGACTTTTTTCGAAACTGGAAAAAACTTCAATTTACACTTTCAAAAATCTCTGCAACCCCCAAGAAAGAAATTGTAAAGAAAAGACAGACAGGTATAGCATAATTTAATATGCTGAGGGGGGAAAGACAAAGAAATCATAAAATTAGCAGAAGAAAAACAAGACACGTTACTTTTAAAGAGACAAGAGTACAGAAAGATAACTGACTTCTCAACAGAAATGGTCAAATCAGAAGGTAGTGAAATGACATTCTTTTAAACAAAACAAAACTACTAACAGAATTTTATGCTCATAGGAAGCATCCTCTAATAAAAGAAAAAATAAGAGGTTTTCAGACAAACAAAAGCTGCCTTCCAAGAAATATTAAAGAGAGATTTTAAGCAGAGGGAACTCTCCTAGATGGCAGCACAAAATTTCAGAAAGGGATAAAAAGCAATAGAAATAGCAAATAAGTAGGTACATAATTTTTAAATCAAAATGCATAAATAAATATGCTTAAAATATTTTTTAAATTACTAGAAAAAATAGCATATTAAAAATATTTGATTAATACAGAGAAAAATAACAAAGGGATAAAAGTAACAGATAAAAATAAAATAAAAACAAAAAGAAACAACAAAATGATAGATATAATTTAAAGTACATTAAATATAAATGGACTAAAGACTTCAATCAAAAAACGAAGAATTTCAGACTGGATTTTGAAATCTCACATACATGTTATTTACAAGAGATAACATCTTAATATTAAGAACACAGAATGTTTTAAAAGTAAAAGAATGGAAAAATAAAGCTATTTTATTAGTTTCAGACACATTAGCTGTTAAAGGCAAAAAGTATCACTAAAGATAAAGTGTCATTTTATGGCCATTTCAATAGAAATATAACAATCTCAGAAAAGTATTTAAAATATACATTTCATTTCATACTTAGGAGGAACTTGTTGACTTACGAAGTATGGTTGCTGCAGAAACCAGGCTGCTTAGAATTTAGAGATGAATGAAGGTGAACGGGGACTGGGACTATAGCCTATGCGGTCAGTGTTTAGATGAGAAGAAAAAGAAAGAGGTAAGTCACAGCTACCAAAAAGCGGAGGTCTTATAAGATGAGAGAGACTTAAGTGTAAATTACATTTACAACATGAAAACCTTTGAGACTTTTTGAAAAGGGAAAGATTGCTATTGAACAGTAGCGCATTGTTCATCTGTGCTGCACTGGGTGTAAGAGTAGGCTTGTCACAGCAGAGCACTGATGAGTACCCTGTCTTTTGTATTCACACTCCTTGTGACCTTCAGTAACACATTTGTCCTCTGAGCCTCTATTTCTCCTTTTATCAAATAATATTAATACTGACCCTACAGGGTTATTATAAGAAGCAAAAATAATTTTTACAGAAAGGTGTTTTGTAAATGAAGCATGTTATAAACATAATACAAGATAAATGCAGCTTACAAATCTAAAAACAGTCATGGTAATACACAATGGTAAAAGTATTAGAAAATCTATTCTCTTTAGAATTTAATAAAACAGATTTCTGCAAACGTACTTGAGGCAATGACTATATTTTCTTGCTGTCTAGGTGCTTTGTCTATAAATATAAATACTGCTTGGTGCTGAAATATTTCTAAGAGTCCTGCACGCTCCATCATTTGTATTCTTTGATGTGCCTATGACCCAAGAATGTGCTTCCCCATGCAAGGGCCATCTCTGTCATTGTGATCTGCTTGCCAGTTAGAGCCATCTAAGTCTGGAAATCCCAAGACCCCTGATAATGGAGTTCTCAGGCTTGTACAGAAAGATAACCAAACAAAAAACAGTGTTTGTCAAAATACATTCCTATTTGGTATCACCTTGTCACAGAGCATAACTGGAAATATCTCCACTATCATTCCATAGATGACAAGAGCCAAGCAAGCATTGCAGTAGGACACTTGCTAGGCAGATACAGGACCAAAGTTATAAAAAACTAACATCGCTACTACATAAAATATTAAATCCTCAGTGGCATATTCCTGACATTTCAGCAAATGCGGAAACACGTGAGGATGGAACACAGCATTAAGTTTTAAATTAAAATGTAAGGAGCAATCCTGGCTGATGGGGAAGTCATTTCTCCCCTATGTCTTGTCTTACAGAGTGCAGGAAATGCTTGATGTGGTTAATGATGCCAGGGGTGGCTACCGTCACTTCCTTTGGGAAAAGTTATCCTTAACTTAAGTTAGCTGCTCCAATTCCTCAGCATCCCTTGCTGTGTAATTTCTGAGAGCTCAGACGTTTCCATTGGACAAGCACCTTTCTTTATTTAAGTGTCGTCCTAAATGCAAACTCCATGCATTGAGGAGATAGAATCAGGCTTCACAGAGACCAGAAGTTAGAGTTTGCCAGGCAAAGTATTAAAAAGAAAAGAGCTACTAAGAAAAAAAAAATATTGAAGACCTTCAGACTATATCATTGAGTATTTAGCAGAATACTGATTAGCACATGTGCATGAGAAAACTACCTAGGCATTGTTTGAGTCTGATGTCAGCAGTTGTACATGCCACGGACCTTCATGGTGTTGGTATGCAGTCACCTTTCATTTCAAGGTCATAGGGCAGGAGATGTAGGACAAGCACCCATTTCTTTGTGGCCTAAATGATATAAGTCACAAGAGCAGATATTTAGAGTTACAGGTCACAAGTGCCACCTCCCAACTGACAGCTGGCCTACATGTATTATATTCCATAAATTTCTGTGCCTGTGACATGCAGAGCTCTCTGAAATGCAGGACCCAGAGCAGGGACTGTCCTTGCCAGGTCTACGGTGGTTCTGATTCTGGTCAAAATTAATTGGTATATTTGACCATGGACTAAGATATTTGTTTGATTGATTGATTCTACTACTATTTTTACCCATTGATTCTAAATATTTCTCCCATTTTTTTAGGAGATTTTTCTCATAAAAATTTATTTATTTGCTGTATTACCATCAGATTCTATCTAAGCAGGTTTCAATTCAATTAAAAGGGGGGGAAAGAGAGGGGAGCTAAAAATAATTTGATCTAAAAAAACCCTGGACCAGGTTTAAACTCATTGATTTGTTAGATTTGTTTTGATTAGTTGCATGGCATTTCCATGCATCCTCTGTGTATAAATGAAGATATAAAGGACTAAGCTGAGGTTCTTTGGCAGCTTATGTGGACCTGTAAGAATCACGTTCAGGACCCTTGAAGAAACTAAATGCTATTCATGGCCAATTCACTGCTGATTAGATGTGTTTGCAAATTGGAATTCCTTATGTCATGGGAATAATTCACTGGAGACAGAGTATGGAGAAGTAAGCTAAGGAAGGGAGTTAGAGTAGGAGGTGTGGCACTAATTGTCACTTCTGCAGGCAGATACTCTCCCAGATCATCAGAGGAAAGTGTTGGATGCTTCATTGTGTTCTATATCTGCTAGCCAGCCAGTCCCACCACCCTGCTTCAGCTCCCACCAAGGGAAGAGACAGCTCTTTCAAAAGAAACTAGTAGTAGCTCTGTGTGCTTGACTGCAGCATGCACTGAGGAGTCTCCTGGGTAGCACAGAGACACCTGCAGAATAACTGCCAGCACCAAATCCAAATGACTTAAAGTAGGGTGGATGGAGGAAGAGGGAGGAAGCAAAGAGGAGAAATGAATAAACTCATTTATCCCTAGAGGATAGCCCAAATGTTCTATGGGCAACTTATTGCAAAGTAAAAGAGATGAACAACTTTGTGAACTGTATACGTGTGCATAGAATATATTAAATGCCTTCCATTTACAAGCACCCAGAAGATTATGGAGAATTGAGAAAAAGCACCCCCCCCCAAAAAAAAAGAAAAAAAAAAGAAAAGAAGAGCCAGTCTAACCAATATCATTTATTTCTATAACAGAGAAAGAGGGCTGCTGAACCAATTGTTATAATTAGCCTGATTATCCAAATGGGGCTGAGCACAGTAAAGATGCAAAGCAGGTAATCTTTGTTAAATTTCTACTACTAGGCTACTTGGGAAATGTCTTTCAAATGGAGAAGACGAGAAAAAGTTAGGGTTTAGCTTTATCTTAGGAGTACGAGAGGATTCATGCTTGTGTGCAATGCTTGTGCATCAAGAAAAAGTAGCGGTGTACATTACTGTGTCACACTGGATCTTTCAAGAATGTCATGCCTGTTTCTCTCTCACATTGTAATCAATTACTTAGAAAAGAGTCAACAATCAGACTCTTGCATATGAATGGGAGCTTTTCCCATAGTCTCCTACTTCTATTCTTGGAAAATATGTCTGCTCTCCTCCTCATATGCTTTACTCCCTCAGACATCACATTTTTATTTGGTCAAACTTTCAGTGAAGTATTTTTTTTTAAAGTCCTTGATTGAAATGGTGCAAGGAACACTCTAAAGGGATGGAAGGAAAGGGAATACAATTATTAAAGCAAAATTTTGAATCTATCTTCCTGTCCTTCTTCCCTCGCTGCTTATAGGCCTGGCCCTTCATTATTTCTTGCTTGAATATCTGTAAAAGCCTCATACCCCTGAGACAGCCTCTTTACATTCATTCAGACGTGCTTTCAAAGATGTTTCAGAAATATAACTTTGACTGCTGCTCTGTTGCCCAAAACCCAACCATTGCTCCCAAAATTCCTATGAAAGCACATAGACCCTTCACTCTACACCCAATCCTTCTTTCCAAACTTACCTCCCACCAACACCAATCATGAGTACCTTTGATTTCACAGCTACATCTACCTTCTTTTGGTTTCCCTGACTTTTCTCAATATTAAGCTGCCTATTTCTGTGTGATCCTATACAAAGGGAAATATAGGCTGCAGATGATTAAAAGTACTCATTTCAGAATTCACCTCACCATGATACTATTTTTAATTGGTAAGCTACAATCTAAATTTTTATTTGAATATTAGAAAATTATTTTCTATTAATTAATTTTAAAATAATCTAATTTTTAAGTAATTAGAGATTTGTAGAACATAGTAAAATATTTAAATTTCAGAATGTCACTTCTCTCTCCAACTTTTTGTTACTTTATACATGTTGTACTGAAAGCATATCGTGAAGGAAAAATATGGTCATCCAAGGGATAAGATTTCCTTCATGTTTATTCTTCTTTCTCATTCTGGTTTAAATAAAATCTATTTATAAAATGCTACATGACTAAAACAGTAATCTAAGTTAATTCTGTGATGATAGGTATTTACTGCAAAATATTTTGTGGATTTTTTATAGATGTTTACATAGGCATCTAAACACCCAAGGGAAAAAAAAATTACTCAGAAGGACCTTTTGAAATATTATAGGGGATTGATTGCCTCTAGCATAGGATCTGCCCCTGACATTTTTCCCTTCTAAGTATTAAATCAGCCTCCAATATGAAAGTAAACACAGTCACAAAAGTAAACATCTGGTTTCCATGTAAAGAAAACACAGATGATTTTTAAAGGTCAATTATATAATTTTTATATTACTTATCTGGAATTTCAATACAAATTTTATAAGCAAAGTCACACATTTAAACTATATATTAATTTCAATAATTTTTAAAAAATACTGAGCTAAATTTTCCTAGCTGTGAGCATAAATGGATTTTTATCACTGTATGAAGAGAACTGCTTCTCTCTTTACCTGTTCTATGTAATCCTAAACCCCTACATATGCTCTATTCTTCTTGGGATCCTGTGTGGACTAAATATTTGGTTCATAGTCTTTTGTATTTAATGGACCAATTACATTTTTTAAGTAAATTAGAGGACATGGAGTGGTCAACTTCTTTTGAAATTAAGCATGGTGTACATAAAAAGAAGTATTATGCACTATCACCATACAAATTAGAAAGAACTTCATCGCAGAATCACAATTGGCAATCTTATATTTTTTGTGTGTGTGTTTGTTTTTTCATTTCTTACCACATATGAGTGAAAATACCATCACAGACAGCCAATTGCATTTATGGACTGATATTTAGAAGCCATTTGACTGACTATGTTAGACAGAAAGCTATTCGAGGCATAATTAGCCTTTAAGCTTTTGCTGTTGAGATATTTAATGATTATAGAAAACTTTCATAGCACTACCGAAAAAATTTTAACTGAGCCTCCAAGAAGGAAGGGATTTTTTTCCAAAGAAATAGATGGCTCTTTCTTCGATACAGTTGCCAGACAAGGCTGTTCTTAGGAAGACTCATCAAACCAGGAATGTAGGTGGCAGGGATCGTGGCCACAAGGCAAAGTATACTCTGCTTAGTTTGAGAAGGAGGGAGCTACATCATACAACCACTCTCATTTCCTAGAAAGGCGGGCTTTCTGTATTTTTCAAAGCTTGAGCTCATTGGAGGAAAGCAATGGATTAAAGAGGTCTATGCTTAAAGTCAGTACCTCACCAAGTGCATACAGTGTTTAGAATACAACTAAAATACATTTTTGAACTTATTGAGATTCTGAGTAAGAAAGCCGAAGCCAGTCTCAGAGTACCACACTTACTCTGAAACTTAGAAAAATGGACTCTTAACACCGGTTAAGAATTGTTACCACTTCCTGTGAGGACTTGAAAACTATTCTCAGGAGACCTTTATAATTTCTTACCTAGTAAAGTATACAGAGATCTCCTTTATTCTGGGGTTAGTCTTTCTCAATGAGTCTTTAAAGACTTTATTCATCTCTACTTAAAAGACCTTCTCTAGAAAAATCTTATAAATTGATGCCAGCAAATGGAGGACTTCTATTACATTTAAGACTCATCCAAATTGAGTCTTACCTGGTAGGTAACACTCACTTTTAAAACCCCTAACTTTAATTTTCACCATAAAGGTTGGATGCCCTATTTGGTGTGGAAGTGGTACAAATCCTATATAATAAAACCCTAATATGCAAATCGACTGTATGGTGGAACAACTGGTCGCTATGATGCGCACTGACTACCAGGGGACAGATGCTCAATGCAGGAGCTGCCCCCTGGTGGTCTATGTGCTCCCACAGGGGGAGTGCCACTCAGCCAGAAGCTGGCAAGTGCAGCAGCGGTGGCAGGAGCCTCTCCCACCTCCGCTGCAATGCTAAGGACCCCTCGGGCGATGTCTGCCTGCCGACTTAGGCCCACACGGGGAGTGGGCTCAAGTTGGCAGGCGGACATCCCCCGAGGGGTCCTGGACTGAAAGAGGGCACAGGACAGGCTGAGGGACCACCCCACCAGTGCACGAATGTCATGCACTGGGCCTCTAGTATCACCATGATAAAATATAATTTTATTTTCATAAAACCATGTTAACTATTTTCCATGTAAAAGTATGGCCACAAATTAAGAGGACTTTTAATGCTGCCTAATCATACTATACTTGACCAGTTCACTCTCCTGACCTAGGCATATGTCTCATGACTTCTCCTTTTTCTTCCAAACCCACATGTTTCCTTATCTCTCCTGAATTGCAACTGAGACCTTGCATCCTACTTCACAGAGAAAATCAAAGCAATCAGAAGAGAACTACCACTAACCTCCACCTCCTCCTCTGCCTACTCGCCAGCATTCATCATCAGGTTGTTGGCCTTGCTGTCTGCTACTCTAAATGCCATCCTTCATTCCTTCATGTGACTTGATGAGCCTATCACCTTCTACCTAGCCAAGGTCATTGCTCTAGCAATTAGTCTCTTTCTCTAATACATCACCAATATTTTCTTCTATATTGGATTATTTCTATCAGTAATATCATAATAGATTACTCCCTCCTCCCGAAATCCTTCATTTGGCTGCTAGCACACTACTGGCTTGATTTTCCTGCTACTACTCTGGTTTCTCTTTCTAAGACTTTTTTGCTGCTCCCTCTTCTTCCCAACTTTGATAAAAGTTGATATGCCCCAGGCCTCCTTATAGGAAGGGCACAGCACTCCTGTCCTTCTTTATCTCTACTCATATCTTTTGTTATAGCATTTCGTCTCATGGTTTTAAATTCCATCTACATGTTGACAACTCACAAAATTTCAGCTCAAAGCTATGCCCCAGATTCAGAAATCCAAATACCTTTGCAACTTCTCCATTTGGCTGTCCAATAGACACTTAAAAATTAACATGTTAAGGTTTTCAAATAAATACACACTAAATACAAATTTAACCAGGTGGCCTGTACTTTTATTTGCTAAATCTGGCAACCTTCCAACATGTTCAAAGCTGAACTCTACCCCACAACTTTTCCCATTTCATGTGCTGTCATCCATCTTTCCACTCACTTAGGCTAAAACCTTAGAGCCATCTCTGATTTCTCTCTTTCACATTTCCCATTCCACAATTAATCTATATCTTGTGGGTTCTACCTTCAAAACATATCCAGAATCAGACTGTTTTTCACTGTGACCCCCTCCCCACTACTAAATCACCATTATCTCTCTCCAGCATCACTGCAGTTGACCCCTAATCTAGCATCCTCTAATAGATCTCGCCCTCTTACAATCTGTTCTGCACATAGTGTCCAAATGATACTCTTAAGACATGAGATCATGCTTAGAGTAAAAGCCTTTCTTAAAGTGGACTATAAGGCTCTCCTTGTTTTTTTCCCTTCTGACCTCATTTTCTACAACTCTCCTCTTCCCTAGCCTTGTTTACTCTGCTTCTTGAACACATCAGGCAAACTCACGCCTTAGATCCTTTGCACTAGTTGTTCCTTTTGCCTGGAGTGTTCTTTCTTCCAATAACTGAAAAACAAACTCCCTTACCTCCTTTAAATCTTGACGTCAGTATCATATTCTTGCTGAGGGCAACGGATCACTCTGTTCAAAATGCTACTTGTTCCTCCTCCCTCACCACTTCTAATCTCTTTATTCTGTTCTCTCTTATATAGCACTTATCCTTCAACATCCTTTTTATACAGGTTTATTGTCCATTATCTATCTTCCTCCACAAGAATGTAAAACTCACACGAATAGAGATTTTTCTCTCTGTCAGGTTCATTAGGTGTCCTTAGTGCTTAGAAGACTACCTAGCAAGTAGTTGTGATCAGTAAATATTTATATAAATCAACAAAATCCCAGCGTCAGATTAGGGTAATAGTGCCACATTTCTAAAGCAATGTTCAGAGAGTCTGCTGGAATTATTTTTTTGTTGTTATATTGTTTTTATAATCCTCACCTTAGGATATTTTTCCATTGATTTTTAGAGAGAGGAAAAGACAGAAATATCAATGTGAGAGCAACTCATCAATTGGTTGCCTTCTGCATGAGCCCTGACCAGGACCTTGGCCAGGAAGGACCCTGCAACTGAGATACATGCCCTTGACCAGAATCGAAGCTGGGACACTGCAGTCCGCAGGCCAGCACTCTATCCACTGAGCCAAACCAGCTATGGCTCTGCTGGAATTGTTATTTCCTCCTTTCCTTTCTGGAAGACACAGAATAAAGGAAGTACTACATAGATTCAAATGTTCTATTTCTTTCTGATATATCATCAGAAACAAAACAACTTCCAAAGAACAAGCATTTGATTTAGAATGGAACAGGCCAATGGAAAGAACTTCTCCTCAGTACCTTCACAGGACACTGCTAGGTCTGACTTCTTAGACATAAAAACAATAACGGGAGGCTAAACATAGCAGAAGTAGAAATATCAACAAGAGAATTTTGAGTACTTAACTACATAAACCACTTCCATCTGATTTTCCTTTACTGTACTGTTTATTAAATGTATACATTTGAAACTAGCTTCATTTTAAGGCAATATCACTCACATCTGGTTGCAATAAACATTTTCCTTATCCATAATATTTGATTGAAAAAATTCAACACAATATGAAATTGTAGATGAGTCTACATCTATATAGCTCAGATAAAGTCTAAAAATCAGCTAAAACATAACAGCAATTAAAAGTTTAGTAGATCACAGATTTGCTGATTCTTTTGTTCTTAGCCCATGGAATATTTATTCAACAGATGACTACAGGCATTGTTAGAAGGCAGTAATGCATCTAGACCATGTTTGCTTAGCCTAGCAAAATAATAAATTGTGCTGTGTTTATCCTTTTGTTTCTAAGGCCAACTGTTGGCTTTATTTAATACCCTCTTAACATGCTAATAGCTCCTAATGGTCACATCAGCCATCAGTTAAACAAACCATTAGGTTGAGAAAAGAAATCTCAATAAAGACAATTTACTAATTTGTTGATTGTTAATGGACATTAGCCCATTCAGGACCTTAGCTTAGACATATAGTTTAACTCAGAATCTATTATAGCAGTTTCTCTACACAGAGCAAAGAGGCTAATTCAGCATTCTACATACTTCTATTTCCAGAAGACTTGCTACCTAGATTTTTATATGCAAATTAGATGTTTTCATTCTACAGCATACACATTAAGAAAGAACCTGCCAAAAATAAATTGACTTTCAAATTATCTAATTTTCACACTGTTTATGATCAAGGATAAATTTACATGGTTTTTCTTATCTCTTTCTCAATTATTAAAGCACTGTTACTGCTATTTTAGTTTTAGAGCTAGTCATTTGTGTTTTAAAATCAAAGTATCTTTTATACAATCAAAACATCACATTATTATGCCAGAAAAATGGAAGTCAAAGACATATTTGTAAATAAGATTTTGCTGTTCACTTCATGCTTGCTTTCACTGGCAACAGTTGAAATTGCTAAAGAAATATTTTCTGTCATACTTTTCAAATTACTTTGTGTTTTTAAAATTTTAAATAGAAATGAAGTTTGATGACTATTTTCAGAACAGTTATTCAAAATCTGGTATTTGAGGTAAACATTAATGCATAGTTCCTCAATCTTAAGAGATAAGTTAAGATACTTCTGTTTCTTTCTGTAATTGAATTATATTTTCTTGTGATAATTCCAGGACTTGTATAAAGCTACACAGAGGCCCTTTTAATTCAGTGTAAATTCAATTACTATATGCATTGACAGACACCAAAGCACACACATGACTGCAAAAAATCATTTAATTGTACTCATGTTTTACACAGATTTCACTCACATTATTCAGTAATGAGGTAACTAGTGCACAATTAGATTTGGCATGTAGTATGTAAGCCAAGCAATGATTGCACTCAAGATTTCACTTTTTTTCTTCTGTCTTCAAAAGCAAGTTTATTCAATGGTAGCTGAGGTGAGTCTGAGGACTCCTGGCATTTTGAGGAAATTATCACTATCCCCTCTCATAATTTATATTTTAAACAACTCATGGTGAAGAAGTTCCAAGTTATTAAAACAACCAAATATTTAGGGATTGAGTCTCTCAGCTTTAAAATTTGAAGAGATATCTTATGGATATTCAGTGTTCTCACAGAAAATTAATAAAAACTCCAAAAATGATTCTCTGACATGCCATTAAATTATTAATTACCTCAAAATTTAGAAACTAAATATCCTCGTCATACAATCACTTAATTATTATGGTTGGAACTTATGATAGCTCATGTGTACACATTTTTAAAGCCATCCTATATAATAAATGCTAATATGCAAATAGACTGAACGATGGAACAACCGAACAATCGAATAACCAGTTGCTATGACATGTGCTGACCACCAAGGGGCTCACATGGAACATGGCAGGCGTTGGCAGCAGGCGGCAGAGTACGGAACATGGCGGGAATCAGCCATGGCAGGATGGTGGAGCAGGTGAGCGGGGCACCAGACCAAGGCAGGGCACCAGTCACTGCCACTGGGGCAAGCCTCTGGTGGTTACTGAAAATTATTTGCTCCTGTGTTCTGCAGTCCTGTCCGGTGCTCATACCTCCTGCCAGTGCTGGCCCCACTTGCACCTGCTGCTGGTGCCTGGCCCCAGCCCCGATCACCCCTCAGGGCTTCTCCACCTCACCCTGCTCCTAGGGACGATCAGGCCCAACAGCCACCACTCACACCCACTGCCAGTGCCGGAGCCGCTGATTGCACCCGCTGCCAGTGCCCAGCACTGGTCCGATTGCTCAGCACCATCAGAGGGTACGAGAGGCAGCTGCCAGCCCCAATTGCCCTGAGGGCTTCTCCACCTCACCCTGCTCCCGGCACCTGTTGATAGCGCTGGCCCTGCTCGCACACGCTGCTGGCACTGGCTCCAATTGCTCCACGCCATCAGAGGGTGCAAGCGGGGCTGGCGGCGTCAGTGTGTGGGAGAGGTGATGGAGGGAGCGGGGGCTGCCGGCAGACAGGGGACCTGGGGCCGTGGTGGGAGAGACCGGGCAGTGGTACAGAGGATGGGCCGAGACCCGCCCCATGCCTACCGTAGCCTCACGGCCCACAATTCCTTTCATGGTGCACGAATTCATGCACTGGACCCCTAGTAATACAATATAGTGGAAAATACTTTCATCCATTTTATATAAATCTCCAAATTTATTGTATAAACTAAATGAAGTGTTCATAAAATAATTTTATTATTTTTAATCTCTAAAAAATTACTAAAAGTAGATACCACTCGGTATCAGTCTCTATATTTAGGTTTTAAACTTGGAAAATTCTCCCTGATACTACTTAGGAGGTTAATTATTCGTGTATTTTAATCTATACACTTATGTTAATTATATGTTACTATTACTTCATTGTCATATTGTACTTTTAACATATATTAAACCCTTGTAAACTATACATATATAATTTTTTAATATAAATATATAATACAACATAAGATTTGTTGAAAAAATTATCAATATTTTCCAATCTTGAAATGTCATGAATAAATGATATTTCAATAACTTCAAACTAATCATTGCATTTACTCAAGAATTCAGATCATAAACATTGATTAAAATTGCAGACTTTGTGGGATTGCTGTAAGAATTAAATATGATACACAATATGGTTTAGTTCTGAAACTCATTAAACTTTAGATAACTATCTGGATGTAAAGGTAGAGCCTAGATGGTGGAGCTTGGAGTGGGAGAGGATAATTATGCCATGTTTTTGGAGGAGAATGAGCAATTTTTCACTAATTAAAAAAAACAGAGTAGATCCTTTTATTTACTCCTGTCTAATGCTGTCTCTCATTCTAGCTAAGAATCATAGTCATGTTTAACTTGTTATTCTCATCACAAGGAAACCAGCTGAGATCAGAGTCCATTTTTCATTCCACCATTGATATTGAAATGATAAGCTGGCAAATGTAATTGTTTCTCCCCCATGGTTCATTATAAAGTCACCGTGCTGATGTATCAAGTCAGAGCAATTCAGTTGATTGATTTTTAAAACTCTTATTGGATTCAATGGCTTTAAATTGCCTCTCTTTCCACAAAGCAAATATTTTTAGCTAAGGGATATTCTATATATCCAGTATATGAGCTTAATCTGATTAATTCATTAAGATACTGAGTTTTGTTTAGACTATAAAATCCACACCGACAATCATTGTAAGTGGTAAATACAATTACCTGGGGGTGGGGGGAACAATGACTTGGGAAATCTTATAGACGAGCACTTGTTACCTATCCAGCTCTAAAATCTTATCAGCTGGTTTTGTGTTTATCACAAATCTAATCGTTACACCTTTGTCCCAGGCTGTGAGAGATAATCATGACTCAACCATTTTTTTATTTAAATGAAGAATTGAAAAATATTTCAAAAACATTTATCCTTTTTCTAAGCTTTGCCCCATTGTTTCTAACTATGTACTTCGGAACTCCCTTCTATGACAGCCTCCAAGTCAGGTTGAAATTGGCTGTGGCTTGGCACATCCTTCCACATTTGCTCCTGATGCACAAGTAGTCCTCTTTCTACAATGTGACCATGTGTTCTGTCTTTCTCAATGGGACTTGACTTTATGATCGTTATCATTCTTTGCTTAAGGTCCTCCCGTTTCATTTCATTTACTCACTCAAGAAATGTAATTGCGCACCTTACTTTATGCCAGCATTACTGAAGGTCATAGGAAATCTGCAGTGAATTCACAGATTGGAGATAGAGAAAGCAGAGATTATAGTTTTCAATACTTTCTGGGACAGTGGAGAACTGGACCCATCCCTTTTGAGTTCTATTTTCATGCGTTAACTTCCTTCACTGATGATTTGATTGCCTATCTTATAAGGAGTTTTCAGGGAACAGTTCACCCAGAATATTTCCTAATTTGGTTGAAGAACTCCAATAAACTTGTTAAAATCTTGAAAGGTGATTCTGCTAGAAATTGTGTAATGATTGATGGAAAGAAAGTGTCATTATAATATTAGTTCTTCCTTTGCAAGTAAAAAAAAAATAGCTAGAAATTACTAAAGTATAATCATTCTTTGTATTTTTAGACTGGATTATAAAGCTGGTTTTGACTACAACTGCGAAATGAAAAATAGTTCACATTGTACAAAACACCCATAAATGGGCATTGCACTCTAAAATAGCCAAACCCAGTAAGATAGAAAATGAATCATTTTTTTTTCAGCTTTAGGGGTATAAGAGAGGTCACAAAATGAAAACTGAGAAACATGAAAGTTTCCCCCTCTTCAGGTGGTTTTTAAAATTTTTATTCCTTTTTAATTGAAAAATGTATATGACATTCTATAATCTGTCTTTGCTTACAAATTAGAGGAGCTAGTCTTGTAATAAAAGACCAGATTTTCAATACGGGGACAATCAGTAGCAGTTGAGTGATGGCCTTCCTGTCAGGTAGAGTATACACTTTCCAGACAATCACCTCCTCACCACTCCTCATTGCCATGCACGCAGCTCATTTCAGTCATATTCATTACTTGAGTCTGTGGACCATGACCCACATTAGAGAGTGTGATATAGAAAAAAGCCTTTGAGTATTGAAATTCCAAGTAATTAATGAGTTGAGGAATGGGAGATTCCCCCAAGTAGTATCCAGTCTGAAAGTTATTCTATTCTTATCCAAATTCAAAAAATGTTTTTCATATTCCCCAGTATATCTGAGCTGAGACATTTTATATTTATTTTCACAAAGGATGAATTCATTGCAAAAGTGGGAAAGCTGTAGGAAAGCATCCCATAAAGTCACTGGACTTTGTTAGGTGGTTTTTGAATAATAGTGGAATTCATTCATTCTTAGAAGGAATTATCTGAGAATCTGTTGTCAGCTCAGGTACAAGTGACCAGGCTAAAGTGGTTTCTTACAGTTTAATATGCAACCAGCAAGGGATAACATATAGCCAGCGGGGAATACAGAAGAAGGTCAGCTCTCAGAGGGCTTGCATCAGCTTTATAAGGATGTAGAATATAGGCCGAGCTCAGTGCTTTTTGTATACTAAACTGTCAATAGTGTTTTTGGATAAATAGATAAGTGGATAGAAAATTCAACTGATCAAAATTAATACCCAAATTGTGGTTATTCGTTAGCAATATCTTTCAAGGTTACATTTATCCCCTAGTCCCTATTAACTTTCAACCACCCTGAAGATCACATTGAAATCTTAGCTGGACATAATTTCTATTTTGTTGAATAGAAGTTTATGTTTCACATATTTATTAACTTCTCTATAGTTTATTTCATAGGAACAGTTTAGTTCTTCTCAGCTAATCCTTCTTTATTGTCTTTAGAAGGCCATTGAAAAGGTGCATTTAACAAGAAAACCCACCTTTGATGTTTACAGACATTATTCTGGAGTATGGGTAGTAAACAGCATACCTTACTGTGTGGTACCTAATCTGAACCTATTTCCATTTAGGTGTAATAAGCACTTCAAGTGCACTATAGCAAACCATCTTGTGACATTAACTATAAATAGAAGAGGCAAATACAATGAAATAGACTTTGATATAGATTGTCCAATGCCAGACTTAAAAGGCCCTGGTATTAGACTTTGTCCTTCCCAGTACTTCTCAGCTGGAGGTACTGGAATCTCCTACCATGGACCCACCTACATTCAGGTTCTCAGCTGGCATAAGAAGGCATTAAGTCTCCCACCCCACCCCTGCCCCCCAGTCTCTTGACTTATCTGATTTGACACTTCACTTTCCTGTAGTGTTGAAAGTGCTCTCTTAAGTAAGTTAGTACAGGCTCCTCAAGTGAGATCTTAGAATTGCCCCTCTTATTCCCAAACCATTGTCATTTGGGGTCAAATTGATTGTGGCCTCCGGCCAGATGCTGAACACTGTTTGTAGCTAAGACCTTTACTGCTATGATCCAGGGGTGGATACTGAACTCCCTTTGATACTGGTGTCTCCGTGAATAATCCTGAGTTTGCAACGTCCCTTTGGACAGTGCGCTGTCTTCTACTGCTTGAGTCAGCAATAGGTATGAGGCCATTTCCTTCCACACTGTTCCATCTTGCCTGAGCCTAGCTGATTTATGACACCTCACAACCGTATTCAGGACTTCTTCTCAAGAAAGATCTTCTCAAGAAAGATCTTCTCAAGAAAGTGTATGGCCACACTTTGAAGCATTCCTGCTGTTCCAAACACATAGCATTCAGAAGCAAATAAAAGGAGGAGGAAATAAAACATCATCAGAAACCAAACACAAAACAAAATAAAGCAAAACTAAAGCATACATGGGAAGTAGTGAGAGGGGCTAAAGCCACTGCCTGCTGGGTTTTGAGTCATAAATGGAATAGGACTTCCTCGGGGAGCAGAAAACAGGCCCTGGAGTAGAATTCTTTGCCCATGAAAGGAAGCAGAAGACGCAGCTGGCTGCCACTGCAGAGGCTGTGGCTAGTATCAAACTGCAAACTAGGCAGGCAGGAGGATGCGGACAAAGCAAGATCAGGAAGTGACTCAAGCTACCTGCTGGTTTAGTCGCTAGTTTGGAGATATGTCCAACATCACCAAGGTGCCAGAGGCTTGAAATGTCACACCATACCCGGTGTGACATCAATGAATGAATAAATGAATAAACAAAATGTTGTATATACCTACAATGGAATATTATTCAACCTTAAAAAAAAGCAAGAAAATTCTAACAAATACAATAACGTGCATAAGCCTTAACAACATTATGGTAAGTGAAATAAACCAGTCACCAAAGTACAAATGATACATGATTCCCTTGGGTAGTCACCATCACAGAGGCAGAATATAGAATGGTAGTGTTCAGGGGCACAGGGGAAGGGAGACAGGGTATGGAATTTCAGTTTGGGAAGATAAAACATGTCCTGGATATGATCATGGTGAGAGTTGCACAACATGGTGAACGTACTCAATTCCACCGAATTGTACACTAAAAATGATTTAAGTGGCAAATTTTATGTTTTGTATGTTCTACGACAATAAACAAAAAAGATGGTAAAACATAGTGAACTCAGAGGTGTTCAACAGAATCACACAGTTCCTCCATTCTTTTCCTCCCAGCAATTTCACTAATCATTGCTGCTCAACTTTTGTTTCAATGAGCTTATATTACTCTCTTATTCAAATTGGAAATTGCATTTTAGATAGAACAGGACTATTAATTAGAGACATACCAAGTGTATTTTCTCAGCACCATGACTTCCTGGATTCGTTTCGAATACCAATCCCAGGACTGCCTGGTGGTGCGTGACTTTTAGGGAAGAGTGAAAATGAAAGTTCGCATTACCATCTGATTGCTAGCAAACATCAACCATGGCTTAAAGAAACACTATTCTGAGTATTTCTCTACAAAACACACACACACAAACACGCAAGGTGAATCGTTCTTTTAGTATAAAGCTTAGCAGAGCAACTGTTCCAAAGGCAACAACCGATGCAGAAGAGAAAGTGTGCTTTTAAAAACCCTCTCCTCGGTGAGTCCCCAGGCACAGTGAGCACTTCTAGTGGTGCCAGTGGGGAGCACTCACTGCTTAAGGCTTCTCTGCTGGGAGATTTTCCTGGTGTTTGTGCTGTATATGTTTATTCCATCCGAGGGCTGGTCCCTTACACCCTCTTTCTTTTTGGAAGTAAGTCTAATAGTCTTTCTCCCTGGGGCAGAGTCGGGAGATTTGTGTTTCCCCCCTGGCATGCACACTCCAAGGACCACTCAATAACCACCTAGTGAAAATATACAGGACTCTTCATTGCTCTTTCTCATTCTCCTTGCCAAGTCTGCCACTTCAGGGACTCACTCTCCTGGATTCTGATTATTTTCTTTTATTACCAACATTCCCTTTTATTACCGCCACTAATTTGTTTGATCTTCAAATTTTTCTCCAACATTCCTCCAGGGCATCTTCTCAACTTGGGGACCCAGGTTAGCCTAGGCCCCTGTGGAGGTCAAAGGCAAAGCATCCATCAGGCAGAAGGAGATGGTGTCTTGCCCTATGCTGCTCATCATAACTGATGCAGGCGCTGAACCTGTGCTTTTGGGTGGTGAGCGAGGTCAATAACAAAGAATTTCTTTTATACAGTATGTTCACTGGCCTTCATCTGCCACTTAAGAACTGGTCTGTTTTTATTTTTTTAAATTATTTGATACTCTCTTACATCTCCAGTATTATTAGAACACATTATATTAGAAACTCTCAGCACCATTCCCGTTTCCAGATTTTATCAGTAATGCATAGTATGGGCAAAGGGCAGTGGTGAAAGGCAAGAAGGGAAATACAAGCCTTAGATGATTGGTGGAGGAGAAAGGGAAGAAGGAAGATGGGAAAGATATGTGGTTTCCATCCTGGGAAGATGACAGGAAGGACTGAAAATAGGTCCTCTTTACTACGGTATCTTCTGCCCTCACAATAGTCATAGGACATTCACAATAACGGGAAGGTAAACCACCTTGACTCGAAGCTAACTTACCATTCTCCTCCCCAGTATCTTGGCAAACAGAAATATTGCACATTGTTTATTAATAGTTAAAAAATAGTTAATAGTAGTGAGATTTGTGAATTATATTCTTTATAAATTAAAGCTGATCACTGCAGTAACATGCTTCCCACGGTGGTCTTGTGGAAGCAAAAGGGTAGAGCTAGTTTGCAAGGCACTGTGCTTACACTGTACTGCTAAATGTGGCACACCCAAAGCTGATGGGAGTGCACAATTCAAGGCTTCCTTCATGGCTTGTGTGCTCAAAGCGTGTTTCTAAGAGTACCAAGCCCCACCTCTCACCTCACATCCCAGGTCTACAGCTTTATACTTCTAATTTTCTGAAAAACAAATCTTAGAAAATAAATGTAGCATACCAGTAAATATTATGCTCTGCTCTACAGTGGAAAAAGAGGTTGGGATAAGCTGCTTCCTGCCTTCCCACCTCTCCTTGTGGCCCATATTTCCTGTGTGTTACTTACAGTTATAAAGCACCACTACGGCTTTGATTCTCATAACCCTGAGGTGGAGCCATTGTAACCTTTTTTATTGAAAGAGAAAGAGTCCTCTTGACCAATATTTTACATATATTTTACCTGGAAGACTGCTTCCAAAACAGCATTTCTTATATTAAAAAATGTCTTCTTCCCTATTTCCTGTCATTTTAAAAAATATATTTTTATTGATTTCAGAGAGGAAGGGAGGGGGAGAGAGAGAGCTAGAAGCACCAAAGATGACAGAGAATCATTGATTGGCTGCCTCCTGCACCCCCAAACCAGGATCCTCACACCAGGGATCCAGCAGGGCTGGGAATTGAACTGTGACCTCCTGGTTCATAGGTCGACACTCAACTACTGAGCCACGTCGGCCGGGCTTTCTTGCCATTTTTATTTTATTTTATTTGTTTTGTTTTTTAAATTTCTTTATTGATTGTGGTATTACATATGTGTCCTTATTCCCCCATTACCCCCCAATCTCCCCCATTCATGCCCTTACCCCCCCTGTTGTCTGTGTCCATTGATTAGGCGTATATGCATGCATATAAAACCTTTGGTTGATCTCTCCCCCTTACCCCCACTCTCCCCTACCTTCCCTGAGGTTTAAGGTTCTTGCCATTTTTAAATCCAAGCCAAGCACTGTTGCTTGGTTTTGAATTCTTCCAACCCCCACCCCCATTTGTGGCTACATCCTGCTTACCCAACCTTATAGTTACTGGTTTTCACTTAACAGAGTCAGGCATGTTCCTGGAGGAGAAAGATCTTAATGCAAAATTAAACACATATGAGCATTCAAGTGTGCCAGGCCTACCTCCACACGGCAGGTACTACAAGTATAATACCCCCAGGTTATTGATGAGACCACACATTGAATGAGAGAGAAAAATGGGGTTTGAACTAAATTCTGTCTCTTTCATGTTCACTACAGTATGTTCCCATGAGCCTCACACATGCCTTGTTGATGTGTCTTCTCAATGTGATAATCTAATATTCCTTTGAATTTACCAATCCGTCACCAACATAGTGCCTGAAAAGAGCAGACAAAACTAGATGTTCACAGTTACGACTGAGAAGATAGGTTCAGATGTGTCCTGAGACAGCCAAATGCCAACAACCCCTGTGCAGGGAAAGTATTTTCAATTCTGTTTTTTAAAGAAATAAAATCAATGAGGGGCCTCACCTTTCTAAGACTAAATTCAGCTTCCAATTGGGCTTATAAATTTGAGAGTATTTTCTATACTGCTTTAGAGAGGGGGAAAGCCTTCAGAGAATAAGACATGGGGATTTATTACACTGCTATTACTTTGCAGCTTTTTATTATTACATTTCCTCTTAATTCTATTGAAAAATCCATACTCTGTTTGAAAACAGATTTTTTATTAGATTTTCAACTTATTGAATGTTCCCCACCACATTTAAAATATCACAGCATTTTATTTCACTCCTGGTTGAGGACAAAGGAGGACAGTATATTCTTTTGTAGCCTTAAGCATCATTCCATGAAAATTGGCAAAGACAGGAAGTATGCAAATATAAAATATATATGTTGTTTCCACTTTTTTAAAAAGTCTAGTTTTCCTAGTACTAAACAAAGTGTTATAGAAATAAAAGTGCAAATTGGTTGAACATGGGTTTTAATAATCTATCCCCCCAAACCTTTCTGAGCTGAATATTTTTAAATATAGCACCATAGTGAAGTTTATTAGTACTGGAAAGACAGCCAAGGATATAAATATGATCAAATAAATAGAGAATGAAGCAAGATGCAGATCCTTTGATATAGTTTAGAAAGGTTAAGTAGAAATGTAAGAAACAAAAAAAATTTAATTATGAACTAAAGAGCCAGAAAATTAAATTAGAACAATATGGATATGAGAAAAAGAATGAAAGAGAAAACATTACAACAGCCCCCCTTCTCCATAATGGTTTTGCTTTCCCTGGTTAGAGTTACCTGCAGTCAACCATGGTCTGAAAATATTAAATGGAAAATTCCACCTCACTTCATCTCATCATGTAGTCATTGTATCATCTCACATCTTACAAGAATAAGAAAGATATGTACAGTACAAGATATTTTGAGAGAGACTATATCACATGACTTTTATTACAGTATCTTGTTATAATTGTTCTATTTTATTATTGTTGTTGTTAATACATTATTGTGCCTAATTTATAGGTATGTATGCATAGGATAAAACATAGTATGCAGAGGATTCAGTACTATCTGCTGTTTCTCATGGTTTCAGGCATTCACTGGGGGTCTTGAAATGAATCCCCCACAGGTAAGAGGCCTTCCAGACAGACATAAGACCAGTTAACATCATCTACAAAATGAATCTTGGCAAAAAGGAAACAATTTTAGTTCAATCTAACCGAAACTTAAATAGCACCTAATGTGGGAAAGTTATGTAAGACCCAAATTTGAATTCAAATATGTCCCTATCCTTAAGGGAATTAATACAACAATATCAGAAATACATAAGCATTTAAAACCCAAAGAGGAGTATGATCATGGTTCCTAGGAATAGAACAAATAAATGTGATGTGCAGAGAGAGTAGGTCCCTATTAAAAATCTATTATAAGAATAGAACGTTATATCATAGAGTTTCAGCAGAAAAAAAAAGAAAAAAATTGGTCATATCAACTCCTTTATTTTATAAATAGAGGCCTGGTGCACAATCCGGTCCCTTGGCCTGCAGAGATCTGGCAGAAACTGGCAGTCCAACATCCCCCGAGGGATGTAGTAGTGCACGAAGCAGCAGGGGTCTGGGGAAGAGGCTCACTGCCGCTCCGCTGTAGTCTCTGCACGCCTATCCTAGGGTGATACCAGCATGCCCATGACCAAGAAGCAGCCATGGGCTCATGCCCAGTCATTCCTGATGCTGGTCCCAATCCCGGTCCCTGTCCAGATTGGGGAGGGGCATGCAGAGGAGTGTCTGCGGGAGAGGCTCTCAACACTGCAGCAGCACTCACCAGCCATGAGCCCTGCGTCTGGTACCTGTAGGTCAGCTGAGTGGTGCTCCTGCTGTGGGAGCACACTGACCACCAGGGGGCAGCTCCTGCGTTGAGCATCTGCCCTTGTGGTCAGTGTGCATCATAGCGAACAGTCGAACGGTTGAACGGTCGCTTAGGCTTTTATATATATAGACTAGAGGCCCGGTGCATGAATGTATGCATGGATGGGGTCCCTTGGGGTGGCCTGCGGGGATAGGGCCCCAGCTTGCACCCCCAGCCTCACAGCCCTGCAGCCCCACCTGCCACCCCACCTTGGCCTGGCACCACCCCCTCACCTGCTCCACCATCTAACCTGTGGGGTGATCGATTGGGGCCATGCCCCCCACCCGACTCCCTCAGCACCTGGGAGCCAGGAGGCAACACCGCCCCCCACTGCCGCCACTGGTCACCATCTGCAGGGCGATCAGCGGGGCAATCGGGCCCCCACTCCCACTTGCCTTGGCCTGGTGCCGCCCATTCACTTGCTCCACCCGCTCACCTACTCCACCATCCTACTGCGGTCCCACTCTCATCAGGGCCCTTTGGGGCCAGCAGCACCTCCACTGCCACCCATTGCCAGCACTGCATTGCTGATGCCTGCCATGTTCCGCAAAGCCTCCTGGTGGTTAGCACACGTCATAGTGAGCAGTCGAACTCCCAGTCTAATTCCCGAGGGGACAATTTGCATATTAGGTTTTTATTATATAGGATGTGGAAACTGAAGACCAGAGATGTTAGGAGCTAAAATTTCTCAAAAAGACACACAGTATTTTGTAGAAGTACTAGCTGGCCAAGAACCCAGGTCTCCAAGCTCCAAGTACATCATGTTGTCACTAAAACAAATGTTAAAATAATACTTAAA
This sequence comes from Cnephaeus nilssonii, assembly GCF_951640355.1. NCBI lineage: Eukaryota > Metazoa > Chordata > Mammalia > Chiroptera > Vespertilionidae > Cnephaeus > Cnephaeus nilssonii. The sequence continues at coordinate 33,733,592 of NC_137080.1, forward strand.
AAATAAAACATGCTCAAGTGCTTTCTGGTGAATACTAGTATACCTACTGTTACTTTAGCTCTTCAATGAAGTTCCATCCCCAGCAACACAGAAAATATTTATGAATTGCATTGACATTTATAAATATGTCATAAATTTAGACATAGTGAAAATCAGTCAGGATTTTGCCAAGAACACAGCCCTCTCATGCACTCAGAACCCTTACACTAAGTTGTAGCTTGACATCCAAATTATTGTGAGGCCAAGAAGTATTGGATATGGGCATACAAGCCTAAAAGAAATGAAGATTTTGATGGTAAAGAGCTGAACATCCTTTAATAAAAAGAGAAAATAAACTAGTAGAAAATTATTTATCTCTAAAAATAAATAAAATAAAAAATTGACTGTTTCTCTTATTGAATTATGTTTGCCTAGCAATTACTTCATTTCCTTGGAGATGATTCTCCTGAGATGGTGTTGAGGTAAGGCCTGGAGTTCCCAGGGACCAGCTCCTCTCTTGAAGTAATATGCTCTACACAGCAGAGGCTCTTGTTACCACGCCCAGGGAGGACCCACTTTAAGGGCCAAGGCCACAGCCAGGAAAATCATGGCACAGGCATGTTTGCCCCTGCCACTCCCCAGTTTCTCCATCCTTTGCTCTTATTTCATCCAGCCTCCTTACTCTCAGTGCCCAAGGCCATTCCCAAGTCCACTGTGTCTCTGAGGAGTCAACACACATTAATGTAAATTTGCTCAGTTTGGGGGAGGACGAGTATTTAAGAGAACCCTTAGAAAGGAATACCCCCAATCTTAATCTTTCATAATTGATAATTCTGAGATGAAAGAGAAATTTATGACTTCTGTGTACCTCAGAGGAATGATCATAAAAGCTTTTATGCTCATATATCCCCTAAAAGAATTTTAAAAGTCTAAATGACTCTCATATATTTTTAAACTGAGACTAAAGCATTTGCTCAAGTCAAAATATCTATGAAGGATGTAATTTCTAGCATATGGCAAATATTGAAATTTTGAAATATATTATTAGACTTTCACACATTTATAATAGTAATTTGATAATTGCCATTATCCATTAAACAAATACCGTGCTTTCCGACATATAAGACGACTGGGCGTATAAGATTTTCCTGGGTTAAAAAGTCATTTTATATGCCGGAAAGTACGGTATATTGGACTATATTGATGGGATTAGCTATAATGGATTAGATATATTGGACTACTGTATTTTCTGGCATATAAGACAACTTTTTAACCCAGGAAAATCTTATATGCCCAGTCATCTTATACGCCAGAAAATAAAGTACATGAAAAAGCCCTTCTTAATGGTTGAGAAATTTAACATTTTATTCTTTCCTAAAACTTGCATTATCATTCTACTTCTCCCACAGAAATTTTTCCTAGAGTAATATATTATTTTTCTTGAATGTTTATTGTTACTCAAGTTATCATGCTTTCCTATAAATATATGTAGATACTAGAGGCCTGGTGCACGAATTCATGCACGGGTGGGGTCCCTTGGCCTGGCTGGTGATGGGGGCCGATCGGGGCCATGGGGGAGGGGCCGTGAGAGGTTGGCTGTGAGAGTGCACTGACCACCAGGGGGCAGCTCCTGTGTTGAGCATCTGCCCCCTGGTGGTCAGTACGCATCATAGCGACTGGTTGTTCGGTCACTTAGGCTTTTATATATATAGATATTATGTATAATTTTAAATATATTATATATGATATAGTACATACCACATATTATATGAGCATATAAATATATACATTCAAAATACATATAAATATATTTTTGTGCTTATATTTTTAGAAACTCAAAAGCTCTCATTGTTAAAGAGGAAAAAATTGCCAATGGGGTTTTAGTATTATTAATACACTATTGGTCAAAACAATATAAACATGATCAATAATAATTAAACATAAAAGTCAACTTTGGAAATGTTTTTCTTAATGTGATGTGCGGAGGTTTCATTCTTCAATCAGTATGTGTAACCATGGATATTACTTATTGACAAAATTGAGAGAACTGAGCAACTCAATTTTTTATTTTTTCATTTTTTTAGATGTCAGCATTTGATTAAATAAACAATTAAATGGCAATGAAAGGAGTTTTGTTATAATAATATCTCTCAATTTATTACATTACTTCTGAGTTACCTGACAAAAATCATCACAGCCAACAATTCAATTGGGTCCTCCTTCAATTGTATTGAAAACAAAGTGGAATCAAATTCACTTGTACATAGGTTTGTTACTAAGCAACTATAATTATTGACTTTCTTACTATATACATCAATATTTCCCATGAAACCTTTATACAATGTCCCAAAGTTTTTTACACGGTGGAGTAATCCACCACAGTATGATGCTGGATAGGTAAGAGGTTTTCCTTTCTTTTGCAGAATAGGAAAAAAGTGTGAAAGATGGGAATGGACACTCAGCATTACTGCAGGCTTATTCATAGGTAATCAAGTTTAGGATAATATATATATATATATATACACACACACACACACACACACACACACATATATATATTCATATATATATGAAATTAATTCCTTTGAAATTTTTAGTGTTTTTGTACCCTTTGGAAAATGTTTGTGTCATCCCAAACATTTACTTACATGCAGTGGGAGAGAAAACTACTGCCTTATGGCATCACTTAACGAAACAAAAACAGGGGTAAAATTTGACCTTGATTGCCATAACTTGTTTTTGTTTTGTAATAGTCCTTTTACTTTCCTCAGATTCTCTGAAAACAAAGTTTTTCCTCCTACCTTTTTTTTTTGCCTTAAGAAAAGACCTAAAACACTTATTTTAAAACATGATCATTGGTAATAGCCCAGAGGAATACATTTTGCACTTATGGATTTGTATATTAAGAGGAATCAACACCTTAATGTTAGAAAAATGAACTTTGATCATGTGCTTTTAGTCATTAGTCAATTGAGACAGAACTTGAACAACGGATCTTCTTCTGAAGGCCCTTCACACAGGAATGTTTATCTGCTCAGAATCTCACTTGGACTCTTTGGTTGCCCACTGAACGCAATATTAATGTATACCTGCTTCAAAATATTAAAGACAATGTCACCTATCATTTGATATTCAGTGCTCAAGTGAAGTATTCTCAAAGAAGAGGATGTTTAAGCTGAGTCCAAAACTATGGCTCCTAACATTTTAAGTCATAGCACCTAAAAAATCTATATGCCTAAAATTTGATCCCTTGAGAGTTATGTATAGATCCTTCTACAGGTCTGTAACCTTCAAGGATAAAATATCTGCATGCTTCAAAGGACAAATGTAGACTTGAAAGGTAGATAAGGATAGAAGAGTGTTTCATGCAGAAGAATCAGCACACACAAAATCCAAAGCATGGCACATTCAGTTCAATCGCCAGTAGGTGTGTGTGGAAGGAGAATAAGATGCATTACTGGGAGAGGAGGGTTGAAAATGACATAAAGATAACAAACTAGACTATGAAGGATTTTCAGTGGTTGTGAATATCTTTGGCTTCATTTAATGGTAGAGTCATTGTAATGTTTGACTAAGAGTAGTACTGTACAATGTTCAGAGAGCTCTTTGAAAATTGATTGTGGTTATAGTGTGAAAGCTGAATTAAAAGGAAAAATATTGGAAGCAAACGGGGTAGTTAACTACTACTGAAATATATCCTGATAGTTATGATAATGGCACATATTACACAATAGCCATGGAGAGAGAGGAGTGTATTCCAGAAATATTAGACAAGTAGAATTGACATGACTGCATAATTAATTATATGGGAGACATGAGATAGGGGCAAGAAAGGTAGAAATAAATGTTGTTGTTTGTTTTTGTTTGTTTTTGCTTCAATATCTAGATGGCAATAGCTAGTATTTACTGAATGTCTACTGTTTATGAAAGAGTATGCTAGACACTGCATTCACTATCTCTAAGCATTACCACTACCCTGCAAGGTCAATTATATTGCCCCTTTTGACAAGAGATAAGTTTGCCTAAAAGATGTTAAAGACTTACTTAAGATCACACAATTAAACAGTACATACGTTATCATCACAAACAGATTTTCCTAATTCGACAACCCACTGCTTAAGGAAGAGGTAAATATTTGGGGAATGAGAAATTACTCTATACTTATGTATAAATTGAACTTTCCAAAGAATTTGTACATCAATTTTCTCTTTGGGTCCACAAACATTTCCACTTCATTGTAAGATAGAAATGATAGATTACTAGCAATCTCCATTTCTCAGTTGAAATTGACTTGCTCAAGGTCAGATAGTGCTTTAATGCCAAGGGTAATGGTGGGTCTTCTTTCCAGTCCCTATATTGTTTCTCTGCTATATCATCTTACATTTTTTCTACCTCATAGCTACAAACTGCTAAGCAGCTAGCTAGTTTGTGAATGTGCATTAGTATCAAGGAAGACCTGGTGAGAATGTAGAATTAGCTCAGACAGGCTCCGCACCAACAAGTTTGATGCATGAATGAATGTCACATGAATGATAGGCATTTGGAAAAAAAAATCTATGGACTCTCAGTTTCTCTCTGTCTATCTCTCTGATTCTACCTGTCTGTTTCTCTCTTTTGTACACACACACACACACACACACACACACACACACACACACAAAACTTTATGCCAACTTTTGCCCTAGAAAATGTAAAATGGTAGAACTTGGTTTTCTTAAGTCCTTTCAAAATCCAAGTGTTATTTCCAAATCTCATCAGGGACGGAGTTCATGGGCTTAAATTTTGCATGAGAAATTTAAGCTAAATATAAGGAAGAATTTTCTGACATAGAGAATTATGAAACATGAAAATGGCTTGCCTCTAGAGATTATAGCATTTCTGTCTTTGAAAGACTATAAAATAGTAGAGGCTGCCCTTTGCCTGCAGTGGTTTAGATATGGTTCTAAATGGAAGTGGCCTCATTGGGAAAGTGGTGGACCAGGTGACCTTTCACAGTCTCTTTTAGTCTCTAAATTTCATTACTCCATAATCCTATTAAAAAGATCAAATACACTTAATAGTGTCCACTCATACAGAGGTCAAGCTTCTGAAATCCTCAGGAGTTGAAATATAGCCTTAAACTTAAAAGGAAAAAGAGAAGAAGAAGGAAGCTCTCAAGCATGAAGAAATATTAACTCATACTCAGAACAGGATATTATTCTACTAGAAAGGTAGAGCCACCCTCAGACCTCTTCTAGACAACTATGTGTAAAATAAGACATTGGAGAACAGTGTAAGATAGAAACAAATAAAAAAGAATAAATAGAAGAATTCAGCTTATTTTAAGGAACTTGAGTTTTCTATATTCTAATAGTCCCTGAAAACGTCACGATGATATACTACGACTAAATTATGTTTCAGAATAATTATCATAAATTTGCATAAAAACATGAATTATTTTAAACTATTGATTGCTTAAGAAGGCAGAAACATATATTTTTATAGGTACAATTTTTATTTATTTCTAAAATATTATAAAAATTATTAAAATTTAAAAATTAAGACCTTTCAAGGAGCAAGCCTAAAATACATGGAAAATTTATTTGCTCTTCAGTTATGCCAGGGAAATATGGGTATTTTATGGTCTATTATTAATAATACTAGAGGCCCAGTGCATGAATTCGTGCATGGGTGGGGTCCGGCCTGCCCGGCCTCAATTGGGGTGGATCAGGGCTGGGCCTGTCAGGAGGAGGAGATGGCGGGAAGTTGGCAGGCCAGCACACCCCATCAGGGCCTAATCAGGGCTGGGCAAGCTGGGGGAAGGGACCACGGGTGATTAGCAAGCAGGCCCCGCCCCCAATTGGGGTTTGGGTGCCGATTTGTGGTGGGGCAGGCCATGGGGAGGGGCTGCAGGCCTATCATGGTGGGTCGGAGCTGGCCGGTGGGAAGGGAGAGGGCGTTTGGCCGGTGGCCTGCTCTTTATCAGGGTGGAAGAGTCCAATCAGGGGCAGGCCGGCAGGGGGGAGGGGCTTTGAGGTTGGCCAGCCAGCCCCACCCCTGATTGGGCGGGTTCGCTGGCCACACTGGGTGTCATAGCAACCCATGGTTATGGTTGTTATGGCAATTATGGTTGCTGACTTTTTATATAGAGAGATATTTTGATAATCTATTAGTAACAGAAAAAAAAAAATCAATGTAACAAGGAAAAGAACATCTCTAAGATAAAGGGCATGGTTTTAGAGAGTTGTATGTCAATTGCTTGAGTTACTCTTACCGTCCACTTTAGATCTCTAGTCATATTTATGTGTATTAGGTTGTTTTAGATATACATTTATCATAAATTCATTCTTTACATACCTTTCAAACAAATTATTTATTTATATACCATTTTCTCAAAAGAGTTAAGGAAGCTTATAGAACAAGTTATAATAAAACAAAATAATAAATAAATAAATAAATTAGAATAAAAAAATAGAAGTAGTAAAGAAAGTTGAATCCAGATATAAAATTGGAACACAAACTATACCCTATTAGATCCTGTCTTGTTGCAAGAAGTAAGATAAATTTATTCTGCTTTTTTTGGTTTAATTATCTATTATCAGTTCAGCCTTACTACCATCTTTTCTAAGCTCTTCTCTGTATTACACAACAGAAGTTGAAAATACATTTCTCCAAATCTCTTTCCAGTATTGTTCAGGTTAGGGTCTGCTAAAGAGAAGCACTCACATGTGTTTGGGGGCAAGGCAAGAATTACTCATTTTTCTGCTTCAAATCAAAATCTTCAGTAGTGACAATCTTTATAACCTACAGATTGCCCAGCAGTTGTGTAAAATGTGAACTCTCCAAATTATAATCCTTTTATACTTGGAAAACATAGAGCGGCTTCTGTTTTACTGTCTAAATTCTGGCTGATATAGTTCCTTAGAGAAAACCTACTAGTTGTTCAATTCTGTCTTTATAAAACAAACACAAACCATTTGCTCAAAAGAATCCCAGTTTTTCCCATTATAGAACACTGAAAGCAATCCTCCCTAGAGTTCTCAGGAGGATGTATTGATCAAGTACTTGACAAGAGTTTTATACTATGTATGAAAGTGTTTCTCCTATGTTTTTTCTTAAAATGTCCCTCAACACAAGTTGGTGGCATAAATCCAAAATGAAATTAGGTATAAGCAAGAATACAAGGAGCTGAAACAATGCAAAACACACGTGTAGCTGTCTGATGGCCTGGTGGAATCCAAATATAAAATTTAGAACAACTGAGAGGATAGATTTATAGCATAACCTCCAAAAACTTTCATAAATACTATTTCATGCTATAAGGAAATATTACCAGCAATGGGGAGGAAAAAGGATAGAACTCACAAAGTTTCAAATACCAGACATTGTTGTCTTGTCTATCTGGGGGGAAAAGTCAGCTTTAAGTTCTTGATTTCTACAACCTCACCCATGAAATCCATCCTCCAGGAATTTATGCATATTTTAGGATCTTTCCTGATTGGTAGTTTGATTAAGCAGTTTACTAATAATAAGTCCACAATTAGATTTTAACTTGAAAATTTCTCAAATTATTTCTTTACTAGCCTTACCAACATTTTTCTCCAACGTAGCAATCTTGGTCAAATCAGGCACTAAAAAAATAAACCTAATTATTGAGGCTAATAAAACTGCCACTCATTTATCAGCAATTTTTGACAAGAATGAATTAGGTAATAATCTCAGATAACTGAAGATCAGGACCAGATTGATCAGTTCACTTCCATTTTCTTGTCTCCTTTATCTCTTACCATTTCTACTGTGAGTGTAAACAGGCCCAGCAATATCTCTGCCAAGTATCCCACATTAAATTGAAGAGGAAGATGGTTACTTTCTTCACAGTTCAAAATGTCCAAATTAAGACAATAGTGTACAAAAACGTCCTAAGTAGTTTCCTGTGTCTCTATAAAGTTATTTTTTTACATAAATAAGTTTAGTAATAACATTTCCATGTTGACGTAGCACCTATCCCTAAGGATATGACTTTTAAGACTTCAGCCCCCCTTCCTCTGTAGCTTTAGCCATCAAGCTCAATATCACTCCTGGAATTCAAGTAGTTTAGCATGATTATTATTTTCTTAAGTAAACATTTGTTGAGTATCCACTCTATGCTTAACACTGTTTAATATTCTGAGCATATAGTTGACTGACAAAGCTAACAAAATTCTTTATTCTTGAAGTTTAGATTATATTGAGGAACAAAAAGCCAAAAATTAAGTAAAATGTATATATGTGTTTTTATTATATCAAATATACAAGTTTTTATGGTGTATTATTCAGAGTTTTCCAGGGAAAACCAACCAATATAGATTAGATAGGTAGATATAGATAGATAGATAGATAGATAGATAGAGATATCTACACTAATAAAAGAGAAAGATGCAAATTGACCGTACCTCCGTGATAGCCAATAAGGAGTGAGTATGCAAATTGACCCAACAAAGATGGTGTGTTAATTTGCATACACAGACGCCAAGTGGCTGGGGGTGGGACGCTTGCGTTCTGCACTGCCCCAGCCACTCTGGGTCTCTAGGCAGCATGGGAAGGCAAAAAGACGGCTCTAGCCAGAGCAAAGGAGATGCAAGCAGCCAGGGGAAGGAAGGCCCATTCTTGCATGAATCTTCATGCATCGGGCCTCTAGTACCTATGTAAGAGAAATTTATTATGGAAACAGGCTCATTTGGTTACAGAGGCCAGGAAGTGCCATGATCTTCTCACTACAAGTTAGAAATGTAGGAAAGCTGGTGGTATAATTCTGTCTAAAACCAAAGGGCTGAGAACCTGAGGGGCTGCTGGAATAAGATCTGGAGTCCCACAGCCCAAGAACCAGAAACTTTCATATCCAAGGGCAGGAGAAATTGGACACCTCAGCTCAAAAAGAAAGTTTTGTCCTGTAGTTTTGTTCTAGTCAAGCCCCCAATGGATTGGACAATGCCCTCCCACATTGGTGAGGACAGATGTTCTTTATTCGGTCTACTCGATTAAAGTGGTAATCCCTTCAGAGACACCCTCACAGGAGCACCTAGAAATAATGTTTTACCAGCTGTCTGGGCATCCTTTAGTCCACCAAGCTGACACATAGAATTAACCATCACATATGGAGTTCAGTTTGTGGTCAAGGAATTATGCTTAATGATATGAAGACTCTAAGAAACATGTTTAGCATAAGTATAATGAGAAGGAGAACAGAACAAAATTAAATAATAAAATATTTAAAGTGCCATTTTAATACTAGGAAATATGTATAGGAAAGTTCATAGCAGTGTTGTTAATATAATAGAACTAGAGAAAACCAAAAAGTCTCTGAATAGAAAATTAGATAAATAAACTATAAAATATTCCTCAAATGAAACTTTCTATAGCATAAAAAAATAAGTTAACTACTGCTATATGCAATAATACATGTGACCTTCCTAAGAAAATTTTGAGAAACAAAAGCCATTTGCTTTTGAAAAATAAAGGATATATACAATATGACACTATTTATATAAACTTTAAAAAATTCTAAACTAAAATAACAATTTTTAGAGCTACAAATGTGATCAAATTTCTGGCAGGAAGTAAGAGATACACACTGAGAAAAGATACATAGTTGTTTAAGTGATGTTGGGGAAGTTTATTTTCTCATTGTATACTTATTGTGTTATATAATGCTTATATCATTTATCAGTTATTTGAATAACTATAATATTTCATAATAATATTTTTAAAAATTTAAGATAGTAACAAACACATGTGTTATCATAAGACAGAACAGAATTAAGTAGGTAACAATAATAGCATGATTTACATGTAATGTAATGAGTTCAAATTTTTACCCACAAATAATTGGGAAGACACTGGGATATTTTGTCAGGGGAGCCTCATATGGGTATAATAATAGCATGAAAACAAGCAGTGGTTTTCCTGGAACACCCACTCCACATATATCTCTTGGTTCTGTGGCAGAAATAAGCCACCATTTCTAGATGGGCTGGGAGTGGGGGCAGGGGAGAGATATTCATGTTAGTATCTCTTCATAGGGACCCATAAACAAAAAGAAGGAGGAAGAGGTTTCTTCTGGATTAAATAACATAGACAAAATAAAACAAGCATAAAATAGAGGCGATACAACATGTACCGAAGAGACATGTAGAGAGCTATTCCAGCTGGTATGAACAGTTTAACAAAGCTGGAAAGTCTGGCTGGCAGATAGGAAAGCTAATGAGCTCAAATTTTTACCCGCAAATCATTGGGAAGACACTGGGATATTTTGTCATATGGTCATAGTTAGGCTCCCTGGTTTCATCCTCACATCTGATTTTCCATTCTTTTCAAGAGTGAAGATGTTTACATATAACCTGCACCGTATTTAGGATGAGTAAAAGGTAGAAAACATCCAACAGAGAAAAATAATCATGAAATCTTGTGAAAAATAAGTCTAGGAAAATCATCTCACTGGAGCTGCAAAGTTCAAAGCCCAGCTGAAATTGTAAGGAATATGTCCACTGATAAACATCTTTCTTTGTCAAGTACGTTGGGTGGGAGAGAATCATTGCAAGGGAGAATAAAGGTCATTCTAGACACAATCCAAGAAACCTGCACTCTATTGTTGTCTATCTGTAAAAGCCTTCTCAACATTTAATTAAATAGCAAATGCTATTTTCCATACCAAGTTCTGCAAATTATAAGAATATTTTTACAGCAGTGCATTTTTTCTAACACATATGTAAACAATTCAGCAGTCGATCTATTTGATACCAAGTAACTTTGACCTTCACGATGCTGACATCTTTTTTTGTTAAGGCATAGGCACAGTTTACGCCACAGGGAGAAAAAGAGATTTTGGATCCAATTAATTCACAATTTCTGCTGTGTTTGAAGATTTTGCATCTTCTAATTAAAATTAAAAAGAGAGATGTATGCATACAACATGCTATTATAAAATTGACCCACTACCTTCTCTGAGCCATAGCATTTAAAGAAGAGAGCATTTGAAAAATGTCAGAGTACTTAAAGAATAATATTTCGGAAATTTTCATTATACAGGGTCATGATGGAACATTAAAATCACCTTCAATGTGATTTTATGATTCATTCTGTTATTGAAGAAGACAACTGTGGTTTGTTTATCAGAACAAAAGAGAAAACCTAAGAAAATCAAAATTAACATCTAGAACTGGAAACCAGCTCCTGTGCATTCTTTTTTTTTTTTTTTGCTTGAAAGAAATATACATTAACAACATTTTGGTATGACATTCCTTGTCACAACTTTTGTTAGGATCTTGAATTCTATGTAGATACAACATGTGACTTCTGCCATCATTAACATAGATATTAAATTGGTATGACATGTGGATTTCACACATAACTGATTAATATTGAATACTCTAAACTAGCAATAAACAACTGGCAACAAAAAACAATTTATTAATAAAGCAACTTATTAATACTATTTCTTCTGTGAATAGAATTTACCTGATTCTTATAATTTATTCTTCATTGTTTGCAATGCAATAAAATATTATGAGGTCAGTGTATATTTACCAGTGAGTATGCTTGTCAGTGAGCATACTTACTAGCATTTTTGTTGAATTGTGTTAGACATAATTTAAGTGCTTATTGTTTTTTCTTATTATATAATTTTTTATAGCACCTTAATGTAGTTTTAAAATATTCTATTGTTTTCCACATAGTCACATGCAAAAGAATGAAATTGGTCCGCTATCTTACACCATACAAAAAAAAACTAACTCAAAGTAGGTTAAAGACTTGAATGTAAGACCTAAATCCATAAAACACCTAGAAGAAAACATAGGTGGTAATCTTCTAGACATCAGTCTGATGCTGATTTTTTGGATCTGACTCCAAGAGCAAGGGCAACAAAAACAAAAATAAACAAAAGGTACTACATCACGCTGAAAAGCTATGCACAGTGAAGGAAACCACCAACTAAGTGGAAAGGCAATTTGCTGAATGGGAGAAAATATTTGCAAATCATATATCCAATAAAGGATTATTATCCCAAATATATAAAGACCTCATACAACTTAATGGGAAGAAAAAATACAATTAAAAAATGGGCAGAGGATATGAATACACATTTTTTCCAAAGAAGACATACAGATGGTCAACAGGTGCTGCCTATAAACCAGGAAGAGGGAGGGCACTCCCCTGACCATGTTGGCACCCTGATCTTGGACCACCAGCTTCCAGAATCCTAATAAATAAATTTCTGCTGTTTATAAGCTACCCTTTCTGTGGTATTTTGTTAGAGCAGCCCAAACAGACTGCGACAGATTCCTGAAGATAGAGAGATAATACGGGGCCAGATCACCAAGGACACTTTATCCTGAGGGTGTCGGGGATTCACCAGAATGCAATACCCAGTGGAATAACTTGACCCGATTCTAAAGTGAAGGACCTAGGACTGCAATGTGGAGAACATATTAGACAAAGATGACCTTGGAGACCATGAGCTCAGTTAAGACCATGGGCTGTAAACCAGGTGTCCTGGACAAAGGCAATGAAATTTTGATGAGGAGAATGGGAACATTTTGAAAATAATTAGGTGGTAAAATGGCTATGACTTTGTAAATACTCAGGCAGGAGAAGTGAGGGAAGAGAGGCATTGGGATGATCCTCACCTTTGCTTTAGGAAGTTGAGTTAATGGTAATGCCACTGAGGGGCATACCACCCCCTCCACCCCAGAGGTTTGTTGGGAAGATGAGATCTAGTGGTTATTGCACTCCAAGGCATATACTGATTACAGTGGGCACACAAGCACATGGTGATGTTTTCTCCTCTGGAATTGCCACACTTCCCATTTTTAGGTATCTACTAGTAAATGCTACCTTAAGTAGGGTACATTTCTGAAGACAAGAAGTAGGATTTGCAATCATATACCTCGGGTAGCATTTCAACTCAACAATTCTATTATTGTTTTCTCAAAACAAGTTCTCTTTAACAAACACATCTTAAGTACATATATTTGCAGAAGTGGCCACTAAATAAAGGATGAAGATGTTACAGTCTCTAGCACTCAAGTTTAAAAAAATAAAAGGTATTTTTTATAATTGAGGTATAAAAGTAGTAAATCCATTATACATTATATTAGTTTCAGGTGTACTAGTACAACATAATAATTCAACATCACATTGCAAAATGATCACCACAGTAAGTCTAATTTACCCTGTCCCATTAGGCAAATTTACAAAATCTCAATGTGTTGTTTTCTTCTCCCAGTCACCTCTAGTGCCTTCCTTTCTAGTTGGAAAACAACTGATCCAGGTCATACTCTGAATCCTCCCCAAAGCTCTGGATCTACCAAGTTAAGTCAAATACAAAATCAGTTTTGTTTCAAGGGCTTGCTTCTTGCAAAAACAAATATATCTTGCTTTCAGACCATTGTGTCTCCTGAGAGTTTAAATAAAATATTTTTGTTGGCTCACTCAAAATGTTTGTTTTCAGCTGTATTCGCTTTCTCCTTATTTTCCACGGCAGTAAGTCTCAGCTTACAGCCTAATGTGAATGGTGGAAGGTTGTAAGAAAGAAAAAATAAAATTACCCAGAAAGGATATTTAGGTGATTATTTCAAGTAGTATTATCCCACTGCTCCTTACCACTCTCCAATCCTATGTAGTTCAATGGGAAAAAATAAGGCACCAAGACACAGAGAATATGGTGGCTGGAAATGTGCCTTGGCTCTTGGGTATTAGGTATATACCGAATGTGTCCAAGTTTCTGTTTCCCAAACTCCTTCCCTTTGTCGTTCTAGTTGGGAACTGGAACTGGAACTTGTAACTGTACTAAAGCCAGTGTCCGACATAGCCTTCTCTAACCTCTATGATGCATGCGGAGCCAAGCTCTGTGTTGCCTTGCTCCTTAGAAACCCACAACCATGACACTTCATTTAGACTCTGTGAGATCCTAACCCATGAACACCGCCAACAACAACAAAAAGGGGAGCAGCCATCCTCTTATTCCTATTATAAAACAGAAGACTTCTTCTTTCAAACCACTTAGAGTAGAATTGCCAAACTCAAGCTATGGTGAAATGTTACTGTACAATTTTCTCCCCTAACTGTATTTCTGACTTGGACTTTGTATGTTGTTAACATAGAGATAGTTAACATTATGAGTGTCATGCCGTTTCAACATTTGGTCCAGTTCCTGAGAAGCTGTGAGCCTCTGAAAATGATACCTAACCACATTAGCATGCTGGAAATTGTCATCCCTAACATAGGTGGGCCTTCCATGGAGTAGGCAGTGTGTGTTCTTGTGGCAGCACATCGGTACATCAAGAGATGATACGCTGAGCTAAATTTGATTTTACCTCACTTTAAATTCTCATCTAAAAGAGACCTGCCATTTTCGTCCTATTAAAATAAATCACAGATTTACTATTTTGTTTGTTGCTGTGACTTGTTAATTAAATCACAATGTGGTTGTGTTTATTAAGTTACAAATTATACCTTTTGGGGGAAGAACAAGTTCTGAAGTGGAACATGTTTACGTGATGTTTTCCCTCCCATCTGCCTTGAGGGGAGCTATAATTAAATCTAACAAAGCAAAAGGCAAGTGAATGCAAAGAAAACATTGTGAGAAAATCTCTTCCAGCTGAACAAAGCTGTAGCATTCTAACGGCAGACAAATTGCCACATATGAAAAGCTAACTTGAATCTAAAATAAGATTTAAAACTAGGAGAGTCTACTTTTCAACATCTTTTCTTGAACTTTCAAAATTGTATAAAACATAATGGAAATGTAAGAGCACTATATTGTCTCTTCCTCAACTATCCAAATATCTTCCCACCACCACACTAAAAGCTCCCAGATTTTATGTATGAACCAAGAGCAAAGTAATATCCAACTTCATTTAAGTTCTCCAGTAATTGAAAATGTGTGGATATTCTAGGCCTGTACTGTCCAATATGGTAACCATTAGCCACATGTAGCTATTTAAAAATTTAAATTATTTATTTAATAAATTTAAAATTAAAACCAAAGTAAGAATTTAGTTCCTCACTAGCTGCATTTCAAAGGCTAAATAGCCAAATATAGCTAGTGACTATTTGGACGGCATAGAGAGAAAACATTTCTATCATCAGAGAATGTTCATTGGCCAGCACTGTTCTAGCTGCACATTAGATTAAAATTAATCTTTTGTATGGGCTTCTATGAAGCACTCTCCAGTAGGACTTTCTGTGGTGGTGGAAATGTTCTACTATTGCAATTAGCCACAAGGTGGGGGTAAAGTGGGGCAGTGGGGGGAGGGGAGAGACAATAGGAAGAATGCTCCCTGAGGCTGAGACTATGAATGAATGAATGAATAAATAAATAAATAAATAAATAAATAAATAAATAAATAAATGCCACCTCTGTGGTATGACTTAATACATATTAAAATATGTCCCCTCTTGCCTGCCTACACAATCTAAAATTTCCAGTTTTGATCAATCTTCCAAGTTAAGACAATAAAAGTTGTATTCGCTATGTTATATAGAAGTGATAAATACCAACTATTAACACCTGAAGCCCAACTAGAACTTCCTGTGATGATGAAAATGTTCTCTAACTGCATTGTCCATTATGTGCCTGCCACTAGGCACATAGGAGTATTAAGCAAGTGCAATGTGGCTGTGCAACTAAAAAAGTGAATTTTTAATTTTATTTTAATTCATTCCCATTAAAAGAGCTACAGGTGGCTCCTCACTAACAAACATATTACATAGCACAGAAGAGCTGAAGAAAGTAATAGGCAGGTTAGAGAGTGTGGTAGAATTAAAATGTGGCTCCAAGATTCCACCACCTGGTACACACACCCTGTATGAACGTCACTCTGTGAATGTTATGAGATTTCACTCTCTTGACTCAGTTACTATGTAGTTAATTGCATTACTCTAAGGAGAGCTTGGTCCTGACCTACTTGGGTAAGTCCTTACAAGGGTCTGTGCTTTTCTTGGAGAGAGAGAGATTTGAGCATTGGAGAAGATGATTTTTGCAAACTGCTGTGTTATGGAGAGGGCCATGTAGCAAGGAAAATCAGGTGATCTCTAAGAGCTGAAAATAGTCCCTGGCCAGAAGTCAATAAGAAAATAAGGGCCTCAGAGGGAAGGTAGGGGAGGGTGGGGGTAAGGGGGAGAGATCAACCAAAGGACTTATATGCATGCTTATAAGCCTAACCAACTGACACAGACAACAGAGGGGTGAGGGCATGAGTGGGGGTGTTGGGGGAGTAATGGGGGAATAAGGACACATATGTAATACCTTATTCAATAAAGAAATTTTAAAAATTCTATATAATAAAAGCCTAATATACTAAAAAAAAAAAAAAAAAAAGAATGAATGAAAAGAAAATAAGGGCCTCAATTCTACAGTTGCAAGAAACTGAATTCTGCCAACAACTTGAATAAGCTGGAAAGAGGACCCTGAGCCTCAAATGATATCAAAGTCCTGCCAACGCTTTGACTGTAGCCTTGGGAGACCCGAACAGAGGATGATGTTAGCCATGCCTGGACTCCTAACCCACAGAAACTTGGAGATAATAAATGTGTGTTGGTTTAAGTCACAAAGTTTGTGGAACTTGTTGCACAGCAACAAAAAACTAATAAAGAAAATTTATACTTAACTTACTTAAGGGAACATGTTTTTAAAAAATTTTCAGCAAACTACATTAATTTATATAAGACTTTTATTATTATTAACTGTTTCTTAAAGTAGATATTAAGGTATTTTTTGGCAAACTTTGTTAGATTGACTTTTGTGAGTTGGTAAAGGGAGAAAAGGAAAACTGCATGACAATGACAATGATAGTCAATAACAGATGACAATAACAGTGTTCAAAGTGTTGATGGTGATGATGCTGATGAAAAAATATACATTTACTAACTCATGCCATGTTTTGAATAATGGTGTTACCAGTGAGTTATACCCTATATTTATATCAATGAAAAACATGAGATTGCTGAGAAATTTTTCTTGTCATCAATAAGAGACTCAGACATTTTTTATTCATCAGGTAACAATCAATATGTAAAATATATGTTTCAGTTCAAAACATTATACAGTTAAGATCTAAACCAAAACAAAGCAGAAACATTTTAACAGGGATTCATATTTGAAAATAACCTCAAATTAGCATTTATATTTTTCATTTATAAGAACTATTTCTAATGTCTTCAATGGGAAAACTAAAGGCATTAGAATAACCTTAACATTAACCTCAAACAGAAAGAATTATAATGTTACAAAAACATTTTAACCTCACTATTGATTTAGTCTATTCATTTTACAAAATTAAATGTTGAATCTGAACCCAAATATAGAAAAAGATTTTCATTGTGAGAATATATTTAATTATACTTAGGATACCTTGACCCAATAAAACCTGAAGATTTTATATCTCTACACATACATACATAATCTCCCTTCTTAATAAACCATAAGTAGAATGCAATGTTCATTTACATGACAACAAAAATATAAAATGTAGGTCAGACATTCAGAGAATTAAAAAGAGGGAAACATATCCTTATAATTTTATTCAGAAGGACTAAGTGTACCAAGTCAGTCCCTTTGAACAGAAAGATGGCGTGCTGATGATAGCCAGGAAGGCAGACCAGGCTGCCAGCAATCTGAATAGCATCAGGTTAACTAGATTAGTCCATTTGTAAATATTAAGAAAGCTCTACTTGCCTCAAGATAGATGTTCATAGACTGGACAATTTTTTGAGGTCCTGAGTGCTTTTTAAATCCTTGTTGATCAAACCCCTAAAATTAAATGGGCATTAGTATTCATACGAATCTTTCTATCAAAGATCAGTTGGAATGTGGATAACATTTAGGACTGTTTTTCTTCAACATAATGCATGCTTTAGAACACTCTACTGTTCTAATCCTAAATTCCGGAAGGAATTGTCCTTCTCTTTTCATCTTTGTTATTCCAGAAGGAAGGCATACCTCTAGCTAGACATTGTTGTGTCACAAGGCAGCAGAAAAAAACATCAGCTCTGCATCCAACCTACAGCAGTGAGCAAATGCTCTCTCCTTTCTACAAGTGACTATCTCTGCCTTAAAGAAAGGATGCCGCCTTGGTGAAGCATCAGCTCCCATAGACTCTATGGCATAGAGAAATGCCCTGCCCCAGATGCTGGTTTCTTGTGGCTATGTCTGGGGAACGGAGAGAACAAAGGCAGAGGCATCATCTTTCTCTGACTCGACGCTGTCTTTTATATTTATCAACAATATTTATGGAGGACCTACTCCGTGCAGACATTAAGTTAGACAAGGGAGATACAGGGTGCAAACATCATCAGAATAAGTTCTAGAGATTGGTTTTATACCAGCATGCGTAAGTTAACAATACTGACCTGAAAATTAAAAATTTGTTAAGAGGATAGTACTCATGTTACCCATTTTTACCACATTGTAAAAAAGAATATATCTCATATTTGTCATCCCAGTAAATATATGTACAAATAAATTAGGTAATCAATCCTTTTTGGTAATTTAAACAGGGAAGAAAAAGCTTCATCAACTTTGCTCCCTCAAGGATCATAAAGCCATAAGGGGAGCCACACAGTAACACATAAACACACACAAATATATGATTAGAAATCTGATAAGTACAAAATGCAGAAAATGACAGATGGGATCTAGTTTAGATTAGGGAGAGCTTCAGTGAACGATTCACAGGGATGCTAACATATTACCTAAGGACAAGTAGGTGCAGGGAGAGGCTCTGTGGATGGGAAGGCACGTTCAAAGCAAAGGGGAGAAGGAAAGATTTTAGGTGGAGGCCCTAAGCAGGAATGAACTTTATGCATTTGAGAGCTAGAGGGTAAGTGTGGTGGGAGATAGCAGACAAGGAGTCCTGAGAAGTGGCTAGAGAATGAGCTGGGACCAGAGCCTTGTGGGCCACTTAAGGAGTAGAGATGTTTCCTAAGAGCAATCTATTAGCAGATGGGGTTCATAATTCAATTTATATGTTTTTTAAAGTTTTGGGGGAGATATTTATGAAGGTAGTAGGGCTCATTACCCCTAAATTATCTTACTAGATATTTAAACTTGCAATATATTCTCTAAGCTCATTCAGTTGACACTACACAGGTTTCTGACTTTATGAATGAGATTGCATGTGAAGCAAAGGACTCACATGTCATTGTCTTTTCCTTGGCCTAGACCTTCTCCACACACGAGCCATTCTAGGCTTTCTCAACGGTGACACAGTAGACATTTGGAGCTGGATAATCCTGCATTGGTAGGCTGTCCTGAGCATGTGAGAGTGCAATGTTTAGCAAGATCCCTGGCGGGCCTCCACACACCAGAAACCAGTGACACACTATTCCCTCCCCCGGCAATATTACCACACATCCCCAGGAGCTAATATTGAATCTGGTTGGGAAGCACTGTGCTAGTTGCAGTCTAAGCGGCAATGTTATCTTAATTTACATGACTTTTGCAGAAGCCAGCAGCTAAAACGAACTCCAAAAGCCATCTCGGATATTATCTTGCCTGTTCTCAAAAACAGAAGAGTTATTTCTGAATAATTACCTTTGCATCTAAAATAAACATTTCAGCCAAATCATTAAAATTCATGAGAAACAGGTTTGGTGGTTATTTGGCTTTGTGCAGAGCACTATTCTCACCTGTCCCAAGACCCTGCAAAGGGAGATGGAGCAAGAACCCTGCCACTACCCACTGACTTACTTCTCTCTCTCCCTGCTCCAAAAGGTTCTACTTGACACCTTTATTTCAGAGGATTTAACATCTAATTATCAGTGAATGTCTTATTTAGGAAGACCCTGGAGATCAGTCCTTCCAAAGGGCTCACTTTAAAAGGTAAATTGGATTGTAAGAAGTGTGACTGCCGAAAATCATAGCCACTGCACTTTCAATTATGGTAAAACAAAAAGGAAGACCCATTCCAAATGTTCGATTCAGCGTCCTACAATCAAACCTATCTTGCAAGCGGACTGCTATGTGTGGTTTTAAGGGCTGAATGTGGCATAACATTATGGCTACATATATTTGTAGCCACTTGCATGGAGTACAGTGTCTGCAGTCTCATTGACTATGATGCTTTTGAAGTCTCTCTTTGCATTCAGAATATTAGTGGCATTTCCTTTTCAGACTTATTTGTTCATACAATATGCGGAGGGAACCCTGAAAGCAGGCAGAAGCAGCAGGTGCCTCTGCCTCGGGATCTAAGGAGAAGCCTGTTTAAAGCATGTCCCCCCCTCTCACCATAGTGCTTGGAGTTTCTATTCCACTGATTCTATCTCCTACGGTCTCTGTAATGGTACCAGTGGAATCATGTTGAACCAAAAGCGTTCACTAAGTCCACAAAATATCCTCAGCTAGTTGAGATGAAATTTGGGTAAAGGTAAGTGCATAGATTTGGAGGCCGGTTTGGGGGGCTGGGATCCTGGTTCTGCCACTATTTGCTTGGGCAATTATTTAATTTTTATATACCTCAGTTTCCCCATTTATAAAATGGGATTACCAAGCCTATGCTATTTGGTTGTTGTGAGGAAGAAATGAGTTCATATGTGTGACTATTAATTAATATATGTGAGAACAGTTCCTGGAATATTGTATGTAGTATATGTGTTGTACTTTCATTTTTAGTTCATAAAAGACCCTCTTGTATTTAGATTCATGTATTTACAGGGGGTATCAAAGAATAGATTAATTTGGATAGAATAAAATAAATCAGCAAAAGCCTAGAACATGGGAAACTGGCCAAAGGCCACAATTCAAACTGAAATAAAAATCTGTCTATAAATATTAATATTTGAGGATCTCCTAGTATTTCCATGTTCTGTGTTTTACCCTTAAGGGAGAGGGGGAGAGTAAAGAAATGGAAGACCTAAAAAGAAAAGAAATGGAAGACCTAATTTCACTCTCCAGAGGGCCCACACACTGCATAAAGAAATTGAACACATTAGAATGTATACCAACAGTGCCAGGTACAACAAAGAGCAGAGTAAAGAGCCATCCACATGGGACAGACAAGAAGTGCCAGGAAGGCAAGAAAAAGAGGTGGTGGCAATTTATTGGGGTGCTACAATGGTGTGCCTTGCATAACTTGGGAGCCTCATAGATTATAATAATGAAAAATTTAAAACACAACCTAAGTGTTCATCAATAGGTGCCTAATTCATTCATAGGGCATGCATTCATTAAAAATTATAACATGAGTTTCATGTCTTGAAACCAATTCTCATGGCATATTATGTGTATACTAGAGGCCTAGTGCACAAAAATTCATGCACTGGAGGGGGGTCCCTCAGCCTGGCTTGCCCCCTCTCACAGTCCGAGAGCCCTCAGGGGATGTCCTACTGATGGCTTAGGCCCGCTCCTCGGTCCTTGATGTGTCCCAAACCACAGTCTGGCCTCCGTCTGCGGGAGGCGACCAGGCTGATCAGGGGAAAGCGCCACCCCCATCACCCTGCTGCTGCTGCCACTGCAGCTGCCTGAGCCCCAGGCCTCGCAGCCGCTGTGGCTTTGTCCACCCTAAGTAGCATATTATCCTTTTATTAGTATAGATGTGTGTGTACACATTATCTATGTATACCTATTGGTGAAAAAATATATCCGTTTCAGTCATTATTTCTTTAGATAGAAATCTTTTGGGGACACGACTACTCTTTTTTTTTATATCTACTATTTAATTTCTTTATACTAAGCACTAAATGGGGGGAAATTGGCATGAATAAAAGAAAATGTGTTTTTCTAACACTGACAAGGCATATCAAAGAGCTGACAGCATGTGCATTTTATTTTGTAGATTTCTCAGAATTTATTTTAGGGCCACTCAGTGTACTTTTTATATAATGATTAGCTTATATTATGAAGTTCTTGAGTAGAATTTGGGTCAGCCCTATATACTCATTATTTGTGCAAGTACCCAGAACAGCCGACTCTCACAGCATGAAAAGTATTGATACCAGTGATGGATGCAATGTTTGCCGTGCTTGAAATGGCACTCTAAAAGGGTAGGGAAACTGCAGGTTTCCTGGTCACTGGAATATACATAACGGTCATTCAAACCGTGAGAGTTCCAAATGCTAACGCTCTCATCAGAGAACACAGCTGGAGAAGAAGAAAATAGTAGGAAAACACTTGAATGCCATGGCCTGGGTCTCGTATTTAGTGCTGCAACTTTACAGCATAGAAAGTTTGTTGCTGGAGAGACCAAAAAGTCCCAAATAAGTCAGCATTTCTCTATTAAAACAGTATCCCAAGTTAAAGATTGTGAATACTTCTTCTTTGGGAGGAAATGGTTCAAAAGCTGAAGAGACTTTATACCAAACTATCTTTTCTCTCTGCATGGTCATGTACCAACCACAGTCAACTAAACTGAGAAGAAACTGTCCTCCCCCTTCCTCCATTCTGTCCCGCCTGTCCCCACGCAAAGCTCAGGACTGTCAGGCCCTGGGCCCTTGCTTCTCAGAGAAAAACAATTCATCCTCACTAAATAAAAGCAACTCACCAAGATGCATATAACTGCACTAGTTCTGTGTCTGCATTTGTGCTTTTGGCAAGGTACTGAAGCTGCTGGGATGAGATGGGTGAATTTTAATCTCTAAGCTTATTTTTAGCTCCATAATTCCATGCTTCCATAAGGACTAAATCCATATGAGTTAATAAATAGAGGTCTTAACCACATCAAGGGATATCTGGATTTTAGATCAGCAAGGATTGGAAATACTTAGTTTTTTTTAAAAAAATGCATTCTTTGGGATAAAATTGCAAGTGTTAACAACATGGGCAAGGGAGAGAATCTGGAGCCTTTATAGAATCCTTCAGACCATACAACAACTGCAGCTACCCACTGCCCCACCCACTCACACACGCTGTGCTTAGGTGGTGACTATTCATAATGCCTTCAGAAGGCCCAGAGAATTCTAAGTGGATCAAATCAGAAAACATTGACAGACTCATTAAAATGTGTCCTCTTTTATGTTTCCAGTGAAATGTCTAAACAATTTAGTTTCAGATGAGCTTAAACTTATGGCAGTTCATCAGAACCAAATCCTTTTAGGATTTTCCCCATTACCAACTGGTATACATCAAAGTGTATATAAAGTCTTAAGAAAGAGCTCAATGTTTTGTAGTATGTTTAACATATTGAAGGAAACATTTTTGTTTGTAGGAAAATTACGCTGACTGTAACAAACATGTTTATTCTAAATAGATTGCTTCACATCTTGCAGTTTATATAGAAAAACGAATTAAAAACTGAGATTCTATATGAACTGACAAAGTGCCTTTGTACTCTTTCTTCTCTGACTCAATTAAGGGCTGATTTCACATGTTAGGATCCTTCAATTACTTCCTGCTCCATGTCCATCTTTCAGTAAAATATCTTTTCATCTTGCATTTTGCTTTTATTCTGTTTTCTGTACTTCTCTGGTTCAAACTTGTCATTTTCTCCAAAGCTTTCTATTATTTTCCCCAAGCCTATTTTTCTTGAAACCCTATTGTTTTCTCTCTTTAAGAACCCAAGACTAATATGTTCTTTTTTTTCCCAGACGGCTTCAATCTCACCGTTGGTCTTTTTCTTCTTAGTTTCACTATATACTTTGTTCTCAGCTACTAAGCAAGGACAGAGAAAATCTGTACATAGCATTTTGATTCCGCTTCATGCTCTCACTAATTGTCATTGTAATATCTTCCCTATGCATGTGAGCTAAGCCATCGCTATAAAATTAAGTTACTTTTGCTCAGGTCAGAGCTCCGTGTTGGCTTTCTAAATCTATCAGTGGATCATCACTTCCTAGTGAGAGTAGAAGCTTCAGTGAATCCCTATCCTCTGCAGACTGGCCCAGTAACTCCTTCCATGAAGTAGTAGCATCTACACTACCTGGCCCCTGCTTGTTCCTTAGGTTTCTCTTCTCATAATTTTCCTACGATAATTTCGGCTCAACATGCTCAAATCCTGGAAGTTTTCCCAAATACCATGTTCTCACACTTCGGCATGTCTCTGCTCCTCCTCCCCTTTCCCTTTCTGTGATTTATCTCAAGACTCACTCCTCTGGGAGGCCTTCTGACCTATTAACCTGGATTGGGTGGTGTCCCTAAATTCCCCTGTGTTTCTCTCTCCCACACAACGTACCTCCACGTTCTATTAGTGGTGGTGGCAGTCTTTCCCTAGTGGACTCCAAGCTATTCTGACTAAATTGTGCTCCTCATTATTTATTCAGACCACAAGAATTTAGTTGCCACAAAATAATGTTTGTGGGAGAAGTTATTTGTACTATGAAATGGCAAATGAGAAAGGTCACTAGAAACCTCCCTGCCACACAATAAGATCCCCTCAATAAGTAATTTCACTATCATTATAAGTGGTTAAAAGAGAAGAAGGTCAAGGATGTAGGTCTGCTTGCAACTTTTGAAAAACTCAAATCACAGATCAGACACTTCCACTCTTGCTTTGAACTTGTAAGAGAGAAAGCGCTGGGGCAAAAGCCAGTTAAGGTTAAGGTTTCCTACTGTTTCTCCTGCTCAGGCAGCTTTCTGACTCTAGTCAACACAGGGTGTTCCTGAACCCAGAAACCTGGCTACTGTTCCTACAGGCCTATTTGGGCAAGGCACCTCAACTGCTCTCACTCTCCCTACCTCCCTCTTTCCTGAAGATCTCTTCCTGTGGACTCTGCCCATTTAGTCAACACCCTATCCTTACTCAGCTTGTGCTAGGGACACACTCTGCTAAGCAACTTACAGTTATCCTCTCATTGAAATCTCACACCAATCCCATGAAATAAGTTCTGTCATTTACCCCTGTTTTACATTTGAAGGAGTCAGGGCTTGAATCAGTTAAACAAGTAACCCTAAAATGAAATAGGCAGGAAGAGGCAGAACTGGGATTTGAACCAGGTTCTGACTGAATCCTGGTCCTGAGTTCTAAATCACTGCTCAATGTTATTTCTTCATTGTTTGATCACAACTTCAACAAACTCTTCGTGGGGAGAGACTCCATGCTTGTCTGACACTCCTTCTACAACTAAGTCTAGAAATAAACATGTTTTTCACTAATAATGTCTTTATTTTTCCCTTCCGTTCATCTTTTCTTTACTTGTCATGCCACTGAGTAAAATATCTTTTATTGGCTCTCAATATGAAAAGTATTGATGTGGATGGATGCAAATTAAGTTACTCATAGTTTCAATTCTCTAATTAGGATTGTCTCACGAACTTGGATGGGACCAAACCTGAAGACAATAATGAAAATTACAAAAATTAACATTTTTTTGGCATTTGTTGTAGTCTAGTCACTTTGCTCTGAACTTTGTATAGATTGTCTATCTCATTTAATCCTCATGCCAAATGCATAAAGTAGCTATTTTTATTATCCTCCTTTTACAAATGAGGACACTAAGGCAAAGAGAGTTCACACAAATCACTCAAATTCACATATTTGTAATTTCTGAAACCACTTGTTAAAATCAAGCAGCCTGACTTTAGAGCCTAAGCTTCTAACTATTGAACTATGCTGACTCTCAGGGGGTTGGCTTCTGTTGACTTAGTAAATTTCTGGAGAAAGCAGAGATAAAGCAGAGGAAGAAATAGGAGCTGTTAGTATGGGCTGCCTCAAGAGGTGGTCCATTTCTCATCAGTGGAAGCAAATATTGGAATGGCATTTTTAAAGGAAAAATACAGTAGGAACATTTAGTGCTGCAGTGGAAGAAGTCCGTGGTATTCCTGCAGATCAAGAAAGAACATTGCAACCCTAGAATCTGGAGAAGTTATTCCAAACATTTCCTGACACCTTAGACAAACAATTCGAACAGATCAGTTAGTTGCACATGGGGTTGCTATACGGGCCATATATAGTCCCAAAAATGTATACACACATTTTGAATAATAATAAAGACAGTGTTTATTAAAATACATTTTATTTATTTTTATATTTTATTGTTGACAGTATTACAGATGTCTCCCATTTTCTCCCCCTTAACCTCCCTCCACCCAGCCCCTACCCACCCACCCCAGGTCTTTACCATCCTATTGTCTGTGTCCTTGGGCTATGCATATAAGTATATAAATTCTTTGGCTTATCTCTCCTCATCTCCCATTTCATTTTCAAAATTGAGCTCTCATCTGTTAAAATGTGTGTACATTTTGGGGGGAGCACCCTGTATATGTCTGGCATATATATATATTGACCTACTACTTTTGGTTAACAGGGAATTGAGGCTACATGTAAATTTCCCTGTGCTGGATGAGAACAGCAAAATAATGTTTTGATCTGTATTATAGCATTTATCACAAGGTATTACGGTTTGCTCACATGGCCATCTCCCCTCCTAGACTTTTAGGTTCTTGTTAGTGTTCCCCATAGGTAGGCCCTCCATATGCATCTGCAATGTTTTTTCTTACTAACCTGGGCAATAAAGTTAAGCACCCGGAAGAAGGGGAGATCCCTGTTGAGGGACAACCCACCATCACCACCTCTGCACCATGACTTCAATGTTTTTGCATATGAAACACACACATGTATACATGTGGGTCTAGAAGAAAAGCACTAAAATATTAGCAATAGAATATGGGCAAGTTTCCCTTCCTTGTTATGTGTTCCACATTTTCTCCAAAAGCATATATTACTGTTATCATATAATATAGGAACATTCTTCTAAACTATAATAATGTAGTGAAATTAATAATTCATCTCCTTTTATTTTTGAAATTTGCTATAATTTCATTATTTAATTCTACCACCCACATTACCTCATGAAAAGCCCCAGAAAAGTATTTAAAAAAAATATTGTTGATAAATGTTAATCATTGAGTTTGTTACCTTTTCTCTCCTATGATAGACTATGTGATTTGTTTCTATAACTAAATTGAAAACTACCTTGAGTATAGGAACCATTTTTTGCACACATATAATCATGTTAAAATGGATTATTGATAACGCTAAGTAGGTTTTCCCATGATTAGTAATTTTATGAAAATAATTTGTCAACAAAGCTTATAAAAACAAAAATGACATATTTAAGAAAATGTGATGTTATTCTGGTAAAAAATATAGTAGCAAAAAGAAACAAACAAACCAAAACAGTGTGTGTGCATGAGTGTGTGTGTGTGTGTGTGTGCGCACACGTGAGTGTGCATGTGTGTGTGTGTGTGTGTGTGTGTTTGTGTGATTCACTTCAGAAAAGGGAAAGGTTTTAACAGAGATTTCCAAAAGGGTAGCAGACTTATTGTGTTAATTTCAGTGGGACAGATTAGAAAAAAAAAAACAAAAAAATGAACAGTTGATGATTAAGTGTGGCCAACTCTAGAGTCTCAATTCGGTGAAGGGAATTGTGGTTTTTCAAACAACATCCAGAATCCATTTTTCTGCCATCATTTATCTCTATTGCATATCGAATATTCTATCTTTCCAGCCAGCCACTCTGATAAAATGTAAGTAAAGAACCACCAGTGATGTTATAAATGAAGTTCTTAGAAGCTTGCAGTAATAGGGGATATTAATAATAACCTTAATGAAAATTTGTAGCAACCCAATTTATCATTTGAAAGACTAGCAACAAATGGTATTTTTTGTTGTTGTCAAGAGATCAGAAAGAAAACCTATTAATTAAAAATGTGTAAGCACAAACTTGCAATACTCTAACCTTCACTGAGATATATGAGTATATTGTAAGTTACCTCTCAATGTTTCTAATCATTAATATTCCTTAGATATTTTTCCAGTGGAAATATACTTAGAAGCTTCCAAGACAATGCATTTAATAAAAACCCTGCTCAACCTGCCAGCAGCTACAACAAATACTATGGCAGTTTGTATTTGCCCAAATCTCCCTCTTCTGTGTTCTTCTGCAGTGTGACTTCAGCCTCCTCATCAAGCTATAGAGTAAATTCATGCCCCTGGGATCTGGTAACACTGTGGCTGCTTTGACCAGTGAACTACAGAAGGAGTGACCCTTAGTGGCTTTCAGACCCGGGTCATAAAAAGCCATGCAACTCTGCTTCAATCGCGTGAAATGCCCGCCCTGTAGATACTTTCTCTGGAAGCCTTCATGCTGGACACATAGATACCTGAATAGAGAGGTCCAAGCCAAAGTGAAGCTGCTGACTGCTCTGGGGGAGAGTCCCAGCGAAGCCCAGGCTTAGTCAGCTGAATGGGGGCCTTATCTTACACCACACACAAAACCCAACTGCAAAGGAAATAAAGACTTAAATGTGAAACCTGAAACCATAAAACTCCTAGAAGAAAGCATA
Source organism: Cnephaeus nilssonii (assembly GCF_951640355.1). Classification (NCBI taxonomy): domain Eukaryota; kingdom Metazoa; phylum Chordata; class Mammalia; order Chiroptera; family Vespertilionidae; genus Cnephaeus; species Cnephaeus nilssonii. The sequence goes on from NC_137080.1 coordinate 33,761,802, forward strand.
GAGGGAAAATCCCTTGACAATGGCCTTTGCAATGACTTTTAGGACATGAGGCCAAAAGCTCAGGCAACAAAAGTAAAATTAAACAAGTGGAACTACATAAACTAAAAGGTTTCTGCACAGCGAAGGTAACAATAAACAAAATGAAAAGGCAACCTAAGGAATTGGAGAAAATATTTGCAAACCATGTATCTGGTAAGGGGCTTATATTCAAAACATACAAGGAGCTCACAAAACTCAAGAGTAGAAACAAAATGACTAAAAACACAACCTGACTAAAAAAATGGGCAAAGGACCTGAATAGGCATTTTTCTAAAGAAGACATATAAAGTACCAACAGATATTATGGAAAGGTGCTCAACATCACTAATCATCAAGGAAATGCAAATCAAAACCACAAAGAGACATCATTTCATACCTTATTACAAAGTCTCACATTATCTGGGTTAGTATACAATGTTCTCCATGATTTCTGCAACCTTATTTCCCACCTCTTCCCACATTGCACTTCATGCTCTAGTAACACCAAGGATCTTGCAGATCCTAAATGGAACTCACTTTCTCACATTTCCATTCACAACTCTGCACATATTGCCTAGGTTTCAAGTGTTCTCTTCATCGTTTTCCAGTCATCAGACTTTTCTGATTCTTCAAGAGGCCACCTAAGTGGAACTTCTCTCAGCTCCCAAAAGGTAAGTTATGCCTGTGTTCCCACTGCACTCAACAAGATAAATGACTTTATAACTCACGAGCCTACCATATTATATACCCTGTGAATCCTTGTTGAGTTGCTCAATAAATGGATGGATGGATGGATGGATGGATGGATGGATGGATGGATGATAGAAAGAAGGACAGAGAGGTATATTTTAGGGTTTTTTTATTAACTACTGGCTAGGATTGAAAAGATTGTAGTGAAGGAAGGAATACATTCCAGGTGGGTAGAATAATTGGAAAAGTGAGGAAGAAAGTGAGAAAAAACTTTTGGGGAGACAGTGATTTCATCTGGGAAAAAGTCCCTATAAAGATAGCTAGATATTAAACTTATTAAAGGAACAAAGGGAAACAAACACTAATGTCAGCTTTGCAGGCATTTAAGTAAAAGTGGTGGAGATCAGTGGAGAACAAGCTATTATACGTGCATGAAGAGAATGTTGCATAAAGTGGTTTTCATCTGCTTTTAAAATTGCATGGGTTGATTTATGGTTAATCCTGTTGAAGGCATGGAAAAGTACTCCTTCTATTTCTAAATTAACTATGGAAAGCATTAGGTTAAGTGTTTAATTTTGTTATAAAAAATTATCAGATCCAATTTTGTACTCACTTAAAATACTAATATGTTATGCATATATATTTAGATAGGAATATAGATATGCTTTACAAATATATTTTTAGCAAAATATTACTCATAATCCATTAAGCTGGAACACTATTAAGAAACATAATATAAAACAATGAAGTTGAAAATAAAAAAGGTCCAAAGAGTTGTCACTAACATAACTGGAAAAGAGACAAATACTACCTAGAACTATGAGAATCTTCACACTCACCTTTCACTGAGGGAATCAATCTACTCTATTCTGAAAGCTGAACGGTTTCATTTCCTCTGAATGGTGTGGTATGTTTTTGAAGTCAGGCAACAGGGAAGCTGTTAAAGTAACAAGAACAAGAATGGCAAATTCTAAGTCTTCCAGGGCCATAAAGAAGAAAAATGAGAACGAGATTATTATACATTCAAGGAGCAGCAAGTAGCAGCAGAATGAGGTAAACTTAAATTCAAGATGTTTGGATGGAAGGTAGTGATGAAAGGAATCTAATAATTTAATAGATATTTTCAAATCATGGCACAGTATCATATTTCAATACAATAGCAATAGCCTAATAGTTATAGGAAGTCTGGAGATTGGGGGTGGGGGGTCTTAGTGGAAAAATGAAAGCAATGGAATAAGAAAGCTCCCTGGGCCTCAGTGTTCTCACCTGTAAAAGGAGTTAAATAAAATGTCCCCTGCATAAACAATTATGAGGACCTGAGAAAAACTACATAATGCGTTTGGTGCAAAGTAATCTATGATAAGTAATTATTATTTTTGCTAATATTATCACAGAGTTTGATGTACAAATAAGAGGAATTTAAAAATCACAAAAGAAAGGAAATAATAGAAATGACGGGCAACCAGAGAAATAAAGCACCAGATAATTGATTTTTATGCCTATAGAATAAGGAGAAATGTTCATAAAGGAACCTCTCCTGACTGACGATGTATGCATGTCTCTTGTCAGAGAGAAGTTAAGTCTACAGCAAATCAGCAGCAGGTGGCATCCCAGGCTCCTCAAGGCTGTGAAGTGCAGAGAGGTGACATTGGAAGATGCATAGCCTCATGTACATACAGAACCTGGTTCCCGGACAGCAAGTGTATAAAGGCAGGTGATGACATCAGCAGATTTCCTTTGAAAGATAAGAGTCTAAATTTACAGTACTTCCATGAAGTGATTTATGCTTTAAATGTGTTGGCTCTTTAAAATGGTTTTCTAACTACAGTTAAAACTCAAAAAAATAAAACAAAACACACACACACACACACACACACACACACACACACACACAAAATGTTGACCTCCACAGATAAAAATAAACTTTGACACTGGCCTCACAACTCACATAAAAAGTAACTCAAAATAGATCACTTTAAAACATAAAACTATAAAACTTTTAAAAAATATTCCATAAAATTGTCAGGATGTAAAGCTTAAACTTGGAGTTCTTAAACATGACAACAAAACATGATCCAAGAAAGAAAAAATTGGTAAATTAGACTTCATCAAAACGTAAAGCTCTTCCTTTTAAAAAGATACTGTTAAAAGGATGAAAATACAAGCTACAGACTGGGAGAAAATATTTGCAAAGCACATATCCAACAAAAGATCAGTTTCTAGTCTTAGTATTTAGAATTCACAAAACTCAATGAAAAAACACCTCACTTATAAAATGGGCAAAAGATCTAAACAGACATTTCACTAAGGAGGATTTACAGATGGCAAATACTAGTGAGCACATGAAAAGATGTTCAGTGTCATTATTAGGCAAATGCAAATTAAAGCCCCAATGTAATAGCACTTTACATGTGTCAGAATGGCTAAAACAGTGACAACACCAAATGGTGGCGAGGATGCTGGGAAACTGGATCACTACTGCACTGTAAGTGGGAAAGCAGGCTAGTAAATCCACTCTGGGAAAGAGTTTGACAGTTTCTTTTAAAACGGACACTAAGGCCCAGGGAAGCTGTTTGGCTCAGTGGATAGAGTGTCGGCCTGAAGGACTGAAGGGTCCCAGGTTCGGTACCAGTGAAGGGCACATGCCCTAGTTGGTTGCAGGCTCAAACCCCACTAGTGGGCATGCAGGAGGCAGCCAATCAATGAGGCTCTCCCATCATTGATGTTTCTATCTCCCTTTCCCTTCCTCTCTGAAATCAATAAAAATATTTTTAAAAAATTGACATGCAATTACCATTCTCCCCAGCAATAGATTCTTGGGCATTTATCCCAGAGAAGTGAAAACTTATGTTCATGTAAAAAACTGTACAAGAATGTTCATAGCAACTTTACTCATTAGAGCTAAAAAATAGAAACAACCCAGATGCCCTTAAATAGGTGAATTGTTAAACAAATAATGGTGCATTCATACCATGGGATACTGTTCAATAATAATAATAATAAATGAACTACTGATCCACACAACAACTTGGATGAGCCTCCAGAAAATTATGCTGAGGGGAAAACCCAATCTGAAAAGATTACATGCTGTATATTTCCATTTACATGACATTTTTGAAATGATAAAATTATATAAATGGAGAACAGATTAGCAGTGGTTATAAAGGGCCAGTAATGGTAGGGGGTGCAGCAGACAGAGGTTACTAGTGATTAGGAATAATAGGAGGAAATGGAGGAGGGAGGGCGATGTGCTTATCAAAGGACACCCACTAAGATGCCTGTGGTGATGGCATTGACATGATGATAGTGGATATACAAATTTACATCCTACCTAATAATAAACTAATATGCAAATTGGCCATACCTTCGCTATGCCCACGATTGGCCAGGAGGCGTGGGGGGGTGGGACTCAGGGTGGCCGGGGTGGCCGATTGGGCCGGTGGAACGCTGAGCTCGAGCTCAGCGTCTGCACCATGGCTGTGCTGTGGCACAGAAGGGGCCTCTGGGGCAGCGAGCCCACGTCCCGCTGCAGACCATCAAAAGTGGGGGAGCTGGGTGCCTGTCCCTGGTGCACCAGGCCTTTCAGAAGCCTCCGGCATGGTGGAGGCTTCTGAAAGGCCTGGTGTACCAGCGGACAGGCACCCAGCTCCCCCACGATCGAAAGCGGGGAGCTGTGTGTCCGTTCCAGCACCAGCGGATCCCCTGCCATCAAAAGCGGGGAGCAGGCTGCTAGCAGTGTCCGCGGAGTGTGCTAGGCTTGCAGGGCAGTGGATATGGCCTGGATGGCAGGTTAGGCCTAGGGGACACGACACATGCATGATTTAATCATGCACTGGGCCTCTAGTGTGTAATAAAATTGCATGGAACTAAATATACACACAAGTATAATTAGGTAAATTCAAATGAGATAGATTATAGTTTTGTGGGATTTTGCCATTGGAGGAAACTGGTAGAGTGGACACAAGATCTCTCTGTATTATTTCTTACAATTGCACGTAAACATAAAATTTCTCAAAATAAAAATTTTTATTTTTACAAAGTTTTGACCTGTGAATTGAATGATTGCCTTTAATTACTAGGTTACAATATAAGAACAAAAACATTACATTGAAACATTTAATAGTTTTAATATCTGATCTATCCTCGTATAAGAAAAAATCATGTAGTTTTCCTTCTCAAGATAATTCTGGACTAATTGGACAGATTTAATAACTTGGGTTTTAAAATAGTTTCATATCTTCTTTTTTATTTTACTACCATGTAAAAATAATGCTAGCATAATATTCTAGTTTGTGTAAACCTTGTATGTATTTTCTAGTGAATAGTCCATTTTGAATTTTCTTTTTTTTTTTCTGTGTCATTTTTTTAATAGAATTTTCCTTTTACTGACTCGATGATTTTATTTTTTTTTAATTTCTTTATTGATTATGGTATTACATATGTGTCTTTATCCCCCCATTATCCCCCCAACCCTCCCCACTCATGCCCTCACCCCCCTGTTGTCTGTGTCCATTGGTTAGGCTTATATGCATGCATACAAGCCCTTTGGTTGATCTCTGCCCCTTATCCCCACCCTCCCCTTCCTTCCCTCTGAGGTTTGACCATCTGATCAATGCTTCTCTGTCTCTGGATCTATTTTCGTTCATCAGTTTATATTGTTCATTATATTCCATAAATGAGTGAGATCATGTGATATTTATCTTTCTCTGACTGGCTTATTTCACTTAACATAATGCTCTACAGTTCCATCCATGCCATTGCAAATAGTAAGAATTCCTTCTTTTTTACCACAGCATAGTATTCCATTGTATAGATGTACCACAGTTTTGTAATCCACTCATCTGCTGATGGGAACTTAGGCTGTTTCCAAATCTTAGCTATTTTAAATTGTGCTGCTATGAACATAGGAGTGCATATATCCTTTCTGATTGGTGTTTCTAGTTTATTGGGAAATAGTCCTAGAAATGGGATCACTGGGTCAAATAGGAGTTCCATTTTTAGTTTTTTGAGGAAACTCCATACAGTTCTCCACAGTGGCTGCACCAGTCTGCAGTCCCACCAGCAGTGCAAGAGGGTTCTTTTTTCTCTGCATCCTCACCAGCACTTGTTGTTTGTTGATTTGTTGATGATAGCCATTCTGACAGGTGTGAGATGGTACCGCATTGTCGTTTTGATTTGCATCTCTCAGATACTTAGTGACTTTGAGCACGTTTTCGTATGTCTCTTGGCCTTCTTTCTGTCTTCTTTCAAAAAGTGTCTACTTTGGTCCGTTGACCATTTTTGATTGGGTTGTTTATCTTCCTTTTGTTAAGTTGTATGAGTTCCCTGTAAAAGTTGGAGATTAAACCCTTATGGTGATAACATTGGCAAATATGTTCTCCCATGCAGTGGGCTTTCTTGTTGTTTTGTTGATGGTTTCTTTTGCTGTACAGAAGCTTTTTATTGTTATGTAGTCCCGTTTGTTTATTTTGTCTTTAGTTTCCATTGCCCTAGGAGCAGTATCGGTAAAGAAATTGCTTAGGCATATGTCTGAGATTTTGCTGCCTGTGGATTCCTCTAGTATTTTTATGGTTTCCTGTCTTATGTTTAAGTCCTTTATCCATTTTGAGTTTTTTTTGTGTATGGTATAAGTTGGTGGTCTAGTTTCATTTTTTTGCATGTATCTGTCCAATTTTCCCAACATCATTTATTGAAGAGACTGTCTTGACTCCATTGTATGTTCATGCCTCCTTTGTCAAATATTAATTAAGCATAGTGGTTTGGGTTGATTTCTGGGTTCTCTATTCTATTCCATTGATCTATAGGTCTGTTCTTGTGCCAGTACCAGGCTATTTTGAAAACAGTGGCTTTGTAATAGAGCTTGATATCTTGTATTGAGATCCCACCTACTTTGTTCTTCTTTCTCTTCTTTGCTGCAGCTATTCCGGGTCTTTTTTTATTCTAGATAAGTTTTTGGAAAGTTCGTTCTAGGTTTGTGAAATATGCCATTGGTATTTTCTAAACTTCTTCTGGTTTGGTGCATCAGATAAACAGATAAACTAAAATCACTTAGAAATTTGCAAAATGTTGTATTCAACTAAATTAATCAATAATATGCAATGTTTTAATCAAAAGAGATCAATGCAGCCAATGCTATACATCATAAGGATTTAATATGTTAGCCTAAATTGTAATTTGCAAGTTTTTAGTTGATTTTGAGACCTTAAATTAACCTTAAAATGAGTAGGTAATAGTCCTTATACATATGGACAGCTTTATTTTAATATACTTGTGCTTTTATTTACTACATTATATAGTAGCTATCAGTTAACAGGTTAAAAAGACTGGTCTGAGTCAGGCTGGTGGGTTGGGGGAAACTGTTCTCAGAAGCAGTAATCCTGTTGCTAGGGAGACATAAGGTAGGTACAGAAGAGGCCTCCAAATGGGAGGAAGAACAAGAATTAAGGCACAGAATAATCACTAACTTTTTCTCCCTGTGAACCTGACATTCTCAACAGCACATCTTTTTATCACATTTAAGAACTTCACATAAGAGAAGACAATTATTATAAGAAAAATTCTAGAGGTTAAAAAAATTCATTACTGTCTCTCTAGAGAATGCTAAAAGGTTTTCAATATTTTTTTAAAATAAAATTATACATTCCCCAAATATAAACAGGTTTTACAATGAGAGAAGACTAGTTCCTAGCACTTTTCCTCCACTCAGACCAGAGAGTGCATACACAGCCAAGATCTTCATCCTGCTACTGCCATATCTTTGTGAGATTTTGCTTTGGATGCTTTGCTGCCTGGGGATTGGTAGCGGAAGTTGAGTTCATCTTGTTTCCCTATATGCTTAATTTTTAATGACAAGTCTCTGAATTACCAGATTGTGTCAATTACCCTCCAAGAAATCTAATTTTGTTAATGACATTAGTTGCTCGGCAGAGAAATAGAAGCATTCATTTCAGGTTAGCGGTTGCTCTTTGAGCCGTCTGTCGCAGGTACTGTTTGACTGAATTGTCAGCACTTAATGAAGAGTTTATCAGGCCTCACACTTGAGTCAGATAAATGCTGTTCCAAGACCTCTGCAGCCAACCACATGGCACATGGCGGTAGAGCTGGGAAGCAAACTCTCCAAACTGCAAGTAAGGCACATAGACATTTCTTAGAAAAAATAAGCATGATTTTTTATTAAAAATATTATTCCAGATCTTAAATGTATAAATTCAAGAGGAAGTGAAAAGTTAAAGAAATTAGCTATGGTTCAGAAGCAAAGCATGTGTCCTATCCTTAAAAATAAGAACTCATCTTATTGTCAATGCTGACTTGGGCAGGGTTGGATTTTTATCCCGTCTGGTCTCCAGGATCTCCTATAAAAGCTGAGCTCCCCTTCAAAGCCATTCTCCATTTATTTACTTATTTATTTGTTTATTTATTTACTAGAGGTCCAGTGCATGAAAATTCATGCACTGGAGGGGGGTCCATCAGCCCAGTCTGCCAACTGTCACAGTCTGGGAGCCCTTGGGGTGGGAGGTGACCCGACTATCAGGGGAAGGCGACAACCCCATCACACCTCTGCTGCTGCCACTGCTGACAGCACAAGCCTCAGCCGGCCCTGGTTACCTGAGCCGCGGGCTGCCCTGGGCAGCTGGGCAGCCGCCATCTGAGGCTCACCTGCACCTCGGGTCGGCCCTGGGTGGCTGGGGAGCTGAGGCAACTGGGGGACTCCAGAGGCAGGCGTGTAGAACAGCTGGGCCCACCTAGGGGCGGGCCCAGCCTTGCCACGCACCTGCCGCTCCATCGGGGCTGAGAGGACTGGGCACCGCCATCTTGTGGCTGTGGGCGCTGCCATCATTGAGGGCATAGCAGTCAATTAGCATATTCCCTCCTTATTGGCTGTGGGCACCACCATCTTTGTGATGGTGTGAGGGTCAATTAGCATATTCCCTCTTTATTAGATAGGATTTTTATTTATTTATGGCTTGAACTGCTAGGTGGAACTCAACCCCATCCCTCAAGAATCTATAATCTCTTGAGAAATAAAATTACCTACATGAAATCACTTTTTTAAAAAAATTCAAAATGGTAGGAAATAAAGGATTCAGTTAAATATACCCTCCTTTTATCTTGATTACAACTGATTTCTAAGGAAAGCACTTTGGAGAGCTTTATAAAATTCTAATTTCTAGGTTAAAAATGTGCTAATCCATCATGTACCTGAGGATATTTTCTGCTTCCTCCATTACTTTGTATAGAAATAATAACATTATATTAGAAACATTTTTTGCTACTAGTGTTGAGGCTCAAGGTAGCATAAGACATTTGAATTAAAATGCTATATACTACTTTGAAATTATGAAATGTTTACTCTTATCAAATCTGATTCTTACAAAAATAATGAACTTGACGTTACTCTGTGTGTATTCCCATGGTGAATATGTCACTGTGCATACTCACCAATATTCACAGGGTGAATTTGGATGGGGGTGGTTAGGAACCATTAACTCGGTATCAAACCATCCTATCCAGAGGTGAGTCATCCCTGTTCTCTGTAGCCTTCAGAACTGACTCTCTCCCTCTTGTTTAATTCCTGAAATTCCTCTCTGGATTCAGTCTGCCTCTCCTGCTTCATTCTGAGGCTGAGGAAGCTCAGTTGAGTCTCCCACACACATTGTCCTCTGTGCTCCTTTCTTCTCTTCTATACAGGTGCCATTCTATCTTTCTTACACCCTACGGTGGTACAAGAAACTGTAAATCAATTGCAGATCCATCTGTCTAGATACACTAGATATACTAAGCTGACACTACCTGAATTGAACCCAGGAAAAGTGTCCTCTGCTCTTCGATATTCAGAACTCTGTGGGGTGATTGTCCCCTTTAAGCCCACCTGGTCCTGGCTTCTTAGGGACCACAACCTCCACTTGCTCGCTCCTGCTTTCTCTTTAGCCCTTTGCACTCGCTTGCTTTCTTCTCGATTCCTTTATTCTAATGCTAACCGTGTCGAGTCACACTCGACATCCGAGTGCAAAAGGTTAATATCTCTACCTGTGTTAAAGAAAGTGGTCAGCCAGTCTGGAGGTAGACATTGGTGGCAGACAAGTTGATGTAGAACTTTATTCATTTTGTATCACTTTCATCGTTTTGCATCATCTAAATTTTATGTTCATTCTCTGAGACCTAGGCTTCTAAAACATCAAAAAATATGACAATTTATTCTTTTTGTTTCTGCTTTATACTGTGTTTTTCCCCTGAGGCAATGAGGCAAAATACCCAGCTGACTAAATAGGGTTATTAGGTAAAAAGAAGTATTAAAAAAAATGTCCTTTTGAAATAATTTATCTCTCAGCATCTATTACTGTGCTATATTTGTATGTCTTTGGTCATTCTTTCCCTTCCTACCTAAAAATGTAGCTGCTTCCTAATTTCTTTCCTTAACCTTCTCCATTAGATGTACACAGCCCTTCCTGAAATTTCATCAAATCTAACACCCCTATCTGAATGATCCAAAGAGTTTTCATATTAAATTAAGAATATCATTCATGCCGAAACTGGTTTGGCTGAGTGGATGGAGCGTCGGCCTGCGGACTGAAGGGTCCTGGGTTCGATTCCATCAAGGGCATGTACCATGGTTGCGGGCACATCCCCAGTTGGGGGGTGTGCTGGAGGCGGCTGATCGATGTTTCTCTCTCATCGATGTTTCTGACTATCTCTCTCCCTTCCTCTCTGTAAAAAATCAATAAAATATATTTTTTAAAAAAAAAGAAAAAAAAGAATATCATTCATTATCTACTTGGTTATTCTGCAAGATCCTTGAATTTGAGAAATCCCATGAAACAACATTATCCCACTCCCCCAAACCAGCTCTTCTTAATTCTGTGTTAAAGATATTGACAGTCTCCCTGGCAACCAGATTCAAAATCTTGAAGCCACTTCTTCTTCTACTACCTCCTATCACCAATCAGTCACCAATACTATAAACTCTAACTCCATATTTTCACATTTATCACTGTCTTTCAGTTTGTCACCTCCATGATTCGCAGTTTATTACTTCTTATCGGAACTCCTATAATAAACTTCTAATTTTTTCTAACTCATCTTAAGTCTCTTCAGCTTCCCTCCCCCACTTTAATTTTTTGAACTAATCCATCATCAGTGCCAGATAAAACCTCCATTTAATTTAATAAGTGTTTATGAATAAGAAATTTGCAACAGAGAGAAGAGAGGGATTAGAATTTTGGTATAGCAGCTGGGTGCCATGCTATATACAGGGTGTCCCCCCAAAATGTATGTACACTTTAATAGCTAATAGCTCAGTTTTCAAAATGAAATGTATTTTAAGTAGCACTGCCTTTATAATTATTCAAAGTGTGTGTATACATTTTTTGCAAATCCTATATTTTACTACATTATCTTAGTTACTATTCAAAATAAATTCTGATGGACATACTCAATTGCCCTGCAATATCCATTCTCTCCTCCTCCTTCCAAAGAGAGGGTTCCTAGTTTTATTGCTTCCATGTCCTTCCCTTCCAAAGGAGGGTTCTAGCTAGTCTATGCTAATTTTCCGACTATTATTATTTGTCTAAGGTAACTGTGTATCCCAGAATGACTCATGGGGTAAAAGAAAGGACTTGTATTTCAAAGGACTTGGTTAGCTAAGAATCTCTCTTTCTTCCTTTAGACATGAAATGAGAGCATCTTGCCCCGGTTGCCCCAGTCACCAATTTAGGGTCATGAGAGAAGCCAGACTGAGAACAAAATTGACAGAGACAGGCTAAATCCAAAGAGTAGTGAAAAAATAGTCAGAGATAACACACTCCACCTCCCTCTCCCTGCACCACTGGTTACACAAGGTAATGTCTTTCTTCATTTGTTAAGCCATGTTGAGTAAGATATTCTGTTACTTGTGGCTTGAATCTGCCTGATGAGCAATCCTGTGATGTGGAGACAGGCTCAGAGTAGCCTGAATTTACATGACTGGTAGTGGCAGAACCAAGATCTGAAACTATATTGGCTTAACTACAAAGCCCTTGCTTTCTTCCCACTAATCCATGTTATCTGATTACAACTCTCATCAATTTATAACCTGTAGAAATATTTTCAACACTTATTGAGGCATCACTGTATACTGTGCATAGTTCAAGTGCTTTACAGGTATTAACTCATGATTCCTTGAAATAACTGTATGAGCCCCATGCATTATCGTCACTTTACGAAGACTGAAAGGTTAAATAACTTTCTCAGGATCCCACAGCAAGTAATTATCAGAGCATGGAATTGAACCAAAGCATTCTGACTCCAGAACTCCTGCTGCTAATCACTAGTCTTACACATTTCTTCAAGTATACTTTGCATGTGCACAAAGCTTATAAAACAGGTTATGGTATTTTGGTGCACTATATTTATGAAAAAAAGTTGTGGGCACCTCCTGCAAGAGAAAGTTGGCTTATAGTGGCAGTTTCTACATGCATTTGAAGGAAGCTGGCGGGAGGATGGATGGGGGAGGGGGAGCTATTTGAATGAAAACATGGGATATGAAATGAAATAATATTTTGGCTGAAGAGGAGGCAGCCCCCACTCTCAATTAGCAGGGAGACCTCCTAACGATGCTGGTGGTGAAAGTTCTCAAAGAAACCTTCACAGGTGGCTTATGTTGGAATTTGCAGTGATACCCAGAGACCCAGGCCAACTGCTGTCAGGGGTTCTCCACAGTACCAGAATGAATCCCCAACTTCTTAGCCTAGCATTTACATTCTGCATCTAATCTATCTTTTGATACCCCATCCCCCACCCTACCCCTGCCCCATCCTTCTCTTTTACATATGTCATTTCCTCTCATTGAACTTAGGTAATCGAACTGTTGTACATGATTACTGATCATTTTCTCATTGGAATATTTAACTTGCGTAGAGATAATTTTAGAAATACAACTAACATCTATTTACTAGAAACAGAAGTGACTTCAGCAGTTGGATGTCTCTATAATAATGCGGTGGGACATATGGTGAGGGCAATGGTAGAATCCTAGAAAATGAGGTTAGCTCAGTGGGAAACTCTGTTTAATATCTTTTAAAAAACCTTTTCAAGTTCTACTCAACTAATACATGAAATAAGGTTCCTGTTCGTGCTACATCATGGAAATGTGCACTGTCTGTCCTTGGCCCACAGAGAAGCCAGAGGCACAAATTAAGCAGGCCTGGTGGGGCTTCACGCATCTGTAATTGAATACAGTAACCAGAGAATAACAGCTGCAGGGTTTATACCTAACTCCTGATTTTTTTAATTAATTTATTTTTTGCTGTGGAGATAAAACAACACCTCCCTCCAAAGCTTCTGATAAAATGATGTCTTGAGAATAAGTGAAATGTCATTTATTATCTTCATTCACTAATGGTAGGTTATGAAGGTTCTGTTTGTCAGGAATAGTAGACCTGATCAAAAGGTAATATTACAGGTTATTTTTTTCTTAAGATTCGAAATATTCTATCTGAACAAGATGAATATTGAATATTCATCTTTCTTCTTCAAATGTCACTAAGATACTGGGGAACAGTAAAGAGCAAGATGAATACTTTTACGTGGTCAGTAATATAAGGAGCGAAGGAAACTTTTTCAGATCATTGTTGATCTAGTATTTTCCCCACAGAAAACCAGGGCTTTAAAATCCCTCAAACCCCACATACCAAGTCAGAGAGAGGATTCAAGGAAAAACAAAAACAAGGTCTGGTATTATCTGGAGGTTTTGTATTTCACAAAGTATTCCTGGCTCCCAACAGAAAGGTAATTCACATTACACACAGCATTACAGCCTGCTAAATTTTATTAATGGAAACCTATTATCTATATGGTTGGAGAAATGAAGAGGGCAAATAAGTTAACATTTTTCTCTTAACTATTAATTAATGTGCCTCGGGTGGTCTCCTTTCTATTAATTTCATTGTACTACAAAAAACTATAGTAAGAGCAAGCTGTGCATGTCAATCAGTGCTGCTTGCAAAATACTACAAGATAGAGACCTAAATGTCTCCCTCTAAATCAATAACAATAACAACACCACCATCAGAGCAGAAACTAATAAACACTGCCCATGCCAGCACATATCCCATGGCTAATTCTACCAACATTGATGTTTCTAACTAGATTAGTGTCTATGTTAGGATAACCAAATCAATACAATGTCTTACAACCCGGCTGTGGTCTACATTAAATTTGTAGCAACAAGAACACAAGTCAAAGTATGCAAATAAAATTTGAATTATGCTGATTTATTTGGTTTGGAGTATGTAAATATTATTGGAATTTTTAGAGAAAGAACATTTATCAACTTACTTTACTAACCCAGACCTAACATGTGGGAATCAGAACCTGAAAAGGTATATTTTTTAAATAAAAGAAAGATGTATTAGGACTTTTCCCAGAAAGTTATAACACATGTTAGCCAGCTTAAGAAAGAAAGGGAATTTATTGCTCATGTAATTGGGAAGGCAAGAGCTGGGACCAGATTTGGAGAGAAATGGGAACCAAAGACCATCTTGTCCCTCTTTTTTCTCACTTTGTTTTTTCTTTCCTTGCTCCTACTTTCACTCTGCAGTGACCTCATTCTCTTCTTTATTTTTATTTTTCCAACTTTATTGAGGAATAACTGGCAAGTATAAATGTATATATTTAAGATGCACAATGTGATGATTTGAGATATAGTGTTGATTACCAAGATCAAGATAATTAATACACCCATCACTTCACATAGTTAACTCCTTTGTGTGTGTGTGTGTGTGTGTGTGTGTGTGTGTGTGAGAGAGAGAGAGAGAGAGAGAGAGAGAGAGAGAGAGAGAGAGATGAGAATGCTTAAGATCTACTAGTACTCTCAGCAGCTTTCAAGTATACAATACAGAATTATTAACTACAATCATCATGCTGTACATTAGATCCTCAGAACATAACTGAAAGTTTGACCAACACCTCCCCATTTTCCCCTGCCCACAGCCCCTGGCAACCACCATCCTGTTCTCTGTTTCTATGTAACTGGTTATGTACATACATGGTTCTTTCCACATGTATTCACACATGAATAAACATAGACAGAAAGACAAGAATAGAATGGTTGTAGTAAGAGAAGAGTAATTTCCCAAATGACCTCGGGGAGGGGTCAGTTGGAAAGGATGCTGTTACAAGAAAAGAAAAAGTTGGACAGAAACCTAAAACAACAGAAATCTTTTATGAAATGTTTCCTAACATGGTCTCCAGACCCACAGTATTTACATCGTCTGGGAAGCTATTAAAAAATGCATATTTTCCAGCCGCCCAGAACTGCTGAATCAAAAACTCATGGTGAGGCCCAGCAATCTGTTTCCACATGCATTCTAAGTGATTCTCACACCTACTAAGGTTTGAGGCATTGTTCTACACCAGGGCTCCAGAAGTCATTATGAACATACATCCTGTATATCCAACTGACCCACCTTAATGTCTATACCTAAATTCCAAGGGCTCGTGATAGAGCACCCCATTATCTGCCAAAGTCGCTCCTCCTCTGATATTTCCATTCTCAATTAATGCCACTGCCATCCATCTGGATATTTGAGATTCATCCTAAGTTCTCCTACCCTGGGCTCCACTTGCAGTAAAGTATAAAGTCCTACCTATTTGACTTCCTGTATATTAATACCATTCCCTTCACTGATCTCTCTGGCACCTGCTTTTCCAATAGCTGGACATTCACTTCTTCTCTATAGACAAAGTAATATAATTATAGTGCAAATATGACATGTCTCACTTCTGTTATAATGCTCTGAAGGCTTGCAGAATAAGACCCACAGAAGAAAGTGTGCAGACATTAGCTAAGGCACTGAGTATCTGGGAGGGCCTCTGCTTTGCTCTCCCCATATCCTAAGTTGCTGTCCACATCAGAGATTTACAACCCCCCAAAGTTCTATAAAAAATTCCATGCTATGTTCTTATGTGTATTTTTCTAGGGAGGGAGTACTCAGCTTTCATCAGATTCTTGTTGACTCAAAAGTTTAAGAAATTTGATACAGCAGACAGGAGAAAAGTAATTGGGGTTGTCAGATACATGTCAACGATTGCAAGTCCTCTGGGGGAAAAAAGTGAAATCTAGACAAACACATTATACTATATGAAGCTATTCCTATTCATTTAAGAGAGTGGTAATGTGGATAAGCTACAATATAAATTCCTTGTACTGAATTGACCATAGTGAGAATTTTTTTTTCATAAGGGTAAAAACACCATAGTTCTATCTGTATTGTTTAGAATCATGCTAATTATTTCCTAAGAAGCTTGATGGAAGGGCTGGAATATAAATTAAAACACACACACACACACACACACACACACACACACACACACACACACTGCTTTAAAAATGCATTTAATTTGAAAATAGATTTAATAAGGAGACTAAATAAGGATTGTGAGAGCTATTTGGGGGGACTACCCAGCACATTCCCCATTAAGTCTCATTATTTTTCTGGCAACCTAAAGTCACTACCTCTCCTATTCTTAGGGAGTGGTGGCCGTGTCACCCAAGCATGACCAAGTATTGTGAATAATTTTCCTATCACAGTAATTGACCCAGGGGTGACCATTTAACAAATAAGCAAGGCCAAACAGATGTCTTCCTAAATTGACAAATGGATATTGGAAAGAAGTCCTCATTCAGCTGGATGTGCTAGGGCCCTGTAAATATAAGGTTGCCAGAGAACTTGTCAGAAGGAGAAAATTGAGCCAATAGACAAGGAAAAGCTAAAACAAGTAAAAGGAAGCAATAGGGAGAGAGCAGTCTAAAGACATTGTATGAATGCTTATATTTATTTACCTATATTTAAAGTCAAGTTCACTTTGGACTTTCCAGCTACATGGACTAATTTTTGTTGCTTGACGTACTTTCAGGAATTCTATCATCGCTACAGAAGCAGACCTGCCTAATATACTAGAACTCTGACTCTGTACTTTTGTTGTCATTCCATTTGTCACTGGGACAGACACCAGGTATAAACACCCACCCAATCCCCTTGTCTTAAAGAAACTCACACTTTACTACTGATGAAAAGCACCATGGTGAGGTGCTCTCCTATTGGTATTTTAACATCATCACTTGCTACATGTATGTTTTTCTCCCTTGAATTTCAACATTGTGGTAAGTACTCTATCTGATCTGTGCACAAAGCACCATGGGAGCATGGATTGTTGGAGACAGTATGGACTGGGAAAAATTGCTGATCACTAGCTCTGTACATTTGGAAAGATCCTTAACCAGCTAAGGCTAGGTTTCCTCAATGGTTAAGTGGATATACTATCCACTTTAAAAGATCATATGGATCATGAGTTACTAGTAAGTAATACAGGTTATTACTGTGTCTGTTGCATATTTGTACCAACAAATATTCTTTGTCACAGATACATACAGCATATAAAAACCAACTGTCTTTGTAAGTCCACATAGAATGTTATACCTTAATTGAGCCTGAAGAGTAATCAGGCTTTTGCCAGATTGAAGAGTAGGGAAGGGCATTACAGTTGGAGGACAGCATGCGCGTCCTGGCTATTCTTCATTTGCCTCTCTAGATACTGTTTCTGCCCATCTCCTTATGACCTGAGAGCATGACCCTTACAGACTGCATTTCCCAGGCTCCCTGGTTTCTGCTGGAACCAGCCCATGGTAGGCACCTGCAGGATAATGGAGGGTGGGAAGGGAGTTCAGGATATTAATCTTGCAACACCAACTAACTCTGATATTGATTATGGTTTCTGCTAGCAACTTCTGGTCTATGGGTGGTAACAGCTTCCAACTTCCTATGTACTCACCATCTTCAGTTGGTTTTCCTACCCTTTCCCATGGCTTTGTACATAGTTCCCATGCTTAGCTCTCTCCAGTTAAATCCTTCAAGTGTACATCTCTCTTTCCTGCCAGTACCCAGATATACAATGTACAAAGACAGGGAGTGAAGCTGCTTGGTCTTTACTTAGGGAATAATAAACAGTTCAACTTTCTCCCATTTTAAAGTAACTGAAATAAATCAAAATAATCCTTCATAATATCCTCCTGGAACCATCAACATTTGTATCCTTTTCCTATCATGGCCAATCCTTGTAAAAACAGTTTGTGTTGAGTCCCCAACACTTCATTCCTTCTCAGACAGGCTTTATTCACCATGTCATTCCACTAAAATACTCGCCAAACATCTGTAGCAATAGCTTCTGAGCTGTAGATATCCTTTGTCTGATTAAACAAGTTCCCTTCAATTTCTAGTTTCCTGAGAGCTTGTATCATAGATGGTGTTGAATTTTATCAAATATGTTTTTGCATTTATTGAGACTATCATATGGGTTTTTTACCTTGATTCTATTAATAGGATGCATTACACTGATACATTTTCAACTTTAAACAATTTCTGTATTCCTGGAATAAATCTCAATCATAAGGAACATCAGCCTATAATTTCAGTTTTTATTGTCCTTTTAAGGTTTTGGTATCAGGATGATGCTAGGCTTAAAATCAAATTGAAAAGTGTTTCTTCCATCATTCTCTCTTACTTTACTCCCTAAGTATTCTTCTCATAATATTATTTCTTTTCAGCCAATTTTT
This sequence comes from Cnephaeus nilssonii, assembly GCF_951640355.1. Lineage (NCBI taxonomy): Eukaryota > Metazoa > Chordata > Mammalia > Chiroptera > Vespertilionidae > Cnephaeus > Cnephaeus nilssonii. The sequence goes on from NC_137080.1 coordinate 33,780,097, forward strand.
TCTCTTATAATTCTGTGTCCACCCTTTGAATTTTAGAATTTTCCAAGGTTCTCTTTATTGACCTAGTGTGTAGAAAGAAAAGAGGCAGAGTAAATAAGTAGGTTGGTCCAGATTGTAAAGAGATCTATATAAAACCCTTGTTACATTTCACCAAGTAAAAAATACCAGTAGAATCTTATATGGTCTGCTGAGGTGTTTGTCTGAATGTATCTTAAACACCACTGCCTAAAACATTACTCTAATCTCTGTCAAAAGTCTTCATAGCACCCAAATTGCTCACAACATTAAAACTGCATTCGGTTCATATTTTTTCCCTCCTCCAGATATTTCTTTCTTTCTTGGTCTGTTTTTTAAAAACTTCATTTGTTCCAATGTTCATTTCAAAAATAGACCCCTCCATGAAAGTTTCATAACCCCATTGGCCCTAAAAGAATGACATCTTCTGATTGGGTTATCCTCATGATAGCGCTGTGCTGATAGTCCTTTAATAGTACTTGTTTACCCTTGCCTCCTATAAAAGCTACATAAGTTCAGGTTGTATTGCCTTTTCCAAACCCAAACAAACTAAACTACTTAAGGGAAGAAGTATATTCCATATGTTTATCTCCTGCCAACTCCATCCAGTGGTTTATAATTTTTAGAACATTGAGAAAAAACTGTTAAAGTGAACTGAATTAAAATTGGAATTGACAATCCAGGATGTCTGGCCATCTTAATCTCTATCTTGTTGAACAGTACGCCAAGCGAAGTATCCTTTTCGGCAAAGTCCTTCTCAGCACTCTTTCCTTTCCTATGGCATTTTGAGTCCTGCTGTGAGAGCAGATAAGTTAGGGGGAAAAAATGTATTTTTCATAAGTGAATTGAACGTAGGTAAAAATTCTTATAAAAGTAAAATACTGAAACTGAACATCCAATTAGTAGCTTTTACTAAATCCGCGAGCTTAAACAAAAGTTACTATAAGGCTCTGTAGCAATGCAGGGAATCTTTACAGCCTTTCATGCATATATAAAAAGGAAATGCTTTATGGTTATTTTCTTTCCCCAGTGTAAACATTCTGTCTTTCCAAATGTTTGTTATCTATGCTGTATCTTGATGAAAGGAAGAAAAAAAAATAAACCATGTCTTACAAAACTATTTACAGCCTGTAGTTGGTAACCTGCATTTAAATGTACATATCTATTTATATTGACTTCCTAATCAGGAAAAAAAAAGATAAACAAACAGCAGCAACAAAAGATCAACAGACCTTCCACCTCCACGAGTGTTATTAAGGCTTTGTGCTGAAATATAGCACCCAGCAGTCAGCTGTCAGAGCAGAGCCTGGGAAGTCTGAGAAAGCAGGCTATTTCTAAATCAATAAAACATCAAATGGTCCTATTTTTGCTGGGGAAAAAAAAATCCTAGTGGTTTCACTAAAAAATAGAGTAAAGTACAGAAATAAAATATATCAAAGTTTTATTCAATCTTACTTGGGGCTTTTTTTTTATGTTGTTGTTTTTTTTCAAATAACATTTGAATACCTAAAATAAAATTACATAGAAAAGTTCTCATTAGAATTAGCCAGTAGGGTTTTGTTAGGAAGCATCTCTCAGCTAAAACTGATTTGGCATCATAACTATATGGTTGAAAACTGTTGCTAGGACGAGTTCAAGACCTTGTGTGCTTGCTGATCTTTCTTTCTCAGAATTAAGATTTTCAGTGCTTTCGTAAACACATGTTCCAAATTCTGTCTCCAACTCTCCTTCTGGTCCACACTGTATGTTTTCCTCTCTCCTTTGCTTCTTCTAGAAAACTGTTTTGGGACATATTAGCCCAGCTAATGCACATAAAAAATAAAAGGTCTTTAAAATATAATTCAGATCACACCCAATCATCTTCATGTTCAGAGATATTTAGGGGGAAAATGAACATCTAGAGATCCTATTCTTAAATTATTTGTTTTGTGTTTCTGCTTATGTACTTTGTAGAAGAGCTATCATAAATATAAATTAATCTGTAAATTTAAATTTAGGCTGAGCAAGAATCACTTTGATGACATTGCTCATGGAGAGGGTGAATGAGGGAAGATGTGATGATCCTTATTAAGGAGAAGGCGAGGAGGGATATAAGCTACTAGGAGGAAAGCAAAGAATAGGCCACAAGGAATTGTCAAAAAGAGAAATATCGAGAAGGAAGGAAGTTGAAGGAATAGAAAAACATTGGAGATAGATCCAGAAGAAAAACAAATTAGAAAATTCTGGGTCACATGAGTATAGAACAGGTTTTCTCATCCTTGATACCATTAACATTTTAGACATGAATTCATTGTTGCAGGGAGGGGGCCAGACTGTGCATTGTAAGATATTTAGTAGCATTCCTTTTAAGTAGCCCAGCAAATGCCTACTGGTTTTAAAATTAGTCATTCCCATGGTGGTATATACTGTATATTGATATGTACAAGTTAGATATATATGTATAAATATATCTAGTGTAACTGTTTATTTTACATGTCTATTTTCCCCACTGGTCATGGGTAAGAATCATATATTTCTAACTCTCCCAGCACTGCAATATATCTCCTGATAAGTGTTTAGTGGAGAAAAAAAGAAATGAAGGGTGTAGGAAGGTAGGGAGGGAGGAAGAGAGGGAGGGAGGGAGAGAAGGAGGAAGGAAGGATTCAAGGTAATGATACTGGTACTTAAGAGCTAGTGGAATAATTTGCTGACTCGGAAGAAAATGAATGACCTGGATCTTGGAGTGCTCCATGAGAATCTATCTAAAAAACATCACTTGATATTGGCAACCTTTTACTGAAGAGAATAAAATTAAAACTCTAATTAAGCACCAGACAGTTCTGCTCCCAAAGTGATAAGTATGTTTTTGTTGATTCTTCCTTTTCTTCTTCCAAGTGGTATCAGATGAATATGTACATGTAATTAGAATGAAAAATTGCTCTTGCGTTTTATCAGAGAGAAGATTTGGGTTCTTTTCAGTTTTATTTTTCAGTAAATATACCAGAAAGGAATGTCAAGATATTTTTTTAATCCATATCTAGTGATCTTGTAAAAAGCATGTTATTAAGTCCATGTGGGTAATATGGAATTGAGCTGTTTCTGATTTTCATACATAAAATTCCAAGAAAAACTTAGAACAATTGATGTAATCATTTGTTATATATCTTTTATATAAGAAAAATTTTACTTTGTTCCCTTTAGGCTTGATATTTTGTTGTCTAATATCTGTATTTTAATAAGAAACAAAAATAAAAATGTTAAAGTTTAAATATATTTAGGCCAAAAATATCTACAAACTTTACTTTTATCTTACTATATTAAAAGTTGTTGTTTTGACAAGAAGCATAAAATTATGAAGGGTGAATTGATTAATTTAATCAGAGATTTTTGTGTAGAGTGAAGTAATGAATAAAACCAACATATGAAGATTAAGCATGTAAAAAAAAAAAAAAAAAAAAAGCTCTAGTCTCCCAGAATGCCTGTAAAGTAACATGAAGTCCTGAAAAGAGAATGTTTTTCATCTGCTCTCAACTATATGCACATAGTAGGAGTTAAAAATATGTTATATTGCTCTAGCTCAGTGGTTGGCAAACTGCGGCTCGCGAGCCACATGCAGCTCTTTGGCCCCTTGAGTGTGGCTCTTCCACAAAATACCACGTGCGGGCGCGCACGTACAGTGCGATTGAAACTTCATGGCCCATGTGCAGAAGTCGGTTTTCGGCTCTCAAAAGAAAATTCAATCAGTGTACTGTTGATATTTGGCTCTGTTGACTAATGAGTTTGCCAACCACTGCTCTAGCTGGTTTGGTTCAGTGAATAGAGTGTCATCCTGTGGACCAAAGAGTCCTGGATTAGATTCCAGTCAAGGGCACATACCTTGGTTGGGTTGCAGGCTCCTCCTCAGCCCCCAGGCCCTGGTCAGGGCGCATGCAGGAGGCAACCAATTGATGTGTTTCTCTCACATCGATATTTCTCTCTGTCTTTCCCTCTCTCTTCCACTCTCTAAAAATCAATGGAAAAATATCCTTGGGTGAGGATTAAAATATATATATTTCATGCTGTTTCTATTTTTCCTCCCAGTCATACATTTATTCCATACAAAAATGTTCATTGAACATCAATTATGTGTTAAATACTTTTAAGAAGTTGGCATATATTAATAAGTAAAGTAGGCAAAAAATTTAGCCATTATGGAGCTTAGCCACAAGGCAAATAGACAATAATATAATTAGTATAATTGTGTTAAGTGCTATGATTAAAGAAAAAGTAAAAAATAATAAGATCAAGGATGGAGAGGAAGAAGTTAAAGCATTAAATAGTATGGTCAGGATAGTCCTAATAGAAAAGATGTTAACAAATACTGAAAATACTTAAAAGAAATGGGAATTAGTGACACAGATATTAGTAGTAGACACATTACAGGCAGAGGAAACAGCTAAAGCAAAGTCCTTGAGGCATCATATTTAGAAAGCAGGATGGAAGGAAATATGCCTGGAATGAGGTGAATGCAGGGGGGAATAATAGGAGATCACAGAGGAAATGAGATCGACCAGGAAGGGCTCCATAAGCCATTGTATCTTGTTAGACTTTTAGCTGAGAGTAATGGGCAGCCATAATAGTATCTTTAACAGAGAACTGATGTTAGCTTTTTATTTATTTTTTTTGTTGTTGTTGTGTTGTTATTTTTTACTAGAGGCACGGTGTACAAATTCGTGCACCAGTGGGGTTCCTCAGCCTGGCCTGAGGGATTGGGCCAAAACCGGCTCTCTGACATCCCTCAAGGGGTCCCAGATTGCAAGAGGGCACAAGCCAGGCTGAGGGACCCCACCGGTGCACGATCGGAACCATGAGGGACTACAGGAGGGCTCCAGAGTGTGTCCAGCCCGTCTCACTCAGTCCCGATCAGCCAGACCCCAGCAGCAAGCTAACCTACTGGTTGGAGCATCTGCCACTGGTGGTCAGTGCATGTCATAGCAAGCAGTTGAGCAGCCTTAGCATATCATTAGCATATTACACTTTGATTGGTTGAACGGACAACCGGACACTTAGCATATTAGGCTTTTATTATATAGGATTATATTAAGCTACATGGTTACTGAAGGCTGAAACGTACAACTCAATAAATTTAAATATGTGTAAACACTCAAATAAATATTTCCCAAATATGACATAGAACAATTCCGTCACCCCCAGGAAATTCCTTTGTGACCCTTTCTATCAATCCATCAATCTCCATAAGCAACAAATTTTCTGATTACTTTTAACATAGATTATTTTAAGTGTTCTTAAGCTATTTATAAGTTTCATATAAATAGAATCAAACAGTATGTGTAATTTTCTTTGTTCAGGTTTCTTTTACTTAACATAATGTTTTTGAAATTCGCTATGTTGTTTGTATTAGTAGTTGATTCTAATGTTTTACTTCTGAGTGGTATCTCATTGTACAAATAACCATAAGTTGCTATTTGTAACCCTGTTGATGGGCATTTGAGTTACTTTTTGAGTTACTTCCAAAATTTTTGGCAATTATGGATAAAGTTGTTATGAACATTTTTGTAGAAGTCATTTTGCAGACACATGTTTTCATTTATCTTAGGTAAATACCTAGTGGAATGGCTGAGTGATTGTTGTATGTTTAACTTTATGTGAAATTACCAGAAGTTTTCTGAGGTTGTTGTGTCACATTATCCTTCCTCCATCAAGGTATGAGTTCCTGGTAGTCCACATCCTTGCCAATACTAGACACGGACAACACTGACAATAATTTTCTGATTGATATATAATGGTATATCATGCAGTTTTAATTCCCATTTCCCTAATGACTTGTAAGATTTGGCACCTTCTCCTATACTTTTTGACCATTATGTATCTTCTTTTGTGAGATACCTATTTAATTCCTTTACTTACCTTAATGAATTATTGACTTTCTTATTATGGATTTGAAGAAACCCTTTAAATATCCTGGATATGATTCCTTTGTTAAATATTTGTGCTTTACACTTTGTGCTTTTCTAAGAGTTTCATGTACATTAATTCATAAACTTTCTCTTTTAATTTCCTAAAACTTTGCCAAATATCTGAAATTCGCCTTTGCAGGGGGTGGGGGGAGAAATATTGACTATGCTAACTTGTGTATTTTAAATAACATGTGTGACATAGGCCATACAGATCGTGTTTCTAGCTTAGGCAAAGTACTGTCCTATGCTTTTGGCTTCCCCATCAAAGTACAAATGATGAATGGTGAAGTGAATGTGTCACGTTATTACTCGTTTTGTAGTAGTACACCCTTTGCCTCCATAAATCATCATTCTTATCCCATCTCCTTGAAATAAATATAACCACTGACTTACGTTTCAATGGGCATTTAGCATTGTTAGATAACTCCATTATAAAGCACTTCATTACATTGTGCAGCCAGGCCTTGTTGGTCAAATTATGTCTCCTATAGGGCAGTGACCTCAGGTGTCTAAATCAATAAAAGGGGTTATCTTATTTTTTTATTATAGTATCTGAACTTGGAATGATGCTAATTGTAGACAAAGAAGGGATCAAATAATATAAAGTAACTATACCAACACTGGGAATTTTGATCTTCTGAAGCTTTTTTTTTTCCACACAGACTTAGAACAGAATGCTATATTCACTTTTTCTTGACAAAAACTAGTCTGTATTGATAGCTGAGAAAAGAAAATCAATTTGTTTTTACAATCAGCAGATTGTAATCTATGGTCTTATTTCTTTACATTGCCCACCCCACCCCACCCCCAAAAAAAGGGCAACTGATTTTTCTGGGTCTAACAGTTTCAGAAATGGAGCATTTTATTAATGATAACAAAGTAACACAGAAGTTTTCAAGTAAGATACCTGGAATTGGAAATACTGATAAAGTAGAAACTACTTTGCAATTTCTTCAAGGTGCTCATTTACTATTGTTTCCTGTTACTTGGCAGATTCTCTTTCTCATCTCTGTCTTGCTGCACCTGAACGCAAAGATGAATGGACCCATAATGTGCCATCTCCAAAGGAAAGAGAGAGAAAAGGCATTTCTAGGCCCGGTGAGGAATTGTGCCAGGAAGATTTGATGGGCTCCCCAAAACACAGTCACGATGTTTACTCTGTCTTGGATTTAATCAGAAGTGCTCTATGGAGTTTTAATTTAAAAAAAAAATCTATTACTTCTTGAGCTATTACAAAGGAATGATTATCTAGCAACATATTGTTCTCACCGAACCAGATGAAACTTCAGTACATCGTTCCAAATCCCCTCATGGTTTAATCTTGAATTGAGCAACACAGAACAAAAGAATCAATTTCCCTTTTAAGAAACAAATTTTTAATCATCACGCTAAACCCAAGCCAACCTGAAAATCCTTAGGACTGGCAAAAGTGCAAAAATAAAAACAAAAGGCACTTCAAAATGTTTTCAAAGACACAGCCAGCTCTCTCCAGTATTATTAAATCATTCAAGTTTTGGTTTTTTGTGTGTGTGTTTTTTTTTTTTTTTTTGGCAAATCCAAGTATTCTACTCCTCTGCGCTTTTTTTAAACTTATTACTCCTCTCCAGCATCATACCTTAGGTTCCTAGGGCTATCAAATCCACCCCTGAACCTCAGTTTTAATATGTACAGAAATAAACTAAAATCAATTTCTAAGTAATGTCAATGGTATTACTTTTTTTCTAGGGTTTTTGTATTTTAAATTCCATTCTAAAGAAAACATCTCCTGAGCACCCACTCTGTTCTAAATTCTTGAAAGAGAGAGAAAAGGCCTAAGGCCTGCATCTGTGTTCTCCCAGTCTAGCAGGAGAGATAGAGTTGTAACAAATGTTTAACCCTGCACTGAGCTAAGATTATAAAAGGATGGTGTTAAAGGTACAGAAGAAAAGGACATTTTACTCTCTATTTTGGGGCTCACAAGTGCCTTGGAAGGAGTATTTCCAAGGTATTTTGGGGGTCTTTAATCTAGATATATTTAGGAGGAATTGAATATTTAGGTCTGAGGCTCTGCAAAACATCAAGGCTGAAGATACTAATATGAAAAACACCAGTGCCATCCACCCTTAGATATTAGAGAAATGTGTATATGAGTATTTCACAAAGCCTATAACCAGGACTAACAATTCATGAGAAGCTTTTGGGAAAATAGAGCTCTTGGATCAAATGAGTTTAAGGATTACTATATATTTTATTCCTTCCTTTGGAAATCTGTAAATGACATTAACATTTTAAAGGTACTGATAAGACCTATATTTAGTTAAGATGTAGAAAGGCAACCAAAAAGAACTGTTTATTAAGGAAGCCAAAAGAAAGATAAACTTTCAGATAAAAAAGATTATTTTTAGATATAAGAGAAGTCCCAAAAGTTAAGAACTAGCAGGGAGAGTGTCTTACTCAGTTTTCTGTTCCAGAACCCAGCAGAGATCATGGAAAATATTATGTGGTCAATGAATATTTGCCAGAATAATCCATGAATAAAGATATGCAGGAGTAAAAAAGTAATTCCTTATACAATTCATTCTCATTCTATTAAATGACTATAAATATAGAGGAAAAAATGGCAGCAGCACCAAAAAAAATCTGATAAAAGAACATCACTTCATTTTGAAGTAAGCTTCATAAAATGTATAGCATTTAGTACAAATTTAAACATATATTTTTAGAATCTATAGCAGTGGTTTCAATAGAAAGAAGGAGGGCAATTTTGCTCGCCTAGTAACTTTTAGCAATGTCTGGAGACATTTTTGTTGTCACAACTGGAGGTGGGGTGTGGCTGCTTGAATCTACTGGATAGAAACCAGGGAAACTGCTCAACATCCTACGGTGCACAGGACAGCCCCCTATATAGCAGTGAATTATCTGTTCCAAAACGTCAATGGAAGGTGCCCCAACTCCCCAAAGAAAGTTCAGCATCTTCTGCTGCCTCGGATAAAGTGGGCTGAACACACATCTAACACAAGGAGAGATGATGAAGAGGGATCCTACGAGGAGGCTGTGAAGAAAACCAACAAATGTGTACTGGTCTGGGAGGTACAGCAAGAGACCAGCACTTTGAGGATATGAAGTTCAAACAGTGCCCTACAGAGAATATGGCTCAGGAGCATTTCAAAAAAACACGGGGCTGGCCTGGCCGGTGTGGCTCAGTGGTTGATCGAACACCCATGAACCAAGAAGTCACTGGTTCATTCCCGGTCAGGGCACATGCCCAAGTTGCAGGCTCAATCCCCAGTAGGGAGTGTTCAGGAGGCAGCCGATCAATGATGTTTCTCTCTCATCGATGTTTCTATCTCTCTGTCCCTCTCCCTTCCTCTCCCTCTGAAAATCAGTAAAAAAAAAAAAAAAAAAAAAAAAATATATATATATATATATATATATATATATATATATATTTATATATATATATATATATATATATATATATTGTTTGTTTGTTTGTTTGTTTGTTTAAAGCCTGGGGCTGAACACTACAAGGACCTTGTGCCGAGTGGATCTGTGTTGGAGTCCACCGATGGAGACTACTGCGAGCCCTGGCCTCCACCCTCTTGCCTATGTCTCTTCGGTCCTCTCCCTTATTCTGCTTCCCAACCCGGCCCACATGTGTACGATCTCAGAACTGTGCCAAGCCGACATGGAACAAAGGGAGAGGACACGGCTCCCTTCCCCTGTCAGCCTGGTGCTGCCTTTTACTCCCTTATGTGCATATGATTAAAGAGTTATTTTTAAAATAACACAGACCAGAAACATGTGACCTTTTTTTCTCTCAAGGAATCATCTTTTATAAGCCAGCCAGAGCCTGCCCACGCATCCATTCAGGAGCTTCTGCCCCCAAAGCCATCAAAGGTATATCTTGGCAAGCATTGGCTGAGATGCCTTTCCCTTCAAGAAAAGAATTCCTAAGTCCATCTTTTTTGGATTAATCACTATTAGGAAAAAAAAATTCTAAGAGCCATGAAAATTGGGTTCTAGAGCCAAAGAATGGTAGTACTTGTACCTAGGAGGAGAGCAACCCAGGCTAATGAAAACAAACAAACAAATAAACAGAACAATCATTTGGTAAGTGCCACGCCTGGATGAAAATCAATGGGAAATCTGGTGATTTTTTGCGCTATTTTTTTAATGTCATTGAGATTTTGATGGGGATTGCATTAAATCTGTGTATTGCTTTGAGCCAAATATATGGTGACAGAAGATGATTTGACTGGGTGGTGGGTACACAATGCAATATACACACAGATCATGTGTCATAAAAATGCATACTCGAAACATATGATCCTATTAACCAATGTCACCCCAATAAATTTATTTTTAAAATGTGTTAATGGATATGCAATATAAAAAAAAGGCAAAGGCAAAGTTTAGCCGACTATGCTTGATGTCTTCAAAAACAAAAGAAGGAAGTGGCCTCTGGAATAAGAGAGTGAAGACTAAAGAGTATTGGGTAAAAGCAGAGATACAAAGAAGTCTGACTAAAATATGAAAGAATGCAAGAGAAAGAGCAGAACTAAACTTCCCATTAGAGACAATAAAAATGGATGTGACCAAATCTCTAATAAGGAAAGCACATTTGAGAAATCTTAAATTGAAAGGTCAAGGACAGAAATGAAAACGACAGAAAAATGTATCATTATGGGAGAAAAGAAATAAAAATATAACCCAAAGAAGTCTTTCTGACAAAACTAAAGGAAGCTCTAACACACACAAACACAAAACATCTGCCTAAGGTTAAAAAAAAATTATAGATAGTAAAGATTCACTATCAGGATAAAGTAGTAAGATAAGATTAATTCTGGAAATAGTGGAAATGTGGGATTGTAGAATAATATATGAATACTAAGGCATCAAAGAAAAAGGAAATAATTTGCCTACCAATGGATAAAAACCAGGCTATATTAGACTTCCTGAATACCACTAAGTACCAAAGGAAAACAGAGGAAGGTATATATATACACATATACAGATATATATGCAAATCTATGAAAATAGTAAGAGGAAAATCGCCAAAACAGTACTGATGAGAAACTTATATTTGCACTATCAGTCTGTGGCAAATTAAATACGTAAAAGAATAAAGAAAATATGTAATTTTATATTTTAATAATATTGAATTAATAGTTATATTATTAAAGGAATAAACTTTTTCCAAAATCAAATATTACTGAGATTTTTATAAATTATATTTTAACGAATGATTTCATCACACATACACCTTCCTTTATTCAGCTCACATTCAATGTTGCTTTGGTAAACTAGCCCTCTGAACAAAATTTTAAAACTCCTAATTTGTGGCATTTGCCAATTTCCATGTTGTTAATATTCCCACCATGATCAGTTTCAAACTCCCAATGGTTTGACAGCCAATTGGCAAGATTTCTGAATATTTAATGATAGAGCTGGTAGGACCTAACCCATCACTGAGAAATATTACCTTCTCTGGTGGAAAATTCTCTACCTACCACATTACATGATAGCTAGCTGTTTGCATTTATGTTTTTATCACCAGACTAAGAATCACTTGAGGATGGGGACTTTTAACAACAAAAACAATAATAATGACATAATTGTTGGTTTGGTGACAAAAAGGGAAAAGTTGGCTGGAAATATTGAATCCTTGACACAAAGGCTACTGGCATGACAGATGGAAAAGACCAGCAAATACACCCGCTTTATTACTCGTTTGACCTCTAACCTTGGAATGGAACCCTAATCTGCAGTGTGCTACTATGGACCCCGGGTGAGTCACAAAAACTCTCCGTGTTTCTGGTCTGCGTGAAAATGCATCAGGTACTTACCTTTGTTCCTTTGCCCTAAACATGCAACCTAAGTTTATTATCTTTCCATGTTAACAACCAGGAAGCCATGAAAGATCATTTTAAGAGCAAGAGCAGCAAGCTAACACACCTATTCCAGTTCTCCTGGGCTGTGCACTGTATCCTGGTTTCCACTAGGCCTTCTGAGTTTAGGAAAGGGAACCCTTTCTCAAAGGAAAATAGATTTTGGATCCCCGTACAATGCTGACAAACTCAAAAGTCCATTCTACAAATATCTGAGATTTTAACTCCTTTACTCATCCCACCCAAAGCTTTGCCCTAGAGCTCTGGCACAGTATCCTCTCAGGAATTCCTGTTGTCTATGACCTGAAGCAGAGTGGGACTCTAAGTGGAATGGAGGGCTGACTGGGGCTGTGGGTGGAAAAGAACCTTGAACTCTCACCAGAAGATTACATTTAGCTGAACATTTGAATCTGTGAGGCGTTTCATCCATCCTCCAGAATTTCCTCTCGGACACCATTTCCGTGCAGCTGAAAAACAACTGCAACAGAGTCAATCCAGGACTTGCGGCTCCTTTAACAACCAAATCAAATTGCTACATGGTCAATCAGCTGATCAATGCATAATTGATTGTGAAGATGGCCAGAAATATCATCCAATTTGTTAACTGTGCGGAAATATAGACAAAGTCAATGAGCAAATTGGAGCAAGGAAATTAAAAGAATGTAATCAAAATTGCTGTGATCAAAGGGACTATTTGGATGAATGAGGAGACCTAGATTATACTCAATTTTTTTTCTCTCCTGGAAAACCTTGAATCTTGAATATTTCATGATTAGACTCCTTGACATTTATCAACCACCTCCAGCAATCTCTTCTATGGAACTTGCTTGAGATATGCTCTCCTTCAATCCTCTATCACCATTTGCATTTATTAAAATAAAAACAAAAACATTGAACAGTAGACACAGACAGTAAGGTTATTTAGCCAATTGCTTCCATAATATTTGCCATATCAACAAATTACATAGAATAGTACAATAAAGCAAAGGGAAGAGAAAAATAAAGAAAACGATAAATATAAACATCAGCTTTTAAGAAAGAACATAATAAAGGTACATAAGAGCTTGGGAAACATAATCTCACAAATAATTTAAAAATTAAATTTTAATAAATATGCAATGTTGTACATAATACATAATATATGTGTACCTAACTGGCCTTAGAATTACATATGTTTATGTGTTTTATTTTATAAATGTTACATAATTTCACACAGGTAGATAGATTATTGCCTCCTGCAAATAGAGGATACAGATAACTTAACTGATTTTATTTTAATTTCTCCAAAATATCTGTGGCCATATATATGGAAACAGATACTATATTATCATAAAATTGTATGGATTTAATTTTAAAGTATTAGTGGCAAATGGGTTTTATATGGCACTTTAACACCTTTTCTATTCATAATTTTATTTGAACCTCACAGCCCTATCCAGTAGGTCAATCAAGAATTAGCATCAGTCATATTTTAGAGATGAGGTACGTAGGGGTCAAATGAATGAGGTGACTTTCTGAGGTCACACTAATGGCGAAAAGTTGAAACTGACATATAATCAGTGTTGTGACCTTTTCCACTGAACAGTTCTGCTTTCCATCATATCAATACTGCGATGTGAAAAATAACTTATTTTACAAATAATTAATCTTTTTCCTGAAACTTGCTAAAAACTGTGTTAACATTGTGCATAATGTACATGTCTATCAAGAAGAATCAAAATAAGGTAAGCCACCCCACTGAATTAATTGTCTTTGGTTGTAGAACAAAATGAAAACACACCCAATCTCAGCCTCATTTGGGTTCATATTTTAAGAACTTAATTGCTTGTTTGTCCAGACACACTGTGCTAACCACAGGGGAAGGAAAACAGACTTGCTTCTGCTTTAGATCGGTTGATATAGAAGCAATAATTCCTTGTTGTTTTAGAACTGTGATGTAAAATTATCAATATTTAATGGGTGGGATGGATTGGTGTGCATACTTTCTTTAAACTAGGTTTTTATCTTTTCTTCTTTAGCTGTGTCCTGTCAAAAAGACAGAAAAATAAATTAAAAAATTAAAACATTGGCCTAGCAATAAGTCTAGATTTTGCTAAATGTCAGGTCTGTAGATAACACCAAGAATGACAAATAACCAAGAGAGACTTTCCAGTGACTTTAGAACATGTGGAAAATTAGGTTCCCCCACCCCCGTCCCCACCCCCACCCCTAAAACCTACAGTTTTGCTCTGAATCTGAATAGAGTTGAAAACATGATTATTAGAAAACTAGAGGCTCAGTGAATGAAAACTCATGCACTGAAGGGGTGGACCCTCAGTACGGCCTGCTCCCTCTCATAGTCCAGGAGCCCTCAGGGGTGGGAGGTGACCCAGTCATCAGGGGAATGTGACTTCCCCATAATACCTCTACTGCTGCCACTGCCAGCAGGGCAAGCCTCGGCCGGCCCAGGTTACCTGAGCCTCAGGTGGCCCTGGGCGGCTGGGCAGCCACCATCCAAGGCTTGCCGGCGCCTCAGGCTGGCCCTGGGCAGCTGGGGGGCTGAGGGAACTGGAGGACTCTGGAGGCAAGCACATAGAGTGGCTGGACACGCCTGGGGGTGGGCCCCGCCGTGCCATATGCCTGCCACCCTGGCAGGACTAAGGAGACTGGGTGCCGCCATCTTGAGGATGTGGCAGTCAATTAACATATTCCCTCCTTATTGACTGTGGGTGCCACCATCTTTGTGAGGACATGATGGTCAATTAACATATTCCCTCTTATTAGATAGGATTAGCTACCTGGTTTTGGCTACAGTGAGGAAGAAAGATGCTCTCTGATTCTCCACCCTCTACTGTATCCTTTTCTTTTTTTTTTAATATATTTTATTGATTTTTTACAGAGAGGAAGAGAGAGGGACAGAGAGTCAGAAACATCGATGAGAGAGAAACATCAATCAGCTGCCTCCTGCACACCCCCCACTGGGGACGTGCCCGCAACCAAGGTACATGCCCCCGACCGGAATCGAACCTGGGACCCTTGAGTCCGCAGGCCGACGCTCCATCCACTGAGCCAAACCGGTTTCGGCTACTGTATCCTTTTCCAGTCCCATTCAAATGCAGCCCATTTCCCACTTAATATCTTCATAATTCATATTCTGCCGCATTTCTTGAGCATCTGTTATCTGCCAGGCATTACAAAAGTCACTCCACAAAGTTCATTATTGTTTAACTAGTCAATCTGTCTTTCTTCATTTTACAAAGGAGTAAGAACATGTACAGTCCTTCAGTATTATTCATGGTTTATGGTTTTTTCTCATTAGTGCTTCTCCCCCCACCCCACCCCTGCCCTCCGTTTTTGTTTTCTTTCGCTTCATATCACTATTTTGATTCTTGTTATTTTTCTTTCAGCAAACTGTAGCCACAATTTCTTGACCCGATACAATACTTTACAGGCATTATCTTATTTCATCTTACTTGACCTTCAAAATCTATAAAGCAGGCTTATTATCCCCACTGTGCAGCTGGGAAAAATAAAGCTCAAGGATTTATTCATCAAAGGCCACACATTCACTCAGTGGCAAAGCTAGAACTCAAATCTAAGACTATTTAATTTCATATCTCAGGTTTTTCGCATCTAACCAACCCACCATATAGTTTGTTATATTATTGTGTACAAAGAGGCAACATACATAAATAGGGATTTAAATTATATACCGGGGGTGGATATTCCTGTAATAGTTTATACCAAAGAGGAATAATTCATCTACCTTCCTCCCACACAGTACTCTCCCCATCAGGCCCTCTGCCCCAGCCCTGGACCATGAGAATCCAAGACCAATCCATTGGCCTATTGCTCTGACCAATAGAATACCAAAGAGGCGAGGCTATGCTATTTCTAGGCCCAACCTTTAAGAGGACTGGATGCTTCTGCGTTGGCCTCTCAGAGCCCTGAATCACTGTGGAAGATGTTTGACTATATAGAAAAAACTCATGGAAAGGCCTGGAGATTAAATGGGGAAAAAAAACAACAACACAGGTTCAGCTGTATCCATCCCCACCAAGATTCCCAGCAAGATTCCAGGCATAAAACACAGTTCCGGGAAATATACACCGAAGTTAGAGATTTGTCAGAACTTAAACTGTGACATAGTTGCAACAGGTAAGTTTGGAGCGAGGTTGCCCTTGAGAGTTGTCCTGTCTTAAGGCAAAGAGAGAGCATTTATGCTTCAGCATGGAAGAGTCATTGCATGCAGGCTATGCCCACTCATTCAGTAGGCAGCGTGCCATTGGACAAGAAGGCTCAGTCCTGAAGGGTTCTGGGCAGTACATTACAGCATCCACTAAATGGAGTTTCAGTGAAAAACATTAGTCAATTGATTGACTTTAATTTATGGGGATTTCAAGAGGGGAAAACTCTGGCATTAATCCCCTTCATTCAGCTAGACCATGTGATCAAAAAGAGCTTACACTTGCAATAAATGTTAAAATAAGCATTGTCTTATTTCTTCCAGTTTTTTTAAGTATAAAGAATACTAGCCCTAACCGGTTTGGCTCAGTGGATAGAGCGTCAGCCTGTGGACTCAAGGGTCCCAGGTTCGATTCCGGTCAAGGGCATGTACCTTGGTTGCGGGCACATTCCCAGTAGGGGGTGTGCAGGAGGCAGCTGATCAATGTTTCTCTCTTATTGATGTTTCTAACTCTCTATCCCTCTCCCTTCCTCTCTGTAAAAAAATCAATAAAACATATATATTTTTAAAAGAATACTAAGTGTGAGTCCAAAGAAACTGTTTGTTAGCCATGTGATCTAAGACAAGTCACTTATACAATGGATTGAGTTTCTATTATGTCAAGAACAGTGCACTGGGATATGCTGGCTGCCCCCACCTTAGGAAGATCAGGGAGGTGAAGTGACCTTCTCAGAGCTTCAGAGACCTTATTTGTAAAATGGAGTCAATTCTATCCACTTACATTGAATACCAGCTTTTTCTCAACAGTTAATAATTAATGTGTGTAGAATTCTATAAAAGTTGTGAGGGACTATAAAAAGTTAAACTACTATTATTCATATTGTTATTCTTAATAAAAATGACATTTTTTCCTGCTATAAAATATCTCATCCAAAAATAATCAATGAAAATAAAATGTATGTTTGTATCGATTATCTTAATCATACTTGAAAATAAATTCTAAAGTTCAATTTATAAAAAATTTAAAAATAACTTTTCTTTAAAGGGCTTTTACTTAGGAGTCTATGCAAATCAGTTTTCATTGTTCTCCCTTTTCTACAAAAGTATAGTCTCTTTAAATATGTATTGCTGTTGTGTAAGTTGCTAGGTGTATTATATTTTTGCAAAATGTTCTAAATTAAAATTGACAAGAATTTTTTTTTTGCTAAACCTATTCCAATAGTCCTTTTCTAACACCCCCAGTCTTCAAACTAATTTTAGTGGAGAGGTAGGAAAGTTAAATTAATATCAGTCTACTAGAAATATCTTGTCCAAATCCTCCGTATCCCAGAGTTCTTTTATTAGATGTTGGCTCCATTTTTGTCCTAATTGAGTGTATAGAAAATAGGATACAGAAGCATATAGACAAAAAAAAAAAAAAAAAGATTGAGTCTGACTGTGTTAAACTAGTAAGAAAACCTTCATTCCACTACCTTTAATTTCAGACAGCTGATGAAGCAGAGATCACACACTAAGCTGCACATAACATACTGTCAAAATTAAAGGAAAAGAAATTGTGTTTTGGTTGTTGTAGGGTTTTTTACAAATTAATTTTCAGTTTCAAATGGCCTAAAGCAGTCCTGAGCTCATGTTACACTTTTAATTTATATTAAATTGTTAGATGCAGGCCTTAATGAAGGGCCTTCTCTTTAGTCACAGCAAGAGGGAAACTATCACTTCTCTCTGGGTCAATGTTCCCATTTTGCCTGCATGTAATGGCCTTAAAAAGCTATTGGGTCTGTTTTCTCTTGTTGCCATCCATCATAAGAATATGGTTTCACAACTGCTCACACTAAAATGAACTGACTCCACCCAAGAGCTCTACTTATTCAACTGTTTAGAAGCCTTTTTAACCTGTTTAGGTAAGCAATGAGATTTTATTCACTCAAAATATTACCTTTTTTTAAAAAAACATACATTTTTATTGATTTCAGAGAGGAAGGGAGAGGGAGAGAGAGATAGAAACATAAATGATGAGAGAGAATAACTGATCAATCGATCAACTGCCTCCTGCACTACCCCCACTGGGGATCGAGCCCACAACTGGGCATGTGCCCTGACTGGGAATTGAACCACAACCTCCTGGTTCATGGATCCACACTCAACCACTGAGCCACACTGGCCAGGCAAAATATTACCTTTTTTATTGAGGTGCTTGAATTATTTTTGTTTCCACAGCAGAGGTATATTATCAAACCCAAATCACCTCTTCCTTGTATCTGCCACAGAACTTAAACATCTCAACTAAATATATACTCAAGCTCTGAAACAATAATTTTTTAAATGACATATTGCCAGCATCCCCTCACCCCACCTGTATTTGCTTGGAAAAATCCTGCAGCTGAGCAGAAACCAAAATCAGGCCCTCATGTGTTCACCGTGGCATGTCAAAGCTCTGGCCTGTGCAGATGGTCTCTCACGCATACAGTTCCCTTGATTCAACAACACAAAATCCTGGCCTTTAGGGCACTCATCAGAGAACTTTCCTAAGAACTGACTTCCAGCATCTGCCAAAGACTCACTTAAGACAATGAATGTTTGATACAAATGGAATAAGGAACATTTTAATTATCCATGAATCCTGGATCCTGTAAAAGCGATACCTTTATCACCGACTACCCAGAAGCTTATCAAGAGTTTATAGAAATGAGCACTTTCATCTTCTCTTGTTGGAATTAAAACTTATTCAAACAATCTCTTGAGCACTTAACAATTTGAACTAAAATTAAAAATGCACATTTGATTCGACCTGAAAACTTCACGTTCAAGCATTTATTCTAAGACAATTATTAGACTTTGAACAAAGTTGCATGATGCTGACTAAAACATATTTATAGTGAAGATAAATTGACAATAACCTTAATACTCATAGAGACAAGATTAAGTATGACACAGCAATACAATGGGATACAAGAACGCCATTAGGAAGACTGAGGTAGCTCTCTCTAGGCATATATACTTGCAAATATTACTGTTAATTAAACAAATATGGGAAAGCTAGAATAAGTTGATTATTTTTTTCTTTAAATGTTCATAAATATGCATACACAAAAAAAGTTTAGAACTATAAACGTATTCAATGATGGTAGAAACCACTTTGCTTTACACTTTATAACTTGCTGTATTTTTAGATTTTTACATTATTTTCTTATTTTAGAAAAATATAATTTATTAATTACAAAAAGTATTCTGAATGAAACCAGATTGTAACATATTATCTTGGTTCCCAATTAACTTGTGAAGTTAAAATGCAATGTTACGTTCTCAGGTTTATGAAGAGATGATATAAGAAAATTTGAAAAGTGTTTCTAATCAAAACTGTAAAGAATCTCAATGACAATTGCTAACATCTAGTATTGTGCTAAGTGCTTTACATGGTTTAATATTTTTTTAGTATTCAGAACTACCTAAAAGAGGTACTGTTATTATGGTTCTACTAACAAAAGCACTATTATTCTTATTTTACAAATGAACAAATTCTGTTTTAGATTATATTGAGTAATTTTGCCAATTTGTAGTAGAATCAAACACTAAACTAAATATATCTGATCAACAACCAGTGATCTAAACCATTATGTTACACTAGTTCACTATCTATAATAATAAAAGTGTAATATGCTAATTAGACTGGATGACCTTCCAGATGTCCCTCCTTCCAGACAAAGCTGCAGCGGGCGGGGCCGCAGCAGAGGTAATGGCAGCGGGTGGGGGCCAGGGCCAAGGCCATTGCATGAGTTTTGTGCATCAGGCCTCTAGTCCTATATAATAAAGAAGTAATATGCAAATTGACTGTCACTCCAACACACAAGATGGCCGTCCCCATGTGGTCAAAGATGGCTGCCACAAGATGGTCGGCAGGGTATGGCAGTTGTGGGCAATCAGGCCAGCAGGGGAAGGCAGTTGTAGAAGAACAGGCCTGCAGGGGAGGGTAGTTAGGGGTGACCGGGCCAGCAGAAGAGGGCAGTTGGGGGCGATCAGGCCTGCAGGAGAGGGCAGTTGGGGGGGGGGATCAGGTCTGCAGTTGTGGGCAGTTGGAGGGACCAGACCAGCAGGGGAGGACAGTTAGAGAGTTAGGGGAAACCAGGCCTGCAGGAGAGGGCAGCTGGGGGGACCAGGTCTGCAGTAGAGGGCAGTTGGGAGGGACCAGGCCTACAGGGGAGGGCAGTTGTGGGGGGACCAGGCCTGCAGGGGAGGGCAGTTGTGGGGGTACCAGATCTGCAATGGAGGGCAGTTGAGAGGGAACGCCAGCAGGGGAGGGCAGTTGTGGGGGGACCAGGCCTGCAGGGGAGGGCAGTTGGGGGTTACCAGACCAGCAGGGGAGGGCAGTTAGGGGTGACCAGACTGGCAGGGGAGGGCAGTTAGGAGTGACCAGGCCTGCAGGGGAGGGCAGTTGGGGGGGGGGGGGGAAGACTAGGTCTGCAGTGGAGGGCAGTTGACAGGGACCAGGCCTGCAGGAGAAGGCAGTTGGGAGGGACAAGGCCTGCAGGGGAGGGCAGTTAGGGGTGACAAGCCTGGCAGGGGAGGGCAGTTAGGGGTGACCAGGCCTACAGGGGAGGACAGTTGGAGGGAACCAGGCCTGCAGGGGAAGGCAGTTGGGGGCAACCAGGCTGGCAAGAGAGGGCAGTTGGGGGTGACCAGGCCAGCAGGGGAGGGCAGTTAGGAGCAATCTGGCTGCCAGGGGAGTAGTTAGGTGTTGATCAGGCTGGCAGGGGTGTGGTTAGGGGATGATCAGGCTGGCAGGCAGAAGCGGTTAGGGGCAATAAGGCAGGCAGGCAGGTGAGCAGTTGGAAGCCAGCAGTCCTGGATTGTGAGAGGGATGTCCGACTGCCCGTTTAGGCCTGATCGGGCCTAAACGGGCAGTCGGACATCCCTCGAGGGGTCCCAGATTGGAGAGGGTGCAGGCTGGGCTGAGGGACACCCCTCCCCCCCGTGAATGAATTTCGTGCACCGGGCCTCTAATATTATTATATTAGGCCCTGGTCAGAAAAAGAACAGCCACTTTTTGCATCTTAGATATGACACATTTAATACAAGTATTCAAGGCTTTAAAAGTTGAAAGAGCTGCAGGGAAGAAGTTCAGAGAAGCCTCTACCAATATCTAAGTCAGAAAGTCAGAGGCAGGTGGTTCTTAATAGCTCACAGAAGTTTCTACATTTCTGAAAAGGCGCTGGAAAGCTTCCATCAACTGTCTCTGTCTATAGTAGGAAAGCAGGTGCTTCTCAAAGGCTTGTTGGGAAGTATCTATGACATTTCTCCTACATCAGGCTGCAACTGCCTATGCAGAATACTGGCTTCTTCTATTCTCCTTCCACTCTTACCTAGTGCTTCTTATTGACAAACTCTAAGCTGAAGCCACACAGAAGAAAGTATTCTGGGAAATATACCTCTTAGCTTCTCTACAGTGCAGAAGTGACCTTAGAAAGGGGAGGTGGAATGCTGATTTAACAACAGATAATCCAAAATTATTGATTTGTTGAATATTTCCTATATTTGGGGATATCTATAGCTACATAAATATACAGATACACACAAACTCATATCCTCTCTAATAAAATGGTAATATGCAAATTAACCATCACTCTGCTACATAAGCCACGCCCACCAGCCAATCAGGGCGAGTATGCAAATTAACCCCAATCCAAGATGGCTACAGCCACAGAGAACAAGGTTTTTCAGGTAACAGAGGAAGCCAAGCTTTCCATAGCCGTTGCAGGCCTAAGCCTCCACTCAAGCTACAAAGTTTCAATTATAGAAGGTAAACAAATTCAAACAAATGGCGGCAGAATGGAGCTTGAGAGAGCAGGCCAGGGTTGCTGCCGGCAACAGGGGAAGCAAAGCTTTCCACACCCTGGCCAGGCTCACCCGCTTAAGTCTACAAAGTTTCAATTGTAGAAGGTGAATTAACTGCCACAGAAATGGCTGCCGGAGCCCCAGGCTTGGCTCCGCTCCAGGCTACAAAGTTTCAATTGTAGAAGGAAAATAAATTCCAGATACCAGGGCCTCCCCTTGGG
The DNA here is from genome assembly GCF_951640355.1 of Cnephaeus nilssonii. Taxonomy (NCBI): domain Eukaryota; kingdom Metazoa; phylum Chordata; class Mammalia; order Chiroptera; family Vespertilionidae; genus Cnephaeus; species Cnephaeus nilssonii. The sequence goes on from NC_137080.1 coordinate 33,802,133, forward strand.
TTGCCAGGGGCGTGGCTGGCCTGCAAACCACCACAGGCCCCTTGCTCAGGCCGCCCCACACCCCAAGGGAACCCCCACCCTTATCTGTGACACCCTTCAGGGCAAACCAGCTGGCCCCAACCCGTGCACCAGGCCTCTATCCTATCTAATAAAAGAGTAATATACAGATTGATCATCACTGCAACACACAATATAGCTGCCCCCATGTAGTCAAAGATTCTGCCCCCATGTGGACACAAGATGGCCACCACAAGATGGCCAGCAGGAGAGGGCAGTTGGGAGGCACCCGGCCTGCAAGGGAGGGCAGTTGTGAGGGACCAGGCCTGCAAGGGAGGGCAGTTGAGAGGGACCAGGCTTGCAAGAGAGGGCAGTTGGAGGTGATCAACCCTGCAGGAGAGGGCAGTTAGGGGTGACCAGGCTGGCAGAGGAGGGAAGTTGGGGGCAAACAGGCTGGCAGGGGAGCAGTTAAGCATCAACCAGACTGGCAGCAGAGTGGTTAGGGGCAATCAGGAAGGCAGGCAGAAGCGGTTAGGGGCAATCAGGAAGGCAGGCAGGCAAGCAGTTGGAAGCCAGCAGTCCTGGATTGTGAGAGGGATCCCAGATTGGAGAGGGTATAGGCTGGGCTGAGGGACAACCCCCCACCGTGCACGAATTTCGTGCACTGGGCTTCTAGTATATATATATATATATATATATATATATATATATATATATATATATATACATTTTTGGTGTATATATAGGCAGTGTAGCATAATAGTTAAGAATGTTGACGCTGAAGCCAGATGGTTTGTTCTCAGATCCTGGTTCCACCATTATTACCTGGATGACTTTGTGCAAGTTGCTTAACATCTCTATGCCTCAATGTTTTCATCTTTAAAATGGGAATAATAATATTCCCTACTTGATAGGATTACTGTGAGGGTTACTATAAATTATATATAGCATACAATATTGTCTGGTACATGGTAGTGCTGTATAATGCTTTAGTTATTGTTATATTTCTAATAATTTGACATCACATAATAAAATATTTTAACATGCAGTGTCACAGAAAAGTTCACTATTTGTAGACAATGTGTAAAATATTTCATATTTTACTTTCATTTTATGAAAATTCAGAAATAAATTTAGCACTTTTTAAAAATAACTAATTCATGACAGTTTCTGATAAATCTATTCATTATTCTTCATAGATTTTTATTCTGAATTTTATTTTCCATTGTCCCATTATATAGTCAATTTGGAAGGTAGTGAAATATACATATAAGGAGTTATTTAAGAAAAGAAGGATGAAGTGGACTTACTCTTACTTTACATTGTTTTATTTCCAACTCTTCCTTCCCCCCTTACTATTAAGTTCTTCATTAGACTTTTATTTTTAACTAGAGGTCTGGTGCACAAAATTCATGCATGGGGGAGAATCCCTCAGCCCAGCCTGCACCCTCTCCAATCCGGGACCCCTCAAGGCATGTCTGACTGCTGATTTAGGCCCCATGGCCCTAACTGCTTCCCTGCCTGCCTGATCGCCCCTAGCCTTCCTGCCCTCCCCTGCCAGCCTGATCACCCTTAACCACCTCTGCCTGCCGGCCTGATTGCCCCTAACTGCCCTCCCCTGCTGGCTTGATCACCCCTAACTGCCCTCCCCTGCTGGCATGGTTGCCCCTAACTGCCCTGCCCTGCCAGCCTGGTTGCCCCTAACTGTCCTTCCCTGCTGACCTGGTCGCTCCTAACTGCCCTCTCTTGCCAGCCTTGTCACCCCCTCACTGCACTCCCCTGCCAGCCTGATTGCCCCCAACTGCCTCTGCCTCGGCCCCCACCACCATGGTTTTGTCCAGAAGGACATCCAGAAGGATGTCCGGAAGACGTCTGTTATAATTAGCATGTTACCCTTTTATTAGTATAGATTCATTTCAATTATTTATGATTATTGTATAATTCATGTATAAGAGGTTTTTATATTTCCTATTAGCTATGCTTTCCAACTTTCCTTAGGAACTCATTAACCATGATTTTATATATATATTCTTTGCCACAATTCTACAAATTGCCCGTAAGTAAGAAACAAAGTTGCCCATGTGAGATATAGCTCAAATGCAAACCAATGCCTGAAATTCTGAGCATCTGTCCTATTATTTGTTAAAACCACTTATTATTTTTATCATCCAAAGTATCTTCAAATACAGGATAGTTCTTTTCCAAAGAGCAGAATATGGACCTCAGTTTTAACCTCTGGAAGTTGGATTTCTCTCACCTGAAGTGTCCCCAGTTGCCCTCAAGCAGGGGTGGGGAATGTCCAGCCTGAAGGCCATGTAATTATTTGGCCTGGCCCTGCCGAGGCATTAGGGGTGAGTTAATTAAATGTTTGACCAAATACAGCAGGCTAATTTTTAAGTGGATAATTTTGTATGGCCCACAAATGATGTTATATATGTCCAAATGGCCCTTTTCAGAAAAGAGATTCCTCACCCCTGCTGGGCCTCAAGAAACAATTTCACCAGGGAGGTGTGGCTCAGTTGGTTATCATCCTCCAATGCACCAGAGGTTACCAGATCTATTCTTGTCAGGGCAGATGCCTGGGTTGCAGGCTCGATCCCCAGAAGGGAGCATGCAGGAAGCCGTTGATCAATTTTTCTCTCTCACCAATGATTCTCTCTCTCCCTCTCCCTTCCTCTCTCTGAAATCAGTAAAAACATATTTTAAAAAAGAATTTCAAGTATGTCATAAATTTCAAGTATATCTGCTTTTTAAAGTCAGATGATCTCCTACTTATCTTCCCTACTTACTGAAAAATATCCATCCTCTCCTTGAGGTGGTCTTCAAAGCCTCCCTATGTGAATTTTGTAGATGCTGCACAGCTTACATTTTTACATCAGACTTTTTTCCAACTTAACCAATACACTTGGTGACAATTCACATATCCAATTTCTCATGAAGCATTAATAAGCCTGCAGACAGATTTCACTTTTATACAGTTTTGAGAGATTAAGTAAATGGAGGTAATGTCTTCCCCCCACACAGAATATTTAGATGTGATTACTTCTAACTCAAGCTGTCAGCTTATTCTTAAAATTCAAAAAGAATCAGGAGATTAATAAATGTAGTTTGCATGTCCTTTGAAACCATGATAGGTTCTTCTCTTTTGACAAGCCTGATAATGGATTTTGGAATGCATGGGGAAAACTTGCTGACATTTTAAAAATCTATACCACTAACTCCTGTAAATGCAGTTTTCAAATATACAATAGTTCTATCTGCCACAACAGCATTTAACATTTACAAAAATTTAAAGCATTAAAAATATCTTCCTTTATTTGTTGAACAGTCCAACTTAGTGGATACATACATGCATACACAAACGCACGCATTAATTCTTCCTTTACGTTGCATTGTCAAGAGAGCATAAATAATGGTAATCCCACACTAAATGGTGAGTCTTGAGTTTCCATATTATTTACATTGAGCTCGCATTTTAATCTCATAGATAGCTTACCCTATCCCTATCCCTATCCCTGCTTTATGACTATGAAAAAGACTAAAAGGGATGAGTCAAGAATCTACGTTTCCATGAATAGCATGTCCCTGAGCTTGGCCTTCATTGAGGCCATTTACTCCAGGTTTAATCCAAGGCCAAAAACAACATCAATAGGTCAAAACACATTTGATAATGGAAGAGAGAGGACACATCCAAGATCCCGATATCCCAGGCCCCTGTTTGCCTCTTAAAAGTGAGACCAGTGGGCAGGTGCCCAGGTTCCGGTAGCAAGCCCGTAGGTATTCACGTCCTCTTGGAGTTCTACAGGCAGTGCTGTTTGAGACATGTGATGGGCAAGACTGACAGCCCCTGGGAATCCTGAGGGCAGGGTGCCTAACACTGGCCTACAATGAACCATTATAAAGGAAGCAGAGACTACAGGCTCCAGCCCACGTGATCACTGCCACAGAGCTCCATCTTGACTGGGGCATTCTGGGGCCCGAAGCTCTCCAACAGGAATCCAGTGTCCCTTACTGCACAACTTCAGGAAACTTGCTTTGCCATGGTCCTGGTTCCTGGATACCTAGGTCTCATCTGTTGTGAGTGGCATCTAACTGCCTAGGATGAGTCATTTGAACCTGTCCAACCTAGATCGACTAGAACCTTGAACCAGCTCCACTACCAGCTGGTGCCAAAACATCCATTTTTCCTGATTGCTTATTTTAGTCAAACAACTCTGGATTAATGACAGCAAAGGTGTATAGCCTGCTCACCGCGCGGCAGGGGGTCTGCTTGGAGCTTCACAATCTCTATCTTACCTCCACGTTGAGATGAATCACCAAACAGCATTCATTCACTAAGTCCATGTACTAAGTGACAACCCAGCATCAAATCACACTTCTAGGGTGCTTGCAACAGTCAAGACACAGATTCTAGTGACTCTTTTGTTTCTCCCCTTATTATCCTTTAACATGGTGATAATCAGAACAAATTGATTTTGTTTCTCAGATTGCTAAAATCCTCCCAACACTTTCTTCAACACTGTTGCTGAATAAATCATTGTAATGTTCCCCTGAAGTGAATTGAAAATTAATTTACACAACCAAGATGATCCTCCTAATAACAGGGTACATGGAATGGAGAAATTGGAAATCATTACCCAGCAAACATTATCTGCATTATTTTTGTAGCTGCTGTAGATTGCATTGTAATAGAAAATTAGGAGACCGGCTGTGAAGAAGTTTAAGAGGGTCCCCTGAAGAGCGTCTGTTTTAAAATTGATTCTTTAAGAAAGCATTAAAAAGCTATTGGAATTGATTGCCTGCTAATATAAAGGAAAAACTCTTTGCCACCATTTGAGTTAAAAAAGAGCATCTTCATTCATGCATGTTATTAAAACTACTGGCCTGAAAGCCCCTGTAGAAAGATAAAGGATATGGATGGGATATTAAAACAGCAATCTTTACCTTATCTGGGATTTAAACTTAATATGTTGCTTTTATTAATTTAGCAAGAACCATTAGTTAGGATGTCAAAGAGTGGATTTACAATTAAAGTGCTATAAAATGGTGGTATTTTTAATAAACAATGGACCAGAAATTTTTCATTAATCTTCCAAGCATGAGGTACACCCCTACAAAGAATAAATCCTGAATTTACAGTTTTCTTTATTGCTAAGTTTTCAATGCAGCAGCAATAAAAGTCATAGCTGATAACACCCCTGATTAGCTCTTGAAGCTTTCCCTGGAATAGGGTAATGACCAATCAAATTCTAGCAGTTGGCCAGAGGAAAAAATGGCATCTTAAAGACATGTCTTTTGAGCTTAGAGAGGTCTCCATGGATCTGATGCAGTGGCTATTGTTTGAAAAATGGTATCTTAGGCAGATATACAAACACATAAACAAGCTCAACAGGGTGCCTTGACACAAAACTATTTTCTTTTTATAGGCTTTGATTTTTACCACATTCTGTGGGAAATTGCCTTGTCTCTTTTAATACGTGATAAGCAAGACTACTTAACAGCAAGGAATAATGAGTAAGAAAAGCCTCTTCAAATACAATATATTATTTTTCTTTAAAAGTTATCTCAGAATTTAAACTTCACCCTCACACTAGTCACTCCATCTCACTCCCTGTTTTAATGGATTGTGAATAATGTCTACACAGATGAACTATATCAGAATAAAATTGGTAGAGAACTAGTAGCATAGTTGCAAAGCGTGTAAACTGAAATTGCATTCCTAGAAGGAAAATTATACCCTGTGCCACCTTGAAGCCGCCCTCTTAGCACTATCATTAGGTCCTTCGTGATGGAGCAGAAACAGCCTCATAATGAGGCCTTATGGGTACCTCAGTTACAAACCCTTTGGAGATATTGAAGTGAGCGAATCTATATTATAGTGAATTCTGCTTTATTCTGACTAGCCTAATAACACCTTTTTTATTCATATACCAGCTTCAATATTAATATGGAACCTTAAATGCTTTCTGGACAAACTATCACAATTATTTATTCAACTATAGTCATTAAAATAGTTTTTTAAAAGTTCCTATATCTATTTTATTAATATCTTATTTTTAGTTGTTGTGGTTTAGAGGACAAATTATTATATGGCCACCTTATAAGTAATTTCTGGAATGTATAATTTTAGGTCATTGGTAACAGAACCTAGAGTTATTTTTGTCAAAATAGTTAAGCTTAAAGTTAAAAGAGCAAAGATTGTAGGCTTTCAACTAAATTTCAACTTCCCTGCCACTATAAAACCCCTTAAAAGCCAGGACCACAGTTGATCCAGAAGTCATTAGTATAGATATTTAATTTTGTTAATATTGGTGATAAAGATAAGTTGAATAATTATATTGTTAAAATGTAAATAAGTAATAGAAGTTAACAGAAACAATGAAAATTAATATCTTTATAGATATGTAACAATTTCAAATTACAGAAGTCTTTTTAATGTGGTTAAAAACATTTTAATTACTAAAATAAGAGAAAATTCTCCAAAACTAGCTCCCCATAGGCAAACATTGTTAACAGATCTTTGTCTCTGGATACAAAATCAGAGGCATATTAATTTTCAAAATGGGATCATAATATTTTTAAACTAGTCTTTTCACTCTGTTACAGAAACCAAAAAGAAAATAAGATGCTTTAAATAACAAACATTTATATTTCCTTATCATGTCTTCCAATTCTGTTGATAAAAGGCAAAGAACAAAATAGCATATGTTGACAGAGAGTAGATGAAACCTGTACAGCATATGGCATCCCCAGAAGTATGTGTTTCTCTCCTTAGCCATCTCTTTCATGTCCAGGTTCCTAGCTTTTTATTTAAATTTCTTTTTATTTAAAGTCTTCACCAACATTACTACTATGAAATGCTACACCAAGCTACAACTAAAATAGACAAAAGAGTAAAGTTAATATGAATACTTCCATTTTTTAAAACCTCCAAAATCAATAATTCAGAGTCTTGTTCAAATTAATTTACATGAATGTTCTATGCCAATGCATATTATAAATGCTTAATGGAGGTTTACTAATGTTTTTGATAAAGGTAATATATTATGAAAATGTAAATGAGCAGTAGTAGAAATTAATAAAAACAACAAAATTTAATATCATCTGAATAAGTCAGTTAATTATTGATTTGTACTTTTGAGATTACAGAAGTCACATATAATATAGGAGATATTTGTGTGAGCTTTGACATTTTCTTCTTTCATAAAAGTTTTCACTAATTAGAAATTGGGATTCATTATTCCAACCAATATGCTGGCACAAGTAACCTCAAACATCATATGTGCTGGATACCAAAATAATATTAACATTAAACTAGACAATAAAAATGTTCTCCACAATCACTGGTGATAGAGAGTAACAGAGAAATGTAGAAAATTACAATCTTTTTGTCCTAGAATTAAAATAGAACAGCAACAATTTTAAAAGTTGAGTTACTTTTCATAATAAATTGTATTTTATTAGTACTTTTTAAAGACTCAATGTCTCTCACTCTTGAAAGTGGCCAAAAGCTAGAGACTTGTTCCATGATGCTGATGGATAAGAATGTCAGTAAACATAAGGTATGTTCTTCTAGAATAAATTAGTTGAAAAAGAATTCTAAAACCATCTCCACATATCAAAGGCCAAGAGGAGAGGGGAAATGAAAGTGAGATAATCTATATGAATCCCACTGAGAGATATAAGTTCCTGTCCTTCAAAAGGGTAAGATATTAGTTGGGAAAGAAAGTGTCCATAATCCTTAAATTAGTAGAGCTTATCTTCTCTTTCCTCATTTAATTTCTTAATAAGTCCAAATTGCTACTACACACACACACACACACACACACACACACACACACACACACACGGAAAGCCCAACAATAGTTTGTTGGAAAACTGAGAAAATATGTATTTCTTAGATGAACCTACAGACATGGAAACATGGAAAGAAGTCAGAAAATAAAAAGGACAGAAAGTTAGCTTTATCTTTTATCATTGTTTAAAAGTTATAAAAGATTAAATAGTATTGTTTGTGTATGTTACACCACTCTTTAATCTTTACAAAATTGGTGAAAGGACACTGAAAAAGTAAATACTCTTCTTTTATTCTCTGTTAAGTTGGTTTCAAATAAACAGTAGGTACATCAGCTAAGTTGCTTATTCCTTGGGAAAGGTAGTGTATAAACACACACACACACAAACACACATGCACGCATGTTGCTCCAAAGCTGATAGAATATCCAATATTTCCATTTTGTACTCAACAGTCCAAGTCACTGCCAAGTTTCCTTAGAGATATTTAAAATGAGCAAAGCAGAAGTTCAAAATCTCACATATATTATTCTTCCTAAGAAAGAACTACTCTCACTTTTCTTCCCTTAATTAACATGCTAAATCAACTGAACAATTTGAAGGACTAGCTCATTGAGAGGACATTCCTCTTAATAAGACTAGATACTATTCTTCAATTGTCTTGACCAGACCTGGAAATGATTGCCATGTCACTGCTGGCAACTATGGAAACAGGGCCCCTCCCCAACCTGCAGCTCAGCAGCCATGTCATCATCCTCTCCATGGTTGTGGCACACGTCAAGAAGATTTGAACAGCAGCATCTCAAACAGATGGCCTAGAGACAGGTTAGAAATGGAAAAAATTGTGAAAAGAAAATTGCAGAAGTCAATCCCAGACATCCAAATACAGCCCTCCTCTCTAGCTCTGGAGTGGAAAGGCAGAGCCTTCCTACCCATGTATTAGCCAGACTCCCACCACTTTGGTCCCTGCAATACTCTCACTGGCTGCCTTGCATGACTACCCCAACTCTGTCCCTGACGAGGGACAACATAGCTCCATTCTTCCTTTCCCAGCAGCCAGATCTTCAGGTAGAATTAATCCTATGCCCTTCCCTTTTTCTCATTTGTTTCTATGACTCAGTCCTGCTTTCTTAGCTGTGGACCCTATTTTTCCTTGTCATTCACTGTGGCTGTGGCAGACATGAGAATGTACCCTGTAGAACTCCAATCACAGGAACATAATTGACCTAGGGACCCATATGCTGCATCTGAATCCGCCCCTGTGCTGGCCAAGCCTATACTTCCCACGCTGCTTCCAGGCAATGACGGAATACAGCAGGGCTACTAAGGTAGGCTCATTTCTGGGAGATAGAACTTCTCTAAAAGGGGCCTTTGGCTCAAGAACTACCCATAGGCCTTGCCAAACTTTCTTAGAACTATACTAAGGTGACCAGATTTTAACATTGATAAAGCGGGACACCATTGACGAGGGGGGGGAGGTTCTTGATTAAAAATTTGGTCAATACGGAGCAACAAAAATTTTCATAGAACGCAAAAATAGTATTGTAATATATATTTTTAAATTTCAACATAAGTACAATTTACAAATATAATAAATAAAAAATTATGTATAGTATTATTTTATTCTTTGGCATATTTCTCATTTGAGTGAATTTTTTTTAGTAGATTGCTGTCGTTGTTTCAAAGGTCATGAATTTGCCGTAACGTAAGTCTTAAGTGTCACTTTCAAGGCCGGCGCTAGACTTTTTGCCGCCACTATAAAATATAAATAATATGAGTACTGTCTGCTAAATTCAAGAAAATGTATGTATTTATGAAATAAATAAATAAATTACTTACCTAAATTATCTGAATAGCTGATTTGTAATGACATCACTTGTTTAACTAGCTTACAAGCACGCAGTATGATGTGTATCGTCTGAGAGACAGTTACAAAATGTTTTCGTCGTTGCCAATCCCAAAAAAATGCCATTGTTCATTAAGTCCAAACAATGGTGGTTGAATTCTAACAACTGATCAACAATGTGAACTTTGATAAGCAGTTCTCAATAATCAGTTCTCAACAATTATTTGTTATTATTAAAGTTTAACATTATAAAATTAACAAAAATAATATAAAACTCATATCCTGGCTAAATAGCCACATGGCCGCCGAAAACCATATATTCCCTTCCCGTTCTCCCGCTGTTCCCTAGCTTGTTGTGCATTCTTTCCAAAAATTGGGACTTTTTTAAAACGCCATGGGACGCGGGACAAATTGTTAAAAATCGGGACTGTCCCACCAAAAGCGAGACGTCTGGTCACCTTAAACTATACTGAACTCCATGACTTTCCCTTCCTTCCTTCCTTCCTTCCTTCCTTCCTTCCTTCCTTCCTTCCTTCCTTCCTTCCTTCCTTCCTTCCTTCCTTCCTTCCTCCTCCCTTCCTTCTCTATTTCACAGGAGCTAGACCTGCATCATGACTTGAAACCTCTCCCAGCCTCCTCACATTTTCCCTCTAATCCATCTTTTGTGTCTGCTTTCTGGAGAACCCAAACTAACACCATGGATGTGCCCCTTTACTTATCCTGACCTGCTGTGTGATACATTCCTTAGAGGTCTGCTGAGTGATACGCTGCTAGTCTGAAAGATTTAAGGGGCTTAGTGTGTACATTTGAGAAAGTTTAGTCAGTCGTGTGGCAAAATTCATTGGTGCACATGAACAGTGACACAGAATCAAAGGGTGGAGTTTAGAGTCGGAAGCTCTGATGGGGATGTTCATCTTCAGATCCTAGGAGACTGACGGCACACCCGAAATCACCTCAAGGCATTGAGGAAGAAACATATTAATGGTAACACTTAATATTCCAAAGGTACACCTATAGCAAAAATTCCTTTCCTGTTCAGAGACATATTTTTGTATTAACTGCCTGGAACAGCACAGAGGATATAAACTGTGCTGCTTACCAAGATCTGGATGGTAACTGTGAAGAAAAAAAATAAAATTCTCAGAGGAACTATGATCTTAAAACTGGGTCAGCGATCTTTTCCTAGAAAGGGCCAGTTAAAACGTAAAACCATTCCTAGTTGGGGCTGTGCAAACACAGACAGAGGGTCACATTTGGCCCACAGACCATGGTTTGCAAGCCCTGGCCCAGAGCAGTGGTGAGCAGTCATATCTGCCTACATTTATATTGCATTCCAAATGAAAAGAATTTCATAGCATCCTAGCAGGGAAGTGTATATTGTTATAGTTTACGTTATCAACTTCAATGAATAGGAATGTTCCTGAGAGAATCTGCATTCGTTTTAAGTCATTAAAATGTTAATTGAGGAGTAGCAAGAAGGGAGCTTTCTGATCTTTAGGGCCTAAGTTCCATGTGGAACTAAAAGGTGCATCATCTACGTGGCTCCTTGTAGCGAAAGGCCAAGGGTTGTCAGTGGAACAAACAGTATCCAGATTCTGGTTGGCCCCGTCACTTCGTTTTATTTTCAAAGGAAGAGTCTAGCCTTCCTCTTTTCTGAAATTTTGGTCTCCACCATCTAATATTTGCTACAAATCATGTGGCATTAGTTTATCGTTAGTGATAATGATAACTAAGCATATTTTTATATGCTTCCTTTTTTTCAATATATTTTTATTGATTTCAGAGAGGAAGGGAGAGGGAGAGAGATAGAAACATCAATGATGAAAGAGAATCATTGATCAGATGCCTCCTGCATGCCCCCTACTGGGTATTGAGTCCGCAACCCGGGCATGTGCCCTTGACCGGAATTGAAACTGGGACCTTTCAGTCAACAGGCCGATGCTCTATCCACTGAGCCAAATTGGCTAGGGCATGCTTAACTTTGTTACACACACTATCTAATTTGACAGTATGAGGTGGGTGCTTATATGGATGATGAACTGGGACTGAGAGAGGTGATATGATTTGACTAATGTCACAGAATTAATCTACCTGTAATAGACTTTTTTTGGTTTCTGCCAGCACAGTACTCTTTGCCTTTCTTCTGGTAGTAGAAGAAACATATCTACCATCCATTCCCCACAGGGAAGGATTCTGGTAGATCTGTCACTTACATGGTCCTGCTTGTCCCTGGCCTAAACTAGCAAGTGTGGGCAAGTCACCATAATGGATAGTCAGGGTGGATGCAGTAATAGTTTGAGGAGTGACCATGTGTTCCTTGCAGGACAGAGGCCAGGGCAATGGGTATGGGTGCTGGGAGAGAAATGATCTCTCTGCTTTTAGGACAGTGATGTGTCACATATATTTAGGGTATTGGTGGCCTTCTCTGTTATTACACAAACACAGCCTGGTGGTGAGTAAAGCCAACATTGAGGAAAGCAGAACTGAGATATGGAAAGAAAGTGAATAGTTGAGGCTAGTGCCAATCCTCAGACTTATCAGTATCAAAGGCCAACAAATGCTCCTTTTGTTAAAGCTAGAGTTGGATTTCTATTAATGGAAGAGGAAAATCCTGATTAATATAATACTAGAGCCAGAATTTGACTCAATCCCTCTGATTATGTAACTATATTAATTACTATAAGTCTTCATTAAAGACAATTTTGAGATGGGAGTCATATCATTAAAGTATAATAAGATAAAATATAGAAATTGTACCTAAAGGCCCTATGCATAGCCCCAATCATGATAAATAGCATTTTTGTTATAATTACCTTTTGGTGTTTTTCCATGAACACTTTGATGACAGGACTGTATCTTAGCCACCCTTGTTATCCTTCTGCTAAGCCCAGTTCCTAGGCCTTAGAAGTGCTCAATACATACCATTTGAATAAACAAACATTTATAGTAATTTCTTATAAGAGAATGTTACCTATTGTTTCAAGTTATCTTAGAATACTCGTGTCCAAGATAGCAGCATGTCCTAATCTCTAACTTTTCTCAGTTCTTTGCTTAAAAGATTGAACCTCATCTGAGAGGTTTCTCACAGAGGCTCTGACACACTGTGTCATGCACATCACTCTTCTCCCCATCTTACTTTAGTGTTTTTGATAATATCTATCATCTACAGAAATATCTGTAGTATATCACTGTCACTAGAATGTAAGCTCTTGAGAGTAGTGCCTGGCATGCAAAAGACTCTCAAAAATAATTGAACGATTGAATGTTTACATTGCAAACAGTGTGTAACTGGGGTGCATTTATCTCCACATTTCTAATACCTTCCAGCACCTTTTAAATATTGATTTAAATTTTATAATTAAAAACATTAACAGTTAAATGTAATGTTTTTATATTCCAATGTAATGAATACGTTTTAAAAATTATGAAATGTGCTTTTAAGTAAAATATTTTGCCATTGTGTGAACTCTGAATCTAAAAGTCTTTTACTAAATCCATACTTGTAATCACATTGATTAACACAGTATTGCCTTAAGACAATCTGCTAAATCAACCATCTGTTTGCTCATGTTGTTTTGGTAATGATATCTTAGCCCAGATTAACTGTAATGATATATTGAAGCTTAGTGAAATCTACGGGTATATCATGACTGATCCAAATAAACTGGACAGATGTTATTTTTTTAAATACTTTTCTTAACTTTGATTTTTTAATATAACCCAATGCAATTTTCTGCAATCATCATTTTAAGTAAATACAGATATGAAACCAAAGCAATGATACCTTACTAATAAAATTATATTTTTTAAAACTGTATATTTCAAAAATAATATATTTATCTAAGAAAATTTCAGGTAAAAATATCTTATGGTAGAGTGATCATGAAAAGAATGGTATCCTGACAGATTAACTAGAGAACATATATAATTTTCACTTCTTGTTTTATTAATCTCCCAGTTAGATTGACTTTAAAATAGCATTTCAGAAACTGTGGCAATCACAGTTTCTGAAACTAATTGTTCCCTCTCTCCTGATATATGTGCCTAAGATTGCTCTTATTGGTAACCTTTAGAGTCATTGAAAATGGCATAGTAGGTATTTTTCCATGAATACCATGAACTTTTAAAAAATATTATATTGAAATTACAATACAAATCAGCAGCCCTGTGTAATTATAATAATAACAGTGCATTGTCTCTTGCTGACTCCAAATGTCTAGCTCCTTGCTCTTTATTTCTCCAGTTATCAGAGAGAACAGCTGTGGCTTTACATGGAATGCACCTGGCAGCTTGAATCATCCAGATGCCAACTCCTGCTTGAAAAAGAAAAAGGATTGTTTGTTTGTTTGGTGTTGAGTTGTATGAATTCTTTATATATGTTGAATATTAACCCCTTGTTGAAGCTGTTGTATGCAAATCTCTTCTATTTGGTTAGTTGCCTTTTTGTTTTGTTGGTGGTTTATTTTGCTGTGCGGAAGCTTTTTAGTTTGACATAGTCCTATTCAAACCTTATTTTTACCTTTACTTCCTTTGCCTTTGGGGTCAAATTCTTAAAATTTGTTCTCTAAGACCAAAGTCCATAAGGTTACCACCCATGTTGTCTTCCATGTAATTTACTGATTCAAATCTTATATTTAGATCTTTGATCCATTTTGAATTAATTTTTGTACATGGCAACAAGCTGTAATCTAGTTTCATTCTTTTGCAGGTGCCAAGACATGAAGACAACCAAATTATCCTTTGATAGATGATTGGATAAAGAAGATGCAGTACATATATACTATGGAATACTATTCAGGCATAAGAAGAGATGAAATACTGCCATTTACCACATCGTGGATGGACCTTGAGAATATTATGTTAAGCAAAACAAGTCAATCAGAAAAAGCTAAGAACCATATGACTTCACTCATATGTGGGATATAAAACTGAAACTCATAGTCACAGATAACAGTATGGTGGTTACCAGTGGGAAGGGGGTAAGGGGTAGTAAAGGGTAAAGGGGGCCAAATATGTGGTGGCAAAAGACAGTTTAACTATGGGTGGTGGGTACACAATGCAATATACAGGTCATGTATCATAGAAATGTACCCTAAAAATCTATATAATATTAACCAACTAGTGGCCTGGTGCATGAAATTCATGCATGGAGGGAGGATTCCCTCGGCCCAGCCTACACCCTCTCCAATCAGGGACCCCTTGGGGGATCTCCAATCGGGGACCCCTTGGGGGATTGGGCCTAAACCAGCAGTTGGACATCCCTCTCACAATCTGGGACTGCTAGCTCCTAACTGCTCACCTGCCTGCTTGCCTGATTGCCCCTATCTGCCTCTGCCTGCCTGCCTGATTGCCCCTAACCCCTCTGCCTGCATGCCTGATTGCCCCTAACTGCCTCTGCCTGCCAGCCTGGTTGCCCCCAACTGCCCTCCCCTGCTGGCCTGGTTTCCCCCAACAGCTCTCCCCTGCTGGCCTGATCTTGCTCCCAACTGCCCTTCCCTGCCAGCCTGATTGCCCCTAATTGCCTCTACCTGCCTGATCACCCCTAACTGCCCTCCCCTGCCAGCCTGATCTCGCCCCCAACTGCCCTCCTCTGTTGGCCAATTTGATTCTGATAGGTTGGTTTCTATGCCAGTCAGTGTCAAAAGCTCTGCCTCCTAGGCAGCCATTGGCTCCTCACACTTCACCCAGATTTGGTTCTGATTGGTCGGTTTCTATGCCAGTCAGCATCTCTGGGCCTACCAACGAGGCCTGATCATCAAGGCGGGGCTGATCAGCAGCCCCGGTGGAGGCCTGGAGAGAAATGGAGGTGTGGCTGCTGGCCCAGCCCGGGGAGAGAGAGAGAGAGGCAAGTGCTGATCAACAGCTGCCACACAGGCTATGGATCAGACCCTGCTTCTCTCTTCAGGCCTCTCTCTGGGCCTGATTCACAGCCCCCTCAGCAGTCAGTGCTGGGTCGCCATGGCAACCCAGCGCTGACTGCAGGACTGACTTCCATTTGGTCAAGCCTACAGTCGTGACGGACCCAGGGTTTTTATATATTAGGATGTCACTCCAATAAACTTAATTTTAAAAAGAAAAAAAGCACTCCTTCTCAAAGTAATGTTTATTTCAAAGGAAATGAGTTTAGGTAGAGATTAAAGAAGAGAAATGTGGTGGAAAGGAATCAGGCTTCCATTGAATTTTCACCTGTAACAAAGGGAGATGACAGGTCTTTAAAATACCAGTTCTCTGGACAAGGGATCACTTCCTTCTATTTGAAAAGTATAAGTAAAGTCTCAGCTCACACTTCTCTGTAAAAATGGGTGATCTGGCTGTAGTTCCTACCCTCCTTTTTAAAATGAAGTTTGGCCAAGTTTTTTCCTCCCTATTTCAGGAAAGGATAACTATGTGATGTTTACACAATAGACTGAGCCACCAGAAATATCATAAATTGGAGCCATGTGGGAGGAGGGCAGGCAAGGTTTTATGTGTATTGTGTCAAAATGCAATAGTTTACATAAAATTATAAATACAGGATGATTAATTACTTGAACACAATAAATGACCACAGTTGATTTAGACTTATTTGTTTCATAAGGATCATACTAAAATGCTGAATTTGCAAGTGCCTAGTATTGATTACCTAAAGAGGTCTATCTATTTCTAATTATTTATCCTCATGTTCCACAGAGGAAAATTTCCAAGTGATACTCACTTTTGAATTGAGACCAAAAGAAGAAAACCAAACCACCATAATTACAGATGTATTCAAGAAAAATAGATTTATTCTTTGCATTTTCTTTTGAGAAAAAAAATTCCTTTTTTGCTATTCAAATCATGAATTATAACTCAACTGGATTTGGTAATTTTCATCACAATAAATTTACCCCTTCATATAAAAAATGTAAATTCATTATTTACATCTCATATTCTCACACTTTATACCTATATGTTAACACATATACATTAAGACTGAAGTATTTTTCTTCAGCTTCTCATTAATTCCCACTAAGAATTCCTGGAGGCATTTTGCAGCTCTTCTTCTTCCACTATAAATTTATTATATACATATAGTATTCTTTTTGACTGAGAATATATAAAAAATAATGCCTTTCTTCCACCCCATTTGAATAACTATGAAAAAAATCTATGTTCTTCCACTACTTAATACTTGAATCATATCCACTTACTTTTCAGTTCACAAGTGTTACCAGGACAGTCTTATAAATGTGACTATTATAAAATAACTTTATAACCCCCAAATTAATACATAATCCATGGTAAAACTAAACCTAAGAACATATATTTAGTATTTTTGCTAACATCCTCAAAAATGTTTCTTTAGCTTACCACTAGGTAGTTATCCCATATTCTAATCAACACCACCAACCATTCTCATTTCAAATATATTAATGCTCAATCATCTTAGTTCTTACTCTAGCTAAAATAAGCTGGCTTAGTCAATGCCTTTCCCACAGAACCTGCAATTCTGACAACCATATCTCAGAGAATTACCAACATCTAGGGACAACTGTAATCTATAAGTTTTGTTGTTCAGAACTCTAAACAGCTTCCACTTACAGACTAACCAAGAAATAAAAGACAAAGCAATGTTTGGAGAAACTCGGGGGGAAAAATCTTTTTTAATTAAAGTCAAGCACACACAAAAAAATGATTTAAACCCCTATAATTGACCACTGCTAGTTACAATACCAGTTACATATTTTTAATTAAGAAGTCAGCATTTTTAAATTATTTGCTATCTCGTCTAATGAAAGGCTAATATGCAAATCGACCAGATGGCGGAAGGACCAGTTGATATAATGCACACTGACCACCAGGGGGCAGACACTCAATCCAGGAGCTGCCCCTTGGTGGTCAGTGTGCTCCCACAGGGAAAGCGCCGCTCAGCCAGAAGCTGGGCTCACGGCTGGCAAGCGCAGCAGGGGTGGCAGGAGCCTCTCCCACCTCCACAGCAGTGCTAAGGATGTCTGACTGATGGCTTAGGCCCACACCCGTGAGAGGGCACAGGCTGGGCTAAGGGAACCGCCCCCACCCCCAGTGCATAAATTTCATGCACTGGGCCTCTAGTATTTAATAAGAGTCAGAATCTGTTTGTACCCACTGACATTTGTAAATTCCATCTCCTGCCACTGGTCCCAACACAAGCTCAGGTGACTGGCATGCAGTGTACCTGCCCCTCAAGGCATTGGATATTCCCCACCAGCCTTAGCAGTGATGATCACAACTCTCTCCCACAATCTCCTGGGTGGGAAATAAACCTTCACTGACCTATGGCTTTCAAGCTCATCATATTCTCTCAGCTTCCAGGCCTCTGTCTAGTGAATCAGCTTTCTTCTCCTTTGATATTATTCAATTCCCTATAGGACACCACTGTTTTTAAGAAATTGCTTCACCCCACACTTATTAGCTCATTGTGTCCTTCTTTCCAGTCCAACCTCTATAAGGCAAAGAGCATCATATGAATGGCTCTTAGGTGCCTAGTATCATTATTTTGGAGATACACACTCTCAAAAATATGACCCTTGCTTGGATGGCATGGCTCAGTGAACCTGTGAACCTGTGACCCTGGAGGTCATGGTTCTATTTCCCATCAGGGCACATGCCCAGATTTTGGGCTTGATCCCCAGTAGGGGGTGTGCAGGAGGCAGCTGATCAATGACTCTCATCATTGATGTTTTTGTCTCTCTCCTCCCTTCCTCACTGAAATCAATAAAAATATATATATTTTTAAAAAATATGATCCTCATATATCCTCTAGTCACACTAACAGTTAAAAACTTAACCATGACTTAAAAAGAGGATAGTACAAGCCCCTGCATATTGCTTCATCCCACACTTATTAGCTCACTGTTATTAAATCACTAAATGTTGTATTTAAAATATCAGACTAGAGCTGTTGTTCTTCACCTCCTCAGGTACAGGCACAGTCCTTCATGTCTTTAGAAAGCTTTCTATGTTATTTTAATGTGCAGCCAGTGATGAGACCTATTGTGCTGGAAAGTCTGATTGACAACTAGCTTTCCGATGTAGTTTAGAAAATCAACATGGTGAAGACAAAGATACTAACCCATAGCTTCTCAAACTTCAGTGTGCACAAGAGTCATCTGCTGTTCTGTTAAACATACATGGTTCTGGCGCTTAATCTCCAGAGAATCAGATTCCTGGTCTATCATGGGGATCCAGAACTTGCATTTTCACCAAGAGGCCCTGATGATTCTGATGGAGTACTCATCAGACCAAACTTTGAGCAAGGTCACTCAGAATCCAGTTGGTACCTGGATCTGGGGTGGTGATACTTCACACCATAATGAGGAGGCCCAGAATCAACAATCAACATAAATATCTTGAAAAAAACGAAACTATTTCATAAATTTATATTACTATCCTGTATTTCACTATTTATTCTTCTTCTAGATAAAAATAGGTTATCAAAATCAGTTTTGTAAAAAAAAAAAAATCAGTTTTGTTTTACAAGCACTAGATTGATGTTTATAGCACTTTGAAAATTATTCTCCCTTTGGCATCATTGTAACTTATTTAGAAATTTAAAACTGTTGAGATTTCGTGTTTTGAAAAACTAGGATGAAAAATATGAAAACAAAGACAGAAAGGGGAAAAATAGGACTTTAGTTGTTCATACATGTGTGTATGTGCATATGATTTCCTTTTCTTGTTTGGGGGGAAAAGGAGCAGAGACGGGTAACAAAAGCCAACTTAAAGGTTTTAACTTGAAATTACTAAAGCTTTCAACTAATGTACACATAAAATAAAATTCTGTGACTCTTGCTCATTTTTGTTCAATGTGACCAAATTGTCTTAATCATGTACTACGAAGACTATTAAAAACATGTCTGTTTCTTAAGATACAAATTTTTCATAAGCAAAAACCTGGGAAGGAAACAGAGCTCCCGAAAGTAAAAGACACACCGTTATTTTTTCCATCCATAAGTACTTAGAAACTAAATGTCAATGTACATGTAAAATGTAACACGTAACAGGAAAAACTGCCTCATGCTATACAATGCATAGCAATGTTAGCTGACACAGAATGGATACACTATAGTTATCTCTGTTCCATTTTTTAGACAAACGTTTCCTGAATGAGGTCAATAAAAATTCATATTTGTTCTTTTAAATTCTTTAAATTTTAAAATTGAGAACAAGAATTTTATTTAGTCAATTTTAGTCTCTTCCTCCAAATCAAGGCCTGAAATTCAACTACCTGAAACCATCTGAATCCTCCCTCCTAAGAGCAGGCACACCTGCAGAAGATCAAAGTTCTCATTGACCTTGGGAATGCAGCAGTTTCAAAGGAATAATCTCATTTAGTGAAAAGAAAACCATATGCGAATCAACATTAACTGCTCTTAGCCCACATCAGGGATGATGGCTCCCTTGGCACGGGTTTGAATTTTGAACTAAGGAATTTGGCCTGAGCTTCTTCGAGCTTAGCCAGGACAGATTGATAAAGAGGTACAACATTAGCTTAATCAGTTGCTCCATATTTCTGAAGTTTTTCTAAATAAATCCCTCATAAGTTTGTTTTCAATAGAAATACAGAAAGGGTGTTTTCATACATATTTAACTTCTGAAATCAGAGCATTAGAGAGAACTGGGCTTAGCAAATATGAGTAACAACAATTACTAACACTTCTATTGAATACCTACTCTATGCCAGGGACTAGTCGAGGAGTTTTATATACTTTATTTCTAACATATACAGTAATCCCCCTAAAGCAACTGTTATCATCCCCACTGTACAGATGAGAAAAGTAAGGCTGAGTGATTTTCCCAAATGCAGATTAATTACAGGGACAACGAAATACTTATAATGCAATATGTTCCATAAGCATTGAATCACATTTTTTTTACCTTCTGTTCCATATTTAAAGAGTAAACAGCTAACTTTTATTTAGTGTTTACTATGTGTTAGGCACTGTTCTGAGTGCTTTATGTACATTAATTCTTTTAATGTTTCTAATAACTCTGTGAAAAAATAGTTATTATTTCCATTGTACCAGTGGTGAAACTGAGGCACAAAGAGGTCGAGGAACTTGCCTAAAGTCTCAAAGCTGATAAATGGAGGACCCATGATTTAAGCCAGGCAATTAGTTTAAGATTATGTGCTTTAAAATTTCATTATCAAAACATGCAATTTACATGCTCCAACCGTGTACGCCAGGACTTATCATAACAAGACAGAATGTCAATGTGAGTAATTCTAGTTAATAAAAAGGAAGATGCTAATCTTCTACCTGCCAAAATTTGGGCAGGAGAGACCAGACATCAGAGACACTGTGCTGTCTATGTGGACTCCTGGGTCTTCTAGCAGTCAAGAAATTTCAGAGTAACAAGGATTTCATCCTAAATGAAGGTGTTTCTGGAAACCCTTTAGTATATCTCAACGGTACAACAAACAGCAAATGGGAGGAGGTGCACTAGTAGATAAACAGCATTGCAGTGGTGGCCTTTTCTGAATTTTAGCATCACAACTGATACACAAAGATAAACATAATGAGTCTCCCTGGAAATAAATACTTATCACTTCATAAAGGACTAGCGATCTAACAGGGAAAATGTTTATAGTAGTTTCTGCAGGCTTTGTCAAATTTGAAGCAGAGAAAAATCGATGATTATCAACCCGTCTTGTGATAACTGGACATGATGTAACAGCTTGAGTTCAGAGATTTGCTCTGCAAACGCCATAAGACTTGTTAGCAAATAATAATAATTCCATTAAAATGAAAAAATATCTGTACCTGCAGATGAAAAAAAAAATTGCAACATTCTTTTACTTAATAAAAGAGCAAATATCAACGCTGAATTCAAATATATGCAATGCCAAAATTTTTAAGTATGAGGTCCTCAGAAAAATTGGTCTCTAAGCTTTGGTGTTATTTCCTTTCTCTACCCTGGTCTCCTTTCCTCTCCTGGGAGTTCAGTCCAGGACAATTACAGGGTTGCTGTCACAGCAGCTGTCCCTGTGGCATGGTGCTGATTTTCTGCACGCAAAAATGTGGACTCCAGAGAGATATGATGGTGTGAGTTAACATGAAGTCTGATTCTAGTCTTCTGGGAAGACAGAGGTTTATTGTGTTATGAGGGGGAAAAAATACTGAGTAGTAGTTCTCTCCTTAGAATGCTGATTGTTGTTCTAGTTTTATTTAACCACTAATACTCTGAAATGAATTATTTATATAGAATTAATAAAGTGTATGCATAAATAACTTAAGAAATTTTTAACCCCCAATTTCTGATCCATATATATAATTTAATGAATAAACAGAAAAACAAGGGAAATGGCAAAAGGATTTGCATTTAAAGTGAGTGTATTGTTTTCTTAACCTAAATGGAAAACGTGGTTTTGAAAATTTCATATTCTTTCTCAAGCTATAAAACCTATTAAGGTGACTTTTAAAAAACCTTCCTTTTTTGGTCTCTCAGAATTGTCAGATCCATTTAAGAACAAATACCCACCTTTCTAAACTTGACTGCTCATTACCGGCAAAAGAGGGTTTCCATACAATCTTTCAGAAACCTCGAAATGCATGGTGCTTGATAACTAAGTGCTCATTGTGACTACAGTCAAAGCTGGGTATCACAGACTAAGTTATTTTTTTCTTTTGAAATATAAATACTGCAACTTAGGTGGCATGGCACTATTGAAAACAGCTTGCCATATGCCTTTGATTTCACTGAGAGACATGCCATCTGCCACCACATTCAATAATGATTCCAAAGAAATGTAAAAGGAGGAGGAGAAAGAGGAGAAGGAGGAGGAGAAGGAGGAGGAGGAGGAGGAGGAGGAGGAGGAGGAGGAGGAGGAGGAGGAGAACAGAAGATTATGATCAAATGCGAGAATGTTGCCCATGATGTGCAGTCTAGGATCTGTCCTGAAGTCAAAGGCAGACAGTATCAACTAAAGCCTTCCTTTTTCTGTAGGCGATGAAAGGACTACAATGCAGTTCACTCAGCATGATTATTGATATAGGTTTAGAAAGAAGTCTTTGATATGAAAGTAAAACCCAAACGTCCTAGGGCAAGTTATATTTTAAAGGAGTTTTGATCCAGGGACTGAAATTAAAAATAGAGAGAACTTACTTATATACAATTACTTTATTTGTAAAAATTCATTATCTTCATGGAGGGGGGCAGAGAAAGAAGAAAATAGAAAAAAATTAAAGATGTGGGGGGGCGTACTTAGATTGAGGAAAATATCTAAATCTATTTTTGTACTATATTTTATCAAGTGTGAAGTCCAGTGTATATTTTAACTCCACATAATAAAATTACTGTAACAAATCCCTTAAGGTGATCTTAAAAAAACAGAATTAATTTTTCTAGAAAGCTTAAAAATAGAAATAAAAAATGCATCCAGACAGCCCTCATCATCAATATTTTGCTAAAGAAATTGTAAAAAGAAAAATAAATTATAAATTTTACAGGAAAACATTTTACAAATAATTGTATGCTTATTTGACTTTGTTTACTTGAAAAATAAAGGTTCAAACCCTATGGAGCAAATTCCAGCTAAGAGAATACCATATGAACAATGCAGCTGGATTGTGACCAAATTTCTTCCTTGTAAAAGGAAAAAAGAAAAACATGTTACTAAGCTGTAAAACTAGTTTTGAGAATGAAATGCAATTCTGTTTCAGAAACCTATAGCCAATACTACAAGATAACCTTGTACCGAGCTTGTGAAATATATATATATAAAATGTTTTATCCCAGATACCCAAGGGAAAAAATGTTTTCTGAATAACTGAATTTCCAGTACTCTTCTAAGAAATAAAATTTGATGGAAATAGATGCAGCTCCCCAGAAGTGACTAATTATAAGAAATCATATTTGACCTGCCTTAGAAATTCCATGTTAGCATTTACTGAAAAGTATGCAATGGGCATCTACACTGAGTGGCCAGATTATTATGATCTCTGAACACATAATAATCTGGCCACTCAGTGTATATACATATATATATTAGAGGCCTGTTGCATGAATTCGTGCATGGGTGGGGTATGGCCAGCCTGGCTAGGGGGTGGGGACATGGGCAGTTGGCCGGCCTGCCTGCTGGTCGAACTCCTGGTCGAGGGGACAATTTGCATATTAGCCTTTTATTATATAGGATACACACTGAGTGGCCAGATTATTATGCATTCAGAAATCATAATAATCTGGCCACTCAGTGTATAAAGGCATCTATAATAATAAAAGCGTAATATGCTAATTAGACAGGACATCCTTCCCAACAGCCCTCCTGACGAAGCTGGGGCTGCAGCCTCGGAATCGAGGAAGCCACCGGGGCTGCGAGGGAGGGATCCAGGCAGCCACGGTGGCTGCGAAGCCCTACTCTTGCACGAATTTCATGCACCAGGCCTCTAGTAAGAAGTATAAAAAGAAGCTGAGACATATGGCACTTATACATAAAGTCAAATTGCTAATAAGAGTTGGAATCAGAAGTGAATTAGGTTTTCTGATGCCATGTCAGAGCTCCTTGTACTCAAGCACCCTCTCCTCAACCAAACATACCAGTGCTGCAACTTTCAGCGTCTGATATACAATCCCATATAGTTACCCTCATGTTTTCCATCTTCTGTGAGTGGAAGTGCTTTGAAAGCAGCAACATTTTAAGGTGTTCTCAGCAACAGACACCTCTATAAATTAAAGCTTTAAGACTTTACTAGGGAAAGCGAGGAGAGGTATCTTTATGTCACAATTTATCACAAGCTACTTATATGACAAGTTACGTATGCATGGAATACATATGATAGCAAATAATATGTTCCTGCTAATAATATCACATATTGATATATTAGAGTTATCGTTTGATCAGTACAATTAGACAATCAGACATTATATAACAGGGTTCACGTAAACATCACACAATGTGCTTATCCAGGTCAAATGTGTGCATGAAATTTATTAAAATCTGTTATCATAGCATGGTAGTGTTAGAATTTTGAGTTTTTAAATGAATAATCATTCTGCAAATCATACAATAATTTATTCGTGGAGAAGTTCTAATTTCAGAAACTCTTTTGTTGCTGTGGAAATAGAACTTGAAAGGCAGGGGATACCAAACCTAGGACGTCTCTCAGGGAAATCTTCAAAGGCAGGATGAGTGGGCCAAATTTCTTGTAGAAAAAAATAAGTCCTTGATTAATTTTTCTGAATCATATCACATCTACCACTCCTAGAAATATATAGTTATTAATAGAAAAAGAAAGCAATGAGAGCTGAGAAAAGATAAGGAAAGTAAAGCAGATAATAAGTCTTCCTCACAGAACAATTCTTGGGGGATAAAACTGAGTCAAAATACCCCAGGGCCATGAGATTGTGGTTATGTCTAGTAGGGAGGATAGAGCAGGTATGTGAATGGAGGGATTGAGAGAGTCTGGTCGGAGACCCTGATCTGTCCTTTGTCTATCTCTTGAAACAAGCCAGGAGTTCCTAACTCAGGTGGGAGAGCTCCTTTCACTTAGTCAAGCTAGGCTCATAAAAGTTCATTTTCTGTATGCTAATAAAATATTATTCAGAGTTCTTCCTATGAAAATCACACATCAAGTAAGAAGGTGGATGAAATGACCTCCAAGGTCTCTTTTAGCTTTAACAAGAGAATTTGATGATAAGTAAAAAAAAAAAAAAAAAAAAAAAAGCATACTAATATCTTTAATAAATAAAATGTTGGAAATTTTTATTAAAAATCAATGATTCAGGGACTCTTTTATCCAAAGGGCAGGAGAATGGGAAGCTAAATTTAGACAACCAAATTTTTGTCCCTAGATAGTGGATACAATTCTCTCAATTGATATTTAAATAAATTCGTGCAATTCCTTTTTTCCCCCATCTGCCAGTTGCTCTTTTTCACTCGCCGGTTTAGGAATTTGCTTGACTCCTTTCCTCTACTTAATGACTATGTTTAATGAAGTATTTGGCTAGGTGCCTAGAGGTTCTTGGTTGTTGGGTGCCATATAAACAAAATTAATTAC
Source organism: Cnephaeus nilssonii (assembly GCF_951640355.1). Lineage (NCBI taxonomy): Eukaryota > Metazoa > Chordata > Mammalia > Chiroptera > Vespertilionidae > Cnephaeus > Cnephaeus nilssonii. Next base: position 33,827,765 of record NC_137080.1, read on the forward strand.
AAATTTCAGTGCCAATATCAGATCACCGGAAATGAGAGGTTGGTTGCCAAAAAAAAAAAACAAACAAACAGATAGTAGTGAAAACTTCAACAAATAATAATATGCTTTAAAAAATATTTATTGATTTTAAAAGACAGAGGAAGGAGAGAAGAGAGAGATCAATTTGTTGTTACACTTACTTATGTCTTCATTGGTTGGTTCTTGCATATGCCCTGACCAGGGATTGAACCCACAACCTTGGTGCATAGGGACAACATTCTAAACATCTGTGCTACCCAGTCAGGGCATAGTATGCTTTTTAAATACGTCAAAGATATATAAAAATTAATATAAATTATTCTATATTTGCAAACATTTGCATAGTGTTTCTTTTTTTCAAATATTCTCATATACATTATTTCCTTTGGTTGTGAAAGCAAACTTCATGTTCTGGCTACTACAGATATTATCAACTTCATTTTGCAAAATTAAGGAACAAAATTCAGAGCTGTCATAAACATTTTTTTTTCATTCACTCAACAAATCCTTATTGAAAACCTACTAAGTGCCAGATGTCACAGTAGGAGTTATAGGGTTACCAACCATCCCAGTTTGTCCAGAGCTGAGGAATTCCCTGGAATGCACACATTTAGTGCCAAAACAGGACCTTCCTGGGCAAACTGGGATGGTTGGTCACCCTAACACAATTTGGGTCTCTTAACAGCACATCATGGCTCAAATCACAAAAGAAGCTATATGCCAGATGGAGATCTCTCATCTCTCTCTTACATTATCCATTCCTCACTCAGGACTTCTCTTCTGGGCCCCACTCCCAGCTCTCTACCAAAATGTATCTTCAATGTTGTCAGTGACCCCCTAAGCACAAAAAGATCCTCCTGCTCCCCAATTAATCTGATCCATTTACATTCAACTCCCTGGTATACCCTTTGAGAGAGGAGTTAAAGCAATTCAATCTTGTTTCCCCTTTGCCTTTCTCTCTCCTTTAGTAATGCCTACATTTTCCCATATAAATGTCCATCACTAACCCCTGAAGCCCAAGTTTACATCCCTAGGGGCAATATGACACATGGATGTGTCTGGTAGAAAGAGCCCCTCTGCCACTGGCCATCCCACCAAGTATTCAAATGAACCAAATCTCAAAATAAAGTGGTTTTGCTTCCTCCACAACCAATTCCTCCTCTCAACTCTGTTGTTCGGCAACATCCCTTGGTACACAGGTCTGAATCTCAGTCATCATTGGTTCTTTTCACCACATCTAATGTGTCGCCAGTGTTTATAGCAAGCAGTTCTTTAAAAGGTTTTTCACATGTCTTTGCTTTTCCTGCTGTTACCACCCTTACTGAGTTCCTCTTTCTGCCTCTTGGATTGCAGCTACAATCTCCCCCCCCCCCCACACACACACACACACACTCATTTCTTTCTTTACTGCACTTGAGTCTACACTGCTCCCAGGTGAAAGAACATTCTGGTCTTCATTCCTAATATGCTTTATATACACCCCACTGTCCAGCCAAAAGAAATTGCTCGCCATGCAGTCCTTTCCTCTCTATGCCTTTGCGTATGTTATTCTTTACATATGAAATATTTCTACCTGTCATGCCAATCTGAAATGTCAGTTTCACAGAATTATTTTGCAGTTCCAAAGGAGGCCAGGAGGCCAGCAATCCCTCCTTTGAACCCAGTTCACCTTGTACCCCTGAATGATTCATTTCACCTGCTTTGTATTTTAATTATTTGCATCCTCATCTTAGTTTTTCCCAACTAGATTGTGTACTGCTTGAGACCAAGATTGTGTCTGACTCATTCCAGAATACCACAGGCATTCATTAAGTTTCTATTAAAGACTAAGTTGCTCTAACTCCTCTCCTAATCTTAGCTTTAAAATATGTATTTTGTAAATAAGTCATTTTGGATATTTGAAATTTGGTGGGATTTAAATACATAAGGAATGCATAAACACGGTTATTAAACACACACACACAGAAATACCCAAGGACTTTGCAACATCACATGCAACATATGTGAGTACAGAGGCATTCCCTCCACGAGCATTACTTCAGCGTGTGTGTTTGTACACACGTGTCAGCCCCGCCAGCTCCTTATCAGCTCCCCTGCAGAAAAGGCCAAAGAGAAGGAGAGCTATTCTAGGATGGCAATCACTTGTGTTCAGAAAATAGACTTTAATTGAGTAATTTTTCAGATGATTGAAATTGAATTGGTATTGCATTACTGAAAGAATGAATGCCTTCTGGGGGCCTAAACTGTTTCTCCCCATTCAGAGGGGGCCACGGTGTAAGTATGAGATGCATGCAGTTTGGGAATTATAAATATTTGGATTTTAGAACAATCCCCAAAGAAACCCATCAAGTTGGGCTTAAAGAGTTTCACTTAATTAACGTGAAGCCAATTAAAATATTGAAATGAAAGGCTCATCACGTTATTTGTTAAATCTTTATGAAGACAATTTCAAAAATAGCAAAGTTGAAGAAGAGTCATTTTTCATGTTTTCAAAATGTTCTCCTAAAGGCTTTGGGTCTGCATTGGGAGGGAAAACGAGAGATGGATGAGAAGAAAATCATATTACATCTCACCTTATTTATTCACTGTCCCCGCCCCTTTAATACTGTTTGCCATCCTCAGGTTTCTTCAGCTATGCTAGAACACATCAGGGATTGCTACTTCAGGCAACTGTCAACACCCAGAGTGCTGAGACTTGTCTGTGCATCTTAATTACAGCGGACTCTTCCCTTGTTCTGAGCTGAGTTACATCAAGGCAAGGGGGAGATGAATGAGTGACCCATGCATCTGACATCTAATATCTGCTCCTTCAGATTTGGGGTTTGATTGAGTGTCTCCATCAGAGAGTTTGAGGAAACAAAGTCTTTTATCTTCTTTAAATAAATTCGTGCCCTGATGTGCCATTTACCTTCTCTGGCAGTTTTATTATTCAGAACAATGGGCTTTTGTAGTGGCACAATATTTTGGGCTGTTCTTTTTCCTCTCACGTTTACAAACAAAAACATTCAGTTTGATAACTTAAACAAGGATAAACAGAAGTAATACACAGCACTAAGACTGCAAAACTGCCATATTGTCATTGCTGTTGTTTTTTTTTTTTAAATAAAGGGTTTACTATGGAAAGGAAAATAGCCCCCACTTCTGTATTTAGATAATTACCTAAAATAAGTTCATTAAAGTGACTTTCCTATGGATGCATTGTAGTCACTATCTCTTTAAACTTCAATGTATACAGAATTTTATACAAGTCAGTTTAGGAACCATTAGGCCTCCGCTCTGCACAAGGATCCCAGACAAAGCTGAGTGTGGGGGAGACCTGGTCCGCTGAGTGTGGGAGCCCTGGCTTGGAGCTGCCCCTTCCCAAGAGACAGAGCACCTCTTTCTCAACATAAAGGCACCATCTGCTCTTTTAAAGATTTTCTGGCCCAGAGGGGTAACTCTTTCCCAACTGACATGCTAGGAAGGGGCATCTTTCTCTAATTCGCACGAAGGCACCACGTGTTTCCAGATGAATGGTGGAAACTGAACACAACCAAGGTTCAACAGGCTTCACTAATAGAAACACACACACACACACACACACACACAGAGAAGTTTTGCTAATCCAGCATTTATTTGCACTGAAGGTCGATTGATGGCAAGAAGGGAAATTGGAAAGACACTTGGGATTCTCGCAGAAGGTGTTCAGAAGGGTATGTGCCACTGGAGAAGGCACTGTGGGACGAATGGGTCCTGAGGAGAAGAGGATAGCAGATTTACGTCACCCAGTGCAGAGTCATTGCCAGGAGGACAAGTCGAATGGCATTACCATGAAGTGGAAGGCACCTTGGTGAGGTATGTTGCAGGTGGAATATGAAATCCATATTTGAGATGGTACTGCAGGAGGAGGACACACCCTGCGTTTAATAGAGAAATCCCCGAGGCAACAGAGGGTAACAAAGACCTGTGGTAACTGTGAGGTCATCCTTGGGAGGTATGGGCCAACCTAATTGCTCTCTTCTTCATTTCCCTGCAGGAGCTGATATAGAAAATCAACTGCTGGCCAAAAGCCTCTACTATGACTCCATGGTCTCTGCCTTGAGCTGGCTCTCGATGCCTCTTTGTACTCCTGGTGTTTCTCTCCTCTTTTTCCTATTGGGACTGTTTGAAGGCTTCCCCACTCTGCTCACTCTCCGACACACCACCTTCCCCTTTACTTATCTTAGATGTTAACTAACATTTTACAGAGAAATGGGAGATGGGCTGCTGACACCTTCCTCTATCTTAACCACCCATTCATTTAATAGGTATAGATTAAGGATTTACAGTAAAATGTGCTCTTCATAAAGAGATAAAGTGACAGGTGCCTGTGCTCATCAAGCTCACCCGCCCAAATAGAATGACCTGCATTGACATTCATTCTTCCTTTCTTCCTATCTGTTTTCTTAGATTTTTCTTATTAAATCTTAATATATGTTTATGGTTATCTTATTGGAAAATTACAGGGGAAGCCCAAATGGGATGTGTGATTCAAATGGCATCTCTCCATTCATTCTATTTTCAACAAGTATTTAACAAGCTCTTCATATTACCAGGCATTTGGATGGGAATAAAATATACAGAGAAGAATACTTCCTTAGTAAAGGTCATGCAGGACCAGATTTATTCAGACTCTGCCCTAGGCCACACATTTTGCATGGATTGTCTCCTCTTAGTAATTATTTTACCCATTCCTCCTGGCCCCGCCCCTTTAGCAATCATCAGCTTGCCCTTTATATTTATGGGCCTATTTTTGTTTTGTTTTGTTTATTCATTTGGTTTCTTTTTAGGTCTTTCTCTGTCTAACTTATTTCACTTACTTAATACTCTTTAGGTTCATCCATGTTAGAAATAGCAAGATGTCATTCTTTTTTATTGCTGAGTAGTATTATATATATATATATATATATATATATATATATATATATATATATATATATATACATACACACACACACATACATACCATATCTTATTTATCCATTCATCTATGGATGAACACCTAGGTTGCTTTCATATCTTGGCTATTGTAAATAATACTGCAATGAACAAAGAGGTGCAGATGTATTTTTCAATTAGGTTTTGTTTTCTTTACATGAACACCCAGAAGTAGAATTGCTGGGTTGTATGGCAACTTTATTTTTATTTTTGAAGAGTCATCATACTGTTTTCCACAGTGGCTGCACCAATTTACATTCCCACTAACAGTGTACAAAAGTTCCCTTTTCTCCACATCCTCACCAGCATTTGTTATTCATTGATTTTTTGATGATAGCCATTCTGACAGGTATGAGGTGATATGTCATTGTGGTTTTAACTTGCATTTCCCTGATGATTAGTGATATTGAGCATCTTTTTATATGTCTCTTGGCTATCTGTATGTACGCTCTGAAAAAAATATCTATCCAGATCCTCTACCAATTTTTTAACTTGATTGTTTTTGGTGTAAAGTCATATGAGTTCCTTATGTATTTTAAATAGTAACCCCTTGTTAGAGTTGTCATTTTTTAATACCTTCTCCCATGGAGTAGGTTGTCTGTTTTGTTTTGTTGATGGTTTCCTTCTTGTGTAAAAACTTTTAAGTTTGATGTAGCCCCATTGGTTTATTTTTTCTTTTGTTTCCCTTGCTCAAGGAGGCTTATCCAAAAAAAATATTGCTAAGAGCAATGTCACAGAGTTTATGCCTATGTTTTCTTCTAGGAGTTTTATGGTTTCAGGTCAGAGATTTATCTTTAAAAAAATCAATTAGAGCCACAAAAATGTTCAATGTCATGCCACTAAGGATTATTAAGGAAGAAAACAAGATGGCCTTTATGAACTATACTTGCTCTTAGTAATGGTAATGATGTATCTAATTCAATGATTTAAAACAATTCTATACTAAATTTAGCAATTTAAAATGATTCAACCCTGTAGTATACATACATATATTATATTTCATTGTCATATTTATTTTAGAGTTCAAAAATATAAAACCAATAGATCTTGCTTGTTAAGTTTTATTTATTTTATACATGTAAGAAAGCTCAGGAAACTACTTTGCTCACTAACAAACTGATATCTCAGACAAAATATGCATGTGTGTGTGTGTGTTTAGTGGGGGAAGGAGTTGAGCTTCATCTTTGGAAAAATTCATAATTTTATATCTCCAACTATCTTCTCTCTTTGACGCCATATAACTCAGTATGCTTACATTTCAAATAGTATTGAAGAAAATCTATTCAGAGAATTCCTAAATAAAGTATAATTATCTTTAAAAGAGACAAACAGAATTAGATTATGATTTCTATTATAATTATTGTCTGTTGTGGAAAATGACAGTTGAATGAATTTAGAAAATTAAGAAATAAACTTTTCAGTCCCATTTCACTATATCATTTTTTAAGAGAATTCTTGAATTAGCAAATCTCCTACTATAAAAATCTGAGAGACCGTTTCATTAATTTGCATCCCTCAACTCAACTCAGAAAAAAAAAAAATGCTATTTTGCTTAGCCCACAATTCTGTGGGCAAAATGATACACCTGCTTTAACCTGTATGATCAGACAACACTAATTTCAGAAACATTTTAGGAAAGACTGCTGCATTGACAAATCAATTTCTCAACTAAGTGTGCATAACACACTTGAACAATTCCTAGAGCAGGAAAGAATACAGAAGCATTTGTAAACTTTGCTAAATAGAATTTAAGGCCACAAGGGGTGAGGATGATAATTTTTTTTGTAAACCTGGTTAAAACCTTACTTTGATTTTAATCCCAGGGCCTGAGAGTTAGAGGGGACCATAGAGGTCATGTAGATATCAGGCTTTGTAATTCAATCTTGTGTTTACAGTTGAATTTCTCTTGTATCCCCTTTATCTCTTAACTAAACATAATTGTAGTGAATGCTAATAGCATGTGATCTCTTTGGGAAACTAGTCAACAGAATGATTAATTACTTGAGAGAAAGGTTAGGTGATAACTGAAATGAAAACGAGTGGTGTTTTTTATTCAACATTCAAAAACACATTTGACATTTTGTTGTAAACTATGTTGCTAGCAGCTGTGAGGGTGATTGTTTCGCCAGTGTTTAATTGCAGATGTTGGCAGATAGAAATTAGAAGCAAGTAGTAGTTTCTTTAGGGGATAGAATTAAATGTGTGAAAACATGAGATTACATCATCTTTTTCCGTTTTCTTCAAAACTGCTATGAAGAGCAGAGTTTTAGAATCTCTACTAATTATTATAAAGGTCTAATAACATCCTACCTAATAATAGACAAATATGCAAATTGACCACACCTCTGACACGCCCGCAAGCCATGCCCACCATCCAATCAGAGCAGGTATGCAAATTAACCCAACCAAGATGGCTACAGCCACAGAGAGCACGGTTTCCTAGGTAACAGAGGAAGCCAAGCTTTCCGCCTGCCCTTGCCAGGCCTAAGCCTCCACTCAAGCTACAAAGTTTCAATTATAGAAGGTAAACAAATTCAAACAAAAATGGCGGCAGAATGGAGCTTGAGAGAGCCGGCCAGGGTTGCCCCCGGCAACAGGGGAAGCAAAGCTTTCTGCACACCCTGGCCTGGCCCAGGCCTCCGCTTAAGGCTACAAAGTTTCAATTATAACCCCAACAGAAATGGCTGCCGGCCGCGGAGGGAGCCCCAGGCTTGACTCCGCTCCAGGCTACAGTTTCGATTGTAGAAGGTAAATAAATTCCAGATACCAGGGCCTCCGCTTGGGTTGCCAGGGGACATAGCTGGCCTGCAAACAACCACAGGCCCCTCGCTCAGGCCGCCCCACGCCCCAAGGGAACCCCACCCTGATCAGGGACACCATCAGGGCAAACCAGCTGGCCCCCACCCCTGTACCAGGCCTCTATCCTATCTAATAAAAGAGTAATATGAAGATTGATCATCACTGCAACACACAATATAGCTGCCCCCATGTGGTCAAAGATCCTGCCCCCATGTGGACACATGATGGCCACCACAGATGGCCAGCAGGAGAGGGCAGTTGGGAGGCACCCTGCCTGCAAGGGAGGGCAGTTGAGAGGGACCACCAGGCCTGCAAGGGAGGGCAGTTGGAGGTGATCAACCCTGCAGGAGAGGGCAGTTAGGGGTGACCAGGCCGGCAGAGGAGGGAAGTTGGGGGCAAACAGGCTGGCAGCAGAGTGGTTAGGGGGTGATCAGGCTGGCAGGCAGAAGCAGTTAGGGGCAATCAGGAAGGAAGGCAGGCAAGCAATTGGGAGCCAGCAGTCCTGGATTGTGAGAGGGATGTCCGACTGCCCGTACAGGCTGGGCTAAGGGACAACCCCCCTCCGTGCACGAATTTCATGCACCGGGCCTCTAGTTAACCATTAAATAGCTTTAAGCCTCCACTATTTATAAAAAGCCTGTCATTTTCATAAGTAAATTAGATAACAAAGAAGTCTCCATGGTCAAAGCAAAGAAAGAAAAATAAGGGTTTATTTTAATAATTAAATAAAGGAGGAGTTTTATTGAATTATTCAGATAATTGCTTCAATTCTGCCACTTAGCCTTGCTTGTGAAGACCTGACAAAATGCCCTTTCTCCTACGTTTAGTCTCCAGAGCAACCTAAAAGGATGCGGACAAACATTAATTTTGAATTATAAAATAGTCTCAGGAAGTGACAGCAATTTCAAGATTAATGTGTTTGTGTCCTGAGAACAGATTGCAGGAATGAAGAAGATGTGCTTAAAACTTTTTCTTTAAGTCTTATGGAATGTTGATCATTGTCTTGCAACTCTATTTTCCAATCAAAGAGACTGCTCTTCCAGCTACTGATTACTTCCTTCTGCAATTAGGAATAGTGTCTATTCCTGGAGGTATTATTTATTCTTTGTGGTTCACTCTGCTAGTTACTTATACAGAGTCTGTGGGATGCTCCTTTAAGATTAACACTCAAGTCTAGGGTAGAGAGAAAAAGCAATAAAGGTGGGGAATTTACAACATATCTAAACATTTGCTCTGTGAAAGACATTGTTAAGAGAATGAAAAGATAAGCTACAGGCTGGAAGAACATCTACAAATTAGCTTGTACCCAGAACATAAAGGACCCCGTCCCCCCAAAAAAAAACTAAACAAAATGGAAAACAACCCAAATTTTAAAAAAAAAGGGCCTAAAATTTGAACAGGCGCTTCACCAAAGAAGATATGAGTGGCAAGTAAGAGCATAAAAAGGTGCTCAACGTCATTAGCCTTGAGGGAAATGCAATTTAAAAACAAAAGATACCACTATGCTCCCTTGAGAATGGCTAAATTTTAAAATACCTGACAATGTACTGGCAAAAATGTAAAGCTATTGTAAATCTTATACATTGCTAGTGGGTATGAAAAAAGGGGCAACCACTCTGGGAAACAGGCAGTATTTTATATGTAAGTGTACACTTAGCCATATGACTCAGCAATCTCACTCCTATGTATTTACCTGAAAAAAATTTTATAAAGACTTATGCTCATGCAAAGCCCATACATGAATGTTTTTATAGCAGCTCTGTTTATAATCCCCTAAAATGAAAACAGCCATATGCCTTTTAGTAGGTGAGTGGATAAAAAATGTTCTTCATTCATATAATGATTCCATACTACTCAGCAATATAAAGGGATGAGCGACTGATATACACAAAACCATAGATGAACCTCAAAGTTTTATACTGATTTTTAAAAGCCAGTTTTCCAAGGTAACATACTGAACGAGTTTATTTACATGGCATTCCAGAAAAAGGAAAAACATAGGAATGCTAATAGATCAGTGGCTACTGCAGCAAAGAGTGGGGGAAGGGTTTGGTGGTTCCATATCCTGATTGTGGTGGTAGCTACATAAATCTATATGTTGAAATTAATAGTTATGCACCAAAAATATTCATTTTAATGCACATTCATATTTTTAATTTAAACATCAGCTTTGAAAAATACTCAAACTATGATATAATAATCTACCTTAAGTTTTACCTGTTCTCTCACTTTTCTGCTGCAAATTATTCATTGATATTTTCAAGTTGTAACAACTATTCATTCTACAGAGAGCTTTGGGGGGGGGGTATTGATATTTCTTATAATTAATCAAGGTTCCTTGTTCTTTAAATATAAGTATTTGGTATAATGTACCTTTTTATCTGAGGATCTCACCTCAGGAGACTGCCGGACCCCCATCTGAGGAAAATCAGAGGCAGGCTCTGAGATGGGACTAGTGCTGGGAAATGGAATGGGTAAAATCCGCGGTCCCCATGCTAGCGTTAACAGGTGAACTTTGAGAATGTGGGGCTTCTGCTTCCTGTTTTTCTGTGATCACTCCAGTCACTTAGACATTAGAAATGGGAAGGGCCTGTCAATCAGGGCCTCCTGTCCTGAGAGGCACTGAGTAGTAATCCTAGTCACTGAATGAACTCTAACTCCCTCCGCACTGGCCACAGGGTTACCCGGAGGGAGAATCCATCCTCCCTCCAAGTCTGGGCTCTGCCCCACATTCCCACAGTAATAAGTGCAGGCTTGGGTGCCCTTTGCTTTGATTTTCTGTGCATTGTCCAAAGCTACACAGCACACATTCTGCTGCTCCTATGCCATCCATTGTATTTTCCCTTTCTTCCCAATCGAAGTTCCACTTTTCTGACAACTCTCAAAAAGGACAGGCATGAGTCTGAAACTGGGCATCAGAAGAGACCAAAAACCTCATTTATAGGATTCTAGTCCCTCTAACTCAGTCCCCAGACCTCAGGTGTGGAGTCCGGGTAAAAAGGCATGATTAGCCACAACAAAGGACCACCACTCATTCCTTGGGGACCAGCCTACAACTGGAAGGGAGATTTGCCTTGTTAGTGCCCAGCAGCTGTCTTTAGGTTGGACCACTAATGAGAGGAGAGGTGAACAGCTCTCTGTTTGGAAATGCAAGGTACTCTGGAATGATTTCCCCAAGAGAACTGGTGCTCACTGCATAATGAGCTCCTAATACTTTTCACTTTTTGTATTTTCAACTTGTCTAGCTTTAAGGGGTTGAAAAGATTAAAAAGAGGGTTTTTTAACACTCTCTAGAGAGGAAAGGAGAGATACTGGTAAATAGATAGAACACTTATAAATTACCCATCAATATTTCTGCATAAGGGATTATGAGGTCAAACAGAAAGGCATTGATGAGCAAGTTTAAACAAAGGTATTCAGAGACCCAGGTGAGAAGTTAGTGAGAGCACTTCTCCGAGTGGAGAGGCTACCTGTGTCCTGAAGCAGGGAGGCCTGAATGTGAAGCCTCTTAGCTAGTGTCTCTCCTTAACTCTGGTCCTCAAAGTATAACCATAGGGCCACACACACCATGCCACATGATCCTCTCTAGGTTGTCCATAAGCTTGTCCATTATATATTCTTTTTTTTTTTACAATGTGCCAGTGTCTATAGTTTTGTCACAAAATAACTTATTACTTATAATACTTAATTTTAAATGGACAAAATAATGCCTCCCTTCAAAAGCAAAACCAATTTTCTGATTAAATTTATGGGGAACTTGTTTAAGTTGATGAGTAACAGCTTAGGTAGAGTATTCAATGGGTTCTTTGGCTGCAACAAAAAAAGTATAGGTTAAGGAAAAAAAATTGTAAGCACCTTTACATACTCAAGAGCTTTCTCTTAAATTCGTTTTAAAATAGCCACTGATTGACATCAGAGTGAGTGAGATTTCTTAATACATAGTCCCCTTTTTCTATGTCCCCGTTTTCAAATGAGAAGAATAAGGCCCACTTAAAAAAAAAATTGCATCCAGGTAGCTGCTTTAGAACTTGCTCAGAGATATCATATCACAACACTGGCCTCTTCGGACACTAAATCTGTGCCTTTCTGACAACCCTCTCTGCTATGTCTTCTGTTTCATAGATTCTTGTTCTCATAACTCTGTTTGAATTACTGTAAATCTACAGCATTCTTTGAAACTAGTAATCAAAAATTACTTTATACTTTAAAAATAATTTTAGCAATCTCACTGGGTATTCCTACCGTTTTAATAGAATCATTATCTCTATCCCTCCTTTCATCCCACCAACAAAATTATGAATTTACTTAGAACTATACTAGCCTATGATAAAGTTATACACCCTGCCTTCCTGTGGGCAGGGACCATGCCTTGCCCTGCCTCGTATCTCTCACACGTAGCACAATGCTGAAAACAGAGGCAAGAGTAGAATTCACTTGCTATGTATTTAGTAACATTTGTTACGTTTGCTGAATGAATGTGTAACTAATCCCACTTATCTTTAAGAAGGAAAATGTGTGATTTTGATCACTCTTATGACTGTATCTGCTGTCTATCTGTGGGTTTGGAAATTTTCTCTTTCTCGCCTGCCTTTCACACCTTACCAGGAGCTCTCCCACAATGCTGAGCTCTGTTTGGGACTTTTGATCTAACTTCTTTCCTTTAGAGCAGCAATTTTCAACTGGTGTGCTGCATGAATTTTTAAAACATGCCATACCTGACTATTTAGTCAGGGGCACTGACTTCTTTTCCCTTAGACTGTCAAATAAAAAAAAAAAATAACAACAGCCAACACAACAAGAGCCATTGGTGTGAACGAATCCAAATTATACCTTTTTTTTTTATCAGATCAGCAAAAATTATAATTTTTTTGGTGTGCCACAGAATTTTAGTAATTAGTTTATGTGTGCCATGAGATGAAGAAGGTTGAAAATCAGTGCTCAGTATTCCAGTTCAAGACTAGGCAACTTCTGAATTGTTTCCTGAACCATTTACTGGTTCATAAAACTTTGCCTTCTTCACCTCCACCACACCATCAATCAGCCAAACATTTTTGTTTTATTTTGTAATTAATCTAAGTTCATATCAACTAATGGCAGCCATGCTTCTCTTAAAAGTAAAAAAAAGAAATAATATTAAGTTCAACACAAAAATAGAACAATTGCCTAATAACATAATTATGAAATGGAAAACATATTTGGATTGTGCAGTAAAAAATAACCATGCTTTATTGAGAACTTACTATGTGCCAAGTTCTGTGCTCACCAACTTTACTTACAATATTTAATTTAATCATCACAAAACTATGAGGTGGGTGTCATTTTGATTCCTAGGTCACACATGAGGACAGTGAAGCTTGAAGAAGTTAAATGGATCTGCAAAGAACAGCATCATAAGCTGACATCATTACATCAATAGGTGATTTTGAGTTGAGGACCAGGGCCCTAAAGCATGATGCTATATCTGCCCCCAAATTTACATGCACAAGTCATCTTACATCAAGACTTGGGTTATCTTTTTATTATTATTACTAGAGGCGGGTTGCATGAAGATTCGTGCAATAGGCCTTTCTTTCCCTGGCTGCCGGCACTGGGTTTCCTCTGGCACCTGGGACCCAGGCTTTTGCTCCAGCTGCAGCTGAGATGCCAAGCCTTGAGGCTTCTCCTCTCCGGCCACAGTGGAGAAGCCAAGCCTCTTCAGTCTTCAGTCTTCAGTCTTCAGTCTTCAGTCTTCAATCTTTGCTTGGGCTGGAGCCTTCAGTCTTGGCTACGCGCTTGTGTATGCAAATTAACCCAACATCTTTGTTGGGTTAATTTGCATACTCACTCCTGATTGGCTGGTGGGTGTTGTGGAGGAATGGTCAATTGGCATATTTCTCTTTTATTAGTGTAGATTATTGCTTTCAGAGAGAGGAAAGGTGAGGGAGAGAGAGATAGAAACATCAATGATGAGAGAGAATAATTGAACAGCTGCCTCCTGCATACCCCCCACTGGGGATCAAGCCCATAAGCTAGGCACGTGCCCTGACAGGGAATTGAACCATGACCTCCTGGTTCATAGTTTGATGCTCAACCACTGAGCTATGCCAGCTGGCTGGGGATATCTTTTAAGAAGAGCACAGTCACAGCTACAGTTCAGGGTACTTCATTCAGACAACGGAAATGATGGCTGGTAGGAACAAACCCCAGGCTCCAGGTGGAATTAGCACTAGATATACATTCTAGGGGTGATATTTCACTAAATGCAGTTGGCAAAAGGTGAGAAAAATGAGAATGTGAAACAAAGAAAATGCAGCTATATTTCTAAGGCAACTAGCTTTATATAGAGTACCTAACAAGGACTTGGGAGTATTAAGGGGAAAGAATTGCCAGTTGTCACAAATCCAAACTAGCTGGCAAGCAGGGCAACCTCTGGGTGGGTGGGGGTGTGACAATGTTGTAGCTGCCTGTATTTGCAAATGTGTCTTCATCCACCTCAGTGGATCCACAGGACTTTCCCCTACTGCCCATTTACACTTAAATACTTAAAGTGCATTTTAAGGTCTTGTATCAGATTTGTCCTCTTGAAAGGCTGTTAAGCCAGTTACCCTGCAGCCCAGAGGGCCTATCTTCAAGTAAAACTGATTGTACTGCACCATCGTCATTAGAACAGCCTGCACGGCTGCCTGCATAATTCCTGTGAAAGGTCACCAGTACTTCAACTATAAAGGCCTTTTTTATTTCCTTAGAAAAAGGAAGAAAATGGTAAATCAGCTATTTTCAATTTTTCCAGAACAAAAACTGACATAAAAACCCAGACCCATTATTTTCCTTCTCTTCAATACTTGTAAAACTGCATTTGATTGCAACCTTGGAACAAAAGTTGTTTTGATACGTTATGACCTAAGCTGAAATCCATTTTAATTTCTATCCCTGTATCTAGATATTGATGCTATTCTTCAGCTATCCCACCTGCAAGTGTGGAATTTTCTAGTCTTTAATGGCATAAAGCAGAATATGGATGCTATTTTAAGGCCAATTTTTTTATGATAAGCCAATCCATGCAGCAGGGCAATAGTAAATAAACTCCCTTCAAGGTGCTAATGGGAAACCCAGAGAAACAGTTGATCTCCTGTGTGGCACAGCTCAAAGCAATGTCCTACAGCCAACCTTGAGACTGTTTGTGATGGAGTCCCATACATGGCAGAATATAATAGATCGCAAGTTGAATCAGAGCACTACATTAACAGGTATCAGATGAACAGTTTTGTCTTCATAAAAATCTGCGTTCTCACAACCCAGCCACCTGTAAGTATTCATCTTTTAAAGTCACTCTCTCCTGTTTCCTCTGAGCTGACTCTCAATAAACAGTATATGCAGAGGATGAGAAAGGGCACCTTTAACGGGAGAAAACTAAGAATCAAAGGAATGTTCAGTAAAACTTGGCCTTTATTGTAAAAAAAAAATGTAAATAGTTCATGAATGAAATGTGATTTGATTAACATGATTTCTTCTGATTTCCTTTAAGTAGACATTTTTTTTCTATGAGTTTCCTCTGCATTATTTAAGGACACTTTTTCTCTTATTTTTGCATTAAAAGCAGCTTTTTCCAAGAGTAGACAAAGGACTGGAAAGCTCCAGTAAGGAAAAAGACTTTGAAGGACAAGATTCTTACTAAGCCACTGCTAATTCAAAATAAATAAGAGCAAAAAAAATGTATATTTTAATATTTAAGCATCTTGACAATAGTGGTTAAGATGAAACTGTTCTATAAATAACTCAGGGGTAAAGTTACTGGAATCACAGAAAATTTTACTCTCTTGAAGAGGAAATGGGCCAGTGAACTGCAGGGCCACCTAGCTATTGGTGGTTAAGAGTAGGGTGAAGGAGATGGGGATGTAAGAGAATCATACTAATAAGGCAGCCCTAAAGTTTTAATTTAGTAGCTAAATATTGTTGGAATTTTTCATCTGGATTCCTGAAGTTAATTGGCCCTGTGATAGAGACCATTATAAAGATGGCAAAATCAAATCACAAAAAGATTAAATGCCTTTGGGACAGCATGGATGGACCTGGAGACTATTAGGCTAACTGAAATAAGCCAATCGGAGAAAGACAAATATCACATGTTTTCACTTATTTGTGGAATCTAATGAACAAAATGATTTGACCAACCAAATAAGACCTGAAGCATGGGGGCATGGAACATACTGACACACCTCAATGTGGAGTTGGAGGGATGAAAGAGATAAATCAAAGAACTTATATACTTATATGCATAGCCCATGGACATGGGCAATAAGGGGGTGAAGTCCTGGGGGAGGTGGGTAGGAGCTGGGAGGAGGTGGGTAAAGGGGGGAAAATGGGAGACATTTATACTATCAACAATAAAAAAATATAGATTTTTTTTTAAAAAAGATTAATTGATTTACTTAAGACCTATTTCAAATTCGCACAGCTCTGTTATATTACTTCACTCGTCTACTTGTTCTACTTTCTTCTTCCTCTGATGTTCTTGTTTCAAAAAAAGAAAAAATATGAGATTTTCACACTTGGATAATCTTAACCTTAGTATACTCCTGGGTATTGTTCAGTGTTTAAGAGGCAAGTCTGTCCATTCCTTCAATTATCACTTAAAAGGAGTTAGGCATTATGTTAGACAAGAGAGAAAAAAGGACAGTTTTGGTGCCACCTTTTAAAGGGAGGAGGGAAGACATAATATGCAAACATGAAAAAAACTTAACGATTATCACAGGTGTGTAGACAAGGGTCTGAAACAGCTTGATCAAGTATTGTGTGGGAAAAAGAGATATTGTCATCCATGAGACAGAGGCAACATCAAGCAGGGCATGTATTCTTTAAAGAATGAAATACAGTTTCCCCCCCTAAACTATGACCTCTTGCAAATGCTCATAAACATTAAAAAAATGGAGAAATTTCAGAGGGAAGTTGGGGGTAAGGGGTGGGAAGAGATTAACAGGAGAACTTATCTGCATATATGCATAGCCCATGACACAGACAATAGTGTGGGGAAGTCCTGGGGGGAGGGGGGGGGAGTGGAGGGGGTCAATGGTAAAAAACAAAACAAAAAAAAACAAAGGGGACTTCTGTAATACTTTTAACAATAAAGATATTTAAAAAAAACTAAAAAAATAAGAAACTTGAAATACTAAATACAATAATGAGAATAAAAAATGAATTCTGTAGGCACTCAATAAATATTAAAAGAATGAATGAATGGACAAATAAATGGTGTATGGGAGAGATTGAAATAGAAGTAATGTCTAAATAATAATAATAACAACAGATAAATAATACGTAAATCTAAATATTCAACTGTTCTCTTACAAAAAAAAAAGAGGTTGGAATGCCTTGAACTTGCTCCTTCCTCTTGGTGGCCTTCCTGAGCCAGGCCATCCTGCTTCCTCAGCAGGCCAAGTGATTATAAGGAAGGAAGAAAGCAATTCCAGCATTTGCTTTGGGGACAAGGAAGCATGTGCTTGGGTATTGTTATTCAGGAAGCCGGCTACCAGCCACTTCTCCAGCACTGGCCTGAGGTGACGCTGCATGCCATGCCCTTTCTTACTTCCACCCCCTCCCCATTCTCAAGGCTGAATCCAAGTTTTGTGAACCATCAAGGTTAGACAATTGGTAAGAAAGTGATTTTAAAATATTCAAAATCACTAATCCAACCTTAGCGACAGAGCCTTGGGCATAGCCCAGGCCAGTGAAGAGCCACGCAAGCTTAGGGGACAGTCACTTGGTGGTTGACCCTGTGTGGACTCTGCTCTGTGTGACTGGATGCCTCTCCTCGCTCTTCTCCAGTAGCCAGCTCCTCCACTGTCTTCAGGAGGTTGGGTTACTGAAATGTCCCCATCTTTGTGCAATGTTCTCCGACACCTGACCCCAGACAAGCAGCACGGGAGCTCCAGAGCTGATGCAGTTGCTGCACTTTTCTGTCCCTGGTATCTCGTCTTTAGTTGTTTTGTAACAGTTCCTGCATGTCTTTGAGACCTCCCCTAGAGTAGACTGTAGCTCTGGCAAGGGAGCGCTCCCATCTTATTAGTCTTCATGTCTGAATTACAGGGCTCTCAAGAAAAAATGAATTGCGTGGGTGGGAAGAGATCAACCAATGAAGTTGTATGCGTATATGCATAACATAACCTGTGGACACAGACAGTGGGAGGAGGAGGAACGGGAGCGGGCTGGAACAGGTTAATGCGGGGGGGGGGGGGGGGGGGAAGGAGGACCTATGTAATACTTTCAGCAATAAAGATTTTTTTAAAAATGAATTGCATGACTTCTGTTACACTAATTGGCTAAAGAACATAGCCTAAATAGCAGCGTAGTTTTCTCACATTTCTTTGTTATTCCAAAAAGAGAGTTGATTTTAAGGAAGTGAGAAAAGTTTCAAAAACTGAGATATGCACGCAGGCAAAAATGCAGCATACCTCTCCCAGCAGCCCAGCAAAAACCCTTCCTTCCTAGTCATGGTTATCATTTTCAAATGGAAAATTCTGGGTTGGAGTTTTGCAAGGTAAATAATTAAAGATTTTATTGGGAAATGTAACCAGTAAAATCTTCAATTAACAAAATATATTTTGCAAGTAACAATGGGACATTACTAGTAAATATACTAGTTAGTGAATGCACCATAATGAAATTCAGAAAAAAAAATCATTTCAATTTATTTGCTGCACTGAACCTTAGATTGACACAGAAGAATAAAATAAGCCTGAAGTTTTGCTTCTTTAAGAACTCTTTTTTTTTTTTTGTAGCAAAGCCTATAGGGGCAACTAAATTGAAAAAATAGAAAACACACTAGCTTTTTAATTTTTTTAAAGCCACAATAAAAAGTATAAATATAGGCCTGCATTAATGCAAGAAGATATAAGAAAAGCCAAATTAAAAAAAAAAAAAAACAACCATAATATTTTGTGGACCTCCTCTATCCCATATCCTCCCCAAGAGATATTTTCTGTTTCTGAGATTTGTGCCTTTATTTCAGTCATATATGGCTTATAAGCATCATGTAAGATATGTTTTTTAATATCTAAATATTATGAGCTGTAGCTCTTACAACCTAAAACAGGAAAAGAATACAGATTACCAAATTATAAACTAATGAAGGACTAAAGCATTATATTTAATAGATTTGCATAGGTACTGGTTATGAAAAGAATATGGGTAACACAACATGGTTTTTGTCCCTGACTTAGTTTCAATCAGAGGTTTATGTTAAAGGTCCAGTCTACCTTTTCCATGAATTCATCAGCAAATATTTACACATGGACAAGGTATAGGACTGGTGGCCTTGTCATGTTCCTTTCTTCTCTCCGCTTTTATGTACAATTCTCATAAGACAAAGGGGTGAGCAAGTCAAACAACGACCTAGAGCACGCAGTTTTGTGACTCTTATCTCATAAAAAGAGCCTTTCCTAGGTTAAAAAGTAACTTATTGGGGAACTACTGAAATTCTGTATGATCTGATGTTCTTATGTTTATTAATTTGATTTTCAAAATGATATGGATTTCCAAAAATTAGTTTTATTTTCAACTTTAGCTTCCCCATTCAATTCTATTTTCCTATTAGCAAACAAGATAAAAAGAATAGGTATAGAGAATAGAAAAAAGTTAATCTTTTCATTTTCATAAAATGTATTCTTACTCTGGGCTTTTTAATTGTTTGATAGAAAGATTACTATTTTAAATTATGAAATAGTTACACAACGAAAAAGAAATAATTATTGGCATTATTCTGGTTTCATTAAATAAGAGGATTAGGTAATCATCAATGGAATGATCAATTTCTCACAACATAATCACCATACCTGGAGGAAAAGCAAAATTCTAAAAACTGTCATGTAATTATGTTAGGTTTCACAAGTGTTTTCTGTATTTATACTTTGAAAATTTTATTTAAAATATATTCTTACCATCCTACCATCCTACAAAGACCTGCTGTCCTATCTGCCTTGAACTGTAGAAGCCACTGTGTTAGCTATAAGTTTTAGCACCTTTGTTTATCCCTGTAGCCAAGTTATATTAAAAGCAGCTCAAAATTGCATAGATTATGCTTATTTTGTTGACCTTTCCTATATTTTAAGAAAGCTGGATAATTTATCTTTATTTGTAAGCTAAATTCACTTAAAAGATTTCATGAAGATGTAATTAAAAATACAAAATACAAAATTATCAAATAAGGATGCAGTGTGCTTTATCCACATAAATACTTTTTGAGAAAAAGAATTAAAGGAAGAAGTGAAGAAAAAAGGAATGGGGAAGAAGAGAAAGAAGGAATGAGGAGAGAGAGAAAATAGAAGGCAAAGAAGGAGAAAGAAAGGCATAGCACTTTTTCATTCCATTTCCAAACTAAGTCACTAGATTGGCTTCTATACATAAAATAATTCTATATATATTTTTAAGTTAAAAATCCATTTTAATATTCAATAAATATCAAGATTGGAATAAAGAACTTTAGGAAGGTAGTAGAACTTGTAAAGAGAAAATTGAGCTCCAAAAAGATTTCTTGATTTGATAGCCAAATGAGCAATGAGTAAATGCTGCTCAGCTGGGTTGATTTTCCACTCTCCATTAGCTTGCATCCACAGTAATGTCCTTAGAGTTCCGAATCTTGTTTTCATTTGTTTGTGCCTCCCAGGTGTGATGTTAATACACCCAGTAAACTTAGCACGTGCAAATCATAAGAAAAGCCCCAGCTCACAGCCTCCTGAAGTTTCTATTACTGAGGATTCAAGTGACCAAGCAATAGAAAATAAATGGACCCCAGAGCCTAGGAGAAGTGATTTAAATAATGAGAGAACTGCAAATGGATGTCAGCTCTAATGACTAAACAATGGATGTGAGCACAATTTCTAGATGTGTAAGAAAGAGAGGTGTGAGAGAGAGTTGAGAATTATACTACTCGGTAGGAGGTCAATGCAATTACACTCAATGAAGAAACACAATCTCTATGTAGAAAATAATGATGAGCCAAAACGTGCAGTGAACTCTACAGGACAAGTTAAGCATATTAGTTCATTGTCATTTCATTTGCTCACTTCTAGAGCAAGCATTGACTGTTCAGTGGAATAAAGATGGGGACAGGGAAATAAGATAAAAAAATAAAACAATGAAGGGATGGAGGAAGGAATTCTGAGGTCAATTTCTTAACTCAGTTAAAGAAAGACTAAAAATTCTTATTAGGATTTGCCAGAAAAAATATAATTTAAATATCTTGTGATGAAAAGATTCTATATGAATTGATGATATGATGAAATAAATTGGGGGTTTTCTGCATCAATGAAAAATTTTGTATTCATGTCATAACCTTATTACTTAAATGTCTACATACTTATAAGCATGTGTTGAATGAGATTGCCCAAAGAACACACCGTGAGTCCTTGAATATATACACTCCTTTTTGTAAATTGAACATTCTTTGTTTACTGGGTAAGTACTTTGTGCATAAGTAATGCTAAATAAAGCATTAGCTTCAGTGAATATTTTTAATCTTATAATTTAAAAGTGCGGCTAAAGCAAATAACTACAAGAGTACAAGATAGAAACTGACTAATTTCTGGGAAATGATGGATGCAACAATTCTTGATCACAGAATTGTTAGAAAAGAACAGGAGATTATTTTTACTAATGTATTACTTGAATTCATACTAGAATCGAATTTGGTTTATATGACTAAAATGTACAGTTCCAACTAAAATTCGAATCAAATTTCAGACAACAAAATTACAATTTGTTCACTCAACATATATTGACTATGTTGATGCACTAAGTCCTTAGAACACAACAGAGAACAACCCACCCCCCACCCCCCGGAATTAATATTTTAGTGAGAGGAGACATATGTCAAGCAATCATTGTAAAAAGTGAGGAAACTACCTAGTATGCTGGAGGTAAGAAGTACCATGGAAAAATAATAGAGCAGGGCAACCAAAACTGGAACTGTTGGGAATGGGGTGAGGGAGGGGAGATATTTAATTTACATTGCAAAAACAATCTTGGTAAGAAGCAGTCCATGCACTGATATATTGTGAAGGCCAAACAAATAGAATTTCCACATAAATTGGGTATCTATCTTCTAAAAGAGAGCCCTGCGTCAAAGATGGCTCCAAGGTCTTTGACCGAGCAACTGACAGAATAGAGTTGTTGTCAACTGAGACGATGAAGGTGGCTAGTAACTCTCTAGGCACCAAATTCAGTGAGCTTTACCTAGTTGCGATCCTTAACACTGTTAAGTACCACAGTTTTTCTTAAATTCTCCTCCTCCTCCAGTTTTGGTGGCACAGTTTCCTGAGGCTCTTGCTTCTGTCTCTGGCTGCTCCATCTGTTTCCCTCACTGATACCTCTTCCTCTCCTGGTGCTTCCATATCCATGCACCTGCAAGTCTCTTCCTTCTGCCTGCCTGTTCCCTAATTCCCCACTCTTTCCAGGAAAATTACATTAGTCACCATCCTCCCACCACCATTCTTGGATATATACTTCAGTCATGTCATTTGCTCTATAAAACCTTCTCTGACAAGGTCATCTCCAAATCGTTTCACACTCCTACCCAAAATATCTAATTCTAGCAACTTAGCCACTTAAATAATTACACCCTCTCTTCCCCTTCTTTCTCGGCCCTTTGCATAAAAAATGGAGAAATTATAAAGCATACCAAAATATTGTCATGCTTGAAATAAATAACAGAAGTCTCTGTAACTGAAGGGGGAAAGTCATTGTGATCCCTGTGATAATGCGAGAGTCAACCAAATCATATTAGTCAGTGACATTTCCTGTTAACTAAATAATAATCGATGAAGCTGGTAACTTCCCCATAACTTTCCAAGACCAATTAAGAGTCAGCACAAAGTTAATAATAATGATAATTGGTATTTAAAAATAAATATTATTTAGGTGTATTTCTTGGCATTAAAAAAAAAAATCCAGTACAGGTCATATACTTTGCTCTGCTTTGACCTTGCAATTCACTATTTACAAACTCTTTTAAGATACAACAATGGCTTTCCATATGCCATTGCCTATGTGAATAAATCTTTTCCTCTCCAGGTAGAGTTCATCACTTTCTCATCTGAACTGCAAAATGCACCTGAAATTTGCCTGGGCTACAGAAAGCATCATTATATTACAATCATTAGCCAAGCCTTTCTTTTCTCCTGGGGACCATGACCTTCTCAGAAAGCAGAAAACACTTGTGCTTCAGTGCTTCTAAAACATGTGACAGATTCTACTGACAAACATTTTAGGGCTAAACAAAGTAAACTACTTTGAATCCCTTTACCTCCTCACATATAGCACATTGTAATGCTTAAACGCATAGGACAGTAAGTAGCCTATAAAATCAAAAGAAAGGTTAACCTTCTATTAGAAAAAAATATATACATGGAAATACTAAAAGTAATTCATATGACAGATTAGGTAAATTCAGTAAATTAATCTAAAACTATGCACTCATGCTCTCATAAATCAACCAAGTTAATCTGTGAACTGGTAAAATCCATTGTATTGATCAAGTGTTTGATATTATAAAGAATATTACTAAATCTCACAAACTCTCAATGTGTATGTATATATGTATAACAATTAAGTATGACTATAAAAAATAATTTTACTTTAAATTATACACTTTGTTAAAGTGGAATTATTGACATTATTTTTCATCTCTATTCTAGAAAATGCCTGAAAAATGAAGTTCACTCAATATGTCCCTAGTAATAATGTGTTCAATGAGTGAATCGACTGAATGAATATGCTTATTTAAAACATGATTTTACAGAGTGTTAGTTTTAATTTATATTTATCAATTAATAACTGGTGTATTTGCCTAAACAGGGCTCTAAATGCATTTCCATCAGGTAGATTTATCTAAATATATCCTCCTTTAAAGATTTATCAGTACACAAATTAAACCATATTGCTTATAATATGGTCACAGAGGTGATGGAACTCTGAAGAAAAGCTAACAAAGGACTATCCCTGGAGGCAAGGAGGAGGCTATGGGTAAGGAAGAGATATAGAGGCCTGTTAGGAATGAAGCAGTATCTCATTCACTGATGGTAGTCAGATGGATGTTTATTTTATAATTATTTGTTGAATTGTACATACATTCCATGCATGATACATATGTTTTATTTCATAATTTTTTAAACAAAGGAAGAAAATAGCTTTGTTTGCAGTCTCTATATTTATTCCCTAGGGCCACTGTAACAAAGTGCCACCAGCTGGATGGCTTAAAACAATAGAAAGCCATCTCTAATAGTTCTGGAGGCTAGAACTCTACACTCTAGGTGGCAGTGAGGCCATGCTTTCTCTGAGGGCTCTAGGGAAAAATCTGTCCCACACCTTTCCATGGTTTCTGGTGTGGACCACAATGCAAGACATCACTTAGCTCATAAATGCATCCCTCCAGGTTCTATATCGTCACATGGCATTCTCCCTGTATGTCTTTTTGTGTGGTTCTTCTCTTCTTATAAGCACACAAGTCATATTGCATTCTAGCCCATCCTAATCCAGTGTCCTCATCTTAACTTAACTTGCTTACATCTGCAAAGACTTTATTTCCCAATAGGTCACATTCGCAAGTACCGGGGGATAGGACTTTAACATATCTTACTGGATGAGTGGGGGATAGATACAATTCAACCCATAACAACATCTACTTCAGAAGCCTTGCGAGTGACAATAAGGAAGAAAGGTTAGAACTATTATTATTATTTTAATTACATGCAGGCTATTTTTTATTTTTTTAAATTTATTTTTATTGATTTCAGAGAGGAAGGGAGAGGGAGAGAGAGATAGAAACATCAATGATGAGAGCGAATCATTGATTGGCTGCCTCCTGCATGCCCCCCACTGGGGATCGAGTCTTCAACCCGGGCATGTGCCCTGACAGGGAATTGAACCTGTCAGGAACCTGCAACTGAAGTACATGCCTTTGACCAGGATTGAACCCGGGACCCTTTGGTCCGCAGGCTGACACTCTATCCACTGAGCCAAACCAGCTAGGGCTTCAAGATATATATATATTTATTCTTTCAGTAACTGGCATGGGAATGTGTGTGTGAGAGAAAGAGAAAGATAAAAATTAAACTATCAGAAATTACATCTATCATGTGTCAGGCCTGAGATAAATTTGGCCACATCCTTTTATCCCAGTAAAATGTGCAGTAAATGAGGTTCACATTATAAAACTGAGACAGAATCTGGCCTCCTTGTTCTTTTAGCATCTGCTTTCTTACTTCTCTGGATTCTTTAGCATGTTTGTCTTGCTTTTTAGTTGCTTTTGCAATCATTGGTTCTCAAACTTCCAATTAAAAGTTAAGTATAAGTTTTTGTTTATTTTGCAGCAGTATTCTTAAATATTTATGAAGAATCTTAAGTCTGACTTGCTTTGAGGAAATATAAAGAAATTAATAATTGATGTGGCTGCTTTGCAGAAAATTAAAGGTTGAAAGCACATGTTAAAAATTAAATCATCTATGGCTAAGACAGCAGATGTTATTTATTTAAAATCTTGCAAGAAAAAAGTACAATTAGGATCTCTCTCCCATCCAAGTCAACTGAAAACCTAATGATTAATTTCACCTTCTCAGGTTCTAAGACCTGAGGCTAGTAAAAAACTATACAATAAAGGAGAAAGAGAAATTTCTATTCCTATCCCACAATTTTAAAGAATGCTGCTTACTTATAGCATCATTTCTAAATTCATAGGAAGGTAGACCCTGCCTGTTCTGTATGACCCAGAGGCAGGACCCATTTATAGTTTCAGTATTTGCTGATAATTATAGAAATCACGTTGGTTATTAGCCATTTGGACACAAAATAACTTTAAAGAGTACTTGTATCTCTTACACATGTACATCTGCTTACGTATTTAAAGTAAATAAAATAATGAAAGACAAAGATGCAGAGGATGTTGGGTTAAAAACTCTTGCCATCACTGGGCATAGGCAATTCCAGCAGCTGGTAAAGGAGCAGCTCACACTTTGGCACACAATTTATGGAACTTGTAATCTTGACTGGAAGTATTATTTAGAGGGCAACCTTTCTATAAAAGTTCAGCAATTTTATTTCTGCCTAGAGAATGAAAGTCTTACCTGAAGACTCTCAGACCATTCTAGAGGCAGACGAGTGGAAAGCATAACCTCTAAAAGTCCTACCAAGGCCTCATTTTCTTATCCCACACTGGAAAAAAATAAATCACAGAGCAAGCTCAATGAGCAGAAAACGATACCACTGTTTTACCTGTAAGTTATGACTTTCTGTCTAGTCTTTTGGAAGGTATCGTTTTTAAAGATCATTTGTTCATCTAACCAGATTTAGAGCCTCTTTTATTTCTTGCAATAAAATTCCCCTTAACTTGATGGAGTATCTTTTATAATTCTGGTTTACTCATCTCTGCTACTGGAAGATCCCCTTAAAGCACCTGCCCTTCTAAGGAATGGATGGTGTCATCAACTTGCAATGTAGAAGGCAATAATTTATATATTAAAAGAAAGTATAAATCAGGAAAAACTTACCCGAGTTACCTCAAAAGTGAAAATTTTAATATTTTTCATGTGTGCAGACTTTAAATGTCACGTGTTATCTCTAGTATATGTAAGGTGTTCTGAAATCTGAAATATCTCCCTCAACTTATTAGAATTGACTACTTTTCTAAGAATTTCATTTAATTCGAGCTCTGATATATCCAGTTGGTCCTAGCAATGCAGTCATGTAAAAAGAAAGTTATGTCTCCATAACAGAACTAACTGGAAATCCTTGTTATGTGATTCCAACTGTGGTTCCAGGAAATGTTCTGGGTTGAAGCATTGACTTCCCAATAGTCTAATGACTGGAGTGTCAACAAAACACCCTTGCTGCATCTGGCTCCTAGGAGGTGTCCCTTGGCCACTTGATGGAGGTCACTGAGCTGGTGCAATCCCATGGATCACTGATGCACCTCTTACATTGCCAAATGATTTTCAGTATGCAGTTCAAGTAAAATAAATTAATTATTCTACTCTCCCCTAAATGCCTAGTACCTATCTCTTCAAATTAAATATATAGTCCGGGATCCTAGTTTATACTCCAAAATGTGCTTGCATATGTTTTATCCCACAGTCTACTATGAAATGAAAAAAAATATTGTGCTCCTGAATAGCTGGCCTCCTCCGGGTAAATTATAACAGTGTCTTCCAAGCATTGTTATGTATTGTGTCCTCTTGCCATAATCTCTGCAACAATGTTATACAAAATCAATATACTTTTTCCCCTAGATTTTACCAATGTATTTAAGGAAACACAAGATAAATGCTTTCAAAGCTTAGAAAATAATGGACTGGGATTGTTCATCTGGCTTTCAGTGATATTAGTGAGCTCATTCTGCAGCATGAGCAAAATACGTAGTCTGTACATGAAAAAAGTAGCTGCCCAGTACTCCCATAATTAAACATATAAGCTATTTTAATGGGAGGAGGTTGGATTAGAAGTTAAAATAATCTTCCTCATTCTAAAGCAGTAGTGGGTGTTGTGAGGAGCAGCATAGTCCCCTTCAGGGGTTCAGGACTTATTCCCCCAGCTGCTGGGAGAGCTGTCCACAGCTGACAGTCTTCTCCAGAAACTTCCCTTTAGAAAGTGCCCTGGACAAAGAGAGCAGTCTTTCACAACTGCAAGCCTTCTTCCTGAGACAGCAGTATCTAACAGCTGGTATAAATTGTAAAGTAAAACATATAGACAGCATTAAAATATAACTATATGGTATAAACTATTAGTATGTATATAATTTACATAATATACATTATATATTAGTGTAGTGTGAATTATATATTAGTATATTAAGTATTGCATATACTACTATATAATATGCAATATGTAATATAGATTAATATAGTATATGGAATAAAACTGAGCACACAGTATATAGAATGAGTATAGTAAATAGAATAGTATATAGTACATTAGTGTAGTATATAGAATAGAAAATATTATAGAGTACAGTGTCTGGAATATACAGCATAGCATATAGTTTACAGTATAAACTATTAGTATAGTATACAGAATAGTGTAAAGATCCAACACCCTCGCTGAAATATGAGATAACTCTGTTACTGAGGCAGCATCCCAGCTCCAACTTCTCTCTCTGCCCAAACCTCTCCCTCAATGCCCCTCCATTCCCTCCCCCTCTTTTCTTCACTCTCACTCCCAACTCATTTTCTCTTCCCTTGCCACCCTCTCCTCTTCTCCCTTTTCTTTTATTCCCTTCTCTTCCATGGCTGTCCGTCTGGAGAACAATCCCTAAAGAAGTCCTGCATGTACTCTCAGTTTGAGTCAGTACCCAGGGAACACAACTGCAACTGATGTTTAAGGAAGATGACAGTTGAACGCAAATGATTTTGTGAGATTTCCTTCTCTGGGCAAAATTTTTAAAAGAATAAAATTAGAGATTATCTTTCTGGAATCATTTAAATATGAACCAACTAAAAGTTTATAGATTAAATGATGTTGATAATTTAATCACAGAGTGTGTTGAAATAGTTTTTGAAAAATTGATCAGTGTACATATAAGAAAGACTCCACAGCAGAGAGTAAGTACAAATCCTATTAAAAACAAAAAGTGACTTCACCATCTCTGTATATTTTCAACAGTTTAATATTTCCATTAATAGTTATCTGTCCTTAATTTTTCTCACCTTGAAATGATACTTTCTCACCAAAATAAATCAAATATGCAGTCTATCCACTCTAGAAATATTTGTATTAAACTCCCTCTTGAAAAATAAACTACAATGATTTTAATGAAGATCTAGAAGCTCATCATCTATATGCACCATTGTCAAGAGCCATGTACAGCACTGAAAAGCATCAGCACCCGGCTAGCATAGCTCAGTGGTTGAGCATTGACCTATGAACCAGAAGGTCACAGGTCGATTCCTGGTCAGGGCACATGCCCAGGTTGTGGGCTCCATCCCCAGTAGGGGGTGTGCAGGAGGCAGCCAATCAATGATTCTCTCTCATCACTGATGTTTCTATCTCTCTCCCTCTCCCTTCTCTCTGTAATCAATATTATCCTATATAATAAAAGCCTAATATGCTAAGTGCCCAGTCGACTGGTCAGCCATTCAACCAATCAAAGTGTAATATGCTAATGATATGCTAAGGCAGCTCAACCCCTCGCTATGATGTGCACTGACCACCAGGGGACAGATGCTCCAACCGGTAGGTTAGCTTGCTGCTGGCGTCCAGCCGATCGGGACTGAGACGGGCTGGACACACCCTGGAGCCCTCCTGCAGTCCCTCCCCAGCTGGCCAACCTCCCATGTCCCTCCCCAGCCCCAATCGTGCACCTGTGGGGTTCCTTAGCCTGGCCTGCACCCTCTCGCAATCCAGGACCCCTTGGGGGATGTCAGAGAGCCTGTTTCAGCCCGATCCCACAGGCCAGGCTGAGGGACCCCCACTAGTGCACGAATTCATGCACCGGGCCTCTAGTATATATATATATTTTAAAAAGAAAAAAGAAAAGCATCAGCAGCCCTAAAATGTGGGTACTCACATTAACAAGAGGCCCAGGCATCACAGTTGACAAAAAGGCACCCAGTAGAGTCATTCACTCTGCATTACCTTGTCTCTTGTCTCTATTTAAAATAGCAAAGCATCTCTCAGGAGACTTTGGAGTTGTTTTTTGAAAAGTTTCTTTCAATTCACAAGCAACTGGTTTGCATAAAACAATCCAGCCATCATTTCAGAATGGCTACCCGTGTCTAAGATGATGGCATGTATCTAAGCTGAGAAAGTGTGTTCTCCTTTACACTTTTGTATTCCTGTCTCATTGCACAGTTAACGTACTGTTTCCTCCTCTAATGTAACATAATATGGCAAGTAAGATTTGAGGGAAGAAGTCATTTTTTATCCTAGATAGCTACTTTCTGTTTGAAAAGCTGATATCTATCTTCACTTCCCTGAACACACCAAAGAGCACCACAGCTTAAGCCAACATCTGCTCGCAGACACTGGTTAATGAGTTGATGGTTGGCTTTTCAAAAATGAGAGTCGCTTGGCACATCACATCCCACCCCCCAAATTAGAACATATGATGTTTTGTAGCTTCCTGTTTGCTTGAAAAGGTTGTGTTCTTCCTGTGTATCATCATTTCCTGTCTTGTTTACATATTTTTACCACCTACATGGATTCAAACAAAAATATCGAGTTTCTTTTCATTTCCTTAATTAAGACAAACTACATAATTCCACAAATGCCAATGGAGAAAAATACCTTGCTAAGTTCTGTTTCTTCTAAGATGAAAGCACAGAAAAGGATGGGCCGAGACACTCTTTGCTTGCCATATGTTCCAATCTTGAAGAGAATGTACCTGTTTGCCCCAGTTGAATGAACAGGTGCAAACATACCATTCTCCCTCCAGTAACACATACCTCAATCATTAGATAAGGTTTTCAAGCAAGTTTACAACAATTGAATGTGAAATAGCTTTTCTCAAACTTTTAGAATGAAATAAATATTAATTATGAAATCTCATATTAGCCCTAGCTGGTTTGGCTCAGTGGATGGAGCGTAGGACTGCAGACCAAAGGGTCCCAGGTCCAATCTGGTCAAAGGCATATACCTCGGTTGCAGGCTCCTCCCTGGCCTGGGCCCTGGAAGGGGCTCATGCAGGAGGCAACCAATTGATGTGTTTCTCTCACACTGATATCTCTATCTTCCCCTCTCTCTTCCACTCTCTCTAAAAATCAATGGGAAAATATCCTTAGGAGAGGATTAAAAAAATAAAATGAATTTTTAAAAAAGAAATCTTGTATCAGAGTATCCAATTATAAAGTATTGACATTGAATCCAGTTCTTTGATCATCCTCTACCATTCTTATTATTTCTGTTTACATCTCTAATATTAGTTCTGTGTTCATCTTCTGATTTGTGACTTATTGACTCTGAGATAAAACAATAGAAATTTCCCATGAGGAAAATTTCTCCAATTTGAAGGCTGACCATCCTTTTCTTAAAATAGTACTTTAAATGGAAAATAGCAATGGAGTTGAGGAGGCAAATGGCATTCAAATGTTTTAAAACTCTGTCCTAACTAATTTAATTTTTATAAAACATTGATGGTATATCTGATATAAAACAGAATTTTGAAATTCCAATTCCTTAATGAAAGTTTAATCCCACTCACCACCTGTTCTTGTATAGCACGCAAGCAAAAAAAAAATGCTTTTTTACATTTTTAATGGGTACCATTTAAGTGGCTATATAAGGGCCTACATAATAGCCTTGATTTCATCTCTTGACCCACGAGGCCTAAAATATTTGTTATGTGTTCCTTTAAGAGAACATTTGCCAGCCCCTGACCTAGAGAAAGGATCACTGTGCCTTTCGCATCAGCTTGTTGTTTTCTAAGAGGTCAGAAACCTCTACCCTCAGAAAACATAAGCAGAGTGGATGGCTGAAGGGAGGGCATTTGGGGGAAATGCTTAGGTTTATTTCCCCACCAGTCTTCTATATTTATTTATTGTTATCTTTTAGCTTTTAATTTATCACCCTGTTTTTCTCCATTTCTTTGATGTGCTTTTTCTTCCAGACAGAAATGTCACATTTCTTGTAGCTATAAGTACAACATAGGTTTCACCTATTTGTGGACAAGTGGGGACTGTGAGGTTATCGTCTAGCCATCTCCTAAAGTCACAGTGTTATTACTGACATTGCCATAACTGAATATACATGAACTAGGTTTAAAATAAATAAATAATATAAACATAAAATAAGTTTTTAAAAGAGAAAAGTGGTGAATTTTCCCCCTGACTACACATTGGATAGGGACACAGGTAGAAACTTCATATAAACTGAAAATATGCTAGGAGGTGTCATGAATTATCAGCTTAGACAATGTGTTCACTTGATAGATATCGGTTTTGTTAAAGATGTTATGCTTTACCCTTGGAGTATTTTAACTGGAATATTCTACTTGACAATGTCAATAAGTTTGTTATCAATACCTCAGACTTTGCATTTTGGGGAAGCTTCCTTAAATTGCAAGGCATCATCTTTTATAAAAGAATAATTATTGTGTCTCTAGAAATGACTTTTTTCATGTACCAGTTGTATAATTTTAACCTAAATAAGCAACATTTTAGTGCCTAGATAAGTGAATGCCTTTCCGAAGTGTCAGGCATGTTTTATTCCGTCTTCCTAAATTATTGGGTAGCAATCTTACCTAATAATAGACAAACATGTAAATTGATCATACCTCTACTATGCACCAGCCAATCAGGAGTGATATGCAAATTAACCCAACAAAGATGGCGGTTAATTTGCATACTCAGCCACCGAGTGACAGGGACAGCACGCTTGCATCTTCGCTATGGCGTTCTGCCCCACCCCCAGTCTCTCAGGGCCTCTGGCAGCGTGGGAAGGAGGGGCCTGAGCGGAAAGGGGCTGGGCCAGAGTGGAAAGGCAGTGCCAGCAGCCAAGGAAAGGAAAGCCCATTCTAGCATGAATCTTCGTGCATCAGGCTTCTAGTGAGTTTATAATAATGTTTCTGGAGAATTGAATATCATACTAGATATTTCATTTAAGATCCAGAACAAGTAACATATTTCATATCAGGCAGGTCTGGCTATCCAGGGTGTTCAAGATGGAAAAAAAAAATCCTAAATTGTGATTCTTTGGGGAAGCAAAAGAGAAGCAGGACATAAGAAAAATAACCTAAGTCTTTCATTTTAGAGAAGCAAGGAACTGAGACCCAGGGGAGAAGGGGAGCTCCGTGGGTCCTTCAAACACTTAGCTTCTGTGATTTTCTTTCTAAAGGAGTATACAAGAGCTTCGAAGCCTTTTCACACTTGGAGAATAAAATAGTATCTATTGCAATTCAAAACAGCTATAGCAAGTCATCCTGCTAATATAACGTTTCTTTTTTTGGTTCATGTTTCTTCCAAACTCAGTTTTCATTTAGCACCAACAGAGACTACATTGCAGCACTCAGAAAAGAAATAATGGTTTTATTTTTAAAGACTGTTAAGTCTACAAGTGACTAAAGAGTCTTTGATACCAAAAATACCCTAGGTAAAGGGGAACATTTTTCAGTTTAGACAGTGTGCAGCCTGAATGTGGCAGACTTTCTGTTAGCCCAGACCCGGGAGAGCAGCTGGGGAAGCTCTAGCTCTTTGCTGAGGAGCACAGTGAGTTTCACGGGGAGAATGGATCCAGGACTCCCCTCGCATTTGTACACACACCTACACACTCACATGCATGCACACTTACACAGACATTCTCACACACACAAATGACATACACACACACACACACACACACACACACACACACCCCGTCACACACACACACACACACACACACACAAACCTTCTCATATGCATACATACACACATACATACATAGGCTCAGAAACACAGACATATATTTACACGGACATACATACGCACAATTACACAAGAATTATTAGGTACCCCAAATACCTATAAAAATGATAACTGTAACTTGAAGTAAGTTCCTGGAATTCATTAAAGGTCCTCTTTAACCTTAATGAAATTAAGGTTAAAGAGGACCTATATTATAAAAAGCCTTACCACCATATTAAAAAATAGCATCTTAAATATAAGACAGAAGCTTGGTGAATTCAAGAATGTGACAACATAATGACAATAACAAAGGGAATATACCAGAAAAAAAAAGTATGTCTAGGTGAACACAGTTCCTAGCCTGTTTCTGGGAAAAGCTGTGACTCACCTCTGGCGGATCGCCTGGCTCCTCATTTAGGAACTGTGGGGGGTTGAACTAGTGTTCTCCGGGCTTCTTACAGCTGTCATACCCTAGGAACATGTACTTAGGTATTTGCATGTGAACTACAGTGATGAACTCTTATGACCTAACTAAACCCAACTGGTCTGCCAAAGCAATTGATTAAAACATTTACTGCACACCTAAATATTCAGCATTAGAGAAATTATAGGGTTTTCCATAGAAAACATTTAATTTGTTCCTAACATAACCAAGGAAATGGTCAGTCCCTTGACACATCTATCATTGACCTCAACCACGTTAGTGTTGAGAGAAACTTATAATCCCTTGGCGTTCTCAATAGTAAACCATCCATGGCACCATACAGTAAGTCACTTCCTGATGGCCTGACTGCCTTGGGTGCTGAATAGATGGTGAGTTGAGCAGTCTTTTAATAATGACGGTGAGAGCAATAAACTGTAATATCTCAAGCAATCTTCCTTGTTTGGGCCTCTTCAGGAGTTATACCTGCCACTGAATTCCACTCAGTCAATATAGTTTTAATATTGAACATTCTTTTATAGACTTTCAGATTTGGAAAAAAAAAAGAATGGTATGACTTTAAGTAATGCTGTATACTCATCTCCCATGAGATGAGAAGTATCACATTTATTATAAGTTATCAACTACTGAGTTTCTAATATGATCAGGTGATTTGATACTTTCTTTAACACTTCCTGTAACAGGCCACAGTGGTCTAAGTTACTATTTCCATCTAGTAGATACAGTACTAAAGCTCAGACATAAGGTAACCTGTCCAGGGCCACACAGCCAGTAAAAAGCAGGTCTAAGCTTGGAACCCAGTTCTGATAAACTTTTAACCACTGCACAGCTCTGGCCTGGAGGCATGCAGAGTCTGTGTCAACAGAGATAGGATCCTGGAGTCACTAGGAAGGTGGTAGTTTCACGGGTCCCCACACAAATCTTAGAAATGCGGAGGCTCTCCTTCTAGCAAGCAGCTCCTGATCCAGATGGCATATTAGAATCATGAGGAAGTTTTCAAGAAAATGACTGGCCTCATGCAAAACTAATTATCAGGAGATGGTGTCTAGGCCTTGGTATTTTTTAAAAGCTACTCAGGAGATTTGGATGCACAATCAGAATAGAGAATCACTATTTTGACCTCTAGTTCTCAAAATATAGCCACCAGATCAGCAGCAGGGTGCTTGCAAATGCTATGGCCTCACCTCTGAGGCTGGAGCCCAACAAGCTTTGCCTTTACAATCCTCCCCATGACTCTGATGCATATTAAAGTTTGAAGACCACTGCTCTAAATCAATGATTCTAGAGATAAGCTTTTCAAATGTTAACATGCATAAGAATTTAAGTAAAGATCATAATTCAGAAGGTCTGGGTAGAGACTGAAATTTCTTCCAGGTAAGGCTGATGCTGTCCACAGAGTTCAATGAGTAGAGACGGTCTCCAGTCTATTTTTCTCAATTTGGATCACCTATGTCAATGTTCACTCAAGGCAATATTCTAGTGCTAAAAAGACTTTTAGAAATATCTCTCCCAGTAGTAGTAAATCAGAGAATATGAACTTTCCCCTATAGCACATAGATGTAACAAATAAAAAAGCAACAGAAGAGTTCCAAATTCTAGTTCTGCAGAACCCTAAACAATTCCCACAAACTTCTTTGTGTCCACTTTTCTTCCATTTTAAAATAAAGATCTTATAGTAGGTTATTTTACTATTTTTGAGCTCAAAATTTGTTTGTGTATGTAATTAACTTTGTATTACTCTCTACTGAGCATTCACTATATTTCTGTATTCTGCTTGGAATAAGCTGCTGAGTGCAGGGACTGTAGCCTTTAAATCTTGAAGCCCCTACAGCCCTACAGCACATAGTAGGTTCTTTCAACTGCCTGATAAAAGCACTAAAGGCAAATTATATACTGTTTTTCTCAGAAGACTCTTTAATGTTTAATATAATAACTACACTTCCATTTTTTTCTTTGTAAAGATATTTCTTTGCACTAATGAGAAAGATGCATCCACTTAAAAATATTGTTTTAAGTAACCACAAAAAAGGCTTGCCCAGAGCATCTGACCTATTGTATCATTAATGGAGCAACCTCCTTCTGTTTATGCATCCACACATAGTGGGCCAAAGGATTTAAAAGTATCAAAGGATTTAAAAGTACTAAAAAGAACTTTTCTCTTGGAATAACAGCATTTTAATTTTAAGCTTCAATTTACAGATATTAAAGATTGTCAAATTAAAACAGATCATAGTCACAGAGAATAGACTGATGGTTGCTAGGGGGAGGGGGACTGGGTGAAAAAGGTGAAGGGGTTAAGAAGTACAAATTGGTAGTCACAAAACAGTCACAGGGATGTAAAGTACAGCATAGGTAATATAGTCAATAAAGAAAAAAGAAAAAAAGATTGTCCATTTGTCCCTTTCCCTGTTGTTGTGGTTGAAAAGCAAAGTAGGCGAAATTTTTGGAAAGTCAACAGCAAAAGACCAATGAAAATGAAATGTATGAATTCATGAGGGTCAGTATTTTTAGTGAAAGTTCTTCAAACTCTTGTCCTTTATTCCTAAAACTGCAGAGGTAGATAAATACCTCCTTTAAGGGCTGGAAACCAAAGACAAAGTGTGCCCTTGAGACCTGGAGGGAGGTCAGCGGACTTGGGGAAATTGTGAAACCTGAGAGTCAAAGTTTATCAGGAAGCTGCAATCATCAGAATTAGGCCAGGGAAGAGGGTGAGACTAAATTAATTGGTTGACAATGAACAAAATACTCAGGAAGTTTTAACAGATGGAGTTGAGATCCTTAGAGAACATGGAGACCTGTCTTAAGAAGCAGATGGTTGATGACAAAGTACAGCCTTGAAAACCAGATGCAAAATGAGCACACCCAGGGAACAAAGGCTACTGCAACCCATTCATTAGTGCTGCACTGAGAAAAAAAAAACACTGATCTGGGTACAGACAGTCAAGTCCAAATGGTACAAATAAAAATAATAATGAATTTCTTGTCCACTTAAAGAAAGTATCGCTTACTCATCAGGACAATGTACAGATGCACAAAAATGCAAACAAGGCAGAGAGGGATGAAGGGTCCTAAAGTAACAGAAGCAGAAAACCAGCCAACATTACCCGTTAAGGCAGACATTGGACTTGAGCATAAACAAGTAGAACTCTGAATCACCCCGAAGCCAGTGGAAGTGCTATGCTGAGGGTTGGGGATACAATATTTAGCAAAAACAGACATAGTGCCTGCTTATATGGAGTTTATCATCCGGCATGGAAGATGTTTATAAAATATCAACTGAAGCAAATGTAAATATAAAACTTTTCTGGAAAAGGGAAGTGCAAGGGTGCTCTGAGAGTTTGTAAGAGGAAGATTTGACCTAAAACAGATGGGGCAAGATGACTTCCTTGAGGAAGTAATGAGTTTGCTGAGATCTGAACAAAGAGTAGGCATTGATGAGATGCTGTGTGTGTGGTGGTGAGGAGGGAATGTTAATGAAGAAGGGATGAGCTGAAAAGCCCCAAGGAAGGGATGTGTGGTAGAGGGAGGTATGGGGGAGACCAGGCAGAGCTGAGAGACCATGTTAAATATTTTGATCCTTATTCTAAGAGCAATGAGAAACCATTTGGTTGTTTAAACAGGAGCCTGGCATGGGAAGTTACATTTTATTAAAAAACACACGCACAAAAAAAAAAAAAAACAACCACAGATCATTCCAGCAGTGACTTACTGCACCGTGCAGTGCAGCCCTGATTTTAAAGCAACAGAGTGAAAGTGTTTGGAGGCGTTTACAGTCTCCAGGTGAGGAGGATGACAGCTTGAACTAGGGCGGTGGCAATGAAAACAGGGAGAAGTTGTTGGCTTGGGAGAGCCTTAGAAAGTAAAATCAGCAGGACCTGGTGGCGGATTGATTGGACATGACACATGAAAAAAGCAAGCCTTCAAGGATGACAGGTTCCAGGCTGCTTGCCCTTGAAAACGCAAAGCTAGAAGACAATCTTATTTTGTTTTGTTTGCAGAGAGACGGTGATAGGTAACACGTTCCATTTAGGATGGGTAGAATTTAAACTCACTCTAAGATGTCCATATGGAGATACCAAATGGACAACTGAACATACCAGTCTGGAGCTTAGAGGAGAGCCTTGGGCTGAAGATGGAAAGAAACCAGGCATGTAACAGGAGATGGTCATTGAAGCCATGGGCCTGGGTGGGATTGCCTGGAAAGAGTGAATAAAGTGAGACACAAAATGTTAGGTGGGGTCTGGGTAAGTCTAATGGACAGGGGTGACTCTGCAAGGCCTCCCTCGCTCTGAGCAGACATTAACCTAATCTAAAAAGATGCTGTGAGCAAAACAGAAAATGACATGTAACAGACAGAGCCGAATACACTAATACTATAATTTCAAAAGTTGGGGGAACATATCAAGACCAAGAAAGCTGGTGTCCGATTTAAGTAAATCATTTGTTTATTTAAAAAGTTGGTTTTTATTTATCAACCAAAGTACGTGTCTCATGTCTATTGAAAACGTATCTTTCTCTGAGCATATTTGCTTTGGCATTGGGACAACGAAGTTACCTGTCCATCCCCTCATCGGGTGTTGGTAGTGGTGCTGAATATGAAGATGCAGTCTTGTAGCTCAGACATGAAGTCCAGACTTCCAACACACACTGGGGAGAGGGACGGCTCCAGACTCAAGCAACAATGTTTGATTTCCAGACAGGGGAGAGAATTCACAATGAAATAGAATAAGAGAATTCTATCTCCTCTCTGGGCACACCCTATAGTGTATTCAGCATGTACATAACCCCTAGCAAGCTCCTTCCTCCGTGACCATCAGGAAATATTGATTCTGAGGGGAAAATCAGGATGTTGTTTGCAAATCACTAACCAAGAAGTTAAGGTTAATCTAGAAGTACAAAGGTGAATTTAGTAAGGTATTTCCAGAAAGAAAGTAATGCATTTCCATCTTCCTTTCTATATTTTATTTTTAATGATTGATTCCATGTTTTTACCAAAAAAAAAAGGTGCATGTACTCAATGTGCATAATCACACTAAAAAAAATGAGTACACTGTATCTGTAAACTCATTTTTTACATCTGAGTTTATCAAGCATTAACTTTTGTTTCCGTTTTAAAAAGCAATAGCTGTTAAGGGAGCCATAGTGGCACATACTATGGCCGATGAACACACTGAAAAATTAGTGAAATGCTCCTATTTGGTAACGTCATCGTGAGAAAGTAATCTTCTCTCAAGCCTCTCTGTGAGGTT
Source organism: Cnephaeus nilssonii (assembly GCF_951640355.1). Taxonomy (NCBI): domain Eukaryota; kingdom Metazoa; phylum Chordata; class Mammalia; order Chiroptera; family Vespertilionidae; genus Cnephaeus; species Cnephaeus nilssonii. The sequence goes on from NC_137080.1 coordinate 33,866,563, forward strand.
TTAAAATCTCGTGTTGCAGTGATTTTTTCAATATCTGCTATTTTAAATAGTTTTGAGACATGCTTTTATGCTCTGGAGAAAACTAATGGAAACAGAACTGACAACACGTGCACCACCTTTTTCAATATCTTTGTAATGTTTTTAAAATTCTCTTTTTTAATGTTTTTCTTCTGACATTGTCATTCTATTATGAATTTTAATTTTCTTATTTTAGCTTTGTCTAACTTTACAAATTTAAATACAAAGTTAAGGTATAAGGATGGAGAAGAACACGCTGATGGGATGTCAATGTGCCGACTGAATTGTATTTATACTTGGCAGTCACAAATGTTACAATGAAATTGTCCCTGCTGTGATCTTGCATTACGGAGAGTTCCGAGGGTCTGACAACTCCTGACATTATAATATACTCCTGTTACATGGTTAAATCAGACAGTCAGAGCGGAGTTCTCAGCAGAGCATAAGGAAAGATTTATAGACATGGCAAAAGAACACTTTCCCTGTTCCCTTCTTTAAATAATTATGACTTTCCATGAATCTCTTTCTAAATCAACTGCAGAATGACAAATATCTGGGCGAAGAAAAGGCCACAAAAATATCACTTACAGTAAGCACTATTGAGGTTTTAGAAGCATGGTATTGAATTCTCCGCCGTACACTCTGCATATGATTCATTATGTGGGATGTTCCCCACCTCTCCACACACCATATATTTCTCCCATTATCATTCAAAAAGGACTTTTAAAACTCCTTCTTTCTGTCAAATTCTGTCTTTTCTCAATATGAGAAGTCAAGAAGAAAATATTTCAGCGTATTTTGAATTAAACAAGTTGAGGGGGTAGGGTAAAAATGTGTGCCTAATTGGTTACATGGAATGAGTATTCTGGAAGGACTTTCCAGGGTTTGGGGGGAAAAAAATTTACAAGTATATTTGGGATGTAGGTTTTATAATTTAATCATATAGGTTTATCTAAAGTAAGATTTTGAAACAGAGAATGTTTTTAAATGCCCTGTCTATGCAGAGAAGTGAAAGAGAAGTAAAATTTATGGAGTGTGTGTTCTGCAAGGGCCTTTACAGATTATATCTGTCAATCTCTGCAATAGCTCAAGGAGGAAAGGAATATCAGCCCATGTGGGTTTCAGGGGTCATGTGCCCCAAACCACACAACTATTACGACTGAGAATCCGAAGTTTTCTCTGGCTCCCAATGTTCTTTCTCAAGACCCAATTATGACCTACTGCTCAAAGGCACTGCATGCAAAACAAATAAACAAACAAAATGAAAATAAAAATATTCTAGCTCTTTTGCTTTGCTATTATAATCTAACTACATAAGGGGGAAAAAGAGATAGGTGCTGTCTGATTTCATATTTTATGTAATTCCACATATTTGAAGAGTCTAACAAGAAAATGTTTGAGGGATATAGCATTTATAATGTTATATAATGCACTTTTGCCAAGCTCTGAGCTAAGCATATTACAAGCATTATATCATGTAAAAATGGTGTAAATAATTAAGATAATAAATAATAGTTAAAATAAATTCTCACAATAACACAAGGTAATACCATTACTATCTCCATTTTAATGATGAGAAAACTAAGGCCAGAGGTTGAAAAGTTTATCCAGGATCATACAGCTTATAAGTGGCAGACCTGGACTTGAACCTGTGATTATATGCTACTAAAGACTGCCACCCACAATGTTAAATTGCCTCCTTAATTACATAATTACTACACAAGTAAACTATAACATACCACTGGTTACTTTTCTATTTCTATATATTTTAAAGCAATTTTAAATTATACAAAAACTTTATGATTCTGATTTTTATTTACCCAAATTATACATACATATATATATACATACATACATACATACATATAGATAGATAGTATCTATAAAAAAATTTCTGTATAAAGTCAATAGAGAAGTTAACTTTGAAAAGTAGCATATGGCCCAGCTGGTGTGGCTCTGTGGTTGAGTGTCAACCTAGGAACCAGGGGGTCACAGTTCAATTCCCGGGGGCTCAATCCCCAGTGTGGGGCATGCAGGGGGCAGCCGATCAATGATTCTCTCTCATCATTGATGTGTCTATCTCTCTCTCCCTTCATATCTGAAATCAATAAAAATACATATTTTTTAAAAAGGTAACATATGTATCTAATCTGTTACAGTCCCCATTAACCCATACTTTCTTCATAAAAGTAACTACTGTACTGTTAATAAATGTATGTCCTTCCAGAGGTTGTCAATGCTTCTTATGTACATGTATATTATAAAAATGTAGTTTTGTCATAGCATACCCTATTTTTCTCTTGACCTACTAACATGTCTTGGAGCTCTTTCTATACTAAGACATTTAGCTTTAATGCTCACATTCTTTACTCCTGAATAGTTTACTATGATACAGATGTGCCACATTGTAGTTTTTCATTCCACAATTGATGGACATCATGGTATTTTATGGGTTAACTTTTTCCTAAAGTGTCTATCATGTGCTCTACCCAATTACCTATCCAATATCACTGTTTGGATATCCAACAGGGTTTCAACTTCCCCATGTCCAAATGAAATTTATCAGCATCCCCCACATTGCTAATCCCTATATGTTCTCTCGGTCAGTGCACCTAAGAGCATGAGCTGTGAACCAGTGATAGTCTGGGATTATCTGAACTGGTCCATGAAGTAAATACAGAAACTAAAAGTAAGCAACTGAATACCTTCATAGCAATTTGACAATGCTGCAACATCTACCTGCATGACCACGCTTCCAGGAAGCGTTTTTTATTATAGTTCACAAACATATACAATGGATGAGATTTTTTTTGAAAGCTGATCCTTTACCACAGAGAGTCTGGGAAACACTATTACAATTCAGTGAAAGGCACTACTACTCATACGGTCACCTAAACCAGAAATGTGAGCCTCAACCACCTTATCTCTTTACCAGGAACACATGGACAGATAAGCAATAGGAAAACCAGGAGGAAGTTTCTAGAGCCAAGGAATTGTTATCAAACTTTTGTCTTTACTGACACTTTCCCCATTAAAACATGATGATTTTCTCTAATCTCATAAATACCCTTTCTCAATCCCACATGACCCTGCAACTATTACCCTAAATCTTCCTTTCCCTTCATAGTAATGCTTGGTTAAAAGGTTTTGGGAATACCAGGATCCCTTACATGATCCCCATCAGTTTTGATAACCCACTGCAGTGTGATTTTCCCCAGCTCCTCTGCTGAGAATCTTAGCAAACTAACCAATGATGACCTTATTTCTAAATCCATCACTGTGATCTTACCTTCCTTGGCCTCTGTACAACACTGAACAACATTGATCAGCCTCTTCCTTTTTGATACTCAGGCTGGCCAATGGTTTCTATTTACAATCTGTGAAGATAAATGAGGCATCATCTGTTAATAGGGATAGAATATCCAAAATGGCTTATGCTGACATTTAGAGAGGACAGAGTTTATAACAAATAGAAAGACAGCCCCACAGTGTTAGGGGCTTGGGCCAGCCTGTAGACTATCAATGGGAATGGCACCAACTGCTTATTCCTCTTATTTTTTCAGGTGGATACACCCTGGTGTAGGCACAGAGAACGTGGGTGGTTGAAATGACCCAGAATTTGTCATTTTAAAGTTTTCGGTGGTAATTGAATACTTCTTAAGTGCTCTTAAGAAAACATATTGAAGGAGAAACAAGGAAGACCAAGGATAAAAATCCAAACAATGTTAATATTTAAGGAGTTGGCAGCAAAGGTGTTTCCTGGTAATGCTAAGGAGAAGTAGAGGCCAGATAAAAAGATAAACATAAAAAAGTAGAGCCTGAAAATTAGAGAGAATTTTAAAAGGTGGGTATCATCAGTTGCTACTGCAAACCAATTATGCAGGATGAGGCAAGAAAACACATTTTGGGATGTGAAAATTAATGTCAAGATTGATTTTACAAAGGGTAGTTTCAGAAGCACCATGGGAAGTCCAAAGAGCTGCTGCTTTTGCTGAGTCAGACACTAAACACTGTTCGTGCAGCACTGGGACTCATTCTAGTGGTCATGGAATTCCCAAAGCCATAAAATACATGACCACAATTAGTGGGCAGAAGCAAATCTCCCAGGAAAAATCCTTCTACGCACATTGCCATCCCAAAGGCCTTAACCTAAGAGTGTTATCTGTCATCATCTACTCCACTGCATAAACCACCCAGGCCCCACAGTGAAAGCCATTCAATCAAGACAAGGCTCCCCTTACTTTGATAAAGAGAAAGAGCAAACTAAAAGGCTGATGATGTCTCCTACTTAGTACCATTCCCAAGCTCTGTCTGAATTGACCTCTATGCTCTGATGTTTGATTTTTCATAATCATTTTTTCTTTGCTCTTTCTCTTCTCCAAGGCTTATTCTTCCTGCCTAAAAAAATATAGAATGACTTATGGTACCAAAATCACCTAAATCAACATGAAAGTTCTTGTTAGTAAAATTAATCTTATAGCTCTTCCTCTCACTTTCCATTTATACTTCTTATTCCAACGGACAACCTATGAGTCCTCCATGTTTCAACACATGTGTCATGTAAGTCCCAGTCATTTCTTCCTACTAGCCAAACACTCAATGGAAGAAGCACAAATTTCTCACCATTAAACGTGAGGGATAAGAGTTTGGGAACCTGAAACTTCTGGATGTGCTAATAGTCCACGAGAAGTCTATAAACCAACCTTCAATGTCAAGTGTCATTCGATTAAGAGGAAAATTCTCCTGCTCTCTCAGAAAGCACCGAGGGACAAACATGTTCTAAATGCCATGATGTTACAGATGGGACAGAAGAAACTATTCCACTGGGGGACTCCTCGCTCTATTCTGATTTAGCACAATGGCAGACACAATGCTAAGTGTCCCACAATGTCCATTTTATAGCTGTCTTTCAGGGATGTAATAATGACTACACATTGAGCTAGCTACCTTTCAATTAGGTTAGACCAGGAGTCTTGTTCTGGTCAATGAAGTGGTAGCAGAGCGATGTGGCTTGAGATGGGCCCCCTGCCATGGTGAAAGTGGGGTTCCAGCTTGGTTTGCTGAGACACCACAGGCATCATTAGGCATCTTTCAACTATCTTGCAATCCAGCCTTCTGTGTGTGACACACAAATTGTTGTTATTTAAGCCACAAGACTTTGGGATTTAACTGTTACCCCACAATATCATTGTTTCTGTCTTCATTAATACAAATATCATACAATTATAGAAATATAAGGGATAATGTTCCCGATTTTTTCTTTTTACCAATAAAACTGAATCCCAATGAGCCTCTGTGACATGTCCAAAATCAAGAGATTTAAGTAGTTCAGAGGAGCCTAGAATGTGGGTCTCCTGCCATTTGTTCCACTGCTCTCTCATTTATAATGAAGATTATATTATAAGACAGAGAAACTATAATGACAAACATATTAGAAAAATAGGTACATTTATATGCATGTGCTCCATAAATAAATATTATGAAACATATGTGTGTGGGTAAACACAGGAGTATATAAGTGACTAATACAGATATGAAAAGACCATCTCTTTCATGACTGTAGTGTCTTTACATAGCATGTGGAAATTTGGTGCCACCCTTAATCATATTGTTGTTTTAACCAACATATGTCTTATATATTATTTAGTTTTTCCATTAATATTGGTATATGAGGAAACTGAAGCCCAGAGAGTAAAACAATATTCCAAGTTCATGCTCTCAGTTATTGACCGAAGCAGAGCAGGAATTACGTATTCCCCTCCGCATCCCGCCAGATTCTCTATGCTGTGTTTAGAAGTCTCACCCTGCTTCTCAAGTTGAGGAAGTAATCAAAAGTTGGAGTGATATGGTTAAGTATGAAGAGGAAAAGAATAAGTTTCTTCCATAAAAATGATAGAACAAGCAGTGTTTAGAATTGAACAGATGGAGCAATCGGGTATAAAATAAGGAAATTAGCCAAATGAGAAATGAGTAGATAACTACGATGGTTAAAATCAATCAAATAAGCTGGTCCTTTAGTATTCATGAGTTCATATGATCTGGGGGAGGATCACTTTTGAGAGGAGGATAAATTGGTCATCTTTAGCAACTCTTAATTACTAATATCTGCTATGGTTCAGGAACAAAGCAAAATAATGTGAACAGAATTGCCACCCATTACATAAGACTGAGGTAGTTAGTCTCTTGAATTACTCAGGGGAAAAGTGTGATGAAAACAATGTCATTCTAACCCATGTTTTCCCTTGTGGTTAAGTAAGTCATTATGATGAATAATCTCCCACTTTTTCTGCCCACATGATGTTTCTGAACAAGGCTTTCCTTTTTGTGCTGTTTTAATCTCCTTTCTTGTTACAAACTAATGTCCTTGAATCAAATGACCCTCTGTTCTGAACTTCGACTCCAGTCCTTGAGGGCCTCAGGTCTTTGCTAGAGATCCATTTGATCTGTAATGGTCAAAGAGCAACACAATTCCTTCTGAGAGCTCTGCTTGAAAACCACCATTGCAAATAACCTTATGTTTATAAAGTGTTCTTCCTTAGAAAGTTGAACACATATGTGGACATATATGCAAGTTCAACAACTGTCTCCCATGATAGAGGCTGAACCATAAAAGATGAAACTATGATCCCACCTTTAATCACCCAACTCACAGAGCCCCCAATGTATCTCTGTTAATTTGCTTTAACCTTATCTTCATGGGTCAATCAGTAGAGGCTTTTTAAAAAGTGTTATGTCCAGCTGAAAGCAAATGGGGATCTCAGTTACTATATAACACTCAGAAAGCACCTACTTACTGCCATCTGAAGAACTGCCCATTTGTCTAAATGGAGAAAATCACCTCAGCATTAAAGGGTCGCGAGACTGTTAAAAAGGAGGCAACACTGGTAATCCCACTACTGACAAAATTATTCATATATCATTGCCTTCCGCCAGTTAGTAATAATCATATTCTCCTCTACGCGTTCATAGCACTTTAGACATATGTTCATTATACACTATTTATTTTGATTTTATTAGGATTCATTTTTATAAGTCCATCCTATTAGGCTATAAGGTGCTTTAAAGGAAGAGATTGCTTTGTATGTATCTATATTGCAACACTGACACCAAAGTTAAAATTTAAATTTTGTTTCTTTCAATAAATAATTGAATGAATTGCTATGGAAGCAATGAATTGACAGTAGAGGAACAGATCGAACAGAGGTACATGGTTAGGAAGCCAGACTTAAAGTTGAAGCTGCTCTTGCTAACCAGGTGTTTCATATCTGTCCATCTTTTAAGGGGATCAGGCTCTCCAGCAGCCCTCCCTCGTCTAGGGGAAATACTTTTCTAGATGCATGGAAACACCCATTCTTGACTTGAGGAATAAGAAGTAAAAACTAGACCCTGTATAGGAATCCTAAACCAGAGCAGGACCCAGAAAGTTGGTAGCTGATAAACTCTGTTCTCTAACAATGAAGGAGAAACACCCTCTCCGACTAACCCAGCCAGCTTTGGCTCACCATATTTTCAGTAGGTGGAAACACACCAAGCACAGAAAGAAAGGAAAGGATCCTTCAGAGTATAGGATTTACCTAAATCCTGAGCAGAGAGGAAATAGGAACATTGGAAGTAAAAATCAGAAATCAATCGCGAACAGCCCTGACAACAATATCCAATGGGGCTCCCACCAGCTTCATTGCTGGTTAAGAAAACTTGGAGCCCCCTTTCCCACAGGCACTGTGTGCAAGACTTTCAGGTGCAGGAGGGCTTCTCTGCTCTCTGCTTCCTCATCCTCCAGCTGAGTGTCACCATTGCCAGCACTTATTCACGCGGACACTTAACAGGGAGTTTGTAATATGGCTTAAAGACCCTCAGATGAAAGCAACTTTCTGAAGACAAAACCGTGGTGATGTATCTAACCTCCTTCATGCTTCCTGTAACTTGCAGTGTTTCTTAAAATTCAGTTCTCTGGGTTGACATTGCTTAGTTTATTATATTTCAGATAAGCCCATCTATTAATAATTTACTCATTTCTCATTTACATTGCATTATGTTTGTTTTCTTAAGGAAGTAAGAGTATTGATTTTAATTCCTATATCATGAAGCAAATTATTTCTGACCTCTGTATGTACAGAAGATATGCACTTAAGCTGCAACTTTTGCTAGCCATAAAACGCCCTGCAGAATCATGAATATTAAAGCAAATAATTTTCCATCTTGAGGGCAAGAGTGTATGTTTGCATGTAAAAAAAAAATGAGGTCATTTCATTTTTAAGTAAAAATAATAATAGTTGAATCATGTAGGAGTTGAGAAAAGTTTCAAGGGGAATATAAGAGCTTAATATGAAGAAATCTAAATGTTACTGCCATAACTGTAATGCTACAAGAGAAAAGATAACCAGATATCCTGGCTAAAAGAATTTTACTATATTTTCCTCAGAAAGTGAGTTGCTTCTTTAGTGATCAATAATTATGATCACTAATTATCCCTTTACAGAATAATAATTTTCCCTTTATCTAGCTACCCTATTGAGTTATGTGAGATCATGGCCTTGGAATGACACACACATTAACAAATATCTCTGATATAATAAACAGTCCTTAAAACTAATTTTGTTTTCAATATAGTTCACTATATAATTATATCTTTACTCCCAAATCTAAATCTTTCTGAATTTTGTATAACTGATCTCTAAAATTTTTCAGCTAATGTGCTCAATGAGGAAGGAAGTATGGCTGCTGAACCATTGGGAAACTGGAAAGAGGATATGGTGGGCAGGGGTCTCTCTCCTAGGATGCTCTGTGAAAGTAAAAGTTAAAGAAGGTATCTGGGGGATAAATGGTGATGAAAAAAGTAAAATAAAAAAAGTTATATATTTTAAAAAGAGGGATTAATACCAGGGTTGATTTGCAATAGAGTCCAAACTCTGCATTTCTTTGACCCTTTGTTCATATTATGTTCATATTATATGGTGGCACAAATCAAAGGATATTCAGTTGTAGCATTCAGGCATATGCTGATTCCAGAGGGAGGGAAGAGCCTCCTCTTGGGACCATAGTCATCACTACCCTCACCACTGCTTCCTTTGATGTCACAGCACACACTGACCTCTACTTTCTATGTTCACCTACCCTTACAGTCTCTTCCAATCAAAGTTCCAGGTTGCTTATATATGATCATATTCCCAATTGTTTTCTTGTTTCCCCAATATCACTGTAGATGCCATGAGGAAGAATATATATTTTTATGAACCAAAATATCCAGTGCCATTGTGTGCCTCTTTTTATTTTTAAGTATATTTTTATTGATTTCAGAGAGGGAGAGAGAGATAGAAACATCAATGATGAGAGAGAATCTTTGATCGGCTGCCTCCTGAATGCCCCACACCAGAGATTCAGCCCACAACCCAGACATATGCCCTGACTGGGAATCAAACCATGACCTCCCAGTTCATAGGTTGAACTTCAACCACTGAGCCATGCCAGCTGGGCCCATGTGTGCCTCTTTATCTTACCAGCTTCTCTGCAGTGCCAGGCACATAGCAGTGCTAGATTAGTTTATATTTATACTAGAGGCCCGATGCATGAAACTCATGCAAGAGTAGGCCTTCCTTCCCCCAGCTGCCAGCACCGGCTTCCCTCTGGCACCCGGGACCCGGGCTTCCCTCATAGCCCCAGCTTCATCCAGAAGGTCATCCAGTTTAAATAGCCTATTATGCTTTTACTAGAGGCCCGGTGCACGAAATTGGTGCACGGGGGGAGAGGGGGTTGTCCCTCAGCCCAGCCTACACCCTCTCCAATCTGGGACCCCTCAAGGGATGTCCAACTGCCCATTCAGGCCCGTTTAGACATCCCTCTCACAATCCAGGACTGCTGACTCCCAACTGCTCGCCTGCCTGCCTTTCTGGTTGCCCCTAACTGCTTCTGCTGGCCAGCCTGATCACCCCTTAACCACTCCCCTGCCAGCCTGATTGATGCCTAATTGCTCCCCTGCCAGCCTGATTGCCCCTAAATGCCCTCCCCTACAGGCCTGGTCACCCCTAACTGCCCTCCCCTATAGGCGTGGTCACCCCTAACTGCCCTCCCCTTCAGGCCTGGTTCCCCCCGACTGTCCTACCCTGCAGGCCTAGGTTCCCCCCACTGCCATTCCCTGCAGGCCCGGTTGCCCCCAACTTCCCTCCTCTTGGGCCTGGTCACCCCTAACTGCCCTCCCCTGCAGGCTTGATTGCGCCCAACTGTCCTCCATTGCAGGCCTGGTCCCCCCAACTGCTCTCCCTTCCTGGCCTGATCGCCCACAACTGCCCTCCCTTGCAGGCCTGGTCCCTCCCTACTGCCCTCCCCTTCTGGCCCTCTTGTGGCAGCCATCTTGTGTCCACATGGGGGCAGCCATCTTTGACCACATGGGGACAGCCATCTTGTGTGTTGGAGTGACAGTCAATTTGCATATCACTCTTTTATTAGATAGGATAGAGGCCTGGTGCACGGGTGGGGGCCAGCTGGTTTGCCCTGAAGGGTGTCCCAGATCAGGGTGGGGGTTCCCTTGGGGTATGGGGTGACCTAGGTGAGGGGCCTGTGGTGGTTTGCAGGCTGGCCATGCCCCCTGGCAACCCAAGTGGAGGCCCTGGTATCTGGGATTTATTTATCTTCTATAATTGAAACTTTGTAGCCTTGAGCGGAGGCCAGGGCAGGCCAGGGCGGGTAGAAAGCTTGGCTTCCTCCATCGCTGGGGGCAACCCAAGCCTCCTGCTCTCTCCAGCTCTGTGGCTGCTGCCATATTTGTGGGGTTAATTTGCATACTTGCTCCTGATTGGCTGGTGGGAGTGGCTTGTGGGTATAGCAGAGGTACAGTCAATTTGCATGTTTCTCTTTTATTAGATAGGATTATTATAGATTTACTATACTTTATATACTTAATATAAATATAAATTATGGTTAATCTAAAATATTACTGAAGAATTATATATATTGTTTATCTAGACCTTAAAAATGGTATTTTCATTTCAATAAGCAGGTAGTTAGAATACAATTTTACTCTTGATGTTCTTTAATGTTATCACAACAGAGCTATAGAAGAAAAAACGAATCTATTTCACACAGAAGAAAAAATAAAAACACAAGGTATCATCTAAGCCTCTGAGACAGGTGTGAATTTATGTGGCTTCCTTCCAGTTCCAATTTTAAAAAAACATACAACACTACTCAGCAACTGTAAAGTGCAAATGAACATCAGAATATACACATTTGTGATTTCTTGGCATAATTCTCTAATGTACAGTTTTATACATTCATCTAGTTGGTTGTTAAGGTGATTTTCATGGTAGCTAATTGTTTTTTTACAATTATTTAGGTCTGAGTTAGTTATGCCATATAGTCATTAAATTCTTGTAGACTTAAAAAAGAATGAGATAGGGCATCAGTGAATGTACTTCTAAATGTTTTTATAGCTATTCTTATAAAAGAAATCATTTCGTATGTATATAAGAAAAAAAATATATGTATTAAAATAAGGCATGCCATTAATATTTAGACCCAACAAATTGCATTTTCTCAATATCAAAACACTTGACAAATTGTCTCCTTTTATATAATAAATATTAATTTTTGTATTTCCTCAAGGTGAAATGATACAAAGAGTTATGTCGTAATCAAGTGAGATAAGGAAAATATATTAAGTGTGGTCTGTGAAGAAAAAAATTTTATGTGCTTGTGAAACACCTCCATTTAGTTTTATTGATATATAATAGATACCAAGCTATTCTAAATGGTTGTCTAGTGATAACAATTACATTTTGGGGTCACACTATATCAAGTTGATTCTATACATAAGGATTTTACTACCCAACCTACAATGCTATAATGGGCTCTTCTCTTTTAGCTAATGACAGTCTATTAAACAACATGATCAAAGCCTCGGCACTTCTTGAAATTAGGTTAAAGACATCTTTTAAAATTCACATTTTACATGGAGTTAGAATTTCAGTGATATGGTTAGTTCTTCAGAAGAAATGAGGGAATGGTTTTTAGTAGTTGTTTCTGCTTTCAATCCATTGAGTTTCCTAGATGAAAATAACTGACCTGAAGAGGTAAATTTCCCTGTCACTTCTATAATCTCTAATATCTCATTTCACCTGTGTGTTTGTGTAGTTTCTCTCTCCTCTGCAGGGTCAGAGTGGATGTCCAGCAGCTCCTCTCCTGTTCCCTGCATTAGATTCACAGCACACGCTCCCACCAGCGTTTATGCAATTAAACTTGCTATCCTTGACACTCAAGCAGAAACCATTGAAAATGCAATGGTAACTGTTGTGTGGATGAAAAAGGCCTATTTGTCACCATTCATTATGCCAATTGAGCCATGATAAATTAACAGAAATGGAGTATTTTCCATATATCTAGTGCGAGCTCCCTACACCTCATGGTCTGAGTGCTGAGAGGGGGTGCTGTATAAGGAAATGGCATGCATAATGCAGGAATCCTAACAGCACTTGGCAGTCTGGAGCCTGAATGGCCCGATCTGACTCATCTCTATGTCAAACTTGTTTGACATTTGGCTAATGTGTAATTTTGTGTTGACATGAATCGTTGAAACTTAAACATGTCAAACTAAATATTTGAACTCTACATAAAACCTTTATTAAGAATCTAAAGTGTATGTTTGAAGCCTTTAAAAAAGCACCTTAGCTAAACATAAAATAATTATACATAATAGTTTCAAAGATTCCCGACTTTTCTCTTTTGAAGGAGCAAACTAACCTGGGGATATTGATGTTTTGCTTTCAATGAAAGGAAAATTATTTCAATATGAACTTGTCTCCTCTTGGTAAGGAGATGTGAAAGCTCAGCACTTGTCAGGGAAGCTAGAACTTCAGTTTATCAGTGATAGAGGATTTGGGGTCCATATACACCAGAGGACAAATCTCTGTGTTATCTGGGTAAATACTGCCTTTCCTTTAGGTTATTTAAAGTGAAATAGATAAATGGGAAAGTTAAAAAATAAATTAGTGAGCTTTTTAAAAGGCTCTAGAAAAATAATTAAATATAGTTGCATTTTCAACATCTGAAAGTGGAGACCAGGAGAAAGTAGTTACTATGTTGAAGCCTAGATTCAATGTACACTGTATAGCCATCTCCGCACAGTAGAGGATAGAAAACAACTCAAGAGTGGAGACTTACTGGGTCTGGCAAAGAAACGATCTTCTTTCCCATCCAGTCCAACAAATCCGTCACCCAACACACCCATTTTAAAATTTCCAAACAGGATAGGAGACCAAACCTTACTGCCTGCATTTTAGAACAGCATCTTGTGGATACTGTTGGAGTCGCACAGTACTGAGATCAAAATAATTGTATTCCTCATAACCTGACCCCAATTTGCCTCCCCTTCCAATGGGTTTCCTATAAGTATCTTGACTGAAATTTGGGAACAGCAAAAAAGATATTTTTCATGACAAACTATGACAAAATGTTCAAGAAAGCTCACCTTACAAATAAAGCTAACTGAAATATAAAGGGCAATATTAGAATATTTATAAAGGCAATAGAACACAGCCCTACAATACTACTTCAAGTTGTACCATCAATATAGACAATATAAGAACACTTGAATTCCTAATTTTGCACTGATAATGAAAGGAGATAAGAGGAGCTTGCAATAATGTTACCACGTGCAGCGTCGAGGCCCTCCCAGCTGTGGTTAAAGCAGAGGACTCAGCAAGTGGGATGGTATGAAGGGTGAACCCCTTCTCCCCTGACAGCTGGTCAATTCCCTCCAGCAGAGCTGATTTTTTTTTGTAAATGCCCTTTGGCACTAACTTGACCTTTTCCATGAACAGGTCAGCCAGGTGCAAGCTACCAGATGTGACTTTCCATGGTTTCTAAGCCTCAGGAGGCCATTTATCTCTTCTATTAAATAGGATGCAATGCTAACAAGAAGTGTGGTGAAGCAGCAGTTTTATTGGGGTATGCGGATTTGACAAAACTGAATGTTCTCCAATAGGAAAAGCACTCTGAATGTGTTGTTTCTTTTCATTGTATTGTGATTATACCATAAAACAGACTCAGTGTTTTGGGAGTAGTATGAAGATGCTTACAAAGCCTTTTCTAATAGTCTAAGTTATCTTATACACCTATGGATTGTCCTTTTTACCCACTTTACTTTGAATATATTTTTAATGGTTTAAAAACATGTTGGGTTTTACTGGAGGGCCTCAATCCACTAAAAGAACACTCTTGTACTCTCAGCACTTCGCTTGGGTTGCCCTCCACACCCAAGCTCAGCCCCATCTCATGCCTGGTGGCTCTTTTCCTAATAAATAGCACATTCTGGCCCTCCTCCCCCAGCTAGGGCTTTAGGGTCTCCAATCCCCATCTTCCCATGTTTCAGCCCGAGGCTTAATGGATCACTAACCTCATCAGATAAACTAATCTCAGCTAATATTTCAAAGGCCTTGTTGGAAGTAACATGTACTTAACATCCCTTAACCTGATCTTTTTTTTATCTAACTGAGAGGTACTAAATCTGGAGAGCTCCTTAAAAATGAAGATTCTTGAGCTTAATCCAGATTTTTATTCTGCAAGTTTAAGGGGACTCAGGAATCCCCAAGTAATTATATAGGGCAGCCAAGTTTGGGAACGATTTAGTCAACTCACTAATGGCTATTGTGGGAAATGTGAGACCACAGTAACTAATGAGACACTATTTCTTGACAAGGAAAAATCCATGGGTTCACATCTCCAGTCTGTCACTTTATCATTTGTGTGGTCTCTTCAAGCCTCCGTTTTCTCCCTTAGAAAACAAGGAGGTAAGACTATTTGCCCAGGTTGTTATGTGAGTGAATGAAATAATTTTGTTGAAGCTGTTACTATGAGGCAAGAAAACTAAAATTCGGATAAGGGGAATAAAATGCATGTTAGCATAGAAATAATGGTTACGTAATACAGTCCTGAAGGAAATAATCAATTATACTGCTTTCCTGATGAGAAGTCAAGTCATGACATCTGGGCCATGAATGGAACTTTCCTGGGTGGAAAAGAACAACTGAGAGGATATGGGAGTGATCCTGGTCAGGACACAGGGAACTTCTTCCCTGGGGCAATCTGAGAATCCTCCATATATTCATTCACATATATTTTTACGAGCTTACTGTCTGTAAACCCAAAGGACAGCACACAGAAATGTAAGAGAGACAGAGGCACATTGTTCCTGCTCCATTGCAATTTGTGTCCTAGAGGGAGCAAGCCTGGTAATATACAAATAGACAAATGAGCACTACTGGATAAATAAGAAAAAAATCAGATGGTGATAAAGTCCATGCAGGACATTAAAAAGGTGATGTGATAGTGACTGTGTAGATGCTTTTGATTGGACAGGAGAGGAGGTCATCTCCCAGAAAGTGATGTTTAGGCTGAACTCTGAAAGCCAAGAAGGAGGCAGCCATGAGAAGATGGGGGCGAGGGTTTTGCTGACAGAGATCAGTTAGTACAAAGGTCCTAAGTGAAAAGATAAGAGAGTGGTCAGATCATAGAAAGCTTTGTATTCCCGAGTCAAGAGTTTGGATTTTATTCTAATGGTGACGAGAAGCCCCTGGAAAGTTTAAAATAAGAGAAGTGTCATGGTTAGATATGTGTTTCACCAGGATCAGTGTGGGACCTCAATGAGGAATGGGTTTTAAATAAGGATGACATTATTGTTAGAAGCAGCTTGGGTGTTCGGCAAATAATGAATTTTATGGGGAAAGGAGTGAGAGCAAGCACACCATTCAAGAAGCTACTGCAATAGTCCAGGCAAGGGGACAGGTGGAGGTAGTTTAGAAGAGAATGATGACCATGGAGAGAGACAGAAATGGATGAGATCAAGACACATTTTAGAAACAGTGTATATAGTTCTTATGATGTAGTGGAAATGGAATAGTAGGGAAAGGCAGGAACTGAGAAGAAAATAAGGCTTTGGGGCTGGAACAGGTAGGAGATGGCTAGCAGAGAGCAGATTGGTAGAAGGAAAATTCAAAAGCTCTCTTGGTGATATTTCAACTGCCATAAAACTTAAACAACAAAAAAAGAAGTTAGCAGTCTAAATAAGTCCATGAAAGTCATCCAATGCTTACTTAAATACCATAAAAGCCACTTCTGAACTAAAATACTAACAATACAGTAACTGAACTTTAGTAAATGTTTTATTCTAAGGGACTTCAAAAAATAATTTTAACAATGCATTTATACACAGAACAACTTTTTAAAAATCACCCCCAGGGTTGAAAATATTAATAATTTTATAATACACAAGACTATTCAATGATATGGCAATATATTAGTACAATTGAATTAATAATCTAAGTTAGAACTTGATTAAGGTGGGTAAACTTTAATACTAGGTCAGCTATAGTGATAATGGAATTCACTGAGAATTGACTATGTACCAGGCTCTGTTTTAAATGTTATCTTTCCAAAGCTCTGTGAGATAAATTCCATAATTAGCCTCCTTTCACAGAGGAAGGTCCTGAAGTGACTTCCCTGCTGTCACAGAGCCTTCAAGGGGAGAGCAGACTTTGAATTAGCCTGTCTGACTCCAGAGCCCAGGCTCTTAAACCATGCTAGGAAACCAGGACCTGCTGGGCAAGGTATCCCTGTGCCCTCCTGTTTCGGTAGAAAAAGTTAACAACTTCATGCTCCTGGCATTCCCTTGATAGAATTCTGTCCATATACAACTAAAAACAAACAAGACCAAAGTCCCATGTGTTTGAAAGATTATGATATAAGAAAAGATAATTGGATTGCTTATTATATGAGTATATTGTTTTAATTTGCCTTATGCAATAAAACCCCATTAATTCACACTTCATTAAATCTCATGTAGATAACTAACTACACTCTACGCAATTAATATTAAGAAATATCACTTCTTCAAATAATTCTTTAGAGTCTTTCTTACTTGTAAGCTAGGAAAAATCCAGGTTATTTTTAAGAGTGTTATTTCTGGTTTTAGTAAGTAAATTTTTATGTTTCCAAAGTATCTTATACTTACTATGCAGCATAAAGCAATCAAGGTATTTTGTGAAGTATAGTTTCATAAACTTAGCTTTATTATTTGTTAACTAGAGGCCCGGT
The DNA here is from genome assembly GCF_951640355.1 of Cnephaeus nilssonii. Lineage (NCBI taxonomy): Eukaryota > Metazoa > Chordata > Mammalia > Chiroptera > Vespertilionidae > Cnephaeus > Cnephaeus nilssonii. The sequence goes on from NC_137080.1 coordinate 33,883,663, forward strand.
GCACAAAATTTGTGCACGGGGGGGGGGGGGTGTCCCTCAGCCCAGCCTGCACCCCCTCCAATCTCGGAACCCTTGAGGGATGTCTGACTGCCCGTTCAGGCATCCCTCTCACAATCCAGGACTGCTGGCTCCCAACTGCTCGCCTGCCTCTGCCTGATTGCCCCTAACCGCTTCTGCCTGCCAGCCTGATCACCCCCTAACCACTCCCCTGCCAGCCGGATCGATGCCTAACTGCTCCCTGGCCAGCCCAATTGCCCCTAACTGCCCTCCCCTTCCATCCTGGTCACCCCTAACTGCCCTCCCCTGCCAGTCTGGTTGCCCCTAATTGTCCTCCCCTGCAGGCCTGGTTGCACCCAACTGCCCTCCCCTGCAGGCCTGGTCCCTCCCAACTGCCCTCCCCTGCAGGCCTGCCCCCCCCAAACTGCCCTCCCCTGCTGACCTGGTCTCCCCTAACTGCCCTCCTCTGCCGACCCCGTCACCCCTAACTGCCCTCCCTGCTTGCCTGATCGCCCACAACTGCCCTCTCCTGCAGGCCATCTTGTGGTGGCCATCTTGTGTTCACATGGGGGCAGCCATCTTTGACTACATGGGGGTGGCCATCTTGTGTCTTGGAGTGACAGTCAATTTGCATATTACTCTTTTATTAGATAGGATATTCATTTATTCTTAGCTTAAAATATTAACTTTGTTTGAAATTAGTAAAACTCAAATTTCTGAAATATTTTTTAGGCAGATTTTTCACTATTTTTCCTCCATTATTTCTAATGAATGAGGTTTTAAAAGTGTTCACATTTATGGGACAACATATAAAAATAATAATGAACATCAACTTTCAAAATTATGTCCTTTTTAGTTCTGTGGAGACTGTTTAGAGAAACAAAAAAATGTAAATGATACAGATTTATAGTCTCTGATTTATGGAGCAACCCTTCCCAAGTTGATCTAAGAAGCCAGATCTTTTAAGACTTTTAATAGAGGTATTTCAAACTTTTGTCACCCAATTTTAGTAGTAAATCAGAGAACTCACTAAAACTTGACACGGGACAAATAGTTTTAATTTTTGAGAGGAAGAAGATAGCTTATTGTAAAAGCTAATATTTATTGAGAACTTACTATAAACAATTTCATATTAAGCATTTTACGTGAATTACTGCCTCTAACATTCACAATAACCCCATAATTATGTCCCAGCACAGGAGCACAGGTGCCCCAAGAGGTCACACAGTAGGGAAGGACACTGATCTTGGAATCTGGCTCTCTCCCGATCACTATGCTCTGCAGAGGAGCTGTTGCCTGGCAGGAGCCTAGAGAACTTGAGCCTCAATGTTTGATCTGTTTTCACATCCCTAGAGCAGCAGCAGGCCTGGGTGATATTTACAGTGGCTTGGTGGGGAGGAGGTGTGTTTGGCCAGATAATGCTCAAATAACTCAAATTCCTGCCCAAGATCACACACAGCTACCCGTAGACCTGTAACTTGTACCTGGCCCTGTCTGATGCCGAAGTCCACCCTCTTCCTGCCACATCACATTCACTTACTCTGACATGGAATGGGTCACCTACTTTGGGGTTTGAGATGAAGTTCATAGGCATTAACAATTTGTCTGCCTATCCCTCAAAGTCACCTGTTGTCACCTCTTTGGCTATCACTTATCACATGCCTCTTCCACCTGGTATCTTGCTGTTCTGCTCTGCAATTGGCTTAGATGATGCTAACCATACTTGTTAGACTTGTTTAAAAATAAGAATTAAAAAAATCTTGGGAACAATGGAAAGAAAGAATAACAAATGATATTTAAGCTGCATGCTGACTCCAAGGGACCAGCAGTAGCTGCCTGGAATGCCGGGGTCAGGCAATATCGAGGCTCTACAGGAACGGGGACCCACAGGAAGCAGTGATGTCTAACACAGTTAAGAAGGGAAAGTGGTTCCATACATTCTTGAGGCCTGGGGAGTGTTCAATGAGTAAGTTGCATCAAGAGTACTGTGTGGTCTTGGCTGGCATCACCTGTCTAGCTTTTCAGATGTGTTTTTGTTTACTCCTTTGTTCTTAGCTAGAGTATATATTGTTAAGCAGACTAGATAAATGACTTATGGATAGCTAAAATGTTCATAAAGGTCTTTTCTTTTTCTTCCCCTTACTTTCTTTTTCTTGGCCTGTGCTCTTTAGTTTAAGCTCTAAGTTCTGGCAGCATCACCCATAGTACCCACTGGCTTTATCTAAGTCATTGAGAGCAAACAAGACTAAACGGGTACAACCTTCTGTTACAGATTAGACAACCACAAGTGGGGAAGTAAGTTAACAAAGAAACACATGATTTACAGTCAGCATAAGATTTTTTCAGAAATACAGGGTGGGGCAAAAGTAGGCTTATAGTTGTTCATATGGAAAAATAACATACAATAATGAATGAGTAATAATATAAGAATAAACTGACTTTGCATACTCACAACTATAAAACTACTTTTGCCTCGCCCTGTATTATGTGTGAAGATTTAAGTACCCATGACACCCCAACACCCATTGGACTGCTGATATCAACTCTGAACTTGACCCTGCATCATTCTTTCTACTGTCCACTAGAGCTGGTGGCATTTCTTGGCCTTCTTTGTTGCTACTTCTGTCTTTGTTACTACCACTTCTGTTCCACATACAATCCTCTTTGCCTGATTTCCCCTTCTCTCTGCCTTTCTTATTTCTTATCGTGTTGGACTCCTGTTTTGTTTCCTGAGTCTCTTGACTTCTAAATCAAAAGACTGACCTTTCACACGGTTCGGTTCTCGGTCAAGGCACATGCCCAGGTTGCTGGGTCGATCCCCAGTGTGGGGTGCAGGAGGCAGACAATTGATGATTCTCTCTCATCATTGATGTTTTTCTCTCTCTCTCCTGCTCCCTTCCTCTCTGAAATCAATAAAAACATTTTTTTTAGAAAAGAAGACTGACCTTTTATTTATATATTCATCAAACCAGAAGGTTCCTTGTCTTTTGTTGGAGAACTAATCTATCACAGCTCATTTGCTGTGGCAACTGATGGCAAAACAGTGAATTTTGGTCCTGATATTAATAACTCCTGATAGCTAGGGGCTCAGTTTGCTAGAGGGTCATCCTAAAAACATGATTGTTGATGGTTTATCATCAAGTGGTATCCTGAAGGACACCATCCTGTCATTATTCCAAGACCAGAGTTACCTGACAATTAAATAGAATCAGGAAGAGAAGAAAATAGAGAAATAGTTTCTGGGAAGTAAAAATGAGACAGAGTTTTATTGTTGTTATTTTATTGTTGCTGCTGTTGTTGTGCAAGACACACTTTCATCTATGTTTACCTTCTAAAGAGAAGTAAGAGTAGAGGGAGAGATAACAAAAATACATGGGTGAGAGGAGGGTATTCATAGTATAAAATTGTGGCTATTGAGCACTTGAAATGTGTTTATAAATGCAAAATGTACATGGGATTTTGAAGACTGTTTCAAAAAACAAAAATGTAAACTATCATATTCATATTAGTTACATATCAAAAAGATAATATTCTGGATACATTTATTTAAATAATATATATTATTTAAATTAATTTCATCTGTCTGTTGTTTTTTACTATCTAAAAAGACTATTAGATAATTTTAAATTGCATACATGGCTTGCATTTGTGGCTCACATTATATTACTTTTAGGCAGCTTTGGTATAAGGTCTTATCTACTAGGATTAGGTTCAACCTCAAGAAAACTCCAAAACAAACATGGGATTACTCAAGATAAGTGTGTATTGATTCCTCACACAATAGAACAAAGGTAGACAGGCTGATAAGGTTGACTTCCGATTCATCAGAGACTCAGGCTCTTTTGTCTTTACATTCTATAACACTAAGCATGTTGCCTCATGTTCCAAGATGGCTGCTAAAGCTCTAACCAGAATAACCACATTCCTGCCAGCAGGAAGGAGAAAGGAACCCATTAAAGACACATTCCATGTTCAGCCTTCCAAAAACCATTTTATACCATCTTCCATGATACGCAAGAACCCACATTGGTCAAGATATGGGCTCCCTTGTAAAATCTGCGGCGGAGGGAATGGGCTACTGTAATCTGGTACCATTTTAGTCATGATGTCACCCATAAGTACAAGAGAGTCTGGACAATGCTGTCGTTATTACAAATAGCCAAGTATACAGCTAAAAATCAGGAGTTATTTTTAGGATGACCATTTGTCCCAGTTTGCTGGAAAGCCTATTTTCTCTGTGTTGTCCTGGCATAATTATTAATAGCTCCCCCTTTCGCTCTCTCTCAAGTGTCCTAGTTTGGATGATAAATTATATGGTCACCCTAGTTATTTTACCAAGGAAAAAGAGAGAAATAGATAATGGGATAGACAATTCAGTATCTGCCAGAAATCCTTGAAGAAGCATTTGAGAAATCCTTGGCAGGTGGGTGTTTCTTCAATCCACCTCACCATTATTCTGAAACTATGCTTTTGGAGACTACTTGAAACCTTCATATTGATAAATTAAAGGACTTTTCTCACTACTATTTGTTCACTTTATGAATATTTGTGTTGTGACTTCATGCACCAAGCACTGTACATTTTGGGGACAAGGGGGTAAAAAAGAGTTCAATACTATTAAACCCCATAATATTAAACCCATCTCTTACTACAATCCTATCCTATATAATAAAAGGCTAATATGCAAATTGACCAAATGGTGGAACAACCGATTGCTATGATGCAAACTGACCACCAGGGGGCAGACACTTAAGGCAGAAGCTGCCTCCTGGTGGTCAGTGCGCTCCCACAGAGGAAGCACCGCTCAGCCAGAAGCCAGGCTCACAGCTGGTGAGCACAGTGGTGGCGGGAGCCTCTCCCTCCTCTGCAGCAGCGCTAAGGACCCCTTGGGGAATGTCCACCTGCTGGCTTAGGCCCACTCCCTGAGAGGGTGCAGGCTGGGCTGAGGGACCCGCACCCCACCCCCAGTGCACAAATGCCATGCACCGGGCCTCTAGCAGAGTAATAAGAGTCTGAATTGTCTGAACAGTCTGGGTTCTGGGATTTTTGTTTCTCTAAATATCATTCTGTCTTTTTCTGGTTCCAGAAAATTCTAGCCCATTGTTTCCCAAAATGTCCTCAATACATCACTAGATCTTTAAGAAAGTTACAGAGTTAAAAAAATATTTGGAAGTACAACATAGAGCTTCATAATGAAAATTACTATATTAAAAGCTCTGAGAACTACTACAATAGAAATTCCTACTTAACTCTTTTAATCTGAACTGATTTGGGTATTAATACCTGTTACTACCTAACACACCCTCCCTTTTGCTCTGTTCCTTCAGTCCCAGAAATATGAGGATATTATAAGATTATCTGTCTGTCATTCCTCCTTCTACATTCAGCCTCTTGTTGCTCACATTTTTTCTCTATTTTTACATCTAAGGAGATGACACCTAAGCAACCTTCTCTATACTTTACCCCATTCTCCAAACTAACTGGGCATCTCTACTTGAGTTAAACATCATAATCTCAAACTTAATGATCTAAAATTTCAATTTGCCCTTTTGTCCAAAGTCAAGTCTCCCTGATGTATGTCAATTTGGGGAGGAATATTACCTGTGCTAGACATTTTGTTTCTTTGGTGTATTTTTTTTTGGGGGGTGGGGGAGGCAAGGAGGAACAGAAGGGTTGTTTGCTTTGATTTGGTTTTGGCAAAGGTGAGGAGGAAGTTTGGGGCAGGCTAAGTGGCCTTGCAGCTTCATTCCTACTTTTGGAAAAAGTCCCATTTTTGTGTGCTGTGTTGGTGAGATATTGTGCATTGCCAATGGCTCCTGATAGCCTAGACCTGAGTATGTGGTGGGGGCTCAGCTAGACAACTTCCCACTGGGGACTTTGAATCTGGATTTGTCAGAACAGAGAGGTAGGAATGGTTACAATTCACCCATATTGTGGCAGGTGCGATACTAGCAGAGTTCCACGACAACAATAGCCTTGTCCTAGTCACCCCAGATGTTGCTGATGCATCCTAAAAGTTTGACAACCCCTGTATCAGGCCTTTCTTATACATCAGCTTTTCCAGTATAGAGTCAGCATTGCTAAAAGAGTAACTTAAAATAGAGTTAGGGGGCCATTGAGGAAGTCAGGCCTATGTAAGACCTATGTCTCAGTTCATGGAACTATTATTAAGTTGATGACCTGTTGCTAAACTCAGATCAAGGTCAAACAACAAACACCCTGGATCCATGGTTGCTACATAAACATGTATGGACTTTATTTCCTCCTTATCACAGAGACCAGACCATGTGCATTCTTTTCCTTGAAAGAAAGCAATCCATTGCAAAAACCAACATCCTCCATTTGCATAATGGGCTGAACCAATCCCCTTGACCTAGCCAACATCTTTCATTTACATGAAGAACCAAAATGAGAATAGCTCTTATGGTTTTGCCCTTACAAACCCTGACTTTAACCCCACCTCACCCAACCCCCACCCTTTGGAGCACAATGTAAGTTGATAACTGAATCTGTGCCTGGATTGGAATTCCTCCTCTGCTCAAAAAGAAAATACTTTTTATTCTTTATTAAAACCTTTTTCTAAATCGACATCAAAAATATTTAATTATTACCCCCCCACACGATTAATTCTTTTTTATCTGGAGTTCTATAACCCTTAATAGCTATACCACTTATGCTGAACCTATCCCATGTTGGCTTGCTGTTATTTAAGTAGGTATCTTAGTTCTACAACATGTTTCTAAGCTTGAAGAAAGCAGGCTACTGCATCTTACATAGAGTAGTAAGTCATTATGCCTAAATGAATATTCACTAGTGACAAATTAATTGCACCTGGAATATAAATTTCTCCACGTTCTATAAAATAAACTTAGTAGAGTTCACCTCTACTCCAGCTTCAAATTTGCAATATTTTTAAATTGCCTAGAGAGCTATAACAAACACTCAGGTCACAACTTCAGAGATTCTTATTTAATTGATTTAGAGTGCAGCAAGCTGGTCGTTGCGAGTTTTATAAGTTCCTAAATGGTTCTATGTTACAGGCAAGGTGGTAAATCATTCTGATATTCAAAGTGTGCTCCAAGGACCATAAGCAGCAGTTCACCTGGGAGTTTCTGAATGTGCATTTTAACAATATTCCTAGTTGATTCATATATACAGTAAAGTATGAGAAGCACTTGGTCTAGAGCAGTAATGGCCAATAGAAGTATAATACAAGCCTGTGATATTGTGATTTACAAGAAATATATATTTGGTCATTCAGAAAAACGAAATATAATTCACATATATATTTGGTCCTCGTCCACAGTTCCTGGCTTACAGCTCCCAAAACTCTTGGAATTTTCTAAGCGGTAAGAGCAATGAGAGCATCTTTTGCCAAAATATTTGGTCTCCTGTCCTCAGTTCCTGAAATATCTTCAGAGCCATAAAGGTGAAATGGGTGTCTTATTATAATGAGCTCCTTTGCACAACTGGGTTTGTTAATGAGTGACATTTGGACAGCACCTAAGGATGGGGGCTGGTTGCCATGGGAACCAACCCTAAATGGAGGCTAGGAACTTTCAGTACCACCTCCTAGTTTCCAGGGAAGGGAGAGAGTCTGGAGCTTAAATCAATCACCAATGGCCAATGATTTAATTAATGATGCCTATTTACTAAAACTTCCATAAAACCCCAAAGGGTTCAAAGAACATCCAGATTGATGAACCAGAACACTTCCATGTGTCACCATGCTAGGCTAGGTCTCAAACCCCACAAAAACAGAATCTCCTTTGTTTGGGACCTTGCCCAATGTATCTCTTAATCTGGCTATTGATTGTTATACTTTAATAGGCGTATGAAAAGATGCTCAACACCACTAATATAAATTATGCAAATTAAAAGCACAATGAGAGATCACCTCACACCTGTCAGAATGGCTATCGTCAATAAATCAAGAAATAACATGTTAAAAAGAGAGAGAAGGAGGGAGAGAACCTTTGTGCACTGTTGGTGGGGTTGCAAATTAGTGCAGCCACTCTGGAAAACAGTATGGAGGTTCCTCTAAAAATTAAAACTAGAACTTCCCTATGATCCAGCAATTCCACTTCTGGGTATTTGTCCAAAGAAATCCAAAAACACTGATTCAAAAAGATATATGCATCTCTATGTTCATTGCAGCATTATTTACAAGATCCAAGATATGGAATCAACCTAAATGTCTATCAATACATGACTGGATTAAGAAGATATGTTACATACATACAGTGGAATATTACTTGGCCATAAAAAGAATGAAATCTTACCATTTGTGACAACCTGGATAGATCTAAAGAGAATTATGTTAAATAAAATAAATCAAACAGAGAAAGGCAAATAACATCAAATACATGATTTCACTTATATATGAAATATTAACAATAAACAAACAAACAAACAAAGCAGAAACAGATATAGAAACAGAGAACAAATTGATGGTTTCCAGATAGGAGGAGGGTTGTGGGGCACCGAGTGAAAAGGTGAAGGGATTAAGAAGTACAAACTGGCAGTTACAAAGTAGTCATAGGATGTAAAGTATAGCATAGGGAATACACTCAATAATACTGAAATAGCTATGTATGGTGTTAGGTGTGTACTAGACTTATCCAGGAGATCACTTTGTAGGTTATATAAATGCCTAACTCTATGTTGTACACCTGAAATTAATATAATATTAAATGTCAACTGTAATTGAAAAGTTATATATATATATATATATATATATATATATATATATATATATGTGTGTGTGTGTGTGTGTGTGTGTGTGTGTGTGTGTGTGTGTGTATACACACACACACACACACACACTGTTAGGAATGACAAGAAAAAATAGATCTTTTTTCAATGAGTAATATAATAAATAAACGAGTTTTCATGAGACATAATTAATCAAACACAAGAAGGGGGTTATGAAAACCCAGATAGTCAGAAGCACAGTTAATAAGCTGGGCTTGAGATTGGCATCCAAAGGGGGCGGGGGGCGGCAGCCTTGCGAAACTGATCCTGTGGAATCTGATGCTGTCTTTGGGTACACAGTGTCAGAATCAAGTTGTAGGGCACCCAGCTGATGTCTGAGGAATTGATTATCGGTGTAGGGACCTCCCCCACCCCCGCATACATTGTAAATTGGATGCAGAATCATTTTAAAGCCACATATATTAATTAAAAAGCTTCTAGTAGCCATATTAAAAAAGGTTTGAATGGGCAAAAATAATTTTAATAATATACTTTATATAACCCAATATATCCAAAATATTACCATTTCAACAATTAATATAAAAAATGTGATGAAGTGTTTAACAGAGGGGTTTTTTGCACTAAGTCTTTGAAATCCCGGATGTATTTTATACTTACAGCACATTTCCAATCAGACTGGCCACATTTCCAGTACTTCCTAGCCATATGTGGCTAGTGGCCACCATATCGAACAGTGCAGATGCAGAGCTTATTAACTTTCCCATCTCTCACACTAACTATAGCTTGCCTTACACAAGCTTTTTGCTACAGTCAAAAGACCTTTTCATCAACTCATAAACCCACCATTCACTTTCTTGTCTTCACACCATTTCTGTCACCGTTCCTTACAGGTTGGAAAGCCCTCCTCTTCGCCCTAATGTCTAGGTTCCATTTGTTTCTTTCAACCCTGTCCAGGCCTACAACTGTTTGGTGAAATCCTATTAAAATGGTCCCAGACTACGGTAGTTAGTTCCTGTTCTCCATTTCATTCTTACATTCTTAATGTAAAAAAGCTTACATTTTTACCTATTAGGGAAGATAGTAAAAGATGACTTTAGAAAACTAAACATGAAATGCAATTAAAATTGTAAAACATGCTGCCCTGCTTAATAAAAATGAAATGTAGACCTCAGAAGGTTAATGTTGAAAGACAGTTTCTCTGTATTAAAGAGAAAATCACAGGCCCAAAATGGCGTCACCTGTGCTAAAGCCCATGGTACCAAACCTAGATTTAATACATGACCTAATTGCTGTTTCAGTCTCTCCCAGAAATTTAATCTTAATCGGTTAGTCTGGAATTTTCTGGTCAACGTCAATAAGGCCATCTGTCATGTGGGTCCTCTCCCTCAATTTCCCTCTCTTCCCTCCCCTCAAAGAAGAGGTAATCTGCATGATAGAAACCCTTGCCATTCCCTTCCCCCAATAGGAAGATGTTCTGGTCTAAAAAAGATTGTTATTTTCTTTTGTTGATAGGTCCCTTACCTCACCCTTCTTTTCTATAAAAACCTTACATTTTATACAACTCCTAGAAGTGCCCGTCTAGTTGCTATATAGGATGTTGTCCAATCCATAAGTCACTTAATAACGCCAATTAGATCTTCAAATTTACTCAGTTGAATTTGCATTTTAACATTGATAGGGAGGAACAGCCTTCCTAGGAATGCTAAATCAATCCATATAATTCTTCTCCTGTAGACCTTTCATCATTTCCTTTGCCCACTGTCCCTCGGCCTATAATATGGAAACTAAGTGACTGATGCTCAATCTTAAGCCTAAATTCAAGTGCAAGCAAAAACTCTTTTCTTGATTGCTCTAAAACTTAATTGAGACAAAGATGAAATATATGAAATATTCAAAAAAGGCATTATTAATAGTCTCAATGTAATAAAAGAAAATATATCAGAGTCCAATGAACTTTGACAATCTGACTTGAAAGAGTTGGCTTGTTTTCTGTCTGAGAAAGACTACCCCATTCACATGGGGCAAGAATGAAGAATCTGGAAAGATCTTGCCAAGTTCCTCCCTTCTATCCTTTTCTCTCTCTACATAGTGACATTATATTTAGCCTACAAACCTAGCACTTCCCGGACATATTGACTCCTCTTAGTCTAGACTGACACTGCCCAATCCAGTAGCCACTCACCATGTGTGGCTAACGAATCCTTGAAATGTGGCCAGTCCAAATAGAAATGGGCTGTAAGAGTAATACCAGATTTCAAGACATAGCACATGTATGAGTTTTCCATTGCTTCTGTTAAAAAAAAAATACTATAAATTTAGTGGTTTGAAACAGCCATTCATTATCTCAGTGTTCTGTAGTCTAGAAGTGGGGTTCAGTTGAGCCCTTGGCTTAGAGTCTCATAATGCCAAAATCAAGGTGTCAGTAAAGCTGCGTTCTTCTCTGTGGGCCCTAAGCATTCAGGTTTGGCCCAATTCTGCTCCTGTGGTGGAGGGCAAGTCCTGTTCCTTCCTGGCTGTCAGTCAGGAGCTCCTCTCAGCTCCTGAAGACCTTCCGCATTCCTTGTCATATTGGCCCCTCCATCTTTAAGCCAACCACACAGCATGTTGAATCTTCCTCATGCCTCAAATTTCTATGACTTCTCTTTCTGTCACATCTCTTCTGCTTCTAGGCTGAGTAAATAATCTGCTTTTAAGAATTCATGTGATTAGATTGGGCCCACTAAAACAATCCAGGATAATCTCTCTATTTTTAACCTTTTGTTGTTGTTAATCCTAACCCAAGGATATTTTTCCATTGATTTTTAGAAAGAATGGAAGGGAGGGGGAGAGACAGAGTGAGAGAGAGAAACATCAATGTGAGAGAGACACATCGATTGGTTGCCTCCGACACAGCAAACAACATACATGCCCCTTGACTGGAATCCAACTCACAACCCTTCAGTCCTCAGGCCTATGCTCCATCCACTGAGCCAAACTAGCTAGGGCTCTATTTTTAACCTTAATTACATCTGCAAAGTTTCTTTTGCCATGTAATATAACATACTCACAGGTTCCAGGGATTAGGGCATGAGAGTCATTCTGCCCATCAAAAAAATAAATAAATAATAATAAAGAAAAATATTTTATTAATAGTTTTTATATTTCTCATATGTTGAAATTATAATATCTTGGATATTTTAGGTTAAATAAAATACACTATTAAATTTAATTTCACCTGTTTACTTTTACTTTTTGATGAATATAGTATTTTAAACTTGCATATGTGGCTTACATTTGTATCTTATATTACACTTCTATTGGCCTGTACTGGTCTAGACCTAGAGAGATCTTAAATCCTCTTTACCATCCTCATAGTTTGGACCACCTCCTCTATAAGAAATGCTTCCCTTACAATCAGGTATGACCTTATACTTGTAAGCCTCTTTCTTAAGTATGACCTTATACTTTTAAGCCAAGTGATATTTAAGTACAGTGATGGAGCATGGAGGTAGGTGTATGGGTTCATTTCCAGATAAGGGAAGGACTCCAGGTCAACCTGATAACCCTGGTAATTACCAAGCTTGCCCTATGAGGGCGGAGGCTTCTCTTCGTCACCTCTTGGTTTCTGGTGGTTGGCACATAAATGGGTCCTTTCAATGAATATTTGTCAATCCAAGTGAATCTAGATGTCAGTGATTGGCTGGTTAGAAGCAAAAAAAATTAAAAATAAAAAAAAATTTGGAAACTAAATCTGCTACCTCCATTATATTCTAATAATGACAAACACTTCCATAGTTAAGTGAGAGAACTGCCTCCATTTGAAACTGCAAGCTGAGTAATATTTAACAGTTGAGCATCTTTATGAAACAAGAAAGTGTGATGATGCTTGGGGAAATTTTTTCTTTTTTTTTTTCCAAATGAACACTCTAAATAACCAAATGTTTTCATTACTGTGCACTTCATTTGGCTTTGGTGACTAAACAAAACCACTGAATCTGTGACTGTTTTCAAAAGTGCATTTCCAAAAAGATTTTTTGGATATGCCACTTTGTCTGGTGTTTACTTTTATTTAATTTAGCACAATACCAAAATGTTTCTACTAAAGATGTTGGACCTCATCCACTCACCTTTGCACTTCACCTAACAGGAGGCCAGATCATTTGTGGGTGTAGAAGAACAGCATCCAGAAAAAAAAGGCCGGGGTGGGGGCGGGGGGGGCATCTATCCTGATCTAATCCTCCAACCATAGGCAAGGTAAAACCCTCCAGAGCTTTGTTTCAGTTTCTTGGTCGGTACCTACTCTCAGCCCCAGGTGTGATCTTCACAAGCTAGGCAAAGTCACTGTGACGATCTCCCCCTCCATCGCTACGGAGGAGAGCTAAGGATCCTCTGAGAAGAGGTTAGGACTGCTGAGAAAGCTCGGGCTGCTGAATGTCCCTCTCCTGCCAGACTTAACCCTAAAGCAGGACAGAAGTATGAGAAACCAGATTCATCCCATCCCATTGTCCTTCTCAGTAATCTTCCTGGCCCAATGGAAGAAAAGGATACCATGAAAAAGATAATATAAACATTTTAAATAAAATTTACTAATTAAAAGGACTGATAGATAGAATGAGGCATTCTTCAAAATCTATTGTCATGCCTTTGTGAACTTTATTGCTTATCAGCATTTTCCCCCTCAAGAAAAACAGAACAGCAACATTTGTTCAGAAAAGGAAGAAAAAAAAACCACACAAATTATGTTTCTTCCTTTCTTATTACTTTTATTGTTTGAGGTTTCTTTTAGACTATAATGTGGCATTGTGATTTTGAGATGGGAAAAAACAACCCCTTGTCTTTCAAACATAAGAATGTGATTGTATGCTATTGTTGCCAACAATGAGCTAAAGAGGTTAATGGATCACATATCTGGCAAACAGCCATCTTTCCTCCAACTCAATACATTAAACAAGATACGTTTTGTTGCTGCTGCTGAGCTTCTGATTTTGTCTGAGTAGTTGGTAAATAAGTTTACTTTCATTTAACTTATCTCTTTCTAGAACTCAACAGCTTTGTCCTTCCCGCTGTATCCTGAAATTTAAAAAGTGCTAGGAACTCTGAGTCAGACCTTTGGATGTCAGGGTGAGAGTGAGGGGGGGGAAGGAGGTGGACTGGCTGGCTGTTGACTGAGAAATCTAGAAATATTGTGCCTTGCCAATTGTATCAGACCTTTCATTTTCAGATTGCCTAAATTAACGGTGAAATTACCATAATAAAAAGGAATGGGTGCTAGAGAAAGCACCACAATTCTTTCTAGTGTGGTTTCCAGGGATCATTCTAACAGACCTCTGATTAAATGGACCATCCGCTCCACCCACCTTGGGGTGGAGTGGGGGTGGGGTTGACTCAACTTTGCATTCTAAGACTGTCATTTGAAAACAGACAGCAGTCATAAGCAGTAACGCTGTGATTCCCCGCCTAAAGGGCTTTTCTGTGTATTGCATTTTACTGTGAAATTATATAGAGACCTGATATCTCAACAGCCAAAAAAAAAAAAAGGTTTATTTTTAGGAAACTCCACAGGGAAAAACTTTATCAAATAAAGGAGGGGGCTGGGGTTGGGAGAGAAGCAGCAGCCCATCAATCTCAGATCAGGAGGGAGACCCCTTCCATCAGGCAAAGAGCGCAGTAACATCTAGTTCATAGAGTCCCCGGGCCCATTGTTTTTGCTGGGAGCAAGGGGTAGGAGAGACCTAGACTGAATTGGGAAGGTGCGTTTGGGACCTGGACCTGGACAAACGCCCAGATCTCCGCTTCCCAGCTAGGCGGTGATCGCCCCCTGCGACTCGGGAGGCACACAGCAGCCTGAGAACCGCCGCTGCCATCCCGCAAACCCTCAGACCCAGCTCTCCAGCCCGGCAAGCTGGAGCCACACACGAGATCCCTGGACACCTGTGTGCCCCCAAGCTCCAGGTGCAGGCCCCTGTTACCCCAAAGGGACCGATCTCAACAACTCAGAGATTGAGTCCCTCGGACTTCCATGTCCCCGGGTTCTGCCACTCAGGTCACTTCCGCGGGTTCTCCAGGCAACGACCCCAATCCACCTGGGGGTGGAGGGCAGCACCCCGCCTCCCTCCCTACCGTGCAGCTGGCCCGCGGCTCCCGCGCCTGGGTAGGACGCGTGGGGCTCAGCCGCAGGACCTCCACCTCCGGGTGAACCCTCTCCTCCCCTTTCTCCGCCTAAAACCCTGCCCACCCCCTGCAGGGAGCCGCTCGGGTGTGTGCGCCCACCTCTCCCAGGAAGACACCTGCGCTTCTTTCCCCGCCCTTCCCGGCCCTCCACGCGGCGGTTCCTCCCCCGCCTTTGGGAGCCGGGAGCGGCAGCTGGAGGAGGAGCTGGGAAAGGAGGGAGAGGACGAGCAGGAGTAGGGGCGGGGTGGGTGGGGAGAGAGCCCCGAGGGTGTGGACTGGCAGCCACTCCGCAGCTGGTCGCCGGGGACCGGTCCCTCCCGCGCGCCGAGTGATGGAGAGGAAGAGATTCGCTTAGACACACACACGCGCACACACAGCTGGGCACGTCTCTGGGAGGCAGCTGCCGGCTGGGGCGCGCCGGGGGCCGGGCGGCGGCCGTGACAGCGTCAGCCGCGGGGAGCGGGGAGCCCGCACAGCTTGGCACCGGTGGCTCCGACCCAGGAAGGGAAGAACCCAGCTGACCGTTGCTTTTTGGGGGGCGAATCAGGAGGGAGCCGGCTGCCCTAGGAACTGTCGCCGGGGACGCCAAAGACTCTGCCCTCAGCGCTCAGACGCGCCGGTGCCCGTGCGGGGCGAGAAGGATGCGCCCCTCCTCCCGCAGAGCGGCTGCGGGCCCCGGCACTGCGCGGACACGAGCTCCGGCGGCCGCCCGTGCCGTGCCCGAGCCGCGGGAGCGCGCCCTGCCGCACCTGGCTCCGGTCTCCCGGGGAAGTGCAGGGATCGCTCCCTAAACTCCGCTGCGTACTTCCCGCCCGCTTCCTCCTCCTCCTCCTCCGGCTCCCCGGCCCGGACCTCGCAATCGCGACCGCGGTGCCGTCGCCGCCTGCGCGCGGGGCCCGCCTGCCTCTTACTCTCACGCGCGCACGCAGAGCCCCGCTTTCCCGTTCCCATTCACGCCGGCTGGTTCTCCGCGCCGAAGCCCGGGCACCCGAAACTACTGGACCAACTGCCGCAGGGACTGCCAGAGCCGCCCGGGGGCCTGGCGCGGGCTGCCCGCGCCCTGGGCTCCCGCCCGCGCCTCTGCCGCCACCGCCTGGGACGACGGTAAGCGATGCCAGCCGCCCGCTTCGCGCCAGGGGCCGGGGGGGTGGGGGGGGGTGGGAGGGGGCTCTAACACAGTGGGCTGAAACCTGGTAGATTTGGGGGAAATAACAAGGGGGTGGGAACCAACCAGGAGAGACACCCATGCCCATGCGATGCCAGCCAAAGTACTTTCGTGAGGCTCGGCACTGCTGGGCACGGCTGGGTGCTGCCTGGAAAGACTTTTGAGGCATTCGCCGGGCCTCTGGGTTAAACGAGTGCGGGATGGGAGACGACGGGGTGCCTCCTGGGGTGAATTTAGAGTAATCGGTGTCAGTCAGTTCGCGTCTCGTCCAGAGGTGGGTGCAGCGCTCTGTGCTCTTGGAGAGGCAACACGCGTTTCATGGCACTCGGCAGAGTTTGGGGGCTCGCGCTTGGCCACTTCCCCGGGGTGCCTGTAGGGCTGTCGCTTGCAATGCAAGTCGGCTTTGGGGGAGGTGGGTGTCTGCGAGGTCCGAGGCAGAGGTCAGGCAAAGGCTAGTGAACGTGAAAGATGGGGTGTATTCTCCCCATCTGGCCTCCACCCCTCCAAGCCCCAGTCCCCGCCCCCTAGTTCACGCAACCCGTCCCACCCACCCCATCACACACACACACACACACACACACACACACACACACACACTCCGGAGTTGGATGCCATCGAGGGGGTGGTGACATTGTTATTACTCAGCGGTGCACGAGGTCGCTTTGGCCACTGACTGGAGCTCAGAGTCCTTGCTCCTGGAACCCGGGCGACAGCCTTGGTTCAGGGAGGCGAGGAAGGAGCGCCAGGCCTCCTGTGGGTGCCTATACCTGGCCGCTCCTGGCGCGCAGCGAGCTAACCTCAGCCAGAACTCCGGTCACTTCAACTTGGGGGGCTCTGCTCTCCGGCTTCCCTCCTTCGAGTGCTTCAGGGCGCCGACCCAAGGGAGCGGTTGCTGAGATCCCTGGTCTCTCCCCAGTCCTAGCCAGGTAGGTCGGTCCTCCTCCCAACTTCCCTCCCTCTCCCCACCACCAGCTTCTTCATGGAAAACGCTGATCCCTTAAGGGGAAGTTTAATATTTGCAAAGTGCTTTATATCATATTACTTCGTGGATGCATTGAATTGCACTGTATAACTCTTCTCTGGTTTATGTAAACTTAGTCTGATAAAGAGCGTGCGGGGTCGGGCTGGTGTGGGAGTGAGAGTGGGTGGGCGTCCTTTCTGCAATGGTGCTCCTTTCTAAACTGACTTGCTAGAAGTGATGTAAAGCTGGCGCTTCTGCAAGCTTTTGCTCAGTAGCCTTGACGTATTCCAGGGCTTTAGACAAATGTTTCCACATTACAGTTTATTTCAAATATATTCAACTTGTATGCCAAGGAAAAAAAGTTGAGAAGATAAAGCGATGACAAATTTGGATATCAAAACTATTTTTTAAATGTTCTTCATTGGTATCAATTATGTTGAATGTAGCAGATTTTTTTTTTAAGTTATCTTGGTGGGTTTTCCTCGTGAAGCTCTGAAGAGGAGAAAGGAAAACAATACTACTTCCCTTCCTCCCTGTATGTGTGTAGAATGGTCCTTGCTTAGGGTGACTGAGTGAGCAGCAAGGTAGGCTTCTTTAGGAATGTGAAGTCGCTCGCTCACCGGTGACCTGATGGAGACACACAGAGATGTTACCAGAAATATAATGATGGGAAGGAAACTGTTGCTTACATTTAACTGCCTTCCAGTGCAGGGAATTTTAACAGTGAAGAAATGAAAACTGCTCTGGCCCCTTTCAAATTACTCTCCACTGTTTTTAAGTAGTTTTTTCTCAATTAATAAAAAATCTATAGACACATTAATAATGTAAAATGATATAGTCACATAGATGCACAAAGTAGATTACCTAGGAAATTATAAGCATAGTGTTCAGTGGAGTTTCACTGAAGTGCCAGGACCCTGGTTGCCAGGTGAGGCCAGACCTCATGTTTAGAATTCAGCTTCCTTTGACATCTTTGTGGGAAGGTGCTGCCTACAGGGTGCTGATTATGCTTGCATCATGGTCCTTACCATTTTGCAGACATACACAGATGTTTTTGAATGAATAACCTTCTTACTCACTGAATTTTCCTTCATTCAAAAAGTATTTATTGAACACATGAGCACACACAATGTGCAGAGCTGAGCTGGGTGTTATTTTAAACAAGAAAGGATTTTCAGTGGCAGCAAAATGCTTACTCCTACACTGTGTAAAAAAGGCCCGCAGAGCAGCGGCTTACTCAGGGAAGCAGCATCTTGCCCAGAGTAGGTAGCCGACAAAGAGTCCTTGATTCAAAAATCACACAGATGTCAACCAGCCAACTTTCTTTCCCCGTAAATCCCGCCAATATTCTTAACGCACCACATCATTTAGGTATGACTCAACTTCAGAGAAGTGATATTGACTTTAATCTTCTTGCTCTTTGTCTGAATACTCTGGAGAACTATAACTATCTGTGCATTGCTCTAGCTCTCTGTGTCTGACTTCTGTGGAACAGTGCCCGATCTGTATATGTCAGTAGTATTCATTTATGAGTAAATGCAAATATCCCTGTTACATTAAGCAAGCAAACTCAAATTCATAGGAAACAACAAACATTTTGCTACTTTTCTTATCTCTTTATAATCTCGGAAACAGTAACATCTCTTAAAAAATGCAATTCTACTATGTAAATCATCAAGTTAACAAAAATAGTTATTTAGGATTTTATAGACACATGGAAATATCTTATGGAAATTTTAGTTGAGGAGAATTTTCCTTGACTCTTTTGATATGTCTGGCAGGATGGTCTTTCATTTTAGAGACTTTTATTCATGAATGAAATAACTTACAAGGTAACTTTCTAGTTAAGAGAGCTGGCAGAAAAGGAATGCTTGCTAGAAAATGATGCTGAAAACTCTGGGAATAGAGTATGAGCAGTAATGCTTGGTTTGTGCTTGTAATTAAATGAATACTTATATATTTTATTGGTCTTTATATGCATATGTTTTTGAATTTTTTGAACACATTTTTCAAATATTTTCGTATTCTGACATTATTGCAATTGCATAGGAGTTATAGTTTAGTAATGGAATTATAGTTTGTTTTGCTTTAAAAAAAAAGGTAAAAGTTTGAAAAGAGAATAAGTCAAGTTAAGGAAATAATTATTCAAATCACAGATTTATCTTCATCTAAGTCCTGTCTTTTTTTTTTTTTTCCTAATGGGAAGGGAGATCTCAAAACGAAAATAACTAGTTAAACTTTCATTATGACCTAAATCATCACTATTTAGAGAAATCCTACATTTTACTTTTTCTGTGAATTTAATATGTTTTTAAAACCAGCAAAAGTTTTTTTTTCCCCTAGAATCCAATTTAATTATTGAAAAATTTTGCTCACTCTAGATCAGTGTTTGTTCCTGAGTGATTATGTTATCCTTAACTTTACAGCAAAAGTACAATTAAAGGAAGATATTAATAAGTACACATAAGCATCACTAATCTACTCGGAAACATTTCAGAGCAGCTAACACTTATCAAAAGTAGAAGCAAAAGATACCTGAAGATCCACATAATGTTTAGGCAGGATAAATGAACATCTCTGAATCTAATATGCAAGTTCCATTATTCATGTCTTATTTAATTAATATGTGGTACAACAGATTATTTTCTATCTTCTTGAAAACTTTTATGAAAGAAAGCTGTTAGTATTAAGAAATGGTTGACTAGTTGGTTTGACTTTAGATCACTTTACCTAGATTGTACAGGGGAGTCAGATAGGTTTTATATGTATATACATATGCTTATACATACAGAAGATATATTTATGTATTTGTTTATGTTTATATATCTATATCTATATTTGTCTGATAACTTTGAAGAATAGGAAGAGAGTCTCTTTTGTGGCATATGTGATTTGTGAAGACAGTGTCATCTGACAATAGTACTTACAAATGCTCAACTAGTTTGATATTAAAAATTGAGACTATAACTAAACTTTTTTGAACAACTTATTTAAGAAACACCTATGATAACCTTTAATGTGTGCCTGATACTGTCTAAAGAATTCTGCTAATATTAACTAGTTTAATTCTGGTAGCCACCGTGCTAGCCCCCACTTCACAAGAGGAAATAAGTAGGCCTTATTATTGTCCCTGTTTAGATGAGGAAAGTGAGCCTAAATAAATGGCTCACCTCTACAACTAATAAACGATAGAGCTGCCATCAGAGCCCAGACAGCCCACTGGGCTATGCCACTGCTCTTGAACAGGTACTTTTAAAGCTCACTTAAATAAGGGTCCAAGGAGGGAGGGAATCAAGTTATAAAGCAAATACATTCTAGCAACTGAGATTTGTGATGGTTTTCAAATCAGAGTGAATTCTTTTTTTTAACATATTTTTACTGATTTCTAAGAGGAAGGGAGAGAGATAGAAACATCATTAATTATGAGAGAGAATCATTGATCTGCCTCCTGCATGCCCCACAGTGGGAATGGAGCTCGCAACATGAGCATGTTCCCTGACCAGGAATCGAACCCGTAACCTCCCAGATCAACCAATGAGCCATGTCAGCCGGCACTCAGAATGAATTCTTAGGGAATTCAGAAGGGAGGCGGTTGTCACGAAGCCCCAGCATAACCTGAACTAGAGCGGTACTAGAACAGCGCTGTAACTTAATGTAGTTTTTAATGGACTCAAGAATTTCCTGAGATTCCGCTACTTTTAAATTAGGTAACTTAAGAACCGATGCCATATTTAAGTAGTTTTAATAGCTCAGAGGATCTGATACTGATGTTTTATGCTTCCCATAATATCCTTACAAGGTGAACTTCTTGCAGAGAAGTCAGTGTTACATGTTACGCTATGGTACTTGTCAAAAGGACTGGCAAAGTTGTATACGAAGATGTGAAATGAGACTGATTCTGCTCTGACCCACGTGGCATACAGCAGGCATCCAATTAATGTTTACTGCATGCCCTGAAGGAAAGTATTCTAGAAGTTGCTAGTCCAGAGGTCAAGAAACTTTAAATGTCTTTATAATTGCATAGTTTTAAGATTGTGATTTAATATTGAATAGAATTTTTCCTTTTTCATGAGGGTCTTAGGACATTACTATCTATGAAACCCTGTGGAATAATAATAATCTTCACGAGACTGAAGGGCCTGAGATAGAAAAAATGATGGTGTAAAGGGGTGAAATAATCAACTGATTAAAATGTTTAAGTTTAAAAGTTGGCAAAAGGAAAACTGCCTGTAATTGTACGTTTTATTTTAAAATGGCACATAAGATATAATTAACACTAAATAACAGAATCCTTACACTGCTAATTAAGTAGCATAACTGTGCTGTCATAAATATTAACAATCTACTATTTGAGTACAGTTTGGGGAACTTTTTTTGGAACATATGAAAATGCCACTGTAATGCTCTTTGCCACAGCTAACTAATTCAAGTCAATGGGAAAAAAAAAATCACAGTAATTCTTAATGTGCCTCACCACAAATAAGATCTAGCTACCTTCTATCTATGAGAATTGGTTGTACTCCATTATAAAGCATATGTTCTGTGGATTCTCTGACTATTAAGGGAAAGATATGAAGAGAAGAAATACATGCTACAGACTTAAGCTTGATTCAAGTGTTACTAGATTTAAAGGCCTGTGTCAAGCACAGAAGTTGAGAGGAGACTTTTGCGACAGCCACTTCACAATTTTTTCTGGCAGGGCCCAGCTGAACATGCTCACACAAGTCTTTGGAAGATGTATCATCTTATACTGATATGATTAATGGGGAAGAACAAAAGGTTTGCTTAGAGCATTGAAAGATTTATATTTATCTATATACCTAATATGAGTTGAAGTATTAGGATACATAAAAATTTCTTTCTCATATACTAGTGTGTGTGTGTGTATATATATATATATTTAATATTTTATGGACTTTTTTAGATAAAGATGAAGGGGGAGAGAGAGAGAGAACATCGATGAGAGAGAAACACTAATTGGCTGCCTCCTGCATGCCCCCTACTGGTGAGTGTGCCCATAAGCTGGACATGTGCTCTGACTAGGAATCAATTTGGTGACCTCTTGGTACATGGGACAATGCTCAATTCACTGGGTCACATCAGCCGGGCTCTTTTATATTTTTACTAGAGGCCCAGTGCACGAAAATTCGTGCACTGGAGGGGGGTCCCTCAGGCCGACCTGCACTCCCTTGCAGTCTGGGAGCCCTCGGGGGATGTACAACTGACGGCTTAGGCCCAGTGGGGAGTGGGCCTAAGCCATCAGTGGGACATCCATAGCGCTGCTGAGGAGGCAGGAGAGGCTCCTGCCACCACTGCTGTGCTCGCAGCCACCAGCCGGGCTTGTGGCTGAGCAGAGCTCCCCCTGTGGGAGTGCACTGACCACCAGGGCGCAGCTTCTGCGTCGAGCATCTGCCCCCTGGTGGCCAGTGCGCATCATAGCGCATCATTCAGCCATTACGGTCAATTTGCATATTACCCTTTTATTATATAGGATACCACATAGAATTTATGGCTTAAAGAAACAATCTATTTCCTGACTCTGGTTATTAAACTTGAGTAACTTGATTTAAAAGGTTAAATTTAACTTTATTCTTAGTTTTTTGTTTTTTTGGGAGGATGCCATTTAATTCTGGTAGCCACCCAGTTTCCTCACTTTGCAGACTTAGAACGCTTAGAAACTAATGTTCCTCTCTGTTATTTTGTCCTGTCACCTTTGTTTCCATGGCACTTTGGCATGTGGCATCATGGGGCAGACACAGCTTCTTCCTGTGGACATCTCAGTCTGGACAGCCGAGAGCTGAGGGATTCCGCAGGGGGAATGTAAGGAGGAGGTGGAGGCGGAAAACAGGGCAGATGAGGGTGCATGAGGGGATGATGGGCCAGCACATGGATTTCTAGCTAGTAGGAATACTTATTTTCATTCCAGTATTTTTATTTCATATTTATTGTATTCCTCTGTTCCCAAAGTTTGACTAGATGTGCAGTGACCACTTAATCCTGATAATTGACTCTATAAAGTCAAGAACATTATTCCCATGGTCCTGGTAGCAGTCCCTGGCACATCATAAAATGATAAATATTAGCTATAATTATGATTGCCTGATTTTCTGCAGATGGAATTATTTTTTCTTAATCAGGTACTTATCTTATTCTCATATTCGGTCCACTGACTAGATAATTTTTACTTTAACAGCATTTGGTTTAGGAGTTTCTGAATTCCATAAACACCGGCATCCTTTTAATAAGGAACTCTCCACTCTGTACTTAACAACATAAGATCAAGGGCTTGAGAATTTTTATACAACATTAGTTTTCTAATGTTACCTCTTTTCCAATAGTTTATGTTATTTTGCTATTCTGTGTTGGCAACATCATCTGTCCATACACCCAAGAAAAGTGAGCAACCAAGAATATGTAGTTACAAGGATCATAGTAGGGACACAGGTACCTAGGGATCATCTTGTGTTTCTCCTTCTCCTCCTCTAGTCTGTCACCAGTGTAGTGAACCCCTTTCACATCCTGCATGGTTCAGGGTTCAGGTTAGGGTTCAGGTTCTGGAGGAGGCCGCACACAAATGAAAGAGACTAGACAAGAAAGTATAAATTTGGAGATATTGGGGGCCAGGCAGAGCCCAACTCAAGGGGAAGGACTCCACCCCGCTCTGGCCTTGCTATCCCTTTTATTAAGACTATGGGATACACCCATAGCCCTTAGGCAGGCAATTCCAATAATAGCCAATCAGCAAGGATTTACACAAAACCAGGTGGACGTTGCTTTAGCTACCATTGTCTCAACTAAACAGTGGGTGGTTGGCTCTGACCTTTCAGAGCTTCAAGGTTGACCAGCCTTCTGGGTTCCTTGTCCACACCTCTCTGCTAGTGAAGGCAATGGGCGGCTTCTAACACACCAGGACATGAAAACCCTGCCTACAGAACACCTACCTTCCCACCAACCCCATTGCTACTGCTTGAGTTCAGGTCCTCAGAACTCACCCGATGACACTAATCTCCTTATTAGCTTCAGGTCTCCAATTTCTTCAGTGCTTCTGAAATTCTTCCCAAATGCAAATCTCCTCATGTAATTTCCCTGCTTAATAGCCTGCAGCATTCTTTGCCTTCAAGGTAAAGTTCAAACTACCTCAACCTTCAAAGCCATTATTGTTCCAATGGCCCAGCCTGGGACTCATCTCCTGTCACTCCAACACAAAGTACATACATTTGGTAGATGCCAAGCAAGGAACAGAGCATGCTATTTCATACTTCCACGCCTTTGCACATGCTGGCCCTCTGCCGAAAGTGTTCTCTGCTTGTCTAACGTATCTTCCTCATCACTTCTCTTTGTTTTCTTACCCCTTTCCTTTGTAGCCCACCAACTGCGACCCACACCACTGTCAATATCCCCATTGCCCAGCATAGTGTCTGGAACATAGGAAGTACTAAATACAGTTCTATTGGAGAAGTAAATAGTCATCTTATTCTCCCTTCTGTCTTGCTAATGTTTATCTGCCTTTTCTCTTTCTCACTGACTTATTTATTTCAGTAAACATTTATTGAGCAACTACTGTGTACCAGGAAGTGTGTTGAGGATATAAATGACTTTGTCCTTGCCCTCAAGAAACTTAAGTTCAAGAGCAAACCCAGCTGGTAAAGAAACAGGTAGTATTTAGTGTACTAGATGATGGAGAGAAGACAGGTGTGAGGACAGAGCATGAGGGAGGAGATCTAGTTCTGCCAGTGATCAGGGAGAACTTGCTTCCCACCCTTCATTCCCCACCTCCCCCCTTCTCCAGTTTTTTAAGTGTCCATAAGTAAGCATCCATCTAGGAAGACTTTTAATTTTTAAGAGTAGATTCAAGTCTCCATTTCTCAAATAATGGTCTATAGAAAACTAGGTAATTTTTTTTTCTACCTGCAAGACTAAGAAAGCTTCAGAAAGTTCTATAAAAGTCCATGTGCTCATTTTGAGTTTTTCTTCTATTCAAATTATTTTAAATATATCTAATAATCATATTACCTATTTAAGTTGATGTCTCCCCTATAAAGCAGGAAACATATTTAACCAATTATGAGTATCTGCTTATAGTGATATAAAAATCAGTTTTTCTCTTTTAAGATTTGAAGTAAAAATGAAATGAAATTATTTCACCATCACCACATTGGAAAACTCAATAAACTTATACACACACACACACACACACACACACACACACAATATCTAATAACATGATAATCACATTAAAAATCTTATCTAGTACAAAAGAAATAGAAATGGCCTGTTAATTAATATATTTAAAAGCCAGCAATTTTTATATGTGTTGCCATTCCCTTGTGAATGACCCTACATACAAAAAAATAAAAAATAAAAATTACTTTCAAAAATAAAAATATAGCATTACCTTAAAAACAATATACAAAATATAGTGCACTATTTCTGAAAACATTAATACATTTTATATAGTATTTAAACAACAACCATACCTTTGGCCCTGCTGTTAAACTCTTGCCTCCAAGTAATACCAGCTTCAACCAGCTGGAGCAAGAAACCATATCATGACAGTGTTCAAAATCATCATTCATACATTCAGCAGTTATTCACTGAGCACCTACTATATTCCAGGAAAATGATCAGCTGATTGAAAAGCCTGAGTTCTGCGTTAGAAGGGCAATTTAGGGATGCCCTGACATTGTGGTTGTAAGAACCCATAAAAGTGAAAAACGTTCACAACTATCCATGTGTATATTCTTGGGTTTTCCCTTTGAATAAACCCTACTTTTTAAGGAGCTCAATGGCTATTCAATGGGTTCTTTCTTTGATTGATTGCTCATCACTTGGAATTTTTATTTATTTATTTTTTAGAAATAGCTGGCATAACCCTCATTTTCTCAGTAAAGGGGGTAAGAATGCATGTCATGGAAAAGGGAGAATTTATACCATTCCCACTGGACTGCATCCTTTCCCCAATGGAGGCTCACTGGGAAAAAGAATATGTTGGTGTGTTTTGCTGACTATATTTGAAAAATACATTTAGGTAGGTGTTTTTTAAATTATTTTCCATCTGGACAGCTTTTTTTTCCCCCTTCACCTGGGATGAACAACCAAATTATTAATTCTATTTAAATGTGCTGTATTCAGAAGAGTAGCTGCCAAACTTGTTGGGATCTATAACAAGATAATTAATTATCTAGCAACACGAGGACTATTGGAGTGTTGGATATAAACCAGATGGTGGGAGAAGAAGGATGAGGCAGTCAGGATGCTGTGAGCGGTGTGATAAGTCTTTTTGGCCTGTGTGGGGTAAAGCCACATGTATGCCCAGCCTCCCTCATCCTCCCTGCTGTGCTTATTTTTCCCCCATTGATCCTTCCACCACCCCATCACTTCACCCCTGGAGACTCCAGTGCCCGCCCCCGCCCCCTTCCCACTGCTGCCACTTTCATTTTAAATGTCAGGGAAGGTGAGGGCAAAGGTCTGCTCCCCTTAGACCCTGGATTCTGCCAGCATCTGTGGCACCCCAGCACCTACCCCACGGAGCAGATCAGCCTGTCATCATTACCCTTGCCCTGACATTGCTTTCGGTCACGCAGCTGTAGAGCTATTAAGGAGTTTGAGGTTCATCTCAGAGTCCGTTAAGGTAAAGTAATATTACAAGCAAACATCATGATTTTTTTAAATTTACACATTTCAAAGACCTAAACTGAATGCTAAACCTTTTCTTAGAGAAATCCTGGTAGGACATCAGTGGAAAATGCATACAAGAAACAGTTACTTAACCCCCGCCCCCATCTGTCAAAGTGATGTTCCGTGTCTAATCCAGTTTGTGAGCAATTAGAAGGTGCATTTAGACCGAACTCAGTGTTTGATGGTAGAGATTGTAGTGACTTCGCCATGATGCTTTTCCTACAGATTACCATCATGATGCACTAACTGTGAGCGTCACCGTCCTTGTATTACAAAGGGGGTGACATTTAGATTACAGATATATTTTACAAACTATTTAACTGCAAACTTTTAGCACTCAGACACTAAAGAAACACAGAATAACCCAGGTAAGACATCTTCACAATGAAGTTACTCATTCATCATTAAAAAAAAAAAAAAAAAAAGAATGAGTTTCTGATGGGGAAGTAAGCGGTCACCTTGCCTATCCCACCCTCTCAATATCAGGCCCATCTTTTATTATTTAAAGTAGAGCTCCCTAAAATAGATTACACTGACAAGTAGTAATTACTGACAGCTGCATTTAATTAGCAAAGCAGATTCCTGCTCATGACAATAAAGTATTATTACATGTTTAGCATTAGCACTGGCAGTAAAGGAGGTGACTTTGCTAACACAGAACTAGAAGACCTGTTTTCTTTATTTAAAAATACACGCAGTTTGGCTGGAACTGAGCTGGTGCTACGTGGGAGTGTCTATGGTTACAAAAAGAAAGAAAACAGTAACTATAAAAGTGTTTTGTGTTTTTTAAAAAAAGAAACAGGCATATTGTACAAGAAAAAAAGAAGTAGACCAGTGCCAACCATTGGCTCCCAGTCTTGAATTGTGTGTCCTTGTTTTTGTGTCTGAGTTTGTGTTGCGTGGAGGGGGGAGAGGTGTTTGGATGCCAGAGATAGAAACACAATTAATCATGTATATTAGTAATGTATCATTATATTAAGACACTATCGCCTTCCTTCCTTCCTTCCTTCCTTCCTTCCTTCCTTCCTTCCTTCCTTCCTTCCTTCCTTCCTTCTTTCTTTCCTTCCCTTATCCCAGTGGTCGGCAAACTCATTAGTCAACAGAACCAAATATCAACAGTACAACAATTGAAATTTCTTTTGAGAGCCAAATTTTTTAAACTGAAACTTCTTCAAAATAGACTCGCCCAGGCCGTGGTATTTTGTGGAAGAGCCACACTCAAGGGGCCAAAGAGCCGCAGTTTGTGGACCATGGCCTTATCCTATAATCAACTCTGAGTTATAAAGTACTTCAAAAGTATATGCAATCAAATTTAGGACTTTATACACACTCTGAATTTCAAAGTTGATTGTAATTTCCACCCATTCTTTCTTGCAATAGGCTTATTCTATCTCTTACTGCCCCTAATGTCCCGTTTCCACTGTCCTATCTTGTTCTCATCTGGCCATTCGTACTGAGCATGGACTTAACAATGGTGGGATTACAAACATCACAATAGGGGGTCAATATTTTGAGCAATACCACCTTTCCAGCACCATCACGCCACAGTGCACAAATAGCTGCTGTTAACACTAAGAAGGACTGTGAAGATAGCTAAAACTAGCAATCCTTGACTTAAATGACATGTGCTATTTTCGTTATTCAACTATATCACTTGAGGTATAGAAACAGATCCACTTATTGTGGCGTTATCGGTAGAACCAGTCCTAGAACCGAATATATTTTCTCACACTTGTGGAATGCAATTCTAAAATATTTACTGAAGGTCTAAACTCTGAAGCAAAATATATGATATCGCATATCTGGAAGATGTTTTTACTGGGATACCCTAGTGTATTTTCACAATGCAGCTTTAAGTTATCTGGATGGCATTTATTTTTCAAGTAGTAAAAATAGGCTCAGTATAATATATTGCCATCTTGTAACTTACCATTATAAATACTATATTTATAAAAATCAACATATGTATCCATGGCAATAAGAGGCAAGATGAATATGAATAAAGAAATCCTAAATTGATCCTCAAACTAATTTCCATCATGAAACTGTTCAGCCGACTTGCTAAGCACCTTCTGCTGTTTTGTTTTTTTATGGTCTCTCCCACTCACCCTCTAGTGGACAGAAGGTAAAGAACAAGGGGGATGCCCAAGATAGCCTGCAGCGAGGTAAACAATGGGAAGTCCACAAAGAATGCGGTCACAGTCCTCCCATCACAGTCCCTGGGTGTTCTGAGAAACGCTTCCTTAGGCAATGCCATTGTTGTGCGAAAATTAGCCTCAGAGAGTGCACTTTACACAGACTCCATGGCACAGCCTACTGCACACCCAGGCGATAGGGTATAGACTATCGCTCCTGGGCTACACACCTATGTAGCATATCACTGTACAAAACAACATGCGATGCCATCAAGCACCAGGGGAGATGATGCAATCCGGAGACACAGTCAACACAAGATGCCTGAGGCTGCTGCCTGCATATCATGGCATACTGTTTAAAAGCAAACTTTTTTTGTAAGTATGAAGTATACACGCTGAAACAGGGGTGGGGAACCTTTTTCCTGCCAAGGGCCATTTGGATATTCAGAACATCATTGGAGGGCCATACAAAACGATCAACTTAAAAATTAGCCTGCTGTATTTGGTCAAATTTAATGAACTCACCCCTAATGCCTTGGCAGGGCCAGACCAAATGATTTTGTGGGCCATAAGTATACAGCCCGCGGGCCAGATGTTCCCCACCCCGTTATAAAATAATGACAAAAAGTGTAGTATAGTAAATACATGAAGCAGTAACATAGTTATTATCATTATCAAGTATTATGAACTGTACATAATTGTGTGAGCTGTACTTCTATACAATTGGCAGTGTAGTAGGTTTGCTTACATCAGCATCACCACAATCACGTGAGTAATGTGTTGTGTGCTGTGAGACTGTGATGCCTATGACATGATGAGGCCATAGGAATTTTTTAGCCCCATTGTGATCTTACACAACGCAGTGTATATTCGGTCTGTTATTGATCGAAACATTGTTATGAGTCACATGACTTGTAGTTTGATACTTATTATCTACAAGGACATGATGACCACAGACATTGTGTTCAAGCCCAGACTGGGCACTGTATCATCTTTGTTCTCAAACACTAATCATTCTAGCAAGGATATTTAGAGGAAAAATTTTTAGGAGCATAATGGTATTCAAGAAGACTTTTACAAAAATTACGTTTTAAGAAACTGCATTTGTATGGATACTAAATATAAATATCTAAATGAGCATTCAGGTAAGACCATTTAAGAGTTATTTTTAATATTAAACCTACAAAGCTTCATTCACAGCCTAAATCTAAAGCCCTACTGAGTCTCATAATTTATTGGTATTTAAATCCTATTGAGAATAGAGGTTTATTTTTATTTTGTGCTTTAGAAACCAACCAAGAATAGAAGATTCTTTACTGAAAACAGTTTTTGTATTCAAGGACATTGACTAAAAAGAAGTAATGTGATCATTGAAATTGGGTATGTTTGACAACTCAGTGTTTCAACTATAAAACTTTCCAAAATTAGACCTATAAAATTGGAAACTCTACTACGCAGCTGCTCTAATTACTGTGCTGGTTCATAATTTAGTACTGAAGAACAAAGCCTCAAATATTCTCTTTTAAGAATGCCTTTGACTTTTAATATCATCATAACTCAGAATTCCATGTTCAGTCATTAGGCAAGTATTGCCATTACACAAATTCCATATTCTGTCTTTAGGCAATCATTTATTGAGGGCCTACTGTGTGCTATGAAGATGAAAAAAACACAGTCCCCTAGCTTCAAAGAGTCAGGAGAAGAAAAAGTACAAACCCATCCCACTTTAACAAAGAAATACCACTATTATCATGTTTCTATCTCACCATATTGAACCAGTTACCTAACTTTTTATCAAAATTGGTCTAGAATACCTGCTTTTAAACTGGAACAGCCTTTGACATAAGGCCTGGGCTACTCTGTGATTTCAATAGGTTCTTATTTTAATCCTTGATCAATTGTGCCTAGAAAACCAATCCTATCAAGTTGACTTGCAGAAATCTCTTGGGTCTCTGTCCAAGTCAAATCTCCTACGTAGAGGATGCATAAATCATGTGCAATTGCCAAACCTTAGCAATGCATCCATTCAGAAAGTGGAAAGTTAGTCTGATACATTCCAAGGTCTTTAAATCTTTGTTTAAATGTTCCCTTCTCCAGAACCAAGTGTAAGACAACTCCTGTATGTATAACTATCATTTCCTAGTTTGACAGTACTTCACTGGCTAATCATATGACTAGAATTGCCCTATGCTATAACTTTTCTTAAGTTGGGTGAGACATGTTAGCAGCAATTGGGAAAACCCCAGCATAAGAGAGGTGACCCCATAGACTGCTATGTGGAATGAGCCTAAATGAGGGTTTGCTCAAGTCTGCAGATCCATTCCTGGTCCATCTGAATACACTTGAGTCTGCTGGCTGGAATACTTTCAGAACGTCACTGGATAGAGAGGCTACCAATAGACCTTGTGCATCCTGTTTCTCAAAAATTGGAATAGGCTTTAGAAAAGGCAAAGACAGACAAACAACTCCATCATTGACAAGTGACACTCAAAGTGCACATAGTTGTGGTTTACCATGAAATAATACCCTGTGTGTTTTTTTAAAAGAAATTTATTTTGATGGGCAGATATCTGCAAGAAACTCAGGAGAATACATCCTAGCCTACATAATCTATATATATAAAAGCCTAAGTGACTGATCAACCATTCAACTGTTCGACCATTTGACTGGTAGCTATGACACACACTGACCACCTGGGGGCAGATGCTCAATGCACAGGCATGGAAACATGGAACAGACTGATGAATCTCAGAGGGAAGGGGGGAGGGGGAGGGCAGGAAGAGATTAACCAAAGATCTTATATGCATATTAGAGGCCTGGTGCACGAATTCGTGCACTGGTGGGGTCCCACGGCCTGGCCTGCGGGGATTGGGCTGAAACCAGCTCTCTGACATCCCCCCAGGGGTCCCAGATTGCGAGAGGGTGCAGGCCAGGCCAAGGGACCCCACCGGTGCACAAATCTGTGCACTGGGCCTCTAGTGATTATATAATTTGGGGGAAGGGTGCTCATTTTTTAAAACTTGGAGTCAGAGCCATCAACCTAGTGTTGCATCACAGGGATTTTGTTCTTTGATACCATGATTGGATGTCAAAAGCCATGTATAAATGATGCATAAAAGTGATGAGCTGTGCCCTGGCTGGTTTGGCTCAGTGGATAGAGCATTGGCTTGTGGACTGAAGGGTCCCAGGTTCAATTCCGGTCAAGGGCACATGCCTGGGTTGCGGGCTCGGTCCCCAGTGGGGGGGCATGCAGGAGGCAGTCAATTGGTGATTCTCTGTCATCATTGATGTTTCTATCTCTCTCTCTCTCTCCCCCTTCCTCTCTGAAATTAATAAAAATATATTTTAAAAAGGATTGGCCTAGTTGTTAAAAAAAAAAAAAAAGTGACGAGCTGAAACTAGAATCCTGCCATGTCAGAAATTACTTGTCCCTCCAGGGCCACGTTAGAAATGAGAGTTTTCAGGGGAAAAAAATATTCAGAGAAACACAGGTGTCATTGTCTTCACTTGCTCCAGAATCTTTGAAGCTTCCCAGCTTTTCTGAACCAGGCATCACATTAGGTGCCAGAGAGACCTGGCAGCCCTAAAACGGAAGCAGGTGGGTAAACGTTTTGAGGTCTTTACATTCTATGTGCAGTAATGACCATTGCATTGCACAGTGACTCTCTCTTAGCTTGTATTGATCCCATACAAACTCCTTGAATGTCACACTCTTAGTGCCTCCCCCCCCCCCCGGTGCTCCTGCTGGAGCCGTCTCAGGATGTCTTTGTTAACCCTCACCTCCTGAATCAGTGTCCAGAACAGCTTTCTAGGTCTCTTTGGTCAAACGTTAAAACTTTCTTTTTTAAGAACCTTTAAAAACATCCTCTGTCCCAAATTAAGATCCAAAGCCTGAAACCAGTACTCCTTAACCCACCCTAGGGCACTACAGCTTTAAACGCTGGAAAACTTTGTATATTTTAGCTTTCTATTCATTCAGACAGAAAATGCAAACTATACAAAAATAATAAGATTTGCATTGATTGAACTGCCACATACTATATTAGATCCTTAGCATGCATTCTCTGTTTTCCATAGATGTAGGTTCCACATTCCACTTTTATAGATGAGGAGTTGCAGCTTAAATTAAGTTACTCCAAGTTGAATAGCTAGGAAGAGGTAGAGATAGGAATTAAACTCTTATCTTTCTGATTTCATAAATTCATGACCTCTGCCTCTAGTCTTATTGCCTACTATAGGTTACAATGAGAAATACTTTGCTTTCTGAGGACAAAATTTAAGTATTCCTGTACTATTAGTACTCACTAACAGATTAGCGATTTTACCTATATCCCCCTACACACACTTAATAGTCATCCAAACATTAGTCCTTGGCCCCTAAATAATTTTACATATCATGAAGTGCGTGCCAGGCAGCTTACATACATCATATTTCTCTAATCCCAGTAACAGTCACAATCCTGCTACCTGTTTTTCTTTCCCTTGTACCTTCTTTATTATGGTGTATGACTTCTTATCGCATGTATTAGTCAGAAGTAGGCTAGGTTGTGCTGAGGTAACAAATGACCCAATCTCAAAGGTTCGTGTCTCCCTTCCACCAAAGGGTGTGCAGTCTGGGACACGGGCTGTCAGAGCAGCATCTATCAGGAACATAACCTAACTTGTGGCACAGGGAACAGAGATCACTGTGGAGGACACACTGGAGCTAAAAGTTTCCCCCTGGAAGTGCTACAAATCACTTGTATTTATTTTATTTGCCAAATCAATCCCTATGGCCAAGTCTGACATCAACTAGGCAAGGAAATCTAGTCTGTTGTCTCCCCCCCCCCCCCCCAATCCCCTGGGAAGTACAGCAAATATTTGGGAAGTTTAATATAGTTTATGGCATTAGATATGAATGCTTTCTTGCCGTATCTAAAAACTATGGTCTATTTAGTCTTTTTAGTGGATAAGTCAGAGAAACCTCCGAGTGGCTGGGGATTATAAATGGCAAGAAGGGAAATCAGCTGCAAGGAATGTCCTCAAGGGCTACCTCAGTAGCTTCTACAGAAATGACCGCCAGGATTCTTGTTCTTTCACAAATAGGTTTCTTCACATTTATTCCTCTTGCTAACACGGGTTTTAGTCATTATCAACAGGGGATTTGTATGCTGCACTGTTGCCATTTTTTTAGAATATATATTTAGAATTTGGAATTACTTTCTCTGATGTCAGTTCTGCAGCTGATTTTTTAAAAATGTGTTATGTGAGCAAGTGTAGATTTTAACTATAAACACAGTGCAAGGGAAAAGCAGGCCCATCTGTCTCTTTCAAACGTGATTAGTATGGTCTTAAAATTAAGGTTAAGGTGCTTGGAAGCCAGCTGACTACCATAGATTTATTTCTTTTGAGGGTTGGGATAAAACAAATTGAAAATATATACACATTCCCAAAGACACATTATGTTGCAACTTTAAAACCACATTACTATTTCGGTTGCACAGAAAATGCATTTTAGGCATAGAGAGCTTTCCTCTGACTTTGGTGACAGAAATTTTGAAATTGCTAACAATTATATTATCTTATACTAAACTAGAGGCCCAGTGCATGATTTAATCATGCACCTGGTGCACCAGCGGGCTGTCCGTCGGCGCCCCAGGCCTTCCGAAAGCCTCCGGCGCTGCGGAGGCTTTCGAAAGGCCTTGCGCCGGAGCAGACAGGCGGCCAGGTCCCCCGCTTTGGCCTTTGATCGCGGGGGACCTGTCCGGCTGGCTGTCCGCAGGCGCCCCAGGCCTTCCGAAAGCCTCCGGCGCTGCGGAGGCTTTCGAAAGGCCTTGCGCCGGAGCAGACAGGCGGCCAGGTCCCCCGCTTTGGCCTTTGATCGCGGGGGACCTGTCCGGCTGGCTGTCCGCAGGCGCCCCAGGCCTTCCGAAAGCCTCCGGCGCTGCGGAGGCTTTCGAAAGGCCTTGCGCCGGAGCAGACAGGCGGCCAGGTCCCCCGCTTTGGCCTTTGATCGCGGGGGACCTGTCCGGCTGGCTGTCCGCAGGCGCCCCAGGCCTTCCGAAAGCCTCCGGCGCTGCGGAGGCTTTCGAAAGGCCTTGCGCCGGAGCAGACAGGCGGCCAGGTCCCCCGCTTTGGCCTTTGATCGCGGGGGACCTGTCCGGCTGGCTGTCCGCAGGCACCCCAGGCCTTCCGAAAGCCTCCGGCAGCCATGGTACAAACGCTGAGCTCGCGGCGCCAGAGGCGCCGGGAGCTCAGCGTCCTTCTGGCCCAATCAGCTACCCCGGCCACCCTGAGTCCCGCCCCCTGCGCCTCCTGCTGGCCCAATCGTGGGCGTAGCGGAGTGATGGTAATTTACATATTACCATTTTATTATGTAGGATACTACTAAGAAGAATTGAACATGCTATCAAGGGAAAGTGTACATAATATCAAGCACTGTATAATGATAAAAAGTTATATTACATTAATCTAAATGGCATAGAGAAAAGTAAATTAATAGCAACTAAGAAAAAAAGTAGCTTTTCATTTGTCCTAGGTCTGATTTTAATAATCAATCTGTTCTATCAAGTCACCAAGTTATTAAATTATTAAGTAACCAGAAAGTACCAGACTAGCCTGGTACTTTTATTTTTCTCCACTTCCCATTACCCTAGGAAATAGACAAATGTCAAGCAATCAGATAAATAGTCAGATGCTGGGTTGATTGAGAAGACTGTGGGAAAAGCCTTTAGTGGCTCTGGTGAAAAAAAAAATTAAAAGGAAAAAACAAAAAATCCCAGATATTTAGATTTATGAAACAGCAAAT
Organism: Cnephaeus nilssonii; assembly: GCF_951640355.1. Classification (NCBI taxonomy): domain Eukaryota; kingdom Metazoa; phylum Chordata; class Mammalia; order Chiroptera; family Vespertilionidae; genus Cnephaeus; species Cnephaeus nilssonii. The sequence goes on from NC_137080.1 coordinate 33,919,251, forward strand.
AGTTTTTTTTATAGAGAGAGAGAGCAATAAAGCCAGAGGTTACAATATTTCATGCACAGTACTAGGTACTTTACATTTTGAATCTGCACTGTGCTACTAGGTATGAGGGGGGAAAGAGGCCCATAGCTTGCCCAGAGTTTCTGTTAGTACATTGATGGAGCCAAAATTAATTAAATCCATTCATCTTTTAATTCCTTCAAAAATATTTATTGAGTACTTTCTAGACACTCTTCTAGGTGCTGAGGATACTGCAGTAAACAAGACAGAGCTGCTATTTGCTAATAGTTTTCTATTTTATTTTTAGCTATGAAAATGTGGGTTTTTCCCCCAAACAAAATATTATCTATTTTCCCTTCCCCTGTACATAAATCAGATAAAAATAAAGCTGCTCTATTTGAAGTGAGGTGAAGGGCTGGGAGCTCTACCTGTTTAGCGGCCACTTCCCCCTCCTTTCTCATTTCACATGTGTCTACTTGGTCCTTATACCGTGAGATTGCTACCAAAACAGTAGAGATATCAATGAGGGAGAACAGCAGGTCCAGATGTTAAGGAAGGACGACTACTAGCTTGAGAGAGTAATCTTATGATGTAATTGAATTAGCATAGAGTGAGATTATTGGACAGTGATGAGCAGAAGAAATGTGAGGGAAATGATGGAAGAAGGGCTATCCAGTAGTTCACCTGATAGTAGTGAACACTGAGTAGATTCAGAAGATATAATGAGTCAGCATATAAAGACTGACCTCACACATTAAAGAGAGATTATGTATTTGAGGGTAAAATATGGGTTTAGGAATTAGAGAATTCAGGTACATAACCTGGCCTTGGTACTTACTTTGTAAATTTTTAGTTTGACCCAAGACTCAGTCTCCTCATCTGAAAACACAGGCCTAATAAAATCTGTCTAATTGTGAGAGTTAAATATAACACATGTAAAGTCCCAAGAACAAGACAGTCACCTACAGAGGACCTCCTGCCCATCATCAACAATTTTTATAAGATTTTTTTAGGAAAGATGTGTACTCAAGAACAAGTTATATTAGTTATTATTGTTATTATTATTACCACCATGATTTCTTCCTCTCTAGTAAAAGACTGGATGCCATAAAGAACTGATTGAACTTGATGTGCTCTTTATTATTATGAAGAAGGGTGAGAGAGATAAGAAGATTCTAAACCTGATTGGGATAATGGTAGAGCCATTAACAAAATACATATAAGAATCAGGTACTTACAAACATAATTATACATGTGTGTAAAGGAACTGTGTTTATTGCAATAGTGTTTGCAGTTGCAAAAGATTAGGAAAAACCTGAATGTCCATCAATAATAACTGAAAATAAATTATAGTATATTCATATAATGGAATATTATTCAACCAAACAAAAGGATGAGATAGAACTAAATAAAACATGAAATGATTTCCAACTTAATTTTTAAGTCTCAAAGCAAGATATATACTCACTGGAAAACTAACATTAAGCTTTCCCACGTGGTATTTATATTCAAAAAAGAAAAAATAGAATAAAAATGAGAAAATGACATCGTTTTTTAACTAAGGATTCTGAAATGGCTTTTACAAATCATCGACATGGGCATAACCGTGGATAGACTTTGAAAATAGCAGTGACAGCTGGTAACCAGTCTATACTACATATGAATCAAATTGACAAAAAGAACTTGAAGGCACAAATCATTCTCTTAAGCTATATTTGTCTGTAGAATCACTCCCAGCAGTAACATCTTTGAACTCAGAGGACAGAAGTAGATCTAAATCACAAGTGTTCATAATGGTGCCTGAAAATTGAATAATCCAACAGAAATGTATTAAGTTTAAGAAAAGTAAACAGATTAAGTTCTCACTTTTTCTATGAGGTTGGAACATATAGCATTTCAGAGACATAAAAGTATATATGTATCACATTTAATAGAAGCCACATAAACAAATCTAGATGCATATTTAAAATATATATTGTGGATGGTCACCAATTTAGGGTGGTTTTTTAAAATATATTTTTATTGATTTCAGAGAGGAAGGGAGAGGGAAGGATAGCAACATCAATGATGAGAGAGCGGCTGCCTCCTACACACCCCTACTGGGCATCAAGCCCACAACCAGGGCCTGTATCCTGGCCTGGAATCGAACCATGACCTCCTTGTTCATAGGTTGACGCTCAACCATTGGGCAACACTGGCCAGGCTTGGGTGTTTTTTATTTTCAAACAAGTATAATAAAGTAAAACAAAAGACTGCCAAGATGATGGGAAAAACCTAAATCTTGTTTCTCCTTGGACTAATGGGAGCTAATAAAAGTGATGTTTTAGTCATTATTGGAAAAAGATTATGGAGCAGTAATAGCTAATACATATTGAGCACTTGCTGGGTCCAAATATGATACTGAGTGATTTACATATTAGTTAATTCCTCATAACAACTTGATGAGGTAAGTGCTTCTGTTTTCCCAAGTGGTTCATTTACTTGCCCAGGGTCCTGGGGTAATACTAGTAAGAGGTCAAGTGGGCATTTGAACCCAGGTTTGCTGACACCAGAGCTCTTATTTGTAACCAAGATGCTGGATGCTGTAAGAGTAGGGTGTAGCCTACAAGAGGGAGAAGGGGTAGAATTCGGTTAATTATACAGAGCCAAAGGAAAAGCAATGCAAAATAATGGATTTGGATAGAGACACAGGACATAATGATGTGCAGAGCCTGTTACGTACTATGTTTTGTTGTGTAGTATGTACTAAGTTCTGTACTATGCTTTTGGCTAGTGTAGACGTTCAGTTCTTCCTAATTGGTCACCTTATATTATGGGCTGGCCATGAGGTGGACAAAATGATGTGCACTCCCCAGGATGGGGAGCCATGAATAGTGAGGTGTTAAATGGTGGAGATTAATGAGCCTTGGCAGGTCAAAGTAGGGGAGCTTGGGTGGCATCTGTTTGCACTGCAGTGGGCTTAACTCTTGCCAGTTCTATGTGTAAGAGCTGATAGTTCAGAATTTGAAGTGAAGAAAAACTCACTTCACCTAGTAAAGTATTCTAATTTGAGCATTGCATTAACAGTGATGTTAATGAGGACATCTCATTTTTTGAAAATATCTCATTGGTTTGTGTGTGTTTTAATATGTGTTGATGATGTGGAAGTCAGATCACCAACCACTCCACCTAAAGCAAGCCACTTCTCCCCATGACTTTCCCCCACCTTCCAGCCCACCCAATGCCACCATCATTACTCTGTGGTGGTTCCTTCATAGCCCTTAGGACAATTTGTGAATATTTTGGCTTATCTGCGTTCATGTCGTTCCCCAATTAAAACAAGCTCTACAAGGGCAGGACTCATGTCACTTTTGTTCCCAGCTAAGTAGGTGCCTACTCTAACACTGTAGGAACTCTATGAATACCTTTTAAATGAACAGATGGATGCATGACATGTCTTTCCCAATAAACCTGGAATAATCAAAACTTCATAATATACTATTCAAATATCATATTCATAGATATTGCCCAAACCCCTGAAGAAAGAATATTTTCCTATTGAATTTTAAGACTATTAAAGAATTCCTTTGCATTTCAGTTAGCACTTTCATCCTTAAGAGAGATCATAACTGGAACTATATGCTTCGGTTTACTCCAGGTGTGTTCAAGATTGCCCTTGTGAGTAACATAAGAAGAAGAGATTGCATGGGGAGGAAGGGGACTCTTCTACATGAGAACATGACAAGGCCTAAGGGCTTTTCCTCCAAGACGGCCTATGTATTTCACCAAAATGAAAGTAAAATCATTTACATGCTCATGATGCCTTAGCTTTTATAGAAATATTGGACATAAATTCCCCATTTGACATTTTTACTTTTTAAAGAAACTGAGAAATTAAATCACTTGCACAAAGTCACCTCACTAATAATTAGAAAATCAAAGATGTTAAATCAGAACTTTGACTGAAACTTCAGTGAGTTTCCCATTAAAACACACAGGATAAGTTGATAACTTGCTTTTACAAGGAAAATCTTACTTTATTTACCCTACTAACTGTGTAACTTCTGTGAGGCAATTTTATTGCCCTAGAACTTTAAAAAGAAGCGATTTAATGAGTCACAGTATCATTTCCTTCATGTGAGAAAAATCTAAAAACATCAGCATATAAGATAGTGTAAAACATTTTCACCTTATCTAAAATATAGAAAAAAAATTCTTGCCTTTAAAATTTTAGAAATAATTTGTGCTGATGGTTCAATGAACTTATTCATCTAGGAGAGCTTTATTTTTTTTTTCTCTAGCAGCGTTAACTACAGAAGGCATAAGTAAATTTATAGTGAATTTCTGTTAGCCCAATAATATAAATATTTGGCGTGTGTAATGTGGATTATTATTTTCTCTGACATCACCTGCTTGCATCCATTTATTTTTGCTTTTTTAATCAAGTTGGCACTTGAATGCTTTTGGATATGTCTGGAATCATCACCCTCCTCTGCTCTCCATTTCTTGTCCCCTTGGAATTAAAAAATCATCAATTTGATTTCAGTGCTCATCTGATATGTGACAGAATAAACAATACTGGAAGTATTCCAGGTCTACATTATATTTAATGCCATCCCTCCAACAGATGGCCAATGTGGTGTTCGTTTCATGAGTGTCCTTAGATCAGGGCTGCTTCCTGCATCATTGGTTTATTGCAACTGGTAGCGATATGGTTGGAAGGGTTACTTCCAAAAGCAGATGACATTATGGTATCATTTATACAAATAATTATCTGTATACAGGCAGACTGCTAAAATACAAGGAATAATGTCTATTGCCTTGAAGAGAGGTGGAGTTATAGAAGATCCCTGTTCACTAGCGACCTAATTTGCTTCATATAACAATAAATTCAATAATTGTTGATAGAAAAAGTCTACCTCCGTGTCTCTTAATGGCACTGCAGGGTTAGATTGCTGCATGAATGAAAAGATGGTATGTTTGCAGAGCCTTGGCAGCCTGCAGTGACCTTCAGGAGAAATGAAATGCTCTGCTGGCTAGAGAAACAATTGAGCTGAAACCAGTGAGGCGCAGAAAACTCAGAGATAGACTTCCCAAATTAAAAGCTGTTAGCAACAGCTCAGACAAGAAGAGGGAGAAAAGAATATCATTCTGTAAGGTGATTTTTATGCAAAGATTAAAACCTGGAGAGAAAACAAAGTTCAGATAAAAGAAAATGTGAGCTTAGTGTCCATGTTATCAAGACCATGAACATGTATAAGTGTATGACCTGTTGAAAAACAAGCAGAAAAAGAAATCAGACCTTTTTCATAAAACAGAGCATGAATGACTTAGTAGTGGTCATAATATTTTACATTCAAATTGTTTTCTATGCACGTCTAAGTCACAAAACATCAGTCAGTGAACCACAAATTTATTATGAAATATGAATACTAAACTGTTTACTGAATCTGTTGATGGCTAAGCTCTATGATTATTTGCATTTTCCCTTTTATGAAAATAATTGAATATAACAAGGTTTCTGGTAGCTTGTTGAGACAATAGAATGACCCCCTAAATGTATGTGTCTAGGATACAAAGCAGAAGACTGAAAATATATTCATTTTATATTTTTAAGGAATAAAGGGAGGTGTAGTGGACAATGAATGGAGAGATTGTACCACATTCTAACATTATGTGTGGCAGTCCCATTAAAATGCTTATAAATTATGCTGAATAGGAAGAAATAATTATAACCATGATTGCATATTCTACACATGAAAATTTATATGCACAAATAAAAATGTTCTTTTAACTACAAATGCTCTATTGCTCACTTATTGCCCAAGCCACATATCCTAGTTATTAAATTTACATTAACATTTGTTATTTTAATGATATCAGAACCAGAAATAGTAGGGAGAAGTTGAGGTATATAACATAAAATTAAGATTATCTTAATTTTAATCTTACTTGAAAAAAAATTACACTTCTAGAATGTCTAACAACCCTCAGAAGCTTTCTTTTCTCATCACTTTCAGATAGTGACCTTCTAATATCTATGCCAAGTCTTCAATCTAAAACTTCTGAATGTTCAGCATAAATAACAAAAAGTGAAATGTAAGCTTTCATGTTCACCTATTTATCTTTGAAGAAAATTCATGAATACAAAAATTAAAAGTGGAAAGAATACTGATAGAGTTACTTAAGTGCCACTTAATGTTTTTTTTTATCATATTTACTTGAAAATTTGATATAAAGTTGGCCCTCTCTCTAGGGAAAAAAAAAAGAGCATGCATACAATATATTAGTATTGAATTTCAGAGGATTTGCCAACTCCCTCTATGATTTCCAGGGACAGTATTAAAGCCAATAAAAAGCTAACTTTTATTTTTTTCAGGAAATGACTCAAAACACTAAATTCATTCCCATTAAACTGAGAGGCATGTGAATGGATTTAAACTTGCAAAATTGCTCTATATTTACTAACTGTAGCTAGGAACTTGCTGAAATTGACCCATTTAATGTCTCAATTTAGGAATCATTTCTACCTCTAAGTAGTGGTTCTCCATGTGCTGTTGGGACCAGCTATGCCAGTGTCACCTGAGAACTTGTTAGAAACGCAACTTTTGTAGCATCACTCCTGACCTACTGAATCAGACACTTGCGGCGGGATCAGCAATATTTTTAAAGAAGCCTTTCAGGTGATTCTGATGCAAGCTAACAGCTTGGGAACCACTCGTCTAATAAATGCCCTTATTTCTAATCTGCACAGCCAAACATCTCTTTTAAATTCCTTAATTGATACATAATTTATATACAATAAAATGACACATTTTAAATGTACATTTGGTGAGTTTTGATATATCTGTGCGCCCACTTAACCACAATGAAGATAGTAAACATTTTTTCCATCCCTCAGAAAGTTTCCCCATGTACCTTTGCAGGCAAACCCTATCACCTTCCTAGTAAACTATGAATCTGATTTTTATCACTATTGATTAGTGTTGCCTATACTAGAATTTAATATAAATAAAATTATACAATCTGTGCTTGTTCTACATGATTTTTTAAAAAAATTCATCCAGGTTGTATATATCATTAGTTCATGTTTTAAATTGCTGAGTAGTACTTCATTGTATGGATATACCACCATTGTTTGGATAACACTTACCTGTTGTTGGATATTTGGATTATTTCGGTTTAGGGTTATTATGAATATTGCCATGAACATTCTTGTACACATCATTTTGTGGACATGTTTTTATTTATCATGGGTAAGTACCGGGAATGGAACTGTTAGATCCTATGGTCAATGTATGCTTAACTTTAAAAGGCCGCCAGTCTGTTTTCCATCACAGTTGCATTCTCATCAGAAACACATGAAAGTTTCCAGTTGTTCCATCCACATTCTCAACAGAACTGCCAGCTTTTTTTTTTTAATGTTTTCCCTGCTAATGACAGTAAAGTGGTCTCTCACTGTGGTTTTAAATTTCATTTCCTTGATGACTAATGTTGAACATCTTTTCAGATGTTTATTGGCTATGAGTATGTCTTCTATGATGAAGTGGATTTTTTTGCCCATTTTAAGTGGGTTGATTTCCTTCTTATTATTCAGCTTTTAGAATTTTTTTTTTTTTTTTTTTGCTTCTGGATACAGGTCATTTGTCATTATATTTTTCCAGTCTGTGGTTTGCCATTTTTATTTTCATAATAATATTTTTTGAAGACCTAGAGTTCCAATTTTGATGAGGTTCAATTTGTCAATTTTATTTTTTTAAATGTATTTGTATTGTGTCTAGTTTAAGAAATCTTTGTCCCCTTCAAGGGTCTTTTCCTGTGTTTTACTGTAGAAGTTTAATAATTTTAGCTTTTATATTTATAAATATAAATATTTTACATTTTTATTTTAAACCAAAATTCTAAATGTATTTGGTGTGAGATCCAGATCATGGTTAATTTATTTTTTCTTTTGGTTATTCGTTTCTGCACTCTTTGAAACTTCAGGTAAGCATCCATTTTTAACTTTAAAATGTTTATATTAGATTTCTTTTAAAAGTTTATAACTCTTCTCCATTATTTTGAAATAATATTAGTTTACAAACATAATAACAAGAAATGCAACTATTCCTGAGGCATTTAAATATTGGTTAGGCCCGAGGTTAGCTAGAGGAAGGAAAAAACAAGAATGCTCTATGTACATCTCTACCTCATTGGGAAGGTAAATACAACAGTATGAGATCATGTGTTAATGGAAAATATTACTCATATTACAAAGTTAAAATACTATAGACTTTCAAAGCAGAATGCTGAATGGAAAGTAAAATGACTTAAGTAATAAAATATATAATAAATTATTTATTATAGAAAAATACTTGCTTGACATTTTCTTTCAAATGGTAGCAATTTTTAAAATAGCTTTTGTTTTTGTAATATTACAATAGAAATAAGTCTATTTGTTAAAAATGAGAAATTTTAGAAAAACATAAAGAATAATTTAAATAAATCATAATTTTCCACTCAGAAGTAACAACTTTTAACATATTGGTGTATGTTCTTTCAAGTATACAATTGCAAAGATCAAAATGGAAACAAAGTCTAGATATTATTTCCTTAAGATATTGTACAGCTCTTTGTGTCTTAGAAAATGAAGATTAGAATTGTCTGTTAATTTTATTATTTGAAAATTATACACCTTGGTTAACCTCTTCCCAAATAATAAACATATAAATGTTTTTGTTATTTTGTCTTTTACTTTTGGTATTATAAACAGTGCTGTGATTAACAACCTGGCATGTATAATTCTGCATTATTTTTTATTGTTTTAAATGACAGTGTTTGTTTCAATGAATACAATGGTTAGTTCTGTTTCCTTGTTTATTTAATGTATTTGTTCTTGAACCTGAAGATTTAATCTTGGTGACTTTGACTATATCAACATATTCAACCACTGGGACATTCATAATCTGGATGTAAACTAGAAAGTTACCTCATTGTATTTATTTTTCCAGGGGACTTTGAAGCCTTAAGTGAGTTTATATATGTGGAGATAGATGGAAAAAATCATCAAACATTCCTATCATTGAAAATTGTGGGGAATATAATATCATTAAGTAAACATAGATTCAACAAATAATTTCTTGTGTACAAGGTCCTATCTATTTGCAAGTGGGCTTAAAATATATATATTTCCTGGGTGCCTAGAAAGAGAAAAACATGTTTGGTGAGTAAATAAATTAGTCTCTTCCACAAAAAGCATGTTTTAAGTTTCTGCCTTTTATGATACAACTGAATCTGAAAGCTTAAAATGCCATTTTAGGTAGTTTACTTATTTTGTAGTCCTTACATAGCTTACAGATAAGATTAATTATATAATTTCTTATCTTTCAGAAAAAAAATCTATAGTCACAAACTTTTCCTCGTACAACTGCCTCCCCATGACCATTGGTATACAGTAAAGGCAGATTTTTTTCATTCATTTATTGAGTAGCTATTCTGTAATAAATCTTATACAGAGCACCCTTGAGGAGAATGCCCTCTCCCTGGGAATTTAAAACTTGAAAGATATTTTATACATAAGGATGTTACTTTAGAGTTATTTTTTAATATGTTTTTATTGATTTTTAGAGAGAGGAAGGGAGAGGTATAGAGAGGTAGAAACATCGATGAGAGAGAGGAACATCGTTGATTGGCTGCCTCCTGCACGCCCCTCACTGGGGATTGAGCTGCAACCAGGCATGTGCCCTGAAACAAGAAACCAACCGGTGGTTTCTGGGTCAAGACTCAACTGCTGAACCACACCGGCCGAGCTTGAATGTTGCTTTAGATTAAATCTAAATCTTCTACAGAGACTGTGACTAATTTTTCCCCTCCACTCCATCATGGATTCATTGTTCCCCTGCCTGGTGTATTATATGAGAGGGAACAAGTGCATTGCCATCTTCCATTGACTTGTAAAGTCTTTTCTCTGCACATTACCCTTTAGACCTTGATGGAAGGCATGCTCAGAAATATAAATAAATATAGAGAACTTTCTTCAATATACTTTCTATATAGGAAATAGAAATTGGAAAAGAGCCCTGGCAGGCAATATTTAGTGCAGACTTAATTCTCTGCTCAAAATGTGAAACAGTCTTGGCCCAAAGACAAATGTAGTGCCATGTTTTTCAGTGTTTTAGTCTTTGCATATAAAAGAGAAAATGTTCAACACAAAAGGCTATTGTAATATTTTTGACCTGAGGTTACTATTTAATTTATTACGGGGGGGGGGGGGGGGGAGGTATTTTAGAAGTATATCCACGTGTTTTATTGACAGTTCACTCAAATAGTAAAAGGTTTTCACTTATTAATGCTTAAATCTATGTCCTGGACAACGCCATTTGTACTTTAAGTACAAGTTTAAGTTGTTTTCAGCATACCTTTCTTTTAGGTATTTCACAGTGCTTGTATATATTCTGCTAAAGGGTTTCTTGTAGCGTGGCAAAGAAACCATCTTTAACCCTTTGCACTCGCTTGCTTTTTTCTTGATTCCTTTATTCTACTCAGGATTTAATTTTTTAAATACCCCAGATTTTACAAAGCGCGGCAGTAGAATAAAAAACTGGAGTTTCTTTTCATACAAACTTATTTATTTGGATTTTTTTTTATATATTTCAAATTATTGATACATTCAAAGAGTAATCCGAGTGCAAAAGGTTAAAAAAAAATACCAATGAATTCACCTCGCATTGGTAACAGCCTCCCCCAGGTTCCTTGTAAAAAGCCAGCCTCCTCGGCCATCCCTATTCTACATCTGAGCCTTTCAAGGTGGGCCTCCGCGTTCTGGGATGCTCTGTTGTATTACGTCTGCCTCAGCCCCAGCGATGGCCCTGCGAGCGAACAGGCCAAGGGGGAAGAGCACAGCATCCCAGTCACCGAGGGGGGGTGGGGGGCTGCCTGCCCAGGAGGGTGCCGGTAGAGCATAACAGCCAGACATGTGCTTGCTTCCCCTGGAAACGGGGAGCGGGTACCATCTTTCTCCCCTAGAGAGGTGCCCTAGAGCGAGGGTTTCGATTTGGGGCCGTGTTTATGGGGTTCCTAGGGCTTCAGTCCACTAATTCCCTGTCCTCTTCCCTGCACCGTCGTTGGGCCTGCTGGCCATGCTCCGATGTCTACCCCGGGACGCCACCCTGGGTTGCATCAGCCACACAGTGGTCCTGGCCGAGGTGATCCAGGCGACCGCCTAGGTGTGTGACATTCACTGCAGGTTAAAGACCAATGCTTTGTAGGATCGGGGCTCATTTTTGCCTCCTGCTTGCTTGTTATCATGATCTCTGTGTCTGAAGAGATCATCCTTTTCTTGTTTCACTCCTGCCTGACTGAGAGCAACTGGTTCTCCAGGACAGCGGTGTCTGAGCTACTGGAAAGCAGGGATACCTCTATGCACAGCGCAAGGTTTTGTCAGTTCCCAGGGAGGTGTCAGGTGAATCATCTCACCATCCTTTTTGTTCACTCCTTACCTGGGCCTTGCCTCTTCCTGGGACTTTGTGCTGGGACAGTTCAGAGGCTGTGAGAGTATCCCAGAGCTACAGCTCTAGTCAACCGTGAAAAAACTATAATTTCCTGCACTTATACTTAAATGGTCAGTGAGCCATCTTGTTAGCATTAAACTGGACTATTTTCTGCTATGCAAGTGAGTCAAAAAGGAAAAGAATATCAAGTTTAAGAGACTCTTGCTTTAAAGAGAATTTTAAAAAGTTCAATGTTACTTTTAAGATATTTCTATGCTTACTAGTATATACATTTTCAACTTAAAAATTTTACTATGACTATTTTTCTACATTAGTCTGAAAATAAAGAATATTCTGTTAATTATTTATTTCCTCACTATGAGCAATGTCTATGTATAAAATGATTTTTCCAAATCAAAATGTCATCTGCTTTCTAAAGCAATAATTTCTAAGCATTCATTATATGATTCAATGTATTATTTTTTTTACTACATCAGTCTTAATATTAAACATTGAATAATATTTTATAGATTGGGGTAATATTATATATCCTGACATGGTTGAAAGCCCCAAATCATTTTAATTAAAACCAATTTGAAACTGGTAAGAATATCTTTGAAAATAAATTTTAGCCCAGCTGGTGTGACTCAGTGGTTGAGCATCAAACTATGATGAAGTCATGGTTCAATTCTAGGTCAGGGTACATGCCCTGGTTGTGGGCTCGATCCTTAGTGGGAGGGTGTGTAGGCGACAGCTAGTCAATGATTCTCTCTCATTATTGATGTTTCGACCTTTCCCTCTCCCTTCCTCTTTGAAATCAATGAAAATATATTTTTAAAAAATAAAATAAAGTTGAATTCACCTCACATTGGTATTAATGAAAATTGTAGTATTCCAAATATTCTTGGACTTGGTGCTATCAATATTTTATTATCTATTAAAAGAAAGCAAATCACATCTCACTAGTAAATGCCAATTCATCTACTTTTTAAATTTAAATGCAAATTCTTTCCACCCCTTACCTTTACATAGAGATAAGTCAAACTAGAAATTGCATATGTTATGCATTACTTTATACAGGTTTCAGTACCAAACATTTCTATCACTATTCTTCAAAAACTTATTTTAGACCAAAATCAATTAATCCAATTTTATCCTCATTTCTATATTAAATTTTAATATAATAAAATGTTTAGACATTTATCAAAAAAGTTTTATCACAGTTCTTAGAGCTCTGTGTACTTTCCAACAGATTACTATGTGAAAACAAAGTAAAGAGACTTTTGATTTACGTATTTCAAATGTGGCATCGTATATTAGTGTCACAAGGGAAAGAGACCATTGATTCAACCACAAAGTCTCGAAATTGCAGCCTGACAACATAAGGCTTTGGATCTTGTGTATCAACAATAAAGGAAGCCCAGTCTACATTTTCTCTGCTCATGACTTAGGAGTCCTTGTTTGACAGGAATATAAGGAGGTATTCACCCGCTCTTGCTACTGCAGTGATCCGTTGCTGCTACCACCTGTACTGTGGAGGTCAGAACAGAGTTTCAAGAGCAATAGGAGATGTTGAAATGGACCCAAAGAGACAATCTGATGTCCTAATGGGTGTTCCTGAAGTAGGGTATAGATGTTTAGTATTTGGAGCTTCTCTTGGTGATCATGACTTTTAACTTTATCAGGTAGGGTTTAGTAGAGTTCTCATTCAACTTATTAAACTCATTGGATTCTGAAGCATTTAATACCCTTTCACTTAATTTGGGCACTCAAATAGCATCTCTCAAATATAACTATTTTTATAGCAACTACACCTGTGTCTAACAGAGCACTCTAAACACATCTCCTTTTTTTCCTAACCTGTGAAATGTTGAGAATATTTTAAATCTTCCAGGTAAAATCATATTGATGGATAACAATTTGCAGCTAGAATATAGAAACACAACAAACACTCTGCTGACAAAGTATTATAAACATAAAGTCAGGCACTAAAGCACCAATGTGTTTCTGTAATGTTGTAATACAAAATTGGCCCTAAGATTTACTCTATGTCAAAATTATACACTATTTATAATCCCATGATAACACTCTTTGCTTCTGGATATTCTATATAATATTCATGAAAAGTTTTGCCATAAACAGTACCTGAATAAACAAAAAAATGCTAAAGCAAAATTTGGATCCTTAAAGAGCAAGGAGGAGTCTGTTGAACATTTTTTAATAGTCATAATTGTTTAAGAAATGTATTCAGATTCAGAACCTCAAAATTTAAAGTACTTTCTTAGAGACAGAATGCAGAGGGAATTGCACAGGAACTATATGGCTTTGAGTGTGTCACTTTGACATTTAAGCTTAAGTGTTTATGTCTATTAATTCAAGAAGCCAACAAGCTCATCCTTGGTCCCAATATTATAGTCCAATGTATCATATAAATCCTGGTTCTTAAAGTGTGATCTTTGGACTCCTGGGATTCTTCAATCATTGTCAGGAGTCTGAGGGCAAAACTATTTCCATAATAATATTAAGGTATCCTATGTCCTTTTCACTGTGCTGATATTTGCATTGATGGTGCAGCAACCAGTGGTGAGTGAAATTTCTGAAGTATTAGCACAACTCAAAGCAGTACCACCAAACTGATTGTATTCTTCATTGCCACACACTCAAGTTTAAGAAAAGAAGAGGGGAGAGGAGGAAGAGCAGGCAGTTTTACTTAAGCATGCCCTTGATGAAGCAGAAAAGATTATGACTTATATGAAATTATAACTCTTCAGTATGGTCTTTTTAATATTCTATGTTTTGAAATGGGAGGTATGCATAAAGCACTTCTGTTGCATATCAAAAGTACAAAGGTTCCCTTGAGGAAAAGCTCATGTGGATTATTCGAGTTGCTAGCTAAACTAGCCATTTTTTTCCCATGGAACATCATGTTTACTTGAAAGAATGATTGGCATATAAACTATACTTATACATACTTTGGTATTTTGCAGACATTTTATCAAAAATAAACAAAGTGAGTCTGTCACTTCAAGGAAAACAACTGGCAATATTTGTTACCAATGGTAAAATTCAAACATTCAAATAAAAGTACTGGAAAACTTGTTTATGCTACTATTAATGTGACAGCATCCCAACATGTAAAGACTTTTTATGATGATTTGGGTAATGATTTTTTTAAATATATGTTTTTATTGATTTTTAGAGAGGAATGGAGAGGGAGAGAGATAGAAATATCTATGAGAGAGAAACATCAACATTAATCAGCTGCCTCCTGCATGCCCCCTGCTGGGGATCAAGCCCTCAACTCGGGCACATGCCCTAACCGGGAATCAAACCGATGACCTCCTGGTGCATGGGTCGATGTTCAACCACTAAGCCATACCGGCCGGGCATGGGTAATGATTTTTTTATAATGAAATGTGTCAACATTTGGAAGATCTGCCGAACTCAGTGCAATATTTTCTCAATGAGTAATGCATGATGTTAAAAAATGTATTGCCAGTGGAGTGTAAGTCAGAAATACTTCTGACATCTTATATTTCTCCTAGAGACATTCATATCAGTTACAAGAAAATGACTGTGCATATGGAAGCAATGACTAAGTTATGAGTGATTTATTTTTTCTCTTCTCTGAGGTTCACATAGAATCACACTGCTACTATAGGCACTCATTTCTGTGGGTTTATGAACTCTCCCTGAATGACATCCATTTTTTATAATAATTTTTTTTGTCTTTTTGAAGCATTGATATGGAGAACCACATCCTAATTTTTAAGAGAAGAGTGCAGGCTCAATAGTTAAAGCTGATTATTTTTGTGGGTATTTTAGAAATAATTGCATGCATTATCATTTGTGTTTCTTAAGTAATCTTAAGCAATCAGTGTTATGGTAAAAACTAAAGCTAAGTACATCCAAATTTGCAAGAGCTATATTGTTTCATATTCCTTAGGATATGTGTCCCCTGGCAAGATGGAATGTGCCCTGATAAAAACAAAAGTGAGAAATCCCCTGAGGGAAAAAAAAATAGTTTTATGTTCTCAGACAAGTGATTCTTAGTATGTTGAAGTAAAAAAAGAAAGGAGGGAAGGAAGAAAAAGAAAAGAAAACCTTTAAAATCTGATGAAAGCCATGGTCCCTCTGCCTAGAAAAATATGAAAGTACAATATGCTAATTTTTGTAAGTTTAGATTATTGTTACTTTGATTTTACTGTCTGAGGATTATACTGATTGAAATGAGTGGCTGTTCTGTCTCTACTATGACCTAATTGAGCTGAATCTAGACCTTACTTTCTACCAAGAATGGAACTTCTCAAATTATATATGCCTTGCTCAGCACTGACTCCGGTGAGGTAAGACAAGTTTTTGAAAGTAGATTTATGCCTGAGAAAATAAGGACAACTTTTACCTAGGATAACACTTTAAGTTCCCAGGGGATGTTAGGGTATCTGAGTATGACCTTTAGAAATAAGTTAACTTTTCATGGAAATATAACATAGATGTCAAGATGTTTTATAATTATGTATATCACGCTAAAAATGAACTTGCCAACATAGAGAATTTTTTGCAGAATCAACTTTTGAGGAAACCAGCTTATTATTTTTTAAAAGCTTTACTGAGATATAATTCCTATAGCATAAAATTTGCCCATTTAAAATGTACAGCTCAGTGGGTTTTAGTACGTTCACAGAGCTGTGCAGCCGTCACCACAATCTAAGAGAACATTTTCATTACTCCCCCACAAAAACACTGTACCCATTAGAATCACTCTATCCTCCTGCTCCTCAACCCACCAACCCTAGGCAGCTGCTGATCTATTTTCTGTCTCTATAGATTTGTCTATCTTTGACATTTCATACAAATAGAAGTATATAAGATGTAGTCTTTTGTGATTGGCTTCTTATTTATTCATTCATCAGTTTATGGATATTAGGGTTGTTTCTACTTCATGGCTGTTACGAATAATGCTACTATAAATATTGACATACAAGTTTGTGTAGGACATATGTTTTAATTTATCTTGGGTACATTACCTAGGAGTAGACTTGCTAGGTCATATGGTAACTCTATGTTAAATGTATTGAAGAGCTGCCAAAACATTTTACAATCCCACCAGCAATGTGTGAGGGTCCCCATTTCTCTGCACCCTTGATAAGATGTTATTTGTTGTTTTTGTTTTCCCCATCTTGGTGCCAGTAAAATAGTTTCTCATGGTTTTGAGTTGCATCTTTTCATATGCTTATTGGCCATTTGTATGTTTTCTTCAGAAAAATTGCTCCTCAAATCCTTAACCCATTTTTAAGTTGGATTACTTGTTTTTTTATTGTACGTTATATGTTTAAAGTGTTCTTTACCGCCGAAACCGGTTGGGCTCAATGGATAGAGCGTCAGTCTGCGGACTGAAAGGTCCCAGGTTCGATTCCGGTCAAGGGCATGTACATTGGCTGCGGGCACATCCCTGGTAGGGGGTGTGCAGGAGGCAGCTGGTCGATGATTCCCTCTCATCGATGTTTCTAGCTCTCTATTCCTCTCCCTTCCTCTCTGTAAAAAATCAATAAAATATATTTAAAATAAATAAATAAATAAAGTGTTCTTTACCTATTTTGGATGCAAGTCCCTTTGCAGGTATTTGGTTTTCAAATATTTTTCCCATTCTGTGAGTTACCTTTTCATTTTCTTGATGATGTCCCTTGACACACAATACTTTCTACTTCTGATTAAGTTCATTTTATACAAATATATTTTTTCTTTTTTCACTTGTGCTTTTGTTGTCATAGTTAAGAAACCACTTCTAAAATGACTGATAACATCTGTATGTTAAGCCATTTTACATTTAAACCCTTAGTATAGTAGACTTGCATTATTTTTTGCCTTTTGCTATATGGTTAGGCTATCTTTACCAGCCCACAAGGATACCCCTCCCCCTTTTGTTGATGTCAGGCCATGGGAGAGGAAACAGTATTCAGGAAGTGTACATTTTTTAGTGATCAGTTACCCCCTAGCAGTCACTAGTACTGAACTTAGAAAGGAGCATAAAGCATAAAACTTGTATTTTCTTTTTTATCTTACTGAGAAATTTCAATTATGTTGAATATATTTCTTGTAATGTATGATAGATTTTAACTAATATCTAATAATTTCAATGCCCACAAAGGGCATTATTACTGAAAATTCAGTCTTATTCTCTCCAAATAAAGTATTCGATACTGTTATTTAATAGAGGACTAGAGTGTGTGCTCTGAGATCACACTTCTAGGTTGAATTCTGACTAGCACTTATTATCTGTGTGAATTTGGGCAAGTTATGTTTTGTGTTTGAATTCTATAAAATAGGAGTAACAAAGCATCCAGCTTGTAGAGTTGTGGAAAATAAATGAGATATTTTAGGTAAACTAATTAGAACAGTGAGACATAGTAATAGATGACAATAATGTTAAGAATTGTCATCTTTGTGCAAAATTGACCAAAACAAATTCTGCTGAGTCTTTTTATTGTTGTTTAATTATTTCAGACAAAATGAAGTGTGTTTTATAATATGAACAGCACTATATATGCATAACTGAAACAGAAAACATCTTGAGCATTAATGTACAGTATTTTCTAGGTATTTTTAAGTTTTTTTTTCTCTTACAAGAATAAATTTCATCTTCTAGTAGTTAGGAAATTGCCTCTGTCAATCTTTTTTTTAAATATATTTTTATTGATTTCAAAAAGGAAGTGAGAGGGAGAGAGAGATATAAACATCAATGATGGGGGAGAAACATTGATTGGCTGCCTTCTGCACACCCCATAATGAGGATTGAGTCCACAACCTGGGCATATGGACTGAGGGGGAATCGAACCATGACCTCCTGGTTCATAGGTTGATGTTCAATCACTGAGCCATGCCAGCTGGGCCACCTATGTCAATCTTTGTTGTTTAATTTGTTTGAATTCCAAGCATTAAAATAACTCATTAATTAGTCAACATCTTCTCAGTTACTTTCAAATGCTGGAAATATAGCAATATTTTACATATGGTAATTAAAGGTCTTGCAACTACTTTTATTGACTGCAAATATACTCATCTTTATATGTGACAGTCACAGCAGGGGAGGAGGATGACAGACACCACCAACATATAGAAAAATGCCTTTTAAAAACACTATATTAACCTCTTTGTAGGAAAGATAATTCATAGAAAAGTTAATGTTGGGGTTCTTAAAAGCATGTTCCAGTTACTGTTCACAAAATAATGTGTCAGATCCAATTGTATTCATTATCTGTATTATTCATTCTGGCAGTTTCAGTTTTGCTGTCACTATTTCATGAGACTGACATACTATTTTCTAGTGTAAATACTGGGGTAGATGCTTTATTTCTCCATTAGACTGTCACTCCTTGAAGAAAGGCACTAGCCAGACTTGTTGTGTGTCCCCCACATCTAATCTTATATAATAAAAGCCTAATACGCAAATCGATTGAACAGCTGAAAGATGTGTAAAATGACCCGTTGCTATGATGTGCACTGACCACCAGGGGGCAGACGCCCAACACAGGAGCTGCCCCCAGCCTGCAGGCCCCAGGACAGCCAAGGCGGGTGCCAGCAGGGGCGGGGCCACCCCCTGGTCGCCACACAGATCAGCCCTGATCAGCGGCCAGGCCTAGGGACCCTACCCATGCACCAATTTTGTGCATCAAGCCTATAGTATAGATGTAATACCCTGTAGATTCCTACAGAACCAGGCAATTTTAAAGCTACCAGAGAAGGACCTTCATTAAAGATGGATAAATCCACAGAGTATTAATATAATGTGTGAAAAAGAATGTGTTAACGCTACACTGAAAGAACTGATAAATGTCTTGAAAGCCACTTTTCCCATGAGGCTTGTTTCTCATTCTTGCTCTGAAGTTTTTGTCTGGTTCCTTCTCCTCTCACCTCTCACACATGCTGTTCACATGCAGATGCCTGAGGACACTTCTGGGTTGGGTGTTCCTTCAGTGTGTCTCTGCCATATGTTCAACTTCCTCATTCCAGTACATATTCTCTTAGTTTCTAAAGTGCTTGTTTAATTTCT
The DNA here is from genome assembly GCF_951640355.1 of Cnephaeus nilssonii. NCBI lineage: Eukaryota > Metazoa > Chordata > Mammalia > Chiroptera > Vespertilionidae > Cnephaeus > Cnephaeus nilssonii. The sequence goes on from NC_137080.1 coordinate 33,938,745, forward strand.
GTCTCTCCCTCTACACTGTAGCCCTAAAAGGCCTACATCATTGCATTGTGCTGCTCATTGCATTGTGTTGCTCATTGCATTGTGTTGATCATCACATTGTGTTGAACATTGCATTGTGTTGATCATCGCATTGTGTTGCTCATTGCATTGTGTTGATCATTGCATTGTGTTGTCCACTGTGTTCTTTTTGTCTAGCATGTAGTGGTGCTAGGTGGAGAGTAATTTCTCATATATTTTTTAGATGATTGAAGTCAAGTCTAGCTCTGCCTCTAGCTAGTTATGTGGTCTGGGGAAGGCAGTCACCTCTCTAAGCCTCTGTCTACCTATCTGTAAAATGATGTGGTTGGACTTGGTCTGGGTTTGAAATCAGATTATGCACTTGCTGATTCTGATCCAGAATATTGTTTTTATTTTGTTTGTGTTTGTTTCAGAGAAGCATACATTCCCATTTGGCTACAGACCCTATCACTGCATTTCAACTTTCACTCTTGTGTTCTTGTTATCTGACCAGCCCCTGAGGCAGTTGAAGTTGCCACCCTTGGCCTAGGAATGATCTATATAATCCCTTTTAATTCTAAAATTTGGATTCTGTGGTGTTTCAAAAAAATATATACAATTTATGCTTCAACCTGCATTTACTTATACCAAGGAGTTTTTATTTACATTGGCTTGTTCTCCTGAGTGTCTTTCGTTTTGGCTCTTTCTACCTGGTAATGCTTATGGATTCCAAAGCTTACAAATTCTTGCATTGGCTCTGCCCTTTACCTCAATAAGGAGTGGTTACGTGTATTTGTATCTTCTCTCTACATATTTTTACTAGCACTGTGCAAGGGGACTATTATTATGATAAAAATAAAATGTTACAGTGAAAAAAATTATTTCAAAAATACATATATAAATTTTAGAAGTTCCCTGTTATTCATTGGACATGTATTTATTTCTTTTTCTTCCTATGTCTTATATTTCTGTGTTGGTTATAGAGATGTATAAATATATTTTTATTCTACACTTAACAAATATGTATAAATGTGTGTACATATGAACATATAGGCATATTAATAACTTTTGTAATTATGTATATACCATGGTTTTTTATTGGGGGCAAAATCAACCATAAAATCTTTACATAATCCTCAAGATAACTTTATATTATCCTCAATGAATCTGTTTCAAGGTGTGTGGTTATCTGCAGGAGGTGTCATTTTATAAATATCACTGCTTAGTAGAAGAAGCTTATTTGACATGAACCATAGTTTACTAACAGTTGAGTGAAACGTAACAGGCCTCTGCTGAATAAAACTGTTAATGTAGCAGAGTAGTTTATACACAGGGAGATGAATAGTTTTAAGTTTCGCACTAAAAATTATAAGAAGTCTACATTTTGTATTTTTGCTGTACTGAGCAGAGCGGCAGCCATTACATTGAGAAATACATGAGCATTGGAGCACTATTGCTGCCTATTTTAGAACATTCTGCATGGCTAGCTACTTGGGGCATAAATTCACAATAGAAGCAACTTTCAAATCTAATAGAAACCCGTGGGACATACACATGGGATTGTTCAAATAATTGAACTCTCCTCCACTTATGACTATCTTATTTGCCACTTGGTACAGACCTGAAGATTGTTCAAGCTGTGAAGAAGCCACTTGGATATGGTCTGGTGGTCCCTAAGCAATCATTTTAGCTTCTGTCACAGCAGACCTAGTTTATAGAGAACTAAGGGGCACTGTCCTTAAGAATATTAAGGAAGTAATTGCTCATACATGAGTTCTGACTGTAACAATTTGATGTTCAAAGCAGCAGTAGCTAGATATGCCAGCTTGCTGTATGTGGCTGTGGCCCTGAATAAGTGTTTCTACTATGGAGGGAGCTCTGCCTACCTGAAATGTTTGCAAATGCAGCAAAGTTAAATATTAATAGTCAATGCAGTTATTCTCCACATTTGGCCAAATTCCCCTTGTCCTAAATCAAGCACTTAATGTCTTATTAGAGAAGTTTTTAAGGATTTATTCTGTGCCTGACACTGTGCTTGCCGTAGAGGCCTACTCACTTAAGAACCACTTATTATTATTTTATAGATAAAATGTTATTGGTTAATAAAAATGTTATTATCAGATTTAAATAAGGGGATTAGCAAAGATAGGTGTGATTCAAACCCATTTTTTCATTCCTATTCTTCCATTGCTTTTACCTTATTTTATTAAGAGTCTATGTGTGTACGTGTGTGTGCGTGTGTGTGTAGGCAAGAAAGAGAATGAAAAAGGAGTGAGTATACACTTAGAATAAAATCTTGTTCTTGGGATAATTTAGTTCTGATGCCAGACACTTGAGTTTGGAAAAAAAAAAGAGTTTCTACTATCTTATTAATTAGTATGTAAACTGTAATCTGTGAGATTAAGCTTCTCCATCCCCAAAAAAGAGAACTGTAATCCTCAAATACACAGACATGTTCACCTTCAGTTACTTCAAAATTAAGAGAAGAATAAAGATACATAGAAGTATTAGACATTTGATCTTTTTAAGAATTTCCAAAAGGCTTTTTTTCACATATTTCAGCCAATGTTAATGAAACATAATCAGTGACTTAATATTGCATAATATTAAAATTATTTCAGAGTCATGAGGAAAGCTCTTTCTATATCAGAAACATATCTCTTTAAATAGGTTAGGTATGGTGGAAAAGTTTATAACTTCACACTTAGCAAGATCAATTTGGGGAGTTCAGAGGGACACGTCTAAAACCATCAAATCCCACCTTTTACTGACAGCTAGAATGCCTCCTGTACCTCCTGATCAAACATGCAGCAAGGTTCCACCAGAATACTTCCAAAACCAGTTCATATTCTGGTGGAGTCAGCATTATATTGTTGGCTAACTTTATTTCTCCAGCTTTTTCTCATGGTCAACTAAAGTTCACTTTTGTGTATCAGCTGTCTTTTCCCTAACACTGCCTCCTTGGGACATTCCTCTCAATCTCTAAATATCTGAAACATTCCAAATGTCCGGCAGCTGCCCCTCCTTCAATTGTTTCCCCAGGAAGTGCTATTGAGATCGCATGCCCTCCTGGTCCCCTTTCTGCATGAAGATTCCCATCCGGCCCTTTCCATAGTTTAAAAATCTCTCCATGATATTTCGTCAAGCTTCTGAAAAAAACATATCTGTCCTAACTGCTCTTGCTTCTTCACTTTTAATTCACTCCAGAAAGCACCACAGCCTGATTTCTCCTTCAGCCTAGATTCTACTGAAATGTGCCTCCATGGGGTCATTGATGATCGATCTCCTGAGGACCAAATCCTGACTATATCAGTTTGTCTCTGCAACCTCTGATCCTTGTTGGTTCCTTGAGACTCTTTTCTCTTTTGCAGTCCTAAAACTTACTTCTCCACCTTTTCCTTCTGGTTGTGACTGCTTCACCTCAGCCTCCTTCATGGGTTCCCCATTTAAAGGCTGGCGCTGTTTTCCAAGGTAGCATCCATCATCTTTTTGTATATTGCACACACTTACTGAGCGGTGTCTATAAGCTGTTTTTTGTTATTGCTCATATTTGGATGACTCACAAAAATGTATGAATCCAGACCTCTCTTCTGACGCTTACAATTCAATTGCCCTGTGAACTACCTTGGCTTCGGACCTCATCACCTCCTGTCAGTTTCACTACAGCAGTCTCCTGACTGGTCATGATGTGCAATCCATGACTTCACCGTGGCGAGGATAAGATTTCTGGAACAAAAATCAATTATTGTCCTGAGGGAAAGGCTTAAGGGACTCCCCTTTGTCTAGCGAACACTTTTCAAACTCCTTAGTTGTCTAGTGTATGAGGCTCTTCATGACTTACTACTTCTCTAGTCTCACCTAAAACCACTTTCCATTTAAACTCAGTTATAGCTGTAGAGAATCCAGCCGGGGCGCTTCCTCACCTCTGAATCCTGTGCAGCTCCCTCTGCCTGAATCCTTCTTTTTCCCCTCTTTCCCTTCTCTTCACCTGACTACCCCCTGCATCTCAGAGGCTCTGCTCCATCTACGCTGTGGCTCACCTTCCCCAGAACTCAGCCAAGTGCTGCTGGGAGCGCTCCTGGAGTCCCAGCACAGCGCTCTCCCCAGCATTCATCACACTGCGATAGTCCTGATGCCTGTCGCTCTGCCCACCAGACCATGAGCAACTTGAAGAAGGACTATGTCTTCTCATGTGTGTAACTCCAGTCCTTTATAAAAATGACTTTTGCTTTGGGTATGTATCTGAAGGAAATTACATCACTATGTTGAAGAAATATCTGCACTCCTGTGCTTACTGCGGCTTGTGAGCCACATGCGGTTCTTTGGCCCCTTGAGTGTGGCTCTTCCACAAAATACCACGGCCTGGGAGAGTCTATTTTGAAGAAGTGGCGTTAGAAGAAGTTTAGGTTTAAAAAAATTGGCTCTCAACAGAAATTTCAATCGTTGTACTGTTGATATTTGGCTCTGTTGACTAATGAGTTTGCCGACCACTGGACTAGACAACCTAAGTATTCATCATTAGATGAATAAAGAAAATCTGGTGTACACACACAGACACACACACACATACCTGAATACAATTCCACCATTAAACAACAAAAAAGAAGGAAATCTCGCCACTGACAACAAGATGGCTGGACCTTAAGGACATTATGCTAAATAAAATAAGCCAGACAGAGAAATACAAATACTGCATGAGTTCACTTATATATGGAACCTAAACGGGAAAAAATGCACAGAAAAAGAGATCAGATTTATGGTCACCAGGAAAACACTTTTTTCTTTTTTTTTTAAATGTACCTACGTGAGATTAGGAATATTAATTAAACTTACTGTGGTAGTCATTTCACAATATATATTAGTCAAGTAATTTTGATGCACACTTTAAACTTATACAGTACTATATGTCTGTTATGTCTCAATAAAACTGAAAGAAATTACTTTTACACTTTAATTTAGGTCTTAACATTCATTCATTTGTTCATTCTGTTCATTCAATGACCATTTTTTTTGAAAACCTATTTACTCAGCTTTATAATGGATGCTGGGAGTATACTGATAAGCCATATAAAAATGGACCGGCCCTGTTGAAACTTACAAACAACTAAACAACCTTGTTATTCCTTTTAAATGTTGTTTATTCATCCCTTATTCCAATATGCCAGAATCATTTTAAATATTGATCTTGCTATAAACCATATCAGTTAGCGTTCCTGTCTATATCTTGTGCAGATTTGTTCCTTAGAACATTTCCTGGAATACTCAGCATGCACTTAGTGCTAACATTTATATCTCCTTTCATTCTCCAAGTAATTCTATAATGTCAGTACTGTTATTCTCTTCTGACATGTGAGAAAACAGAATCTTGCAGAATTTAAATCTTGGGCTTGGAAGTGTCAAAGCCAGTTCAAACCCAGAGCCCAAGAGCTTTACACTAAGCTGATCAAGAGGCTCTTTTGTGTCTTCATTTAAGGCATCGATAACAAATGCTGAATTAAAAAGAGCTGAACACTGAGCCCCCAGGGCTGACATTACAGATCTCCTTCCAGGTGACACCAAACATTTATCAGACGTCCCTATCCATCTCCCTGGTGGGCAGCCCACCTTTCTTTTTTCTGTCCACAAGAACATTTACAAAGGGCTCACTAAATGCCTTGCAGAAATTAGTATCCACCTTCTCCGTGGCCCTCTGTCTACAAGCCCAGCACCCCCACGGCACAGGGAAATGGGCTGAGCACCAGGCCTCATAAATATCTGTCACATAAATGGCCGACTTGACTTTCTTCCCTGTTCTTCCCACCACATCCACTAATAACTTGCAGCTGCATAAATGCTCGGTGCAATTACCCTTTAAAACCTCAGGTGTGCTGCCTCAGTGACAGTATGAATACAAAACAAAGGCTCTCCTCGGAATCTGGATGGCTTCCTTGCATGAAATGTACAGAGTTATGTATGTTCTGATCAGCCTGCTGCTTGGTCCAAAGAAAGGATCTTTGAGGGGGGGAGGGAGGCTATAAGGGGTGAATTGGAGAAAAAAGGGGGGCATATGTAACACTTTCAACAATAAAGATTTAGAAACAAAGAAAGAAGAGATCTTTGAAATCCTGTGTTCTTTAACCAGTATTTATACTGAGGTGCTAAGTGGCAGGGCAGGTGGGACTGAACCAGCGATGTTGTGACTTATTTCATCTCCAGGGAAAAGGGGTGTAACTCAGCCTCGCCTGGGATAGTGGTCCGAGGAAGAGAACCCATTTGACAGAGTAAAGGAAGAGCTGCACCTAGAAAGAGTCCCCAGAGTTGGGGACGGCTGGATCCCCAGCCCCAGTTTTTCACTTGCTGCTTGACGTTGCAATCAGGAGGAACAGTGGGAAGAACTTATAAAATAATAGATTATTTAAATATATTCTTAACAGTGTCCCCCAGGGAGATGAATGGCTTCTTGTTTTAAAAAAAAAATGAGTCACACAACACTTGTACATAAAACTCTTTTTTAAAATTTCTTAGGCAGATGTGACAGTACCAATACAAATGGCAATTGTTAAGTTGTAATTTTTAGAGATCAAAAATGCTTGCCCAGGAAACCTGTGCTTTAAAAGAAAAAATTTAGCATTGAAACTGACATATCATTTGGTATTCAAATCACTTTGCAAAAAAAAAAAAATTGTTCATAGCAGTGTGAATTCTCCCAGGACAAGGCTAGTGAGGAACTGGAGACTGAATTGAATAACCTTGAAGAAAATAAAAACATTTTGGGATTACCTCTTACTGTGTGATCTCCTCTGTTAGTACTCCATTTTAGTCTGATCTTGATCAGAAGGGCATAATTCATAGAATAAATTTCCGAATAAGACTTCATCTGGTTAATATCTTTACCATGCTATCTTTAAAGAAAATCTGAATTCTCCCTCTCAAACCTAACTGACTACTGATTATTCTGAAACTCCAATACAGAACAATGATTGACTGACCCCTTTTCTCCTTCGGCCTGTACTACTGAGACCAATGGGTTTGGTACAGGACATTTTAACAGCTGACTCATCCTGTGTGTAATGTGTCTTTCCAAAGACCACTTTGGCATGTAAATTAGATTCTAAAATGTAATTACAATTGAACTAAAAAAAAATATTCCCTTATATGTAGTTGAATCTCTATTTATTTGATCATTTTGAAATAGTACACTTTTGCGAAACTTACAAGAAAATGCCACCATAATTGCACTGCACTTCAGTGGCCATTGAGGACAGAGAATTCTTGTCTAATAAGTTGATGTAGCCTTTTTTGCTCCCCAGAGCTCATATAATCATTATTATAAAAGAAATATACCACTTTTGTTTTTCATTTGAGGTACCGTACTCACCACTATATTACCCATTGGATATTTTAGTTAAGACCTGTGGTCAAGAGAGGTACTTGAATGTAGAATGCTTACCTTTGATTTCAAAGTTCATAAAAAAGTTTGGAAAATTCACAGTATGTCTTGTTTAACCTCTCTGATTTCAGTTCTGCCCACCACTTAGTTAATGATATAAAGTGTAGGTAACATTTGTACTGGCAGATGGGAGAGCAGGTTCTGGAAAGCACTTCTCTTCAGTCTTCATGAAGAAGAGACACATAGCGAGGGTTAATGCCCTCAGCTGACACACTGACACAGGTTATGATTGATTCGAGGTTTTGTCATCTGCGATTTACAGGGAAACCGGCCTCGTGGAGTGGTTTCTCTGCAGCCTGCCTGAGGCAGGACAGGGTGGCAGAAGCAGGGGACTGTTTGGTGAATCAACTCCATCAGTGCTTGCTTCCTGGGGTGTCTTAAAAACACTAAGTGGAAGCCAACGGTGGAATGTATTTAACTTTTTTAAAATATATTTTACTGATTTTTTTCAGAGAGGAAGGGAGAGGGATAGAGAGTTAGAAACATCAATGAGAGAGAAACATCGATCAGCTGCCTCCTGCACACCCCCTACTGGGGATGTGCCTGCAACCAAGGTACATGCCCTTGACCAGAATCGAACCTGGGACCTTTCAGTCCACAGGCCGACACTCTTATCCACTGAGCCAAACCGGTTAGGGCTGTATTTAACTTTTATAACTTTAATTTTTAAAATAAATATCCAGTAAGATATGTACACATATAATACCTCAATAAAAAAATAAAATAATAATAATAATAAATAAATAAAATAAATATCCAGAGTTATTTTTTTTTCTTTTCTCTTTTTTTTCTTGATTTCAGAGAGAGGAAGGGAGAGAGAGATAGAAACATCAATGATGAGAGAGAACCATTGATTGGCTGCCTCCTGCACGCCCACACTGGGGAATGGAGCCCCAAACCAGTGCATGTGCCCTGATGGGGAATTGAACTGTGATCTGGTTCATGGGTCGACACTCAACCACTGAGCACACCAGCTGGCTATTTTTTTTTCTTTTAGAAGATTTAATAGATTCACGTTTCTTGGACTTGCTGGCTGCACACTTTGCTGATATGGAAGCAGTTGCAGCATTGTCTTTCCTACTCAAGAAAGAATTTATAAATAGGACTGATCAGTATCCAATGTGTGTTATTTTTTTAACTGGTGATTGAATTGTCTTTTACATTTCTAGTATAAAAACTACAATGTTGTATTATGATACCGCCTATGAAATAGATTTTAAAATATGTATGCTCCAGACTGAAGAGTATAACATTAAATAGAGAAACTCAATCGGTGGTTAAATGTATGCATCCATTCAAATAGTCTACCAACCAGCACTTATTGAAGGCCTATTATATGTCAGGAACTGTTCCAGTAATGATGTTTTGAATATCTCCTCTGTCCCAGAAACCATGCTAGGCATTTGTAATACAAAGTTCATAAAATACAGTCTGTGTTCTTAAGGAGTTAAGGATGTGTGCAATTGTGGAAAGTAGGAATGATTGATTGGTAGCCGATTAGGTCAGGGCAAAGCCCTAGAGTTAGTGGCCCCCATCACCATTGGACTGAATTCAAATTCTTAGGCACAGACTACTTCAAACATCCCACTTGTTTGGGGAATGGCAACAGGAGACAGCAGGCCAGAGATTCTAGAAAAGAGTGGGGATAGAGATAGCATAAGTGCTAATAAGTCTTGGTTTGGTGACATGGGTTTAGGACAAATGACTCCATTTGGAGGCTGCTATCTTTTTTATTTTTTTTTAACTCAAACTCACAAAGCTCTTGGGTCTTACGTTATATGTCTATGTTATCTATATCTGTACATCTTTATGTCTATCTATTTCTTTGTCTCTGAATGGCAGCTCAGAACTCCAAGTGCAAACATTCTAAGAGATGGGAAGTGGAAGGTACCATTCTCTTATGCCCTTTTTTCAATCTGGAAAGATAATATTCCAGAGAATATTTTTTAAGCCTTCTTTAAAATGTTTCTGTCTCCTGGCTACCATGCCAATATACTTAATTTTGTTTTTAAAACCATAAGAAATCCCAAGTATAACTTAGTTATCAGTGGTTAGTGGGGTTTTGGGTACATATAAAACAAAATAAAATATGCCATTGCATTGATTTTCTGATTTGAACTGTGGAGAAACACACCCAGTTAACTTTGACATGCAGTAATTCCCCTTTGGTTACCTTTCCTAAAGAGTGTATTTTATAATTCACTGTTAATAGAGGAAAGGATTATTTTATAGAATTCTATTTAGCTGTTGCTTTCACTAGTACTGTACATTACCTAGCATTTTTTACAATTGTAATGGATTAATTATGCATGTGTACTCTATGTATTAGGTATTTAAATAAATAGCTATAATAACTCCTGACTTTCTAAGCTACCCAGAAATAACTGTCATTTCTTCACATTTATAGTGAATATGTGAGTGTATATATGTGTGTTAAAATAGCATCTTCACACATTACTAGCTTCAGAAGGAAAAAATTTCAAGGACTGTTCCCTCTAAAGCTTTTAGGTGGGAGAAGATGAGGAACTGGGCAGAGCAGACATTTTCATCTTACTACCGTGTACCACACAATTAGGTACTTTATGGGGGATTTTATGTTTTCTATAAAAATAGCCAGCATTGGACATTTTCAGAAATAGGATATTGGACTGATCAGATCATTGGTCAGTTCTGCTATGGTAATTTCTGTTTTCCTAAAGAGGATGGTGTTTGCTCGATTTGAATACATGTCAGATAATAGAGCGCATTCTTTGTTTAGGCTCCTTGAATCACACTATGCTAGAAACAGCCATACTACAAGGTGTCTTACTTAGCAAACTCCCTCTTTTTCAAGTGCTTTGGTAGGGAATTGCTTAATGATGTGAGAAGAGGTTCATAGTATGTTATATGGATAAAAACAACATTATAAAACAGTATATAAATTAGTCTCCTTTTATCTTATACCCACAGAGGAAAGCCTTATGTTATGGAGTTGTGGTTATGATCACAGTCTCTGGCATAGCTCAGAGGGCCCAAATTCAGATCAGCTTCTCCACTTAAAAATATGTGGCCTTTTACCCAGAGCAAGTTACTAAACATCTCTGTGCCTTAACCTTCTCATTTGCAAAAATGGAGATTATGAGGGTTTGTATATTAGTGTTTTTATAAATACGTATATAACCAGAGAATGATGTAGAGTAAGTGCTCATATTGTTAAAACTATATTATTTTATTATTATTAACACATATGAATAGTGCTTATCACTGAATAATGAGACCTAAAAGTTACTTTTATTTCCTTTCTTTTAACTGTGTTTTCTAAATTGTCTTAAATGCACATGAATGAAGGTTAAATATGTTATTTTATTTAACTGAAAGAAAACCAGGCTAATCCTCTAATTTGCTTGGAAATCCAGTATAACCCCAGTCATCTTTAACATCTTCTAAAGGGAAACTACTTTGTATTATTTTAGTTTTCATTTCATTTTTATCTTTTTTCTTAATGCATTAAAATTGGAGTGTTACTAAGTGACTAAGATCTTAACAGCCCCACAAATGTAAGCTTAGCACAAAAAAGAAGTTTTTTTCTTCTTAAAATGTTATTTATAATAATAAATATTAAGACAAATTTTATCATTTGTTGTAACTTTTTAACTTTCTAAAGTTACTTATTATTTTTTCTAACTGAAAGTGAGTCACAAGAAAAATGTAAAAAGCAAAATTATATGCTTGAAGGGGAAAAAGTTTTTAGCAAGTCACTGTTTGTTAATTCAAGGTTAGTTTATAGCAAGTAAGAATGAAAATTGACAATATATATATTTAATTGGGAAGAAAAACAAGTCTCTTCCCAGTAGAACATAAGCATGCCTATTTTCCTTTTATTTTATTACACAAATTTATTGATATATAATATGATATACTTGGCTAATCTGTATTACTTAATAAAATGTCATATGTATGAAAATGGTGCCCTAACCGGTTTGGCTCAGTAGATAAAGCATCGGCCTGCCGACTGAAGGGTCCCAGGTTCAATTCCGGTCAAGGGCATGTACCTTGGTTGCGGGCACATCCCCAGTAGGGGGTGTGCAGGAGGCGGCTGATCGGTGTTTCTCTCTCATCGATGTTTCTAACTCTCTCTCCCTCTCCCATCCTCTCTGTAAAAAAAATCAATAAAACATATTTTTTTAAAAAGAAAGTGATGTGCAAATTGAATATTCTAGCACTTTAGAGAATGAGTCATATAATAGTGTACACAGATTACCTTGAACTGTAGACCAATTCAGATTTTATGGATGTTTTCTGTTTTCTTTCCTAATTTACTTTTATTAAACTTAGTGATTTTACCCCTCAAATTTATGTTCTACTCTGATCTGTAAGAACAATGATATACATGTGTGTATGTACTATTTATACACACACAAATATACATATTTACATGTACTTATACATATACATATATGTGCACACATGTGTATGTGTATCTGTGTATTTTAGAAAGATACATTGAGGATTTCCTTTATACCTCTACAAAATACGTTTATTCTGCCTATAAAGTCTTAGTTTATCATTTTACTTTCCACAATTTATGTGGAAAACATTATAGAGATTTGCAACACTGATATTAAAGGAGCTTTTAGCTCTTTTCCCTGGATCCTATGATCATAGATCCAGGCTTTGGGGATGTGGTTGAAGAGATGCACAGTGGAAACTGACCAGTTTCTGGTGCAACGTTATGACTGAAACTAAATCTCTTGGCTCAGGCTAGCCTCTCAATTCACAGCACTATTCTTTGGGAACGAATGATTTTATAACTGGCTTCTCACCATAAAAAAGGACACACTTAAAGAAAAAATACTTTAAAAATATATGACTTGTAACAGCTCTACAGTTAGCACCAAAAATACTGCCTTTGTAAAATAATGGTTCAACATCGTATAAAGCCTCCAGGTCTGTACATTGTGAATGGGTTTGTCAATGAAGAATGCATTGTTAGTGTGAAAAATGAAGCCAATATAGATTTGGTATTAAACTTTAAAATTCTGTAATGGGTTTTAAGTTCTTCCTAGATAGGAGGCTAAGCATTTTCTAGTTAATGGTATGTGAGCCCAGAATCATTTACTTATCCTTTAAAGGAGGATTTAAAGTATTGTTTTGTTTTGTTTTGTTTGTCTTGATGTTGAATGTTAAAGACCAGATTCCTGGTCAATCAGAAGACAGATATACAATTAACATCCAATAATTAGACCTGCTCAGTGATGGAACTGGTAGGAATCGTTGAGTCCTTCATCAGCTTTTCCAAAACCAGAAATACATGCAATGTTATTTTGAGTAAGTTCTTAGTATATGTATTTTCTGCTGAAATAATCCACCTGCTGCCAAAAATGATTTGGGGGTCTTTTTGGAGATATATCATTTTTGATATCCTAAAACAATTTTTAAGAGCATTTCTCACTATAGGCAACATCTTTCACAAATTCTCTGGTTTCCACATTTAAACAATTTTCAGGGTATATATTCTTCTTCCCTGTCTTTTCCTTTTCTCCGAAAACAACAGATTCAATGTGTAGAAAAGAAAAGGGAATTCCACTGTCTATTGTGTTATAAACTCAGTAACCTCTTCTGTAAGCTAACAGACAGGAAAAATGCTTCCAAAAAGTATCTTAACTGAATGAATTGGAGTATAAACCAAAGGTGGTTTCTTTTGTGACATAAAAAAAAATAATAATAGCAAAGACATCTTAATTTATATATTACTTTATAATTTAGAGAAAACTTTCCTGGATATGATTCTGCTTGTTGCAAGTTCTCAATAGTGTTTGTATTGGCACTCCCATTGCACAGATGAGAAAACTAAGTGTCCAAGAGGCCTTGCAGGTGGTGAATGATAATCCAGGCCTATGAATCATGGTAACCTTTAATCCGAGGATACCACACATTGTTTGGATGCCAACTTTAGTTACAAAGTCACAATGACAACCCAAAACCAGGCTAGGAATTAGAATCAGTGGAAATTAGAGTAGGTATTTTAAGCAAAGCCTAAAAAACTAATCCAATACTGAAATCTAGATTTAGGTATTAAAATAGCATGCATACATGTTAACTCTTTGTAGCTTCAACAGGAAAGATCAAGAATTCTCCTGTTGATTCCATTCTAGAAGGGAAACCAAATTAACAGCTTGAATTTGGGAGAAATATATTTAAAAGCCCTTTTAATTCTGGTCACAAAGTATATAAATTATATTACTTTTGTAAGAAAGAGGTTTAGGGAATGAAGCTATACGTGAGAAACTTTGTTATGAGATTATTTTCCTGTTACTTCACATGAATTACCTATATGAGATTAGCTAGACCAAATTCCATGAGTCTCTTGGTATTACGTGTTCCTTGGTTCTTGCCTTTAACAATGGGAACAAAGGGAAAAAGAAAGGATAGGAAAGGTGGCAAGGAAAAGCAGAGACAGAGGGAAAAAATGAAATCAAATTGGTGAGAAGACAGCAGTTCCAGGTGCACCTCGGTGGGCCAAACAGAGCATTCAGCATAGTATATTAACATGGCCTTGAATAATTCAAACTTTCAAACCACAGGACGAGGCTTTCCAGGGGGAGGGAAAGTCGCCATAATTAAACCTTCCCTGGCACGTGGAGGCAGCTGTATCCTCCAACAGACCCAGGATACTGGACATGGCCTAATAGCCGGAGAGAGCAGGGACGCTGTGGTGCGGCACTGTGCGAGAAGTGTTAGGTTTATATTGGTGTTCTCCAATTATAAAGTCAATTCTCTGGATACCAGCTCCTTTTACATATTAATGGCCTAACCCTTGGCATATGGTAAGAATTCAGGATTCAACTCTGAGGCTCTTGACAAAGGAATAGTGAGTTTAAAGATGCCAGTGGCTGCATATTATATTTTTGAAAGGTAGCTTTCAAAATAAACAAGAAGATGAGGTTTTTTCCATCCAAATGCAATTCATTTTAAGAAAAGATATTTCTTTGCTTAGTATCTCCACATAAGATACTTAGGAGTTTCCAAGTATTATACACATACACACACACACACACACACACACACTCAAACTAATACAGTTTCTGAATATGTTAAATTTTTTAAATGGAGATTATTCCTGTTTGTACATTCCTTTCTTTAACAAGCCTAAACACCTTCCTCAACTCACTCCTTTATAGTGTTCAACCCCCCTCCCCTTGATTTTAATTTATCCAAATGCAGAGACTCATCAGCACCTTTTACACCTTTTTTTTTTTTTGAAGGTGCTTATTTTTCCCCTTTAGTGCACTTCCTATGTGTAATTTCCTGCCATCTCCCAAGTGTCTTTCCACAAGGAGGCTCATTGTCATGCTTGTTTGCTGGGTGTTGAATGTAGCAAAGGGCCTATATGAAATAAGTAATTCAGTGTATTCCTGGAGGCCTCGCCAGACTTAGAAAAGCTAAAACACATTGTGGTGTTCCCTTTGGGACTTCACACCATGCCTAGGATAAAGAAGGTAGAAAAAAAAAGAGGCAAGCCTATCTTCTATTTCCTCTCTCTTTTGCTGAAAGAGTTAAAAGTGTACCTCTCTCCTCGTGTTCGATTTCCCCCTCCCCCAATCTCCCGAACATCAGTGCGATGGTGAGCTATTTTCCAGGCAGCTACAGGGGATGGGAACACAGGAATGGGAAGCAAGGAATCTGAAGTCTACTTCCTTGCTTCAGGGAGGAAAGAAGTTTATTTTCATCAAGCTCTTTAAAAGCTGGCCAGAAAGTTTCTGTGGCCTTTCAAAGGATCGCTTCATTACTTTCAGGACAACCTTTAAAACTTTCATGATAAAACTGCATTATACAGGATCTAATTTCAAGAATTAGGTCCAACGTTGTAGGACAACATTGGCATACTTTGTAAAATGTAATTCATTTTGAATCAGGTATTTTAGTTAAGGGACATGTTACTCCCATTAGCACCCACATAGCTTTCACTACTGACTAAAAGATGCAGTATAATAAAGCAAGGGAAAAATATTTTAGAATGCCTTTCTTATTCTGAATTCCTAAATTAAATTACAGCTGAACTCTCAACTTATAAGGTCATTGTCTTACTTTAAGGAGCAGAAATGAGTGGCCTCCATGTGTAACCACAAACCCATTGACCTGAAGCTCTCACACTGACAGATTGCATTGTTACTCTGATGATTTTGTAACTTACTGGTTTTCATGATTCCTAAAGGCTCAGTCTACAGCCCAAGGCGCCCTATTTCGGTTTTAATGCTGACTTGTGAATAAGCAGGTCAAATTATCTTCAAAGGCATGAAAATTGAAATCAGGTCTCCGAAGGCTCATCCGAAAGGGAAGAGATGGAGTGCAATATTTGCCTCCTTCAAAAATATCATACTCTTGAACTTTTTGAAAACAATTGTAATGAAATAAACTTTACATCATTTACTATGCGGAAGTCAGAAATGTAGTTGGAAATTGAATAATTCAACATTCAGAAGACTCGGTAATAATCAACTACGGGTCTGGCAGGAGTCTGATTTTGAGTCCAGTTTTACTAACTGGATTTGGGTAATATCCCCTGGCCATGATTCTCTTCCCCAGAACGTGTTCTGGGTCCTCTCCCCTCTGTGTGGTGGGAGGGAAGCTACCTTCCCGTCTCAGCTGTAGCCAGAACTCTCATCTTGTGTTGAAAGGCTCCGTAATGCTGACCCAGAGACTCCTTTCAGGCTCAGGCCACCATGTTAAATCTTACTTTAACCCCCTTAGCTGCCAAATGTCGGCAAACTCATTAGCCAACAGAGCCAAATGTCAACAGTACAACGATTGAAATTTCTTTTGAGAGCTAAATTTTTTAAACTTAAACTTCTTCTAACGCCACTTCTTCAAAATAGACTCTCCCAGGCCATGGTATTTTGTGGAAGAGCCACACTCAAGGGGCCAAAGAGCCGCATGTGGCTCGTGAGCTGCAGTTTGCCGACCACGGACCTAGATCATCACCTGCATCCTAAACGTAGCTAAAAAGGCCCATCCTGAGCTGGCTTCTGCTTGGGTTGCCTCAATTTTCCTTTCTCCGTCCATGCTCCAGTCACTCGGAAGGACTTTCCCCTCCCCACATTCTTCATGTTTGCTTTCGCTCTGTATAGGAAACCTTTTTTCCTATATTCTCTCTCTCTCTCTCTCTCTCTCTCTCTCTCTCTCTCTCACACACACACACACACACACACACACACACACACATGCACATCTTTAGCCTGGACAACTCCAGGGCTCACATAGATATCATTTCTCTAAGAAGCCCTCCTAGACTAGTTTGGCTGGCCTTCTATATCCTTTCCTAGTGCCAGGGCCATGCACTCCTGCTTTGGGCTTATCATTCTGAACTATAAGCCTGTCCTTTCCTGCGCTGTGTGGGAACTCTGCCCTCCCCACTCCCTAAGCTGTCGGAGGCTAGGGACGAGGACTTGTTCACCCAGGTGCTCCTACCACCGGCCCCAGAGTCTGCTACGGAGCAACTTCTCAGTAAATATCTGTGGAAGCAAACTGTTTGAAGCCAGCTTGTGCAAACTCCCTCCCAACTTCTGAAAGGTAGCTGTCCCTCGCCCACCAGGTCATGGCCCCGCCACAGGAGACATACCTTATTTCTGTCTAGCTCACATACCCTGCCCCGTCCTTTCGAGGTAAGTCCTGCCATAGTGGGCCGTGCCCTAACCACAAGTAGGAGGTTCTCCTAAAGCAATAAAATAAGAGCAATCTTCAGCGGCTGACAGAGAGGTGGAGACTGCCCAGAATGGAGACCTCCCCTTTTTGGTGGTGTCATCATTTCAAACTCACTTCAATTGAACAAAAATCTGGGACAGCCTTGCGCTGCTCCATCACCAATAGTCTGCATTTAGAACCTTGTATAGCACACCAAGCACAGATTCCACCTGTTTTTCCCTAAATAGAAAGCAGAGGTTATAGTGAAAGTTGAAATTATGCTTCCGTTGCAGAGCCCCCACAGGGCCATTTGCTGCTCCACGTTCCTCTTGCACCATGTTAAGAACAAGCATGACTTACCAGGCATTTCCTGAAGCAGCCCTTTCACATTTCAGTATCATCACAGACACCGTCTTGCTTTAAATTCAACGTGATAAACAGGCAAACACACCCATCTATATATTGACATAGGTGTTGATTTTTCTTCTAAAGAAATATGAACTTGGAATAATCCTGATGTTTTAAAATACCAAAGTAGCTGTGGATTGTTTGTCTAATTATTAACTCAAGAGATAGATTACTTCTTGTCATTAAAATCTGGTATTGATTAGCAATCCTGTAGTGCACTGCATATGTATCTAAGTGGAATTGATGCAGTCAAGTAGACACAGAATTGAAAAGAGGTTATTCTTGTAGTGCTACATTCTTTACTAAGCTTTGGAGAGTTTCCTGAGTGGTGAATTATGGATAAACTGATTGCGCTGGCCATATCCTGTCACTTGATGTTGGAGAACACATTTCAGTCTGGTTTTCCTGCATATGTGCATGAATTTTTTTGCAAAGAAAGAAGTATGTTTTCCTAGCCTTTGTCTTTTTTTAATGGAAATTCACTCAAAGGTTCTTATCACTCCCTATCCATGTCACCTCCTCCTCAGCCATATGCTCTCTCTGCCTTCCCTGCCAACAGCCTTCAGCTTTCTAGTGGAAATAGGTCTTCAGGAATCTGGATACAGCCGATAAACAACTAAAAACCTTAGAGATTTGTTATAAGAGTTTCTGGTCTCACACTTTATTGATTTTTTTAAAGAGGAATGAAGTATCAGTATTTTTGAAATGAATATAAAAAGGCCTCACATCCCTCCCAAATTGCTAAATTCGTCTCCATTTTCCTTTTACTTTGTTTTATTTTACTATGTATTAGAGAGAATTTTTTTCTGTTCATTTTGACTCACACCTTGTAAGGCTGTGGAGTTGGCAAGCAAAATAATACAGAAAATGCAACCCCCTAAGGCAGAGAAATTAGCAACAGTGACAAGAAAAAGAATAATGCTTTAAACTGCCTACATTCAAATTCAAGAAGTAGAAGAATTGAACAGCAAGGATTTCTATTGATTTTGACATATTTTTTATTACAGCACAGTGTTCATTTATGGAGCTATATAAATCTCATAAGAATAATTGAGGAGCACATGTAAGCCTGCTCCTGGCCTCTTCCGGGTCTCCTCCCTCATGACTTCACCGGGGTGTCAGGAAGCAGCTGTCAGTCATGGGTGGCTGTGTTTAATCATCTATTGTTTCTCGCACTAACCTGCCCCTCTGGAGCCTATCCCAGGTGGCCTTTACCAAAATAAGAAATGAGAGCCACAAGGCTCTCTCATCACTGAAGATTAGTGTGACCTTTTCATGTCTGGGGAATTTTAAAATATATTTTAAAACATCAGAGTAAGAAAAAAGTCATCTTTTTAAAAATTTTGTAATTAAAACTGTTACCTAGACGAGGCAACCATTAATGACAGCATTTTTGCTCAAGAACGGATGTAAGAATAAGCCTCTGGAACTAACTCATTCAAAATATCCTTGAATAATACCTGCATGTGGCTGTTCCCTAAGTCGTTGGAATTTCCATGTGTGTACTCAAGCATGGAGCAGTGTAGAATGAAGTCCCTTATCAGGAACTGTTCCCTGCTTTCCTTTGCCTATGAAACATTTTGTGCAACAAACATCATAATCCAGTTTGTTTCATTAGATAGAAGTGATAAAATTGTAACACCAAATAAAAAAAAGGAAAGTGCCCTAGCTGGTTTGGCTCAGTGGATAGAGCGCTGGCCTGCAGACTGAAGGGTCCTGGGTTCAATTCCGGTCAGGGCACAAGCCTGGGTTGCAGGCTCGACCCCCAGTGTAAGGCGTGCAAGAGGCAGCCCATCAATGATTCTCTCTCATCACTGATGTTTCTCTCTCTCTCCCTCTCTCTTGCTCTCTGAAATCAATAAAAGTATATTTTTTAAAAAAAGGAAAGTGACTAAGATTTGCATTTATACAAATGCAAGGGTTTTATTCTTGTTAAAATTACTGTTACTGGTAGTATAACTACTGTTCTAAGCGGCCACGTATTTCCTATTGTAAAAAACAAACAAACAACAACAAAAACAACCAAAGTTATGTAATGCCGATTTCTTCTTTTTCCTAGATCTGCTTATTACTTATTGGCAATCAATACACTTTTGATATTGTAACCAAAGAGACCCACCCCTGGGTTACAAAATTTTAAAAGAATTAAATCAAGATTTTTTTCCCAAAAAGCTTTAATAATGTATCATCCTTATTAGGGATAGAAGTGATTCTGCAAATATTTGGAACATCAACATGACAAACTGTGAATCTTAGGGATTCCTTTATATCTTTCTGATTGGTCTTAAAAGAAAACAAACAAAACACCAAAAACATTCTAACTGCAGACTTTCCCTCAATGGAAAGGGAAGTCAAACTGGGAGAAGGTAAAGCTAAAATAGGTTGCACTGATGTTCATTCTTTGCCAATTGCACCTTTCCCTTCACATGGTAGTGGCTGTACCTGGGGATTTGTCCTAATGCGGTTAGAGATCATAATGTCTTTCAATACGATCTAAATGGACCCCGTACTCAACATCATTCCATTTCATTATTTTTTTACATGAATAGAGAGGGATAGAGAGAGAGCAAGTATTTCATCCAAGGTGGGCTTGGTGGATCAAGTAGGAAAGAGAGAACAAATGCATGTACTTGGAAAACAGGCCTTTTTGTGCCCATTAGACCCCAATCTTAGCTGTAGGAATTGTCCTTTAGTTTATGAAATTTGTGCTATAAAGAGGAAACTGGAAAATGCAGTACTGAGGCAATGTAATGTATTTCACTTGGAAATTTTCACCAATTTCTGAGAGATTTTCCCCTCTCACAGCTTCCGGAGATTTAGCTGTGGCACATCTTGGGGTAATTTACCTAAATGGAATTTCTACTAGTACAGATTCTTTTCTTTTTAATAGCTGGTTAGTAGAATACCTTGTCTTGCATAAAAGCATGAGTTACCCATTAATTAAAATGGTACTAAACACTTATTCTCTCACCATGCTGATATTTAAAGGATAGCTAATTCATTTTACTAATAAATACAGAGCATTCTGTGTGCCTGGCATATGAAGTATTATATGCACATTTAGAGTAAGGCATTAATTATAAGCATAACTTGCATAAGATTGTACCTACTGCAGGATGGCCAAGGGCATAAGGACCCAAGAGGTCCATAGTTCTTGTCCAAGCTCTGTCAATTTTGTCTTGAAGTATAGTCTTGAAGAAGTTATTTAATTTCTCTAATATTTGCTTTTAATATATTTTTATTGATTTTAGAGAGGAAGGGAGAAGAAGAGAGAGATAGAAACATCAATGATGAAAGAGAACCACTGATTGGCTGCATCCTGCATGCCCCCTACTGGGGATCCAGCCCACAACCTGGGCATGGGCCCTTGACCCGAATCAAACCTGGGACCCTTCAGTCCATAGGATGACGCTCTATCCACTGAGCCAAACTGGCTAGGGATCTAATTTTTGGTTTTATAAAAGAACTAAAATAGACCTGAGAGAGGGTCTCCAGGTTCCCAATCTTGCCATCTATGTTTGCCACTTTTTCTTTCTTTTTGGTGATTACCCTCGACCCCAAACTTGTGAATTTTGACTGGCCAATAAACAGTTCTCAACCAAAATATATTGGTTTAATATTTTAATCCCCATTTTATTGTCATCATAGTTAATTCTTAATAACCTACTCTTGGTAACCTAACTTAAATGTCATTTATATGGCTCCATTTTTTCCGATAATGAGTATAAGCATCTTGGCTTTATATCTAGGGGTGAAAATGTTATGATAGATACATAGACTTAATACTTTTGAGATGGAGAAAGCCTTGCAAATTAAATAGACTTCAGCATTTTGCAGGAAGGAAAAAATAAGACTTAGAAGGGCCAAGTGAGTTGCCCAAACTCACACTTTATAGAACTTCCTTGGACCCCGTTCCAGAGCTGTCTTTACTGCACATGCAGTCTCCTCCTGCCTATCAAAGTTAATTTAAATAAATCTTTCTGCAATGTTTTCATTTCAAATATTTAATTTTTTCAGTACGTACTGTGGGCTCATATTGGATGACCATAAGCATGCATCAAACTGAATCAAAATGAAATTTTATAATGCAGTCCAAAAATGCTATTTATTTTAGTAGTTTTTCTTAACACAAAGCCTAAAGATTCTAAAATGGATTTTTTAAACTTTCTTCCTATATTTTCACTGAGATGGAAATCAATAAAATCACAATGCTTTCATAGAATGGTGCAGAGAGAATGTTTTCATTTGCAATAGACTAAAGTACTGATTGTATTATTATAACTTGGCTTATATTAGCAAAATTGGCCAAGTCTGCCTCATTAAGTTGCATTTGAGAAGTGTGTTCTTCCTTTTCCTGGTTTACTCATTCGAATACAGGAATCCTAAGCATCATATTAACTTCTCCTGACATTGTTCACAGACCACACTGGTGCCAGACGGCTATGGTGCCACCACAGAGAATTTGATTATAACTCAAAAGCTAAATAGTATCTGGTTATGCTAGATCAATATTAGAACTGGAAGGGGCAATTTGAGCTTTGAGCATGAGTCCAATGTTCAAATTGCCCTTGACTGACCGTGGAGGCACAGATGATGGCCAAAAGTGACCAATTGCTGGGTAAATATTAAGTCCATTATCAAGCCAGCGAAAGGTTATGTGACAATGTATGAGTCACTCTAGCCCTCTGGGCCTCGGTTCTGTCATCTGTAAACCGAGGGCTTTGGACTCGATGATCTCCAAAGAACAGCCATTCTAAAATTATATTAATGAATCTATGATAGCCCCTGGGGTGTACTGATAACCAGAAATTATACGGGCAGCTGCCAAATAGCACACATAGCTAAATGGACTCGCGTATATTTCATTATTATTTAATATTCTTCTTCTTTCTAAGGTTTCCAGCCTTGCTCCAATCGCTAGAGAAAACTGAGTATATTGGGAATAGGCTCAGGATGCCATATGGTGAAACTGAAGGGGAATATGGCTGCTACTTTCTAAACACACTGGGAGCAGTGGTTCTTCTAATTTTATGGCTTTAACCCATTGAGAATTTGAGGAAAGTTGTAAACTGTTCCTTCCAAGAAATTACACAACTGCCCAAATTTTGCTGTAATTCAGAGAACTCATGGAACTCTCTAGAGCCATCTTTGTCACATCCCTTTGAAACATCCCTGTTTTGATGAGTGGTATGTATATATATATATGGTGGGCTTTCCATAGCATTATCATGATGTGATAGACAGAACATGAGCTTTGGAATTAGACTTCCAAGTTCTGTTTCATAATCTGTCAGATACTAGGTAAGATGGTTAATTACTGTGAGTTTATTTTCACCTATAAAATAGGAATAGAATACTTTTGTTGCAGAATTTGGATTATATGAAATAATAATAATACTGCCTAATACCATGCTTGATACATAGGCATTCAAAAAAATTTATTTTCTAGTTCTTTTAAAAATGTGGCCAGTTTATAGTCTAGATGAAAGTTTTTGATAGCAACTAATGACATTTTAGAATCATAAAGTGTTAAGTGTTGGAAGGTAGAGATCTAATAGCCCACAAAACTCTGAACCTTTAGACCATATAGGTCTGCAACTTGAGATACTAGAGAACTGGAATGAGGCCTGGGGGACATCTTCAGAGTCCCACTAGCCCCTCTCTTTGGCATATTCAGTGACCGTCTGTGGTCTGGTCTGTCTCCAATGTGGGGCTTCATCCCGACCAGGAACGGTCTCAAACACCAACATCCTCTCTCTTATTTATCAAAACTCATCTATCCTGGGTTTCCACCCTTAATGCCTTACTCTGTCCTCAAATAACTGGAGTGAAAGTGCTAACAGTGGATAATAAAATAATCCTTATTACACCGGCAACTCTTTAACTATTGCCCTCAGTACTCATTACCTGCCCACCCCTCCCCACCCCCACCCAAATGACTAGTTACATAAAATGGTTCAATCTCTCATTTCTGAATTGTTGCTTGACAAGCAACTACCTGTGGGCATCTCTTAGTTTATACTTTTGGAAAGGAAAATGTCAGAACATGGCTCATAATGTATGTAAAACTGTTCAAACAGTTTTAAAGTGTTGTTTATAAACATAGTTAATGCTTACGGATGTAAGTTATTGCCATCCTTCCTATTTATTTTCTATCCCTCTAAGTCATGGGGAAGAGAACCAATGGCAAAGAGAAACTGGGGCAATTCTGAGCAGCCTTCCCTCTTATCCTATTCTCTATTGGTACTTCTTACTCCAAGAATTAGAATATGTTCTATATCAAATCCCCCCTAGAGAGTTGAGTGAGCCCACACTCCTGATGTATTCACCCTGGATTGTGGAGGAATGGAAAGCAGTAGCATTGAAGGCTACTGAGAACTTGGAGCACAGTATGAGTGCCTGAGCCACAGACAGCACCCAAGGTCAAAGAACCAGGAGAGGGCATGTCCCTGCCCCAATCACAATGGCTATGATTAAGGAACGTGGACATTCATGATTGATTATCTGGTGGAAAGCTCAGGACCTATAAGTGGTATAAAAACATAATGTTATATATCAGTACACAGGAAGAGATGATACATTTTTATAAAGAGATATTTTCCCTATTTATAAAGTGTGGCCATAGAGACTTGTATCATGAGAACTCAGAAGAGGTAGTAACTCAAGTTTTCAACTAAAATGTCCAGCATGTCCAAAAAAGCCACATTTTCTGAAACTAGTGAACTGAAACTCAAGAAAGAATATACTGACATCCATATTGTAAAAAAAAAAAAAAAAATGTTTTTTATGCCTGGCTTCTGTCACCCCTGGCCCTGTCTTCCAGGCTCTCAGGAATTCTAAAGACCAATGGTGGCTCAGCTCGGCATGATTGGCTGTTTGGTTGATTCTGCTTATCCTTGAATACATCAAGTTGTTCCTTTGATCAAACCCCTGCCTTATAAAGATAGATAAATAAGAAAATGCTCCAGAAGCTAGAACTATGGCTGCTCCCCTGAGTCTAAGAAGAGGGCCTCTGTCTTGTCTATCTGAATCTCTGCTCTGTCCTCTGGCACCTGATACCTGCTCCACCCTCCCTCACCTCAATGTGCAGAGCCCCACTCTGAACCCAGTACATTTAGAAGGCTCTATTCGCAATATCCTATATGAAAAGTAATAATCAGAAATTTCATTATAAATGGAGACAGGAGGGTACAAGAGAGAACTTTCACACACGTGTCACTCAGTGCACACTCCTGACCCCAAAAGGAAGAGAAGTGCTTTACAACTCCGACAGGAAGTGATACTACATTACTGCCTCAGCAAGAGGAAAAAGGATTCCTCCTTGTCTGGTACCCTAGCTCAGCCAATGAAAAGTCACAATATTTCAAACTTTGTTTCCTCCAATGGACTCTTCATTTACAATAGCCCCTCCCAAGTCCATAAAAGAGCATTCCTCCTTTCCTCCTCTTTGTTTCTTTGGACTTGCAGACGGTTCACCATGCGGCCACAATCCTGAGTTGCAATTCTTTTTTGTTCCCAAATAAACCCATTTTGTTGAAGAAATATCTGGCTATTTGTTAAAGGTCAACATCTTTAACAAGAGTAGTAGTATGTTGTGCCAAAAAAGCATTTTTCAACATAATATTCATATTTTATCCCTTTAAAAAGTACTTGTTTAGACATGCCGAGAAAAGAGTCAGGAAGGAGACCCAATACAAGGCTGACAGTGAGTCTCTTGGATTGTGTTATTATGAGAACTCTTTTAATTCTTCTTTAACTTTATGTATTTTATACTCTTTCACTATAACATGTTATTAGCTTTTATCTTCTAATTACAAAATCTATCTTCCTGCAAATTAATATAGGTGTTATTTGTCAGTTCTTAATTACTTTTTAAAAAATTTCAGCTTTATTGAGGTATAATTAACATATAAAATATTTAAAGTGTATATCATGGTGATATGATATACATATATATTGTGAAAGGATTCCCCCCATTTATTTAATTAACACATCCATCACTTCACATATTTATCTTTTCTTTTTTTCTGGTGGGAACATTTACATTCTATTCTCTTAGCAAATTTTAATTATATAACCCAGTGTTATCAACTATAGTCACCATGTTTTGCATTAGATCCTCAGACCTTATTTATTTTATAGAGGAAAATTTGTACCCTTTCACCAACCTCTCCCTATTCCCCTCACCGCCACCCCCCCACCCCCAAAAGTTTGGCAGCCACTCTGTTTCTATGAGTTTGACTTTTTATTTGTTTAGATTCCACATATAAGTGATACCATGCAGTATTTGTCTTTCTCTGTCTGGTTTATTTCACTTAGTTAATTACTGTTGACTCTTGATGACTATGGGACTATAGCAGTGGTCAGCAAACTCATAAGTCAACAGAGCCAAATATCAACAGTACAACGATTGAAATTTCTTTTGAGAGCCAAATTTTTTAAACTTAAACTTCTTCGAACGCCACTTCTTCAAAATAGACTCGCCCAGGCCGTGGTATTTTGTGGAAGAGCCACACTCAAGGGGCCAAAGAGCCTCATGTGGCTCACGAGCCACAGTTTGCCAACCACGGGACCATAGGATGGGGTAAAGAATCTCTCTCCATAATCCATTTTCTCTTATGACCAATTTTGAAAGGAGCCTAGTGATGCTGTGCCCATCCTCCTTTGGTCTTTCCCCAGAGTGGTGAGGGTACTGTGACGTTGAGGACAGTAGCCACTGTGGCCAGTAAACACTGGACACCTAAACACTACTTCATTGTGAGGCTGATTATCAGCAAGCTTTTTGCTTTTCCTTTTCTGTTAGAAACCAGTGATAGAAACTTTTAAAGAAATGAGATTCCATCTAACACAAGGTTGACAGAAAGCTACCTGAAAATAACAAATGTCAAAGCTTTGAAGATTATGAGATATGTTAGAAGTTCAAATAGCTTTTTTCTTATTGGGAGAATTGAATAATTTACGGTTTAACAAGCTAAGAAGAATTTTTTTGTTTACTAGACTTAATGAGGAAAAATAGTATGTAAAATAAGAGTTCAAAGCATAGTGAAAATGGGATTTTTATCTGTTTTTGAATATTAAGATGCAGGTTAAAATTGTCTGAATGAAAGTGGCTAATAAAGATATTGAAGTATTTTACTGAAAAGTATATCTGATAGGTTCAGAGTCCTAAAAGAAAATGTAATTATTAAATGCTTATTGGAAAAATATTCAATGTTTGAATATTTTGTAAAAATCTCAGTCACTTTGAGTCCAACAGAAAAATCCATTCCTCCACCCCTTATTTCCAGACCTACATTGATGGTAATTAAAAGAAAGCAGACATACATAGGGAAGTTACTGGAAACAGTAGCAACCTGATACCATTATATATTCATTTTGATCTACACTATATATTTTCAAGAATACAGTAGTACTAAAAATATTCTGGTTATATTCATAGGCACAGCAAAATCTTCAATTATCAAAGAAAAATTCACTTATGTTTAGTGGATTTCCAAGGGAGAAAGGTGTTCTTAGTAACATTTCTCCAACAAAAACTTATTCAACAAAAAAAGATTTCTAAGTCACAATCAAACTGAAAATATAATAGTTCACAGTTTCCCATGCAGTCCAAGTAACTGAGTTTTTTATTCCTTTGACTTTCATCTTTATTATTTTATAACATTGCTATTTTGCTCTTACAGTCATCAATTGTCAACACTAAAACTCCTTCCCAAAAATTCGATGTGAAATGATTATGTGCCCATGTTTTTACTGGCTATAAGAAATTATTTCAATATTACCTAAAACTGCTAATTCGTCTGTAATCCTATATTATAAAAGCATAATATGCAAATCGACTGGACAGCAGAACCACCAGTTGCTATGATGCACATTGACCACCAGGGGGCAGATGCTCAGTGCAGGAGCTGCCCCCTGGTGGTCAGTGCACTCCCACAGGGGGAGTGCTGCTCAGCCAGAAGCCGGGCTCAAGGCTGGCGAGTGCAGCGGCGGTGGCAGGAGCCTCTCCCACCTCTGCAGCAGCGCTAAGGATGTCCAACTGACAGCTTAGCCCCCGCACGCCCCTCTCCGGGAATGGAATTGGGGAATTGCCTACCAGCAAGGATCTGGAGCCAGGGCAAGAAGACTGAGTAAAAAGGGCTTTAATTACTGCAGGCATGGGAGCACTGAGGAGGGGTGCCCTGCCCCCAGACACTCCCAATGTTAACACCTGAGGACTAGACACTGCAGCTCATCCCCAAGCCCCTAGCCACAGCTGAGAAGCCTTCCTCATCATCCTTCTTGCCTTGGGCCTCCTTTGCCCCTAAGGTGTTGAACAGCATTGGGCTGCCCTGCTAATAGTTATCACCATACTGCTGACCCAGCTTCTGGTGGTGGTGGTGTGGAGCTGAAATCTTTTTTTTTTCTTTTTTTTTTTTATCTAAAAGCGAAATAAGCCAGTCAGAGAAAGACAAATATCACATGATCTCACTTATATGTGGAATCTAATGAACAAAATAATCTGACAAACAAAATAGATCCAGAGACATGGAAGCATGCAACAGACTGAGGATTCTCGGAGGGCAAGGGCAGGAGGGGAGGAAAGAGATTAACCAAGAATTTATATGCATATATGCATAACCCATGGACACAGACAATGGTGGGGTGAAGGCCTGGGAAGGGGACCAGAGTGGGGAGGAGGGGATCAATGGGGAATACAAAGGAGACATCTGTAATATTTTCAAAAATAAAGATAAAATAAACAAAAATTCAGATTTCTATGAGAACTGGTTGGGATGCAGGATCCCAGCAGGGAATCGAGTCTTTGAGATCTGGAGCAGCAGAGGAATCTTCATGCACTCCCTGCAGGGTCAGATCAGTTCTCAAAAGGAGAGCACGGGAGCCCTGACTGGGTGGCTCAGTTGGTTGAGCATCATCCCATACATCAAAAAGGTTGCAAGATCAATGCCTGGTCGGGGCACATACCTAACTTGTAGGTTTGATCTCTGGTCAAGGCGTGTATGGGAGGCAACTGATCGCTGTTTCTCTCTCACATCAATGTTTCTTCCCATCTCTCTTTCCCTCCCTCTCTCTAAAAATAAAAATAAACATATCCTCAGGTGGGAATTTTTTAAAAAGGAGGGCACAGAGCTTGTGTCTCCCTTCGGATTGAAAAAAAAAGGAGGGCACAGGAGATGAAAGCATCACCCCAACACCATCTTTTATTTGCAAGGGAAATAAGGAAAGGTGGTTGGGAGCCTCAGCATTTGGTGGCTCAGTTACTAAATTAACTGCAAGATAGATTCAAGAACATTTGGATTTGGACTTGAAGTCCCTAATTTATTAGAAAGAGACTCAGATAGGAAACATATACAAATGAAAGGATTAAAGATAGGCAGGAGTATGGACAAAAGTTACTGAGTGACCAGGACTTTGAAAACAAAAATACAGGGTTGCCTCAGCCAGGGTATTTCTATAAGCTTCCTGTTAATTCTAATCAGTTCCTGGGTTTTGTTTAGCCTGTAACCTGACAGCAGTAGAGGTGGACAGGTCAGACTGTGAACCCAGATTTCCTGGATTCCAATCCTGCCTCTGCTCTTTACTGAGTCTCAGTGTCATCATCTTTAAAAAGGGATGATAATAATAGTACCTAAATCATAGAGGTATTTTATGGATTAAATGAGTTACTTGTCAAGTTATTAGAGTAGTACTTAGCATTTGAGAAGTACCTCAGAAGTTTAGGGCTTTGTGTTTTGTTTATTTCCCCCAAAAAAGTCCCAATTTTCCTAGGTCAAAATCCTGGTATATACCTGAGTTCTCTCTTTCCTCAGCCCATTGCCTCCCTCAACAAGCACTGCCAATTCTGCCTCCTAAGCAGAACTTGACACCATCTACTTTCAACTTGCGCTCTTGACTTGCAGTATCAGCCTTCTCACCAGGTCTATAACCTCAACCTAGCTCCCTCACTCCCCCCCTCCCCCCCCCCCCCGTCGATATGAATCTCAATTACCAATTCTCGTATGCAGTAAAGATTACACTATTTTCCGCAGCCCAGTCTAATTACTATTTTGAAACCATAGTGAACCTGCCACAATGGTGAGAAATTTAAACATATTCATTTGGGAGGTTTGGGGTCTTCCACGGTGTCTGGTCTTCCCGTGGGGCAGGGACAAATGGGAATCCGGTGCACCCACTACTCCAGTGTGCACTGTCCTGCAGGCTGAGGGGCTTGGCTCACTCAGGTACAGAAATCATTTTCCTTCTGGAGCTTTGGAAGGGGACCTGTTTTCCATGTGGCAGAGCTCAAACCCTCTCTTCTCACACTTAATCTTCTCTCCTCTCTCTTCTATCCCTCTTCTCCCTTACCTATCTCGTCCTTATCCAGAGGTCTGCCCTTCTGGCTTCGCATTCCTATCCAAACATTTTCCTATACCTCCACATTCTCTTCCTGTTACTTTTCTCACACACTCTCTAAATTGTCCTAAGGCAATTTTGGATCAGAAAAGCCAGAGTGAACATTTCTATTTTTCACCTGGCCATATTCCTTCCCCAAGGCAATGAGCCAAGAGTCTGTTGTCTGCTTAAATGGAGAAAGGGAAAAAGAATTACAGGGAGAACAAAATAGGTTAACATCTGAAATAGTGTCTAGCTGCACATTCAATACACAGAAGCCAAGCATACTGGCTGCAAGACCTGAAGCACCAATGGAGTCACGTCATTCCTGTTTACAGATTTCCAGTGGCTTCTAATTATGTTGAGTGTCACATCTACACTTCAGACCTGGTGTACAAGTTCAGACAAGTTAGCACAAGCCTCAGCCTTCTCCACTCTCCTTTCCATCACTCCCTCCCTCTTCCCCAATATTGGGCCACATTAAACCTCTATCCCTAGTGAGAAGAGCTATGCTGGCTCCTGAGATTTAAATTACAGTGTTTGATAGTATTTGCACTTAAGATGCCTCCACCCCACACAAAACAAAACAAAAACCCAGGAAGAAGCAACTGTTCTCTAGGTCTTTGTTGATCAATCCAGGGTACATATAGCTATTGAGCACCTGAAGTGTAACTAGTCTGAATTGAAATGTGCCATAATTTCAGATTTCTATGATTTAGGATCAAAATACAAAAAAAAACCTCATAACGTTATTATATTGAGCACATATTGAAATAATATTTTGAATATGTTAGGTTAAATAAGATAGATGATGTAAATATTTTTTACCTGTTTTGTTTGACTATTTTTAATGTGTACTAGTATACTGGAAAATTTTAAATTGCATAGGTGGCTTGCTTGCATTATATTCCTATTGAATCTGCTCTAAATTGATGGAGAACAACCTAAAACATGAAAGCTTAGAAAGAAAGGATTAGGATTCTGCACCCATCCCACCCTCTGAAGGCCCAGGGCTGATGGTGCTTTAATGTAAGCCTCCACAGGGTCAGCCTTAAATTGGAGTAGCTTTATAGGCAGATTATATTTTTTCCAAAAGAAAGCATTCCTTACCATTTCTAAACACACTAGAGGCCCGGTGCATGAAATTCATGCACGGGGCGGGGGGTGGTCCTGCGCCCCGGCCTCTGGTCAGAGGCCACCATATTTGTGATGGAGTGATGGTTAATTTGCATATTACCCTTTTATTAGATAGGATTCTGCTCACAGGCCCATAGCATTCTGAAACTTTTGATTAAGAATTCTAGGTATCCCTGCAATTATCCTTAAATAATACAATTTTCTCTAGCAATCATCTAGAACTTACACTCTTCCCCCTCAGCAGATGTTCAGGAAGCTCTAAAGCAATTAGTGAGAACCCTGCATTGACTGCCATGAATCCAGCCTTCCCGGTCCCCCAGAGTACAGCTTGTCTTCTGTGGGTCACCATAATTTCACACTCAGGCAGTCAGTTGCGGGAGGAACAGGGCCACCTTAACCCGTGGTTAATGAGAAATCCTCGGTGGGCGAAATTTGTACAGAATCGAATCAGTGCATTAACTCTCAAACCTCTGCAGGTTGACTAAGAAGCAACACAAGCAATAATCTGCACACAGGCATAGCCGGACTCATAGTGTTAGAGCAGGAATGCATTTGGGAGAACAATCTAAGCAGCTCTCTTGTTTTACAAATAATGGAAGTAAGATCAAGCATTGTTAATGGAATTATCAGTCGGAAATTAGAACCCATGACTCCTAACTCCCAGCTCGTTCAGGCAACAAGTATTTGTCGAGCTACTCAAATGTGCTAGGTACTCTTCAGTTACACACTTTTCTGCTATAACAGGAAAAAGAAAAACAATGAAAATCTGATTTAAAGAGAAAAGGACATTGATTGTCACTAACTGAAATCTGGCTCCCTTCAGGCTACACTTGGCCAGTACTCAAATGCGTTCACTAGGCTGCCTCTGTCTCAGTTCTCTGTGCCATTTCAGGGTTGGCTCTTCCTCTATTATTGTCACCATATAACAACAATTCAGCAGCTCCTGGGGTTATGTGCTTTCAGGTGCAAATTTAGCAAAAAAAAAAAAAAGAGAGAGAGAGTCTGCTTAGCTCTGAAGATAAAAACAGTACAACTCAAACAAAGACACTTGGAATGGATTCTTGCAGCTGATTACTAAATTGAGTCATGTGTGGGCTATAGATGACATGTGCTGGCTATGTTAAGCCAATCAAGGGCCACTTCCAGAATCAAGAAGGATGTCAAATTTATCCAAAATACATGCTGAGAATTTTAAGGTACTGCTAGGATGGGGAAACGGGGAGAATAAATTCTGGGGAGCAATACAAAAGTTAAGCAGTCTTTGCTCCAGGTCCTCACAGCTGAGCTTTTCAATAACCTAATTGTTTTTATACTCTGCTATGTAGAGTCCTAGGAGTTCCCTAGGTGTATCTCAGGGTTTGAGGGTGACCGCTACACTAGAACCCTCAGCCCCTTACTTCTGACTTCAAACAGACCTAGTCCTCTCTTGCTTGTTTTACATATTGGGGTTCTGTATGAGATTTCACTTAGAGAAAGTGCTTCAGTGCTGGCATGCAATTATAAAACCACCATCCCATGTTCCTGTTATTGCAGTGGTAGATGTTAGTATGTACTACCCCGGTCCTCTCCTGTTTGGACATGTTGTCTGAAATATATTGTTATGAGGTTTTTTTTCCCCCATAGCTTGAAGCAAATGGCCTGCACCTGCAGAAGATAAGATACACTCCCCAAATGACTCGGGCGCTCCCCTCTGCCTGACTGAGTTGTACACCCACCAGACATCCTGCTGTCTTCCAAGGATGCCCTGTTGTTCAGGCAGCTCCCCCAGCTGGCTGGTGCAGCCCTGACCCAGTCCCTGTATAAGAGAACACAAACACTCCCTCGGTGCTGACACTGACACACTGGTCTCAGCCCACTGTGAGAGAATGTAATAAAAATTTCTTAATCTCTCACAGCGTCTCTTGGCCTGGCTCCTGTTGGCTCGAACCTAACAGTAGAGTTATCTGTATTTTATGCTTTTTATACATCACTTTTTCTTTGATTCAAGAATTTATCCCTTTTGCCAGAGTGCCTCTTCCAGGGCTAATTGAATGGAATCAGAATGTCCTGAAGGCATTTCTTGGAACTTAGGTCTTAGTGCTGAAAATCCATTTCACAGGCTTTCTCATGCTTCTGATATTTTGCTGATAGTAGTCATTTCATAGACATTCTTCCCATCCCCTGCTCCATTTACGCACGCTAAACACTTTGAGAAAGGTTCCTGCCTCTCTAAAACTTCTAAATACTCAAATTTCAGGTCACAAGTATATAAGTGAAATTCTCAACAGATGAGTGAACCTGCTGCTGAGTTCCACTAGGCAGGTGGACTATGACTGTCTTCCAGTGATCCACCTGCTTACCTGGAAGGATGTCAGACCTTACAGTTTGATAATTAACACAAAATAACAAAAGGCCAAACAAACTTTAACCCAAAAGAAGAAAAAATGTCCCTTACTTCATGCCATAGTTGGCAGTATTTTTGTTATGGTCATGTACTTGGTGAATTCTCTTTCTCTGCTAAATTTTTATCTCTTTCGTATTCTAGTTAATGAAATGTTAAATTTGAAAATATATCACATTCCCAATTGACTCTGAAAGAGTTCAAATCTTAGTGCATTTATTCATATTCAGTTTACTTCTATCCCATTTCATCAGCATAATGTATTTGGCCCATAATTTTTGTTAATTCTGGAAGAATATATTTTCTGAGAAGCATTTAGGAGATTCAAAATATTCCCTAAAATTCAGTCTTAAACAGTGAGTAATTTTCATATCATAAATTTTTGTGGAAGGTGATTTTATATAAATAATATTATTTCCTCACTTAAAAATTAGGTCAGAATCATGAAAATATGTAAGAATATACAATTATTTTAGATTCATATTGACTTATTTTTACATTATTTATCTTTGTTTTTGATTTGGTGCAATATATTTCTTCAAGTTCTTTGAAAATATACATCATGGGAAATTTTTGTGCATGGAATTTGGGGAAGTGTTTGGAAACAATAGCTATAAGGAATTGAGGGAAGCAGGGTTGGACAGATGGAGAGGTTCATCTACTAGCTGTTACAACAGAGATCGCAGATTATCATGGAAGCTCTTACCCTAGCTGGGTCTTCAGAGTTGTCCTAATTTGAGTCAAGGGTCCCGGCCTTTGCATGTCACGTTGACCAGTCCTTGGATGCAGACTACGCCTGGGGAGGGGCATGCCTTGGGTAAGGTAGTTCTCTTCAGGCAAGAGCAGCCAACACTCTTAGGGTGCTTCAATCTGAAGGGGGGCATCCACTACAATACAATCCCCTCACCCTCACCCTTGCCACCAGAAAGGCACTTCGAGGGGCAGAACAACAGGTATTTATCTGAGCAGTGCTAAGGATTCCTGTTCTGTTTCATTCCTTGTCTGCCACTCAAATTATTTCTTGAACTTTGAATGCATGGGTAAGTAAACTAAAATACTTTTGTTGATACAATGAAAGTACAAGTAATAGTTGATGAATAAGAAAAACATGTCAGAGGTTCCCCTGGGCCTAAAGGGGTAATTATTGATTACAAAATAAGTGCTAAAAGAAAATTAATTTTAAAAATGCATAGATACAAGGCAGTGAATTTCTAGAAGTTGCCTTTGTCTGGTATGTAATACATTTCTTAACTAGGGAAGCAAAAAGAGGGACGCACAAGGAAATTATTTCACATATTTCTTAGATTAAATGAGCTATTCTTAACAAGACTCTGGAAAGATAGGTAGCACTCTTGTTTTCAGCAGGGACCAGCAAAAGTATCGCAAATTTCCTCACATAGCATACATACAAAAAAAATTAAAAAATAAATCAGGGTAGACACAGATGGAATAAACAATACCTTCAGTCTAAAGTTTCTGCTTGGCATTGAATAGCTGATACTATACTACAGGCAGTCCTTCCTTTGCACGGCACTGTGTTAACTGAAACCATGGGAAGTAAGGACTGTCATATTCACTTTTACTTTAGTTATTGCAACTTTATATTTCTACAGATTTGCCTCTTTGAAAATTATTAAATTGAATCACTAGACATTCGTTTTGTGTTGTTTTTTTTGTTATGTGTTTATTTAGGGTTTTTTAAATTATTTTTTCATTTTTCAATTACACTTGACATTCAATATTATTTTATGCTAGAGGCCCAATGCATGAAATCCGTGCAAGGGCCTTGGCCCTGGCCTGCGCCCACCACCACCGCAGCTGAGAGCCTTTGCCGCCTTTGTCTTGGCCCCCACCCATTGTGGCTTTGTCTGGAAGGAAGGACATCTGGAAGGACGTCCAGTCTAATTAACACATTACGCTTTTATTTTATACTAGAGGCCCGGTGCATGAAAATTCATGCACTATAGGGGGAGGTCCCTCAGCTGGGCCTGCCGCCTCTCACAGTCCGGGAGCCCTCAGGGGTGGGAGGCAACCCAGCAATCAGGGGAAGGCAACGCCCCCATCACACCTCTGCCACTGCCACTGCTAGCAGCACAAGCCTTGACTGGCCCTGGTTACCTGAGCCTCAGGTGGCCCTGGGTGGCTGGGCGGCTGCCATCTGAGGCTTGCCTGCACCTCGGGCCGGCCCTAGGCGGCTGCGGGGGCTGAGGGGACTGGGGGACTCTGGAGGCAGGCGTGTGGAGCTGCCAGACCCTCCTAGGGGTGGGCCCAGCTGTGTCGCACGCCTGCCGCCCTGGCGGAGCTGCGGGGACTGGGCACCACCATCTTGTGGCTGTGGGCACCGCCATCTTTGAGGGCATGGCAGTCAATTAGCATATTCCCTCCTATTGGCTGTGGGTGCCACCATCTTTATGAGGGTGTGACAGTCAATTAGCATATTCCCTCTTTACTAGATAGGATATTAGTTTCAGGTGTACAGCATAGCGGTTAGACAGTTATAAAATTTACTAAGTGATCCACTGATAATTCTAGTACCCACCTGACTTCATATATAGTTATTACATTATTATTGACTATATTCCCTATACTGTACTTTATATTTCTGTGACTATTTTGTAATTATTAATGTGTACTTTTCAATTCCTTCGCCTTTTTTCATCTAGCATATGGCAACCCTCAGTTTGTTCTCTGTATTTATGTTTCAGTTTTGTTTGTTCATTTCTATTTTTCTTTAGATTCAGCATAAATGGGGTTAATATCAAAAACTTGTAAAGAATTCATACAACTCACAGCAAAAAAATAAAAACCAAACAGTTTAATTAAAAATCGGCTGAAGACCTAAATAGACACTCCTCCAAAGAGGACATACGGATGGCCATTAGACATATGAAAAGATGCTCAACATCACTAATCATCAGGAAATGCAAATTAAAACCACAATATCACTCCACACCTGCCAGAATGGCTATCACTAATAAATCCACAAAGAACCAGTGTTAGTAAAAATGTGGAGAGAAGGAAACACTCATGCACTGTTGGGGAGAATGCAGATTGGTGCACCACTATGGAAAACAATATGGAGTTCCTCAAACAATTAAAAAAAAGAATTACCTTATGACCCAGCAATTCCACTTCTTAGTATTTATCTAAAGAAATCCAAAACACTAATTTGGAAAAATATATGGACCCTTATCCCTATATTCATTGCAGCATTATTTACAATAGCCAAGATATGGAAGCAACCTAAGTGTCCATCAATAGACAAATGGTTAAAAAACAGGTGGTGCACATATACAATGTAATATTCAGACGTAGAAAAAGAAATCTTACCATTTGTGATAACATGGATGAACCTAAAAGATATTCTTCTAAGTGAAATAAGTCATAAATTAGCTTCTTGAAAGAAGAGATCTTGTCTGGGTTTCCTTGTTATTTTATCCCTACAGCCTAACGCAGTGCCTTGCCATACAGCAGGCATTTAGTAAATATTTGCCGAATGAATGAACCCTCAACCAGATGACATAGTGCACAGCAATCTGGTGACCATATACTCTTCTCTTAGACTATCTGAATTTTGCTGGATGAATCTTGAAAAACTAACAGAACGTTCTGTGACAAACTTAGTACTTGCTTCTTATTTAGAGATGCATAGTATTTATAGCAATCCTTCATAATATTATATTCTAATCAAAGATTATTTGTTCTTCCATTTTCAACTATTTGCTGTCTGTCTAGTTCCAAAAAAGATCATTATCTATATGAATGTATACTTGGTATATCCCATAGTGAATATTTCATATATTATTATTTACTAATAAAACAAGTCAGGGCTTTCAACTTCAGTTAGAAAAATAATTTTTCTGTTGACCTCAATAAGTAAAATTAAAGTTTCTTACTCTGCTCAGTGTTATTCATGCTCCCATAGATTGAGATATACAGTATACAGAATAGGGGGAAAAATGCATTAAGTAAAGGTAAAAGCTATGAAGTAAAGGGTAGAAATGCAAATGTAGGTGTAGGAGTGTCCAAGGCACTGGGAGAACTGAGTAATGACTAGCAAAGTGCTTAATCCCAAGGAGTTTGTTTATTTTTAACTATCAAACTCTTAAGCATGAGACAGTGGCTCCTTTTCAAAATATGTACTGATATGTTGGAATCGCCAAATGTG
Organism: Cnephaeus nilssonii; assembly: GCF_951640355.1. Classification (NCBI taxonomy): domain Eukaryota; kingdom Metazoa; phylum Chordata; class Mammalia; order Chiroptera; family Vespertilionidae; genus Cnephaeus; species Cnephaeus nilssonii. The sequence goes on from NC_137080.1 coordinate 33,976,296, forward strand.
TGGATTATAAGCTGTTTGTAGAAACTCTGGTGCTTTCTTGAAAGTCACATTTTTGTCAATTACCCTTGTTTCTCAGATAGACTCAGACCTCAAGTTAATTTTCTACTTTTTTGTTGTTAACAATATCACCCAAGGATATTTTTCCATTGATTTTTAGAGAGAGTGGAAGGGAGGAAGAGAAGAGAGGGGAGAAGAGGATAGAGAGAGACATGGATTGGTTGCCTCTTGCATACTCCCTATACATGGCTGGGAATGAACCTGCAATGCAGGCACATGACTTTGACCTGAGACCTTTTTGTCTGAGGGATGACACTCTACCCATGAGACATACCAGCCAGGGCAAATTTTCTACTCTTCTTAAGTTTAGCTCTCATTCTTGGTTTATCTTTGTCTCTCATTTCTTATAAAGGTACACTAACGAATGAGTAGAAAATAGTCTTATATAATGGTGGCCATTGCCTAAGTGGCTGGTACCACCCATTCAAATAGACACCACTGCAAAATTACAGAGCACTTTCCCTGTGGTTCCTTATGTTACATTCATGAAAACTGAGGAACTACTGTGCAGCAACAAGACTAAGAACAGTAGAGGGTGGGTTAACCACAGAAGGGTACCTGCAAAGATGAGAAACAATAACCCAAAGTGAATTACCAATTTCACGACGAAGGCAAAGGAAACAAAATTAAGGAAGAGATATATGAAAATGGCTTTATTTTAGTTAGGAACTCTGATTAAAAAGAAAAGATCATTTAAAAGCATAAATTACACAAACACCTGTTTAATCTATTGTTATTTTTATTTCCATTACCACAGTGAATGAAACCAGGTCATGGTAGAAGATTAAGGTTTACTTTTTAATTCAAAGCTATTGCTGGTTTTTTGTTGTTTTTCTTTTTCATTTTGTTTGGGGTTGTTGTCTGTACATTAAATAAGCAGCAGTTTCTCTTTGAAGGTGCTCCTGCTATGTGAGTAGAGTAGGACACACAACCTATGTTCTTCTCAATGACTACAAATTGGTAAATAATGCCCAGCCTTACGTTCAGAAGGTGTAAATCTAAACAAACCAGCCAGAATAAAACGTGTTACTGGGTGGGAAGTTGGCTTTCCCAGGACTCTTAAGTCAACAGGAGGAGGAAAGTTTGTTCCTTTATCTCTTAATAAAGCTCTGCTGTATAAATGCTGCTTAAGCTATCATGAAAGCCACTTTTAATTTCCCTTAGCTTAAGTGACTGGCAGACAGACTATTTTATTGTCTACTAAGCTGACATAAGTAGAAGAGCAAATTGTAGTAGGCCTGCTTTGAACATTGTTGTTGAAGCCCTCTTGGTTATACTTTAATGTTTGCCATATGTGCATATAGTGCTCAATGGATTGCAAATCTTGGCTATGACTATTCTCACTTTAGATCCTCACAAAATACACTGTGACTTAAGCAGAGATAAAATCTGACAAATTGCAAAACTTCTGTGGCTCAGGCCACATCTGCAAGTGTTCAATAATTCCCTTGGGTAATTATGGTCCCTTTACCAGGAATCATGGACATAATTCAATGCTGGACAAGCACTCTTCCTACAAAGTAATATCAAGACACTAGAAGCCTGGTGCACAAAATTCGTGCAAGGGGCTCAGCCCTCGCAGCCCAGGCTTCGTCCAGAAGGTTGTTCGGCTAATTAGCATATTACCCTTTTATTACTATAGATTTTATTAAGAGAATAGAATACAGAACACATACCAGCATACAGACTGCTGGACGCTGGTGATAGCCAATGAGAATTCTCAGCCTAGGTCACTTTGTAAAATTCCTTCTTCTATTTTCTAAATTCCTGCATACAAGGCCTGAAGGTGCATGCTGCTACATGACAGGGTGGGACAAAAGTAGGTTTAGAGTTGTTTGTATGGAAAATAAAACAATCTTATCTAATACAAGAGTAATATGCAAACTGACCATCACTCCAACACACAAGATGGCTGCCCCCATGTGGACATAAGATGGCCAGCAGGGGAGGGCAGTTGGGGGCAATTAAGCCTGCAGGGGAGGGCAGTTAGGGGTGACCAGGCCGGCAGAGGAGGAAAGTTGGGGAAGACTGGGCCTGCAGGGAAGGGCAGTTGTGGGGGACCCAGGCCTATAGGGGAGAGCAGTTGGGGGTGACCAGGCCTCCAGGGGAAGGCAGTTAGGGGTGACCAGGCCTGCAGGGGAGGGCAGTTAGGGGCAAACAGGCTGGCAGTGCAGCAGTTAGGCATTAATCAGGCTGGCAGGGGAGTGGTTAGGGGGTGATCAGGCTGGCAGGCAGACGTGGTTAGGGGCAATCAGGAAGGCAGGCAGGAGAGCAGTTGGGAGCCAGCAGTCCTGGATTGTGAGAGGGATGTCCGACTGCCCGTTTAGGCCCGATCCCAGTAGTTGGACATCCCTCTCGGGGTCCCAGATTGAAGAGGGTGCAGGCTGGGCTGAGGGACACCCCCCCATGCACAAATTTCATGCACCAGGCCTCTAGTAATAAATAATACTACAGGAATAAACTGTGTTTTGCGTACTCACAACTGTAAACCTACTTTTGCCCACCCCTGTATATAAGCAGCTGCTTCTAGGGGGTCATGAGACTTGACTGAAATATCTTGCCTGGCCCTTTTCACAAAACTTTGACTTTTATATCAGTTCACAGCACACAGTAGATCTGGCTGTAGCATAACTGGTTTGGACATCACATACATGCAGCTTTCCTTTCCGAGCGTGTGTGCATAATGATTGACTTGCATGTGTGTGGCTTTCACCGCTGTTCGTACCAGGTTTGCTTATATTTTACCTTGGAAACGAGGCCACTCTCGCTGATTGCTCTGTGCAAGGGCAATCTATCGGGTGCCCTTGCTTCCCCGTGGTCCAGGGCTCTCCATGGCGAACCTTGAAACTGTGCTTCAGTGTCCTTGCAGGACTATCTGTTCTCTCAGCGTGTGGCTGTCCCCACACCAGCCCTCCAAACCTCATCTGCGCAATTATCCTGTTATCATCTATTCTCCTCACCTGTGGAGCTCCAGTGTGGCAATCTGTGCTAGCAGGCTGGCTGCATACCAAGACATTGGTGTTGATGATGATCCTGACTTGCCGTGTAATGTTCAGCATTATTCACAAGTACATGAGAAGAACCAGGTGGATTTTTTAAATCCATGCCTGTTTCAAAGCTATGGGCTAGGTCACACCTTACTTCTCATTCTCTCTAAACCCTCATTTTATAAAGTCAGAAGCATGATGTTGTCTTGGTTGTGTTCTAATTTTTAGAAAAGCACATTTACCTTCTTAATCTAATTTTATTCTTATAGGCATTCCTTGCAACCTTGGGCAAGATGCTGCCAACATAGCATCAGCTATCAATTGTGTATTGTAATTTCAAACCATAGATTTCCAGTGCCTTTTCTGTACAGTTCTCCTCAGCTCTTTCATGCTGAACAGTATCTGAAACGTACATGTCACCTTGTGATTCACTGGTCCTATTGCTGGTGACAACGAGAATTCTGTCGGGCCATGGTCAATTCCAGTGCAGTAACCCCATGGTTTCACATTTCACAACTGAAAATAATATGTGATGTTACTTTGATCATGGGTATACCTCTGCTGTCTTCTCCTCAAAGTAATTTAGGCTAGTAATGGAACAGCATATAAGGTGACCTTTCAAATATTTAATTTTAAGAGTCCCCATAAGTGGTCACTTCATTTGTTGAGTTTCTAGCGTTGGACTGTGCTCCACCTTGGGAAGCTCCTCATTGATTATGGCTGGTAAGGAGCACAGTTTCTTTGACTTTCATAAAAGTAACAAACTGTGAAGAAAACAAAGAGCTGTCTTTGTCAATTAGCAGCTGATTACCCAGTTAGCCACTGCTTCTGACTGGAGCACAGCTTGGGGGTACAGGTAAGATTTTACATGGACCGTAAGGCCAAACTGAATTTTCGTGAAGAAAACACTGTGCACCAACATTTCAACTAACATTTATGTCTGAACGATGTGCCAGACATTTTAATATTTACTGCCTTTTTAATCCTGAGAACAACCTATGAATATATATTATTTTCTCAGTGGTATAAATCAACTTGGGATGGTTTAGTAACTGTCTAATTATGCATCTAATAAGTGCGATGGGAAGTGAATATCACTGTATATCTACGTGTTTTCCCCACTCTGTGACACCATTCCATATTAAACTTTTTGTGCAAGACTGTCACTGACAGAAGCTGTGACCCACAGAAGCTAGTCTCAGAAAGGTTGTATTATTTTTTTTAAGTAATTAATTAATTAACTCAGGTTCTCCACCTGCGTTTTTCAAATCATGTAAAAGAGAATTTAAACAACAAAACCTGCAGGACGCTTTGCTAAGATCTTTTATTTCTATCCATGGCCCCTAACAGCCTCCCTTTCTCTGAGTTCTCTTATTTTAAACAAAAGGCGCCCTCATCCCTGACCTCATGCAGCTTTTCTGTCTTTTATAAAGGGTGCTATTCTTCTAATCTTACCCTTTAACCTTTCTACCCATAATTCAGTTCTCCCTCATTCTCAACATTTTTATTCAGTATCATAAAGCCCAGCGCACCCCTAAAACAGTAGGAGGACCCTTCCAGGAGCGTGTTGAAGGCCGAGAAGGGGATGACTCCAGTGGACAAAGCCAAGTACCATTTTCAGCAAGTGGTGGGATAAAACAAAGCTGGAAGTACTCATACATTATCAGCTTTTCAACACCAACAAAAAAGCATCCATAGGAAGGACCTGTTGTAACAAATCCACCACTTGCTTGAAAAAATAAGAATCATGCTATGCTACTCAAGTCCATTTAAGTCTTAGCATCCCTGCTGATGCTTGCCTCAAAACTCCTCATAATAACTAATGCGTTTTACTTCTAGGATGAATTTGTCCAGCTCCGGATAGAATATATTCTCTAGTTCTCCTACTTGTCTTATGGCCAAATGCTTTTAACTAAGGTTAGAGTTAAGTGTGGCTGTAAGGTCTCCAATGTGAATTGTCACATTAAAAAGGGAAAGCTCAGTTCTGAAGATTACATTTCTATATCAGTTAGGTATTTCAAGAAAAGGCTGGATAACAAACAATGGTGAAGTCTCAGCAGCAGGCAGTAATAATCATATATCACCATATATCTAGCTCACAGGTCTGTGGATCTTTGGGGTTGGCTGATCTAGGCTGCGGTGGGCTGTGTGGCTATAATTGTCTCAGCTGTGTGCTCATATGGCTGGGGGCCAGCTGGGGATTAAGCTTGGCTGCACAAACTTCTGTTCTACATGTCGCCCATCCTCTTCCTGTCTGGGTAAATTCTCATGACAACAGCAGAAGTGATGGAGAGCAAACTCAACAGTGCAAGCACGGCTCAAGCCTTAGTCACATCATGCTCTCTAATGTTTCATTGACCAAAACAAGTCAGATGATGAAACCCAAAGAAAGGGAGGAGGGAAAGACATCCCACTTCTTTATCAAGACAAATTACAAAGGCACTTAACAGTGGGCATGGATGCTGGAAGAGGTAAAGCCACGGAGATATTGATAAAGTCTACTACAGCCATTGACCTATTTTTCTTAAGTATCATCCTATGAAAAGTTAGATATTGTTCGTTCTGGTAGTGTCAGCTGTAGATGCATGCACCTTTCATTCATTCATTTGTTCTTTCATTCATTCGTTTGTTCATTCACTCATTTTTTAATGCAATCTAAAGAAAAAAATTAATTTAAATAGTGTACTCATTATATATCTTTCTAAGGCATTCACTTTTAACTGACTTTTGGGGGAAAATTGTGTTGATACAATGAATGTTGGATCTTGTCATGCCACTCACTGTGCAGCAACTCCTCTCCTCGTTCAAGGAGTTCTCTATTACACACCCCCTTGCAATCTTTCCAGCCTAGTTTAATTGGCAACATTTCAACATGCCATTTCAAAATCTCGTATGGAGAGCTATCACTGAGCTCCAAAGTCTGGCAACAAAATGGTTGCTTTTGCAAAATCAATATAGTAAAGGAATATTACCTGAGATCTTATTACTAGGTGGATAGATTTCCACATTATGACTTTTTCTAATAAGAGCCCAGGGTCTTTCATGATAGAATATCTGGATGGAAAGTTGTCTTTCCCAGGGCTTATCTGCTTTTTAAAAAGTTTAAAAAAAAACCCCACAAAACTCTGGATGGTTGTATGGAGAATGCATAATAAAAGTAGGTAAGAATATTGTTTTAGAGTTAGTAGAAGGAATAACAGAAGCAGAGAATGGAGAAAATGGCATGGAGGGACATTGACAGTGTCTATTATTGAGCTGATTAAGGTTATCACTGCCTAAGGGAAAGTTTGGACTTTTCCACACTCAACCATCCAAACAAGGTTTATCAAAGAGGGTAATTTTTAGAAAGCAAATATTAACTGTATAAATTGAAGATAAAGGGTCCTGGCAGGAATATAGAGATGTTTTCTTTGTAGTCTAAAAAAATCTGATGTTTCTTTATATATTTAGGCATAGTTTATAGAACTGAAAATGGGTTATTTGAAAAACTATGAATTACCTTGTGATTTCTTTTCTCTGTTTTAGTCCTGTTCTGGTTATTGCAAGCCTTTTTGTGGTGATTCATGGCTTTGATGGTGGAACCCACGGTTATAAAACCACTTTGGACAAATGCCCTCATGCTTCCTTGTTCCTCTGATGACGGGGCAGGGCCCAGTGATGGCACGTGGAATAACACTGCCAGGGAACCCAGAGCACCTCTGGCTTTCAGCGCCTGTGTAATCCATACTTTCCTCCAACTGGCAGAGTTTATGTAGTTTGGGGTGATAATAGTACAGAAAACAGTATTCTCAGCTCTGAGATGCTGATTTCACATGATATTACTGAAAACTACAGTTATGCTCCATGTTTTCATCCCAGACACTTTAGGAAATGACTATAATTACATAGAGAAGAGAGTCCAGATTACATGGTGGGCTTTTTTTACTATTTAAATCACAAAAGTGTATTTGTGCTTCTACTCCAGTTTTTCACAGAGGATTTAAATCAGAACAGCAATATCAGCCTTGAGTTTAGTGACAAAGTATCATTTCAATCATTCCAAATAATACTTTTCATCACCAGCGGACATCCATGAGGTATCTCCTCTCCCCACTTCCACAGCTGACATTCTTGCATTTAACATTGGAATATTTTGGGTCATTTCTTTTCATTGAGATATTTTCAGATGGGGATTTAAAATAAATTGAAAAGAGTCAAGCAATAGTAAACCAGTGGCAAATTAATACTTTATGAATGAAAGAAAGGCAACTGTATAGCATGAACATCGGAGGTCAAAAGCCTCCCCTCTCCGAGGTCAGGAAGTGAGCAAGGACTTTCATCAGAGTGAAAGAAGGGGCGGGGACAGGGGGCGGGGCGGAGGGGGGCACCAGAAACATCATCTTTAACTCAGGCACGGAGCATGGTCCTGTGAAAAGGAACAGGCTCCACTGAACAACTCATAAAGTCACTTGGTAATGAATTAAAAGTTGCTGATGGAATTGAGAGTAAGGATGTGTGTGTGTGTGTGTGTGTGTGTGTGTGTGTGTGTGTGTGTGTGTGTAAAAGCTTAAGAATTGACTTAAAACAGTTTAAACTGAAATCAGTGAATAAGCTGTGTGGTTGCAAACTATCTTAAAAATCTTTATATGCCCATGGCTTCAAACAAAAAGGCACACCATAAGTATTTATGGGATGAATAATGAATGAATGTTATCTAATGAAACAAATTTGAGTGACTATGGGTTTACCTTTTTATGGCTAGTAATCCCCTTCAAACAAAAAAACGATCTAAGAATTAGGCAGACTTTCAGAAACAGCCATTAGCATTCTGTCCCTGCTGCCATATCTCAAAGATCAGAAGTCCTACCAACTGCAGAAACAGAGGCCAGAGCTAAGTAAAGGGAACAAAATAAGGCCACAGTTCTCATCTCCTAGTTCCAAACCCTAACTTTAGCCTCTTACCTGTGGCCTGAACAGAGAAGTATCAAAGAGAGGAGATGGAGCTCCAATCTTAACATGCTTAGTACTTATGCTGTACATCCCTCCCTCCCAAAGAAACCCTATTCCAGTTTCAAGATTAGTGTCAGAGATACTCTGGATCTTCCTTTAGCAAAGCAAAAGCCATTAATATTTTCCTAGGAAAGACCTTTCCCAACCATCAGGTAAACACAAGGGCTACATTTAGGACGTGGGACAATGTCACTCATTCAATAAATAATCATCAAGCATCTTCTTCAATGAAATAGATTTGTCTCCTTTATAATTAGAACAACCCTCAACACTTTTGTAGCAATGAACTTTATTTCCACTATCATGATTATCATTTTGCAGTTGCTAAAATATGTTGAAAGTAGAGGAATAGTGAAAAGCTTTTAATTCTCAAATTCTATATGTAAAGAGCACCACATAACATTTTCATTAAATGTTGATGAGCAGATAGATACAATACTGCCCTAGAAAGCTTATATGCTGATGGTGCTTATATTTTGTTTCTCTGCTGCGCTTCCCTCTTCCTACCCTCCCTGTTAATTAATAAGTTATCTGATTTGCATGCAGGATGTCACTGTTATCATTTTAGTTGAAAATCAGGACCTCACTAATGTAGAAAACTACCATCAGACTAGAAATGAGAGTCCAGATTAATAAACAAACATTGGTGTGTGTGTGTGGGGGGGGGGGGGGAGAGAGAAAGAAGAGGGGAGGGGAGGGGAGGGGAGGGGAGGGGAGGGGAGGGGAGGGGAGGGAAGGAGAGAAGGGAAGAGGACTTTTCCTATAAATTCCAGAATCATAAACCCTTAGGCACCAAAGGTGCTAGGAGGACATACAGTCAGTAATTCTCAACTCAGGTTGCATGTTATCATACCTGGGTAACTTCTGAGGCTCCAACCCCACACTAATTGAACCAGCATCTTGGAGGTGGGCCTGGGCATGGCAGTTTTTTAAACCCAGGTATATTCTAAAGTACAGCCAAGGTTTAAAGACTCCTGATTTGGTTCTACCTCTTTTCATATGGATAGAAAAGCTAAAAACCATTTAGGGAGAAATTATTTCTCTCAGGCCATTGTAAAGCCTGGGTTTTTCTATGGGCATGTTTTTTCAGGTCTTTATAAAAACTGATCATTAAAACATGAATTTTTCTATTCTTTGCACTATGGTGATAATTAGCACAAATCATACACAATTTACATAAGATAACACCAACTTATAAACATAGACACACAATTCAACTATCTAATTAGGTAACTAAGTCCTTATTGGAGACTTGTCATAGTTTGAAAAATTGTGTAAATGAATATAGTTCTCTTTATAATTCATAACATATCTTTGTACTTAATGAGTTTTTTCTTAGTTAAATCTTTATTCCCAACTACTTTAAACTGTATTTTCTTTTCTTTGGATTTTAATAAGAGTTTAAGGTAGGGGCTATCCCTTCAACATTCCATCCACAGTAGAATGCTTGGCTCACCAAGGATGCTTACGGCATGATGATGATCACTACATACAAAATTTTGCGTGAGTGCTAAAGAGAAAAATGTTTCTAGCTTTTATCTACTCTCGTTTTCATTTATTTCTGGCACTGGCAAGACAGAAGATTTGCATTACTTCTGAGCACAGGCATGATGCATTTAGATACGCTTTCCATCTCTCCACAAGATAAAATATATGCCACATAACAATCGGTACTGCAATTTTATGCTGAATTGAAATATTTTAGACTTTGATGGGTTCAACAGACATATACATACAGAAAAGATAGATGTCAAAGAACAGGAAATGTTTAACTATCTCTGTCTTCCACACTGTTAACAATGGGCCCATGTTATCAGCGCTGTTTTCTCAGAATGTTTCTCAGGAAATGAGTTACACATACTTTATATGATGACTTTAATAATAGGTCTACCTATGCTAAAATGATATGAGATGTCTCCTTGATTCAAATAAAATGACAAGTTATAAATATGTTTCAAAAATTCTTCACAACAATCAAGCACTAACTTATTATTGGTGAAAGGCAAGGTCAACTATCCTGAGAAATGTAGGAAATTCATATATTAATTTATACTACTGCATAGCATCATGTTTACTTTTTCTCAATCTATATGACATAAAAATTTATGAAGCATGACTTCTTCTGTTAATGTTATTAAGGGAAAGTTCAAAGAGTCCAAACTAAACAAAAGATATTAGTACTAGACTGTTATGAAAATTGCTCCAAACTGGGACTAGCTAAAGTGGCATCTAACCCATAGGTCAATACTCAACCACTGAGCCATGCTGGCTAGGCCATACTCTTAACTTTAAAAATCAATTTTTAAATAAATACGAAAGGTTTGAACTATATTTATAGAGCATAAGTCAATTTTATTAAAAAGAGGCAAACACAATCTTGTCAATAGATTCAAATATTAACAAACAAAATGAAAAAAATTTGGCAAGTTATACACCTGAAAATCATGTTTTCCCTTATACAGAAAAGAAGCATGAATAAAGACACAGCATAATAATCTGTCCTTCCACCATGCAGTTAAGGCTATTTTTTACTTATATTAAGAGGAACAAAGTAAACAATTCTACTTCAGCTTATTCCTTGGAGTTTAAGTACGGGGGGAAAAAAGAAATAATGACTATACCCTGGTGGGATTTCTTATTTTGCTTGAAAAGCAGTTGAAGATTAAATCACAAATCACTAGTTGCCTAAAATACCTTTTAAAACTCTAATTATAAAATAGCTTACTCTCTGGTTTTTAATACAACTATTAATGGTCATTTTTGAAATGCATTTCTTATAGTGGGGTTCCTTTTTTTTCATTTCTTTCCTTTCATTTTCTTTATCTCTTTAAATTTTACAAACTTCCTAACAGATTACATTCCCTGAGAAAACTAGGACATATTTATAATGGAACAACAGGTCTATAGAAACCCAAATTTAATTATCTCTTCTATAAATATGCCTTCGGCAAACTTCAACTACTTTTTAAGTAAAAGGTTAAACCTGCTCAAGACGTTTATTCAGGCACAAAATTTGTATTGTCTACTCTTACATTTCCTGGCCTCTCTTCCTTCCAGATTCCTTCAATCATAATTCTCTCATTCTCCAACTTGGGAAACATCGGGCCATAGTAACACAGTCCGAAGTGGCTGTGAAATGTATCTCTGTGTCCTCCAGGTTAGCCCAGTGCACTCACAGTCCCACTGCTTCATTGCTTTTCGGCTCCCAGCGTATGTTCTTATTTTAGGCTACTCTAAGAATTATTTCTTTCATTTTGGGTAATGTCAGTATATAGCATAGGCTAAAATTTCATGCCTACCTTTGACTTTCTGAAGTTCTTCTTGCCCTTTTCAGGTAAATATCCAATAACTAGGAATTAGTTTGTACTTGGAGTAACTATTTTTCAAAATAATCAGTTTCTACTCAAAAAATGTCAAATGTTAATGACTTAAAGTATTGAATTTTTGCTTATATGTTTCAAGGAGAAAAGATTTCTAAAGAGAAATATAAAATATTTGAAAATATGACAGTAAAAAAACACTGTTTGTCCACATAACTCAAGGCCTATCTGAAAATTCTTCATGTTGTGCAAAACAGCTCCTGTATAACTAAGTGCAAATTCTGTAGAATTGTGATCGTTAACAAGTTTCCTATTTTTAACTTCCATTTTTGACAGCATAATAATATATTTCCCCTTGTTTACTTAATCTTATAAGTAAGTGATAACTTACTCTATTGTGAGAGCGAATGAACTTCCGCCTTCAAAAACAAACCAAAGTAGATATGTCAGTATCAGTACAATTGAGTGTCTTTTGGGCCCCTACTACATAAATAGCATCCTGCAATAGGGTACAAAGAAATATGACATTCCTTTGCCTTCAGTGGGCTTATAAGTAATTCAGAAAATAAAGTATACAGAAAAAATAAAATTACAAAATGGTTTATGTTCAAGAGTTGTTGCAAGGGAATTATACATTCATTTAACAAATATTTATTGAATGCCTACTATGTGCTAAGCATTCTGCTTAATTCTGGGTATTTAAAAAATGAGGGATGCCCGGTCAGCATGGCTCAGTGTTTGAGCATCAACCTATGAACCAGGAGGTCACGGTTCCATTCTGGTTAGGGCACAGGCCCGGATTGCAGGCTCGATCCCCAGTGTGGGGCATGCAGGAAGCAGCTGATCAATGATTCTTTTTCATCATTGATGTTTCTATTTCTCTCCATCTCCCTTCCTCTCTGAAATCAATAGAAATATATTTTTAAATGAAGGTATTTAAAAAGAAAAATAGTTGGAGGGGGGCAAAAGGGGTAAGTGGGGGACATGTGTAATACTCTCAATAATAAAATACATTTTTAAAAAGAGAGAAATGGTCACTTTTTTCTAGGGAAATGAACCTGGAAAGGTAGGTAGGGAAGAGGGCCCGATCATGACAAAAAGGTAGACTTAAGAACAAAGAGAAGTAGAAATGAATGAAATAGGAGATACACAATAAAAATAAATAAATAAATTACAAAGGTTTTTTTGGTTGCCAGTTACAGAAATACCAACCCAAACAGGACTACTCATGTAACCCCGTTCTGGTCCATAAACTATAAGAAGAAAGGAACACTGGGAGAGTGGACAGCTGATTTCCTTTTCTGTATTTGTGAGACATATCAAAAAAGAAGAAAGCTGCTGTAACCAGTTTGGCTCAGTGGATAGAGCGTCGGCCTGCGGACTGAAGGGTCCCAGGTTCGATTCCGGTCAAGGGCATGTACCTTGGTTGCAGGCACATCCCCAGTGGGGGGTATACAGGAGGCAGCTGATCGATGTTTCTCTCTCATCGATGTGTCTAACTCTCTATCCCTCTCACTTCCTCTCTGTAAAAAAATCAATAAAATATATCTTTTTTTAAAAAGAAGAAAACTGAGAATGTTTTTTAGACAGCCGAGCAGTAGGGTCTTCCATTGTTGTTTCACAGTGTACTCTGTCCTTGCATGTGTGTGACACTTGCTGCTCTGTGTTTGAGTTTGTGTTTATCTGTATGTGTTGCTTCCTCTACCGTTTAGGAGAATATTTGCATGACTGATCACCAGTTTTAAAAATAGATGTTTTATTCTTTTTTTCTCATTAGCCACATCTGCTTAACTTCTTCAGCAAAGATGCTAGAATTTTGGTTTCTCTGAGTAAGCAACATATTGACTAGAAAGGATATTATTTTCATTTATGTCTAATTACCTTGGCAAGCATTACCCATGTGAAAGAAAATATAGCAAAAGTAGCAGATGATTCCATGGGGATTTAGTAACGGTATTATGTTTTATTGTTTTATGGGGTGTGATAGTCTCCTGTAAGAATATATTTCCAAGAGATCTCATCAACCTTGACTCAGGAATTCAGCACCAAAATGTAGCACCTGCATATCAAAAATAAAATTAGTAATTACATCGCTTGATGCAATGTTTGTAAAAAAAAAAAAAAAGTCAATTAAAGCAATATGAATTCAACCAGAATCTTCTGCAGGCAGAAGCATCGTGCAATTCTGACTTCACAATGACATGAAATTTTAAATGACAACTGCTAAATCAGGCAGCAGCAAACCCAGGCCAAGTTTAAATTTAGTAACACTGCTCGTTTACTGAAAATAACCTCTACAACAGAGACTCTGAATTTCAGGTAACCGACTATTTGTTTTTCTATTCTGTTCAGAGATAACCAGGTGCCCAGCGGCCTCAGCATTGTCTTCCCTTCTCAATGGCATTTCTGGTGTCCACCTAAGGAGTCTCCTTGTCCAGCCTTGAAACTTTCGGAAATTAAACAGAGGACCTGCTTCATATCTTTTTCTTGAAAGTTTCCACCATATATGTCCAGAACTTTCTGAATAAGCATAAGGATTTTAAGGTAAGTGATGTTTGGAAGTGACTCACATTCTCATGTAACGCTTAGTTACATCAAAAATAATATTTAATATATGTTAATAAAATACACAAAAGTGAAAGTTATGAACTATGAGAAAATAGCTAGCGATGTATAGTTCCACACAAAAGAGGGAAATAAAATACAAAGTTTAAAAGTTGTTATATGTCATGTAACTGTACATACAAGTAAGGCACAGTGGTAATCTTGGTATCTGATCATTGGTTTTGAACAAAGTAGTTATGAGATACTGTTTTGGTCCTCGAATTTAAATGTGCATAAGAGTCACGTGGGGGTAAGGGGAGGCCCTTAACATGCTGATTCCTGGGCACGTTTCACAGACGGGGAGGTGGCCCAGCAATCTGCATTTTTACAGTTACCCACCCCCCACATGATCCTGATGAGGGTGGGTCTCGAGCTTGTGAGAAACAATGAGTTATATTAAATGTGGTTTTATGTTGTTTCCTTCAGTCACAAGAATAAATAAGAAAGGAGTGCTTTTAGCACAGAGGGGCAGAATGCGTGCTTCCTTTATAACCCCCTCGAGTTGGATTCTTACTTTTAAAGACTCCGTACAATGAGCTCGTTCCCGGGTGTCCCCATTTCTCTCTCAGGGTGACAGCCCTGCCACTGCTCTCTCCTTGTTTCTCTGTTCTCTGCAAAGTTGTAATTTGTGCAGATGTTTGTGGCTATTGATCAAATCCCAAGAAATAACTACACATTGAAAACAATGAGTTCTTGCCAGGGTTGGCTAAGCATTTCTACATTTTTGAGATTTTTTTCCCCATTTCATATTGAAAACTCAGCCATAGATTTTAAAGAACAGATCTGCTTAATACATAGTTAGCTACTCTTCCTTTGCAGATAAAAATGTATAAATCATGTGGTGTATTTATAACAAGCTATAGGAACATTTATTGAATATCACACACTTGTATTTCTATTTTCTATATCTCATTTAGCACCTTTGTTTTTATTATTTTCAATTTCAAGTTTATAAAGTGTTTGCTTTTTAATTCCAGTGAAAGAAGTGATTAGTAGGGACATATTCAGATCTTAAATTGTGATGATTCCTTACAAGTACAATATGATATTATTTTTATAGTAAAAAGTAAAGTTTTTAATTAAACCCCTTTGATTGAATATCTGGCTTATAGACTTTTTCTTATCTATCCTTACCAGTTTTTGTGTGCACTTGTTCATACTGTGTAGAATTTTTTGTTCATAAAATATCAAAAGGTAAAAGTAAACCCTTAATAAAAACAGAAGTATATTCTTATAGTGCCAGTTAGCTACACATATTAGCTATTCAACAATTTAAAAGAAATTAATATAATCTTATACATAAAATAAGAAAGCACTTTTTCAAGTAATCAAAATTAGGGATTTACATAATTGGGTCAACTATAATAATAAATTTTCACATATGTTTGTTTTCAGAATTGTTCTTAATAGTAAGATTGCCGTACCTAATGATAAACCCTGTAATATGCACTACACAATATCATAAAATCCTCAAGTATGTAGTACACAAGTGTGTGATTCAATTAAGTTTCCAAATTAGACTTAAATTAGTACAAATCTGTATTATTTCAATTTCAGGAAAAAAAAACATAGGAACTGCTGTTATGTTCTTTCTTTTTTGCTTTTGCTTTTTTTAGTAATCAGTAGATCATCTTCCATGTCATTAATTAAGAAATGAAAACAGAAAATGTAGGTGTATTTCAGGCTGGTCAGCTTTTTCTGGAAATCTGATATTGAGGGGGAAATAGAGTTGAAAGTAAGATACAGCTTTTGAACAGTAGAGCCATCTGGGACCATTGAGTAGGGAGAAAGGAGATTTAAATATGTAAGAACCTCTGGGGAGCATTGGTGTTATTATGAAACAGTATAATAATGACATTTGTGAGATAGCCTAAAAGATTAAAATGTGTTTATTATTCTCAATTTAAGAAGCTGGGAAGTAATTAAAATTTATGTGCGAAAAGTATAATTATTGACATGGGAAATGCTCATAATATACTTTATATGAAAGCAAGTTATAAAACCATATTTAAAAAGCTACAGAAGCACAGGAAGAAAAATGAAAGAATAAACACCAAAATATTATTAATGGTTATGCTCAATTGATGAAACTATGGTTGATTTTTATTAGTGTTCAGGGTTTGTAAAACTTTTTCTAAAGTATGTATGTATGTATGTATTATTATTATTTTGTTAATCCTCACTTTGGAGGATATTTTTTCCTTTTATTTTAGAGAGAGTGGAAGGGTGGGAGGAGGGGGAGAGAAGAGAGAAAGAGAAACATCGATGTATTAACTAACCTTATTAAAATAACAATTTTGTTATATATATGTGTATCAAATCATGTATATATAACAAAAGAGAGCCACATCAATTGGTTGCCTCCCCAACGTGCCCCAACCAGGGCGGGGAACCTGCAACCTAGGTACATGTCTTTGACCAAAAACCTGAGACCCCTTGGGTCTCGGGCCAATGCTCTAACCACTGAGCACACCGTCCAGAGCTGAAGTGTGTATTACTAATGTAATTTCAACATACTTTTAAGGGATTGCAAAATATTCAATTATCTGGTTAATTCACTTTTATAGAACTATTAGGTAGTTTCATTCTCAGTTATTTAAAATAGCCTTAAAGCAAGGCCTTTTCATCTTAAAGTATTAAACTGATTTGAATATGAGAGTGATAGCTATTACTAGATCAAAATGGTTTTTAGATGTAATTCTTCATTTGTGGAATATTGCAACAGAATAAATTTCTCAAATTTTGCTCTTTATCAAGCACTAGTAATTTTAAATTATGATGATTAATTTTTTAGAAATAGTCTTCATTTCTTGCATCAGATAATACCAATGTGCTTTCAAGAGTTTTCTAACTATAACAGTTAGCTCCATTTGGAGGATAATTTTGTATGTTTGGTTACATTAGTGTTAATATGTCTTTGTTCTTTAAATCTCCAGTGCACATACGGTTAGTCTCACCATTATTACTACCAGCTGCGGTTGGCCTATGAATTTGTTCATTCTGTCTGAATCCAAAGTAATTAGCTCTTTAGTTTAATGACAATATTTGTTAATGGGTTTTTAGGGCCAAATTCTGCTGTTAGAGAGTGGGTGGTGTATTTAAAGACAGAATCTGGCCCTTATGTTTTAACATAAGCTGCATAATTTGATTTCAAAATGATAGTTTAGGGAGTTTGGAGTAGGAAAACTAACTCTACATTTATCTGAAGTTTCCCAGTTTCAAGAAACAGAAAATGAAAGTGACAATTTATGTAACTGAACAACAAACCCACTGAAAGTTCTCTGATACAGCTATCCTGCATGTGTCATTCCCTACATATTTGGAATAAGAAATGAAATGATAATTCTCAAGGAGACATTAGGTGAATCCTCTTATGTGACAGGGAATAAACATTTTTGATCATTACATTTTTTCCATTGTTAGTGAGATATAATGGACATATAACTTTGTGAATGTTTAGGGTATTCAATGTGATGATTTGATATACGTATATATAACAAAATTGTTATCTCAGTAAGGTTAATACATTAGTCACCTCACATAATTAAGAGAGTAGATCTTCAATGCTCTCAACACACAAAGTGATCATTATATTTTTAAAGGACTCAGTAAAGTAGAAAGGATTCCTGCCTGGGAATCACTGGGGTTCAAGTTCAGACTAGGCTTCCTGTTAGTGGCATAACCTTGAGGAAATCTCTTGACCCCTCCCTGGGCCTCAGATTCTTCATCCTAAAATGAGGACTTTGCACCTGATGATGACAGTGGGCCCTTCCAGCTCTGATATAACTCTAACTTGCTTTAAAACAGTATTATGAGGAAGGCATAAGGAGAGCAAGGAAAAATGCAATGACATGAGCTAACTAAATAAACAAAGCATTAAGTTCACTAAAAAGTACTTTGGAGATATTTTGACCTTAAGAACTTTCCTTCAGTGACTTGTTTCTTTTATCCTGGAGAAGAGAACTATTTAGAGAATTTGATATAGAAGAGACCATAGGGTGCTCTATTAGAAGTTTTCATGGAGACCAATTTTGGCAAAACTTAAAAAAAAAGAAAAGCCACGTAGTAAAAGTTGAGATAGCTAACAGTGAATTAGGAAATCATGAATTCACATCATTATAGGAAAGAAAGTGGGTACCAAGGGTTGTATGAGCAGCCAAGTTTCCTTTCAAGGTATAAAATCTTGAGGCAAATGTTCTGAACATAAAGTAACTTGGGAAATGATGTGATCATGAGCCCTTCTTGAGGCAACTATTAGGGGACAAACGCCATCAAACCAAGAGGTGACTGTAGAAACCACTACAAAAGGACTAACTGTGGGCATTGGATGTATTTAACTCTAAACAAAATATAAAATAAAATGCAGATCAGGGTAACAGAATAGAGCATCCTATATAATAAAGAGGTAATATGCAAGTTGACTGTCATGCCCTCACATAAGATGGCTGCCCCCATGTGGTTACAAGATGGCCGTCACAAGATGGACGGCAGGGGAGGACAGTTGTGGGCAACCAGGGGAGGGCAGTTGGGGGGGACTGGGCCTGCAGGGGAGGGCAGTTGGGGTCATCCAGGCCGGCAGGGGATGGCAGTTGGGGGTGATCAGGCCTGCAGGAGAGAGCAGTTGGGGGTGACGAGGCCTGCAGGGGAAGGCAGTTGGGGGTGACTGGGCCTGTAGGGGAGGGAGGGCAGTTGAGGGGGACTAGGCCTGCAGGGGAAGGCAGTTAGGGGCAACAAGGCTGGCAGTTGTGGGCAGGGCAGTTAGGTTTGACTGGGCTGGCAGGGGAGGGCAGTTGGGGGTGACCAGGCCGTCAGGGGAGGGCAGTTAGGGGTGACCAGGCCATCAGGGGAAGGCAGTTAGGGGCAACCAGGCTGGCAGGGGAGGGAAGTTGGGGGCAATCGAGCCGGCAGGGGAACAGTTAGGTGTCGATCAGGCTGGCAGGGTAGTGGTTAGGGGCAATCAGGCAGGCAGGCAGCCCAGCAGTCCCGGATTGTGAGAGGGGGATGTCCGACTGCCGGCAGTCAGACATCCCCCGAGGGGTCCCAGATTAGAGAGGGTGTAGGCTGGGCTGAGGGACACCCCCCCACCCCAGTGCATGAATTTCGTGCACTGGGCCTCTAGTAAAATATAATATACGGGAGCACTAAAGCAGCTAACAAAAAGTTGGATACAAAAGAAAGAAGTTGGTGCATATACTAAATTAGCTGATTGTTTTATTCTCAATATCTAGGAATATTGAATATCATTTAAACCTGCTAAATCAAGTCATAAAAGTATAAGCATATCTAAGAGTAGAAAACAAAGATAAGAAAGGTCATGTTATTGCCTAACATTAGGTGGCAAAGAATGGGGAGAGAAAGAGGAAAATGTATGCTTATTTTTCTATCACATATAATAAGGAAATATTACATAACCTAAAGATGTAAAAGTTCAAGATTATTATATAGAGTTACAAACTTCATATATGGGTTATTTTATGAACTTACAATTTATAAATTAGAACCAAATTCTAAGCTGTATGCAAGAATGCAGCCAAAACAAAATTATTCGAAAACTTGAAAATGAAAGTGTAGTCAAAGGTGTTCTAGGCAAATGCAACCTAAAGAAATTAGGATTTATAGTAGTCCCCCCTGATCTGTAGGTTATGTTGCAAAACACCCAGTAGATGTCTGAAACCACAGATAGTACTGAACCCTATACATAAAGTTTTTTCCTATACATACATATTTATTATTAAGTTTAATTTATAAATGAGGCAAAGTAAGATATTAACAGCAACAATTAATAAAATAGAACAATAATAACAATATACTGTAATAAAAGTTATGTGAATGTGTTCTCTCTCTCTTTCTCTCATAACTGACACAGCTACTAAGTGACTATGGTCAGGCAGCAAAAGCAGTGTGGATACACTGGACAAAGAATGATTCACATCTTGGGCAGGACAGAGTGGGACTGCTCAAGATTTTATCATAGTACTGGACCTGGCACAATTTAAAACTTATGAATTGCTTTTTTTCTTGAATTTTCTGTTTAATATTTTTGGACCAAGGTTGACTGCAGGTAACTGAAGCTGAAGAAAGTGAACCATGGATAAAGGGGGACTACTGTAGAATCTTAATATCATAAAAGATGAAAATTAGAGCCAAAATGTTTAATTAAGGCAAGATAAACTTTAGAGTGAATGCTTGATGGGTATAATACATAACGAAGGTATATAATCATGAATAAATATCATTATGAGCAACCATAGGTGTTTGTTGAGCAAATAAACTTAACTTCTAAAAACATTCCAGGAACTACCAATAGTCCATATTTTAGGTGCTGAGCTAAGTTTAAAAACTCATCTTCAGGGTTATAAGGTAAAACACTTATGTTGAAATTTATTTTCAAAAAAAAGTTTTTCTATTTTAATGATAATTGAAACTACCTATTAACCAAATATTAAGTACTTGATTAATGACAATTTTTTTAAAACAAAAAAGGATTATAAGTTCTTTTTCTTTTTGAAGTTCCCCTGGGACTGCTACTATATGCATTAAATGTATTTGATTTGAAGGACAGAGGAATGTTCGGGTTTCTCACCCAACAAGTATTCTACTCAGAATCTGTATTAGATGGTGGGATCTGAATACTTTATCATTTCCCGTATCCATAAGTTTAATGCAGAGTATGCACTGAATAAAACACACTATCCTACCTAATAATAGACAAATATGCAAATTGACCGCACCTTCGCCACGCCCACCAGCCAAACCACGCCCACCAACCAATCAGGACGAGTATGCAAATTACCCCAACAAAGATGGCAGCTAATTTGCATATCAAGACAGCTTAGAAAGAAGCCAAGCGATGCTGAAGGGAGCAAAGCTGCAGAGAAGCAAGCAAGCCGGGGGGTGGGGTGGAGGAGAAGGGAGGAGCGGAGGCGGGGCCGGGGGAGAAGGAAGGAGAGTGGGGCGGGCTGGCGGAGAAGGCAGGCCAGGGGACAAGGGAGGAGCGGAGGCGGGGCGGGGTAGAGTGCAGCAGGAAACCCTATTGCAGGATTTTTCCTACAACGGGAACACTAGTTAAAACATATAATATACATACATATAAGCATTAGCAGTTTTCAACCTCCCCATAGATAACATTATACATACAAGCCAATGAGATATTAAAACTCAGCAACATCTATGTGTGTCTACACACGTGTGTGTATGTAAACTATCTTACTTAATTTTAGAAGTAAAAGTTGCCAAATAGCTTAAAGATTGTGCGTATCATCTGAGCCTATTTATATAAAATTGTAGACATAGATCTCTGTGCCTATATACGGAGAAAGCTGTCTGGAGAGGTGTTCAGCAAACTTCTACTTTTTTTTCTCTGAACTTTTACATATTGCAATTAATTAGTGAGTATGGAATTTTTTAAAAACAACAAAGCTACTTAAGTTATTTTAGAAAATAATTCTTTATTGAGTTATCCACAGTAATGGGGTTAATTAATCACAATCCCTCCCACCTCACTCAAAAACATACTGCATCACATCCCAACAGGTATTCCTAACCACAGGGTATAATTTCAGAGTTTTCGCAGTGAAGAGGTTTCTGCTGAGCAAAAATCCTTGTTCAATTTAGATACGCAGATTATAATAATTTCCCCATCCTCCTCGCAGCAGGTCTCCTGCCTTTGTTTTGCAGATTCCCAAGTTCAGTAGGAAACAACTAGGTAACTTCAGTTCTAGGTTAACACACCCTTCAAGCTCACATAGGCCCATTAACTCGTGCAAAGCCGATTAGCTTCCCTAGTGAAATGGAATAGAGTTGAATTGCTTTTCTAACGTAATGCCTATTTATAATAAATGCAAAGTGGTTCATGATGGCAAACTTTGTAGAGCATGAAAAATTATGAGGGTCTCCAATGTTTTCTGGCCTAAAATTGTGAAAAAGTAGCATGTATGCCAGCATGTGACACTCCTATTAAAATAAAGGGATAAAGTATTCAGAAATTAAAATGTAATACATTGGCCTTTATGATACATTATTTTGGCAAAAACATTTAAATGAAGCTGTTATACTTTATAGTAGCCATTTCTTCCTAGATAGTACAGTTTTTCTGACTTATTGCATTTTATCCGTTGCAATTTCTTTCCTCTACTAGGCCTCCACCATGTAGGCCACAATTTCCTTATTTTGTTTGAGAAAGTTAAGATTGCTCCAATATTTTTGTCTGCTAATATTCGAATGATCGTATCTGTATAAATGCAAGTTAAATGGTGTAAACCACACATTATTATAATATAGGTCATTAAGATACTGGTCTTATCCTTTGAATAAGAAAATTCTAGATGATAGTTTCATCAAGTTGGTTAAAATGGAATAACTAAGGTGAGGGCCAATATTTTACAACCACAAACTGTTCTATCTTCACCCTCATACTCAAGTAATTCACTTTGCTCTTCCATTAGCTGCCCTTGTTTCACGAGTAAGGCACAAAGGAAACCAGGCCATGACAACTATGCTTTCCTTGTGCCAAACTGAAAGATTGATTCTTATAATAGAGGGAGTAAATGTCCTGACAAGCCCAAACTAGACTGGCTTAATGTTTGTTTTTTATGCAAAGAACTGTGACTTCAGATGAGAATCAGACCTACACCCAGATGCATTATAATCCAATGCAAACTTCATTTCTTTCTTTATTTAACAAGTATTTGGTTAGTCACTACTCAGTGCCAGGCTGTTCAAGGACTTGAGATGAATCAGTGAACAAAGCATGGCATTCTTTTGGGACATGCAGGCAATAAATAATAACCACAAGTGAATTATGTAGTATCATAGACTATGATAAGGAATGAAAGAAAGAAAACAGATTAAAGGTAAGGCAAGGAGGGAATGATCTGATAGGATGAAGAGGGTGGGGTCAGATCTGGTTCTGTTTGTACAAGCTCTTCTGGCAGATGTTTTGTTGTTTTGTTTTGTCTGATGTTCAGCCTGGCTGTCTGAAAATCAGAATATATGGATAGACTTGGAGAATGAGTCATTATTAAATGACTGTTGCGCAGATTTTCTGTTACTACTGATAACTTCCATACATTGTCATGCGATACTGACCTTAGATTTTCTCCAAATTAAAGCAATCCATTGCATGTGTTTACTAACTTTTAGCTTCTGAGTGCTTGGCCTGGCTTTATTACATATGGTCTAATTAACAATTGCTCTCCAAGCAATGCTGTGGAATTACAAAGAGCTCAAACAATGAAGAATAAAAATTATATTAAAAAATATAAATTTCTTTATGTTTTTCCTGATTGTTTACAATTTATGGAGTAATTTTAAATTATTATAGTATCACTAGTATATATCTTTGAAAGTGATATTAAGCAATGCCAAATTAGTTCAAAAAGACCCAAATGTCCCATCTTATATAATAAAAGCCTAATATGCAAATCGACCAAACGGCAGAACGACTGGTCGCTATGACATGCACTGACTACCAAGGGGCAGACACTCAATGCAGGAGCTGCCCCCAGCCCACAGGCCCCAAGGCGGGTGCCAGCAGGGGCCCCCAAACCGCCCCGCCGGTAGCCCCACAGATCGGCCCTGATCACCGGCCAGGCCGAGGGACCCTACCCATGGACGTATTTTGTGCATCGGGCCTCTAGTAAGAATATATTAACTTTAGAATTAATCTGGATTTTAAAAATATGGACCCTTTACATAATATTCTTACTTCATTCTAAGAAAAATGAGGACTGAACTCTAAATTTGAATACATATTCTTAAAAATAACCTATAGTCATTTGTAATTTAGTTCATTTAGTGATGCCACTTTGAGAATCATTTTGTGTTAATAACCACATATATCCCTAACCTCCAATGATACAGAATCATAGCCTGTTTGAGCTGGAAGTGATCCCAGAAATTCCAGTCCAACTGCCTTTATTTTGCAGGTGTAAAAACTGAGTCCCAAAGAGGGTAATTTGTGCAGGTTAGATGGTATGTGCAAGTCTAGAGAGCCAGTTAGTAGTAAAACTAGGACAGGAATCCATCCTTTAAACTCCCAATCCATATTTTCAGTACAACACTCTACCTGAGTTTTTCCATTGCTCATAATTAAAATAATGTTTTGTTTTAATTGAGAGCTGAACATACTTTTGTATCGCACAAAGCAATATGATTAGTGAGTGTGACTAAGCTCCCAGAATGGATCACTTAATTGATAACTCCTTCAGCACTACCAGAAATGACTTAAAAAAATAGAATGATCTTTTCAGAATTATTTTGAAAAAAATAAATGAAATTATTTATGAAACCATGACTTACCTATTACTCAGTATATAAAGCAAAAATGAAAGACACTGTATTATTTTTCAATGAACTGTGGAAGGAAAAAAAATTATAAATAGCAAAGTGCTGAGTTTAGAAAACAGTTTAAGTAACATCTGGGCCCTGGGTTCCTCACATCTTTAGGCAACAGTACAGAGTCATGTGAGAACACTTTGAACTCTCACAAGGCAAAATTATGCAACTCACTGGAAAATAATTTCAGTGGATTTAATAAGGCAGAGAGGCAATATATCCCCAACACAAAGAAAAGTATAAAAGACTATCTGCCAAGCCTTGGGAGGTTTATATGCAAAAAAAAAATTAAACAAAGCAATAGCAATTCATTTTCTAAGAGAGTTTTTTAGTTTAAGCATCATAGTACATCTTAAAATATTGTGCATTTAGTTCTTGTAAATGGATTCTAAATTTGCCTGAAATGAAGGATAGATCCATAGTTTTATATAATGATAAAACTGGGGTTTCTCATTGCACAGAATAGAATTTTCATGTGTATTTCCAGGCATATCATTTATTAAACTAATATAATTTACATTTTAAGCAAATTAAAAAGTATGTATAACATTAGGTACATGGCTCTAAATGATTGATGAGGATTATTATGGAAAACACCTGTAAATACCCAGGGTCCAGAAGACTTAATGAGTACTTTGTGAACTTAGCAAGGTTTTGATGACTTTGTCTGATAGTGAATGAAGTAAGAACATGAATAATTCACTCAATTTTACTTCTGTTATTGTACATGTGTAAATCCTGTCAGACTAAGATGCTGAAAACTGGATCTTCTGTTTCAATATCCATAGTACAATTCAATTAAGTCTTCTATAATCAGTGAAGTTAGTTGAAAATTATATTTTAAAACTATATCTGGTTCTTATTAATGTGATGGCTAATTATTAGCATTCTAGCATTATGCACTTTGAATTAATGTTTTATTATTTTGTAACAATAACCAAAAGGTAAGATGTTTAAAAAATATAAAGGTAATACTTTCAGATTACCAATTGGGAAAACACTGAAAATAACTAATTTATGCTTATTTTTGATTGATTGAGTTCATTTTGTCTGAAGCCCTTAGTGATGTCCTTGGAAATTTCTATCCCCTTTTTCTTTCTCTCCCCCCTCCCATGAATATTTATGTGATTTATAAGGCAGCAAATTTTTTTGCATATTCCTTTCCCAAAGGAACATTTTTTTTCCCTCCATTTTTAATCACTTCATAGATGAACTGTTCTCTGATAGCCAAGGGAATTAATGGGCCAAACTTCCCGTGTATGTAAACCTATGTGGACCAAGAGCGTGTTAGTTTGCCTCTTGGGCTGAGTAAAACTGAACTGACCTTTACCTTTCGTTGTCTTTTTATACATTATGTAAATTGGTAATAATAAAACTAATGTGATTGGAAGTATGGTTTGACAGACAGTATCAAGTAATATGATACACAAATACTTATAAGCTAGGAATAGTGCCTTGGGGCAATACATTTATTGTGACTATTTGCATTTCACATTGTTGTCTAGAGTTCAGAATTACATAATAAATCACTCACTGTGAAAAGCAGAATTGTCTGGGAAACATTCTACTGACCATTCTAAGGATAACAAAGAAATGCTAAAGGTAGTTTCCTCACACAAAGGGCTTTCGATCTATTTGGGGAAGTAAAGCACTGAGGCATAAGAAATAAGATAACAGAAGAGTTAATAATGAATAGATATCTCTATATGGATGACATGGCCATTATAAATTCTCTTTCTATATCTCATGTGTAACTCAGTTCAGTGCATGCTTTTCAGTTCAGAAGCTTAAATTTAAAAAAAAAAGTTCAACAAAAGTTGTATTCATGTTTTGACAGCAGAGTATATTTCCTAATGCTTTGGGTTCTGGACACAGGGAAGTTAGATGTTTAAATCTTAATAGGGATCAGCCCTAGCCCATTAGGCTCAGAAGATAGAGCATTGGCCCTCGGACTGAAGGGTCCTGAGTTCAATATTGGTTGCAGGCTCGATCCCTGGCCCTCGTTAGGACTCTTGTGAGAGGCAACCAATCCATGTGTCTCTCCCACCTTGAGGTTTCTCTCTCTGTCTCTCCCCCTCCCTTCTACTCTCTCTAAAATCAATGGGAAAAAATATCCTCAGGTGAGGATTAATAAATCTTAATAGGGATCAAATAATAAATACACTCTCATGCTAGGCCTAAATAAGGCATTGCTCTCCCCGTTTCTCCATAGCAAGCTGTCTAAATCCCAGCTTATGCCTAGCTCATCAGGAAATGGCATATTTTCCTTCAAAACTTTATCCTTATTTAGAGGCTTACTAGCCTTCAACCAAATCTTTCTCCTTCCCAAAAGAAACAAAATTTTCAGCACTGAGGTTTTGAATATTGTTTGGTTTCGGAAGAAAAGTATTTCTACCAATGTACACAGTAAATGTTAAGGACATTTGTCACTGAAACTAAAACTACTTAGTTCTTCAGGTAACAAAATGAAAATATTCTTTTTTATTTTGTTTTGCACCTTGGCATTGAGATCCATCACTATGAGAAGCAAAATATTTTTTTAAAAATGTATGTAGCATAACATGTATTAGAATTATACAGGAAATAACTTGGATATTTAGACTAATCGTAAACATGTTTTAATGTGGGAGAAAAAGAAGTCCCATTATTTTCATGTTTGTAGGAGAGCCATCCATGACTAGATTTCCTGATCACATACAAGGTGGTACAGAATAGCAACTGAGGTGAACTCTGGAATTGGATTGCCTAAATCCAAATCCCTGTTTCTGCTATTTTTCACCTATGTGAACTTAGGCACCTTCAACTCACTATCTTAATTTCTTTATATGTAAAATGAAAATGATGATATCACCAACCTCCTAGAGTTATTGTAATTAAAGTGGATGATTCATATAAAGTACTTAGGATGGCTACATAGATCCAGACTACTAGTGCTTCTGCTCTCCACATGGCCTCTCTTGTTTTCTCAAAAATGAAACCTGTCATGCATTACTTTGAACCCTAAATGTTCCTTCATTTTCACTGTCTCCATTAACTTAAAAAATGAAAAAACTAATAGTACATAAGTTAATATAATCTACATATATAAAAGCCTAATATGCAAATTGTCCCCTCGGGAGTTCGACTGGGAGACCAGGAGTTCAATCGCTCACTATGGCGTGTGCTGACCACCAGGGGGCGGCGCAGAATACAGGGATGCCCTGGCCAGCAGCTGGCAGCCAGGAAAGAAGGCCCCAGCCAGCAGCCGGAAGGCCCTGATTGCCGGGCAGCCCTAGGGACCTACCTGTGCACAAATTTTGTGCACTGGGCCTCTAGTTGTATATAACTATATATTGTATACACATAAGCATATAGGAATTGTGAAAATATTCAAGATTGTTTAATAGAATACTTGCATTCTCAGGATAATGGTTCCTTTAAATCTGCAGCTTTGGAACAGGATTTAAATGGCAACTTAATGGTTTTGTCATCATAACCACATAAAAGGTCTGGCAAGATGTGTAAATTTGGGCATATGGGCATGGTTGGCAAGGCCTTTGAGTTGAAATTTAATCCACCCAACAAGTTGTTGCATCTAAACAGTGCCTGGAAATGTTTGCATTTTATTGCGTGCTAGTTGGCTCTCCAGCTAAACCACTCATGAATGAAGAATATGGGCTGTCAGAGAGTGCAGTGCAGGAGACGCTGTCCCTCCAGATTGTTGAGCAGCTGGAATGAGTCATGCTTAACTGACACTTGACAGCTGTCCATCAGTTTTATCATGAAAAGAACTTTGTTGAAGCAGAACAACTGTCCGGGTACCCAAGCTTCTCTCCCACTCTCCACTGCTCTGAGCAGCCATGAAATCTTGTTCCAGCTAAACCATGCAACCTTCTAAATCCAGGGAAGGATTCTTTAGGAACACTGCACTTTCAATTGTTTTTTAAAAAGGGAGGATGAGCCCTAGCTGGTTTTGCTCAGTGGATAGAGTGTTGGCCTGCAAACTGAAGGATCATGGGTTTGATTCTGGTCAAGTGCACGTACCTCGGTTACAGGCTCAATTTCCTCAACCAATCCATGTGTCTCTCTCACTCCCACTTCCTTCCATTCTCTCTAAAAAAATATCCTCAGGTGAGGATTAACAACAACAACAAAAAAGGTGGGGAGGAGGATTCTGTTCTCTGTTTCTGGACACTTCTGAAAGTTTTCTGGGTCAGACTAAAAAGTTGATCAACAACCATTTTGGCTGAATAGACTACATGCCTGAAAACACTTGCTCATTCTCTAGTTCCCTTTTGTCAACTATGTGTGAGACAAAGGATATGAAATGAGAAGACATAACTGTGTCTGCTGTTGTGTGGACATGTTGATGAGTGGAATCTTCCTTTGAGCAAAGATTAAATGTATCATTGGAATGCCTTCTGATCAGTATCAGTGAAGGTCTATTTACTATTGTGGGCCCACAGAGTGTGAAAAAAAAATTGACAGTCTGTATCATAACTGAAGGTGCATGCATTTATAATATGCTGGTTTTATATGTGCACTGTTGCATTGGGCTTTGCCAGACGTTTTGAAGACTGCTGCAAGTTAACAAATCGTTTGGCTGCATGCATGATTTGATTTACTTCAGGGTCTAGCCAGTGCATTCAGCTTTATATGTTATCCTAGCAGAACATTATTTATTAATGTGTTCTTCATGCTTTATTAAGCCTAATGTCAAAACACCTCTGTGGGACCTACTAGGCATGTTTTCTCTTTGTGGTAAGGCCTCCTAAAGAAAATGAAAAATTATTCAGCACTGTTCCAGTTAAAACCCAACAGACATCAGTTCAATTTCTCTTCAACCTGTCAGGTGATGTTTCTGAGTCTTTGTGAAAAATATGCATCTGATGCAGTGTGAACTGGAATTGAAGAAGGCCCTCCTTCAGATGTCAGTAATTCAAGTCCCTTTAAAACAAAACAAAGCTTCTGTGGGCCCACAGGATGGGGGACCCTTCAGTAAGCCAAGCTAGCAGTTCAGCGGGAGGGGAGAAGCACAGATTCAGTCTCTACAACAGTAGTGAAGAATTATAGACTTCTGCAGATACAGTAAATTGAGATGAGTAACAAAAAGAAATAACGGGACATCTGAATCCCAAGGGGAGTGGGCACAATTCTGAACCATGCTGGGGGTTAGCAGTAGGGGCTAGTGGGAAAGGAGACTAAGGAAAACAACCAGTGGGTATAACAGCCCACAAAAGGCATGCACCTGTCAGCTGAGGAATCTCCTGGCTTTGTGGAGGAGGGATGGGACTCAGCAGGGCCAGGCAGGTCATGGTAATGGGAAAACACAGGCAACTGGGTATATCAGGATTGAGGGCTAGCATCATGGCTGGAGACATCAGACACACTCCTCAGTCACTTGTAAGGAGAAACAGAAGAGGAACCAGCCAGGGCTCAGGATCCCAGGCAAGAAGACTGGAGCTTTCTGTGCTGGGTTTCTTAACAGAAAGCTCCAGAACAGAAACCAAGGTATGAGAGAGGCCGGGAGTAATTATTTTAGCTCAGTGTTCTGTGCAAGTGTCTGGGACCCACCCTACCACAGAATTGATGAGGTCTTTGGTAAGAAGATGAAACAAGTCGTGCTGGATGCTGCGTCTGCCCTTTCTGCTGGCCATCATGTATCCACGTGTCTTGATTACCACACAGGTTGGGAGCTTCAGTGATTCCTGCTCCCGGGGCCCAGAGGAAAGGGGCTCACCCATTGCATCTGCAACGAAGTTTTCCGTCTTACAATTTTGCCAACTTGCTCTCTAAGTTCCATGAAACTTAAAGTCACTGTAGCACACAGCTCAGTATTTAATTATGTCGGTGATTGTTTCTGATGTGTGGGTAAATAGTAATTACTGAGCTCCCATCATGTGCAAGACACGGTTGGAAATAAGAACATCTGGGTAACAAATCTTTCATGAAACTTAAAGCAGGATGAGGAAATATACTTGTACAAATGTAAAGATATTACAAGGCAAAAACATTTTCAAGGGCCTGAAAGATAAGGAGAAACTGAGGAAGAGTCACAATTCGGAGGAGACTAAGGAGAGGCATGGGAACTCAATACAATGTGAGCCCCTGGACCAAAAAAAAAGTACATTCCTGAAGAAACTGGTGAAATCCAAATAAACTCTAAAGTTTGGCTATAAGTATTGTACCAATGTTAATTGTTTCACTTTGATAACTGTACTATTGTTTATGTGAGATTAACTTTAGGAGAAACTGATTAAAGAGTATAATGGGAACACTCTGCAACTTTGCTATAAGTTTAAATTCATTTCAAATTAAAAGTGAAAAAGTGATAAATCCTATAGGGAAGCTGCAGATGAATATATTTACATGTCCTGAAAAAGAAAACACTTCTCGTTGATGAGATAAGGTAAAGCTTCCTAAAGGGGCCGCTGACATCCAAGAATAAGATAAGGGACATTTCCAGGGACAGAAAACAAGGTGAGTAAAAGCATTAAAAGAGGAAAAGGGAGGATACTTCTGGGAAGAAAAACAGTATAAGTAAAATAAAGAGCATGATAGCCCATGAGGAAGGACTTGGGATTTAGTTTACAGACAAATAGAGAGGCAGGAAGTTGTACAGCACATGGAAGAAGATTAGTAAGCCATTTGATTTGCTTGAGTTCACCACCCATGAACTGAGGCTGTGAATGGGAGACAAAGATGGGTTGGGAGGTCATAGAGATAAAATTGTGAGGCAAGGGTTTGACCTACCTCTCCTATGCACAAGATAGACCAGGACATGTTTCATCTTGTTTTCCAGCAGACTACAAGTACTTTAAAACTGCAGTTCTGTCTGATATTGAGATATCTGGGGACACGTATACAGAGAAAATATCCCACACTGGAATGCTATGAAGAAAAGAGAGGAAACTGCAGAAAAGCTTGAAATCTGCAGGTTAGAAAATAAATACCTCAGAGAAAGGCTAAAAGGACTGATATATTAACCAGCACGAAGGCTCTACTGACCTATTGCCATGGTCAAGTTAAGGGTTGAATACACAAGGCCATATATTTGGAGTTAGCTGCTGTTGTTTAAATGTTTGGCTACAGATAAAATCAAGAGAGATTTATTTAACAGAATTACAAAATTTCTAAATAAAATAGAAGAGTTTTTAAAGGTGAAATATTGGAAATTCTCTATGTGTAAAAGCATTTATGATCCAATTAATGTACTTCTTAATAGGAAATAATAAACTGCCACTGCCATTTTGTTTTTCCCACCAGAATTTGCAGAATATGAATGTCAGTGGCATGATTTTTAGGATTCAAAAGAAGGAATGGTAAATTGCAGGGTACTCATTACTCTAGAGCAGAAAGTGAGAAAAGAGCAATAAGACACCAACATCACCGTGTATCTCTGTGTATCCTAACCCCATGGCAGGAGCTTCCTCTAAGGAAAACATATCAGGAGTTTGGAATATCCACCACGACCATGACTACATATTTGCAGAAGTCCAAGCCTACCCTCTGTGGAAGAAGCTCTGTGCCTCCTGGAGACTAACTCTACATCCAACTATCTCCCCATCTGATTCCTACTAACTCCTACCACTACTGGTTGATACCCACCAAGGAGCCTGGTTATAAGCGAACAGCTTACCTGTTAGCAAACCGCTCTGATCTGGGATTAGTAAGAGCAGTTACAAACCACAGCCATGCCTGAAATATCACACTCTGGTTGCCAGTTTTCACAAAATCACTCCAAAGTGTGACAATATGTCTTTCAATCATATTTCCCTTAAGGCTGCACTACAATGTGGAACACATAACATGTGCACATGTCCACTCGAAGGTGTGTTTTTTATGTTTTAGCCATTAGCCATCACTTGGCAAGATCTTTCAACAATTAATTCCAAAGCCTGTGAACATCCAGAGTCTATTTTGAATTCTACTTGGTTTTTCTCTCTTAGTCTATTATGCCAAGTGTTGTTCTGTACCACTATGTTGTCATAAATGGAAACAATTTTCCGTCCTTTTGTGTAATCTAGGAATGAAAGCTGGTTATTAACACATTTTCTCCTAACATATATAAAGCTAAATACTTGTCTTAGTAAAAGACATCTTTATTTTAATAGACTATGGCATAATATTAGGAAATATATTCATGAGACTCATAAAAAAATTCCTAAAGTTAATAGAAAGGAATATTTGCATAGACATCATATAAAATGCTTTTATAATTGTATCTTCAATTTTATTATTGTCAAAGGGCTTCTAGAATGAGTCTTAGGAACCAATGCTATCCTTGACACCAAATTTGCAGATAGCATGAATAACTCATACAATGGAAGCTAGAATCAAGACTCAGGAAGAGCTCTATTGTAAGGTGACCAGATTTTAACATTGGGAAAGCGGGACACCATTGACCCGGGGGGGGGGGGGGGGGGGGCGGTTCTTGATTAAAACTTTGGTCTATATGGAGCAACAAAAATTTTCATAGAACTTCCCTTCCCGTTCTCCCGCTGTTCCCTAGCTTGTCGTGCATTCTTTCCAAAAATCGGGACTTTTTTAAAACTCCGCGGGACGCGGGACAAATTGTTAAAAATCGGGACTGTCCCGCCAAAAGCGGGACGTCTGGTCACCTTACTCTATTGGCTACAACACTGGGCCAAATCTGGGAGAAAAAAATGAAATGTGCATAAATGTAAAGTCCTATCCTCCAGTCCAAAAAAAATTGTATTGGAAATAATTTGAAAGAAACACACATGAACAATTCTAGGCATTCATTTAATTACTAGTTCAGTATAAGTTAGAGATGTGATGTAATTGCCCAAAAAAGTTGATAAGACCTTAGACCCAATTCGTAATAACAACATGTCCGGAGCAAAGGGAATGACAGTTTTTCTTACTCTCAGGTGAGCACACCCACAACCCAGCCAGCAATGTCACATTATGTTTTGAGAGCTGCACTCTAACTGGAACATAGGCAATGTGTGTTCAGAATAGAGCACCTAGGACTATAAAAGGACTAAAGAGCACCCTGAGGAAGAGAATATTTCACCAGAAGGAGCTAAGCTATAGTGGAGGACTAAAATCTGTCTTCAGTGTTTGAAGGCTGCCATGGAGACATGAGCACAGGCAGAGGGCAGAACAAGGAGAAAGGGTGGAAGACACAAGTATGTACATCTTGTCTCTAACTATGGCTGAGATGCCCAGCAGGTAGCGAGGTGTCCCTCAGTTGGCAGAGGCCTATCATGGCTTACTGCAAGTGCTAAGGGTCTCTAAATGTAGTTGGTCTAAGTGATTTTGGTGCCTGGTCTCTCTGAAGGGCCACAATTCTTGGTACCTCCTAAACCTAGACCTCAATTCCATAGAAGTTGTCCAGACCTTAACAGAGTATAGTACATGTTCTTAAAAACACATCAGTGGGTCCATTTGCTTTCTGGAAATGTAATGAAATATCAGTTTAACTCTTACAATAAACAAAGCACTCCTAATAAGTTCTTGTCATATTAGTTTGTGTTCACAGTGCCACCGCTTAAGCTGGAGAAGTGCTAATCGTTTTCTTATCCATCATTTTTCTCAGAACCCAGAGCAGCTGCTACAATGGCTAAAATAAGCTAAAATCCTTTCAAACATGAATTGTGATCACAGATTTTTAAATGCATTTTTGGTTGTTCATTTCATTGAGGTCCAAGGCTACAACAGACTTTTGCCTGCAAATTATGCAATGGGAACGTGGACTGTACTTGGAGGGGCACCCAGGAAAATGGAGCTACAAAATCCCTTCTGCTCCCATGAAACTTTCATTCCCTAACTTCAGTTTGTAATTACTACTAGTAATGAATATTTTACCTAAGCATTTTATCCACCTTTCCATTTTATTCCATCTGCTCCATCCACAACACAATATTTCCATTTTTATGTCACTTTTTCCACCTTGGCCTTTCATAGGAAAATTAGAGATGAGCAACCTGGGCATGATGTCAAAATTGTATTAGAATAATAGGTTTCATGGATTTTAAAGATATATTGAAAGTTCCCTCTATGTTATTACTTGAGAATTACCTTGAAATGAGAAAATAACTTGAACTTTATGCCACTGCTCACCAACACACAATCATTCATATTTCTTCTCCATCCTTTGCTGTCCCCACTGTCTGCTTTGTTTCCTTTTTCCCTCCTCATTTCCAATCAATAAGTATTTGAAGTTATATTCATCTATTGACATTTCCAATTTGCATGCCAATTTCTAGTATAAAAGATTTCAAAATAAAGATTGGAACAGGGACAAGCAATTTTCATCTTCTGCTTAACAACATTCTTTTCACCAAAACAAGTATCCAGAATTTGAATACCAAATTGTTTATTCTAGGACTACTTAGTGAGTTGGCAAAAAGAAAGACAATACTCAATAGGAAAGCTGAGAAAATGCAGGAAGGAAAAATATGAAAAGGGAGCTTTAAAAGGGAGAAAATTGGGTCAGAAAAAAAATCTTGGAAATTATGCATAGGGAAAGTGTTTTTTAAAAGAATGTTATGAGAAATGATAGATTTCTTTTAGTA
This sequence comes from Cnephaeus nilssonii, assembly GCF_951640355.1. Lineage (NCBI taxonomy): Eukaryota > Metazoa > Chordata > Mammalia > Chiroptera > Vespertilionidae > Cnephaeus > Cnephaeus nilssonii. Next base: position 34,011,111 of record NC_137080.1, read on the forward strand.
ATAAGCAAGCTAGGAATACATATTTTTAAGAGTTAAATATATAATTAATAATTCTCAAAACAAAAACAGTGCCAAAATTTAACATGTGCTTAATAAAACTTTGCTTAATTGAATTGAATTGTCTGTAGAGGGTGTATTGTCTCATTGAAAATACAGAATGTAGGAAAGAGCATTATACACATTTCAGTTTAGCAATAATGAAGTTATTCTGAAAATCTGTACAGCCTATATGACTCCCTTACCCACAATTCCAACTAACTGTAACTGGATAAAATCTGCCAATTATCTTCCAGTAATTGTGATCACTTGTGGATTTTTTAATATTTTTTATTGATTTTAGAGAGAGAGAAGGAGGAGATAGAAATGTCAATGATGAGAGAGAATCATGGATAGCTGCTTCCTGAATTACCCCTACTGGGGATCGAGCCTGGGACCACCTCCTTCCTGCCCTTCCCAGCATGTACCCTGGCTGGGAATTGAACTGTGACCTCCTGGGTTGATGCTCAACAACTGAGCCACACTGGCCAGGCTGCTTGTGGATTTTAACCCTATCCTCCCTGTTTGCCTTTAGTTAGATCTATTGCATTTATTGCCCAGGAAAATTCATTGGGCTTATAGTATAGCTCTATAACCACCATATTTGATAACTGAACATTTAATCCAAGGCAATCTCTGATCTTTAAAAAGTAACAAAATTAATAGTATCTTTTTCATCAAAATTTGTAATTTATAAAGCACTTTGCATAAAATCATATAAAGTAGTTAAAACAGGCATCATTATCCCCTTTGCAAACTGAAAACACTAAAGCTCAGAGAAGTTTAAAAAAAATCAACTGGTGGCACAGGCACATGAAAAGATGCTCAACATCAGTAATCATCAGGGACATTCAAATCAAAACCACGAGACATTACCTCACATCTGTCAGAATGGCTATTATCAAAAAGATAGAAAATAACAAGTGTTGGCGAGAATATGGGGGAAAAGGAACCCTCATACGTTGTTGGTGGGAATGTGAAATGGTGCAGCCACTATGGAAAATAGTACAGAGTTTCCTCAAAAAATTAAAATTAGAACTACCGAATAATCCAGCAATTCTGCTGCTGGGTATTTATCCAAAGAAAATGAAAACACTAATTTGAAGAGATAATCTGTACTCCCATGCTCCTTGCAGCATTATTTACAATAGCCAAGATAATGGAAGCTTCCTAATTGTCCATCTATAGGTGAATGGATAAAGAAGATATTGTACAAATATACAATGGAATATTAGCCACCAAAAAAAAGAATGAAATATTATCATTTGCAACAGCATGGCTGAACCTATAGAGTATTATGCTAAGTGAAATAAGTTAGGCCAAGATAAATACCTCTTATATGTGGAATCTAAAATACAAAACAAATGTTTAAACAAAACAGAAAAAGACTCTGACACAGCAAACAAACTGGTGGTTACCAGAGAGGAGAAGGGATATGGGGGCAGATGAAAGGCATTAAGAGGTACAAATTTCTAGTTATAAAATAAATAAGTCATGGGACGGCAACCTAAAGCATAGTGTATATAGTCAATAATATTGTAATAACATTGTTTGGTGAAAGACGGTAACTAAACTTATTTTGGGGAACTTTTTTATTGTATGTTAATATTGAACCCCTATGATACACACTTGAAATTAATAGGATATTATACATCAATTATATATCAATTAAAAAAAACTTATCTGGGGTCCCTGAATAAGCAAAAGAGGCCAGACTGTTTCTATCCTACGATGTAAGTCTAAGACACATATCCGTAGCGTGTCTTAGAGCACAGACTGGTCAGATTTGAAGTCACTGAAGCAATATGAGAGGGCTCTCCTGGTAGGATGCAGACTAGTGGCTACACTGATCCCTTCTTGAGTTCTTACAAGCAGTATGATTCTCAGCACCATCCTCCTCCTTAGGAAGCTTGGGCCTTGGTCTTTTTGATTATCACAAAGATTGAATGATGCCATTGGCATTTAGTGCTGAGGAAGAAGTGGGGTAATTGTCTAGGAGTGAGACTAGTGCCCATAGTGAAGGATCTCATATGGGCAATGCCCCTGTTGTGAAGCACTTTGGGAGATACTTACCAATAGTGTGTTATTAATACTTTTAAAACTTTTCACTCAATAACTTAAAATTTATGACTGTCATAATTTATCAAGGAGGTGGCCAAGAACCTGACCATTTGGCAACTCTCAAAACCCTCCTGCAAACGCATACAGAATGTGGGAGTTTCCCTCAGTTTTCAGAAAGAACAAATCATCAGTGCCTCAACAGTGTAGTTTTGAGTTGGTCAGGATTTTCAGTTGCTGCTATTCCTTGTTACACATTACTATTCATTTTCATTTATCATTATTGGTTTCATTTATTATGGGCTATTTAGTTAACCCTGAAGTGTTGGTGATCCCCACTTTTATGAAAGGTATTTTGGGCCCATAAATTACATTAACAATACCTTAAGGCAGGCTATATATTGTGGTTTAAAAATGGATTATTCATGTAACTATTGCTACAGGAAACATATGCACAAACTCCCTTTCAGAAATTACCTAGTACAGTATCACATCTTATCATATCGTGCAGCATAGTGTAGTACAAATAGCATACATAGTATAACATATAGGATAATACACTGGTAAAGTATATTGACAGTATATTATACTAGTCCTATAGAATAGTATACTACAGTATAGTAATAATATCACATACCATGGTGCGGTATAATATTATCACCATGTTTGCCCCATTGGAAAGTGAAACAGGTGATACAAATAAATGGTGGGCTTTTCTTTCCCTACCAAAAGGGCTGCCTATCAAAGTCAGAAAAAAAATATATATATATATAAGAGAGAGAGAGAGAGAGAGAGAGAGACGGAGTTATTGGACTTCCTACTCTGAATGCTTGACATACCAGCAGGGGCAGGAGTCACCTTCACCATAACTGTCCTTAGGGGGCCCACTGGACTGCTCTAATGCAGCTCTTTGTGGTGGTGTATTTCTAATGAAGTGTTCTAGACCCTGTATCAGAGATTTGATTATTTTTGTTTTAATATCAACTGGTACCTTTTGTCTACAAGGAAAAACGTTTCATCCACAATATTTATCACCTTGTCTCTGGTTTCATTGTTGAAAACTACCTGACTACTCTACTTTTTAAAAACACTTTGCATTGCTCTGGCCAGTGTAGCTCAGTTGGTTGAACTTCCTCCCATGCATCAAAAGGTTGCCGGTTTGATTCCTTATCAGAGCACAAGCCCAGGTTTGGGGTTCGGTCCCTGATTGGGGCACTTGAGAGTGCAATGTTTCTCTCTCACATTGATGTTTCTTTCTCCCCCTCTCCTTCCTCTCTAAAATCAATAAAAATACTTTTTATTAATAAAATATTAGGCAGGAAACAATAATAATAAATTGCAAAATTATAAAAGGAAAGCTTGTATAGCTAAATTTTAATGCACTCTAAGGGACAAAGACATAAAGCCACCAGTGCTGGGTAAGAAAAATGTGTGGCAATGGAAGTCTGCAATGTGATTTACTCGGCTGGCTACTATATAGGAGAATAAATTCTATAATCTTGCCAAAACCTGAGGGAAATGTGAATTAAATAGCAATAAATAACCTTATTGGGAAGAGCTGAATGTGATATACTGTTTCCTCCATCCTTTATACAGAAAAATTTCCCATTGATTACAGCATCAGACCCAAAGTGGGCTGAAGAAGAGGTAATTTTTAATGCACTTAGCGTCCCATCTGCTCCCCTGCCACGGCCTCTTACACTATGAGTGGGAAGGTCAGGCTGAGCTATGTATGCAGCTCCAACCTCTGCAGCCTCTTCTGGGATTAAATAAACTTCACAGCTAGTTTTCTCTATGCCGTTTCATTAATATTCTCTTGCTGCTTAGAAGTCAGTGGTATATGTTTATTAATATTGAATGTTTAGTAACATCTTAATTGCTCTTATTTGACTGATGTTTTTTAAAGTTACAAGCATTTTAGTACATTTTCTAATCCTCACAATATTGCTTTGGGATAAGAGGGGTATTATTTTTTCTGTGTGTTGTAGTTGAGAACATTCAGACTTGAAGTAGTTATGTGACTTGCCCAATCATAATATAGTGAGTAGGTGGCCAATCTGGGGCTAGATATCAGGGTTTCTGCATCTTAATATTTAGTTAATAAGAATGTTGTCATATGAATTATTACAATTGACTATGATAGTTTCATTTCTGCTGAAATGCCTAGTTCTATCACATTTTAATATTAAAGAATATCATAGACTACTAAAATGCAATTTGCTTGCTTCAGTCAGGCAGTTACTCCTTTATTAAAATTTTCTGAGTATCTGATTTGTGCACCAGGAGGAAAAAAGAAAAACGAACATAAGCAACTAACCTTAAAGAGTCCAGAGTCCAGAAGGGAAAGCAGATAAACACATATGCTCCCTTCAATACCAAAACCATTTGTGATATAATAAAAAAAAAATGTGTTTGGTTTGTGTCCTCCCCACCCCTTCATTATAACACAAAGCTCTTAAACTTGTGGGAATTTCCTCAGTGATAGGAGTGTCCCATTGTCTGCTAAGGAGGAGGGGGAGCTAGAAAAACCAATCATGTGATTAGAGGGTTAGAATTTTCGCCCAAACTTCCAATGTCCCAACAGGGGAGAGGGGTACAGATCCCAACGGCCAATGACTTAATCGGTTATTCCTGTGTATGAAATTAAAAACTGTGAAACAGTGAGGTTAACAAACTCAGTGATGTGCTGAGGTGGCACAAATGGAGAGGGATGGGAGCTCTGCACCACATCCCACCCTCACACCTGCCCTAAGCATCTCTTCCACGTGGTTGTTCCTTTATAATAAACCCATCATCACAAATGCAGTGTTTGCCTGAGTTCTGTTTGTCATTTTAGCAAATATTGAACCTGGAGTGTGCAGACCCCAGGCAGACAATGTGGGTAGCCGGGCAACTGGGGACTTTAGCATTTGAGGTGAGGATAGTCTTGTGAGACTGAGGCCTTAACTTGGGGGGAATCTGTGCTAACTCTGGGTAGTTAGTGTTAAAATTGAATAGAATTGTAAGGACACCTAGTTGGTGTCAGAGAATGGAGAATTGGTTATTATTTGCAAAAAAACAAACATCATTGCTCATCATGTCCTTCTCAAAACACCATGAATGTGCCTTAAGGCTTTGAGAGTGTATAGAGTCAGTGTGTTGTGTACTTACCAATAACTGGTAGTGTGGGCCCCCAAAACTGTGCTAATACTATTCTGTGTAGTTACGTATTTTTTTCTTATAAAAGTATTTTTAAATAAATTGATGTATTTTGATGTTGTTAACATGATAGCCCAATGCTATATCAAGGTAGCAAAAGTGAAGATTTACTCTTTATTTAGGTACTAGAGACCCGGTGCATGAATTTGTGCACAGGTGGCATTCGGCTGGCCCTCCCCGATGAGAGCCGATCTAGCCAGGCTGGTGGGGGAGGAGGAGGGAATGTGGGAGGTCCACTGCCCCTGGGGCTGCGGGAGGTCAGCTGGCCCCAACCCTGATCTGGGTGGGGGGGGGGAGTCGATTTGGGGTTGAGCCGGCTCAGGGGAGGGGCTGTGGGAGGTTTGGGGTCTGATTGGGGCCCTGATTGGGCCAGTTGGCTGCCACAGTGGGTGTCATAGCGATTGGTTGTTTCAGTCATTTCGGTCGCTTGGCTTTTATATATATAGATAGATAATAGATATATAATCTTATACTGTTTATATTAATTTTAGGTATCCAACATAGTGATTTGACATTTTGTACCTTACAATGTGATCACCCTTCTAATTCTAGTAATCATCTATCACCATGTAAACTTATCACAGTATTATCAACTACATTGCCCTTCCTCTTTTCACCCATCTCACCTCACCCTCCCTCTGGTAACCATGCTTTTTGTCTCTACTTCAATGAGTCTGTTTTTGTTTTGTTTGTTTTGTTTTGAGATTCCACATATAAGTGAAACCATACGTTATTTGTCTTTCTCTGCCTGACTTATTTACTGAACATAATACCGTCTATCATCAATGCTGTCACAAATAGCAACATTTCATTCTTCCTATTGCCGTGCAATATTCCATTGTATATAAATATATCACATCTTCTTTATTCATTTATCTATCAATGGACTCCTAGGTTACTTCCATACCTTTTAGTAATATAGTTTAATTAAATATTTAATAAGCTTAGAAATATAAATGCAAATTTTAATTCACTATTAAAACTTAGTTGAATTCTTTGGAAAGACTTGATGAAGGTAAATTGTTATAAAAGAAAAAAAATCCTGTCAAAGTGGAAAAGGACAAGACAAGACTGAAGAAAAATATTTAAATCTTGAAAAACTAAAAATAAAATATATCCAGCCTTAGGATATAAAATTACCAAAAAATTACTTCAAAAATATACTTATAGAATCGTTTTTTAAAACCAGTTGTGTAAATATGAGTTACAGTATAAAAAATTTTTAATGTAAAAAATAAATCAGAAGAAATGAAACTGTAATTTGTAAATGATGAAATATTTGTGACTTAGCGAGAAAGAACAAAAGGAAGAGCAATAACCAGACCCACACTCAGAAAACACCTTGATTCTCTTTCAAAATATGATTCATATGTTTTGAATGAAAATGAAACATATAAAGTGTGTATTAATTGTCAAATTCTCACTTCAGCCAACTTTTTCAATTAACCAGCCAACTATTGGTTCTAGTTATAAAATGAGAAAAAGGATGGGGACGGGGTAAAAGTCTCTACCCTAATTTTCAGCAGGAAGAAGTAAGACTCCTGTTTTTAATTTTTATTTGTCCTTATAATGGTGAGCTCTCTGTGTCAAATAACGATAAACATTTTTTCCTATAGGACTTCTAGGGCTTTTAATTTGCTTGTGTGCATTATAAAATTCCAAGGGAGAAATATGGTTTTGTAACATTTCTCAAATATATTAACTATAGAGCTTTTTTTTTTCCCAAGGGAGTATCTTACAGGACCAATATTCCACACATTCACACACTGGAAAATGCCATGCTGACCTGTTAAAGACCTGACCAAGAGTGGTGCATTTATTTTGTTCTAGTACCTTATCCTGTCCCTGCATCATTTATAGTGATAGTCACCAAAACAGGTCATTTATGCACTTGCATTTTCAGTTTTTTGCATTTTCCCCTATTTATTTTTGTGTATGGTATGTTGCTCTTTTCTCCTATTAATTTTGGTGCTTGGTATGCTATTTTTATGTTCCTACTTAATGTGTTTAGCTAAAATATAAACATTCTATAGCCTTACTTTATGCATGAATATTTTACGATTTTAATATTTTTACCTCTACTGTTATTCTCTCAGTTCTACTTCTGGACAGTTGCCCAATGTCTTGGAAGCACCTGGGTCTCTACTTTAAATCACATATGCTGTTTTAAGTCAGTAAAAGTATTTGTTGTTCTGAAAGCAAGTGTTTATGGGCCAATTCCCTGTTCAAGGGCACTAAGTCCCTGGGGTCCTGCTCCTGGGACATGGAGGCATTGGTGGTGTAAATGTCACAAACAGGTGTTTGGCCTTCTTCAGGCATAAGCCACTATGAGAATTAGGAATACAACTCACAGTTACCTAACAATGCATTTACTTTTTTAAAACAAAAACTTGTACTCAGTAGCAGCTATTTTTACTACTCCCTAGTTACTACTCAATTTCTGTCTAAATCCACATAACTTACAAAGCAGAGCAAAGTCCACAGTAAGTATAGAATCATCCAAGGATGCTCAATGATTTCTTTAATTTCTTTAATTATGCATTGAGTTTTATGCACTGACAGCGCTGCCCCAGAATTTCTTCACACACCAGACCAATCACTTCCTCCATCAGCCCTGCTGGTGTGTAGAAAGAAAGTGCTAAGTGCCCCTTACACTTACCCCCTACCTTTCTCCATTAATTCTGATTGTTCTGCAGAATAGAGAGGTCACTTCTCACTTCAACCAAAAAATGGTTGGTTCTTGGCCAGCTGGTAGGAGCCCTGTGGTTTCATGCTGTATCCATCCTGCTGCTAAAATTATCTTGTCTTTTTAAGGCAACAACCATTCAAAAAAAACACCTTTATGCCTTTCCTTTTTTGCCCTTCAAAATAATTGCTTTCTCATTTAGCTCTCTCTCCACCTCTTGTGTAATGGATGTTTTTTTCATTTACAAATTCGCCACAAATTTCAACTCTCCTTCCTAATGATACCAAATCTCCTTTAAAAAACCAATAGCTTCCAAAACATAATTAAACAAATTGGTAACTTCAAAAGCTATAAATACAGTAGCTTATCATCACACATACTAGAATCCATATCCAGTGGCTGTCACTTTGCAGGCTGGTACTCATCTCAGTGAAAACTGGGTCTGTTTTTGTGGAGCCCTAGCCTGGCTGTTAGGTGATTGGAATGACGCTAGTAGTTGAGTTTTAAACCAGGAAGAGAGGAGATATTCACAAGGGCCAGTCTCTGATTCTTTCCCTTTGTCATTGGAATTGGGGCAATAAATGTTCTAGGTACCATTTTAAAGTGAAGAGTAAATGGAAAGAAATAAACTAAACTATGTTACTTAAAGGATGCAATCTCTCACAAAAGTCCCACTCATTGGAAGGACAGGTTGGGAAAGCTCTTTATCCTCCTTTGCTCACCTCACCCACCTTCATCCCAATTCACAGGCAAAACACAGGAGATCCTAAGAACAAACTGGCCGAACTGGAGAATTCCCCTAATTTAACATGGATCTCACCAATGAGGTTTTACCTTTCGTCTGCCTGAGCACATATAACTGGAATGTCCGTCCCTTTGGTATGATATAACCAGTTCTACCCCACAGTGAGGTTTCTCCCCTCTCAGCACAGGCCACCAACCTACAGGCTCATGAAACAGACAGAATACTGGCCTTGGACACAAATGTGTTTTGCTTGGCCTATACAGTGTTTTAAATATTTTTTTAACTTGCATGCCTTGATTGAGGCGGGCACTCTCCAGGCCGGACCCCTGTTGGCTCACAACTGCTAACTTGGCACATTTACCTGCTTTGTGACATGGTCATGGGGTCTAGGCTGTTTGTAGCCCCTCAGTTTGACTCCTACTCATATTCAATCCTATTTTTCTCAGTGGTCAGGATTTCTTTGACTTTGGCTGCTACTTTCTTTCATCAAAATAATTCTTTGCCCCTTTCTCAGGTGGTCTGATCTAGCAGACTAGAAAAGATCACCTGCCTGTGGAACTTTGCTCGCTGACTTTTGGCTATGGGGAAATAGGTTTGTCTAACCCTGTTAATGCCATTCAAACAGCCATTCCTTAGTCGTTGTCTGGACTAAATAAAGACTTAAACTCCCAAATGGAATCTCAGGGTAAAGATTGTGTGTCCTGCTAACTTACCTTGTATCTTTCACTGGTGTCTTTTGAAGTAACCATAATTATTTAATATTATTCAGACAGTAGGAGCCAGCTTTTAGAATAGTAACTTCTTTGGGTCTCTCTTCCAATCAAATGCCCAAATTTAAGCAATATACAGGTAAGACATCTAAGTCAAATTTAATTAAAATTAGAAGGTGGGTTTTGAATTATTTGCCTCAAATGATAACTTGTTCTTCTCAATATAATTCATCTCCCCCCCAAAAAAAGATAACAAAAGATAAACCTTGTATGTCTTGAATAACACATTTGTCCTTCTAAAGCATGTGCATAAAGTATCTAGTGACAATATGAGTTTCTTGTACGTACTTTTTTGTGCCCATTCATCAACTGGCTTCATAATTCAGGAAATATGAATGCTTAGATGGGCTGCAAAACAGCTATTCAGACACCACTCAGAATGTCTGAGTTGTGAAACTGTCTTCCCAGGACAGCTTGATGATTTACAGAGGACAGGACTGGTCCAAAGGGCTCTATAAGCATGATCTAATATTGCTTACTGTTAGTGTGAAGACCTTGGGGAGGAAATTTCACCTTTAATAGTGATATTGATTACTTAAGAATTAGTTGTCTCTTTGGGGTAATAATTATGATAGTTAACATTTATTGAGTGCTTATTATGTGCCCAGCACTATACTAATGTCCTTACAATTATTTAATCCTTAATAATCCTGCAGTTTAAATACTATTATTTACCCTATGATATAGATAAGGAAATAATGGTACTGAGAAGTTAATAAACTTGTTCAATGACAGTCCAGGGTTCAAATCTGGCACAATGATGCTAGAATCTACCTTCTTAACCACCATGGGACACTATCTCATACACATGCTAATACTATAGCCCTGGCAACCCTTCAACACAGCCAAGCTCTGTGTTCTAAGGGGTTTCCCCTTTACAAATAATACCTTTCTTTGCTCACCAGCTTCATCTTGTGGTTTGCTATATATGTTCAAACTATGATTCAGATATCACGTCATCTATGAGGACTTGCCTAACTTTTCTGAGGAGAATTATAGTTTCCTTCTTCTTTTAAGTTCCCACCACACACACACACACACACACACACACACACACACACACACACACACACCTTTACTATATTAATCCATCATTACTTTTATCAGTCTGTTCCTCCACCAAAGCTGATTAAATCAGTAAGCAGGTAGCTTTGGTCTCCAGTGACCCACCATCAGTGATTAATTGGAGCTTGCTGATTTAATGTGTTCCAGGAATGGGCAAACAGAGCATTAACTACTTATTCCTGGTTCCATAAAGACTCCTACGATGTTAGCATGATAAAATATTAAAAAAGAAAGAAGGAAAATAAAGAAAACGGATGCCATGGTGCTATCCAGCAACACTTAAAAAAAGAAAGAGGAAAAAAACAACTCACAGTAGAATGACCTTCTATGGAAACTATGGAGAAAAGTAATAAAACCATAGTCTATGACCTTGAAGCTTATGCTAAAACTTCCTTAAGAGAGATTGTGGTAACATATGTTTTGTTGATATTGGAATGGTGTATGTCTCTTTATAACTCTGGGGTAAAAGCTATGACCCCAGGACCAATAACCCTCAAATTATATAACTCTGAGATCTCTAGCTGAATAATCTGTGCACCACCCCCCCCCCAGGACCACAAGCAGTCTCCTAAGTTTTCAAAAATGAAATGTCACCCTTGATCCTGTGTGTTGCTTTTCTAATTGACACTTTAGAATTATAAGACAGTAGGCTCTTGTCTTGGAGTTTAGTTTTGAATTTATAATTATTCAACTTCTTCAAAAAATTCTATGTGAAAAATAATTATATCAAAAAAGTGGACTATGCCTTAGATACACGGGTTCTAGCTTTGTGTTTTTGCCATTTAGTGTGAGGTTGGGCAAGATATTAACCTCTCTCTGAGACAGTTCCCTCACCTGTAAAATGGGACAATTGTAGGTTTCTATCTCTTAAGTAATGAAGAGGATTAAATGAGCTTCTGTATGTAATATGCTTAGAACAGTGTCTGGTACATAAGTACCTTAGTAGCATTTGTAATTATCATCATTTAGTTATTTAGAAATCTATGTTCATACATAAGATCTCAACAAAAGTGCCTTCAAAAATCAATATATGTTGTGCCCTCCACTTACAGAAGATGATACAAAAATAATCTGTGAAAAACATTTCTCCACATCTTAAAACCCTTGTCCAAGATAATGTGTTATATTACTTATGTTATTAACATTACTTATGTCATGTTATTTTTTATATAAGGACTGTATGACAAATTCAATTTTGAATTTAGTACCAGAAAAAAAATTTTTTTTCTCATGAAGAACAGATAACTGTTTCTATAAGATATTCAAAATTATATATGCCACTTTTTTTAACTTTGGGGAAGAATCTGCCAACAGAGTTCAGGTTACAACCTTTTGAAGAACCTGAAATTTAAGTGTCTGTGTTGTCAAGATACATATGCTTTTATAATCAATCAAATGAAAATGGAGTTAAATTTTACTCACAGAAATTAAGGAAACATGCCTCAAACATGGTCACTGGAGCGTAGAGTGGGATTGGGCCAGGAGGACCACAATGGCACAGCCATGCTTGTTCTCATAAAATAGTCCTCTCCACACACTTCTCAGAATAACTGTGAAGCCCCAGTTTTTGATGCTACAAGGTACGAGTGGGTGGGCGTTTGATGGTGCTGGACTGTATGCTGAGGATTCTCCTCATTTAACCTAGTGCTGCCATGAAAATTGAGACAAAGGCTCTTCCACTGAGCCAGCATCCATTGTTTTATTTCCAAAGCCTAGAAATTACCTGCCTTAAGACTGATTCTCATGAATTTTATTTTCATCTCATCTTTTTCTGCCCAGAATACATTTATTTCAACAAAATAAATGCAGTCTGAAAGCTCCCTGTTTAAGTATTTCTCTAATAAAACAAGGAGCCTATTTTCATATGTATAGCATTGTGTGTCAATAACCAAAAAGGCAGGGTTGAGTGACAATAATGATCGATTGTGAGTATATGTTTATTTTATAATAATTATTAATTTATGATTGAAAATAACATTGGGAGAGGGAGTATCAGAGGAAACACACAGGTACATGGATTAGACATTTTGAAGAGCTTCCTTTTAAGAGGAAAAGGATGTCAAGATATATGCAGTGGGATTCTTTTGTGAGTCCATGTTTTCCTTTGTCCCATAGTTTCTATATTTAATGTGATTAGACCACCATTAAGTCTGGACCAGAAGCATTTGTCAACAGTTGAAGTCATTTTTCTCTTTGGCCACAGCTGCAGTTTGAGTTTATTCATGATGACCCCATCCTGAAAGGGCAGCCATCAAGTGACCTTCACCATCCAAGAATCTGTTCAAACAACTAATATACATGTTAAGTGGAAACCAGGACAGATGGCAATACCGGCCACAGAGAACTTCTTTGTCATTGTTGGAGGCTAGTATTCAGTTCTATTCTAGATGGTGCATTAGCTCCAACAAGATCTTCACAATAGGGACGTTCTCAGAGACCAAAGCTCCATGCATGGTTTCATGTTAAGATGACAAAGAATATTTAACAGTTTATAATATTTGGGGACATCTGCATAGGACTAATGTAGAGAATTTGCTCAGTTGGTAGGTGAAAAGAATTATACATGGTGATGATTCCTTCACTCTGATGGGGATACCATGATAAGCAAGGTAGTTATGTTTTATTAACTACCTTTCAAACCCCTAATGATATAACAGAAAAAGGTTCTTTTAAAGACACATACTTATGGGGAAAAGCATACATAAGAGACAATACCAACAAATCATTTAAGCTGGAAACTGATTTAACAAACCCCAAAATGCTGAATCCTAAAACCAGCAGTGGACCAAGACCAGAAGCAATGCAGTTTTCACCAAAGTATTTCCAAAAGCCTCAGGAAATGACCTCATCGGATATCTCTGGAATTTGGTGGTAAACATGAACTTAATAGCAGGAAGACCAAGAGCAACTACATACCCTGCAGATCCTCTCACTCATCCATTCAGCTATGAGATTGCATTTCTTTCCCATGATTTGGGCAAAACAGAGTTAGTGGGCTTGGGAAAATTGGGGATAGAATGGGAGTATCACACTGAAAATAATGTATTTAAATTATTGTTTACATATGGAATGTTGAGATTCACAGCCTTCTTCCTCACTGGACTCAGACAATCCTCAGATTTCACCAGGAAGCATATTTGACCAGACTTTGGGGTATTTGATCAGTTCAGAAATGAAAAACCAAAAGGTACAAAGATCAGGGATTCCTTAAGGAGTTAGCCTAGCCAGATCATCCGAGAGTAAAGGACACAATTGACATGCCCACAAGCTCTTTACTCATAAATGTAAGTAGACAGCAGTGGATTAACACATGTTTAAGGAAGGCATCTAATTTGACATATAGACTAAAACACTCTTGTAGGAAAGCAGAAACTATATGAAGAGATAAGATGAGATTTTGCCTCAGTGGAATGAGAAGAGTGTGCTATAGAAGAGGTATATTCAAATAACAAGAAAAAATATGCCTAGAAATTACTAGTAATATTATCATAGCAGATATAGAAAACAAAATAAAAGTGTTAGAAGATAAAGTGGATGAATTCTCCCAGAAAATATAGCAAAAAGATAAAAAGATGGAATATAGGAGAGAGGATTTTTTAAAATTAGAATAAGGATGCTACTTCTGGATAATTGAGAATTCCCCAGTATAAGAATTTTTTTTTTAAATAGAGGGGGGAAAGTCATTAAAGGGATATACTCAAAATTAAAGAACATGAGTTTCCCAACTGAGTGGACCATGATTACCCAACAGGGGGGAAATAGACCACATTCATTAAGAAATTTTACAACACTGGGGACAAAGAAAAATCCTAAGAAATTCTAAAATAAAACTGCAGATTTCATAGATTGGATATCAAAATAATAGCAGGCTTCTCAGCAGCAATGTTATATAGAAGAAAAGTGTCTACACATTTCAGAAGGAAAATTATTTCTAATCTAGACTCTATACCAGCCACACTATTATTCATGAGGAAAGAATACCTCACAATATTATATTTTTATATATACAGGAGTCAGAAAATTCTACCTTACATTCTCTAGTTTTGCCTCTCTATTCTTTGAAATGAGAGTACAGGAAAGTATTCTAATTTTAGTAAATGTCCTTCTTTTTGGTTTATCCTACGGATCATGGGAAAGTCTGATTTTACAGTTTGTGGCTTTTAATGCACAGTTATAAATTAAGAGTGCTAAATAAATACAGAGTGGGGCAAAAGTGGGTTTACAGTTGTTCGTATGGAAAAAAAGAATACAATAATTAATAAATAATCATACTGGAATAAACTCTGTTTTGCATGCTCACAAGTGTAAACCTACTTTTGCATATAAATAGCAAACAAACTCTTGGAGAGAGACATTCTTCTTTTATAACTAGAACACCTCTCACAGGACTAAGTCCTTTGTTAGTAAGATAAATTCTGGAAGTAGATTTCAGAGTAAAGACCTCAGTGTTTGTTTTTATTCTTGTGAAACCGTAAAGTGCTGACAAAGAGTGCTATAACGTGCCACCGTTGTTTAGAAAGAAGGTACATTCCAGAGTGTTCTTTATTGTCTTTTGAGGGTTGGATATTGCCTCAGCCACACTACCACAGAGCATGCAGCGTTACAAAACAGCAACGGGAAGGTTCGAGCCACTGGAGCCTCACCTGAATATTACATACACTCTTTTAAAATGTCAACCCCTTAGGAATAGTTGGGCGATTATACTACCGTGTCATTATGTTACCATAGGTTTAAGTCTGAAATGCATGGAATTTAAAAGAGTAGAGGATATGTTGTTCCATTGCCCTTCATACCTTATCATTTCCTATAAAATTGCAACCCCCGTGTCCAAAGCTATTTCAAGTGTTATTCTTTTAGATAATAAATGCAAGCATTATTTCCATACATCCTTGCTTCCTTGAATCTGGATGTTAAAATGTTTAATACTTCACATGCAAACTACAGTAGAATTGCATTACAGTTCTGAGGCCAGAAAAGGCACGGGGTGGGGGGGAGGATGGGATAGGAAAATATAACTTTCAAGTCCTGGTGAAAGGCGCCTTGGTTGTGAGGGAAATGCAGATGTGCACAGATGACAGAAGCGACAAATGGGAAGGGACTTTGCCACTGAATCGCAGAGAAGAAGAAGGCTTTAGAGCAGGATTCTCAGCTCTGGCTGCACAATAGAATCATCTTGGAGCATTCCAGTTTCTGGGAGTGACTAGCATGTAAGTTAAGACCATAGAAAAGAATTGGTATGTAGGACATAAAAATAGATTTATAACCTAGAGCCTTTCTCTGTGCTTTAAAAAAAACACCCTATACATGTTCAACAATCACCTTTCTTTGTTTTGTGAAGAGGGGTGAGAAGGTAGAGGAGCTGTCATGTTCCCCGAGTTAGGTATTCGGTAAAGCTTGGTTGCTAATCTGACTTTGTTTCCAGCTGCAGCCTGTGGAGTTTATTTGAATGATGTCTATACCTGGGAGTAGGCGTGCATGTATATGTAATACTCCATGTGAATGAGAAGCACGACTAGTTCTTTCAGAAATGCTCTCTCCGTTATGCTAAAGATAAAAATAAAAACTGTAGGTTTCCGCAAATGCTACAAGTGGCTTTTGCTTGCAGGGTACCCTTTTACATTTTCAATAGCATTTGTGAGTCTTTCTTGGAAAAAAAAAGTCCCGCATTCAAGGGCCACATTGCAACCACAGATCATTTATGTGTAATTTGTAGGTGATAGACATTTGAAATTACTGTGACTGGTGTTTTCACATTGTTCCTACTGATCTGATAAAAAGCATATTACCAAAAGAATGTGGAGAACTTCAATTCCCCCGGAAGAAATTTGAAGCACCCTTTCAAAATGAGAATTGCTACCAAGAAGCATTTTGGAAAGAGGTGGGGGTGGGGTGAACAGTTCTTGAGATGAAAATACAGTTCAGTTAAAGCAAATATATTTCTTCAGTGGGGACTATGTATACTGTGCTTTAATGTTTTCATCATTATTGTGGTCTTTGGGATTGTTTTCTGCCACCATCCACACGATGGCCCCAGGAAGCGCGGAAGAGAGCCAGAGAAAACAACTCCATCGATGCTCCCGGTGAAACATTTCAATACAATTCAAAATAAGAAGTAAGAGTTTATTAAAGAAACAAAGAAAGACTAAAGGCTGAAGCCTGAAAAATACAGAGAATGTCTTTTCTAGATGACGGTCCATCGACGCCAGCATTAATATGTAAAACCAGTCAGTGGCAGCTGTGTTAAGTAATTTATGTGGGAATAAAAATTGGTTTTATATTACTTTTGCTGTGGAAGATAACATTCCATAAGCTCATCGTATTTTTAATCTTGACTTAAGAAAAGTACTGCTGTGGCAATTTTTTTTAAATAAGAGTTACACTTATCTCTTTGCAAGGAGCTCTGTCTCTCCCCTCTGTGCCTTTACCCTCACACCCACCCTCCCCTCCCCAAATCCATCCACCCTTCCCCTAAGCCAAAGGCGAGTGTGAAATATAGAAACAGTTATGTCATGCTGTTATTTGGGGTATGCCTAATAAATGCCTCCTATATTTCAGAGGTGGTCTGAGGAGGTCAGCTAATGCAATTTCACTTTGATTGCTTATTTGAATTTTGGATGCAAAGAACCCTGAACCAATTGCCTGAATTTGTCATAATCCTAATTGAGTTAGCCACAGCTGCTTTATTAGGTTTAAGGTACTTCCAAGAGTATATTGATTATTACAGCTCTTGATTATCTAATAACAATATTTATAAGACGCCCTCCTCACCAGCTCCATTTCCCTGACTCACTGAATGGGGACTGGTTTTAAATTTTCTCCTTTTCCAGTCACAGTGTCCCTCTAATAGTTATCAGATTATAATGACATAGCAATATAAAGCAAGACCGTAAGCTGTTATGTTATCTAACAGATGTTATATATTTTTCTCCATCAATTCTTCTTGCCCCCTTTCAATGAACTCTTATCATTACCATGACACATCTCCATTATGAACTCAAATACAAACATGGCATTCCAAAGCTCAACATCCTACACTGGCTCCTACTGTACATTCTTTTAAAATACATTTTTATTCATTTCAGAGAGGAAGGGAAAGGGAGAGAGAGATAGAAACATCAATGATGAGAGAGAATCACTGATCAGCTGCCTCCTGCATGTCCACACTGGGGATCGAGCTCGCAACCAGGCATATGCCCTGACCAGGAATTGAACCATGACCTCCTGCTTCATAGGTTGACGCTCAACTAGTGAGCCACTCTAGTCGGACCTATTGCACATATTTATCGACAGGTAGTATGAGAAAGCTCTTGAACCAAAATGTGAAACTTGTTCCAGCTAAATGAAATAATCAAATGGGAACATTAACATTAACAGATGCCAAACCCAATAAGTTAATATTTTTTAAAGTGCTTATATTAAACAGTTTGTATTACCAAAAGGAAATAAAATAGTCATATATTAACTTCTCGTTCAAATGATTTATTAATTTTTTTAATAAAGTGTTTGAGAACAGCCAGAATATGTCAAGCACCAGTCTAGGCAATAGAGATTTAACAGCAAACAAGATAGACCTGCTTTAGCCTTCATGGAGCTTACAGTCCATCGAGGATACAAGCAGGTGAAGAGACAATGATGTCACTGTATGAAAGGGTCTTGGGTTGGAGAGAACAGGGTTCTACATAATCTAGAGAAAGGACACCTAGACAAGAATTGTCAGACAAAACCTCCTGAGGAAAGTGACATCCAAGCTGAGACCAAGAAAAAGAGGAGAAATTAACCAGGTTGATTGGGATAGTGATCCAGGCAGAGGAGCAGTTCCAGGAACTGGAAGAAGCTATGAATGAATGAATGAATGAATGAATGAATGAATAGTGAATGAATGAGCAGAGGCAGGGTAGAGTGGAGACAGGAGGCTGGAAAATAATCAGGACCCTAGTCACTCAGGGTCAGAGTCAGAAACGCAGGATGAGGGGCAGTTTGTTGACTTGAAGTGCCTGTGGTTATCCCAGTGAGATTCCCAGGAGGCAGGATGATATGGTCTAGTACCGTGGTCAGCAAACTGCGGCTCGCGAGCCACATGCGGCTCTTTGGCCCCTTGAGTGTGGCTCTTCCACAAAATACCGCGGCCTGGGCGAGTCTATTTTGAAGAAGTGGCGTTAGAAGAAGTTTCAGTTTAAAAAATTTGGCTCTCAAATGAAATTTCAATCGTTGTACTGTTGATATTTGGCTCTGTTGACTAATGAGTTTGCCGACCACTGGGACTCTAGTAGGTAACATGTGAGTATAAATAAGAAGTAGCTGCATTTCTTGAGATTTCTCAGTTTTCTAGGGAAAGTTTTTACTTTATCTCCTGTTACTTATTTATAGTTCACCAAATGATATATCTATAGCTATCTTAACAAATTTCAGAATTATATGCTTAAAACATTATCAATGAATTGAAGTTTTCCTATTCTACTGGCATGTCTTCAATTTCTCTGCACTTTTTTAACCAGAAATTGATATAATTAAAAATGTTGTGGCCTGCCATAAGGAAGTACAAAATGGAAAATATAAGGCTATAACATTATATTAGGAGTCAGTTCTGTGGAAGTTTAATTCCCCATGCTTGTCAAAAGTTGTTAAAACATTGCTTGCCTTTTTGAATATAAAATGAGGGCAGACATGTAGTAATATATCAAAAAATGACAGTTTGTCAAAGATGGCTTTCATGGGAGAATGTTCTGAATAAAATGTTTTCTTTTAAAAAGAACCCGACCTGTTTAACATTCCAAAGCAAACACAAAAGAACACAAAATGCCTGAACTTACTGCCAGTCACAATAGTCAGTTTCATTTACCCTTCAATACACTTTTTTATATTCCAAAAATTGTTCCCCCGAAAGAGTTATCAGTTTTATTCCATGATAACCCTGGTTTGAAGTAAAATAAAAGTAGCTCTGACCCTCCTTAAAATGGATTCTTTTCAGACTTCCTAGCACTTCTAATAGTATGAAGATGATATGGTTGGCTATGTCTACCGGTAGAGGCAATGTAATTATATGTGAAGCAACAATTCCCTTATCTATGAGGAACACTTGCTGCAGTTAACTGCATTTCAGTGGCTGGCAGATGAAATAAAGAATTAAAATCTCAAACTAGTTTCTCAGGTTGTTTTTTCTTTCCCCTGGCCATTTTAAAATCTTTTAGCCTAGGGGAAACGGTAGCCAGAAAAGAGCAGAAAAGAGATGGTATTTAAAGGCCTTCGCAAGACGCACAAAGCAGATGAGACTGTCTGTCTCCCCACTCTGGTTCCTCTCCATGGTGATTCCTCTGATGGTCCCAGTCCTTCGGACCTTGTGAGGATGTCCAGAGTTAAGGTAATGACTGGTAACTTGAAACATTAAAATCAAAATCAATAGATCATTGTGGCTTTGATCGCAATCTACTATCTAAATGGGAGGGATATCTTTTTGTTACCTACACTCTTGGCAGAGAATGTGCCTAAGTCTAGCTCTTGGGTGTGAGTATCTATCATTCATTGTTTAGTGAACCGGGGAGCAGGACGGAGAGCAGGACGGAGAGAAACAGAAACAGATGGCAGTGGAGGTAATTGAGATACCGGGTAACTCGCAGGCATCCCGGTAGGCCACAGAGCAGCACTAGTGTGAATGCAAGAGAAATATTCTACACAACTTCACTGGATGTGCGGGCTGAGTCTGACTTGACAGCCTGCTCAGAATTCAAATTCCTACAGGGCGGGCTAGGGTACAGAAGGTTTGAGCTCATGTCAGAGAATGGGGGCAACAGATTCCCCCCAACTATAAGGGCTCATTGTAGAGTAAAAGGCCCAGGTTTTAATAAAATATTTGAAAATTCTGCACATATTGGCATGAGAGGGTATTAGTATTGGGGACAACAGATTTTTGGTATTGATAGGTAAGCCACCTCTTAATTAACTCACACTATTTTGCAAGGGAGACATATTTTTTGTGGCATTGGTGGTGTTTGTAAGCACTTAGAATGCTTCGACCTCTGAGATGGAGAACTGGGGAGAGTGGGGTGCAGATCTGTGAAGTGAGGCTTCACATTCTGCCTCCATCACTTACTAATAATGTGACCCTGGGCAAGTACCTCAGCATGCCCAAGCCTCATTTTGTTCATCTATAAAATGAGCCTAATAATATCACCTCAGTCAGCATTTGGTTCAGTGTCTAATACATACTCAGTACCTAATAAACAGTAGCAATATCACTAATAAACAAATGTGCACAGTATAGCAGTTTTGCATATCAAGGGTTGAGGACATTCATAGATGTCACTTCTCACAGCACCAGGAACCCAACGCTGAATGTCTATGGTGAGTGTTTTTCAATATTCTCATGTTCTGTAGGCCAGGAAAAACAATTCTACATCACTAGCCCTTCTCTCTTGGTTCCTGTATATATAATCCATGCTGTTTGTCTAAACAGAAGTTAAACTCAGAACATTTCCTGGAAACACTTTCTGATTACATCATTAAACTGATTCAAAGAAAGTGAGGTTCAGAGGCTTGCTACACACACATGAATCACCTGCTAAAAACAGTGGTGCCTCCTGAATGTATTAAGGGCAAAATTTACTTATAAAATTTCGATTCCTTTATAGCTTAACCCAGTGGTCAGCAAACCGCGGCTCGCAAGCCACATGTGGCTCTTTGGCCCCTTGAGTGTTCTAACGCCACTTCTTCAAAATAGATTCGCCCAGGCCGAAAACCGACTTCTGCACATGGGCCACGAAGTTTCAATTGCACTGTACGTGTGCGCCCACATGTGGTGTTTTGTGGAAGAGCCACACTCAAGGAGCCAAAGAGCCACATGTGGCTCGAGAGCCGCGGTTTGCCGACCACTGGCTTAACCACTCATAGCTTTGATTATAGACTATTATTGCCTGGTAGGTTAAAGGATCTCTCATATGTATAGAGGAAATATCAATTACATATATTTTATTCTACTATAGGATGGCCATGCCAGAGACCCACAGTCGTGCCCAATGTAAATGGCTCAATATGCGTTCACAACTGAAACCAACAAAAGATGCAAACTGATTCTAATTCATTTTAATATAAAAATGTCACGGCACTTTTTGAGCTATTTTATAATTAATTTCAAAATAGATAAGGCAGTAACATCAAGGTTTAGCTAATTATGTTTAAATTAAATATAAGCATTTAAAATAACCATTATAATTAAATACAAGACTCAGGCAACTAATCATTAAAAGTAGAATTGTTAACTTAAGATTTATCATTCTGAAATCCCTTGTATTGCCTTTCTAATGCATTCTTTTCTCTATAAATGAGAGACAAAAGGTATCTCACTGAAGTCATACTTAGTAAAAGGTCAGGGTTGTCAATTTGATATTGAATCAGTGCAAAGAATCTGCTTTACTACAGTCTCCTAGATACAAAACTTCAGTTACTATTTGCTAAACCATGTCCAACTTGACTTACATCTTAGTTCTATAAACATCTTAGAATCATCCTAACGATTACAAAGTATTTATTACTGCCAAAGAAAATGGACATATTTTGTTTATTTAAAAAACATTTTTATAAAGGAGTCTCTGAGGAAGAAAAATCTAAATTTTGTGATTTAATTTTTTAAGTTAAAATAATTTACTACAACTTTAATACCATCTCACACCTGTCAGAATGGCTATCATCAACAAATCAGCAAATGACAAGTGCTGGCGAGGATGCGGAGAAAAGGAACCCTCGTGCACTGCTGGTGGGAATGCAGACTGGTGCAGCCACTGTGGAGAACAGTATGGAGTTTCCTCAAAAAACTAAAAATGGAACTCCCATTTGACCCAGTGATCCCACTTCTAGGAATATATCCCAAGAAACTAGAAACACCAAACAGAAAGGATATATGTACCCCTATGTTCATAGCAGCATAATTGACCATAGCTAAGATTTGGAAACAGCCTAAGTGCCCATCAGCAGATGAGTGGATTACAAAACTGTGGTACATCTACACAATGGAATACTATGCTGTGGTAAAAAAGAAGGAGTTCTTACCATTTGCAACAGCATGGATGGAACTGGAGAGCATTATGCTAGGCGAAATAAGCCAGAGATAAATATCACATGATCTCACTCATTTGTGGAATATAATGAACAACATAAACTGATGAACAATAACAGATCCAGAGACAGAGAAGCATTGATCAGACCGTCAAACCTCAGAGGAAAGGTAGGGGATGGTAGGGGTAAGGGGGAGAGATCAACCAAAGGACTTGTATGCATGCATATAAGCCTAACCAATGGACACAGACACCAGGGGGGTGAGGGAATGAATGGGAGGGTCGGGGGGGAAGTAATGGGGGGTTAAGGACACATATGTAATACCTTAATCAATAAAAAAAAGAAAAAATGTTTTAAAGAATAATGAGGAATACAACTGAATAGCTTCATTTTATAAATATAGATATATACTCCAAACTTTATGTTTGTAAGAATATACAAGTATATTGATATAGTCAAATTTGTATATATGTTTGTATATGTTTAAAAAATAACCATTAGCTAGTTCTTATTCTGGAATGTTATTCATTTAACATAAACCCTGACACATGGCAGGTGCTTAATCAATGTTTGCAAATTTAAAAATATATATACATATATGTTTTCCTATTATCTATTGTTTTTCTGTGGTCTGGAATTAGTACAAATGTTAAGAGTCTAAAAGTGAGCAGTGCCTTTCTGGGTGGAAGAGGGTGATTTAAAGGCAAGTTAGCTTGTTTTGCTCCTTGTACTAAACACCTGCAATTAATGATTGTCACATTGTTCTTGTGTTGTAAAACTGAACTAATTGAAGGTACTACCCTTAGGGGATGAATTCTACAGTGTAATAAATGTTGAGTGCCCTCTTGAGTTTAGCGTTTTAATTATACATAATTATAATGATTTCTGTTTATTTGAGAACTTTAGAAATAATTCTAGTTTATCAAAAAACTCAGAAGCAGAATAGTTGAGGCTTTGCTTTATTTTATGTTGAGGTCAACAGGCCTATGAACATGCCCAGACATTCTCAGGAACAATGGAGCCAGTTTACAGGTGGGCACTACTGACGTGTACCATGTCCTGAATTAAATGGAGGCACTTATGTCTACTCATTCTCTGATTTCCCTAGAAGTATTTGGGCAATGTTGGGATTGTGAGGAGAAGAGCTGACAAGGATTCATGTGGAAGAACTGGAAATAATGTAATGCAGTATGAACCGGAGAGGAGAACAATAGATTTGATAGCTAGTTATTAACCAAGTGTATAAATTTTTAAGGTCTTTCCTCTTCTTAAGAGGTTGTGTGTGTGTGTGTGTGTGTGTGTGTGTGTGGTATGTGTGTGCTTGTGTGTTTGCTTTGCACCCTAAATATATTTGCACACAAGAGACCCAAGTAAAATATGGGTATTCAAGATAAGTATTCTGGCCATTTTGGACTAGAATAATTTTTATGTCTACTATTTTCAAATATATACTAGTGATAACAATAATTAGGATTGGGCTCCTACAATCTACTCAATGTCATATACATTCTTAATAACCGCCTGAAATAATGAAATCCTACTTTTTAAAAACAGTTTGGCATTGCAAATTTGTTTCATTGCAATCTGTTTCATTTTCCCCATCTTTTTCTATCCATCTACGCAACACTTTAATTTTAGAGCCAAATATGTACTTTGCAGCTAGAGAATTACTCAGGTCTTCTGATAATCTATTCAATTTAGGAAGCAGCAGCAATTGTTTAATATATTCAAGTAGTAGCAAAGGTAAGAATGATTGATATGGATAATAACATCCTATAAAAAGGTCTGTCTGGAGGCACGCAATATTAGCAATTTTAAGGAGAGTACATTTAACCACTCTCGCCTAAAAAGCTCAGCAGAACCAAGGTCCTGCTATAAGAACATTATCTGAAAGTACATATGAGTATGTCTCTGATGAAAGGGAATGAACAATTACATAATCCAGGGTTAGGCTCAAATGTGAGCTCTGCTCTCATCAGCAAATTGTTTACTAAAGAGACTGGAAGTACCATTTAAAAAAGGAAATGTTCTGATCATTCACAATATATCTCTCCTTCCCAAAGCCATATTTTTAACCAGTGCTACTAAGAAGGCAGGGGTGGGGGAGAGTAATTGGAAACTCACTTTGTCTCTGCCTCTACCCTCAGGTGCTGACAAGCAGGGAGCAAGCCCAAAAGACAGGCCATAGGGAAGGAGAGGCCATGGAATATCCACCAACCAGATAATCATCGCTGGAACAACCGGGAAGTGTCTGAATGTAGGTATGTGCACTGAAGACTTCTGTGTGCGCCTGTGTGTCATACACCCCCGTCCCATCAGCCTTTTGAAAGCACTACTTGGCATCCTGGCATATGTGTGCGTGTGCACAAGGCCCCGCAGAAACCCCGGGCAGCCCTGCAGCAGGAAGTCCTCTTCATTCTCTTGGGCTTTTAAATCATCCTACAACGTGACTTACACTGCCTCCTGCCCTCTAGCCTCAGTGTTCCCATGTGGAAACCTTCCTCCCGCGGACACTGAACACAGAGTCTGTGTCCTTGCTCTCCCCACGCTCTGACCATCTGAAATAACTCCCAGTTCCTCGTGGCTGGTTTTAGTTCTGGTTTCCCTCCAAGACCTAAGTCAAGTTCCACCTCCACTGCAAATTCTTGCTGCTTTCTCCATCCCCAATATTTGCTTTTATCCAAACTTTTATAGCATGTGTAGTTACACCCTTTCTCTGGCATTTGACAACTTGATCCACATACTGCTTTTTTTCTCCTTATGCATGTGTCCTGTGTCCTCAGGGCACCTGTTTATTTCTGGAAAGGCAGGATCTGCCACATTCTTTTTATTTATTTTTTTATTGCTTAAAGTATTACAAAGAGTAGTACATATGTCTCCTTTTTTTTCCCCATTGACCTTCCCCCGGCCTCCCCTACCCCCCAGTATCTTGCGTCCATTGGTTATGCTTATATGCATGCATACAAGTCCTTCGGTTGATCTCTTACCTCCCCCAGCCGCCGACCCCAACCCTCCCCAGCCTTCCCGCTGTAGTTTGACAGTCTGTTCGATGCTGCTCTGCCAGAGCAGCAGAAATGGGCATGTAATGAGCTGTGATGATGAAGTGAGGCAACAGAGGGCAGGGGTGAAGAACACAGGGCCTGAAGCCACACTGCCTAAGTTTGAGTTCCCGCTCAGCCAATTACTAGCTGGGTGCTCTGGTCAAGGTTGTTTGAAAAAAAAACTTCCTGTGCCTTAATGTCTACATCTCTAAAATAGGAGTAGTAATTCTACCCATCTCCTTGAGTTGTTGTAAAGTTCAAATGAGCTAACAAATTTTAAAAGGCTTAGAATATGTAATACACATAAAACACTCAAAAAATCATTACCTAGTTACTACTGTAGACACAGTAATATTCCATCTCAGTTTTCTCATAATGCTATAAAATACTGTTATCACCATCCTACAAACAGGAGCCCTGTGGTCCTGAGAGGTGGTGAATAATAAAATATATTCACTTGCCATCAAAGAGTAAACTACAAAATTTATAAATTTTAAAATCATTTTATTCTATTTTAAATTATTTTGGAGAATTTACCAAGAGCTCTGTTAAACTTGGCAGGCTAGCCTTCTTGGAATCTCTTCATTTTCTAGGAAATCATCAAGTCTTGTTCTTGTCGCTGCCAAAATTCCTTGGCCGCTGCTGCTTCATTAGTGCATCTGTAGCACTGAGCACTGTGCCGGGATGTAGTAGATGATTGATAAATCCTTGGTTAAATTAAATTTTGTCACCCTGCTGATACATTAAGTATACTCTGCCCTCCTGGCCCACCGCTTAATTACAGAGTAGCTTTAGAAATCCTCTGTGGACCTAAAGAAACTACCTTCAGGTAAAATATTTCCATGAGAAGGGATTGGAAGAACTAACATTTTTGAATGCTTATCTTATTGTAGGTTTGCTGGGGTGTCCTTTCTTACTTTGCGAACATTATTTCATTTAATCTTCAAAATACCCTATGAAGCAGGGATTGTTACCCCCCATTTACCAACCAAAAAGCTAAAATTCAAATAGTTTAACCAACATATTTAAAAATCACACAACTGGTGGGAAAGAATTTCCAATGTAAGTCTAACCCAAAGACCAAGAAATGATGAGGCAGTAATGGGGTAAAGTGAGGCTCAGATTCAGTCATGAGGCAGATCCTCTTGACACAACTTCAGGTGACGCATGTGCCTCCTTATGCCTCAGTTTCCTCAGTTATTTTGAGTATCAAAATATTTTATTTGTAAATGGCTTCGAAATTATCATTGATACTATAGACATAAGCTATAATTATGGGTCTGGTGAACATAAACACTCAAACAGGTAAGAAGTCCCCAAAAGGTTTGAATTCCCTAGCAGGTGATGGGAGGAAGGTGGAAGCAATGAAAGGAAGTGAAGACTGAAGACAAAGAAATGCCATGCCTGTGGAAGCGTCTGGGGGCAGATCTAGAAGAGATTATTGTAGCACCAGTGCTGATTCAAGGCTGTTCAGTTGTCAGTTATCCTTATAATATGTTAGATCATGTTTTAAAATGTAGCTATAATGGCCACAATTACTAAACCAAACACTGGATATATAGGACAAAACATTGGAAATCAGAACTGTTGTATATGCAGCCATGTATCTAGTATAAGGGATGGTTGTGTGGCAAGCTACTCATCTGAAGGATTAAGAGTAATATTATCCTTAAATACATGGTTCTAAAACTACCTGTGTACCATAGGGGGTGGGTTGGGCTGGAAGAGGTTAATGGGGGAAAAGGGAGACATATGGAATACTTTCAACAATAAAGATATTTTAAAAACAAAGATCAAAAAATAAAACTACATGTGTACCTCCCAGAGTACCTGAAACCCCTAAGGGCCTCAGTGGGATACTTGAAACAATTTCTTCAAAAGTTTTTCATAGAAATTAATGGCACTTCATTTGTTGCCGATTGATGTCTTGTATTGAAGGGAAGTAGATGTATTTTATGAGTTAATAAACTATGGCACACATTTAGTTAATAAACTAAATAACCATATGCCTCACTTATTATGATAGTAAAAACAGTTCAGTGTTATAAAACTGTAAAGTGCTTTCCATTTCTTAGCATTTAATTACATCCCTACTGAGTTTATAGAATAATGAATCTCATCATATGACCTATTGCATGTATTTAGATTTAAGGACGTTATCTATATAATAAAAGCCTAAGCAACCGTTATGGCAGGACCACCAGAATGACCAGTCACTATGATGCGCACTGACCCCCAGGGGGCAGACACTCAACACAGGAGCTGCCCCCTGGTGGTCAGTGCGCTCCCACAGGGGGAGTGCTGCTCAGCCAGAAGCCAGGCTCACGGCTGGCGAGCACAGTGGTGGTGGCGGGAGCCTCTCCCACCTCTGTGGAAGTGCTAAGGAGCAGCGAGCCAAGCGGTAAGGAGCAAGCAGGCAGGCAGTAAGGAGCGAGGCATCCGGACTGTGAGAGGGCACAGGCTGGGCTGAGGGATCCCTTCCCCAGTGCATGAATTTTGTGCACCGGGCCTCTAGTTTACTATAAGAATATACCCATATTCTTTCTTTTCCTTTGTTTACATAATAAATTCCAGAAACCATCTACCGGATTTTTTTTTAAATTGTATTTTAACTTGATTGAGAACAGGCAACCTAGCTGATATTTTAAACAGTATTGAAGAAATCAAAGAGAAATTAAGAAACCACTTTTGTAAGTGTCTTTTGTCAAAGCTTGCCTAGAGGAAGCCTCCACTTCCAAGATCTATGGCTGAGATGGAGAATCTATGATCAATTGCTCAATTGCATCTGACCAATTTTAACTGTCAAGTATTTTGAAAAATATAGCCTATGACAATAACACATTTAACCTATTATAATAGCCTCTTTAATATTTGAACTTTATCATTATTGTTAATTATTAAGCACCTTGATGGTGGAATGGCTTGTAAGGATAATGATTGGTGTAATGGAGCAACAAATGGCTAATTTGAGGAATATTTTTAGAGTGTATTCCTTATCTATATATATAAAAGCCAAGCGACTGGAACGACTGGTTGCTATGACACGGGGGACCTCTCACGGCCCCTCCTCCCAGCCAGCCCCGCCGCTGACCCTCCCACCCCACCCCAATCAGGGGCAGGCCAGGAGGCCAACTGCCTGTGGCCCCCTGCCCCCACTGGCCCGGCCCCAATTGGCCCCCCCACATCCCCTCACCCCGCACCGGCCTGGCCTGATCAGCGGGGTGGCTGGCCAGACCCCACCCATGCATGAATTCATGCACTGGGCCTCTAGTAAATTATAAGTCACTATACAAATATTTATAAAAATAATTTTCACAATACCAAATTATGTTTTTTTGCAAAGTAGTGAAATATAATAGAGAAAATTTTTCCTACTTCTATTACTTAAAAAATATTTGTGAACATGGGTTCTTCAATATATAGCAGGATGGTACCTGTCCAGGACAAGACTCATCCTATATAATAAAAGCCTAATATGCAAATTGTCCCCTCGGTGGTGGTTCAACTGGGAGACTGGGAGTTTGACCGCTCGCTATGACATGTGCTGACCAGGGGACGGAGCGGAACATGGCAGGCATCGGCGATGCAGTGCTGGCAGTGGGCGGCAGTGGAGGCACTGCCAGCCCTGATGGGCCCCGACGTGAGCAGGACCATGGAGGGATGGTGGAGCAGGTGAGCAGGCAGTGCCAGGCCGAGGCAGGTGCGAGCGGGGGCCCGATCGCCCCTGCCAATTGCCCCACAGATGGCTACCAGCAGCGGGGGGCGGGGCCACTGCCCAGCTCCCAGGCGCTGAGGGAGCCAGGTGGAGGCCTGATCGCCCTGCCAGTCGCCCTGCAGACAGTGACCAGCGGTGGCAGCAGGGGATGGGGCCACCACATTGCTCCCAGGCACTGAGGGAGAAAGGGCAAATAGCAATATTAAAATATTTCTTCTAATTATTTCCCTTTCAATGTGCACAAATCCGTGCACCAGGCCACTAGTGAGAATTATAAAATCTGCTATTCATAGAGTACCCGTTCTGTGCTAGACCCTTTAAAATAGATCATTCTTAGTCTTCAGAATGTCCCTGCAAGGATATTTTGTTTTCCTTATATGTCCTCCTATACAATTGGGGTTCAAATAGGTTAAGAAATAGTTGAGTAAACCAGTAAAAAGGTAGTACCACAATTCAAACCCAGATTTTGAGACTCCTGTGCTCATGCTTTTAACTATTAGGGAAGCCATTTGCCTCCATAGAGGATGGGAGGTAAAAAGTTAAACACACACACACACACACACACACATACGATAATAATAGCTACAATTTATTAATGTGCCATGTACTGGGCTAGGTGTCCTAAGTTCCTTATCCTAATATACAGCTCAAAAGAGACTCCATCTCAGATTTTCAAATGAATTGGATATTAGTATTCCCATTGTCCCTGTGAGATATTTAATTACTGACATAAGATGGCACACCTGATAAGTAGCAAAACTGGGTTTCCAACTCAGGTCTTGTCGAGTTCAACATCCATGTTTTTTCTAAGAATATTATAAGCTAAAATATAATACTTTTATAAACTAAAGACTCTGGACTGCTGCATACTTATATTTTTTTCTCTGAATGTCTTAAACTGATTTCAGTTTTGTTTAGAAATTATTGAACTTTCTGTTAGTAAGGAACTTTCGGAAAATTAGTACTAATTCAATAAATATGCACCACTTTGTGTTTATCCTAATGGTGCTCAAGTTTACATCAAAGTCAGATTTTAACATTATAACTCTCATGTGCTCAGCTTATATTTTACAATCTAGAATTCTACTAAGAACTTAAAAATTAAAACAGGTTTATGAAACTCCAGAAAACTGCCCCGCATGCATAAATTGCTGTTCTGAATACCGCAAGTTACAAACACAACTATCTTTCATCCTAATCTTACAAGAAGCCTAGAGCAGCATTTTGCATTCATTCATTAAACAAGTATCACTGATTGCCCACTATTTTCATAACTGTATGCTAGGGAGATTGGCAGAGAATAAGAACGCAGACCCTGACCTCAAACAGCTTTATAAATTAATTAGGGAAAAAAGACATGGGAACCATTAAGCAACAAAAATTGAAGTTAAGTAACATGGGAACAGTGAAATAAATTGTGTTTAATGAAAAAGAAGAAGAGAAAAAAAAGACTCCTACAGTTTCATGGCTGGAGGTGCTGGCTATGGGTTAAAGAAGTGAAAAAGGCCTCACAGAAAAAGGCCACTGTCTAGACAGAGAGGATGGACGGTACCGGCCAGGCAGGCACTTGGGGTGGAGGCGGCCGGCAGCAGGTGCATTTATTATCCTGAAGGCTTGTTCAAGGGAACTGGAAAAGACAAGATTGGAAAAGGAGGTGAGCCCAGATAGCCAGAGGCTCTGATTCCAGCTAAAGACTCTGGCCTTTGGCCTCAAGGTGATGGGAGTCATTGAAAATTTTTGAGCAGGGAAATGACATAATTAAACAGTGCTTTAAAAAAAAGATAAATTTGGCAGAACTGGGCAGAATTAATTTGTACAGAGAGTACAAGAGCAAAGAAACTACAGCAATAATTCAGTTCTAAGGTGATGAGGTTTTGGATAAAAGTGACAGTGGGACTAGAAGGAAGAAAATAAATGCGAGAGGTAGGGCAAAGAAAGACGAGAGAAGGCGATGACTAGATATAGGAGAGAAAGACACAAAATAATTAATTTTAAATTCTGTTTGGGAAGTTATATCGTTTACAAATTTTGTTTTCGAATTAATTGGACATCATCCATAATATTCGTGTTCTGAGACACCACTGGATTCCAGGAAGACCTTGCTTTTATTCAATGTGGCTTTTTTTCTAGGCAAATTTACAGTGAAATCCTGCTCCCAAAGAGATAATACTTTTATGAAAATGCCTGAGAAAATATTTGTAGCTTTACATTATAGTAATAATAATGCAGTTATAGGATGGCAGAATGCTTAGATGAGTGATGTAAATTCAGCTAAACAATGATGTTCAATTTGTTTCCAAAATTCTAATTTATTGATTTAGCTATTGTTATGTTTTCTACCAAAGTGACTTTTAAAAACTGTTTATTGGTTGTCTGCATTAGATCACTTTTACAAATATGTTGATATGATTCTCTAGCAGTTTGGATATATTTGGTGCTTCCTCCCAGGATAAATCCCATTGTCTTCAAAATGTCCCTGTTTAATTATTGTACTTGATGGGAAAAGTGGGCCATAAAGAAAGTGAATTAATGATTTATTAAGGGTAGTATGAGAGCTGAAGAATTTATCTTTCCTTTAGGTCCAGTGGACTTCATTGATCAAATAAGACTAGAAAGAAAGAAATATTATTTTTGGTTATTTAGGTTTGGTAAAAATACCCAGGGCCAGGCAAATACAACCTTGTTCCTTAGAACACTCTCTCCCTATCTCTCCCTTTCTCTCTCTCTCTCCCTTTCCCTCTCTCTTCTCTCCATTGCATTACTGTGATCTATATATGTATCAGTTACTTTAAAAAGCAAGTGTCACTTTAATATTACTTAGATACTGTTTTTAATGCATCAAGTAAAACATATTGTGGCTTCCAATATTAATTCATTCTCCACTTAGCATTGTTAAAAATATTTATGATCTGCTAGAGAGCAAAACATATTGTTATCCATTTCCCCCCGCTTTGATAAAAAGCATTCTTCCGCTGTTTTCTAGGAACAAAAGTTGTCAAAGTTTGATGGTAATTTATGTTGTCAGTGCATTAAGTTGATTTTATGGCAGCCAACACAACTATTGTCCATTTATGAAACCAAGGATCACTCTAGGTCTCCACAAAGGCCATTTGATACCTGCCCTCTCATTTGACTGACCTTGAGGGGAGTTGAGTTTGGTAATTTATGGCAAACACCATCTAGAAGACCTATTTGCAAGATTCACTGTCATTTAGTGCTAAATGATCATTGCTGAGTCCAGGGACAATGTGAGCTCCTGACAGAGCAATCCCATAAAAAATATTGCCTACCCACCCAGGTGTCCTTTCCAATTATCTGAAGTAGGAATTAATACTTTTAAAAGCTGCTAGTTTTTGAAAGGTTATTACAATTTATTCCAGCAGTTTCTTTTGCACATTATGATGAATTAGTTTATTAGGCCATTATTTTCCATGTCAGCTTTTTAGAAGATTGAACCATAATGTTGAAACATTAGTGTGAATGGCAAACATACTATTTTACAGCTGAGTAATATATTTCTTTGAGAAAAAATGTGCTCCGTTTTTAATAACAGGTAATTTTATGTTTATGTTCACTAATGCTGTTGTCAGGCATTATTTATTTCTGTTTGGTAAGAACTGGAGAATTTTCTTTCAAAATGTTAATGGTGGCCTAGACAGATTTTAGAGTCATAGTAAGAATATATGACTTAAAAGTAGAAATTATAAATTGTGTTTTCCCCTGAAAGCTAATATTTTGTAAGGTTTCCTTGACACCAATTTAATACATGATTACTTCCAGGGAGAGCTATACTCTTGTCTCAATTTTTTTTTTCTCTAAATATAGTGGACCGGGTAGGGAAGGGGTGGTTCATTTTTCTAAGGTCTTAATGACTTTCAAGTTTTTATTTAATAAATATTCTTTAACTGAAATGATTTGTTGCTTCAGAGATCATTTAGTGATATTCTATCATGTATAGGTATTTTGTAAATAATAATAATTAGCATTTGATAGAGATTTATTTTTCAGTCATTGTTCTCCATTATATGTCTACTAAAATAGTAAAGCAGTATAGGTAACCTCCTATTTACCAAGTATTTAAAAATACCTCTATGTGGGAAAGATTAATTAGAAGTACTTACTCTAAAGAGCATTCAGTGTACTATATTTTTATTCAGATAGCAAATATTTTTGAATGCCTAATACCTGCCAGGCATTATAAAGCTGTGTGCCGTGGGGCATGGTCATAGCAACAGTTTAGGCATTCAATCTTTTTATTTCTGTTAAAGTTATTTGTGTAGATACAGTTTTTACAAAATATAGTTCCACAAAATTCTGAATTTTGAGTAAGCTAAGCATCTAAGCAAATTCGGTAACACTTTGAAAGGTTTATATTTGCTTCCTCCAATACAACAAATGCTTGCCAAAGGAAATATTGTTTTTGTTTTCTCATCAAACACATTTGTTTCTGTAGCAAATGGTTTCAAAACTGAAGTATTTGTTTTTGTTGATATGACTGAAACAAATGTTAGTTTTAGCAGAATTAAGATTTGAAGCATTCCATAAATTTTTCACATTGTGTCAGAGAATTTTTTATAATGTTTGAAGTTAATAATGAGAATTCCAAAGTTTCTTCTTTTGAGGGAAAGAATAACATACATACAGAAAAATGCACACATAATAAATATACAGCTCAATGGATTGTCACAGAGTAAGCACACGGATATAACCAGCACTCAAATCAAGATAGGAATCACCAACATTCCAATAAACAACCTTGCTGCCCCTTCCAGTTAATCACACCCCACCCTCCACCCCCAGTAACCATTCTTCTGATTTATGACATCATAGTTTACATTAGGCTGTTTCTTGAAATTTATAAGATTGCAATAAAATTATTACTTCTTTTGCTAATGTTTCTGAGATTCATCCACGTGGTTGTATTCTGATGTACTATGTTGACATCAATACATGGTATATTCCATTGCTTAAATGTACCATATTTTATTTTCCTATTCTATTGATGATCACTAGATTGATTTCTGTTTGGGGTTTGGCAAAAAAAAATTGTCTGAGCATTACATATACATATATTCATACAGGTTGGGGCAAGAGTAGGTTTACAGTTGTGAGTACATGAAACACTTTACTCTTATATTATTATTTATTAACTAGAGGCCCAGTGCACGAAATTCATGCACAGGGGGAGAGGGTCCCCTCAGTCCAGCCTGAACGCTCTCCATTCGGGAACCCTCAGGGGATGTCCGACTGCTGGTTTAGGCCCAATCCCGGGGATCAGGCCTAAACTGGCAGTCGGACATTCCTCTCACAATCCTGAACCACTGGCTCCTAACCGCTCACCTGCCTGCCTGCCTGATCGCCCTTAACTGCCCCCCCTGCCAGCCTGATCACCCCTAACCACCTCTGCCTGCCAGCCTGATTGCCCCCAACTGCCACACCCCATTGGCCTGGTCACCCCTAATTGCCCCCCCACTGGCCTGGTCGCCTCTCAATGCCCCCCCCCACCGGCCTGGTTGCCCCTAACTGCCCCCCCCACCGGCCTGGTCACCCCTAACTGCCCCCCATGCCGGCCTGGTCACTCCACGCAGCCTGCTGTTCGGTTATTTGGTCGTCCCTCACTAACCCTTCTGCTGGCCTGGTTGCCCCTAACTGCCCCCCCTGCCGGCCTGGTTGCCCCTAACTGCCCCCCTCTGCCAGCCTGGTCGTCCCTAACTGCCGCCCCTGCTGGCCTGGTCACCCCTAACTGCCCACATCTGCTGACCTGGTCACCCCTAACTGCCCCCCTTGCCATCCTGGTTGCCCCGAACTGCCCCACCCACAGGCCTGGTCGCCCCACGCAGCCTGCTGTGCAGTCGTTTGGTCATCCTTCACTAACCCCCCTGCCAGCCTGATCGCCCCATGCAGCCTGTTTGGTCATTTGGTCGTCCTTCACTTTCCTCCCTGCCGGCCTTGTCGCCCCACGCAGCCTGCTGTTCAGTCGTTTGGTCATCCCTCTCTAACCCCCCTGCCGGCCTGGTCACCCCATGCAGCCTGTTCAGTCGTCCGTTCGGTTGTTTCAGTCGTGATGGCCCCTGGCTTTTTATATATATATGGATTATTGTATTATTTCCTATATGAACAATGGTAAGCCTACTTCTGCCCCACCCTGCATATCATAAATATATATACAAAATATTGTATTATATATATACTATAAAAGCATATATGTTGGTATATTCCCAGGAGTGAACTAGCTGGATCTCAGGATGGGCACAGGTACACTTTTGCAGATACTGCCAATGAGTTTCCCTGAGTCCTGGTACTTTCTTATACTCATTATTTTCCTTTGGATGTCAAGCTAAAAAATAATTGGGGAGAACTGGAGTAAATAATTTCCAGGTTTATTTCAGGCCTAGAACTCTGCAATTCAGTACTTGTTTACAATGGAGAACATTGGCATAGATTTCAACAAAAGGCAGATAATGAAAATCTGCCACTTGTTTTTCCATTATACTTCACTATTTGCATTTACATATGGATGTGACTGTTAATGAACCTGAGCATTCACATTATTTGCTAAATAATAAAATTACAGTATCTGATGCAGAAGAGCTGGAAAGTTTTCTGGTTTCCCCTATATGTTCTGTGATATACAGAACATTTTTTGCCAGGCTGTTGGTAATAACGAGACATGCAAAACAGGCCCGCTCTTCAATGTTGCTGGTTGTTTTCACTGAAGGGGTGCAGGGACTGTGTGTACACATCCTTTGGGGTATTTTACACAATGCAAGTATTCCATACATTTTTGTTGTACACATTATCCATTTTGTGGAATGATTTTTGGAGGACAGAGTTCTGGGGGTTGTATAGAATCTTGGCTCTGCCAACTGACTTTGGCCAAATTATTAATCTCCTTTAGCCTTACTCACTTCATCTTTAATGTGGAGAAAATAGCCCCTACTTCAAAGATCACTGTGAGAACAAAGGACATAGCATATGTGAAGCACTTCACACATAGCATATGTCAGCACTGCTTGTGATGCTCAGTAAATGTAGGGTGGTATTATTGTTGTCTTTTTAATTTTAAGATGGTATTTTTACAACCTCTGTCTAAAGATAGTAAAGATTCTGCTGTTCATACTTTATGGATAGATAGGTATGCTCTAAAGTTTATTAGAACCTGACAGCTAGATGTTATTCTTCCTTTTATTAATTTTTCCACAAATATTGATGCAGTAGACTATGGGCAATGCACTATACAAGGCATGAGTATTCCACCACATTTTAAACTCTGCCCCTGGGCACACAGAGTTGATATGGCTTGAAAGTTCTCTGGCAGTTAAAGTACAGCGTGAGTAGGCATGAAGGGGAGGTCTAGACACTCCAGGAAAACTTCCTGGAGGAAGTGACAGCTCAACAACTGACACCTGATGATGTCTAGGCCTTAACCATGTAAGGGAGAGTGGGGTAAGGGATGTTCAGGAATAAGAGCATACCAGGCAGAGGAAACAGCATTTGAGGACTGGAAGATTTTCAAAAAAATTGAAGCTTAGAAGGCAATGGATGAAAAAAAAGAAAAGAAAACATGCCAAGAAGAAAGAAATAAGGCTAAAAAGGCAAACAGGGACCAGTCCATTAAGGCCTTACAGACTGGACTTTGGACTTTATCCTGAGGATAATGAGAAGCTATTGAATGTTTTTTTTAATTAGAGTATCTTTATTAGATGTGTGTATTAGACCATTCTTGGTGAAGAATGGGAATGGAGTGGGGGGAGGGCAGGGGGGACAAGACAGGAGGTAGAAAGATAGTAAACAGGGTAGAAGGTAGCAGTGGTCTGAATTCAGGTCTCAGCAGTGGGAACAGAGAAAAGAGGACGGATAGAAAGCACCTCACTTGGAAATCTAGGATGGTACCATACCACAGCCCTAACCTGGACAGTGGGATGCTTAGTCATAGCAATTACTAAAGGGGAGAATGCAGAAGGAAGAGAAGGTGGAGGTAGAAAGACAACTGAATTGCACTGGAACAAGGTCAGGTTGAAGTGCTGTGTTATCTAAGTATGTGTTGAATAAATAGCTTTGACTTCAGGAGGGAAATCTTAGATGAAGATGTAAATAGCAAGGTAATTGCAGCACCCGTGGGCATAGGGCCGGTTGCTTAAGCAGAGTTTAGAGTGAGAAGAGAGCAGCCTAGAATGGAGCACTGAGGAAAAGCCATATTTAAAATATAGGTGGAAGAAGAAGAACCCGAATTAGAAGCCACAGAAGTGGTACGAAAATATGAAGTGTGTGCTTACCATGACCAATGGGATAAAATGTTTCTGGAAGAAGGAATGAATGGTCAGTAGTGGCAGATGCTGCCAAGGTGTGAAACAGCCTGGGTATTGAGAACTGCAACCCACCAGCTTTGGCAACAAGGGAATAAATCTGTGGAAACTTTGCTAAGAACAGGTTGGCATTGATCAAGTCAAGGTACAGATGATAAATAAAAACATAACTACGGGTTGACGGGCTTCCAGGCAAATATGATTACTAAATAACACAGCATGTAACTATATTAGTAAGAGTTACTCAAAGATCTGTTAAATACATATTTTAAAACTTAAATACAACTACAAAAATACATACCACTTTTGATCATTTTTTTAATGAGTTTTTATCACTGGCTTGACATTTATCTCTGAATCATAAAAATATTCTTTAGGAGAATGTGAATTTTTTGCTCTACTCCAGTTGTTGGAAACTTGCCTCTTGAAGAAATTTAGCTGAGAATTCTGAAGAAACAAGAACGGGGAAGAAGTTCCCTGCGGAGATGTTGTTGTTGTTGTTAATGTTGAAAAGGATAGAATGGGCTTTAAAATAAATAACAAAGAGAAAAGAATAGGATGTGGAAGCATCGCAGACAGGAATCCCAAAGGACAGGAGGGTTCAGGCTCTTGCGTGTGCATATATGCAGAGCCAAACGCAGAGAGAATCAACTCCTGGAGGAGAAGCCGGTGATTCATTATTGTGAGTTAAAAGGGGACATGTTATAAATCATAAGCAGGACAAGCGAGTTCTGTTTTCCCTGCTCTGTTCCACTGTTGAAAATTAATTTTCCTCGGGATTTTTTTTCCTGGTGGCTGTTATTTACAGTATCGCCCGCCCAGGCCAGCTCATTCATTTCCTCAGGCAGCTCCGGTTGGCGCACCCGGGTAAAGCACAGCAAATTCACTTAGGGGGTTGTCGGAACTCTGCGTGCAAGTACTGCTTCCAAATTCAATCTGTAAACGTAAGGTGTGTTTATCCTCACATTTCACACCAAGCCCAGGCCTAGTTTAAGTGGATGAAATTTGTGTTTAAAGGAGATGTAAAAAGGACCACGTCTGGGTAATTTTTCTTTTAAAAAGGTGTAAGGTCACTTAGGCCTAGGATATAATGGGTCGTCTCATGGGCACTACTTCTCACAGTGGCTTTGTTACTTCGAAGGTAGAGCTGAGGAGCTGGTTGTTTTGCGGAGCAGATGGCACGGTCCGTGGCAGAGCCATGCGGGACACCCCACACCCCTGTCTTCCACCTCCCACTAAGAACATGGGCCAGGGACTGAGGACTTCAATACACTCTGTTCTCATTTAATTTCCAGCAGAGCCATGAGGTCAACACTATATTTATATCCACTTTACAGAAAGTCAGAACCCGAGAGATTAAGTAATGTGCCCATGTACACAAATAATAAGTAACAAGACCTGGATTGAAACACATTTTTCCACAAGGACCAAATAGAACTAATGAGTAGTGTGTTTTTCGTGTTTTATTGTTGTTGTTGTTTTGTATTGGTGGGGGTTGGGGGTTGTTTTGTTTTGGGACTTTTTCCAAGTTTTGAATAGAGTCCACTAGCTTGTTATTAATAAAAGACAAATTTATTTTCTTATTATTCTAACACAGACTTCACTTCACTACTGTTTTCTTTTGTTCCTTCATTCTTGAGATGTGCTTATATCCTACTAGAGGCCTGGTGCATGGATTCGTGCACTGGTGGGGTCCCTCAGCCTGGTCTGCGGGGGTCAAACCAGCAGTCCTACATCCCCTGAGGGATATAGTAGTGTGCGAAGCGGCAGGCAGCCAGGGAGGACCCCGAGCCCGGGCCAGGTGCTACACTGCTCCCGCTCATCCCGTCCCAGCTGCACCTGCCACCACGGTCCCAGTCTGGGTCGGGGAGGAACACGCAAGGGGAGTGTCCATGGGAGAGGCTCACACTACTGCAGCTGTGCTCACCAGCCAGCCATGAGCCCAGCATCTGGTGCCCGTTGGTCAGCTGAGCAGCACTTCCACTGTGGGAGCACACTGACCACCAGGGGGCAGCTCCTGCGCTGAGCATCTGCTCCCTGGTGGTCAGTGCATGTCATAGCAACCGGCCAGTCATCTGGTCATCTGGTCGCTTAGGCTTTTATATATATAGATTATTATATCTTTTAGGCCACTAAAAATTGGGGGAGAAGATGAAGAAAGAGATACTTTATTAAGACAGTCACTATCACAATTTAGTCTCATAATAAGATAAGACATGATAGTCAAACTATATTAGCATTAAGCAGGAGAAAGATTATTTCATGTAATAATTAGCATGAATTTGTTCAACAAATGCTGTTTGAGCACCTACTATTCACTGGGAGGCTCTTATGTGTTGGGTCAATGTCCGTACACATCCCAGGAGAGAATGGGATGGAGCATGAGAGGGGCAGACAGTAAACAAATATATAACAAGGACAGTGGGGAAAGAGAAGGCAAAGTCAAGTAGGTAAGGAGTGCCAAGGGGATGGGAGAACTAAGGTTGTGTTCTCATGGAAGACTTTTCAGTGGCATAAGTTTCACAGAGGCCAAAGGAGCAAAGCCTACTGAGTGAAGTGCATTCAGGAAAAGTAAGCCTGACTAGCAAATGCCTAAGGCATCTGAAGAACTTGGTGAGTGGCTGGGTGTGCCTACTTCTGCCTTCCCCCAAGCAAGGCGAGTGGTGTGGTGGGAATGGGGGAAGGGGAAGGGATAATTGGTCGCTATTAAATCAGGCAGGGTGATGAGGCAGGGTGGTCTGATCTTGGAGAGTCCTGTAAGCCCTTTAGTCAAATATAGTAAGCAAGTCACATTTACAATTAATGTTGCTTTAATATATCCAATGCAAGTTTTACCAGTTTTTTTTCTTTTTTGGGTTTCTTTTAAGTTATAAATACTGCCGATTGGATGATTTATCCTGAAACCAAGAAGAGCAGGGTCAGATAATAAGCAAACCGCCACTCCCCTCTGCTCCCTGGGGCGGGCGGCATAACTGATCACAAGATTCTCTAGTCACACTGCAAAAGGTCACACTGGCCAACAGATGAACCGCTCCAGACACAGCCTTTAATACGCAGATCTTTCCATCTCTGCCCCAGTTCCACCCCCAAGCATTAGTAGTACAGCCAAATCTCC
The DNA here is from genome assembly GCF_951640355.1 of Cnephaeus nilssonii. Lineage (NCBI taxonomy): Eukaryota > Metazoa > Chordata > Mammalia > Chiroptera > Vespertilionidae > Cnephaeus > Cnephaeus nilssonii. The sequence goes on from NC_137080.1 coordinate 34,051,891, forward strand.
AGCAGCTGGATATGCCTTAGCTTCAGCCCACTGCCTGACTCGGGAACTAAAATTCCCTTGTGATTCTCTCCACTCCCCACTCAACCCCCTCTTGACCCCACGTACATTCAGTTCCCTCAGGTCCCCTAGGTAATTCCTCCCTGTTCAGTGTTGCCTACTTGAAGGGTCTGAACTGCAAAGAGCTGCAACCAAAATAATCTTGACCTTTCTGTGCCTTACCGTCCTCATCTGCATATGGGCCTGGTTTTGTCCAGCCTGCAGGACTTCTGTGAGTACTGAGGTAGTAGCTATTAATAAAGTGATCTAGTTGAGTCCCTGATCTGATAGAAGAAAAAGGAAGGAGAAAAGAGGTCCCAGAAATTTGAAATACAAGTAACAGAGGTGAAAATTGCTTAAATTTTGCACTGGCCCCATAGTTTTACCTTACTGCTACTTCCATCCTAGTTGGCTGAGCACCGAAGAGTTAACTAGAGTGAGATAAGAGAATGTGAGAGTCCAGGACCAAAGCTTGATCTCCCCACCAGAATGGTGTGATGGTAGTCTGCCCAGTTGAAGACACGAATTTGAAGAGAAGAATCAGGCAGTTCCTGCCATCAGGAGGGGACAGAGTTTTTCAACAGATGGGTGGGAAGGAAGAGTATATCAATGGAGATATAAAAAGAGACAGCATTTGGAAAATTAGGAAGCGCAACAGAATTCTAATGGGATGTGTAAACATTCCAACCTATTATCACTTAGAGAGGAGGTTGTTAAACAATATCGAATTAGCTATACTAAAGCAGGGCAGACTCAGGGGGCCAGGCCCTGGTGCTCCCCCACCAGCATGGGACATACAGGAGAATCTATGTCAGCTGTTAGAACTCTGAGAAAGTCTAGGCTAGGAGACAGAGACCAGTATCTGAATGACACCAGTCACCATGTTACCAATACCATAGACATTAGGCAATAAAGGGGTGTTTCAATGGACAAGTTAAATAGAGCAACTGGGACTATTCAAGCAAACACACAGGGCCTCAACCATTGGCTGGCGGTCAGAAGCAAGGCTTCAACTCCTTCTTGTGGTTGGGGGAGACCAGAACTAACATGGGACAAACTAAAGGGAGTGGAAATTATTAGGCAGGTTCCCAGGTAGATTCAGTTAACAACACTGAGATCCAATAAACCAAGACAAGGCACGAGCTTTAGAATCACAACCAAAAGCCCCCAGAAGCAAAGGCTACATGAGGCTGAGCTCCTCTGCCTCTCCCAGCTGAGATGTGGACTGACTGGACAAGGGGCGGCCACCTAATACTGCACCTGCATTTGGGAGGCTGGGCCACAGGAAGAAAGTGTGTAGAGGCAGAGAACTGAGACAGTATTAACCCCCCTCGCCTAAAAAACTCTCAGCAAAATCCACTTTTGTCTCTGGATTTTCCTTGGGCTACACGATGAGATTCTGACATGAGAAAAGTAAATCTGTAGACTTGCTCTGGAGTTTCAAACTCTTTCTAAAAATCAGTTCATGCTTAGCTCACATAGTTGTGGAATTATTCTTACTTACCCAAAAAACCTACCCCTAATTGGGTATTGGTAAAGAATGGTGTCCTCGCCCTGCTAGTGTGGCTCAGTGGTTGAGCTTCAACCCATGAACCAAGAGGTCATTGGTTCAGTTTCAGGGTACATACCCAGGTCCGGGCTCCAATCCCAGTACGGGGCATGCAGGAGGCAGCGGACCAATGTTTCTATCTCTCTATCCCTCTCCCTTCCTCTCTCTCAAAAAAAATCAATAAAAAATATATTTTAAAAAAAGAATGGTGTCCTCAAAAGCTTAAAATTCTGAAGCCAAAAGTAGAGAAATTAAGAATGCCAATGGGCTAATAATAGTTGATGTAGTCTTACTAGTGTGTGCTGTGCAGATGTGAGCACTGAGAGAAACACAATTGTGCACTTGCAAACATTCTTTTTCTTTAAAAATAGAAAATTGTGGTGTGCTAATACTGAGAATTAACTGAAATTTTCTTTTGAATAACTTCAGGAACATAAATTTGAACTTTTCAGCTTACAATTAACTCAGCCACAGAGAATGGGATATACAAGGAGAGCTGAATGTGTTGAATTGGAAAAGAACAATCTTATAAACACTGGCACAAGAACTTATGTTTTTCTATTTTAATTTGCAGTTTGTGAAGTGTTGATACAATTTTCTACATTTTACATAATTTGACTATAAGTGTCTTCTTTCAAAGGGACTTTACGTATATTGGAATTTATTGGGCAAATGTGTATCCAGAAGCAAATGGTAATTCATACTTATTGGCTTCCAGAGAGGGGTTGTGCTGGTTCATTCAGGCAACTGGAATTCTGTCCACCAGAAAGCTAATCAGCAAGATGGCTAGTTACATTTATGAGTATTTCTTTTAGAGGCGTTTAGTTTCAATCCCACAGATGGTAGCTGTAGTCCATTAGTTTCTGAGCCAAGCTTTTCCATGTCCTATTGTACTTAGCAAGATTGCTATTGCACCAACACAATTATTCCAAATTCAGTGAGACTCAGCAGGGCTGAAACAAAGCTATGTCATAACAATTTAATCCCAGCTCACCTTCCCCTTTACTGGATAAACAATCAAACACCTGCTGAATTCTGCTCCACATAATGAGAACATCTGAGCAACAAAGATCAAAGAACACTGACATTTGATCTTATAGCCAATACACTAGAACCCCCTTTTAGGAAAGATTTTTTATTACATGGTTTCAGATAGCTCTTCTTTGGATCAAATCATGCTGCCCACAATAAACAATACCAAGAAATTCTGATCCGACATGGTTAATTTGTAAGGCCTACACTTTATCATCATCATTGATAGGTGCTTCATTCTATCAGCATTAATCTTCATTTGAATGACATGAGAAATGATCATTTAAGATTTAGAGGTACAAGAGAATTGTGTTTTCTGGTTTTTTATTCATGCTTTAAACAAGGCGTAAAAAAAAAAATCAAGATGAGAGGATATTAAGTATGTTTATCTTCTTAGTTACACTAGAATCCCCACTTTCGGGAACAAGCAAAATACTCTGAGTTTCAAAAATGTCCAAAACATAAGTTTTCTGGTGTAATTTACAAAAGACACTTTCACTATCCTTTCTGTGAATTTTTTCTTCATACTTTAATATTAAACAAATAAATATGACGATAATGACAAAGCTTTCTTTCAGAGTTTTATTGTAACTATTGAATACATTTCCTACACTTAGGTATTACCTCCTTCTCTTGGCCTTTTTTTTTTTAATTGTACACAACAGAATGTACGTCCCCTACCTTCTCCCACCGTGCCCACATACCTTGTGAACCTGCACATTCTTCACAAATCCTCTCTCGAGTGAAAATGAACGAGGGCTTTCTCCTCCAGTTCTCCATGTCAAGGTCTCATTGCAGGAGCTTTCCCAGGTCCCCTCCTCTTGCATAATACCTTATATATGAAGTAGTAAAAAGGGGGCAGCTGGGTCTCTATGCATCTGTTTGTGGGATCGCCTATCTTAGAAAACTTTAAGAAGACAAACACTGAACAACAGTCATTCTGCGCCATGTGTGACTGACTGGAGCCTTTGGGTCTCATGGTGTTTTTATGTTGATGGTTGTGTGGACAGAAGCCTCTGTGACATGTAGGTCCATGTGAATGCTGCAGTGTGCATGAATAGAGCACAGGTTATAACCAACTCCACAGGGCATCCAAAGCTGTTCATTGTATTGGAAGTGTTGTTACATTAATTCTGTTTAGGTGACAATAAGGAACAAAAGACTAGTTTTCAACAAGAGTACTTGGTGGCAGCCAAGAAAAACATAATTAGCCATTCCTATTCCCTATAGAACAGAAATTCTTGTATTTGAAAGTAACACTAAGACAAAAGTATCCCAGCATCCTCTTGGCATGAATAACTTCATTTCTCATTTAGCTAACGTGTTCCACTAACCAGCAAAAGGGAAGCATATTCTAAGCCTGAATCTTCTTCATACTAGAGGGAACAGAATTAGCTGGATTTTGAATTAACAGGTGCTTTACCTCATTTGGGATTATGTTTGAGGACCTGGGAAAGCTCTTGTGATTTTACATGTAAATTCAGGATGGGGATATATACCGGATGCTAAACTCCTGCTTACCTAAGAATTTACAATGTTTAGAAAAGATGACTTTATTTTATCTAGAGCTTAAACTTTAAATTTACATTATTTGAGAGGTGATGCTTGTATTTGTTTCCTACATCAAATCATTCTGAAATCATGATTTCATACACTAGGATGAAGGACGATATGTTTGCAAGGACAAAGAGATCTGAAACAACAGAAGGTCAAATATAATAGAAGTTTAATTATCGCTGACCTAATAATTGGAAGTGAGAAGTTCGGGTTGGTGGGGTGGCTCTGCTCCATTACGTTATTCCAAGATCCAGGTTCCTAACATGTTGTTTTCAATCATCTTGTTCATGATTGGAGCTTCCAGTGCCCACTCAGAGGAGCAGAAACCAAGAGCAATTAACATCCTTTAGGTTGATGATTTGGAAGTGGCAGCCATCACTTCATCTCATCTTCTGTTAGTGAGAATTCGGTCACATGGCCACATCTAGTGGCAAGGAAGGATGGGAAACAGTCTGTGGCTGTCCCCATCCAAGTCTGTGCTTCTGGAGAGCCCATATCCATGTGCTTTCAAAGCCCCACCCAGTCTTTGCATCCAGCACAAAGACACGCAGCACCTTAGCCATAGGAAGCAGAGATAGCTCCTGTATTTTGGTGACCTGTAAACAAAAAGTCAAGTTATCTGGCTCTGTCCATGTACCCCCAATATGTAGTGCTGGTGTAGGAATAGGACAACTACAACAAAATCTCCCATTCAGAAAAGAAATCATGGGAAACACAGCAGTCCTTGGTCCATGCCAATGACCCTGCTCCTCAGGAATGTCAGACACACCCTTCCCTCCCAGGGGACTTGTCCCCATGGGCAGACTCTGGGCCTGCCACCTCCAGTTTCCTCTCTGCTTGTGTACTGTAGACGCACTCAAGTGGGGGCTATCTTCCAGACAGGGATTTCTCTCATCACTAAATGGTCGGATTTGGTCAGACTATAGGAACTTTTGCAGAGTTTAATTTTAGGTCATTGTACCAGAGCATCTAACACAGTCCCAATGCTGAACCAGATAGCTGTCTTTGTAATACAAGAAAGAACGGTCTTTGTTGGGCTTTGACTTTATTTGTGAAATTTCAATTTTTGAGCAATGATGGGTTGGAAATTCGGTGGATAAGGAAAATCATTTCATTAAATGTATTGATCTTAAGTCATCCAAATGGGATGAGAGGTCTGCAGTTGAACTCTGCCAATGTTTGGGAGCCCTTCATGTTGTCTTTGTAGAGTCAAAACAGAATGAAAGTCTTTCAGCCTGAAGATACAGGACAGCAGTTTTCCTGATAGTCAAGTCATCAACCTTGTCAGGCTACAGTGTGTGCGTTTGTAGGGGGAGGAGGGGCAGGCTGCCACTGGGAATGCCTCAAGAGCATTTGCACTGCCTGCCAATATCTCATATTGAAATAGTAATAGCACTACATACCTAATCCACCACTTGTATCTCACTTCCTCTTCTGCCCGCACATGAAACATATTCCTATGAGAAAACCAAATCTAGAAAAGGAGGCAATGATGATACACAATGATCTCCCACTGAACACGACATATGTGTTGTTAATAATAATCACTATTATTCTATGAGACATGTATGTACTACTCATTATGTGCTGGGTATTATTCTATGCACTTTATGGATATTAAGTCATTAACCTTTACAACAGTCTTATGAATTAGGTACTATAATAAATGCCAATTTTAGAGATGAGGAAACTAAGGCAAAAACCACTAACATACCCAAGGTCACATAGCTAGTAAAAAGCAAATATGAAAATTATGCTCCTTGTTTGAAGGACCTGATGATGAGACAGATGTAATGAGTGACAAGTTTTTTGGCGTTAATAAAGGGAGAAGAGAGAGCTCAGTAAACTCACCCATATAACTTGCACCGTGTATGTCACTAAACTACTCCTTGTGACTGACATCCACCACTTGTATCTCTCCTCCTCTAAAAACATGAAAATTTTTCTCTGTGAATTTGTTTAGGTGAGGAATCTGTGATAATGATGCAGGAAATGATGAGTGAGGTGGGAGGATAAGATTTGCCTAAAAGCAGTCCAAAGGAAGTGATCCCACTTCACGCAGGGCTCATCCCTTCCCTTCCTTATCTCCACATGGATGGACATGTAGGAAACCCTGGGTATAGAATCATCCCTTGCTTAGCCTAGGCCAGTGGTCGGCAAACTCATTAGTCAACAGAGCCAAATATCAACAGTAAAACGATTGAAATTTCTTTTGAGAGCCAAATTTTTTAAACTTAAACTTCTTCTAACGCCACTTCTTCAAAATAGACTTGCCCAGGCCGTGGCATTTTGTGGAAGAGCCACACTCAAGGGGCCAAAGAGCCACATGTGGCTCACGAGCCTCAGTTTTCCGACCACGGGCCTAGGCCAATTAAGTGCTATTATTTTAGACCTTCTAAGACTTTGAAATAGTTATATTATAATGTTTGCTGTTCTCAGAATATGCAACCTTCTAACTGGTGTACCTAGATCTTTTTAATGCAGTGGGTTCCTTTAAAGTTGTACAACTCAAGTCCTCTTTGCCTAATAATTTCATTTCTGAAATTCTTTTTCTCACTTACTTACTGGTCTTCAACTGACAGTGGATCTTAATGTTTATAACTTTAAGTTGACCTTCCTACCCTCTCTTCCCAATGTCTTTCCTGGTTCATAATTTGCAGATCAGCGATGAGTGAGGGCTATGCTTCTGAAGAGCCTTATTCTGAAGCCTGTGGAGTAATTTCAAATAAATGCTTTTTTTATTGAGGTTTAAAAAAATAAATAGTTATATTATACGAGTACTTTTCTGTAATGGCATTTAATGTGATTTTACCTGTAAGGTCAAAAAGATTCTCATACTGATCGGTGCTATAATTATTCACCCTGACAAACATTTTTTAACAAAAGCCACATGTAAATTCTATTCAGCCACAAGGTTTGTATCGTCCTCTCCCACTCTCCCAGTTACTGCACCTCCTCCCTGACAGCCTTCCTCATCTCCCAGGCCATGTGCCTGCCATATGACCCCATTCCGAGCTTCCACATGGAATGGAGTTTTAAGGAAAAAAAATGAAGAAGGCTGGTGGCATTTCTTTCTGATGTTACTAATTTCTCCTTCCTTTCATTGGTTTGCCAATCCCAGACTGCAGATCCTCTTTGAACTAGGACTTTCAAGCCCTAATTACAATTGCACATCTGTAACTGGCATGCTCCTCACATCCTCTTCTGAGGATTCTATACAGAGGTGGGGACCTGCTGCCCCTGAAGTAAGCAGACAGCAATGCTCCCAGCAGAAAAGCTTCAGAAACCAGGGTGATGGGGAAAGGAAAGCAGCACATGGCTTGAAACATGAAAGGGCAGGGCAGTATTTTGTGAGAGAGAAGAGCAGACAATGTGGAAATCAAGAAATACCATGAAAATCACAGACAACTGGCTATGAAGAAATGAAGGGGGAAATGCGGGGCTAAAAATGAAGCAAGGTAGTCTTCCTTTTATTCGAGTATGTGAGGATCTGAAGCCAGTAGAATATGCTGGCAGTCATTAGCACGGCAAGTGCGTGTACAAAGAAACACATGAACCATCATCCTAGATGGAGTGACGGGCGCTAAGGACACTGGCGGTCCCTTCCTAATGGCTACGGGGCAGGAGCTAATGGGCAGGAAGGTCAAGCTCACCTTCTCAGCCTCACCTTCCACATACCCTCTGCTGCCTTGTCACATCCCAACTGAGTTCCGTGTATTCGGTATTGTACATATTGTTAAAATGAAAATTAAAACTGTCATACTTGGGTGGCTGGGGCCCATTTATAATTTATCATGTTCCTTTAGAGTTAAGAAGAACAACCAGGGAGATGCAGCTTAGCTCTCTCGAACTCTCCGCTGCATAAAGCATGCTTGGGCCTCGCAGGACAGATATACTGCACTCAGTTAGCATATTTATTTCTCCCCTTATGGAACTTTTTCTTATCCCTGGTATGCTTAGCTTTAAATATATTCAGGGGCTATAAATATTACATGGAGTTTTGAGATAGGAAAAATCACTTTTTCATCACTGATTTACTGATATGCTACAGAACAAGTTTAGTATCTATATTTACATGATAAGAATTTTCCGTTAATACACTGTTTCTAGCTATCCATGGCAGTGCTGTGATTACATGTCGATCCTTGAGTGCACAGGGAGGGGAGAAGGCAGCAATTCAGAATGATCCCGGTTTGTGTCCATGATTGCTTGGTAAAGGGAGGTTGGGTTGTGGAGGCAGGAAGAGATGAGGGTGTCCAGGGATACATTTGATGAGTACGTTTTAATGAGGTAGTGAAGCCTGGTGCCCAATTCCTTTTCCTTCTGATATTAGAATCATGTGCATCATGTATGTTCAAAACCCCATGTTGTTTCCATATGGATAAAAACAACAGCAACCATTTATTACTTAATTTGTTACAGGCATTGTTCATTCTATCTTACTAGTATGTATCCTTATCACAACCTGGTGGCTATTTTTCTTCTGTATATATGAGGAAACTGAAGCAGAGACATTGCATAATTTGCTAAAAATCACACAACTAGCAAATGCAAAGAGCTACATGGCTTTGAAACCCTTGCCTTCACCTCTGCCTCGTCTGCTTCCCATTTGGAAAAGAGCAAACTTGCCATGTTATACAGAAGGGCCCCCGGTGGCTCCGTCCCGAGCAGCCCCCTCCACGCTCCTCCCTGTGCTCCCCTGTCCTAGGTGCTCTTCCCCGTGCCTTGGAGCAGATCTGAACATAATGCTAGTGCCCTGCGTTGGGTCCTCAGCCAAGGGAATCGACTCAGCAACATCCAATGCTTTCTAAATCTTCATTTTTCCAACAATGGTCCTAGAACATTTTGACAGGCAAGGGTGGCAGGCCTTAGAGATGATCTAATTGATCTCAAACATCTAATATAGCTGTTAATTCCAGCCAGTCACACACCACCTATGTGATTTCGGCCAGACCTACCCACCACTTTTAGGATTATGTATTACATCATTTAAATAAACTCTTGTATAATGCATTTTTTTATCAAAGGAATTTTTACATCAGTACTATAAATGGAAAACCAGTATCACTTTCCATAAGTTGGCATAAAAAAATACCATATGATTTCACTCCTATGTGGAATATAAAACTAAAACAGAACAAATGAACAAACAAACCAAACCAAACTCATAGAGGCAGACGACAATTCGGTGGTTACCAGAGGGAGGAAGTGGAGAGAAGATGAAACGGGTAAAGGGGGTCAATTGTGTGGTGATGGATGGAAACTAGACTTTGGGTGGTGAGAACAATGTGGTATATACAGATTTTGAATTTTAATGTTGCACCCCTGAAACTCATATAATGTTGTAAACCAACATTAACTCAATAAATAAAATTACCCACACAACAATAAAAATACAGACAAGACAAAGTAACATTATTAAATTCTAGTCTAATACTGTATTGCCAAAACTCTTTGAAACTGATAACAGGCTTTTCTTGTGGTGCATGTTAGAAATTGTTTGAGAGATATTAATGACATTGTAGCATCAAACTGAGGCTTTTCTCCTTGAATAAACAGAAGGATTAAAAAAGGAATTAGAAGGAAATAAATCTTTCCCCAGGTGGTTCAATGTTATTTAATGCCATGTCTGTGCATCACTTATAGTCATCTCTAGAATAACTGCTAGTTTGTAGTCATCACTTGGAAAACTGGTCTTGTCTATTCCCCTATGTCTTGCCTTAAAAGAAACTAAGATCCAGAAAGGTGAGATCATTTTTCATGCTCACACCCCTGGTACCTGGCATTTAGTAGATGCTCAATGAATGAATAAATGAGCTATTTGGACATATTTGGACTTGAGAATCAAATGTGGATTCTAATTCTGTCACTACTGCTTACTGCCAATATGAAGTGCCAACCAAATCCAGATGGTCTCTTGACTCCCAGCAGTGTCCTTGCTAATCCTGCATTCTGCCTCACAAGTTCAAGATGACACATAAATGATAGTTAAAAGAGCCAGATGCAGATTCTGAAGCAGGTCCAAAGTTCCACAAGGCAAAACCTAGCATGGAGTTGGGAAACCAAGATGTATTAAATAAGTAACAGAGCATGAACGTTTGGATGAACAGGAATCACATTCTTCAGTCTTAATTCAGAAGAATTCAATTCAATTCAACTTCAGTTTATTGAGCACCTTCTATATTTACTCACATGGAGCAGATTCAAAGTTAAATTCATGTTAAATTACCTAGAAGATGAAGTGGTCTACAGAAGCCTACTCTGCCTTCTTCACACTTTTTTTCCGCTTTGTCCCTCACACCGTTGGGAAGAGTTTTAAATTCTCTGCCCTTCACAGACTTTTACCTGCTTCAATGCCCCCACCCACACTTGCCCAAGAGTGGCTGCCATTAAGCTGTTATGTTCATGCGTGCACAGTGGCCTGGCTGTTCAACATCACAGCTCAGGGAGAGTGGTAAACAGAACGCTGCCTCAGTCACTGCAGCAAGGAGAAAAGAAGTGCTTCTGAAAGAAGAGTGGGCAGAAGATCCGGGCAACAGGGCCAAGATGGTCCTGAGGGACTAAACTGTGACGCTCCTGATAGGTACACCCTCCCCTGCATCTTCAGTGGGGTCACAGCCTGGCTCTGCCTCCCAGCAGCGGAGCATGAGGAGGTGTGTCTATCCTTACTCTGCACGTTTACCAGAATCGCCACATAGATGGGTTTGGTTCAAAGGACTGTGAAGTGTGGTGTTTTCATGCAAAGGGGGTTAGGAAGGAATGCTGGAAAAAAATGTGAAAGTATTTATAAGATGCTGCTAAAGGGTTACCTGCTCATGCCCACCCGGTTTCTATTTCTGGCTTCTGCTTTTAAGTTTTACCTGACCTCTGCCAATGTTGAGACCTTCTGCCCTCCCCAACATTCCATCATGGAAGCAGCAGCTGCTCTAACCTCAGTTACAGACATGGTCATATTAACCCACATACCTTTTGCTTCTAACGATGCGAAAACCGTGTCAGTCATCTTTCTTGGAGAACAAAGGAAATCTAAAGAGTGAATTTGTGAGGATAGTAATTTTTGAAGGTCAATAGTTGAAGGCAGTGTGACCCTCGCTTTACGAAATCAGTGACTATCCTGTCCCCTTTACTGAAACTCTGCCCTGGATTATAACAGCACCTCAATAAATGAGTGCATTTGGACATATAATGGGCTTACAAATCAGATGCGGATGTTTACTCTGTTACTGCCACTTACTGTGCTGGGACTTTAGGCAAGGTACCCAGCTCTCTGAGCCTCCATTTTCCTATCTGTAAAATGCTGGTGCTATTTTTTAAGATTAGGGATAAAGTACATAGAGCATCTAGCACAGTACCTGGCCCACAGGAGGAATTTAATAAATGGTACCTAAGTGCCTCTGTGCTGGGTGCTTATTGTTTGGGCATATTGAGGAAGTCTAAAAATACCTATTTCCTCAAAGATTCAACTATCTTTTTAGTCATCCGTGCCACCAATAGGACACAGCGTAGGGTGCCAAAGGAGACATAAGCAGTGGGGAATGGGAAAAGTGGGAGAGATGAAACAGGAATAAAAAGAATCAAATAAAAAAGACAGACAAAGAAGGGAAGTCGAGTGGGGAAGCAGAGCGATGCACCAACAATACCTGCCTCCCTCCAGCAATGCCTGCCTTGTTAGCACTTGGGACAGAGGCATTTATTTACCTATCTCCTTTCTCCTTTCTTAGAGCAGACGACAGGAGGGACAGACTTGAGGATTTTGAATCCTCACCTGGAAAAAGTCTTTTTTCCTGCTACTATTCTGTGTTTCACTCTTTTGTTTGAACAATGTACTATTTGTTTACTACATCAGTTTAGCAGATAGTTACAGAGCAAAAACAAGTCTAAAGCCCAATGGTTGGCAGGTCAGCAATGAGATGCTAACGTTTTACTCTAGGACTGCAGAGGATCCTGTCTGTGTGACATCCATAGGTATGTCTTTCTCATCACTTTAACAACAACAACAAAAAAATAGGTGTCTTTCTCATAAGCAATGGCAACTTCCTAGTATCCAGGAGTTTTATAAAGTCAGCATACTGTTACTTTTGTACTTTGAAACTGTAAATGGAATATGGGAGAAGGAAAGGAGAATTGAGAATTGTTTTCATTAAGGGAGAAAATATCTTTTCCAGATAACTTATTCAAGAAGAGATTATTCTCAGATTTCTACTTTAGAAACTGCCATTATCCAGAAAGTCATTGAAGTGAGATAGCTATGATGCATTATGTTGTCATACCCACATATCCATTTAGGGAAAAAAATACTTTGGTAATAGTTCCTCAGCAGAATATATTATGTTCTCTGAATGAATAAAATTGAGAAGGCAAAATATTGAAGAATGATGTGCTCTCCAAAAGTAATTCTTCATAAAAACACCAGGACTTTTGGGCACTCCATAAATATCATTTTTGTAACTATTTTAATTAAAAGAACCAAAATGAGGCCAGAGAGATGTAGAGCCCAGTATGAAAAATGCCCTCCCCCCCCCCCCCGCCTTACTCCATGAAAATGTCCAGGGTGATTCTAACTACTTGGATTATGCAAATGAAATGAGGAATTTTTACAGTGACCTCCTCTTGAACTAAACAAGGCTTTTAAATTGCCATAAATTCCTTGAATTGTATTCTCAAGTGAGTCAGTGCCAAAACCATAAAATAAGGGAAGCACATCACAGCAGGCAACAACCAAACAAACCAACTGGCTTCTTCTAGGGAGCTGAAGGATTTCAAGTTAATGCCAATTCAATTCAATACAACAATTATTGTGACCTTTGTGTAAGGAGTGTCATGAGAGATATTTGTCCTTAGAATGTTATAATCTCACTAGAGGCCCGGTGCACGAATTCATGCACCAGTAGGGTCCCTCAGCCTGGCCTGTGGGATCGGGCCAAAACCAGCTCTCCAACACTTTTCGAGGGGTCCCAGATTGCAAGAGGATGCAGGCCAGGCCAAGGGAACCCACCGGTGCAGGATCAGGGCCAGAGAGGCATGCGGGAGGGCTCCAGGGTGTGTCTGGCCTGACTCGCTCAGTTCCAATTTGCCAGACCCCAGCAGCAAGCTAATCTACCAGTCAGAACATCTGCCCCCTGGTGGTCAATGCACACTATAGTGACTGCCCGACTGTCTGCCCTCTGGTGATCAGTGCACACCATAGCAACCGGTTGACTGGCCGACTGTCTGCCCCCTGGTGGTCAGTGCACATCATAGCGAGCAGTTGAGTGGCCTTAGCATATTAGCATATTATGCTTTGATTCGTTGAACGGCTGACTGGACGACTGGACACTTAGCATATTAGGCTTTTATTATATAGGATTGCCAGACAACTACTCTAGCAATCATAATACAAGCCTGAAGTCATTCGTTCATGCATGCATGCATGCATTCATTCTTTCAGCCAATATGCTTTGAGCACCTACTGTGTGTCAGTCTCTATTCTACATGCTGGAGATTAGGCATAAAACAAATCCTTGCCTTCCTGGCATGGGATTCTAACATATGATATTTTGGAATAATGAGTGATATGGAGAAAAACAAAGCAGAGAATAGGAATATGATGTTGGCTCTAATGATACGTAGGTGTCCAGGGGAAGTCTTCATGGAGAAGGTGGCATTTGAATAAAGATATGAAGGAGATTGTTGGGACACCTGGGGACGATCATTCTAGCAGGGGCAGAGCAGGTCAAAGTAAAGAGTCCGAGAGGAAGGTGGATGCTCCGAGTGCTCAGCATGAGCAAGGAGCAGTGGGAGAACGTGAGAGCAGGTGCGGCTGGCCAGCATCTGCCCCACCTGCTCCAGCTCAGGTTCCATGGATTATTGGTGTCCGTTACCTCATTAACAGCACCCTGCTGCTTCTCTCTGCCCTTAGCATCCTATCCATTTTTTGGTTGCTCCCTGCCTGAGGAGTGCCGTGGTCATCATTCCTTCCCCTGACTGGGGCACCACCCCTCCCCCCCAGATCACCTATCTCTTTTGTGGTTTAACTTTTCTGCCACCTGAAAAAAAAAATCAAATGAATGAGAGAGGTTTTCTCTCAGGTTAGCACCTGGGTCACAGTCTGATGTAGACTCTGTCGCGCTGTGGATGAGGGAGGAATGGCAGGTATGTAGGGAACATGTGCAGCCACTGTACAGGAAGGATGGCTGCAGACAGCAGGCCACTGCAGCCTATAAGCTCCACAGGGGCTCTGAAGAGGGAGCTCATGGTGTTTTCTCTGCCTTTACCTCTTCACCAGTTTTGGTTTTCCTGCCTCTCACACCCCTCCCATCCTGCTTCCCCACTCTAGCAGTCACATACCATACCGGAAACAGTATGTCACCAAGTTCACATGTGGATGTGACTCCCTCCCCTCGGCCTCTCCCCATGGGCATTCTGACCTTTGTCACCCAGTGCAGACTGGATGTTCACCTGGACAGCAAGCACAGATGTCAGAGTGCTAATCTATGACAGTGATGTGAGCTTAAGGGGACCGGAACACACACAAAAATTCAGGATGCTGCAGGAAAGGCCAGAGACTGACAGGGGCCAGCAAGAAAGGGGACTGCATCCAGGGCATATGAAGGAGACCTCCCCTGATCCCTCCCAGACCCGGCAAAGAAGCTGTGGTTTCCTACAGCCCTGGCTGCACATTTAGAATCACCGGAGGAGCTTTCACAAACTAATGCTCAGTCCCCCATTAAATGAGAATCTGAGGCAAAGCCCAGGCAGGTATTTCCTTAATGACTCCACTGTGCAGTGGGGCTGAGGACCGCTGAGCCGGAATCGGAGCTGCAGCACAGGCCTTGCAGGCAGCTGTATGCAAAAGACTCTGGCTGCCTGCCTGGGACAGACTCCCTCTGGGCCTCTCTCCCACTCCCAGGCCTCCCAAACTGGGCTCCAACCGATGCTCTCAAGAGGAAAGAGATGGCTAAGTGAGACAATGTCTGTGTAAGATCCTTGCTTCAGACCTTAGCCGCAGCCAGCAGTGCAGCCTTGGGCAAGTTACTCAGCCTCTCCTGGCCTCAATTCCTTTGTGCAGACAGATGGTCATCACAATGCCCACCTGGTGGGGTTGTTATGATTACAGATAGCCTAGGTCCGTGGTCGGCAAACTGGGCTCGCGAGCCACATGCGGCTCTTTGGCCCCTTGAGTGTGGCTCTTCCACAAAATACCGCGGCCTGGGCGAGTCTATTTTGAAGAAGTGGCATTAGAAGAAGTTTAAGTTTAAAAAATGTGGCTCTCAAAAGAAATTTCAATCGTTGTACTGTTGATATGTGGCTCTGTTGACTAATGAGTTTGCCGACCACTGGCCTAGGTGTAAAGCTCCTCACGCAGTGCCTGACACAACTGGTGGCTGCTATTCACTGTCCACACTGCATGGCGTGTGGGCGTGTGCACGTCTCCACCCAGCTTTGGGCTTCAGGGTTTGCCCGCTTCTTGACTCATTGCATCTTCCAACTTGAATTTTTACCTTCTCTCTCCTTTTTTCTTCTTCTTCTCTGTCCCTCCTCACTCTGTCTCACTCACACACACACCCATACGTGCTCCCACAGAGATGTCTCCATGGTATCTCTCACATCCCAGTCTGTTCCTTCTGCCTGGCGTGGCTCTCTCTGTCCTTCCTCCAGCCTGTGCTTCCTCAAGATCCACCTCATGATCACCCCCCGGAAGCCTTCCCTGAACACCTCCCCACCCACCATGCCCCAAACAGAGGTGTCTCCCCTGTGCTGCTGACACATCCTGTATCCGCCCTTCCCCCCATTAGAATTGAGCTCCTCAAAGTGCTTTATTATCTTATGGTTTTGGTGCTTAAAATAGTGTCCAGTATATAAAAAGTACTCAATCAATATTGACTAATGACATGAATGCTCTAAAATATCTTTCCCAGAGGCTTATGAAATCACCCACTTTCCTCTTCCCAGCCTGCAATGTCTACCAATGAAATCATTTCCTTGGGTTAAATAAAAACAGCACCACATGGCCAGAAATCTAGTTAAAATGCAACTGTGCTCTTACACACTCTGAAATATGACAGTACATATGAGCAAGGACCCCCTCTGCAGACAGCCTCGTCCCCTCCCTTTGCCTCAGTGTCTGCAGATGAACAGTGGGGTCATGGGCTGGAGACGCTCCTGGGTTCCCTCCAATTCCAGAACCCCGAGGGTTTAGGCTCAGATCCTGGGGAGGTTCAGAGAAGCTGACTCCGGGGGAGCAAGATGAAAGAATAGACAGGGCAGTGGGCACCAGGCCCCTGGCCGTGCCCTGATGGACAGAGACGGGATGGAAATGATAGTATCTGTGTGGGAAGAATAATCCAGAAAGGGCAGGTCTAGATGCAGAGCCCAGAGGAACCTGGATGGGGGTGGGGTGAGAAACAAGGGGGTAAAAATGGAGTACATAGGGTGAGGATGAGGCTCTCTCAGAAGCAAACACAATGAAAGGGCCGGGAGGAGAGAGATGAAATTTGAAGATTGGTTGCAAATTAGGTTGACAAAGGCTAATGTGGATAAGAGAACGAGGGAGACAAAACAGTGAAAATGTAATGCAAGGTACAGTCTTCTTAGCCCTGAAAATCTCCCCAAACAAAGTCAAAATTCATGTCCTCCAAATTTAGAATGACCTAAAGGAGAGCCTGGGTCTCAGGTGGCGAAGGGGACAGGAGCCCACGGGTCCAGCAGTTGGTGCTTCAGAACTAGCAGCCCCAGCCTTGGTTCACAGCAGGTACACAGGCATGCTCTGGTGCAGACCTTATTTAATATTTACTGAGCCCGTAACTATTTATGAGTCTGTTTTTTCTCCTCAGACCTGGCCAAAAATCTTGTTTAAATTGGGTCAGGCCGTCTCCATTGCTTCAGGCCATAACACTACTCTGTTTCCTGGTGCTCTTGTATCATAGGTGGACAGCGATGGAAATCTCTGTTTGTGACCACTAACACATTCTTGGAAAATGCCTGCCCTGCTGGTATTTGGCTGAGTATTGAATAGCTGTCTTTCTAACTACCTTGGCTAGCTGGCTGCTATGTGAATAAGAGGGAGATTTTTATTCATTTCCAGCATTTACATGGCATAAAAAGATATGACAAACTTAACAGCAAATACTGTATATAAACTGGTATCAAAAACTATTGTGTGTTGGGTGTCTGAAAACACAATCACATTTGCCAGAAAATTTTAATTCATTGTAGGGGCAAGGGATAAAATGAAGGGTATTGTTTTTCAAAGTTTTACCAATATTCATAAAAATCATACAAGTGTACTAGTGGTAAATCAACTGTCTTTACCATACCATACACGTAGGTAGTTGGTTATTGGATGGTCCTTATTTTTCTTACTTTGTCTCTTTCAGCACCAGTTGGTGGACAAGAGTTTGAGAACCACTATACTGGGATATATGTTATGAGAATATTAAAAAATGTGAATAATTTATATGCAAAAGGAAATTTAAAATAAAGGGTGCAAATAAAGATTCAAAATACTTATAAATTAAAATATAAAAGTTAAGCTGAAGGGGAAAACACACTAAGAAGTAATGGGAGAGGAATTTCCCAGTGGGAGCCGCACCAAGTCACGCCCCTTGGCATTGTGAAAGGGCACATTGGAATACTGAATGCCCACGGGATTGAGGACAAAGCTGATGGTGAGCACTGGTGTGGAATTTTACTAGTCAGAAAGAGAAATAGAGAGGGGAAGATGGCAAAGAGTAATTTTGTGGAAGTGAAATTCATGGATTTTTATACATAAAAAGAAACTGAATTGAACAAAGATACTCGGTAGATAGCTGACTTCTTAGGCTTCAGAGCAAACTTTTAAATAAAATACATAAGCCTTTCAAAAGTCAGCTTCCTGAAAGATTTTTTAAATGATTTTTTAAATCTCAAATTCCCCTCCCCCTGTTTATAATCATCATGTACAAACTGGGTTCCCTAAGAAGTGTAAGTACATTTTCTCTATATACAACACACTCTTTTAAAAGCCGATAGTTTACATATTCTTAAGCCTGATAATTTTTTTTGTCAGAAGAAGGAAAATGCTTTATACTTTTTACTTTCTAAACTTATAGAAAAAAATCACTAACTTTTTAAAAGTTTATTTTTTGCAACACTTTAAAAATGAAACTCATCTGTGCTACTGCTTCCTATGTTATGAATGTTCTCCTCAAATATGGTCTACTGAAATTTCATCTACCTCCTTCTTCTTTTTGATAATCTATTTGGTAGGTATTTGCATTAGATTGCTCCTGAAATGAATGACAATTGGAACACTAAAATGATTTCCACCCCATTTCCAAAATTATACATGCAGCTCTGATGCATATGTAAAGCTATGGAGTCTATGAGGACGCCTGCTCAATTTTCCCTGTGAAACATTTGTGTGTTGAGGCAGATTTTTCCATGCATAGAAAATTTTAGATTTGCAATTACATAGGTAATTTTAAAAGTACATTTGGAAAATTTGGTCATAATGTTAAGCTCTTTATTCCTTGTGAAATGCTTTTAATAATGACTAAAGTTACTTTTCTCTCTCACTGCATAAAACTAACATAGTGCTTGCTGTCCAATAGAATATTTTAGGATGATGAAAATGCTCTAAGTATGTGCTATTTGATGTGAGATACTAGTCACACTGAGCACTTGAAATGTCATTAGTTCAACTGAGGGGCTAAATTCTTTTTTTTATTAATATATTTTTATTGATTTTAGAGAGAAAGGGAGAGGGAGAGAGAGAAACATCAATGATGAGAGAGGATCACTTATTGGCTGCCTCCTGCATTCCCCCTACCAGGGATTGAGCCCACAACCCGGGCATTTACCCTGACAGGAAATCTAACCATGACCTCCTGGTTCATAGGTCAACATTCAGACACTGGGCCATGCTGCCCGGGCTGAGGGGCTGAATTCTTAATTTTATTTATCATAATTACTTTACATTTAGATAGCCACATGTGGCTGGCGGCTATAATCCAACAGATATGAATCGTTGCCTCTGTACTTCATTCCATGGAGAACAAACCCATGCTTGTGTTTACATACACAGTGTGTGCACCTCTGTCTTCTCTTTAATGGAATGAGAGTGGTTTCAAATGTTCTTTGCAGCTCAAACTTGTCTGACTCTCCTCTCTGTCTAAAAATATTACACTCACTACACCCAGCTTTAATTCTGTCACAGCCTACATGTCAAATCTAATAATATGAACCTTTATTAGTACCAATGAGAATGGCCCTATGCACTTGAGTCTCATGCAAAATATTTGATAAATAATGTTAGCAGAACATTACACAAATGGCAGAAAATATTTTTCTTTCCTGAAACTGCCATTGCACAATTGCAGTTACATTCAAAGTCAACACTGGCAAATCCTCCTCCCAGAAGGCTCACCTGACTCTCCCTCCTCCCTTTCCAGCCACCAGGGAAGTCCCTTCCAGTGACACCACTGACCCCTAGGAGAGCAATTAGAACACATCATTTTTTTGGCATCCCTCCTTCTGCTTGATGTTATGATTCTGGTGCAGAGGCTTGTTTCAGTGGTCTTCGCGTCTCCAGCTCCTGCAGCGGTGCCTGGCCAATTGATGAGACCAATATACCAATGATGATAGTTAATATTTACCAAGGGCTGTCTATGCGCCAGACATTGTGCTAAGGGATTTCTAGTTTCGTTTGCCCTCACAGTCTAGGAGGCACATGCTATTACAATCTCTATTTACTAAGTGTATGATGAATGGGCAAGGAACAAGCCAGAGACTTGCCTTCTCCTTTTCCTGGAGTTAGCCTTGCCCATTACAGACAAAAAGAATTTATCAGCAGCCTTTTCTACAATGACAAGGCCTTAGCAGCAATTTTTCTTCATTGCAAAACATATGTGACTACCTAATATTTGTAGCAACTATGGGTTGAAAGAGCAAGGCTGAGGAGCTATAAGGAACCCAGATTCAGTTGCTGACATTCACACTGGACTGGAGCTAATTGCTTACTCCATTTTCCTGTACTTCTACTCTCGGCAGGTGTCTTGATCACCCTGTGGTGCTGCTCACGTCTTGGTTTAGTACTTTCAGTTAAATTGTACAAGGAAAATACAAGTTGTAAGGTCTACATGTTTTCTTTTTGTTGTTTTTTAATCTGCTGAGAAGTTTTATCATGTATACCTCATTGGCTTCCCAGTAAAGACCCCCTCCTAGAATGGAAGCTCCATGAGGCAGGAATTTGGTCTGGCTTGTTCATCTCCACATATATCTTCAGTCCTTAGAACAGTGCCTAACATATTATACACTAGGGGCCCAGTGCATGAATTCATGCACCTTGAAAGGAACTGTGGGCCAAGAGGCTGCTGTGGGCACAGTGGCGGGTCTCGGCTCATCCTCTGCACCCCCACCCAGCCCCTCCTGCTGCAGTCCCTGGTCCCTTGTCTGCCGGCAGCCCTGCTCCCACCACCACCACTTCCATGTGCTGGTGGGCAGCAGTGGCTGCTGCCCCGATTGCCCCTCAGGAGCAAGGGGAGGTGGAGAAACCCTCAGGGGTTATCAGGGCCAACACCGGGTGCCAGCAGTGGGAGCAAGCAGGGCCAGCTTTCTATATATATAAAAGCCTAAGTGACCTCCGCTGGCAGCAGGTGCAAACGCCGGGTGGGACCATGTTGCACGTGAGCCAAGAATTTTCAGTAACCACCAGAGGCTCACCCTGATGACAGCGACCGAAACCCTGCTTTGGTCTGGCGCCCCCGTTGACCTGCTCCACCATCCCGCCACGACCAACGCCCGCCATGTTTCGCGTGCGCCTCTGGTGGTCAGCGCACATCATAGCGACCAGTTGTTCGGTTGTTCCGCCATTTGGTCTGTTTGCATATTAGCCTTTTATTATATAGGATACTTGGTCACCATTTGTTAGATGAATGATGACCAAAGTTCAAACTATTTCTATGATTGCACTATGCTTCACTACCCTATTTGGAGAGAGTGAGGGAAGGAGGGGCAATTTTGCCTCTTTTTAAAAAATGGTTTCTTATTTATATAAAATATTCAGATCTATATATATAAAAGCCTAAGTGATCTCTGATAATTTGACTGGTAGCTATGACGTGCACGGACCACCAGGGGGTACACGCTCAATGCAGGAGCTGCTGAGCTGCAGTGACTTGGCAGCTGCACTCCTCGGGTGATACACATGGAACCCAAGAGGAGGGAGCCCAATGCCAGGGTGCATCACCCAAGAACCACCTTCTCATAATCCTGGACCCCTCTGGGGAGAGCCGGTTTCAGCCCAGTCCCCGCAGGCCAGGCCAAGGGACCCCACCTGCCGGAGGGATCCCACTCACTCCACAGACAACCTTCAAGCTGCGACACCATCCAGGTGCAGCTGGCTGGGGAGGGACAGTGGGAGGTTGGCTCCAGGGCATGTCCAGCCCGTCTCACCAGCCACCTTCTAATTAATTTCCTTTCAATGTGCATGAATTCGTGCACTGGGGCACTAGTATATATATAAAAAGATATGAACACACAATTTGATATGTTTAAAATTTCTTAAAATGTTAATTTTTAGCTATATTAAGATGTGATTATAGAACATTTCTAATGCCTAGCAGGATGTGTATCAGAATGACCTGAAAGAATTATTTAAAACTGCATAGGCTCACCCAGCCAGCATGGCTCAGTGGTTAAGCTTTGACCTATGAACCAGGAGGTCATGGTTCAATTCCCAGTCAGGGCATATCCCTGGGTTGTGGGCTGGATCCCCAGTATGGGGTGTGCAGGAGGCTGCCAATCAATGATTCTCTCTCATCATTGATATTTCTATCTCTCTCCCTCTCTCTTCCTCTCTGAAATCAATAAAAATATTTTTTAAATATTTTTAAAAACTACTTAGGCTCTGGTCTTACCCCAAGATATTCTAATTCAATAAGTCCAGTGTGGGGATTAAAAATGCTTATTTTTATAGAGTATCCTAGTTCATTTTAAAACTTTTTTATTTTCAAAAAAAACTTAATGGGTGCATTCATCAGGGTTCTCCAGAGAAATATAACCAATAGAGGTGTATATAGAGATATTTATAAGTAGATATATTATAAGGCATTGGCTCACACGATTATAAGAGCTGGTGAGTGCCAAATCTGTAGGCCAGGCCAGCAGGCTGGAAACTCCAGCAAAGGTTGATATTGCTGTTTTGAGAAAAATGCCATAATTTCTTCCTCTTCAGGAAGCATCAGTCTTTTCTCTTAAAGCCTTCAAATGATTGCATGAGGCCCACCCACATTATAGGGTAATCTGCTTTACTCAAAATCTACTGATTTCAATGCTAATCACACCTAAGAAAAAGTAGCTTCACAGCAACATCTAGACTGGTGTTGAAACAAACTGGGTACCATAGCCTAGCCAATTTTGACACATAAAATTAACCATCACAAAGAAGTATATCTTACATATCATAAAATGGACTCATGTAATGTATATAGTGAGGTGAGTTTTAAAATATATACTCCCTATACCTACTACCCCATTCAAGATACAGAACATTTCCTTTTTCCCCAGAAAGGTATCTCCTGAACCTCCTCTACAAGCAATGATTCTTCTATCATTTGAGTCAGATTTGTCTGTGCTAGCCTTTTTCATAATTTGAGTCATTTAATATGTTCTATTTGTGCCTGCCTTCTTTATCTTTTTTACAGTGGTAAAATGTACATAACATGAAATTTACTACTTTTACTATTTTTAATTGTACAGTTCTGTGGCATTAAGTACATTCACATTGTTGTGGAACCATCACCACCAACCATCTCTAGAACTTCTTCATCTTCCTCAATTGAAACTCTACCAACTAAACACTATCTAATGGTTCTTCCCTCTCCCGAGTCCCTGACACCTACCTTTCTACTTCTTGTCTCTGTGAGTTTGACTACTCTAGGTACTTTGTAAAAGTGGAATCATGCAATATTTGTCATCCATTTTATAGTGTGTGTTTGAATTTTCTTCTTTTTTAAGTCTGAATGATATTCCTTTGTCCTTATATATCCCAGTTTACAATCCATTTATTCATAGATGTACAACTGTGTGCCTGGCTTCTATTGCTTACCATAATGCTTTGAGATTCACCCATTTAGTTGCATATATCAGTAGTTGTTTCACCAGGTAATTTTGATGATTCTTAAACTCTTCTAACCAAATGAACGCTGGAATATGTTTTGTTTTCTTTTCTTTTTTCCTTCTCTGGTTTATTATTAACCAGTTGGTTTATTATGTGTCTGTCTGTGGTAAGAAATTTCTATCACTCGTGGGCATATTTCACGACAAGGACAAGGAATGGGACATGGTACTAATTTACAGTTGTATGGCGCTGACTAGTGACAGCACTTATTTTTGTGCCTTGTGTCATGTAATCCTCTTAATAACCCTTTGATATATCATTATCCCCACCTTACCCAAGAGAAAGCCTAGGCCACGCAGGATTAAATAGTGATGTGTCCAAGGTCACACACTTGGCAAGTGGCAGAACTGTCATATTATCCCAATTCTTCTGAGCCAGGTTCAGTGCTCACAGCTGCCTATGCATTTATTTGAAGGGCACAAGGAAGGCTTCCATCACAGAAAATAACTCCCCCGCCAGCCCATCTGAAATTCCTGGCATAAATTGACATCTTTGAGTCCTGAGAGTGCTGCAATCCACGAGAAATTCTGTTTAAGATAGAATGCCCTCAGGATGAGCTGCAGTTGCACCAAGTTCATTCAGTGGGAATCGGTTCATAATAATAAAACAATGGCCATTCATTGATCCTGGCTCTCTGCTAGGCTCCTGCCTGCATTGAATACCTTCCTTCTCAGAATAATCCTGAGAGGTTGGTTATTATCATTCTTATGTTACACATGAATAAACTGGGCCCAGATGCTTAAGTGACTTCCCCAAAGTTACAAGCAAGTAACTGGAGGAACGTGTCTTTTCATCTTCAATCTGACTGGCTGCATAGACAGCATTTTTAATCACTATGGTATACTGACTCTTACCAGAACTTCTTTTAATAAGACACTGAATGGAGTAGGGTGGGGAGGTGGCGAGAGATCAGAACATTCCTGAGGCAAATAGCTGGAAAAAAAGGAGTCCAATTGAACTTTTTGCAAAAGTTTGCCTGGGGCTGGCTGGAATTACTACTTATGAATGACTTGCTATGGAAAACTGATAAAGGGCCCTCTGTGTTATTTTCCTCGCACTCATTTTTAAATGTCTCCTTCTCCACTCAATTCTTTGCCTGTGCGAACTGTGTCTTGGGCACTTTTTTCTGGGTGTATCCAGGGAGTGTTTTTGAAATGTTGTTTCTCACCGAGTGTCCTAATGAACTGATGATGTGAATCGAGGTGACGAAAGGAGAATATAAGATTCATGCTGCTCTTTGATTAAAGCTTCTTAGGATCTTACCTCAGAGCGTGGTTGTTTTAATGGCCTCCTACAGGTATTTTTCTGAGAGGTCTCTGAGGGCTTTATTTCCTCGTTCCTTGCAGCAGTGCCTGCCAGCTTCCAGGCTGCACGTGTTTGACTTCAAAGGAGAGCCGGGGAAATTTGCCTATTTCTGCATTTTAGAGCAGAGCCGAACAATGCCAAGGAGGCTATCATGTGCTGATGAGGAGTCAGCAGGAAAGGCTAGTCAGGTAATCGGCAAGTTGATATATTTGAGATGCCGTGTGGTCGTTTCAGCTAAGTACTCTCCCTGCACTGTGAGAATCGATTAATCAGGAGGAGTTCCATTTAGGGTCCCGCTTATGCCATTTATTGTGTTAGTGCCTTAAACAGGAATGAGTGAGCTCAGCCTCCATTATTGGGATAAAAGTCTACCAAATTACCAATTTCTTAAGAATTGCCTTTGATGTAGATGATACCAGAAATAGCCTTTGGTCTCGCTAAATAGTGAACAGTTTTCATGAAATGGTAGAAAAGTGGTTTTCTAGAATTCAATGATTCTTTATTGCTGCACCGCAATCAAGGTTTATATGTTTAAAATATTTTTGAAATACTGCCCTAAATTTTACAGGTAATTTTCTCAGAATACTCAAACATTTTTAAACGTCCTATAGAATGTACTTCTAAAATTGTATGCATTGGTAAGGGATTTCTATTGGAAAACATAAAGTTTCCAAATTGTATGTACTATTTTGGAAGAGTAGTATTTGAAAGAGACATGTTAGGTTGTTCTTAATATGTTATGCTAATACTAATTTTTTCTAAAGATGTTTCAACTTCAGCAGTTTCATGTGTTTTTTTTTAATTTTTTAAAGGGTGAGGACTTGATTAGAAACTGACAGCTTCCCTAATGTTTTTATTGACTTGAGAGAGGGGAAGAGAGAGAGAGAGAAAAACCTTGATATGAGAGAGAACATGCATCCCAACCAGGATCGAACCCAAAACCTGAGTATATACCCTGACCAGGAATCAAGCCCATGACCTTTCGGTTTACTGGACAATGCCCCAACCAAGCCACACTGACCAGACAGCAGTTTGCTTTTTTAAAAAAGGAAAATGAAACATTTAATTTGTTGACCATATTCCATGTTCCATATTGCGGTAAAATATCACATCTTCCAGAGAAAAATCAATTATATTTTATTTACTTTCCCCAGACTGAATTTAATGCCAATCGGAGATATATAAACATATATCCTGGCTGCCTCTCTTAAGAAATTTCTAACGAAAGTAGCCACCCCAGCAAATTGCTTTTACCACACAGCTAGAATCACTCTATGGACAAAGCTTTGAAATATTGCATCTTACTTGCTCATTTTATAGAACATTTTCCTTACTGCTATCAAGCAATTTGCTGGAAAGAAATATGCCAAATGACCCAAAACAATGTAAATCTGAAAATCGATAGTTGATTGTTAATAATATGTTCCCTTTCTCTTCTGAAAGAGGAGAGACATTTCAATTACCTTGTCTCAAATGTACCAAGAAAAGGATAAATAAAGTTCAATCCTTTGTGTTGTTTTTCCCCATTACCAGGATTTCTTTTTCATCAGCAGGTAATGTTTGAACTTTTTAAAAAGGGATGATCTTGGATACATTTGTGTATCAAACAACTGAGGTATTATGGTGGAAAAATATAAGCCAGAACATTTTCAAAACTCATTTATCCAAATCTAAGTATCAGTCTGATGTAAGGGAAACAAACGCGCATATTCTTTTAGTGCCGTATGTGGATGGGCCCTGAGAGTGGACAAGGCTGGTTGGAGCACTTGTAGAATAAGGACTACAGACTGAGAGAAGTGAAATAAAGTGATGACCCAGCCCCAGGAGAATCATCTGACCCAACATGCATCCCTGGTGTCACTGCATCCCTGGGCTTCTCATTCCCTCCAAATTAAAAGCAGTTCTAACCTGTGCTAGGCTCTGGAGCTGGAAATGGATACGGACTGGTCGAGCCTTGGAGTATGGTGCGGCATCAAGAAGGGTGGGAGTGTACGTTATTAGGTCCACCCACAGTGGCAAAGTCAATGGTAGCAAGAGCTGGATGGAAAAGCGGGGGCAGCAATTGGAAAGGTCAAATCTGATCTCAGAAAGCCTTCCAGGGGCGAGCGGAAGGGAGGGAAGGAAGCTGTTTGTGAGGAGCTCCCTCTTGGTGGAGGGAGCTGATTGATAAAAGCACTACTAGCTATGACCTCCTTGGAGAGTGGGTCTGACGGTAACCATGATGGAGATAAGAAGCCAGGCAGCTGGTATTCTAACATATGCTTGGAAAAAAGAGATCCAGCCCAGCCTGTATGGCTTAGTGGTTGAGCTTCGACCTATGAACCAGGAAGTCACGGTTAGATTCCCGTCAGGGCACAGGCCGGGGTTGCGGTGTTGATCCCCAGTAGGGGGCATGCAGGAGGCAGCCGATCAATGATTCTCTCCCATCGTTGGTGTTTCTATCTCTCTACCTCTCTCCCTTTCTCTCAGAAATCAATAAAAATATATTTTAAAAAGAAAGAGGAAGAGAAAGCGATCCAGAGAGCAGCAACAGATCCTCCCTGAGGTATCCTGGGCATTGTAAAATCCTGGTTGTAAAATCTTGGAGACACCAAATATTAACCTATGCAAAGAATTATTAAATTTCCAAAGTAATATTTTGTACTTGCAAGTACATGTGTTCCTTACAGAGTGCATGTGAGCCAAGGACCCATCACCAAGGACAGACACATTTGCCTGGAAAAAACAGCTGGATTTCTGAGCTAGTTGTGAAGGTCAAGGCTATGGGTTAGCATGCTGAATGGTATCATGTATCTATATGCTTGCAGTAAAATGTTAATTGTGTTCAAAAATTGATTTGGCTAAAGAGGAGAACTTGTTATAGTTAGAAACAGGAAACTGACCTTGAATGTCAGGTGAAAGAATTTGGATTTGATTTGATTGCACAACAATTATTTATTAATATATTTTTTGACACTTTTGGAAGAAATTTTCATTTGCTCTCTTCACTTTTTTTTCCTTCTTCTCCACTTTTTTTAGACACATCTTTAATTGTTTGAAACATTCAAACTCTGAAATGAAAGAACTAGAAGCCATTTAACTTCGGCTCAGTTGTCTCATTCCTACAATGAAAGTCTTGGGCTAGGACATTTCTGAGATCTCTTTCAGTTCACAGTTGTGAGTCTGGGCAGTGTAAAAAAAAATAATAAATGCTGTACAGATATACTTGACACTGAATAGAGACAAGTTGTTTTCACCTGCTTAATGATTCCATTTTTAAAGTAGATTTCTGCAGATTGAGAGTTCGGTAGATTAGATGTTACAATCTTGTGTAAATGATGATAATATTGTGAGCCAGGAGTCCTCCCTGTCTCTGTGCTTTTGTGCCCCACACTTTACTGTTCAATAAACACTCCTCCAAAGGTGGGGAATGTGTTGGTGGTGAAGGCCCAATTGGTTGTACGTCTGGCAATATATTTGTAGCATATCCTATATAATACTATATAATAAAGAGCTAATATGCAAATGGTCGTCACGCCCTTACGCCCTCACGCCATGGCCAGGGGACCTGAGGCCAGGCCGGGGGACCTGAGGCCGGGCCGGAGGACCTGAGGCCGCGCCCCCTGCACCGGCACTGGGGCTAGGGGACCTGAGGCCATGCCCCCTGCCCAGCAGGGCTTGACGGGGGACCTGAGGCTGCGCACCCCCCACACCCGGTGGGGCTTGACAGGGGTTGGGCTAGCCGGGTCTGGGTCTCACATGATTTCAAGGCGCATGCGGGTGGTCGGGGACTTGACTCTGGGTCCCATGGTGCACCCCAGACTCTGACAGGAGGGAGATGTTCATATACATTTTACTAATTTTCTTTCATCTCTGACACTTCCATTATAGAGAAAGGGCAAACAGCAATATTAAAATATTTCCTCTAATTCTCTTTTAATGAGCACGAATTTCGTGCACCAGAGACTAGTGTTAATCTAAGTGTAGTTTAACTTTCCTAGTGATTTGTTTTCTTCCAAACTTATGTTAACATGGATTATCATGAGTTTAAGAGAAAGCCATGAAAATAAAGCACATGCTAAAGACACCAGCTATATCTAATGCCGTAATCATTCCAAACTAAACATAATCCACCACCTATTGAAAATGACCTCCAGCGAAGATTTTCCAACTGTACTGGTATGCAATAAAGGCTCAGTCATGCTCTCTTGCTCTCCCCTCATGTTCCCTGGGATTCTGAAGCATAGACCCACTCCATAAAGGTGGAGACTGTGTCCTTCACAGCTATATCCCCAGACGTAGACAACCTTCCAAAAAGTAGGGGCTCACTAATGTCTAAGGGGTGAAAGAAAGCATGTTTATGTGAAGTAGCGAAATGTTTAAGAACAACACCAAAGGTTGGCGTCAGAGGATGGCGTGGATCCTGCAGAGGTGAGTCCTAAGGGCTCAGGACAGTCAAGGTAATCTCTATTTTAAAATAAACTGTAAGGGCTCATCAGACATTCTGGAAACCATGGGCAGCAGGGCTGGCTAATCAGAGTGGCCAGAGGTCCCAGCTGGATCTTGCTTTCAGCAGTACCCAAACCAGGCTCATCCCCAGGGACAGAGGCTGGTGTCTGGGATGGGCCAGGGGAGAACCCCAGTCTCATTAGGAAGGGAGGCAAGGACAGGGAAAGCAGTAAGCCTGGCACCTAGTCCCTAGGCTGCTCCTCAGACAGGACCATCAGTGAGTAGAAAATAAGAAGTGAACAGAACTAAGATCTACCGTCTTTTCCGGCATATAAGACGACTTTTTAACCCAGGAAAATCTTCTCAAAAGTCGGGGGTCTTGTACGCTGGAAAATACGGTACCTGTATTCCCCCCCCCACCCCCCCTATGCTGCAAGCTGCTGTCCCAGTGCTGGAGCTGAGAGTGAGTACCATTTTCTGGCGTATAAGACCCCCAACTTTTGAGAAGATTTTCCTGGGTTAAAAAGTCGTCTTATACGCCTGAAAATATGGTAATAATAATTTCTTAGTCATCACCCATAACTGTATTCCACTTCCAAAAATAAACAGATATACAGATAAATAAATAAATCACTGTTTTAAAATAAACATTCAATTTCTTTCCAAAGACTCTGGCAAAGATCTTTAAGTAATGATCTATAATAAAAAAGGCGTAATATGCTAATTAGACTGGACATCCTTCCAGATGTCCTTCCGGATGACCTTCCAGATGAAGCTGGGGCTGTGAGGGAAGCCTGGGTCCCGGGTGCCAGAGGGAAGCTGGTGCCAGCAGCCGGGGGAAGGAAGGCCTATTCTTGTATGAATTTCGTGCATCGGGCCTCTAGTATTATAATAACCAAATATTGGAGAAACCTTAATATTCAAATACAGTGGTTGGTTTTAAAAATATATGGGATAAACATATACTAATACTATACAGCCATGTAAAATGATTTGTAAATATTCTTTTAGTATGTTATTAGGTGAAAAAATAAGGTAATAACTAGTACTACATTTTTATAAAAAAAATAATTTTTCTACAAAGGAAAGGGTCTAAAAAGATATGACAAGATATTACCAGTGGTTTTTATTCGGTTATTGGATTACATGGATTTTTCTTAAAACTAAAAACTAAAAACTTTTCTTAAAACTTTAAAAAACTAAAATTCTTAGTTTTTCTATAATGAACATGTATGACTTCTAAAATAAGAATAAAGCAACAATTTTTTTTTTTAATTAGCAAGCAATAGTTTTTCTTTGGTGCACCAGGTTACAGAAAGGCCTCTGAGTAGGATGTCACATGTCTTTCCATGTCCTGAGTAATGGGCTGACTCTCTGGTGTGTGCCTCTGCTCCCTGGAGTGAGTCCGCCCACAGGAGACTCGAGCACAGAGGTTCCCACTTCTATTGTATATGAAGAATTTTGAACATTGTTATGTGGAATGTAAACCATGGGTCAGAGCAGCAATACAAAAATAATAAGAGTAGTTTTGCTTCAAGAAATCCAACTCCATTTAAAGGGCCTGAATTCCAATTTATAAGCCTGAGGAACATTAGAGTTTGAACGCTTTTTGTTTCCTTTCAAATCTACATTAATATTTGGCTCGGCGTTCATAGGGAAGCAATTC
This sequence comes from Cnephaeus nilssonii, assembly GCF_951640355.1. Taxonomy (NCBI): domain Eukaryota; kingdom Metazoa; phylum Chordata; class Mammalia; order Chiroptera; family Vespertilionidae; genus Cnephaeus; species Cnephaeus nilssonii. The sequence goes on from NC_137080.1 coordinate 34,082,602, forward strand.
AGCACCGGAGGTACAATTTTTCTTCCAGAATGCTAAAATCAATTTAGCCGTTTGGCTTGTAGTAAATGGTGAGTTGTAGTCTCAGATGCCAAGTTTTGCTCCAATTATAGGTGTACATTACTGGGACTTATGAAAGGAAAAAAAACAAAAACATGCAAAACCGCCCTTTTTAATTCTTGGAATTCAAGTCCTGAAGGAAAAGAACTAGAAGCTCTTAAAAGAAGAGAATATCTACCCTCAGCTATAAATTAGAAAAACCAGTTTGACCATTGCTTGTCATTTTACAGAAGATTTTGTTATTTTATCTGAGTATACTTTTTTGTATTAAATATGTTTCTGGACTATACTGAAAAGCAACTTAGTATTTTGTACATGACTTACTAGAAAGATTCTTGAAATATGGCTTATAAATCATTAATGTCCCATGAGTTTCTAAACTCATCTTCCAGTTTAACTGAAAATAGTAACCAAAATGTAATCCCATAAAAAAGCAGTTTTTTCCTGTGCGATTAAATCCATTGTTTGCTGAAAGCACACAAACATGCATGCACTCTCACACACATGCACATTAAATTAATATTTCAAAAATGTAAAATAGTAGTCCCATGTAATCTTAGAGTTAGATATGAAAGGCATCAAGGTATGTTTGAAAGAATACAAATGTTGAAATCACAGAAAAATTGATTTCAAGTTTTAGTTTAGTCAGTTATTATCTGAGTGTAGGGCCAAATTGATCTCTCTGAGCTTCAGTGTCTCCTGTTTTTAAAAAAGGACAATGTACCCTTACACAGAAGGCTTGTAAAAATTAGCGGGGAGAGGATATGTAAGGATCCTCTCATAATCACTAACAAGTACTAAGTGTTTAATAAATGCTAGCTGGGGGCTTGTTGGTTTATTATGTTTGTTTCACTTTATTGTAAGCACCTTGAGGGCAGGAACTATATCCTCTTTGGGCCCCCCAGTGTTTTAGCACAATTTCTAACTCCTAGTAGTTGCCTATTAAATATTTGTCAAATACATTAATGGATCGCCCTGCAAGGACTGGGAGCTCATCAGGATTATTCTGACTCTATCATAATCCTATATAATAAAACGGTAATATGCAAATAGACTGAACGGCAGAACAACTGAACAACCAATCAAAGCATAATATGCTAATGATATGCTAAGGATGCTCAACCACTTGCTATGACGTGCACTGACCACCAAGGGGCAGATGCTCCAACTGGTAGGTTAGTTTGCTGCTGGGGTCCGGCTGATCGGGACTGAGTGAGATGGGCTGGACATGCCCTGGAGCCCTCCTGTGGTCCCTCTCTGGCCTCATTGTGCACCGGTGGGGTCCCTCAGCCTGGCCTTTGCCCTCTTGCAATCCAGGACCCCTCCGGGGATGTCGGAGAGACGGTTTCAGCCAGATCCCGCAGGCCACTCCCCTTGGGAGGGTGCCAAACACAGAGCTCATAGCTGGCGAGTGCTGCTGCGGCAGCACAAGCCTCATCCAATCGGGACTGAATGGGCGCAAGCCTGTGGCAGGCACAGTGGGGCCAGGATGAGCAGGAGTGGCAGGTAGAAGCTGCAAGTGGCATTGGACTGTGGATTTCGGCCCAATCCCTGCAGGCCACCAAGAGGGACCCCACCCATGCACGAATTCGTGCACCGGGCCTCTAGTGTGATATAATAGATCTTGCCAGATTTCCCATTCCTTTTAGACTTTGTTATTTCAGTATCATATATATCTTTTCTCTAAATCTTTTGTATTCACTTCTCTGAAAGCTGGAGTACATTTTTATGCCCAGTGTTCCCCACTTTAGTAGCTATTTATTCTCCCATGTTTCCCATTACTTCCTTAGAATTAAGCAGTTCTTCCTTATTGAGCCAATGCAATTCCAATTTGCAGTTCCCATCACTGCCTCCCCAGCTTTTGAAAAAATCACAGTGTTGCTTTTGAAAGATCATTTTATTTCCTGGATGAGTCAAAAATGTATCAGCTTCTTCCATTTCATCAGGACAAAATTTCTGACATCTCAAAAGGATAAAGTCTCTGAGTGGTGGTCTGATCACCGTGAGTCTTAACCACCTGTGTGAGGAAAGCATGTGGCTGATACATCCACATGAAGTCAGTTTTCTACTGCTCTGCTTACTTTCCCTCAGGTACTTTGTGTTCTACTTTCCCCTTCAGGTTTGTGGATATCCACTCAATATGTACAACGTGTTTTTCTAATCTCTCATTCCCTTCAGTGTAGCTGCTCCTTGTGAATAAGGTTAACTGTATCAGGACAGTGTACATGGTGGGCAAAAGTAAGTTTACAGTTTTTCATGTGGAAACTAATACAATAAGTAATAAGTAGTAATACAAGAATAAACTGTGTTTCTCATACTCATAACTATAAGTCCACTTGTGCTCCATTCTGTATATTATGCTTTGATTACAAACAACCCACAAATCTAAGTGGTTTAAAATTGTTTTTTCTCTGTCAGACTTCATATCCACCATGGATTGTGTGTTCCTCTGTTCTGTTTGGCCTCGGTTCAGTACCAAGTCAATAGACCGGCTACTCTCTGGAACACAGCCAAACACTAAACACTATGACAGAGGGGCAAGGTCTATGGCATGTCTCACACTAGCTCTTAAAGTTTTCACTAGAAGCGAGGTGTGTCATTTTTGCTCATACTTTAATGGCCAGAGCAAGTCCTATGCCATGCCTGTCTTAAAGGGGGATGAGGCAGTACCCTCCTACAACCTGTATATAAGAAAAACCAAAAATAACTGGTGAAGCAATTAATGCCTGAGACAGCTACCTTTCTGCCAATTCATTCTGATCATGAGCCCTGTCTCACCTGAGGGTGCTCAGATTTACTTCCGTATTTTAAAATTTCAAGTCCACTTACTGTATTAACCATATACTCTCAAATAGAAAATGGGAACCAGTAGTCAAGATCATGATAAATAATGGGAATAACCCCATGCAATTGCTTTATTATATACAGATTGTTTTTAACACAGTTAAGCCAATCCTTAAGAAGTCAACAGTTTGAGAATCAGTAGACAAAACTCAGATTTGCCTCTTGTTTCTTCTTTTTATTTCCTGCCTAACTATGGATCAACTTATTTCTATACATTACTTTTTCCCACTGAAAATTGCACCTACCTCCTATGACATGTAGGACCGGCTAAACCAGCAAAAATTTATACTTGTCCCCTCAGACCCTTAATGGTACTTCAAGGTACCTGCCTTAAAGATTTGTAAATCTGATCATAATACAGAAAACCCACAACTAGAGGAATAAAGGAGTTCTCCTTGCCACAGAGAGAAGGCCCTGTGAATGTTAATATCGTCATTAATTCCCTCTATAACCTGAGGCAAATCACTTAAGTGCTAGCTGTCTCTCTTTTCTGGTCCAAGGATAATATTAACATACTTCTCTAGTCCTTGTGAGGCATAATATATAGAATTGATTACAAGAGCATTTTCAGAATATGAGACACTGTGGAGACATTTGATGTGCTCTGAATTCCCAGTGCTCCTCCTAGAGGCGAATATCTACCCAGGGAGAGAAATGTCTGAGGCAAGGGGTTGTTCTATAGGGTAAAGAAGTCTATGCCTGAATTCCTAATTAGGCAGAGTCAGGTATCTCTGTTGTGGATTATATCTGGGCTGTTTGATGTACTGATCGTCCTCCTTTCTTTGGGCATTTTTCTGCTTTCTGTCCTAACCACTTGGGAGAGCAGATAAAATTCAAATTAGTCCTTTTTTGCCTGGTGTGGAATCTCTAGAAAAAAGTTAGATTGGGGAGCTGGTTATAAATAATACTGTGCTTTAAGTTTAGAGTTAGAGTATATGTCATTTCATTTGTTTAGCATTTAATGTTTGCAAAGTGCTTTCACGGCATGTATGATCTTACGTGGGCCTTAGCATAACTCTGTAAAATGGGCATCATTGAAATTTACAGAGAGGAGACTTCAAGGTTGAAAAGATTCAGTATGTTGCCCAAAGTTGTCACATTAAGAAATGACAAGCTCAACCCTAGATTTTCTGATTGTGCAAGGAGTAATCTTTCGTTCCACTGTTTGTTCCAGGCTGCCTCTCTGCTTCCTGGCTAGAAACCCCATGACCAGATAAAACCAAGATAGGGTACAAAAGTGGAAAATTGGTTGAAGAAACAAGCAGAAAAGTACTTATCAAAGCCAAATTCAGGATCTTTTGCTTAAGAAGTAAAAGGAACTGTTCCTTCAAGATTAATTTTAGTATTCTAATGAATTAAAATTAATTCAGTTAATCAGTTATTTTTCACCAGAGCAATCAGCCAGAATGGGAGGGGGGAGATATTTATAACTCCCAGTAAAAATGATGACTTGATTTCTTAATAAAGGTATTAGCCAATAACTCAACTCCATCTCCCCCCACCAAATGAATAAAGAAGAATAAAGAGAGTTAATTTTCATTCACTCATTATGCATTCATTTACTACCACTTGCCTACAAGCTCTAGTCTGATGGATGGAGGGAGGGGGAGAACAGATAAGTAAATGGATTACTATAATCCAGTAAATGCTGTAATATAACAAAGGTCGGTACCAAACCCAGAAGGAAAGGTTAAGAAAACTTTTAAGAAGAGGCAGCCATTGAGGTAAGAGTTAGTTGGGTCAATGGTGGGGAATGGAGTTCCGTTATTAGAGCAGAAGCACAAAGAGCTCTGCTTGGTAAGCAGATTAGGAAGGAGGTGGAAAGCAGAGGGAGATGGGCTAGACAGGCCAGCAAGGTTTAGACCTTCAAAGACCTGGTATAGCCTGCTAAGAAATTTTAACTTTTTCTTGCTGTTAATCCTCATCCAAGGATATTCTTCCCATTGATTTTTTTCTTTTTTACAGAAAATGGAAGAGAGAGGGAAAGACAGAGAGAGAAAAACATTTAGGTGAGAGAGACACATCGTTTTGTTGCCTCCCCCATGCACCCTGACAGGAGCCAGGGATGGAGTGCGCAACCGAGGTACATGCCCTTGGCCAGAATCGAACCCACGATCCTTCAGTGCGAAGGCTGACATTAACCACTGAGCTACTGACCAGAGCTAACTTTATTCTTAATGCTGTTGGAGCTGCTGATGAATCTGCACAACATAGAAAGTCTGGCTGTGGGGCAGAGGAATTTGGGGTCTTGGGAGGACTCAGAAACCTGCAAGGAGGTTGTTAGTTAAATCCAAGCAAGAACCAAGATAGGGAGCGGTTCTGCTCTTTGCTACATGTCATTTAGCTCACACCTGGGCAAATCAGAAACTATAACCCAGTTTCCTAATTCCTAGGCTGGAGTTTTTCCTCTCATCCCATAATGCCTTCCCATTTCTTTGGCATTTTCTTTCTGTAGAGAATTCTATTCCTTCTGTAAAGTGTACAAAGATGCCAGAACATTTTAAAGGTAATCTCCTTCTCCATACTAGACCTGAGTATTTATCATGGTGATGCTAATGTTTAGACACTTCTCACCGGCAATCCCATCCATGCAATCTTATTTGGTTTTCTTCTGAGAACGTGCAAGCTATTTTTACTTCTACGGGTAAAAATCAAGATGCCCTAAATGTCTCTAGTTAAATAATTTAAACTTAAAGTTTTAACTTTTCTTTATATTGCAGTTTGGAGAATAAAGCAAAGCAGTTGTTTTATTTCATTCTTTAGTTATCAAAAGATAACTGTTCATTGTTAATGAGAATTGTAGGGCCAGTTCACTGCAGTGATAAATTCAGAGCATAAAAGATCATATATCAACATGACCTCACTAACCTTCTCTGAACTAAATGACAAACTGCTAGAAATAGCCTTTGGATCAGGTCACGGACACACTAAAATACTTACCCTTCACCACAGAACTCTATTGAACCCTATCTATCATTTGCCACCTTCAATCACAGGAGCCTGCTTCAATGCTACACAGAATTTCAAACAAGAAATAAAAGGAGAGGAAAACTTGCTTCAAATAGCTTAACTTCTGATTTTATTTAGCATTTCTTTGAACTTTTGAAATAATGTGAGGAAAGGTCATAGCCAGTTACATTATGCTTTTTGCATTTGTAGAATTGTGGTATAAGGGAAAGAATAGGGTTTTAGAGACAATAGGTATCAACCTGGTATCTATGCCTCGATTTCTCCTTCTATAAGAGGTTAATATCATATCAGTGCCAAGATTGATGTATGACATTACTCTTTTCTTAACAGCAAAATGAAACCCAGCTAATAGAGATTGTTAAGCTTTCTAAGAGAATAGTATGATTCCACCAATGGGTTCTAAGACTGCCATCTTCTTGTTATATATACTTACTGCACACACTTCAACCCCATCTTCAAATAAATTCCATTAATTCTTGTTCTAAATTTGTCTATGAAAGACTTTTCCATCTATTTAGAAAATCAGGGTTTTAAATAAATCATCTTCAGGGAAATGAAACACTCCTCAACCACTATTAACCACTCTAACATTCATGTGTTATTTTCATATATTTTTCATGTGAGAGAGAAATATTTGGGAGGTAAAAATTAAAATGTATTCTTACATAGGTTGTTGAACTACATAGTTTGTCAGTGAGTAATTAGTGATATTTTGCATCTAACATAGCATTTATGCATTTGACTTTGGGGCAGGCAGTGTAGCTAACTGGAGAAGTGATACTGAACTATACAGACACAGTCCTTGCATTTATAAAGCTTACAAGGATAATAGCCAAGATGCTTTGCTGAATGAATGAATAAATGAATGAGTGACTTTTACCTTCACATAACCTTTTAACACAAAAAGTATGTTTTCCTATGGTTGAGTCTAAATTACAACAAAACAACTAGTCAATAGATTTTTTTAAAAAAAAACAACTATCTATAGCTTTTTCTCTAGTTTTTTGTCATCTCCTTAATAACATCACTTTATCTTTATACTATGATTAATTTAGTCAAGAAAAATCAAAGCATAAATTTTATACCAATCAGAAAAAAAAAACATGTATAGTAACCAAACAGACCTATTACCTGCATGTAATTGTAAAAGAGCAGTTTTCTGAGTTAGAAACTCTGTGACTTTGTTGTATAATGCCGCATGACATACTGAAGCCTTGCAGCATTACTGTTTTGGCAGTTCGTGCTGTGGGAGACCCCTTTATTATGGGGTCTCATTGGATTTTCAACAGCTAAACCTCTGTTGAAAGGCTCTGAAGAGTTTATGCCATCACCATAAAGGAAACCAATAACATTCTCTCTGTAAATAAGAAATGGGAATGATTATTCCCCTGATCATGGCTAATACTTAAAAATTACAGCATGATGTATAAGGTAAAATGTGGATATGATGTTAGGCATAGAGGAGAGGAAATGCCTAGGAAGGTAAGCAATATTCCTGCTCCATCAATGAATCATACTATTTATTCATAAAAAAGCTGCTACATACTTGGTGTGGTAGTAATTTAAAGAATTATAATTGTTTCCACCATGAAGGTTATCCCATTCTAATCTGAGAAATCAAAGCAATGCATGAGCAACAAATGCAGAGACAGCCCAGAGTCTGTCACTGTGATGGCAGAACAAATATTAAAATACAGGTGCTCTCAGTGCACTATAAGCTGCTCATTTGAGTTACTACTGTCATTAGTCCTATCACAGAATCAATGTAGAAAGAAGACAATGAAGGGTGCTGCTGCCCAGCCAGATGATGTCCACTTTGGCCAAAAGTGGCAGGAGGTACAGGAATGCTATTTTCATACAACATCCAAGCACAAGTCAATGATGCCATGAAAAACATTGTGACTTGCCCAAATCTTGCTTCAACCAAGTTAACTCTGGAGTAAAATTTAGTATATAAGAGTTTTCATAAAAATTCATTGGCAATCTATGCCATGCATGCATTCTGATGGGGGCACACAGACAATAAATGAATAAAGGAATGAATGAATGAATGAATAAATGAGAGTCTGGGTATTGATATAGGCTATGAAGAAAGTTTTTTATGATTAAGAACAACTTCTGGTTTGCTTGGATAGAGTCAATGAAGCCTTCTTAAAAGAGGGGGAATTTGATTATAAGTATGAAAATAGTTAAATTGAATTTCACTTTAGAAAAAAAACACTAAGGCCATAGAGGAATAGAAAGTGAAGACAGGAAAGCTGTTGCATCATCCGAGTGAGAGAAGAAGGGGGAACTGGACTAAGTTGTCCCAGTACAGATGAGAGAAGTCATTAAACTCAGTGCATGCAGAAATTACTTGTGCATGTGGTTATGGCATGTGAGGGAAAGGTGGAATTAAGACTTCTACATATTTTGCCTGAGCTACTGCGTAAATGTCACTGTCATTAAGGAGGCCCCTGAAAAGTCTAGAGCAAGCATGTCAAACTCGCGGCCCATGGGCCACATGTCTCATTTATTTGGCCCGTGTTAGCCTTTGAGTTTGACATGTTTAGTCTAGAGTAGTGGTTCTCAACCTTCCTAATGCCGCAATCCTTTAATACAGTTCCTCATGTTGTGGTGACTCCCAACCATAAAATTATTTTCATTGCTACTTCATAACTAATTTTGCTACTGTTATGAATCGTAATGTAAATATCTGTGTTTTCCGATGGTCTTAGGCTCTACAGCAGCAGTTCTCAACCTGTGGGTCGCGACCCACAGGTTGCCTAAGACCATCAGAAAACACAGATATTTACATTACGATTCATAACAGTAGCAAAATTACAGTTATGAAGTAGCAATGAAAATAATTTTATGGTTGGGAGTCACCACATCATGAGGAACTGTATTAAAGGGTCGCAGCATTAGGAAGGTTGAGAACCATTGGTTTAGAGGGATGGGATTCAGGGCTCAATGGAACAGATTGGCTTTCAATTGGCTCATAGACAGTTCATCCACTACAACATGTGAAAAACAGAATATATATGTAACAATGGAAACAGATTAGGGAAATGGTGAGAAGATGCTGTATTTCCCAACTATTTATAATTATCTTTTGCTATGAAGAAACAAGTACAAACTGAGAATAAATTGAGGAAAGGCAGTGTGGCGATTTGAGGAAAGAAAAGTTGTGAAATAATCATCTTGGAGAGCGAGAAAGTAAATTTATAGAAAAGTGTGGTGATAAGATTGTCCTGAAATGTCAAGAGGTCAGTTTTGATGTCATCGTATTTGAAATGAGGTCAGTTAGCATGTTTGTGAATTTTCCAGTGGTTGGCTCTGTGGGTGCAGGCATAGAGTAAGTAGATAGTTGGGTTTAACCGTGGGCATTAGTTTGCTATTGCTGCTATAACACCACAAATTTAGTGGCTTTAAACAACACAAAGTTCTTATCTGACATTGCTGGAAGTCGGAATTTAAAAATGGGTCTCAGTGGGCTGAATTCAGGATGTCAGCATTCCTTTAGGAGACTCTGGGGAAGAATCTTTGCCTTTTCCAGCATCTCAAGTGCATTTCTTGGCTCATTTCTCCCTCGCATCTTCAAAGCCAGCAACTCTGGCCAGGTCCTTCTCATGTCGCTCCTCTGCTTCTCCCTCCTCCCATGTGATCACCTCAGGCCCACCAGAGAATACAGGATAATCCCCATGCCCAGGCCCACTAATTAGCAACATTAATTCCATCTGCAGCTTTAATTCCCCTTTGTCATATCACCTCACATATTCACACTTTGGGGGATGAGGTTGCAGACATCTTTGGGGAGTCATTATTTTGCCTAATACTGTATCAGTCTGCTCTGGCTGCCATAATAAAATATCACAGACTGGGTGGCTTAAACAACAGAAATTTCTTTTCTCACAGTCTGCAAGCTGGAAGTTGGAGGTCAGGGTGCCTGCGTGGTCGGTTTCGGATGAGAATTCCCTTCCTGGTTTGCAGTTGGCTTCCTTCTCCCGGTGTCATTTACATGGCAACTGGGGGTGAGGGGAGTGCTCTCTGATGTCTTTTCCTATAAGGACACTAATTCTATGAGATCAGGGTCCCTCCCTTATGATGTCATTTAACCTTACCTCCTCATAGACTCGGTCCCCAAAGAGTCACATTGGGGGTTAGAGCATCAATGTATGAATTTGGAGGGGATACAATTCAATCCATAGCATACACCGTGATTGGAGTTTTACCAGGTAAAGTATAATAAAATGAAGGAAGGGGATTGAGAAACTTGAGTGTTTTCAAGGAATGGTTATAAAACTAACCCGTAGAATCCAAGCTGTGAATAAAGTGCGAGTGTGTGAGAAGGATGGTTACAAGGGAAATTTCTGTTGCTTAATCCACCTAGTCTATGATGTTACAGAGCCACAGCAGACTGATCCAGTATTAGGAAATATAACAATTCCCCAAAGATATCCACGAATTAATAATATCCAGTCATGATGTCAATGAGTTCAGGAAACTTCTGGCATGGTGAATCAGCAAGCTGGAAGAACAGGAGGCGATGGTGAGAGGGCAGGAGATTTAGTAAAAATGTGATTTTGGCCCGGCCAGAGTAGCTCAGTGGTTGAGTGTGGACCTATGAACCAGGAGGTCATGGTTTGATTCCCTGTCAAGTGCATATGCCCAGGTTGCGGGCTCAATCCCCAGTGTGGGGCATGCAGGAGGCAACTGATCAATGATTCTCTCTCATAATTGACGTTTCTATCCCTCTCCCTTCTTCTCTGAAATTAATAAAAATATTTTTTAATGGGATTTCAGAGGTTAGGGTTATTGGAAATGGCAAGGTTTCTGAATTTTAAAACTGAATTACCCAAAGAAACTAATAAAAAGTTATTTTCCTCTAAAGTAAGTTAGGCACCTAGTATTGCCCCAAGGAGATAGTAAGATTCCAGGGTGCTTGATTTAAAAAAAAATAATAATAAGTGCAGTTTATCCATCTTGAAAAGTAAACCCAGTTTCCCATTCTGTCTCTGGCCCCTCCTCCAGCCTCAGCGAGGTGGGAGTAGGGAGAGCAGAGCAGGTGGGAGTAGGGAGAGCAGAGCAGGTGGGGTAGGGAGAGCAGAGCAGGTGGGGTAGGGAGAGCAGAGCAGGTGCGGTAGGGAGAGCAGAGCAGGTGGGGTAGGGAGAGCAGAGCAGGTGCGGTAGGGAGAGCAGAGCAGGTGGGGTAGGGAGAGCAGAGCAGGTGCGGTAGGGAGAGCAGAGCAGGTGGGGTAGGGAGAGCAGAGCAGGTGCGGTAGGGAGAGCAGAGCAGGTGGGGTAAAGAGAGCAGAGCAGGTGGGTTAGGGAGAGCAGAGCAGGTGGGGTAGGGAGAGCAGAGCAGGTGCGGTAGGGAGAGCAGAGCAGGTGCGGTAGGGAGAGCAGAGCAGGTGCGGTAGGGAGAGCAGAGCAGGTGGGGTAGGGAGAGCAGAGCAGGTGCGGTAGGGAGAGCAGAGCAGGTGGGGTAGGGAGAGCAGAGCAGGTGGGGTAGGGAGAGCAGAGCAGGTGCGGTAGGGAGAGCAGAGCAGGTGCGGTAGGGAGAGCAGAGCAGGTGGGGTAGGGAGAGCAGAGCAGGTGGGGTAGGGAGAGCAGAGCAGGTGGGGTAGGGAGAGCAGTATGCAGAGAGGCATTTCTATCGCCCAGAAAAGCAGAGGCCATAGATTGACGCAGAAGACTGACGCTCTATGGGAGGAGGTAGCCTTTCTCTTTAGGGACTAGGAAATGACTTAGAAAATTATGTATAACTGCTTCCACTACAATGTGGCAGTTATTTGGGATGCCTTCCATGGTACCTAGGGAACATTTTGTATCCAATTTGCTAAGGATATTTCTATTTTGAACTTAAAACTGTTTCATGCTTTATTTTGCAATACAAATATGGGTCATCTCATTGCAACGCTCATTGAAAGATTTCTCTCTAGCGTACTATGCCCAGAAAGCATTGAATTAGTTCTGCTCTATGGAAACCAGTACAAAATTGTCTGAGAAGGGCATAGTTTCTAGTCACATTATTAAAATCTCGTTTTTTTCTTCCAAGTCCATGCATGTCGTACTTTATTCCAAAGCAGTACAAAATGACAGCTTACTGAAAACAAGAGGCCAGATCTCTATGCTCTCTATAGTTTGAGGGTGAATATGAATTGGATGAGAAGTCTATTGAATAAAATTAGGGAATTAATGGAATGGTATATTATGTGTTCTGAGGTTAGTAATTAATTAAATGCAATTATTGCAACAATATTATTAGAAAATAAGGATTTGCCTGTGCCTTTTGAAGAGAATTTAGAAACAGGTGTTTGTTTTAACTAGTGAGAAACTAGTGAACTATACATGTTTTAAACATGTTACTGAAATAATAGACACACTACATTATGGAATATGCAAATACAAGTTGCAACTTTTGAAAAATTCATGTGATTATTTCCATGACACATCTAATAGCCTCACACGTCTCATCCCATATCACACCCTTTGTTCACACTCTCATATCCCTCTTTTCTTCTTTCTTTCAACTTTATAATCTCCTAAACCTCCTGTGAAGCCCATCTTTTCCACAGAGACTTCTTTGACCCTGAGCTCCACACACTGCTCATCTCTAACTTCCTTTTGGCCTGGGGTTAGTACCACTGTTCTCAAGTCAAATGGTCTCTGTTGATTAGTTTTAACATTTAACAGTATAACGTCTGTAAGGAAAAATTAAATCGCATCCCTACAGAACCTGCCTGCTCCTGGGCACAGAGTCATGCTGAAAAACATGTTTTATTTATAGATTTAGTGAATAATTGATGCATGCCTCAACTCCCCACTCCACCTCAACCCAGCCCAGCTACCAGCAAGGGGGGACATTAATGGTCAGCAGTTTTGTCTCTTGGTGTAAAAAAATAATAAGTACCATACCTATAAGCAATCACCTTCCACTAAACTTCTAATAGATGCAAGGGTTACTTCTTTTAGGAGAGAAGTAGAGAAATGCTGTACACATTTTTAACAGCTATTGAGGTAGAATTGATATACAATAAACTTCAATATATTAAGTGTACAATTTGATAAGTTTGAACATGTATATACCTGTGAAACCACCACCCTCCTGCCCCAAAAACAAGTCATCATGCTTTTTTGTAATCCCTTTATGCCAGTTATTGATTTATTGCATCTCAGCTCCAAAAAGCAGTTTTTCAAAAGCATTTCTGTGTGTGTGTGTGTGTGTGTGTGTGTGTGTGTGTATACACACTAATAAGAGTAAGATGTAAATTGACTGTACCTTCGTGACACCAAGCCAATCAGGAGTGAATATGCAAATTAACCCAACAAAGATGGTGAGTTAATTTGCATATGCAGGCACCGAGTGGCCTGGGGCAGGGTGGGACACTTGTGTCATTGCCATGGCGATGATGCAGGCATTCTGCACTGCCCCAGCTGCTCCAGGCCTCTGGGCAGTGTGGGAAGGTGGAAAGGTGGCTCCGGACGGAGCAAAGGCGGTGCCGGCAGCCAGGGGAAGGAAGGCCCATTCTTGCACGAATCTTCGTGCATCAGGCCTCTAGTGTGTGTGTGTGTGTGTGTGTGTGTGTGTGTGTGTGTGTGTGTATTGTATATATGGGTTTATTTCTGAACTCTCTTCTGTTCCATTGATCTATTTGCCATCCTTATACCAATGCCACACTGTATTAATTAATATAGCTTTATAATACATCTTGAAATCTGATAGTATTAGTCTAACTTTGTTCTTATTTTTCAAATTGGCTTCAGTTGTTGTAGGTCCTTTAAATTTCTATATGAATTTTAGAATGCCCTTGGCAATTTTTACCCCAAAAAAGTGTACTGGAATTTCAATTGGGATTACATTTATAAATCAATTTAAGGAGAATTGGCAGCTTGACAATATTGGACTTTCCAACCTATGAACAAGGTATATCCTTCCATTTATTATTGGGTCTTCATTAATTTGTTTCAGAAATGTTCTGTAGTTTTTGGTGTGCAGGTTTGCATATCTTTTGTCAAATTTATTTCCTAAATATACCATATGTTTATGATATTGCAATGGCATTAAATTTCATAATGCTTATTGCTAGTATATAGAAATAAAATAGGTTTTTATATATTTAACTTGTATTCAGCAACCTCACTTTTCTAGTAGCATTTTTATGAATTTCATCAATCTGTCTTTATAGATAGTCATGTCACCTGCGAATAAAGACAGTTTTACCTCTACCTTTTCAATTTGCCTTTTCTTTTTCTTGCCTTATTAGAATGGCTAGACCTTCCAATACAATGATGAATAGAAGTGGTGAGAACAGACCCAATAATAAATGGAAGGATATCCTTGTCTTGTTCTTGATTTTAGGGGGAAAGCATTAAATTTTTCATCATTGGTGATATAGGATTTTTATAGATGAATTTTATCAGATTGAAAAAAATCCCTTCATTTCCTCATTTGCTGAGGTTTTCATCAGAAATGGATATTGGATTTTGTCAAATGATTTATAGCATTTATTGAGATAATCTTATAAATTGTTTTACTTTTTAAGTTTATCACTATGGTGAACTATATTATTTGATTTTCAAATGTTACACCAATCTTTCACCCTCAGGATAAACCCCAGTTGGTCATGATGTATTTTTTTTATGTTTTTCCATTTTTTCTTCTCAAAAAGGGAGGAATTAAAACCCATGAGAAGAGCCCAGTCAGCATGGCTCAGTGGTTGAGCATTGACCTATGAACCAGAAGGTCATGGTTCAATTCCTAGTCAGAGCACATGCCCGGGTTGCGGGCTTGATCCCCAGTGGGATGCATGCAGGAAGCAGCCAATCAATGATTCTCTCTCATCATTGATGTCTCCATCTCTCTCCCTCTCCCTTCCTCTCTGAAATCAATAAAAATATATTAAAATAATAAATAAAACCCATAAGAGGGAAAAATAGCCAGGAAAACATGGTGTTTCCTTCTTAATTTCTTACTCAATTTTAGTCAGTAATTTGGGCATTGGGAAAGGTTATAAACTCTATTTGCTTTCCATTACTTCTCAATATAATTTGTAACAATATTTTTTTTGCCATTTCTGAGATGAGTTTCATGGAATAATTTTTAATATGCCATCTGCTGGTCTTTCAATTTTAGCACCAGTAACAGAAAGTAAGATTTGGTAAAATACATAACAACCTTCCTTGTTTTCATGTTCAACTTTTACATTGTACCTGACATTTCATAATTACTGTGAACAAGTGAATTCATGGATAGACTTAAACTGTATTCAGGTATAAGCTTCAGCTCTAAACTAGCAAGGAGTTTTTGTCAAAAGTAAACTTTCAATTCCACCCTAATTATTCTTCCATACTATTTGCCACGTCTTCTGGGCAATCATTTTATCTGTAGTTGTCACAAATCAGGACATCATTTTTATGGACTGCATAAAAGAGGTATTTATAGACAGTATGTTAAAAATATGGATATATGACCATTATATGTAGTTTTTACTATACTTTTATTTATAGAAAAATACAAATAGAACATATTATGAGTAGGGAAGGGTGAGTTCTTTTATGTAAGTCTTTTTTGTTTATTCAGTTCAGGGAAAGTTTATGGAGGGCTGACTCTACACAGCGTTTTTTTGTTAATAGTATTTCTTAATTTGTTATCTCTCTTCTAAATGATGGTATTTTATCATTTCATTTGATAGGTCTATTTAACCGAGAGATGGCTACTCTTAGATTAGTCATCTGATGGATGATAATGCAATTTATTTAATTCAAGTAAGGACAGCTCTTGCATTTCTGGGAATCCCATTATCCTTAAAACTTTGTCCTATTTTCTTCTTTTTTTTAATGAAACTACCTCCTTAGCTTAATTATAAGCACAGTGTTTTCCCACAGGCAATATAATATCTACTTACCCTAAACACCCCAAAGTCAAGAAAAGTTAGAGTGATAAGTTAAATTGATTTGTTACATTCAGATCAAAACAACATTACAGCTACTGGTTAATCAATGTAAATTTTGCTAGTGCCACAGAGGAGAGCCCATCTATGAAAGAACATGTGTGCAACCTATTTCATGATCTGTATCTTCTATGCAATGTTAACTTGATCTCACTAAGTAGTTTTGTGAGACAAAAAAACAAATATTTTCTAAAAGTATTCTAATTGTAGAACATGAGATGTGTCCATAGAAGGAGAGGTGTGCATTAGTGTATA
The DNA here is from genome assembly GCF_951640355.1 of Cnephaeus nilssonii. Classification (NCBI taxonomy): domain Eukaryota; kingdom Metazoa; phylum Chordata; class Mammalia; order Chiroptera; family Vespertilionidae; genus Cnephaeus; species Cnephaeus nilssonii. The sequence continues at coordinate 34,098,663 of NC_137080.1, forward strand.
GAAATATTTATTGACATAGAAAACTACCTGAGCTGTTTATGAATTTAAGACCTGTATCAGCTAGTTATCACAGCAGATATACTAGTAGTGTTCATCTTACAGTGACAGTAGTGACTGAAAGAAAAAGAAGTCTGCACTTTTCAGCAAATTTTATTCTTGAAAATTATTTCTAAGCTGACAACAGTATTTCTCCACAGGGGGAAGATGATATTGTGGTTATATTTCCTGATCAAATAAATATAAATACAAAATATAATCTATATTATATCACAATAGCAAAAATACAAATGTAAACTTTGATCAGACAAAACAGTAAAATTATGCTGCCCTTTGTACTGACCAGAACCAGTGAACTAATTACTAATCACTTAAGGAAGTGAAAGTCATACTTCACAATGCCAAGCAATCCCACTCTACTATGTGGTAAGCTAAAGTTCAAATGTGCTTTAGTTAAAATTTTACTAAAATGTCTTTGGCGTAAAATTTAGGAGGACTTTTGAGAGATCATGTGGCTTTTTCAACTCTCCTAAAGCTATCCAAAGACATTTGAGCTGCTGCCTTCTTTTTCCTAATGTATTTTTCCATGTACTAAGCAAAAGTTTTCATTCACAATTGTCCTATTGATCTCAAAATCACCTCAACATAATGTAGCCACTGTTTATAGCTATGAGAGTCTTTCACACTTAACTAGGAGGCCATAAAAAAAAATCACCAGGTTATTAGCACAAACTTTTTTCTTTTTCTATGGATTTTTTAAAAATATGTTTTTATCGATTTTAGAGAGAGGAATGGAGAGGGAGAAAATCATTGATCAGCTGCCTCCTGTACACCCCATACTGGGGATCAAAACTGAGGCATGTACCCTGATGGGTAATCAAACCATGGTTCATAGCTCAACACTCAACCACTGAGCCATACCTCTTAGAAATTGTGAAGATGGGCAGGTATCCCAGAGCACACTTGTTGAAAATCTGTCAAAGATTTTTTGTTTGTTTTGTTAGTTTGTTTGTTGTGTGTGTGTGTGTGTGTGTGTGTGTGTGTGTGTGTGTGTTTTATTAATTTAGAGAGAGGAAAGGGGGGAAGAGAGAGACAGGTGGAGAAACATTAATGTGAGAGAGAAACATCAAACGGTTGCCTCCCACACATGCCCAACCAGGGATTGAACCCACAATTTGAGTATGTTCCCTGACCGGAATTAAATCCACCTTTTGGTGTACAGGATGATGCTCCAACCAACAGAGCCATACCAGCCAGGGCAAAAATCTGCCAAAGTTTTAAGTGAATGGACAAAGGGTGGCAAAAACTGAGGTTTTAATTAAGACTGAATTGAGGAGGAGGATATTCAAAGCCACAGAAGTGGATCTTGTGACATACCCTTAATTTTGGATAACTTGAAACAAAAGATGTTGTTGTTTTTTTTATTTGTTGTTTGGGGTTTTTTGGTTGCCTGGTTTTTTGGGGGTTTTGTCTTTTTTTGGGGGGGGGTGGTATTATTTGTTGTTTTCTTTTTTTCTTTTCTTTTTCTTTTGCATTTGGTTCCACATCTTAGTTCTTCAAAACTTTCTAAAGAAGTGTAAAAAAGTCAGGTCAGCCTTTGGGGAAGCTACATTAACTTTTCAAGACTAACGCCTGCATATTTCATGACTATCAGTTAACTGAACAAAATCAAGTGAAGTGCCAGAATAAAATCAGCTCTAAGTAGCACTGAGAGTGGCTGTTAAGATGAGGTCAAGTGTAGGATTCTTTGATGTTCAAGAGAGACGAGGAAACTAGGACCAGTTCTGGAAGAGCTTAAAACAACCTAGATGGAAAAAATGCAAAGAGTAAAATGGCTATGGGGCACCTGGACTCCATATTCCAACCACCACTGACTTAAACATTTACTTATGCTCAGAAAAGGAGATGATGAGTGTGTGTTTGTATCTCTCCAGATGTAACTTTAACTCATAATTAGTCAACAGTGGTGAAAGGGAAGAAGTGTCTGTTTGCAAATCTGAGTGCATGTAGTTTTCTAGCTGGTATTTTTTCCAAATACACCACACAGACTAAACATCAGAGGAACTGAGTTAAGTCCCAAACTGTGTCACTTGCTTGTCAAAGGATTTTTATAACTTATAAAAATCTCTGTGGTTTAATCATTTTCTCCCCTTTGAATGTCAGGATATTTTAAATATCAAAAGGGATACAATATGTAGCAGTGCTTTGCAAATAACAGCACTAAGACGGTAAGAATATATTTTGAGCTCTGATCGGTTTGGCTCAGTGGATAGAGCATCGGCCTGCGGGCTGAAGGGTCCCAGGTTCAATTCCAGTCAAGGACATGTACCTTGGTTAGGGTACATCCCCAGTAGGGGGGTGTGCAGGAGGCAGCTGATCGATGTTTCTAACTCTCTATCCCTCCCCCTTCTTCTCTGTAAAAAAATCAATAAAATATATATTTTTTTAAATAATATATTTTGAAAAGTATAGTTACTTTTCATCAAGTGATGTTGTTTGTGCTGACATATAATGGGTATGTTTGGTTTTTTAAATAAATATTTCAATGTTCTCACTTTTAACATGGAATATGGCAAAGATCAATAAATATAACCCACATAAACAAAAAAATTTTTAAAGAATATAGTCAACCAACAAGTAATGAATTACTGATTGTTTCCGAGTCGACTAGGCACTGTGGTGTGGAGCTGTGGTCCTCAACATGAGCCCTTTGCAATAACCTTCTATGAGCTACTCCATACCACCTACACTATTCTTTACTTAATATTATTTTCCATAAATCAACTCACCTTTTGTGTATATGTGTGTCTATTTAATCCTCACCCTACAAAAGTAATACTCATAAAATCAGAGGTTGATTGGTATGCTTCTTATATAATTACAATCCATCTATATATATAAAAGCCTAAGCAACTATTACAATGAAACGACCAGTCGCTGTGATGCGCACTGACCACCAGGGGACAGACGCTCAATGCAGGAGCTTCCCCCAGCCCGCAGGCACCGATCGCTGATGGGGCCTGCCAGCCAACCTCCCAGTCCCTCCCCCAAGCCAGCAGGCCCCAATTGGGGCCGGGCCCCCGGGCTGGGATGGGGAACCAGAGGTGGGTGGCGGCAGACGCGGCCCCTTTCCCAGGGGGTCCGAGGGCCAGCTCCCTCCTGGGGGGCCAGTGGACAACCTCCTAGGTCCCCTCAATTGGCCCACCGCAGTGGCAGTTGGCCCCTCCCCCCAGCCGACAGGCCCCGATCACCCAATCGGGACCAGGCCCTGGGCTGGGACAGGGAACCGGGGGTGGGTGGTGGTGGACACGGGCGGCAAGGGAAGGAGGAGGCGGGGAGGCGGGGAGGCAGGGAACCTGATTGGCCCTGATCACCAGCCAGGCCTGAGGGACCCCACCCGTGCATGAATTTCATGCACCAGGCCTCTAGTATTAAAATAAATTCACACCTTTAAAAAAAAAAACATAAAGTTTTTCATATTATGCTTTAGTGAACATTGATGGAGACAAAGGCCTTAAAATCCAGGCAAGTCGTTGAGACTGAACAGGGTAGAAATGGAAGCCATCCAAGGTCTGGCAATGGCTGTTTGGTCCTTTTTCAGATATCATCACTCTCTTCCTAAAAAGTGCATGTTGGTTTTTAACTTAAGGTGAATGGGAATTTTATTTTGAAAACTCCTTACAATAACTGAAGTCATCTGGAAGTGTGGAGTCCCAAGAAATATTTTTATCTGGGGTTTTATCTGGGTCCTGTAACTTGTGTTCGCCGGAGGAAAGGCAAGCACACTGGCATAGCCTCGTGTTCCGAAGGGCAGGCTCTTCCGAAATGTGTGCTCACCACCCCGGATTTTAACCTCCTTACAGAGCCTTAGCTGTAGCTCAACATGTTGCCATTATGATATAATTTTAATGACGGAGTTTGAAGTAAAGTTATATTGTGTGACTTTTGGGCACAGCATTCAATATTCAATATCCAATAAATTGATCGTTCTAGAAGGGGACACGGCAACCATGTAAACTCTTCAGGCCAGAGTGTCCCACATTTGTTTCCTAGGCTATAATTACTGCCATCAAGGTTTATTTCCGCGTTCAAGTTATCTGGGTCTGCACCCTTCTCCATCATGGTAAGATTATCCCCTGGTACCTAAGGCATAGGGGACTCATCATGGTCGTATTCAAAACATGCAGGGGGTGGGGTAGGAGACAAACAGCAACAAGCCCCTCCAGATCTATAGATCGGCTCCCATTTCAGCACCAAATGCAGAAGTTCCAGAACTAGCTTATGTTCCAGGAATACCAGAGTCCTGAGGTAGAAGGGGTGATGTGCAACTACTTCTAAGCCAGAGTGGTTGTGGAACGGAGAGGAAATGCTACCAGAGAGGAAATGCTACGGTAAATACAGTCTTCTTCACTGAAGATATTTTTGAGATTTGGATATACTCATAGGCGCTATAAATCACCAAGATGGGAGCTCCAAATGCATCATTCCTCAAAGTGATTTTACCCCATAGTCCCTTTTTATGGAGTATCTGAGGACACCAGTGTCCTTGGGGAGCACTGCTCTAAAAAGACATCATTGCTGTCTGGGGATAATAGAAATAGAAGGCAATAGAGGAGGTTGCCTTTCCATATTTTTGTGCTTTGGAATTGCCCTAGATAAATATGTTGTAAACCTTTGTGAGTCTCTGCTTATTCAGCTTGATAACCTCTTTGTGGCTTCTGAATGATGTAAGCATGTGACTCATTATTTAGAAATCTGAGTAGCTGCAGTAATGACGTAGATATTACACATAGGTGAGACTGCCAATACTGCAGAGGATACCAATCTCACATGGCTCAGACCTAAATGAATTGTCATGCTAGCTTAAAAAAAAAGAAAAAGAATTCACTTTCAAAAGTTAGAGAAACACTCTGTCAACTGCTAATGACCCAGGATATGACTTTACTAGTAGTTTATAGAAAGGCACAAACTCTTTTCAATCCAAATGCTATGACTCTTGGCAATTTTTAAAAAATCTTTTTCTCCGTCTTGTCTGTGAGACCCTACCTGCAAAATGATGAGGCAACTATTTGTAAGAACTGTCTGGCATGGTGTCAACTTTAGAAACCATGTACGTACTATATATGTTTCTGAACTAAATATTTCTCCTTCCCATTGACTCTTGACCCCCTTAGAACAACTGTCGCCTCCTTCAAACGCTTTCCCTAAGTAAAAAGTCAATTGGCTGTAAGTGGTGATGAAGAAAACGTCATGTGATTAATGCTCCAGTTTAGGCTGTTGTGATTAGTCACAAGAAAAAACGTTCAACTTCCTCCCCCAAGAAACACGGTATGTTAACGTCAAATGGCCTGCCCGGAGCCCAACAGGAAGAAATAGTTGGGCGGTGTTAAAAGCTGCCTATTGATTTGTGCCCTGACTGAAAGCCATGCGCTGATGTAAATGAAAATGTGTCAAGAGTTGATATTGATTTTTTTTTTTAAATCAGACCATCTCTGGGGAAATATTGCTAGCCATACTACTGCTCTTGTCTATGAGTGAAATAGGTTCCTTTCCACAAGACTACACATGTCCAGACATCAAATTTTCCTCTTTAACTGAGGTATGGTACGATGCTACTCCATCGCCCGCAATCTCTGCTCGGAGAAAATGTCCCAGAGTTCTGATATCCAGGAATAAAATGAAAAAGAGAATGTAATGTTTAAGAGAGATGTGTACAAGGGGAAGGGTGTGGATCCATGCACAGCTACCTGCCCACCGCCCTCTTTGTACGTGGCTCATAACACACACATACATACACTAGGACTTTTCACCCCATCTGTCTCCAAATAAATCGTCTTAGAAGGATATGCTTATTTTAGAAAATTCTGTTCAAAGACAGCCATAATATAGGACAGAAAGTGAAATATATTAGGATATGAACCATGAAGTTGGAGCCTTTCTTTTTCAGCCTGTAGGAAAACTACCCATATTTTTCTCTCTTAGGAATAATTTCATGATCTCTGCTTTATCCATGGAATGCAGTGCTTATAAATATTGACGAACAGTATAAGAAAAGGCCAAGAGTCATAATAACCATGCAGGTTTGGGTCAGATCTAGGGGGGCGGGGACAGCTGCTAGGTAAGGCCATACTTCATGATTCAGCTGGGAGAAGGCATAGACTCTGATATTGGGCAATTAGAATGAAAAATAGTAATATGGAAGAGGAGGGAGGTCATCACCGGCCAATATCTGTGGATTATTTGGGATCAACTATTGAGATTAGAGAAGACCCTAATAAAGTGCTAAGGGAAAGGGTCATCCATGACCTTTCATAAACTATCCATGGCATAGTTTGTGATATAGATTTACAGAGTTAAATCCACTTAGGTTGATTCATTCGCCTTAGGCACAGACACATGATAAGAACTCTATATTGCATATTGATTAACCTTTGGTGATTACTTCATGACCTTTGATATTTTCTAGATTTTATGATCTGTATACCTTGGCCTCTAGATTAAAAGAAAAACAAGGATCTGAAATAGACCTCAAGGAAATGGGAAATATTATGATGAGATAATTTATAGTGAATGTCCTGAATTAAAACTGAGGAATATGTAGCAAAAACTTTCAGAAGACAACCCGTTACTTTGCTAGTAACAAACGAAGTGACAAATGATCTAAGTAGATGGAATTTCCCGATTTAGGGATGCTGTCTTAAAACAGTTACAATTAACCTGTAGTTCTCAAAACAGGGGTAGCTGGCTGGACATGTGTACTCTGATAGCAAACTGATCTTACATCAGTTCCCTGTGGAGCCCACCAGAGCAGCCCTTCCTGGGCCTGGAAAACAAGAACAGACCCAGAGATCTTTGCTTTTGAGATTCTAGACCAGCTCCTGACGGGGTTGCCTCCTGCCATAACTTGTATTTTTGTTTGTTTTGGGGTTGTTGTTATTTTAAGGTGTTTTTTTAAAATATATTTTTGTTGATTTCAGAGAGTAAGAAGGAGAGACATAGAAACATCAATGATGAGAGAGAATCATTGATCGGCTGCCTTCTGCACGCACCCCATGGGGGATCTGCAACCAGGGCATGTGCCCTTGACCAGAATCTAACTTGGGACCCTTCAGTCCACAGGCCAACACTCTATCCACTGAGCCAAACCAGCTGGGGCCATAACTTGTATTATTATTTACCATTGATATATGTTTAAGTATCTCCAACAGGATAGTAAGCTTAGTAAAAATAGATATCATACTAAGTTCATTGTGTAGCAAACAAAGCATAATTTCTTAACTGCTCAAGGAAAAAAAATCTACAAATATTTATACATGCATACACACATGTGTCATACATTTATTTAAATCTATATATAATGCAAGATGAGCGAGCCATCCCTATGACATTAAATTATTTAGCCACTTTTCACACTGAAATGAAAAATTTTAAAAATACATACAAATGGCCTTATGCAATTATTCATTCTAGGATAAGTTCAAAGCAACTCAGAACATATTATTCAGAATGAAAAATGTTTTTCCTTTCTTCTGGTACTTTATATAGCTGTTTAATATATGCATTCATTTGCCTTGCTCTCATGCTCAGGCACATAAATATCATTTTCAAATACATACACTTGAGACAATGAGATAAAATGATTTGAGAATGGCCATAAAGTCTGGAAACATAGATAATATTAATTTATCATATATATGCAATAGAATACCAATAAATTATTCATTATATTTTTGCCTGTGTTTCCAGATTTAGTAGCCACTTAGTATTTTCAAATATATTATCTAAACATATACATTTAACAAACTAATTGATCTCCTGATTTTTACCTCAGTTATTAAACTGAAGGTTTTTATTTGGTTGGTTTTTTAAGTTTTAAGTTTCAAGAAAAAATTTTTAGCAAAAGAATTGTCACAGCCCAAAACTTTCAGGTAAAGCAAAAGATCATAATAACGTTATCATACTATCATAAATGTTTTAGTATGTTCTTTACTTGCTTAGTAAAAGTCCAAGTTAGAAAACAATGCTAATATTTAATTTCCATCCTTTCCTTGCTTTGTTTTTTCAAGTACCAGTAAAAGGGCAGACAAGTAAATGTCTGTACATAAGTCACACATTTGTCTTTTATTTGCAGGAAAAAAAGATAGAAAATAAAAATAAGAATGAATTATTTGCTAGCCCACAAAATTTTGTCACTGCTTTTTTTATTTCTCCATTAAGGATAGAGTTAATTTTAAATATATATATTTACATTTTTAGTGGGGAATTAAAAGTATGAGATGGAACACAAAAAAAATGAGAATATATACTATACTCTGATTTTTTTTTTTTAAGGAAAAGGAAGGAAAGCTATGGAAAATTGCCTTCCCTTTCTCACCAAATACAGTTCTATGTGGAATTTTCAGATAGTCATGTCACAACATTTGACAAGAATAGAAGCAAATAATATATAACACAGTACTCATAATCTGAACATATCTGAAAGTTTGTGGAACAAACATGAATCAATATACCCTATAAAAAGATGCTAAATTCCAATCTTTCCTTTCCTAATAATGATGTTTTTGTCATAAATATGATTTAATATTACTGAGGAAAGTTTTAAAATAAGTGTTGCATTTTACATGCCTTATAACAGTAAATCAAATATATCCTAATATAATAAAAGTTACCTTTCCTCTTAAGCACATTTACACAGGATAAAGCCTTTCATAGATTCCTTTAAATAGTAATATATAAGTATTTATCATTTACATTTTTATTCTGAATATTCTGTTGAATATAGTTAAACAATGTAATATCCAATAGATAGATGGTAGATAGGTAGATAGATATTTCATATCAATAAATATGACAGAATAATTCAGATGGTAAAATTTTAATATTTTTGTTGTATATTACTCAGGAAGAGAAGTAATCACAAAACTAAGTGAAGGTGTTTTTTTCCCTTTTATTACACCAAAGAAATTAAGTTCAGTGAAGCACATTATGCCTTTCTTGATCGGGTGCATATTTACATTTGTATTGCTAAGTTATTTGCCATAAATATGTTTTTAACTCTAGCAAACCTTAAAATAATAAAGTTCCATTTTCAAGCTTTATACAAACATGCAAATGTTAATGTTACTATGGAATTTTCTTTAAATTACAGAGCATTTTTTTCTTTATTGATTAAGGTATTACATATGTGTCCTTATCCCCCCATTGCCCCCCCCCCCCCCCGCCACCCCACCCCACACCCTACTCATGCCCTCACCCCCCTGGTGTCTGTGTCCATTGGTTAGGCTTATATGCATGCATAAAAGTCCTTTGGTTGATCTCACCCCCTTAACCCCACCCTCCCCTACCTTCCCTCTGAGGTTTGATGGTCTGATCAATGTTTCTCTTATTCATTATTCTATTACAGTGGTCGGCAAACTCATTAGTCAACAGAGCCAAATATCAATAGTACAACGATTGAAATTTCTTTTGAGAGCCAAATTTTTTAAACTTAAACTTTTCTAACGCCACTTTGTCAAAATAGACTCGCCCAGGCCGTGGTATTTTGTGGAAGAGCCACACTCAAGGGGCCAAAGAGCTGCATGTGGCTCGCGAGCCGCAGTTTGCCGACCACGGTTCTATTACCTTTGCTATGATAATCAAGTCTCCCAACAATTGTAGAATATTAGGGAGCCCCCTAGTGGCACCTGTATTCCTAGTAAATTTCCAAACTAAAAAATAAAGTTAGTTCTTTCTTTTCCTTACTAGCTACTTGGACCAGTTTGGTTACCTAAACATATTTTGCTGATTTCTCACCCCCACACAGACCCCCATTTTTAAACTCAATTGGACTTCTTTTCATGTCTCACATATGTTGTATAAGTTTCTGGCATCAAAAATATAATCATAATAATTATCTCTAGTAATTCAAATGACCAGTTTCTTCTCTTGTGAACTTCTCAATTATCTCAGAAAAAATCCGAGATACGCTGTGAAAAACATCATCATTGGAAATTAAATATTAAATTGTAAAAACACATTTTCCCAAATAGATGTTAGTTTTAATATTATTGTTAAACAGAGGCATATCTTTATTATACTTTCACCTGGCCAAAGAAAAAAATATGTGAAATGACACCTAGACTGCATTATCTTTGAGGCAGTCGTGCAGCATGTTTAAAACTTACTAACATTACTATTAGTTACAGTGGAGATTTGAAGATGGGCTGGAGAGTGATGGCCCTTGGATAAAGTGAGCAATTTCAGGTAGTTCTGATGCTTTTCCAATGGGATCCCCTAAACCCTTAGAAGATGAGGTGAAGTCAGACTAAGAAATGATGGAGGAGAATATTCATCATGGTGAGAACAACTTCAACATGCATAGAAAGATGAAAATAGCATGAATGTGCCCTGGAAACTATATTAGAAACTATCAGTGTCACTGGCATAAGCAGTGGACCCAGAGATGTGCCAGGGCCAGCCAGACTATGGAAGGCTTTGGGGGCTGCGCTTAGGGGTTTGAATTTATCCTGAACACCAGTGGAAAGGTTGTGAGATAGTCAGGTTTGGGTTTTAAGAAATGAGTCTAGGCCCAGGTCAGGTAGCAGAGCTACTGAGAGTGCTGACCTGATACGCCAAGGTTGTGGGTTCAATGCCTGGTCAGGGCACATACAAGAATCAACCAATGGCCGAAACCAGTTTGGCTCAGTGGATAGAGCGTTGGCCTGCGGACTGAATAGTCCCAGGTTCTATTCCGGTCAAGGGCATGTGCCTTGGTTGCGGGCACATCCCCAGTGGGGGGTGTGCAGGAGGCAGCTGATCCGTGTTTCTCTCTCATCGATGTTTCTGGCTCTCTGACCCTCTCTCTTCCTCTCTGTAAAAAATCAATAAAATATATTTAAAAAAAAAAGAATCAACCAATGAATGCATAAGTAAGTGGAACAACAAATTGATCTCTCTCTCTCTTTCTCTCCTTTTTCTTCTCTCTCAAAAAATAAATAAATAAAAGAAATTAGTCTAACGACAGAGAATAAATTTAAGGAAGAATAAGATCCAAATCAGAGACGTTTTGTCCAGGCAGGAAATGTTGAGAGTTGGTAGACAAGTTGTACAAGGGCCTCTATAGTAGAGATCATTTCTGGGCCATCAATGCCCCAGGCAACAGTGGAATTAACTGGGGTCTGAGCAAAGGCCCTGGCACCTCCCTGCCTCAGCTCAGCATCCAATCAGTTTTATTGGGGGTTATTTACCCCTTGCCCTTGAGAGTGAGCTCACATGAACATCTCATAGCCTTCAGCCCTGAAGAAAGAGGTGTGTAGTCTGAATTTCACTATATTAGAGGGTATGAAGCATGGAAAAGAACTGGGTAGAATATAGGATCACAGACTGTGCAGAATGGTTAGATATTAGGCATAAGGTCTGGAAAGAAGCCCAGAATGACTCCTAGGCCTTCGGCATGGTGCCTGGAAGACAGAAGCACTAATCACTAGTGTATAGATCCAATAAGCGAGAAGGAGCAAAAGTAAATTGTAGTCATTTTCTAGGCTGTGTAGCAAATTCCCACAAACTTAGCAGCTTAAAACAACACACATTTATTATCTCCTCATCCCTTTGGATCTGAGCCTGGGCATGCTGCGTTCTCTGCCTCAGGTCTCCCAAGGCTGCAGTCAAGGTGTCAGCCAGAGCTTGGTTCTCATCGGGAAGCTCAGCTAGGAAGGGCATGCTCCCTTGCTCATGTGGCTGTTGCCAGCATTCATCTTCTTGCAGCTGTGGGTTCGTGGCAGCTTCCTTCTTTAAAGCCAGCAACAGAGACACTAGAGCAAACCTGCTAGCAAGACGGAGTTGTATGTAATGTAATAAAATCACAAGAGTGATATTCCATTACCCTTGCCAAATTCTAGTGGCTAGAACGGAGTCATAGGTCCCACCCATACTCAAGGGGAGGAGATGATGAATGTCAGGGCCCAAGTACCATGGGAGCAATCCAACTGCCCATCACATGAGCCTTTTTTAGTAGTGTTTTAAAATGTGAAAGTTTTGGGTGCCTTTACTTCTGTCAATTCAGGAAAATTCCATTCTACTATAACTTGACCATCATTATACTAGCTCAGAATTATTAGAATAAGAATATTTGTCCTGAAAATATCTACATGAGAGTGGGGAGGAGCAACTTCATTCTTTCTGATCTTCAGCGTCCATTCAGGAAAGGTTATAGTGTTCATTTTTTTATAAAAAATGGTTCTTCTGAGTCTCATATGCCTCTGAGAAATCTCAGTTCATAGTTTGGAAATTATGAAAGAGCAAAACCCAAGTATACTTCATACTAAATGACATCATAATAGCATTGTATTATTGCTGGTTACTTTCCTGTCCATATGTGTTTGATTTTATGTGAATATTTAATGAACAATTGAAAATGACTCAAAATCCTTTTTGTGGGGAGGGGCACCTCTTCTTGACCTCCCCCAAGAAACCAAGATTTTTTGAAAACTAGAGATAATCCTAAAATGTCATATATTATACCCACTCTTTTTCCAAATCTGAATGACCCTTTCTTCAAAATATCAGCTCTACTCCCCACTTTTTCTCCATTTATACTACCTCTCCACCCTTGGGCAAGCTGTTACTGCCTCATGTCTGAATAAATCAGCATCAGCCCTCTGCCTGGTGTTCTTACTCTAGCATTTCCTCGCCTTTCTGTTAGTGCTATTCAAAATTGAATTTTTCTTCTACATAAACAGTTTTTAACAAGCAGTTTCTTTTTTCAGTTTCTTACACTACCATCTATACACACTCAAGTCTGGCTTTTTAGAAGGTCTATTATCTAAAATACCTTCCATTCAATCTTACTTCTATTCGTTAGTACAAACCATCTCTTCATCCCCCAAATGGTTTCCTCCTGGCCCCTACACTAGACAGTCCTGTTTCTGTTTCCTATCTCCGTTCACACTGTACCCTCAGCTTGAACTGTCTATGCCCTCTCGTCATGCATGTCCTCAGTCACACTAAATAGAAACTGCAGAATGCGTAGCCCAGGTAATGAATGAGGGGGAGCCAGATGTATATATCAGAAGAGGAGAAAGACGAGATGTATCCATAACAGAGCTCAGAAGATAAAGGACACATCAAAGCCAGAAACTGGGAGAAAGTAGATAAAACGAACAGTGTTGTTATATCCTAGAAGTCAAAACTAATCCCCAGAGTCAACCCAGGTTGGCTAGCATGAGCAAATGTAAATATCAAAGGTGAGATAAGCAGAGAGGGCAGACAGAAAGCATCCAAGTAAAGAAAATCCCAAAGGGCAAAAGAGGTACGAGGTCATGTATGAGGATTTTTCCAGGCTCCTAGGGATGGGCAAGTAAAGAGGGTAGGCAAGTGCATATTCACTGTAACAGCTTCATAAGAGAGGCAGTATTCTACCTGGGACTCCAGTTCTCCCATGACCCAGTGCACCTCCTGTCCAGGTAGCTTATGGAGGATCATGGTTTTCGAAACGAGTCAGTTTGGGGTTCAAATTCCTCTTCCATTTGTTAGCTATGTGACCTTGGACTAGTTATTAAACTTCTCCAAGTTCACTATGTGTAAAATATAGAAAATCATACCAATCTCCTAGTAATACTAGAGGCCTGGTGCATGAAATTTGTGCACTCGGTGGGGGGAGGGGTCCCTCAGCCCGGCCTGTGCCCTCTTGCAGTCCAGGAGCCCTTGGGGGATGTTCTACTGACAGCTTAGACCCATGGGAAGTGGGTCTAAGCCATCAGTCAGACATCCTTAGCACTGCCGCGGAGGCGGGAGAGGCTCCCACCACTGCCACTGTGCTTGCCAGCCGTGAGCCCGGCTTCTGGCTGAGGGGTGCTCCCCCTGTGGGAGCACACTGACCACCAGGGGGCAGCTCCTGCATTGAGCATATGGTGGTCAGTGCATGTCATAGCGATTGGTTGTTCCGCTGTTTGGTCAATTTGCATATTAGCCTTTTATTATATAGGATAAGAATTAAATATGTTTACATATATATGAAATACTTGGCATCTAGCAAATATACACATATTTATTAATTTTTATCATTTTATTATTTTCATTTTTCTATCTGTCAAAACCAGAATGGCTACCAAATTGTATCTGAGATCTCGTGACCTTCTCTAAGCCCTTGTGTAGGGTCTGCCCCATACATTGTATCCACTTATCACAGAATATTCTGTAGGTTTGCAAAGTGTCAGGTTATTTAAGCTAATTTCCCCAATGATAAAATGAACTTCTTGAGTAGAGGCTTCCTACTGCTGAGTTCAATATAAAGACTCAGCCAGCACTTGCTATTATGACATATGTATTTCAAGGCGCCACTTCATTCATTCATTCATTCAACAAGTATTTGTTGAGCACCCATTATGTGTGGTGGACTTGGGATATAACAACAAAGGGCGAGGCATGAATTATACCACTATATTGACAGCATCATGAATCTTAAAAATGGGAGGGCCTAAGAGATTATCTAGCCCAGGTCTCTAATTTTACAGAGGCATGATTGAGGATCAAAGAGATGACACTTGGCTTTTAATATTTTCTTCACTGACTGTTCTTTTGCCTATTGAATCAATGTTATTTTAGGAAACAAAAAGACAAGTCAAGGATGATTTTAACTAAGAGTTTAGAAGTGAATTGTTTTGACATCTGCCGTATCACTATGAAACTGAGCCCACTCCTCTCAGAGTAAGTTGCCAACAGCTGTGCATGGGATAACCTCCTGCGCATCTTTACCAGAAAAAGAACAGGAGTTCTCCATGGCTGCTGTGCTCCGGCCTCATCAAAATTCTCCTCCAAAGACTCGGAGAAGCTACATGCTTCCCCAATGTGGGAAAACAAAAAGTCTGTCATAGACAAAAACAGATAACTCAGGAAAATGCAGACACTTTCTTTGCTGGGAAAAGCCACGCGATGGTGGCTTCCTCTGATGCTCATTCCAGATCCTTACTTAGTACATCTGAAAAGACACATCTAAGCATTTCTATATGGAAATGCATTTCAATCAATAATATGGGACTGGCATCTGAAGACTCGGTGACTTGCATCAAATTGTTTGCTCAACACACTTCAATACTCGATCCACAAACTTATTTCAAGATTAGAATGCCAAGGTGAAGATTAATACCTCTAGTTCAGTGGGGCTAATGAGACATGACTTATTAATCCTACAAGAAAACCTTAATTACACACTGGGGCACTGCTTGTTTCACTGTTAAATACTACCCAACCCCTGAACAACTGGAAAATAAATAAGGACTAAAATAGAAAGTGATGTTATAATTAGGCCCCCTGAAATGGATGTAATACTATTTTCCCCCTACATGGAAAGTATTTGTCACTGTTTCCACCTAAATAACTCAGTATTGGCATTTATAATAAAATCTTGATAGAAACATTCTTGAAGTAGATAGACATGTGAATACTGGAGAAATAGGATATTATAATTCAAGAGAACTCTGTTAAGAAGGCAATTTTATTGCCTAGTTTTAGCCTGGACAATGTTAGTCATGTCCAGGTTAATTAGCAAAATGACTTCAATATTATTTACTTCTTGTTCTTTAAATAGGTTCTTGCTATTCAAATACATTCATTTTTAACACTAAGGATTTCATAATGCAAGTCCACATATTTTGGAACTGCTTCATTTTATTTTTCAATCAACCCACCATACTCAAATGAGAAGTGGGGGAATGGGAGGAACATAAAGGGATAGTAGACAATTACTCAAGCTTCCTAAAACTAAAAGGTAGAATATAGCATACCCATGGTAATATGCATAATCTACAAGTTTTCCCATAATAATTGATGTTCTAAATTTTGTTTTCATTAGTTGGTCCAAGATAGGACCAGAAAGGAAGAAACGAAGGGAGAGAAGGAGAGAGGGAAAAACTTTTGACACATTCATTTGCCACTTCAGAATAAGTGCTTTTGCTAAGACATAGATGGGAAAAACTACTGTTGTTGTTTTACATACAATTAGTATACTAATAAACCAGATTGTCAAATTGGGTCAGTTACAACTAAATAACAAGAGAATTGCCTTACACAGATGGAAAATGTATAGGATGCATAAATCTCCTGTGTAAACAACATCAACTACGATTCATCGTTTAGTTTTGCCCTACTTATCCATTCTATTTAAAATCATAACCTGCATTCTTTTCATCTTCTTTTTAAAAAGAAAAATCATTAAATCTTGAAGCTTTCACAAGTCTCCTATTTTTTAGCAGAGGGGAAATTCCACAGGAACTGGTTCCCCAAAAATGTCAATAACTATCTCCTCATCACTGCAGTTTCAGAAATGTAGCAAGAGTACTCTCAATATAAAGTTTTGGGGAGCCAATTTAGCAATTATTCTAGTTGTTGTAATATTGGATAGCATTATTAAGAGAAAGGTTGTTTTTTCTTTCCATGCATACTAAACCCCAAAGTTGTGTTTTGAAGAGAATATTCTGAAGAACATGAAGTTAGCTGGTGAGGCTAAGCTAAGATCATGAGGTTGGCCAACAAATAATGCCTCTCATCTTCTGTATAATGAATGTGTGTTCTTATTCATAAGTAATACTGGAAATAATAGGGGAGGCAGTCATAACATTTGGAAATAATATGGAAGACACATACACCTCCAACTCTTCTTAGCTGTATGATGTCTGATCAGTTTTAAGTTAACTTTTCTGAGTTACACATTTCAAAGTGGGGGAGCTAAGAATACCTAACAAGCTTGTTTTGAGAATTTTATGATGTATGTAAGAGAAGTGCTTTGTAACATATCAAGCAACAAGTATTTGTACAAAAAAAAAAAAAAAGACCAAGACAAGAAAGAATGGGGGAAATCAATGAAAATCCTTCACTGCCATTTTGAAAATTATTGAAAGCAGGTACATACTTTCATCTACATAGATAATGAGATCAGCGAGATAATCACTAACCAACATGGGGGAGGGGGGAGGATGGCAGGGGCGGGGGGACCAGGGTACCTGAACAGAAAGGAAAAGTGTAATTTACTCTTATAAATCCACATATTCCTAGATGCCATTGTCAAGAAAACTGTTGAATGGCTAATTTAATGGCCAGATAATATGAATGTTTTAAACATAGCTCCCTACTGCTTCCCAACCTTCCTTCCCCTCTCTACATGGTAGAGTGAAACTCTCACACTCTGCAAGTCAGAGCTGTAGTCTAGTTTCAGTTCACTTGCTGTGCTTACTTTGCATTGTTCATTTATTCATTCATCCACTCATTGGACCAATGTGTTTGTTTAATGTTTTTATTGATTTCAGAGAGAGGGAGGGAGAGAGAGAGACATCAGTGATAAGAGAGAATCAGTGATTGGATACCTCCTGCACGCCCACACTGGGGATCAAGCCTGCAACTGGGACATGTGCCCTGAGCAGGAATCAAACCATGACCTCCTGTTCATAGGTCAATGCTCAACCACTGAGCCACACCGGCTGGTCTGGACCAATGTTTATTGATCCCTTTAGCATCAGGTCCTGTACTGAGCCCAGAAGATGCAGCAGGATATCTCACACATGGTTTATGTCTAGCAGAGGCCACTCAGCTTCTCCAGCTAGAACTCCTTCATTTGTAAGAAGAGGGAAACATGCATGATACCCTCTTCAGTCTCTTCCAGTTCTAATGTTCTGGGTCTTTTTTTGTCTCTGCAGATTTTCATTCTTTATTCTCCTCCAAAGACTTAGAGGATCTACATGCTGGTCTTTCCCTCTCATTGAATTATGAAATAATATTTATAGTATGTATAACATACCTACATAAACATGTATATAATTTTTAACCCATTTCCTAAATAGAAATTCTCCATTCATTTATGCATCACACACTGAGTCATTGAGAGAAGTCCCTATACTATTTGTGGAGGTATATTTAGATACATTAAACTCTCCCTATTCTCTAAGTACTTACAATGTAATAGAAGAGACAAAAAAATATTCACAAATATTACATATCAGAATCCTTCTTTTAGAAAAAAATTCATTTCAGTTGAAGAGATCAGAGAAGGTTTCTTGTAGGCAGTGGAGCTCACATGAGTCTGGAAGAAGGGATAGGATGTTGATAAGCAAAATGAAAGGAGAGAAGGTCATACAAGAAATAGTATGAGCAGAGGAAAAGCAAAAGAACAGGGTTTCTGAAGAAAAAAAACCACATTACATGTGTGAGATGAGAGATGAGACTGTTAAAGAAGACTGAGGCTAAATGTGAATCACAATGCCAGATTCAGGTGCTGGGACATTATGCACTTGGCTAACACTGTCTAGCAGAGTATAATGCAAGCCACGTACATAATTGTAAGACTTAAGTGTTCTCATTAAAAATGATCAAAAGAAACAGGAGAAACTAATTTTAGTTATATATTTCCTTTTACTCAGTATATAGGCAAAACATCATTTCAACATATAATCAATATAAAACATCATTAATGAGATACTTTACATTCCTTTTTATAGTATACTAGATGCCTGATGCACGAAGATTTGTGCAGAATGGGCCTTCCTTACCCTGGCTGTTGGCACAGCCTTTGCTCTGGCCTGGAGCCGCCTTTCTTCCTTCCCACACTGCCCAGAGGCCCGGAGTGGCTGGGGCAGTGCGAAACACCTACGTCATCGCCATGGTAATGACACAAGCATCCCGCCCCCAGTCGTTGGGTGCCTGTGTATGCAAATTAACCCATCTTTGTTGGGTTAATTTGCATACTCACTCCTGATTGGCTGGTGGGTGTCGCAAAGGTACAGTCAATTTGCATCTTTCTCTTTTATTAGTGTAGACTAGAAGCTCAGTGCACGATATTCATGAACTTGGGGGGTGTCCCTCAGCCCAGCCTGCACCCTCTCATAGTCCAGGACCCCTCAGGGGATGTCAAGGGGATCAGGCCTAAGCCGGCAGTCAGACATCCCTCTTGCAGTCTGGGGCTCTCACAGCCCAGGACCCCTCACTCCTTACCGCCCACCTGCAGTGGAGGCAGGAGAGGCTCCTGCCACTGCTGCTGCACTCGCCAGTCATGAGCCTGGCTTCTGGCTGAGCAGCACTCCCCCTGTGGGAGCGCACTGACCACCAGGGGACAGCTCCTGAGTTGAGTGTCTGCCCCCTGGTGTTCAGTGCGTGTAATAGCGACTGGTCGTTTGGGTCGTTCTGCCATTTGGTTGATTTGCATATTAGGGTTTTATTATGTAGGATTTTTAAAATCTGTGGGCATTTAACACTTTCAGCACATTTGACCGTGTGCTAATGGCTAATGACCAGTGACTACCATATTGGACAGTACAGCTCTAGGCTATGGAGAGACACTGCTGGGTTTTGAGGTTAAGAGTGGTTTGATAAAAGCAATTTTTAGGCAACTGAATGAGGTTTTGGTATTTAGGAGTGTTATCAGATTGTGAGAATATTATGGATACTAGACAACAAGATGATCCTGATGAAACTATCTGGGTTTGAAGTGATTGGCATGGACCATAGTGGTTGGCTCACATGTTAAGAAGTTTGGGAGAAATGTCAAGTCCGCACAATTCAATTGAAGGAGAAAGTAATCAGCAATATGCCAACTCACAGAGTTAAAGAAAAAGTAGAATTATTTTTTGATTCATTTGATTAGTTTTTCTCACTAGACAAGAGCCTCAATTCCACAAACATCTACTAATAAACTCTGTCAGGCTTTGGGGTATATATATAACTATCATATAATCTCTATCATATATATATATATATATATATATATATATATATATATATATACACACACTATATATATGATATATATGAACAGTTGTTCTTAATGTCAGTAACTTCACAATGTTGTTGTGGGGAAAGCAAGCATTTAAAAACAAAGAGCAAAAGCCATTTTTTAATGCTTTGAGAAAACACAAGAGGGAATATACAATTCTGCCTGGATGGATCTAGAAAAGATTTTTGGGGGAAGTGACATTTGAGCTGAATATTGAAGGATAAATGCAATTTCTACAGATGGAAATAGAAAAAAGGGGCATGATGAGTGGAAAGAAGAGCATGAGGGAAATTAGGAAAGTATCTGGCATGTTTCAGAAACTGAATATTTGTCAGATTGAGAGTCTGTGTGGACATGCCATAAGAAATAAGCTAGAAAGCTGACTGAGGAGAAATTGGGGGCAGAGGGGGCGTCAATACTTAGCTAAATAGTGTTCCTCCTTGCTGCAAGACTCTAGCTCAGCAGGAAGAAAAGCCACTTGCAGAGCTCACAGGTGAGCATTAGGGAACATGGCTTTGGCTTGAGAAAAAGACACAGGGATTGGTTTCTGCAAGAGTAGTATGAAGATAGTAGCTTGCACATTATAACTCAGAATACTGACAGTGTCAGATATAATGATCTGCCTTTTCACTGAAAGGTATTCGACATTTCACTAACTTGACCTCTTCTTGCCAATAGCAAACTCAATTGCATTATCATCTCTGTTCAAAGTCTGAGCATAAGAGCTAGCTAACATTGTTAGGGGTACAATGTATTTCTTGAAGGTAAGCTTTTGCTGTCTGGCACTCGGTATTCTGTGAGAAGAAAGCTTCAGAGGGAGAAAAATCATTACCGCTGCCTTTTTTCCCCTTAAAGCTATAGATGAAGAAGAAATATGCCTGTATTCGTTTTCTGATGCTGCATAGCAAATGACTGCACACATAGCAACTTAAAAAGAATACCCCTTTAGTAGCTCACAGATCCATAGGTCAGAATCCAGGTGGGCTCAAATGGATTCTTTGCAGAGTCTCACAGAGCTGAAATCAAGCTGTCAGCTTGACTGGGCTCTTATGGAGACTCTGGGGAAGACTCTGCTTCCAAGTTCATTTTTGTGATTGACAAGAGTCTAGTTCCTTGTGGCTGTAGGAATGAAGACCCCGTTCTCTCTGGCTCTGGCCAGAGGTTGCTGTCAGTTCCTAGAAGTTGCTCTTCATGCACACTAAGAAACTTGAACCAACTCCAGCATGGCTTCTAGTAGCCTAAGTCATCAAACCTAGGGTGACTCCAGTCCTCCTTAAAATGCCTGTCTTTGGTGCTGCCAAAGGAATTTGTTGTTTATTCCAGCCCAAACCTGACAAAGTCCCGTAAACCCCCTCTTAATGCAGTTACTTTAGAAAACGTACAATTATAAACCTTTTCTCTGCCCCTTTGAGATATAAATCTTCTACCACCTGGAACTGTCTCCTTGACGACCTGGAAATGCCAATCGCCAGAGGAAGCTCTCCCTCTCTTGTCTCCCAGTCCCTAATTTAGTTGGATGCCTTGCTCTAATTTACAAAACTACCTCCTGTCCTGATGATATAAGAAATTTGTTTTTCCTCTAGATAAGTGCCAATTAACAAACCCAGATGGCTTATTCCCAGCAACCAACCCCCTTTCCACTTTTTGTAATTTCCTGACTCTGCTAGAGGTTCCAGTCCTTCCTTCTTGCTACTCCCTCATCCTCCCTTTAAAGTACCCAGTCACCTCTACACACCAACGGTGAACTCAGTTCCATCCTGAAATCCCTTTCCCCTGCTGCAGTAGAATTACTGAGTACAGTGTGTCTTTACCACCTTTAACTACTGCCTGGCTTAGTTCTTTAACACCACTCCATAAATTGGGCTTTATTATGACATCTCAGCACATTTCCCTGGTCCCAGTGAATTTGTTTGCCTCCTGGGTGCTAACTCTACTTTCCAGCTTTTGTTTTCTTTAGGTTTTAGAAGTGAGTGCTGGCCTTAGAGGGCTTTGCTGAACAATGGACATCTTAAAATGCTTTGTGTTGTTGTTGTTTTAAAGACTAATTTACAGAAGATTTTAGTAATCCTGTCTTTTAAATTAAGTTTCATCTCATTACTAGTCTCAGCAGCTAACAAATATTTCAGGAATTAGATCATCCTAACAGAGAAAATAACTAAAAGCAAGCACAAAGGCAAGAAGTTACTACCTATTTTGTTTCCTTTGGTAAGGAGAAGAAATTGAGGAAAATATTTCTGTATTTGGTTTGAAATGTCAGTTTTTGTTTGCTGAATGGGAGGAAATTCTACTTCTGGCAAGAGAAAAATGGAAGTGCTGAAATGTAAGGAGGAATAGTGAGACAGAAAGTAGATTAGTGGGGTGCCCAGGGTTGGGGGAGACAAGGGGACATGCGGGTGACTACTAACAGGAACAATGTTTCTTTTGAGAGTGATGAAAATGTTCTAAAATGTGTTGTGATGACTGCACAATTCTGTGAGCATACTAAAATTCATTAAATATTACAAGTTTAAATGAGAGAATTAAAATGGTAGAATGGTTATGTGAATTATCTACACTAATAAAAAAGAAACATGCAAATTGACCATCACTTTGCTACACCCACCAGCCAATCAGGAGTGAGTATGCAAATTAACCCAACAAAGATGGCGGTGGCCACGGAGCTGGAGCGAGCAGGAGGCTTGGGTTGCCCCCGATGATGGAGGAAGCCAAGCTTCACTCCTGCCCTGGCTAGCCCTGACCTCCGCTCAAGGCTACAAAGTTTCAATTATAGAAGATAAATAAATCCCAGATACCTGCTTCCAGCTGGCCCTGGCCTCCACTCAAGGAGGTGCTGAAAAAAGAAAAAGAAAAAAAGGAGGGGCTGGGAGCTTGGGTCACCGGGGGGTGTGGCCAGCCTGCAAACAGTCATCAGCCCCTCACCCAGGCTGGCCAGGCACCCAGCAGGGACCCTCACCCTGAAGGGGGTGTGGCCAGCCTGAAAACAGCCATCATCCCCTCACCCAGGCTGGCCACACCCCCATGGGGTGAGGGTCCCTGCTGGGGGTCTTGGCCAGCCTGCAAACAGCCATCAGCCCCTCACCCAGGCTGACCAGACACCCCAGCAGGGACCCCCACCCTGAAGGGGGTGTGGACAGCCTGAAAACAGCCCTCAGTCTCTCACCCAGGCTGGCCACCACACCCCCATGGCCCGATCCCTATAAACGGGCAGTTGAACATCCCTTGAGGGGTCCCAGATTGGAGAGGGTGCAGGCTGGGCTGAGGGGCACACCCCCCCCCCGTGCATGAATTTCATGCACTGGGCCTCTAGTATATCAATAAAGCTGATACCAATAAAAAAGGAAGTGAGAGACAGTATTGATAAATGTGGATAAATCTAAACAAACAATGATTGTGTAAAACAGTAATAACAAAAAATAATGCCTAATTTAGGAGGGGTTGAGGAAACAAACTAAAATGAAAATCCTGACCAAAAATATACATATTATTTGAGAGGAGATGATTGGAGTTAATATTCTAAGTTCATAATTGGCATAATGATTTTTATTTTCAGGAATTATTCATTAATGGGGGGGGGGGGTGTTTCTTCTTTTTCTGCCCTTGATGAATCTATTATAATCCTTCTCCTTATACCAAGATATTTTTCTGGGAGAAACTGATGATCCAACCAGAGAAAGAGAAAAAATACATTAACACTTGTTAATTCCAAATTACTTTCTACCTCTTTCGTTTCTTCAAAGTTCTATACTTCAGCAAAAATTACTTTAGCACTCTTTCAAAACCTATAACACACAGGATTAGATTTGCACTGATAATGAGCATACAGTCCTGGTACTAAAATTAATGCCAAATCTTCATAGAAAGAGGATGAATTTTCCCACAAACACAGGAAGTCAATGCAGCTAGATTCCATTTTGAACTCTGCAGGTCATTAGCTAGGTGGACCTAGGCACAATACTTGGGCTACATGTTGTCTTCTTCATCCATAGAATGGAGAATAAAATAGGTGTTGTGTCCCTCATATCTTTTTGTGAAAATCAAGTAAAATGTTGCTTTAAAGCTTTAAAAACTGTCAAGTTCCACACAAATAGGCAGTAGTGTTGTAAAAATTGTGTTTTTATGATGACTAAGTGCATAATAGGAAATTTTCCTCTAAAGTGTTCAGAAAGTTGTACCTATAAGTATTTCCTTAAATATTATATTAAACAAATTGAATTTTCTGAGTCTAACTTGGTAATTTGAATGTGGCACATTCACATTTTTTGTGTAATCAGTCTGCTAATGGTTTAATTATTCATTTAAAATATTTAATGTTAAATTAGCCTCATCTTCAGTCATTATAAAAGAAATATATAGCTTAGTGTTATAGAGATTAAAATAGAAGAAAAAGTCATTGCTGAGAGAGGATAATGAGAACTATAATCAAATAAGATGTAATGGTAAAAGTATCTCCATACTTTTAGTCTCTTTTTGGAATTAAGAGACATTTTTATATACACTGTTTCTTTGTTCCTCACCAAAACAAAATTTGTGAGATAGGAAATAAGACTAAAAAGCTGACTTTCTGTTTGGTAGTGAATACTACACTTAATTTTAAATTAAATACATTCAACTATTATTGGGTATAAAAAGTAGAACTAATATTACTATACAATTGACTTCAACTATACAAGGCAGAGAGAACTTAGTTAACTTGCCTCTTTAATTGCATGAGCCTAATTTACTGGGATGATCTGTTTGAGCCATCTGTAGAATTGTTACCTCTCCAACTCACACTTTATCTACATAAACACGATATAAGAGAGTGAAAGATTGTACTTCTGAACTCACCAGCAGGACAAATTTACTAAACTCCCAACAACTACTGAATGAAGTGCAAAGAAACTTTAGGAGGGGGAAAAACACACACCCTCCTTTTATAAACATTAGTTACATGTACCAATGAGATACTGAGGTTAAGAGTAATTGGGATTCCGGTCAAAATAAAATTTAATTCCCATCTCTTTCCTTAAGACATCTTTCTACTAAATGAGACCCACTGAACAGAGGCAGAATTAACTGGCTCCTTTTAAGTTTGGTCATTACAAATGCAAAATGAGTATCCTTCTGCAGACAGAGAGCCAGAGGACTACTCAAGCTAACACAATAATGGTAGCTGTGATAAATTATGGATGCAGGATATCAAAAGCTGAATGGAGGGAAGAAATGGAGAACCCATTTGAAAATTTGGAATTTGCTCAAAGCTGCTTCTGCAATGATTCCCAGGAGGATAAGCACTCAGCACAGAGCAGTCATAAACTCCGCAGTTCTGTATAATTTATCAACTTTTTTCCTTTTTATTTCTAACATTGACCCTTCACGGTTAACTGAAGAAACAAAAAGCTAAGTAGCTTCCTTCACTATTTGCTAGAGCAATTATGAGCATCCTGGCCAATACATTTTCTGCTTAATCTACTAGCGAATGGTCTCGTTTCCTCCTCACGGGCACCCTCTCTCCACACTCGGCTCGATGTGTGCAGAGCGCTGCTTTCCCTGCCCTTGTTCTTGCGCCCCTCTTCATTTGTTTCCTTCTCATCACAGCTCTCTTATGTGATCATTATATTAGAAGGAAAGAGAATTCTTTATGACAATTTTCTTCAGCTGCCCTTGGTTAATTTTTTTTTTCAAAATGTGATTCCTCTGGGTTCTCAGACAGTAGGACACATTGAAAGCTAATCAGTAGACTCTTTCTTAAGTATCTTTTCAAAGAAATTTTATGTTTTAGGGTGAGAGCATTGGTTTTCACAGTGATAGATAGTATAATGTGATGCACCCGTCTTGAACGAGGTCAAGACTGCTTAAAAATGAAGGATAATAAGAAATTAAAAATTGAGATTTACCTCAGGCACTAATTTACCCCCACTGCAATTGTCTTTGGTTCCTTATACATTAATCTCTCATATAAGGATACTGATTTAGGGCCAATCTGATAGGATCCCTTAGAATAAGGGAATTTTAGAGCCAGAAAGGATTGCTGAACTCATCCCTTCAAGCCCTTGGTTTCTTGGGTAAAAAAAAAAAAATCCTGGAAGATCAAGGAGGTTAGGTGACTTGCCCAATGTCGCCTAGCAGGTAATTTGGTTTGAGCTTCCTGTTTTGTTTTGCTTTGAAGGGAGGAGGGGAGTGGGAAAGAGTTTTCTATCCTACGATAGGGGCAAATGGCTGTAATCCTTGGGTCTCTGCATTTGCTCATCTGCATGTTACAGGTGATGATACTGCCCTCTTTACCTCAAAGGGTTTCCCATTACTAATCTATTTTAATGAACCCCCCCCCCCCCCCCCCGCCGGCTGGTTTGTGTGTGTGTGAACATCATCCCTGTGTGGCACATGCTCTGCTGTGGATAAGGCACTTAGGAGTATGAGGCTTTGTGGGTAGCTCCCATGTTCCTAAGTGTTGAGTATCCAGGGAAGGGATGGGCCTCAGGGAAGACCACAGGACTCAGAGAAATAAGAGGGAGTGGAATTCCAGCCTGTAAGAAAATATGAACGATTGTGTTCTTATGTGGTACACTTAAGACAATGCCTGCCTCTTAAAGCCAAAAGTCTGGTAAAAGAAGGAGGCACCACTGGGAAGAGCCACAACCTACACATAAGTAATCTAGTCTCTGAAGGCTGGAAAGTCTGGCTGCAGGCCTGTACAGATAATTTGTGCAAAAATAATATGGGGCCTCTTATTCAGAACTTATTAGGAATTTCAAGTCAGTGACAACAAAGCATTAAACCATGCTTGGGCCCTTCTGAGCACAGAGCCCCATGCTAATGCACAGGCCACAAGCCCTGTCTGGTCACGAGTACTTATTTTGACAAAGTCTAGTCCAAACACACCCAATAAATTCTTTACTCAGCAGGTGGTCTTGAAGAGTCCTGTTAAAAGAAAGAATAGTGCTTTTTTGGAGAGTGGTTTGACTATGGCTACTTGGGGAGAAGGCAAGAACCTTCATGAAGGTGGTGGATCTTAGGATCAGGAGATGAGACCCTGAGATCCAGAAGACCTTGTGTTTGTGGGAATTCTTCCTTCACAACCATCTAAGAGGATCTGGGCTCTGTGCTTGAAAGAAGATGCAATTTCCTTACACTTTTATCAAGAGCTGACCTTGAATACTAGAAGATAACAAGAGGCAGGGTCAGGGTCTCCTATTCTCCACATGGTTGGTACTCAGTAAATATTTGTTAATGATGAAACATAGCTGGTTATCTTAGTGTGAGAATTTAGTGGAGCTCCTGGCCCTGAAATGAAGATCTGAGATTCAGAGTATAGAGGTATCTCTGGTTAAAAAAAAAAAAAAAAAAAAAGTTTTAAAACATGTTAACACTGCAATTTAAGAATATATTAGCCTGGCCAAGAATGGAGACTTTTAGTATTATTTTGCATAAAAACTAATTATAAATTATTTTATATCGCCGAAACCGGTTTGGCTCAGTGGATAGAGTGTCGGTCTGTGGACTGAAAGGTCCCAGGTTCGATTCCGGTCAAGGGCATGTACCTTGGTTGCGGGCACATCCCCAGTAGGGGGTGTGCAAGAGGCAGCTGATCGATGTTTCTCTCTCATCGATGTTTCTAACTCTCTATCCCTCTCCCTCCCTCTCTGTAAAAAATCAATAAAATATATTTTTTTAAATTATTTTATAGATTTGTTAAATACAAGATTTTCTAAGATGTTTAGTTGTATTTTTGCTATCAAGATCACCTAAGAATAATAGCACTGCACTCTTTTTTTAAGTTCTATTATTTAGAGAATATAGTCAGTGTAGAGTGCAGGGAGAAACTGAAATAAGGCACAGAAAGCTGAGGAGAAAGAAGAAAGGAAGGGAGGGAGGGAGGGGGAGAGGGAGACAAAAGAGAGGGAGGGCGGGAGGAAAGGAGGATACTGTGGTGACACATAGGAGAAACATGTAGGCCAGCCCTGAGGGATCAAGACTCTCCCAAGGAACCTAAGATCTAAAAGACAGGAATTAAACCAAGGCCTGGGAGGAGGGGAGATGGAGACATTAATAGACTGGCTAACATTTATTGAGTATTACTATGTGGCAAGCAGTGTTCTAATTACTTTACATGCTCATTTACTCCTCACAGCAGTGCTATGGGGCAGGCTATTAGTATCCTATTGGGATACCCTTTATTGGTGTCCCAGACCTGATAAATGAGGCACAGAGTTATTTTTTCCAAGCTATAGAAACCTTATGCTTCCAGCCCTGAAGCAAAACTGACTGTGGCCTATTCTATTCAAGAGAACCACAAGTTGTTTTGCGTGCTAACTTCTGTATATGTAGCCAATGGGGATCCGGTGAAGTTGCTTTGGAGAGAAGTAAAAGCATCTTTTAAAAACATGTGAATGATGATAGGGACCCATTAAAGTATATTAAGACTGAAGGTAACATGATCAAATTTTTGTTTGGAAAGACCACTCTGGCATTAGTATGGAGAATAAATTGATCCGGAACAAAACTAATAGTGGAGAGAACATAACACTCGAAAAAAAAGAGCATGACCTGAACATAGGCAGTAACAAATAACAGTGCAGAGAAGTAGGTGGATTCTAATAGCATTTTGGAAGTAGAATTTTACCGGCTAATTGGATGTTAGGGGAGGGATAGAGCCAAGGATGAAGGACTCCAAGGTTTCTGGGTTGGGTGACTGTAGTAAGCAGAAGGGAAGCCATTCACTGAGAGAGTGAAGGGGAAGAGCTGCAGGGGAGGGGAGAGGAGTGGATGGGGATGGGTTGATAGTTAACAAATTTAACCAAGATCTTATGGAGATCAGTGCATAAGAATGTGAATCAAATGGCAGTCAAAACCAATGTAGCCCTAGCCAATTTGGCTCAGTGGATAGACTATCAGCCTGTGGACCAAAGGGTCCTGGGCTTGATTCTGGGTCAAGGGCATGTACCTTGGTTGCAGGTTCCTCCCCTGCCCAGGCCCTGGTTGGGGCTCGTGTGGGAGGCAACCAATCGATGTGTTTCTCTCACATTGATGTTTCTCTCTCTCCTTCCTTCTTTCTTTCATTCTCCCTAAAAATCAATGGAAAAATATTCTTAGATGAGGATTAACAACAACAAAAAAAAAAACAATGTTATTTTGATCACCTACTGTGAAAGCTATCAAAAAGTCAGTTCTTGAATTATGGGGAGAACAAGTGAAGTTCCTATGATTCTGGTCAGTCTTAATTATAACTGGTATAATGAGTATGAAAAAGACTTCGTAAATTTGAAAATGCTACTTTTCATTATTGTTATTATCATTACTTATTAACATTCTTCCTTTTATCAGGTTCAAACCACCTGAATGGCCTCTTTTACCTGTCCTTCTATGGAAAACTTTTTTCTTGTTTTCTTTCTTACCTTCCTGTTCCCTACTTCCAGGTTCAATGGCAGGTAATTTGGGTGGAGTTAAGTGGTTTTGTCTGCTCTTGTCAATCAATAAACAAATATTTAAGAGTCTC
Organism: Cnephaeus nilssonii; assembly: GCF_951640355.1. NCBI lineage: Eukaryota > Metazoa > Chordata > Mammalia > Chiroptera > Vespertilionidae > Cnephaeus > Cnephaeus nilssonii. The sequence goes on from NC_137080.1 coordinate 34,127,867, forward strand.
CCAGGTGAGCATCCAAAGCTGGATGAGTGGCATTGCAATCAAGGGGCCACTTTCTTTGGGGCCAGAGAATTCTGGATTTGAATCCTTCTTCCACATTTTCCTTCCACATGCCCTTGGGTAAATGATCTGCTCATCTCTCTTCAGTTTCCATCAGAAAAAAATAAAATGGATAATATTTCACACAAGTCTGTTGTATTACATGAGATAATAAATGTGAAAGAAACTAACAGAGAGCCTAGTGCTCAAAAACGGTCATTCCTGTCCACTTCATAAGGCTGTTGCCCAGGATAAATGAGCTAATACTCAAAAGATGGTCATGGAATAATTCTGCTATATGAGTTCAGTCATTTTTAATGAACTTTGCTACCATTGTTTCTGTTATTGTTTTTATGGGTACCAGGGGCTTGCAGTAACCACGTCGACAAGCCTTTGAGCAGCACTTGGACGTATCTTTATTATTATTTTTCTAATTTCCTTATTTCTTTGTTTCAGCTTGGGAATCATTTCCTTCTTTGCTTAGTGCTGCTTTGGAGAAGCCGCCAGATGTCTTTACAATTTGTCGCTTCTGGCCAGTACTCTGTTATGTAGACATTCTGCTTTGTTCAGCTAAGATGCCGCGTTTATTAAAGCTTTAGTAATCTGGGAAAACGATAATTATGCTGTTCTTGGAATGCAACATGAAAAACACTGAAATATTAAAAGCCGGAGATGAAGGCAGGCTTAAAATCACTGTAGGTCTTTTACCTTTTTTTAATTAAAAAACTTTCACTCTCTATAAATTGTCTATTACTGTTCTGACTGCTCTGATGAAAGATTAAGATCCCCATAATAGCTGGCACAGCTAATAGGAAGGGACTTTGGTGTAGGAGGGGCAGCTAACCTTCTCCCAGCTTAACGGTGGGGTCTGGAAGGACTGGATTGTGTAGTTTCTCTCTAGTTTATATTCCTAGACCAAAGGCAATAACTCTCAACATTTAAGACTCCCTTTCGGCAAAGGCTCAAGCACTTCATGATGTTGTAGAAAACCGAAAAGGCATCTTGGCCCTGGCCGGGTAACTCAGTTGGTTAGAGCATCAGCCTGCTATGCCAAGGTTGCAGGTTCAATCCCCAGTTAAGCCACATACAAGAATCAACCAATGAAAATAAAAATACTATTTTTAAAAAAGAATTAACCAATGAATGCATCAAGAACTGGAAATACAGGGAAAAAAATTGATGTTTCTCTCTCCCCTTCTTTCTCACTTTCTTCCTTTCTCTCTCTCTCTCTCTCTAAAAATCAATCAATAAATAAAAATTTATTTTAAAAAAATTTTAAAGGAATCTTGAATGTTAAATTAACCAAGTATTTTTGGTTTTCTCTGAGCAAAGTTTATTCAGAGGCTGCTATATTGTCTCTTGTCATGTTCTCTGAGACCGGTTATTAAACAGAATGTGATTTCACTCCTGTGCCCTAGAGAAGCTCATTAGAACTACGCGTTTGGCTTTCTCATGTCTCAAACATTCCAAGAGACTTCAGCCTTACAAGATAAGTGTTAATCTTTTGTTTTTGGTAAATGAGCCATCTTGCTTTGAACAGAAAATATAGTGTTAGCATTCTAATGTTTAACAGGTGTTTCCATTAAACTGACATTTTATTTATATTAAAAATAGACTTATATTTCTCAAAATCCAATTGTACAATTAATGAGAATGTCATTTATTTTATTCTTTTCCTCTTTAAAATGCACTGTAAGAATTAATTTATTAGCCTCCCGAAGGTAATCAATTGTGCTTTATTTTTGTTAAGTGCCCAGATATTCATAAAATTCTTTCCCATAGTTATCTTCATTTTACAGATGGGAATACCAAAATTCAGAAAGTTTCCATTACAAAACTAAACCAAAATGTGACTCGGGGTCTTTGACTTTCAACCCAGTGGTCTTTGCACTTCACCATGGACGACTCATTCACATTAATTGCGATCTCAAATAAAAATTATCATTCTCATCAGTGTCATGGTGGATATGAAGATGCTTTGGAGGGTGTAAGTTACCACCATAAATAAATATAGGAGGCAGTGCTAAGCCAGTCCTACAAACATAGGGCTGGAGAAATGAGGCCTCCCAAAGAAAGAACACCCCCCACACACACACAATGGGTCTACTTAAGGCATCTGAGATATAAAGGACTGGTCCGGAAGTAGCAGCTTATCCCACAGAGCAAAACATCCATGGTAATAACTGGGCTTATCATAAAGAGAGAATCTATAGTTGAGTACTGGAGTCTTTGAGAATGAAAGATCCTCAGTGGCAGTAGGAAAAATATTGACCTCATATTCAGTCAGCTTTAATGATGAACTGTTTACCTGAGGACAGGTGCATTGCAATATTCTCCTAAATCTTGGGCTACTTCCTCGGCAGCCTTCACATCCTCTGTCATCTTTTTTTTTTTTTTCCTGCCTACCAACCTTGGGCAGAGTTCAGCCATGAGGTCACTTCATAGCTTCACTCACCCACTACATGCAATGTCTCCCAAGTGTCCTCCCTAAGCCTAGCTATGACCCTTTGATCCTGTGCAATGGACCCAACCTATTACTACCCATGAGTGTGGTGTATATCAGGATTTTCCCCAAAAATTCCACATCCACCAGGATCACCCTCCCCAGGAAGATAGCAATAGGATCTAGATGTCTTGAAGGAGGAGACGTAGAAAAAAATTGAAGGCCCGTCAGGAAGCTGGCAAAAGCATAGAGATGAGCATGAAGGAGTATGGGGAGCAGTAAAGAGGATGATCTGAAGGAGGCAGAGGCTGATGTTATGAGTAATAAGAGGGGAAGAAGCTAACTACCCAAGCTGGGAACTCCGAAAGGGCCTGGGCTTTTAAGAGTAAAAGACTGGGTTTTATCCAGTGAACAACCAAAAAGAGAATAGTCAAAGTCACCTATATTAGGAAGATTAATCAGACTGTATAGGCCAGTGGTCAGCAAACTCATTAGTCAACAGAGCCAAATATCAACAGTACAACGATTGAAATTTCTTTTGAGAGCCAAATTTTTTAAACTCCTTCTAACACCACTTCTTCAAAATAGACTCGCCCAGGCCGTGGTATTTTGTGGAAGAGCCACACTCAAGGGGCCAAAGAGCCGCATGTGGCTCGCAAGCCGCAGTTTGCCGACCACGGATATAGTACATTACACACACACAATTCCCATGGATCCCATATTCCTGACCATTTCCTTCATTTTCTTTCCCTAACATTTATTCATACATTATCATGAATTAGGTTGCATTCTCTGGTTGTTTCACGCTTCCCTAATCACATCGTTAATTTTTCAAGGGCTAAAAGTCCATCAAGATCTTTTTTAGAATCGCCCATCAACCTAGTAGAGTAGCTGGAAACATGTTTCGGTGCTTAGTAATTTCTTGATGAATGAATGAACAGATCAATCCATCAATCCTAGTATATCACCTTTGCACAGAGAAAATCTTCACATAGCAAATATGGAGATATTGCAGCAAAACAATTTCTAGCCACGGCCCACTGCTGTAGTCCCTCTTCTTGGATCACTATATTGAGTTTCAATAAGAAAACAATCTTATCTTGAAAGGGGGTTTTGATTTATTTTTAACAAGAAAGGCTGAATTGGAAGCTTGCATTTTCCCCTAAATTTAATAATAGCACTAGTAATGCCTTACACTTTTCGCTGGCCCAATTTGAGGTGTGACTTTGAAGCTCCCAGTTAAGCTTCTGTTATGATGTAATAGCAAGACTGATATCACCAAACCCACCCAAAGGAGGGGGGTCACAGAGCAGGGGTGTCTGTCTAGTCTAAGCATGTTTTCAGTCCAATTCAGAAATGGGCAGAGAACTTGAAGGAAACATCAAGTTACTTGATGCCACTGTACTTAAACATCTGGGGTCCTGCTAGTAAACCCTGATAACTTGGATAAGAAATAGCTTTTGATCTTGCTCGCTTCCTTCACTCACAACTAGAACAAAACAAAACAAAACACATGTGGGTAAAATGTTATGCCCAAAACAATAACTTACTGAATTGGGGCTTCAATTTCTACATTTGCCCTATTATTCTGAGGCAGAAACTTCAGTTTACTGGTTTCCCTGCCAGTAAACCTCAGATTGCTTAGTTGCTCATGTTATCAGAACTTCTAATGGTTAACAACAACAAATATAAGCATATATGTGCACACATATATATTTACTATTTGTTGTAATATATGCATTTTCATTTACTTTGACAATTGTCTAGCAGGTTCTGTCTAGATAGTAGTATCTTCCCCCAATTTTGTATTTGATCTTAAAGGCCAGGAAAAGGAAACCAAGTTTTGCCAAATACCCATGAACATTGTCAAGGTTGGTATGAGGTCTGTTCTTCGTGCGGCGTCACTTAATTACCTATTTTCCTACCCCTGCTTGGCTTTGTGACAATTAAAAGAGCCTATAAGAGAAGACCACTAATGAGTCCCCTTCTATCCCCATCTCTCAGGCTACAGAAGTCCTGAAGGTTGATGGAGGGCCATGCTATTCAAACAGCAGGTGTGGCTGAGACAGAAGCTCCTGGTGCTGGGAAGCCTTGCTGTTGGGAGTCTCCTGTATCTAGTCGCCAGAGTTGGGAGTTTGGATAGGTAGGTGATTAAACACATACCTATGCCCATGTGACATTACGTGTTTCTTGACTTAAACTTCCTTAGGACATAATTTTAAACCTACCCCTTTGTTTTCCTCCTTCAAAATTCCCAAGAAACATGCTTTTTGGCAGTATTGATTTTGATCTATTGAGCCTTTAAAACAGAGATCCAAGTTGCTCAAACCAAGGTGTTCGTCAGGATCCATTTGTATTCTGTGTGCATTGACATTTATTTTCAGAGAAGGGATAAAGCCATGTACATGGGAAATGTCATTTTCTAGAGCTCACTGTGGTCTGTGTGCATCTGGTTGTTGACCTCTAGCCATAGCAAAATGGTGATGATGTATTTAGGTATTTTCATTTTGAAATTTATGAGGGAGCCATTAATGTGCTACCAGGAGAGTTAAAATTATGTTTGTGCCTATAAAGGAGCTCATCAAATTTGGAACCCAGTGCCCTGGAAAGATGGCTGCAGGCGTGGGGAGTTTGAACTATGTTAATTAGCTCTGGTTTCCAGGAGTTGGATGTACCAGACAAGGAGCCTGTCACTCAGAGTAATTGCCCAGAAACCAATGGAAAATCTATGGAGAGGAAATTTACAGAGCCAGGGGTTGGCTCTAAATAAGCAAACAGTTGAAAGGTGCTCAACCTGCAGAAGCCGAGCAGTATCATCTGGCTTCACAATGAACACCTCTGGGCTGTCCAACTTCCAGTGTGACTGCGAAGGACAGAGAACTGAATTTCTGAAATATGAAGCTTCCTTCTTTTCTCTTTAAATTAACTGTTGCTCTGGAGAGGCTGAAGTATGTTCTCCATGCATTCAGTTCCCATTTTCTGTGAAAACGCAGCCACACTTTAAAATGAAAATATCTCCCTTGCAGTTTTCCTTTTCTAATCGATAGATCTTATCACCATAGATATTTATCAAACAATATAGCAGTGGTCTTTATTTTCCTTCTGCCAGTGTCAATTTTGACTGGTAAAGTGAACCCCTTTATGTTTTTCAATTCAAAAATCCAGAGTAAACGTCCACGTACTAGTTGCTAACTATGTGAAATGGTGTGATTGGCTTATCACTGACTTCAAGTAGTTCCCTAAAGGTAGTGTTTAGTTATTAATGAAAAGCCTGAAGGTGGTATCATTGTCCTATGTTCATAAAGGGACTTTATATCAAGTTCTTCCCAATTGTTTCCTTTTTATTGAGTAATTGATCTAATGGTCATTAACGTATTAGTTACTTAGTTGGTTCTTTTGATTTTTCACCTAGTCTATAGTCTCAAATGGGATCATTTTTATAAGGAGATAGATTGCTTATTGGGCTTTCTCAAAAGTTCGCAATTGAGAGTATGAGTGGGTTGCATCTAAAATTTACCCATGCTGACTTACGCTTATCTTTTAGTAACTCCGAATGGGAGGCTGAGCTCGGTTACTTTTACCATCCCTTCCAATCCTTAGAGTCCATGTTATATAGTCTGAGCCCCATGCTCAGAATCTACTCTTCAAGAAGTCAAAATAAGGTGATATTTTCTCCAATTTTGAGTTATGGAGTTCAACAAGCAATTGTTCTGCAGGCTATGAGCTCCCAAGGTAGCAGGCAGAAAGAGGAAGGAAAGAAGAAAAATGGCCCTTTCTAGAGGTAGGAAAGGGACTCTATTTCAGCCTCTCTCAGCCAGAATTCCTTAAGAGAATTAAGTCCTACAGAAAAGGACTTGACTATTGCCTTAATTCTTTCAAGGATGACAGACACTAGCATCATAGAATGCACAAGAGAGAAGTCCATCCAGTATATTCAATGGATGTCTTAGGGAATTAGTGCTTACTTGTCAATCAAGAAGAGCTAAAAGATGAATTTGTGATGTCCCAAGCAATTTCACAATTAAAAACATCTTTGACTCTATGTGTGTTGCTCCTTTTATATCTTTCATTTAGAACTTCAGCCTTCATCTTTACAAATTTGTATAAACAAAATTTATGTTTCTCTAACATAGTGACTGTGATAAACTTTTTTATAGTATTCCATATTTTCATGTTTTCCACAATGAGCATGAGTTGTGTTTAAAATCATAAAAAAACAAGCACCGCAAAAAAGTAAACTATGTTTATATTTTTGCTTAAGCATTTGGCTAGACTGTTTACACAGAGCACAGGCCAAGTCCTTTCTCCTCGGTTCTGCAGAATGCCTTGGCATGACCTTGAGCTTTTCCTCTTCTCCTTTTAATTGTAACATTACAGAAGATAAGAAAGGTACAATAGAGTCTCTTGGGAAATGTAAGGAAGAAACTTATTGCCACAGAGAAGTGGACATAAACTCCAAATAATTGGCATAACTAGAGGTTTCAGTTGAAGGCATTGGCTTAATAGTCATTTTTACCACTCTTCTACCCATTACCAAGGTGGTTAAAATGCCTTTCCAAATAAACCTAGGGAAATTATAATGAATTTCAGTTCCATTCCAGACTATACCCCAAAGGAAACTCAATGTACTAACCATATATATTACCTATGCCAAATTAAACAGCCACTCCAGTCTAATAGCATTACAATTATTACCACACCTTTTTCTCTGAGAGAAGCAGTGGTGGTAGTTCATTATTTAAGCCATTGTTGAAGTGGGAATCCTCCTTTCTGGCTCCATTGATTGCACCCCTTCCTTCATGAGCTTGAGTTCCTGATTTAAATGGACTTGGCAATGAGGACCTGAGGTTTCTGGCCCTGCTAAGGCCGTGTTGATTTCTGGTCCCAGGTGTGGTAAGTGATATACAGCACTTGCTGATGGCATTGGGTTTGTTCCTACATTCAACCAAGTAAAAACATAACCCTGACCTCTTTAGATAGGAAGAAAAAGAAATACAGTACTCTTCTAGCTGTCCCTAATGACAACGACAGAAATTCTCAAGAGGATGAAAAGCTCAGCAAGTACCAATTTTGGAATTTTTCAGGTTGATGATGCAAATAACCAAAGGCAGAGACTGCAACCTCTTTTCAGTTTATATATCAACAGTTTTTAAGAGCCTTATGAGAGCCGCAAGATAGTAATACACATGAAACCCAAAAGACTAGCCTCCTAGCTGCCCTTCAGTCTCCCAGCTCAAGATTATAATCTTCCACCTTTCACATTCTCTAAATAATGTTAACTGGTGAGCTGTTAAGAAGCTATTAGTATGACTGGTGTCACTTGTCTGTCCTGTACTGTGTGAACATAAGTACATGCCGTAGTCAATTAAGTGCTTGGTGAATAAAAAATTTAAGGAGCACTAATAAAAAAAATCCCATCAATTATGTGTGCTCTATTTAATACAGTGTTGCTTAAAATAAAATTTCTCAAACATGTGTTCATTATGGATTGCGTCAGGCAGGGAAACGGTGGTTTTATTTATGCATTTAAAGTCTTACTCTGACTGGTGAACCAGAAAAAATGAGAATCTAGTTGCAGTGAGGTTCTTACAGTGTCTCTCTGTTGTTTGCAGGCTACAACCCATTTGCCCCATTGAAGGCCGCTTTGGAGCCCGCGGGCAGGCTGAATTCCCTCTCCGTGCCCTGCAGTTCAAGCGCGGCCTGCTGCACGAGTTCCGGAAGGGCAACGTTTCCAAGGAACAGGTTCGCCTTCATGACCTGGTCCAGCAACTCCCCAAGGCCATTATCATTGGGGTGAGAAAAGGAGGCACCAGGGCCCTGCTTGAGATGCTGAACCTCCATCCAGCTGTGGTCAAAGCCTCTCAAGAAATCCACTTTTTTGACAATGATGAGAATTATGCCAAGGGCATTGAGTGGTATAGAAAAAAGATGCCTTTTTCCTACCCTCAGCAAATCACAATTGAAAAGAGCCCGGCATATTTTATCACGGAGGAGGTTCCAGAAAGGATTTACAAAATGAACTCATCCATCAAGTTGCTGATCATTGTCAGGGAGCCAACCACAAGAGCTATTTCTGATTACACTCAGGTGCTAGAGGGGAAGGAAAGGAAGAATAAAACTTATTACAAGTTTGAGAAGCTGGCAATAGACCCTAATACCTGCGAAGTGAACACAAAATACAAAGCAGTAAGAACCAGCATCTACACCAAACATTTGGAAAGGTGGTTGAAATACTTTCCGATTGAGCAATTTCACATTGTGGATGGAGATCGCCTCATCACGGAACCTCTGCCAGAACTTCAGCTCGTGGAGAAGTTCCTAAATCTTCCCCCAAGAATAAGTCAGTACAACTTGTATTTCAATGTTACCAGAGGGTTCTACTGCTTGCGATTTAACGTTATCTTTAATAAGTGCCTGGCTGGCAGCAAGGGGCGCATTCATCCAGAGGTGGACCCCTCTGTCATTACCAAATTGCGCAAATTCTTTCACCCTTTCAATCAAAAATTTTACCAGATCACTGGGAGGACACTGAACTGGCCCTAAAATAATAAGTCATACAACACCATGTGTTGTGCCTGGAGACACGCAGTGTCTCCTCTAGATTAAAATATGCACTTTTCCGAGACACAACTATCCAAGTCATGTTTCCATCTCTACTTGTATATACACAGTGTGTGACCAAATATAAGACCAGTTCTTTTTCTACTGAAAATGTACAAAAACAATTTGCTGTCTGCATAGTTGTATCTTTGAGACAAGTTACTAAAAGAAGAGGTGGTGGTATTGGGGGAAAGTGACTTCAGCTATCCTCAAAGAGTTAGTCTTCCTTTGAGTCAGAATTTGTCACCCGCCATTTACATAAATTGAAGCCAAAAGATGAATGTGTGAAAAGTACCAATGGCTGTGAAGCTGCAGGAAGGAGAGGATTCGGTTATGCATTCTTTTCTAAGGGAAAGCTGGCTCTTTAATTCAGATGCTGAATTGGTGCCATGAAAACAGAAAATGCTATTTTCTTATGATTTAAAAGGATGTCCTATCTCATAAAATTGACATTGTTCCAAAGTTCCTGTGGTGATTTTGCACTATTGTTTTCTCGTATGGACCATGATGTCACTTGTAGCATGTCAATCATACATTGGAAAGTCCTTTCACTTCCATGTTCTATGTCAACAAAGAGAAATGTCATGTACATAATGTATATTATTGTAAATACTTGTTTCACACTAAGTAACTCTATTTTGTAAACTGAATATGGCTATTTAATTTATTGTGAAAATTAAATTTATTGTGGTATTTAAAAATGGAATGGATTAAAATTACTCTATGTGCAACTTTTCTTTTCAATTCATTTTTGTTATACATGCCCCCTGCTGGCTCCCCAAATCAAAGCTGTTTATGTGCACATTGAGAGCACCTGGAAACATGCACTTCTCCATTGGATTCCTGTACCCTTGTGAGATTTATTTATGAAGTGAAGTTGAGTATATTAAAAAAGAGTCTCAACTATCTGGAAATCTAGTAGAATAGCCCTCAAAGAACACTAGTGCTGCTCTGCTACAACTTTATAACAATTAATTTTCTTGCAAATACTGCTGTGCCAGGAGAAAGACAAGAAATACTTTAACATAATCGATGCAGAGAAGAATCACAATTTTATTTGAACCTCTAATCAGAGTCAGACCGGTAGAGAAATTGAGTAAAATGAGATTAGAAAACGTGTGTGGCCTCTTTACTGAAAGCTGCTGATGCTTCAAAAATGAATACAAACTCTCAGAACTCCCTCTTTGAGATGAAAATATTATCAATGTACTCAGAAATGATCAAATTGTGTAGTGTTGTTATTACTAACCTAAACATATAACTCATATTTCCATCCACAGAAATTAATGCTAAATTGGGTGCTTACTAACATCAAATAGATTATAAATGCTTAAATATAATTCAGACAACCATGGAAAGAAGTTGGAAAGAGGTATCAGCAAAAATAATAATAATAAAAGATGGATTTTTCCCCATCACGATTGCTTACATTTGAGAGAGTTTAGTTCGACACCCCATTGAGAGTGCCTAGAGAAATCAACAAGTTACAATAGATTTTTCTCTATGCGTTGTTTATCCTGTCCAGTGATTTGATGGTGAGCTTTTACAAATAAACAGCCCTTTCCCTCCCAGTGTCGGTATATATTGCTTCTCAAGCTACAGCCTTGGAAATCTTTGCTGTTTCAGTTAGCAGTGATGCTGTTCTCTCAGCACGGAACAAGCCTGACACCAACACTGACAGGCTGGCCTCTCGCTCACTGTGCAATAACTCTGGAGTGAGAGTCTTCGGTCTAAATGTCAATCACATCTCCATTCCACCATGAATGGAATCAAATATAAGGAATCTGTCATCAGATTCCTCTGTGCCTCAACTCTCAGCTAATCATCAGAGGAAACTCTTTGAATACTACATTCAGGACATAATCACACATTGCCATCATTAATTTTATTATAACGACTAGAAGCCCAGTGCACGAAATTCGTGCACGGCAGGGAGTTGTCCCTCAGCCCAGCCTGTTCCCTCTCCAATCTGGGACTCCTCGAGGGATGTCTGACTGCCAGTCGGACATCCCTCTCACCATCCAGGACTGCTGACTCCCAACTGCTTGCCTGCCTTCCTTCCTGATTGCCCCTAACCGCTTCTGCCTGCCAGCCTGATCACCCCCTAACCACTCCGCTGCCAGCCTGGTTGATGCTTAACTGCTCCCCTGCCAGCCTGTTTGCCCCCAACTTCCCTCCTCTGCCGGCCTGGTCACCCCTAACTGCCCTCTCATGCAGGGTTGATCACCTCCAACTGCCCTCCCTTGCAAGCCTGGTCCCTCTCAACTGCCCTCCCCTGCTGGCCATCTTGTAGTGGCCATCTTGTGTCCACATGGGGGCAGGATCTTTGACCACAAGGGGACAGCTATATTGTGTGTTGCAGTGATGATCAATCTGTATATTACTCTTTTATTAGATAGGATAGAGGCCTGGTACAGGGGTGGGGGCCCACTGGTTTGCCCTGAAGGGTGTCCCTGATCAGGGTGGGGTTCCCTTGGGGTATGGGGCGGCCTGAGCGAGGGGCCTGTGGTGGTTTGCAGGCCGGCCACGCCCCCTGGCAACCCAAGCGGAGGCCTTGGTATCTAGAATTTATTTTCCTTCTACAATTGAAACTTTGTAGCCTGGAGCGGAGCCAAGCCTGCTGCTCCCTCCGGGGCGGCAGCCATTTCTGTGGCAGTTAATTCACCTTCTACAATTGAAACTTTGTAGCCTTAAGCGGGTGAGCCCGGCCAGGGTGTGTGGAAAGCTTTGCTTCCCCTGTTGCCGCCGGCAATCCTGGCCTGCTCTCTCAAGCTCCATTCTGCTGCCATTTGTTTGAATTTGTTTACCTTCTATAATTGAAACTTTGTAGCTTGAGTGGAGGCTTAGGCCTGCAACGGCTATGGAAAGCTTGGCTTGCTCTTTACCTGGGAAACCTTGTTCTCTGTGGCTGTAGCCATCTTGGATGGGGTTAATTCGCATACTTGTCCTGATTGGCTGGTGGGCGTGGCTTGGCTGGTGGGCGTGGCTTGGCTGGTGGGCGTGGCTTATGTAGCGGAGTGATGGTTAATTTGCATATTACCATTTTATTAGAGAGGATTCCTAGAGCACTATACGGCTAATAAGTTTTAAACCAGTGACTGTCAAATTATGCCCCATTGGAATACTGATGTTTCAAAAACTCACCCTAGATATTCCACCAGTAAAATTGAAAAATGGCAATCCTTTTCAAGACTCAGAGAAATTTTAACAACAATGAACAGGACTTTCTCAGTAATAATCTTTTATATTCCCAATTTTTCTTAAAACTTTGCTACTGCTACCAACAGTGTATATCAGAGTTCATTCTAAGATTCTATTTGACTTATGCTGACGTCTATCATTTGTTATTTTTAGCTCAATAAGCCAGCATTTTTGCATCACATTCAGAAAAAAAAAAGTGCTGTATTTCCAGTTATTCTACTTCCTAAATAAGTTTGAGAATTGTTTTAAAGTTTGGAGCCTCCCCACAGAGATCTGGCCTCGGGGAGTGGGGTGGGTTTGGAGGCAGTTTTCATTTCACTGAAACAACAAACAAATAAACAAAAACCACAGCCGCACCGCAGCTGATTGGGCTAGGCAGAGAAATAAAAAGCCTGTGACTTAATAGCATACTTCCACGGGAGGCTTTAAACCTCCTTGTTTAGAAAAACGTTTCCTGTTGTCATCAAACAAGGACGGGCGACCTCTGGAGAAATCGTCAGCTCATTACAATAGCCCCACTAGGGTTCTCTTGAGTAAGTTATTCCTTTTACATCATGAAAACTATATTCCCTCCAGAGGCCTGGTTGGCACCATATGGCTTTGTGAAACAGTTCTAGCTGCAAAGAGAAAGAAACCGTGTAAGCACCGCTGAAGTTTCTGCTGGACCATAAAGCTGAAATTACACCATTTGGGAAGCCAAGGAATTCCAATTATACAAACAGGAATTAGAGTCTCGAGGGAGTGAGAGACACTAGGGAACAGAGGGAAAAAGAGACACGCAAACCCATAGACAAGACATCCCAAATTCCAAGTATATCACCTACTCACTTGAAATCACGTCACTCAAACCCTCAAATGATTAAGGTGATGACTTTTCCAACCAATTGCCTACTAGTGAAGGAAAAATCAAAGACATTTGGCTAATGTATGATAAAGCATAGGCACATCAATCCCTCATATTGGCATCTGATCTGAGAGTTGGTACCTTTTGAGTTGATGGACCAGCAAGAACAGTCATTAATTTCTAGTCCAGACCCACTAAAGCGGATGGAGCCAATGAGAGCACTACTTGGGGTGCTGCGCCTGGCACAAGGGTCCTGCAGGAAGACAAGCTCAGGAACCTGTGGGAGCTCTACTGGGACACTGGAGAGGTACTGTTGCTAAGGGGAGGTGGGGACTCAGGACAGACAGGTGCAGTCCAAACCCCAGCGTTGACAGTAAGCTTCTGCTTTGTCCAAGCAGCTTGCTAAATAGGACTGCCTTCCTAAGCCTAATTTAAGAATTTTCCAGGGATGGAAAATTTCAAATGATTATAAATAGTGTCTTCCTGCTGAAGTTTTTGTGCTCTTTCCGCATACTCAGCAGCCATTTTCCACTTAGGAGAATAGTCTACAGTCTAAGCAAAAAAAAAAAAAAGAAAGAAAACTTTGCTGAAAACATTCTCCTTAAAAATGATGAAATACAGAAAAATCATAGCAATTTGGGCTAACAAGGTGAAAATATAGAATATATTAAGGCAAATTAATTGCTATTATTCTCTACTATACAAAGTTTCAAACTATAATAACAATATATTGAAAAACATCTAATTGTACCTGTTTTATCAAATAAAAACCTCTTAATTGGTATTTTTTCCAAATTGGTGTTACTCAAGTATTTCAATAATAGTCTTTCCTCTTAAGGAGGTTATGCATGCCCCCGAGTAACTGTTTATCAATTTTTATAGCTAGTGCAAGGATAAAATTTGGGCCCAAATATGATCATTTGGTACGGGTCTAATAAATGGTACCTTACTACATATCTCACAAAAACATTGTGCACTTTGAAAGATTTATTTATAATTATATTTGATTGTACCTTTGAGGAATAAGAATGACATTTCATAATGATTAGAGAGGGACTGAGGAGTTGAAAGGCATACTACACTGATAGCAATATGTATTTCCTATAGCAGGGACCTGATTGGTGTCAGTCACATAAAGCAAGCTGCAGCATGCCTGCCTGCTCCCTTATCGGGCTAGTTCTGTCACTTCTGAATTTATGAACATAAAAGTCTCCAAGTCTTAGGGAACTGTTGGCAAAAGGGTTAAACATACATGTCATCCCCCTTTAAAGTGTCCACCCAGAAGGTGAGTCACTCCCAGTAGACCGGGAATATCATTTCAAAGAGCTGATTTGCCTCTGTCTCACCCTGAAACACTTCTAAAGTCACACAACTCTGCTTTGCATTTCCTTTCCTTTAATGACACCAGGGGAAAATCTTGAAGGCCAACTACAAAACTGCCTGTTCCTTTAGTGAGGGCACTAAAGGTTTGAACATAGAGTATAAAAGAACCTGTAATTGATGCATGGCAGGTCATCTAACACTAGGTCCTGCAAATAAATTTCAAGGTAAGGCCTTCCAGCAACACCAGATGACAATGTCACCACACCAAAGAGAATCTATACTAATGAAAGGGTAATATGCTAATTAGACCAGGAGACCTTCTAGACAAAGCCATGGTGGCGGGGCCAAGGCAGAGGTGGTTAGGGGCGATCAGGCCAGGAGGGGAGGGCAGTTGGGGGTGATCAGGTCAGGGGGGGCAGTTGGGGGTGAGCAGGCTGGCAGGGAGGCAGTTGGGGGCAAGCAGGCCGGCAGGGTGGGGGCAGTTGGGGCCAATCAGGCTGGTGGGGGGGGGGGGGGCAGTTGAGGGCAAGCAGGCTGGTGGGGGGGCAGTTGGGGGCGAGCAGGCCGGCAGGGGGGGATAGTTGGGGGTGATCAAGCCAACGAGGGGGGACAGTTGGGGGCAAGCAGGCTGGCAGGCAGAGTGGTTAGGGGCAATCAGGCAGGCAGGCAGGTGAGCAGTTAGGAGCCAGCAGTCCCGGATTGTGAGAGGGATGTCCCAGATTGGGTGCAGACTGGGCTGAGGGACACACACACCCGTGCATGAATTTCGTCTACTGGGCCACTAGTTAATAGTATAAATGGGTGGGTTAAAGTTTAGAAGCCAGAAGAGGGAATAGCTAACTCAACCTGGAGGAGTCTGGAGGACCTCAGTGAGATGATGCTTAAATGGAGCACAAGATCATTGTACCTCACAAGGCAGACAAGCAGTAAAAATGGACTCCTGGATGAGGCAGACAGAACAAAAGCGTGAGGTCTGGAAGAGACTAGGAAGTCCGCAAAGCTGGACAGTGGAGCATGTCTAAGAGAAGATGAAAGCTAAGAATGGAAACCGTGCCAGAGCTCCCCAGGCCTTGAGCAAGCCCTACCTATGGGCATACCCCACCACTCGGGATGAGGGGCCCTTGCCTGCCTTCTTGGGTCTGTACCTGCTGATCCTTAGAAGCTACATATTTAAGAATGGAGAGGAGATGACGAAATTATTCTAAATCTTCTTTCAAATAATTGGTGCCCAGAGAATTATAGTTTTCCTTCCCACTCTGTTTACTCGTTGGATCTCTCACTTCTCTTCTTGGACAGCAGCTTTGCTAAAGCTGATGGAATCCTTCAGATCTGGATCATTTTTTCATCAGGACTGAGGCAAAAGTATCTTTTGAAAGCCAGCTCTCTGCATATGCAGTCTGTGGAAGTTATACTGTCCGTCTGCCACTGAGCATCTCACTATAAGTCCACTCATCCTGAGACCAGGACACAAGGGAATGAGAAGAAATCAAATACAACATTCTCTCACAAGAAAGGCATAATAATAGTGTTTTCAAAAGTGTGCAGGGAATATATTTGCTTCATTGAAAACAAAGGATATGTAACCTAAATTTGGGGGGTGGAATGGACAAGTCAATCCATCTCTCTGGGCTTCAGCTTCCTATTAAATAAAATGTAAGAATCAGAATAAGGATGTTTAAGATTTTTCAATATGACGTTGCACCAATAGATTAAAGTGATTATTGGAGCATTCCTTGTGACATTGTCACAGAATAAGGAATCTAAAGATGGAGTAAAAAAAGGTCAGACTCAATGTACTCTGCTGTTCTTGTGCATAGGATTGCTCCAAAATGCTTTGTGTCTATGGTTTTGTGTGTAGGAGATATTCTTTGTCTCCATTCCTTTGCAACCGATCTGTCCTTCAATTTAACCTTATTCTCAGCTTGGGCTTCCAACTTTCTCCTTCTGAGTTAATGAACTTTTACTGTGTAACAAAACACCCACAAACATCTTATTTAGCTCAGGATGCTGTTGCTCATCTGGGCAGTTCTACTGGTCTGGTCAGGCTTGGCTCCACGCTGCTGGCCTCCCTCATGCACCTGTGGTTTCTGGCAGATCCAGTTGGTGATCTAGGGTTCCTCTCTTAAATGTCAGGTGGCTTGTGCAACTACTGGGTTGGTGCCACTTGCTGATGCTGGCTTTTAGCTGAGTGACAACAGTGCCTGGGCCATGTGTATTTCATCACTTAGTAGACTTGCCTGGGCTTCCTCAGATGGTAGAGGGGTGTAAAAAGTAACAAGAGATGACAAAACAAATGTGCAAGCACTTTTCAACCATCTGCTTGCATTATGTCTGAAATTTCTCATTGGCCAAAGTATGTCACATGGCCAAGCCCACAATCCATACGAGAGAGGACTACATAACCTTAGACCTCTCAACTTTGATTCTATCATGATGAAAATTATAATTATAGTAATAATTCACTAAACAACTTCATTTTCCTCAATTCCTAAAGAAACATAATAATAATAAGAAGCGTGGTTGGCAGAATAATGCCTTCCTTGAAGATACTTACATACTAATCTCAGGAACCCATGCCTTTGTTACCTCCTATAGCAAAAGGGACTTTGCAGATGTGCTAAAGTACAGAACTTGAGATGGGGCGAGTTTCCTGGAGTATATGGATTGGACCAGTATAACCACAAGGGTCCTTGAAGATAGGAGAGGGAGGCAGAAGAGGACAGTTGGAGGGAGACTGTAATGGAAGAATGGGTTGAGTTCAGGAACCTTCAGAGAGATGTCACATTTCTGGCTTTGAAGATGGAAGGAGGGAGGACATGAGCCAATGAATATGGGCAGCCTTTAGACACTGAAAAAGGCAAGAAAATGGATTTCCCCTAGATCCTCCAGAAGGGAGTATAGCCCTGCCAACACCTTGATTTTAGTCTAGGGCAGTGGTTGGCAAACCGCGGCTCACAAGCCACATACAGCTCTTTGGCCCCTTGAGTGTGGCTCTTCCACAAAATACCGCGTGTGGGCGCGCACATAGAGTGCGATTGAAACTTCGTGGCCCATGCGCAGAAGTCGGTTTTCGGCTCTCAAAAGAAATTTCAATCGTTGTACTGTTGATATTTGGCTCTGTTGACTAATGAGTTTGCCGACCACTTGTCTAGAGAGACTTGGGTTGGACTTCTAAGCCTACAGAAATGTAAGATTATACGTTTGTGATGTTCTAAGCCACTAAGTTTATGTTAAGTTGCTATAGCAGCAACAGCAAATGAACACAAGAAATAAGGGGAAACAGAGTGCTCACAACATGTACACAACTCTGTGTCATATTAAATCAGCGTATGAGCCTTTCATCAAAGGGTGATGTGGCAATAGCCATCGGTCACAAAGGGAATTTACAAACAAAGCAAGCAGAGGGAAAGGTGGCCCCTCCAGGTTCCCCAAGGCACACGCAGGCCCAGTGACCCTCAAGGAGATAACTCCCTGGTGCTAGAAACACAGAGCAAGCCTCATTTCTTCTGGGACAACTCCACTGAAGCTCAAAGGGTGAAAAACTGCTACAATGATAAATTACAGATAAGTTTATGGTGATAGAGATGACATGACATTTTTTAATATCTTTAACATGATGGTTTTTACTCTCAAAAGAAAACATTTCCCCATCTTCTTACAAGTTCATAGAATCTAGCCTTGGTCCAGAAAATCTGAATCTCCCAAAGAGGGGAGGCAAGAGCCTTGGTCTTATCCCAGACTGGTCCTAGGATCTCCTCCAAATGGCCTTGGAAATTCTGCTCTGGGGAAAGACAAAGACCTGAGTTCTGACTCCTGGGCTTAATGAAATTCAGAGGCATTTATTGATCACCTAGTATATTCCTAGCTTCTGAAAGATCTATCAATTACTAAAGGTCACTAGAAAAGCCAGAATCAGAGGTGTGACTAGAATATAGCCTCCAGAATTCCAGCCCAGGGCCGCTTGTCCAGCAAAGTCTCTAAATGGTCCTATTTATTATTTATGTCTGCTTACTTCCTAAAAGGATTTGAGGTGGCAATTTTCTAATTAAAATTTGTTTCTAATCTCTTTTTAATCTTGTTTTATTGGCTATATTTCAACCCTATATTTAATCAACCTTGAATAGTAATATGTATCGAGTCTGTATAAAAATATGAATTAGCATTAAAATGAAAATGTACACACATTTAGTACACACGTAATATATATGGACATATTTGTATTTGTAATCCTGTTGAAAGACCCTAATAATAATGGTTCATGATGGAACTAATCAAAACCATTCTTTTGTCGGCATTACCTGTCAATTTAGCTCAGCTACCTTTTAAAAATTACATTCCCAAAGGTGTTTCAGTCTATCCAAACAAAGTGAATACACAGAGAGAAAAAGAAAAACTCAGAAAATTAATATTTCAAAAGCACACATCAACCAATCTGGAAGCAAACACTTTGATAAAAGAACACGCTTACTTAAAGTGTCACTACATACATTACAAGAAGTTCCAATGTTAAAAGGATGTTGTCTTGCTAATTCCAAGATATTGAAGGTGCTTACATGGCAAGTATTTAATATGCGACCATTGTGTGCACGTGCACATGGACAACAGTTTTCATGTGTGTGATCCTCAGCGGTTCTGTGACAGTGTCCCATCCCATGTGATGATCCCGTTACTTTTCAGCTTGACCATCACCACAAACCTTATACCTTGGAATTGTATCGGGTGTCCCTGAAAGCACAGTTAAATGTAAAGACAAATTTAAAAACAAAGCGTTTATTTGGCATGATTGTCTACATCTATTGTGTTTGAGACACTAATATAAAAATAGAGCAGAATTAATTAGTAGGCAAACTCAAGCCTAAAACTCTGAAAGCATGGAAATAATAACTCTCTCCGGAATCCTGAAATGTCCTTGGGAGGTAAATGCTAAAGACCCAAACATCACTAAAAACAAAAGGTGTCTGAGGTGAGGGGTCAGAATCATCATGACAGAACAGCCCCATACTTGGCTTTACAGCTGCTGCCAACTCATGGGAAAGATGCAATGGGAGCAGATAGCAGACACCGTGGAGCATTGTCGGTGTTTATGCTCACACACTAACCAGTTGAATTCAGCCACACAAACCCTTCGTTTGGATGGAGTTTGTTTAAATTGGTCAAATTATTGGTTAATGTGTGATTATCTTCAAAAAAGTTACTTCAATCTTTCCAATTTCTCCTTCAAACAATTGAAACACCTGGAGAAAGAACTTAAAAATTCTTTGAGTAAAATTACTCTTTTTTAATCTCTTTGGCTGGCTCATGCTCCACATGGGTCCCAGCCCCTGCAACATGTTCTCAACGCATTCCCAGGAATCCTCGAGAGCCTCTGAGCTCTGCAGACACAAGCCAGCCAGCACCACGGGCACCAGTCAGCTGTGACTCTCTGAGGACTGCAACCAACTCCACTGGGCAGTGTGGCTTCTCCAGCTGACATTTCCACAGTTCCCACATCCCCAAAGACCTATGACAATGCATGTATACACGTGGAGTGGAGGGAGGTTTACTTTCTCTCCTTATGTTGTATTCCTTTTAAAAGTACCAAAACCATCCTATGGAAATATCAACAAAGCAGTTCTTTTCACTCCCATGTTCAAAATGCACCGTCCCAATAGAGCCCGGCTTCAGAGAAAGACAAATCTAGGTATTAAACACCATGTTAAACTCAGAGTCTCATGATAGGTGTTCAATAAATATTTGTGGATTGAATGAATAAATTACTCATTATGATGAGTAATTACTGATGGATTAAACGTGTCTACCTATTTCTTTCCTTAGAATGGGTTCTCTGCCTAGAGATTCTAAGGCCCTTTTGCAAGTAGACCTCTGGTTGTCAACAAACAGCCAGACATGTCCCTCAGCGGTAGACACAGTGCAGGCTTTGCTGGGCTACTGAATGCCCATTATACCTTTAATGCATTGTAAGATACAAATGCTAAGAATAAAGGGCTAGCTTCAAACTCTGCTCTACAAAGACCTTCTCATGCCAGATACCAGTGTGACAGTTCAAATCACTTTCTCCTTTATGTCTCATAATCTATATGGGGGAAGCAGAAGATGTCAACTTCTATTTATGTAAGAGTCCTGGCCCCTCAACAATTTGAATGCCTAAATTTTTTCTATTACATTGTTAAATTTTACACTTAATTATACATGAATTAAAATTGTGAATTTCAAAACAATAAACTAACTGCCACTTTCATCATAGTAAACCATGCTCTGAATATATTTGTTTAGGATTTTACAATATTAAAGCTGAATAGTTTAGTTCACAAACAGTATGGAAGTGGAGCTCATAGTTGTTAATTACTCTTGACTTCTATCTCTTTTGCATGTTAATGCATCTTAGCCTGGGAAAGTGCAAGCACAATACCCTGGACTCAAAGAGAAAGTAGACAGTTCATAGATCACAAGGATAGTGGAAAATAACAGGGATTTACATATACAGAGTAAGTCCCCAGAGATTAAGAAAAACACCTATCTATATTTGCATTGACACATTTAGGACATTATTATTAGATATTAATTAAAAATGTTTAAAACTAGTTATTTGACTGAGGCTCTGTATGTACAAATGAAATAACCAGACCGTGGATGATCCACTTACTCTACTCTCTAACGGTGGATATACCTGCAAATTGAAATTGTCATTCAATGAGTCTTGTTGATTACTGCATCTCAGTTGACTGGTTACATCATATATAGATACAGACAAATCTTTCACGAACATACTATGATACATGAATGATTTTGGAAAATTCACCAAGTGAAGAGGCAATAGCTGTGAATAGATGAAAAATCTTGACCTGAAAATCCACCCAAGGCAATGGAGCCACATCTGTCAGGGTGCCATGGATAATACGGTAAATGTCGACCCACTGGGCTGCTTATCTCAGAATCTCATAATTAATTCTGGCAGAGACTCAAAAGAAATGCTTATGTCAGTTCCTACCCCTCATATTACAGATATGCAGCCCGGGTTGAGAGCCACTACTCTCTATTCTAAACTGGAGGTGTTGACTTTATTGTCTTAGTAAACACAGCATAATTAAAAGAACAGTGTCTTTGTTGAACATTTCTTCTGTATTGGAAACAACTTTAGGGCAAGTCTTATGTCATACACCTTCTTATCCCATGCAGGTACTAAACTCACACTTTACACCATAATAGATCACTTTTAAAATTATGAATAAAAATCGTAACCATTTACTTATTTATTTAAATAATTTCAAGAATCTCTAAAGTTTATTATTTGTTAAAAAAATAGCTCCTGATGTACAATATCACTCAGAGACCACCAAATGTGGATGACCTTAGACACATGGATTCAGTGTAGGGCCCATGACAGGGGGCACTAGGAGGGCCAACTGCTCCAAGCTTCACACTGACAAATAGGCCAAAGTTAGACTACTGACTTTATGTCCAGTGAGATTACACTGCAGTTCCTGAAAAACTGACACAAATTCATTTAATCCACAACCTCAGAAAATGGTGGTAGGCCCCTGACCTCTGAGAGGCAACAATCTCATACATCTGTACCTAAATGCATTCACAGCAGGATGGCAGGATGGAGGAGGTGTCCCTTTAACTTATTCACTTTCCTTGTTCTTCTCGATTTGGTTGAGAAACAATAGCGTTCCGGATCCACAGGTCTGCTCCAGAATGCCCTTTTGAACAGAGCAAGTGCTAACGGGAGAATGCTAATCCATATTCCCATGGAAATGCTCTGGTTTCAATATTCCTTTTGAAAAACATAGCTTCTCTAGTAAGTTGCCACACTCCGAGAGGAATTAAGCTTGAAAGGTAACAGAACTTCAAAAGCCAAATGGAAAAGACCAGACCTGAGGCTGTGAAGGGCATTCGGAACAGAGGAGGGTTTTAACTCGCTTTCAAAGCATGTCCTCCCTCCTCTTTGAAAGTTTTTGACACTTTTGGAGTTGCTGAAGATTTGCCCACCTGTGACTTCTTTCATCAGAAAACCATGAAATAACAAAAAAATAACAAAAACATCTCTCTCTGGGTTGAGTTGGCGGGGGTGGGGGGGGGGGGGATGTGAAAGTAAGGCATCTCCAAGAAAGTTGCTTGAGCCTTATGTATCTGACTTCAAATTAGCAGGTTGCATATTCTACTGTGGGTGTGGCTGAGGCTCCAAATAGGTGGCCCCAACAGAAAGCAAATATCTTGACAGGTTGCCAGAAATGTGTCTCCGTGACCCAATTGCCAGGACTGGCCAAAAAACCAGAAAGGAAAAAACAGAAATTACGAATAAAATATGTAAATACATGTCTCAGCACTTTCATTCCTGCCTTTTTCAGACTACTTTCCTTTACCGAAAATCTCCTGATGTCTTGCATTTACCTGGGTAACCTCTGCTGAACCTTCAAGGCTCAACTGAGAATCATTCCAATTAGTACAATATGTCAGGCTCAGTGCTAGACACAAGAACAGGAAAGTGCATGAAACAAGATGCCTACCATCAGGGAGGTGTGTGCCAGGCTATCAGTGGGCACAACAAATAATGTACAAGGAAAGTGATTATCCTAAGTTCATTGCTTGGCACAAAGAATGCAATAGTGCACAATCCAAGATGCCTACCCTCAGGGAGCTGTGCACCAGACTCGGTGTTGGACATGTGGAAAACAACAGTACATAAGAGACCTACCGCCAAGGAGCTGAGAGCAGGCTGATTGTTGAGCACAAGGAACTGGACAGTGTTGCTGCCAGGTGCTTACCCACAAGAACCTGGTGCTAGGCCCAGTGCTAAACACAAGAAGCATGACAATGCAGAATGAAGTGCACTTCTCTGGAGGGAACTGGAGTCCAGGCTCAGTGCTTATCACAAGGAATGTAGCAGTGCCCAAGCCAAGGTCCCTACTCAGTAGATCTGTGCCAGGTTCAATGTGGACAAATGAACGTAATGATGCACAATGCAATGGGCCTACACTCAAGGAACTGCCTGGCCTGGTAATTCCTTCTGCACCGCCCCCCGCCCCCGCCACTTATACCCTGATAAACATTATCACTTTTGAGTGAAATGTTTTTAGTGTCTAGTTCCTCCATGAACAATAAGCATATGGAAGCATCAATTATAATTTATCTGTGTTCATCTCCCCAACACTGAGCACAGTGACCTCAAAAAACCAAAACCACCATTGCCACTAACAACACAGATATGTGTGGCACTGAACCAAATTACTCATTTCTGCTCAAAACAGTATCAGTGAGCTTTCAGGGAAACATTTTCTTTACTATTTCATAGTTAGTATTTTTGCAACAATATTCATGAGTGATATTGGTCTGCAGTTGCCTTACTTTGTACTATCTTATCTGGCTTACGTACAAATCAGTGCTAAACTTGTTTTATAAAAGGAGTAAGAAGTTTTCCTTTCTATTCAGTGTTCTAAAGCAGGTGTAGGCATTTTTTTTTTTTTTTAATGGATTGAGCCCTAGCCGGTTTTGCTCAGTGGATAGAGCATCAGCCTGCAGACAAAAGGGTCCCAGGTTCAATTCCGGTCAAGGGCACGTACCTTGGTTCCAGGCTCCTCCCTGGCCCAGGCCCTGGTCGGGGCTTGTGCAGGAGGCAACCAATCGACATATTTCTCTCACATCGATGTTTCTCCCTGTCTTTCCCTCTCTCTTCCACTCTCCCTAAGAAATCAAAGAAAAAATACTCTCAGGTGAGGATTAACAAAAAATAAAAATAAAACAGGTTGATAACAAATGATAGTAAATATTTTAAGCTTTGCAGTCTGTATGGTCTTTGTGGCAACTACTCAACTTTGCACAAAAGCAGCCATAGGTAATAAGGAAATAAGTGCGTGTGACCGTGTATGACTGCCCAATTAAATTTCATATATAAAAGCAGGTGGCAGTGAGCTAGATTTTATCTGTGGGCATTCATTTGCTGACACCTGCTCTGGGATAACTTATAGAGCATGAGGATTACATGGTCTTTGAAGGCTTGGTAGAAATGCCACTGTGCCTGATCTTAGTGGAAAAGACTCTGGTGTTTCCCTTTAAATAAGATCACAAGATGCTTCAGGTTCACCTTGAGTTTTCCCTGCCCCACTTCTGGAATGATTCACTGCTCCAAGGAGCCAAAATCATACTGCTTTAGGGATAGAGGCTTTATAGTATGTTGTAATATCTGGTAGATCTCATTCCCCTTTGTAGCTTTATTTTTCTTTTCATGTTTCATTAGAGGCTCTTTCCTAGCACCAACAACAACAGATAGACAGAGAAGACTAGGAGGGTACGTGATCCAGAGGAAGACTTGCACCAGGGGCTGGGAGAAGGTCAGCAGGTCAAATGTGGGAGCTAGTAGCTTGAGTATAGCAATATAATGACCTTGGGTCCTGACGTGTCCTCAGTCTGGTTGAAGGGGTCTGAATCTAATACCAGTGATATGAGGCTCTGGCAGCAGTGAATCCAAGTGCAAGGGAAGTCCTGAGACTCACTCATGTTGAGTGGCAGCAGGTAGCAAGGATCTGCTCCAGGCAAGTTTGTTGTCCCTGCAGAGGAAGGTTGGCCTGGCAAGGACAAGGCAAAGGCCTAAGTTCCAAAAGAGGAACCCTGGCAGAGGCAGAGGTATGGGAGATCCCCTTGGCAGAGCTGCCAGGAATCTGAGGAGGAGACTTGACACCCAAGAATAGTTACCAAACTCAGAGCTCAGGGCAGAGTTGGTCAAGGACTAAGTGAGACTTAGGCTTAACTGCAAATGTCAAGCTAGTGCTCCTAAGTCCTACCTCCCCAATGTCCTGATTAGTTCCAGAGGCTCCAGTTATTCTGGCTTTGAAGGAAGGAAGAGAGTGACCTTGGAAATCATCAAGGTCAGAAACAGGACTTTGAGTATTGGGGATGTCCCTAGTTAATCAAATGACCTTAGGCAGGACACTCTGCCTTTCTGGTCTACCAAGGGAAATGGATGAGATTATGTCTAAGGCTCCTTCCAATTCTAAGAGTTGAAATAATTAACCTAATTAAGAACAATGGGGACTTGAGGTTCGCCAGCACTTTCTGTGTCATGCATTCTGCCGGACACTTTACGTATTGAAAGGAAGAAAACTAATGTTTTTTGTTACCAGTCGTATGTTAGTAAATATTTAACAACCAGCTCTCTTGGAGGAAGGGGGAGAGTAGAAAAGCCTGATATGTAGCATTTTCCAATACCTGTGGTATTGGTATAAATACCCACCATGGTTTCAAGTTAGCACCATGTAGTTACTAGTGCAGAGCTGGGAAGAAATGTGCAGTGAAACAGATACCATCACATAGTATTTCCAGCCTTCAACTACAATAGATGTGAATAGCCTCAGAGCATAGAGAGTAATGAAATGAACAGAAAGTGATATTTTCAGTATGTTACATCTTTATATAATTTATTTAATTGTAAGTATACATAATTTTTAATAATGTCTGTGTTTGACAACCAGCTCTCAAAATTTCTGATAATCTACGTATATATAGTATAAAAGGCTACTAGTAATATGCAAAGTGTCCCAAGGGAGTTCAACCCAGAGAACAGGAGTTCGATCGCTCGCTATGACATGTGCTGACCAGAGGGGGCGGCGTGGAACATGGCAGGCGACCAGAGGTGGCAGCGGGGTGTTGAGGGAGCAAGGGAAGGAGGAGGCAAGGAGGTGGGGAGGCGGGGAACCTGATCGGCCCTGATTGCCAGCCAGGCCTAGGGACCCTACCTGTGCACAGATTTCATGCACTAGGCCTCTAGTTTACCAATAAGTGCTTGAGAGCTGGTATGGGCCACCTGCAACACACTACTAATTATTACTCATTGCCTACCACATGCCATGATCATCATTTTAGATTCCTTACTGTGACCTTCTGAAATAGTTATTTTACTGATGAATAAAAGGACCTTAGAAAGATTAAATAACTTGCCTAGTATTACATAGCTAAACTATGATTCTGTGACTTCTATCCTCCAAATCCTTATATCTATTACACCACACTGTCACTCATATTGCAAAACTTTTATTTTAAACCGTTTTACTCTTTAACAAAATAGATTGTGTCCCATTTAAGCGCAGGTCCCCTGAATTCAGAGAGTTTGTGAACAGTGATGTTTGTTTGAGGTCATCACCCCTGAATCAGTTGGGTTCCAGAAAGTTCAGTTCCAGTTCCATTAAGCTGGGTAAGAAGTCAGCTTTAAGCAGAACTTGACCTGCATAGTCTTGACCTGCAAATGATCAATAACTGGTTACCTGGTATGATGACTTTCATCAGATACACTGAGAATCACTTCAAGCTTCCTTCTCATTTTCCTTTATTTTCCCTAAATTAATTCCAAATCAACAAAACTAATTCCTTCTTAATCAAGTTGATGTTCTGCACAAGGAACCTAAAGGTGAATATCCAATAACATCTCAAACACTGTTTTCAACTAATTTGTTATACTGGTTGCTGTAATTTTTGTGATTCAGAGTTATTGTTTCTTCTTATAACATTACATAATGGTGTTTTCTTTCTAATAAGCTGCATCACTATACAATAGATGCCCTTTAGACCAAATAATTTTTTAAAAATACATTATCCCTAAAATGGTAGAAAGAAGAAAGAGCTTACAGACTACAAGTAAATCTATTTTAGAATTTTAAAAAGTGAGTGGATACTTACTAGGGAATAGTTAAACCTCCATATAATCTACCTAAAGGATAAAAGATAATTGTTCACAATCATGAGGGACCAACCTTACCAGGAGAAAGACACCAGAATTGACTACATTGAACAATAATGCATTTTAGTTCACATACTGGCACTCCTATGAAAAATTACTAGTATTTTATCTATCACTGGTTAGTTAAGTTATTCTTATATGCCTTTACTTAGTTATTTTAGATCTTGGAAAGAACATAAGTACCCATACCAAACATTTTGTTTCTCTAACTAGAATGCAAACTCAGTATAAACCATGTCTCCACAATACCTAGCACATCTGAGTACATATTATGCTCAATATTTTTTTTGTTAAATTCATGTATTCTGTAGCTTCTGTGAAGCTTATTCTTTTCATCAGAAATGCACTCTGTTCTTGAACTCATACCTCACACATCTTCAGCTCGAAAAATGTTCATATGCCTGAAGATGGCATCCATTTTGGTAAGAAGAATTGACAAGATGTATCTATTAATCAGAATATTTGCTGCCCCAAACTCATATATTTTTAACTTTATTTTAATATGCTATAAGAAATAGAAAACTAGAAAAAAATTCGTACTTTAAGTAAACTGGTTAAGATAACATTGGGAATTCTCACAGCTTAGGGAAGAAACAAGAAATGAAATGATTTTTCTTTTAATAATGTACAAGAGCTTAGTATGGCATGTGTAAGAGAAGTAAAGAGCCACACTGGGTGATTTTTAATAACTTCAAAGATCCTTGGAGAAAGAAAACTTATAAAAGTTAAAATGAGGAAAAGGGGATTTTTAAATGGCAGGTGAATTTGGAAGTTAGTAAGGTTTTTCAGGACAGTAATTCACAGCTTTGGAATGTGTTTAAATGAGGTGGAAACTGACAAAACAGAATTGTTTTGGAAAACTTGCCCAAAGCAGAGGAAGAACAGATGGGAGGATGTTGACAGTGAGCACACACATGCTACCAACTCCAGTTTGGAGATGGACCATTAGGCTAAAGCTGAGAAAGAAAAAGAAAAAAAATGTTTAACTCAAAATGAAAGAAGTAAACAAGCTAACTATGCCCTCTGCTGTGCTCAGCCTGATTGTATTTCAAACTGCTCTTTGGAGGATCAAAATACATCAGCTGCTGCAAGTGGGCAGTGGAAACTGTCTTTGAATCCCTCACAAGGTTCATTTGCTCATAAAACAAGAGAATGAACAAGACTGCAGCATTAACATTCATTGGTCACATCGTCAAAATTAGTGTTAACTCATCCTAAAAAGTCCTCATTGGCCAAATTCTTAGCACAACATTTAAACATCAAGGTGATTTAACTGGAGGAACATCAACCAAGCATTCAGGAGAAATTCTTAAGGAATTGAAATTAGATGACAGTAATAAAGGCCCAGGGATCCTCTAGATTCAGAAAAATTGTAGACTAGCTGTTTTTAACTCTGTCCTAAGGAAAGTGTTAGGCTTTATTTTTATAAACCAATTGAGAATACTAATGTACAAAACTTCTCTTCATTAAGGGGAACCAGCCTGGTTGCAGGAAAATATGGCTGCTCTTGCTAACACAGGTAATAAGAGATGTCATTTGAAGATATTAGAGCTGAGAAGGACAAAAAGGAAAATCCAATATCATAATTAGATTGCCACAAGAGTATGAGAGCATTTCACACTCAGGGTAGAAGGGTGTAAAGGGCAAAGTTGGGGAAATGCTAATAATGACACTCCCAGCACTCAGCATTAACACCCAGATGCGAGATGAAAGATTCTGCAGCCTGAGATTCGTAGGTTGGATTGGCAGTACCCTATACGTGAAATTGTTATGTACTGAGGAGCAGTTTTGATTAAATATAAATAATAGATTACAACTTGCCTAAAAACATGTTCTATTATGATAGACAATCTGATATTAAGAACCATGACTGAGTAATGAAAATTCAATCCGACACAAAACTTGGTAATTCAGGGCTATATTTCATCTATACTGCCTTCTGGAGAAGGTAAGCGGACAGAAGAACATAGCTAGAAGCTTCTGAGAAAAAAAATAATGTCTTGAATTTTTTTGTCACAGACTTTCACTCTAAAAACATATATTTGGCTTTGAACAGAACATCTGGCCAATTTGGTCCAAAGTTTCATCCATCATAGGAATGTTCCCAAGCAGATGGATTAGTGACCATTTTTTATGTCTTGATTCTCTGTTTTGGTGTCATGATGTTATTCAAGGGTATAGGTTACTTAAGAAAGTCAGTCCTTGGATGTACATGTTAGCTTTTCATTTCCTATATTTTGAAGCAGCATATATTACTTCACCATCATCATACATTTATTGAGATAAAACCAATATACATAAGAGCGTTATTAAAATAACAAAGTGGCATAATCTATATACCAAATCTAAACATAGCAAATATCACAGAAGAAGTAACAGTGGTCTAGAAAAATCAAAAAAGAATTCACAGACATAAAGTGAGTTTGAAAAGATTGAAATAATCAGATAAATGAACAGGAGGAATATAGGTATCCTAGCCAGTTTTCTCGGTGGTTAGAGCCTTAGCCCAAGGACTGAAGGGTCCTGGGTTTGTTTCCAGGTCAAGGGCATGTACCTTGGTTGCAGGCTTGATCCCTGGCCCAGCCCGGGTTGGGGTACATGGAGAAGGCAACCAATTGATGTGTCTGTCTCACACCAGTGTTTCTCTCCGTCTCTCCCTCTGGCTTCCACTCTCTCTAAAAATCAATGGAAAAATATCCTTGGGTGAAGATTAAAAAAAGAGTCTAGAGGTTTCAATTCACCTGGCTTATCTACTTTGAATACAGAGTAGGATTCCTGTAGAAACAGATATAATGAAAAAGTTGGAAAGATAATTAAGAGCCAAATGATATAGTTTCTTGAATGTCAGATTTGTACTTTTCTCTGTATAAATTTGTACTTTTTTCTGTACAAAAAAGCAATTTGTACTTTTTTCTCTAGATAAATTGACTGATGATTTACAAAGTTTGAGGGGATATCTGTGAATAAGATGGATCAAAAAATGAAAGTAGAGAAATCAAGATAAAAAGGTAAGACTATTCCAATAATCTAAGCCAATCAAACCAAATTCATACACTAGTGGCTCAAGGGCCCAGTCTAGCTCACAGCAGATTTTATTTGGCCTACGTACTTTTTTAAATTGAGATATAATTGACATATAACATTGCATAAGTTTCATGTGGACCATGTGTTGATTTGATACATTTATATGAACATATACCATTACCACCATAGTGTTAGCTACCATTTCACGTAATTATTATTTCTTTTTTGTGGTGAGAATATTGGTGCTCTAGTCTCTTAGCAACTTTGAAGTATATAATGCAGCATTGTTGGCGATAATCATGTTGCTATGTGTTAGATCCCAGAACGTATTCACCTTCTAGTTGTAAGTCTGTACCTTTGACCAAAATTTCCCCAATTCCCTGCCCCACCCCCACCCCAAGCCCTTGGTAATCACCATTCTACTCTCTGTTTCTACAGTTCAGCTTTTTTGTATTCCACATATAAACTATATCATACAGTAATTGTCTTTCTCTGACTTATCTCACTTAGCATAATGCCTTCAAGGTCCATTTATGTTGCAAATGCCTACGTAATTTTTAAAAATTCAAAGTAAGTTGCCCACAGTTAAAATTGAGACAATTTCCCATTAAAACCTAAATTTTCAACTTCTCCAGAAAGGCTGTCTCAACATCTACATAGTCCTGAATTTGGAGACTTCACCCCACTTTCTATCAAATGTCCAAGTGAACCCCAATCTCACAGTAAATATAATTTATACCTAACTGTCTAGAAGTTGATTAGTTGACAACATTTTAGGTTTCACAGACATTTAATTAAAAATTTATTAACTTTAATATGCAGATCTGTTTTCAAGATCAAAAATACTTTTTCATTCTAAGTCATATGTACTATGTCAGTTCTTGAAAAGTTCTAGACTGCAGGCATCAAGCTTATGGTGTAACAGATAAAACAGTGCTAGTCTCCTGAAAAGCCTAGTGACCGCCCGGGGTCCCTATTGTGTATCTCTTATGTCCCTGTTAGATGGGGCTTGTGCTTTACAGGTTGCTGCAGGTACCACTGACTATGTCACTCATTTACATTACCTGTCTGGACCTCGGAGCCATTGCATTTGGGACCTCTGCTTTAGATCCCTGCTACTTAGAATGTGGTGCATATACCCACCATATTTGCCCACCATACACCCACCAGCATCAGCAAGGAGCTGGGTAGAAGTGCAGAATTTCAGACCCCACTCTTGACATGCAATTTAACACGTAATAGAACATTTTACTATCATATGAACACTAAAGTTTGACAAAAATGTTTTGATCAATGTGTGGTTTTCAACCAACATCAGCATCACTGGGGAAATGTAAATTCTCAAATCCTATTCAAGATCTACTAAATTAAAATCCCTGGGATGGGGACCCAGGAATCTGCGTATTAAAAAGCCCTGCAGATGATGCTGATAAACATTAACAATTGAGGGCCACTGGTTTAGATGATGGTTTCCTAAACTAGAATAGTAATGGTGGGAAGAAAATATAGAGCTGGGTATATAAATTACTGCAAAGGAGAGATCAGTAGAATTTAGTGACTGCTTGGTGCTGAGAGATGGAAAACAAGAAGATTCAAGGATGACCAAAAAAAAAAAAATTGAACCCATTTATTCTTAGTTGTACACAAGATAGAAAATTTTATTAGCCAAAGTATTTCCAGCTCTCTGTGTTTTTAAACATCTTCCTGAAGTATGAAAACCAGTAATATTTTGTATAAATCTGATGAATTTGGTAAGTTGAAAGCCATCACTGTCTGCTGAGAGTGTACCACTTGAGAAAGCACAGGAACAAGAACTTGGGGCAGGAGTTGAGGGAGGAGTCCTAGTACACAAAGTGGCCCATTGCTAAAAGGAAAAACTCCATTGAAAAATAAAATGATTCTTAATGTAAGACAAAAAGTATTTGCCCTGCAGACAAGTTGCAAGAGTGCCTTCTGAGCAAGGAAGCCAAAAGCCCAAGAGTAAGGAGACCTGTATCAGCAGCTTACGTTAAGATAACAACAAGCTTGACTGCCGGGGCAGGGAGGGCTCAGTGTGAAAGGCAGGAGAGAAGGTTTAAGCTGGAGGCAATTTGTAGGGCAATGAAGTAGATGGGGAAGAGGTGAAGAATTTCAAGCATTGAAATACCTTAATCAATAGCTGTGTTTAGCCCTAACTGGTTTGGCTCGGTGGGTAGAGCATTGACCTGCAGACTGAAGGGTCCCAGGTTCAATTCTGGTGAAGGGCATGTACCTTGGTTGTGGGCACATCCCCAGTAGGGGGTGTTCAGGAGGCAGCTAATTGATGTTTCTAACACTCTGTCCCTTTCCCTTCCTCTCTGTAAAAAATCAATGAAATATGTATTTTTTTAAATAGCTGTGTTTTTAAAATACAACCCTAGCAGCTATTTAGGGGATAGAGTCAAGTGGGATAAGAGGCTAGCAACGAGTTGGGAGAACACTAGTAAATCCGTTTCATTAGTGGTTTCCAAACTGGGGTCAATGTGCCATAGGAGGGGTGCAAGCGGATCCATTTTGTGATGCAAAGGAAATATCAGAACTTCTGTTGATGTGTTTGTTGTATCATCATGTTTAAAATAAAAGGCTTAATAGCATTTAATACATGGATTTATATGGAGAACGTCACCTGTCCATGTGCCTGAGTACCACATGCCTCTTATCCTAATAGAAGAGCAAAGAGACTTCCACAACGTGGAAGAGTTGGCAGGATGCTCCTCATCTTTAATACTTTAGACTTCATAGTTCAGCTAACAGGTGCCCGTTTGAGCGGATTTATAGCTCATATTATCTAATTTAAACTAAACTAGCCCTCACAAAATGAACACATGCTTTTTAAAAGATTCCTGCAAGAGACATTATATACAATATGAATAATTCAAGCACAAGGAAACGGCAGAACTCAAGCTTTTCCTTCTCCTCACCCAAACGCTTCTTCAACCACATTGTGAGCTAAAAGCAATGGCTACATAGATTTGATGAGAAATTGGCCAGTAGTCTGAATTATACATAACTTTACCTAAAATATTACTTTATAACAATAAAGAAAAACCTGCCCTGGATGGTTTTTGGTTGGAGTGTCACTTCATACACCAAAAGGTGGCAAGTCTGATCCCCAGTTAGGGCTTATACCCAGGATGGAGGTTCAATCCCCAGTCAGGGGGCATGCATAAGGCAACCAGATGATGTTTTGTCCTTACATCAATATCAATATCAGTGTCTCTCTCTCTCTCTCTCTCTCTCTCTCTCTCTCTCTCTCTCTCTCTCTCCCCCCCCCCCTTCCTTTCTCTAAAACCAATCTTAAAATAATGTTAAAGAAAAAACTTACTCAAAATGTATGTTGTGGTTTGAGATGTTAGCTACTGGTAGTATAAAGTCATCAAAACTAATAAGATATTTCAGCAATGAGAATGAAAAAGGACACTGTTACTCACAACATGAATAAAATCTCAGAAACTTCATATTGAATAAAAGAGGCCAGACACAAGAAGGATATGATATTTGACTGCATTTACGGAAAGTTCAAAATAGGTCAAACCCATCTGTGGTGTCAGAGGTCAGGCTGGTAGCTATACTTGGCATTAGGGGAGGGATGTGGTGACCAGGAGAGGGCACGGAGAAGCCTCTCGGGTACTGGTAATGTCCTATTTTCTGGTCTTATTTTAAATTACACAGTTATGCTGCTATGTTCAGTTTATAAAAATTCAAGCTGGACATTTACAATTTGTCATCTTTTCTCCATGTACATTATCATTACATAAAGTTTATCCTATATAATAAAAGCATAATATGCAAATCAACCGAACAGCTGAACAGCAGAACGACCATCCGGGACCACACTATGACACCCACTGGCGCCAGGCTAGCCAAGGTGGGTGGGATGCAATTGGTCGGGGGCCCGGCCATTGCCCCATGATCACCCCGCAGAGGGAGGCCCAGACCACCAACCAGCGGGCTGCAGCGGGTGGGTGGGGCCTCCCTCTGCAAGGGAAGCCTGGGTTCCAAGTGCCAGAGGGAAGTTGGTGCCAGCAGCCAGGGGAAGGAAGGCCTACTCTTGCATGAATTTTGTGCATCGGGCCTCTAGTCTATAATAATTTTCTAAAGTAAGAGATTTAATAATAAAGCATCGCCCAGCTGGCGTGGCACAATGGTTGAGCATTGACCCATGACCCAAGAGGCCACTGGTTCAATTCCAGGTCAGGGCACATGCCTGGGTTGCAGGCTTGATCTCCAGTAGGGGACATGCAGGAGAAGCCAATTGATGATGTTTCTCTTTCATCAATGTTTCTACCTCTCTATACCTCCACTACCCCTCTCTCTAAAAAATCAATA
Source organism: Cnephaeus nilssonii (assembly GCF_951640355.1). Classification (NCBI taxonomy): domain Eukaryota; kingdom Metazoa; phylum Chordata; class Mammalia; order Chiroptera; family Vespertilionidae; genus Cnephaeus; species Cnephaeus nilssonii. The sequence continues at coordinate 34,162,415 of NC_137080.1, forward strand.
AAAACATATTTTAAAATAATAAAGCATCAAGTACATTGACAAGGTTCTATAATTTGTGAGAAAATTGCCTCCATGCTGTTAATAAAAACAACTTTTAGAAATTGTCTCATTCCTCTTTATCTCATCTAAAATTTATAATGCATAAAATATTAGACAACTAGCACATGGATTTAATTTCATCAAATATAAAAAAATATATATCCTGGGGAGTTTTAACTCATCAGTTTACTGACAGGGATATGCCATTAAAAAATCTCACCAGTCCAAGCAAAAGCTGATGAGTCTAAACTCCATCAGAAGTACTGGAGATGAAAGGAGGAGATGGAGAGAAAAGATGACAAGAGGAAAGAATCTACAAGACTGATAACAGATGGGATTGTGGGATGAGTAAAAGGGAAACAGTTCTGGCAGCTTCCATGTTTCCCCATGGGCTCTGAGAGGCTGGCAAAGGCCTCCATTCACCAAGAGGAAGCCCAGAAAGACAGTGGGTGTGGAGAAGGTGCAGACATTTAGAATATAGAAGCCACACAATTTTCACTTCAATCCACAATAATAACCCCATGTCGTACAACAGTGCCTAAAAATGATTAATTTATTACTTTCTGAAGCCACACAAAGAAGTGTCACTCCTAAGAGGAAATCCTAACTAATTAATGTTGTATACTTACAGTTATACTGTAAGTATCATTTGCTTTTAAAAGAAGGTCCAGGAAGGATTATTCTGAAATTAAGTACTGTAATTATTTTTGTAAGTATGAAAAAGTGCACGTTATTTATATCAGGTCTATGAAAAAGGGCAATGTAATTAATCATCAATTATGTCCTTAAAATTAGTCTTCTTTTAAAACATGAAAGTCAAAGACATGCATTCATTTTTAATTGAGGCTCTAAGAATATGTTTTAAATTAGCATCATGGAAATGTTAGCAGGACAAAGATCATCTGCATTGCCCACAAAAGACCCCATTCTCAATAATGTGCATCACGTACATCGTCTCTAACAAGACTTTGTCCTTTCTTGGCTTTTTTTTTAATCTGAAAAGCTTTAATTTCTTTATCAATATTTATCCAGCTCCCATTGCCTCATGAGGATAATTCTCTAAGAGATAAAACCACAAATAATTGCCTGCCTTCCCCTCAGGTCACACCATAATAGACTGGCACAGGCAGAAGAAACAACCCAGGCCAGACTTCCTGGTGCCCCATGTTACACCCTTTACTGCAGTAAAAAAAATAAAAAAAAAAATAAAAAAAATAAAAATAAAAAAAAAAAAATATATATATATATATATATATATATATATATATATATATATATATATATATATTATATGGGTCTATGAAAAGCAGGTGGGAGGCCCTGAAATGTGTTGAAGGACCAGAAAAAATATCACTAAAGAAGGAATGTATTAGTGGAAGAAAGAAAAAACTGGCTTCAGCATTTACGGGATCACTCTCGGCCATCATCTCTCTCCCTTGTTTGAAGTGTTTCCTTTCTATTACAGTCACTCTATAGCTGATTGAAAGTTCCCCTTTCCTTCTTTTCCCTGCCTTCACTTCCTTCCTTTCCTTATCTTTCTTCCTTCCTCTTCTTTTCCTCTATAGTCATTCACTGATTACTGACTACAGGTTAGTAGTGTGCTAGCATTAAGACGCCAACATAAATAGGACACTGGTCCCACCTTCAAGGAGATCAGAGTTTAATAAGGAAATTAAGTTTTAGTCAAGAAAAGATATGCCTTTTATATATTTGTATATACTAAGCATTGGGACCCTTTAATTTTGTTAGACAGGATAAGGGCCTCAAGGTATGGACAGAAGAAATCAACATGTAATTGGCCAAAGAGTGTATATAAGCAATGGTGAAGCCTCCCTTTCCGGAGACAGACCTTTGGATATGAATCCCCGTCTCCTTTACTTGCTGCAAGTGAATAAAACTACCTTGCAACAACCACGTCTTGTTCTTGAATAGATCACCCAAAGCAGCAAACCCTTGAGTCTGATAACAATTTGATCAGGAAACTACCAATATTTTCACTATGAAATAATAACACACAGATAGGTTAGCATTTTATGCTTCTTGGACTGGTCCTTCACTAGGTAAACCCCTTTCACAAAGAACTACAAGACAAAGGAAGACTGCTTTACCAGTAGATAATGTCTTTCCAAGGCTGGAAGTGATTTTTAATATAACTATTTTAGTGACACTGATACATGCAGTAAGCATTTCAGAGCGCCATCTCAAAACCCCAGGCTCAGAGGTATATGGCTTTAAAAATCCCAGGTATTTCTCTCCTCTCACCCACATTTTTTGCTCATGCGAAGAATATTTCAGATAACAAATCACAGGCACAGGCAAGTATGCTTTCCTTCTAATGGCACTGCAACATTCCTGGACTATGATTGTCCTTCTCATTCCTGGGCTAGCTATTAAAGTAGAAAGATCTGGGCTTTCCCTGCACGGGCCAGGGATTTCTGGGAGATTTCGATCACAACAGGGCCTGGGGTCTGTAACTGCTGCTTTGGTAATGCAGAGACCACCCTGTTGTTTGCAAGATGGGAAGCTGATGTTGCATGTAATGAGATGGAAAACTGAACATCAGCCAGGGCACCTGAGTGCCCTCCCTCAGGGCTCTGTGGGTCTAAAGTGCTTTGATGCGGTTGGGAGAATGGGGCACTCCACGAGATGCTTCTGCTCCCTGGCACGGAGTGTCTTCCCATAATACAGTCAAATGAAAGGGAACCACAGTCATTGTGCAGATGAAGCAGATTTTTGCCCAGTGACCTCTGTAATCGGAGCTCTCCTTTAATGGACTGAAAATCCAAACCAATTAGAAAACTGTCTGACCCAAACCATAGTTCAGTTCAGACTGTGAGAGAGGCTATTGTCTTTAATGTACTTCACCTCTCCCTGAAACAAGCCTTGCTGCTTTTGAAAAGGTTACAATGATGCCCATGAAGCAATACTATAAATGGCCTGCCTTAAAAGGAGCAGACATCAAAATGATATCCTGAGTCCTTACTTAGGCAAGATGAAACCACAGACACTGGAAAAGTATGGCTGCTGTATTTTCAGGCAAAAGACCTGGAGATATGGGAAAGGGAAACTTTAATAAATTGATATTAAAATAGCAGTGAGAGGAGTTTCAGTTGCTATTCATAGCCTTGTTCAGGAGGACAGCACAAATCCCTAAATGTCCATGCCCAGAGGGAATGTGTCTCTATTTCCCAGTAGGAGATGCATGGGACTGCCCATAAATTCCAGGGCCTAGAAAATCGAACTGAAGGTACAACCTGGATGGTAGCTCTAAGATCCTTTCTCCCAATACATAATACAGGAAAGGAATTAATTTTGGGGGAAAAAATTTAACCAAAATATTGTTTTTCCGCCACCCCCTCTGGGTACATGAAAGTCCTGAGCAGACAAGACTAGAGAAACTGTTCTCAAATCTTATGTGGAAAGAAAACATACAAGATGTTCTAAGGAAGGTTATGAGACCATGAACATTCCATGTTGTGGAGATAAAGAAAGCAGGGCAGATATCAGATATGCTAGCAGAAAACATGATTACGGCCTACTTAAGGCCTCACAGGGGTTCTTAATTTGGTGGGCCATTATTAATGAATTGTCTCACAGTTCAAAATCCACCCTTCTTTTTGCCTCCCTGTGTGATTCTGGAGCAGGTCCTTGTAAACTATCTCCTTTGCAGGCTTGATCATAGAAGGACTTTGCCAATAGAGGGCACTAGAGAGTCACTGCACGGCTAGAACAGGTACTAATTTTCCTTCCTTCTTCTGGCGTTATGTTTCCACTCTGCAGTCAGCCGACTTGGCATGCATGGTCAATAGTGGTCAGCTTCCACCATCCCCTCCAGTAAGGCTCAGCACTGGTGGGCCACACGTACCCTCTCCTCAGAGGTTCTGGACCTCACCCTGGAGTGAGGGAGGAGCTTCCTCTAAGTTTCTCATTTCCTTCCTTGTTCCCTCTCTCTCAGTCTAGGGATGGGTGCTGCTTTCTGGCCTTACTAATTCTTTACTTCTTGGAGTTCTTGTTCACTCCTTTTAGTTGAACTATCTTTTACAAGTTAGCAATTCTTCATATTAAAGTTTATCTCTTTAAATTACTTGTGTGCTTGCTATCTCTATGAGTTCTCCATGGTGACAAAGTCTTGGTTTCTATGATTTAACGTCTAGTACTTGCCCTTGCAGATCTAAGAAACTCAGAGAATATGGAGAATTTAGGGTGTGCTTTATCATTGAAAAGACGTGGTTTAAAACCTAGTTCCACTATTTAGTAGCTTTGTACTCAAGACAACTCCTATACATAACAGTTCTACTTAAAGGAGATCATTCATTCAATAAGTATTTATTGAGATTTTACTAAATGCTAGGTACTATTATAGACAGTAGGGGTACTGACAAAAATCCCTGCCCAAATAAGCTTATATTCTGGTAGGAAAAGAGAGACAATAAATAAAAGTAATGTAAAAGAGATGTAGTATATGATAACACGTGATGTGCAAAAATATACTAGACAGGAAAGGGGGACAGGCAAGGTATGGAAGTTGAACGTTTAAACAGAATGATTGGGGGAGTGCACTTTCCTTTCCACTGGAGACTGTTTTTTTCCCAGCTGGAGCTGAAACACTGAAGACAAAACACAAAAACATCTCATTGGACCAGAGTGGAGCAGGACAGGTAAAGCAGAGCAGGGTAGAGTGGAGCAGAGGGGCAGGGAGCAGAGAAAGCAGAGCAGAGCCATCTAGCCAGAGAGGGGCCTCGTCCCAGGGCCACCTCATAGCTGTGCTGTCCCACAGCTGTGCTGTTTCATAATTGGGCTGCTAACACAATTGAGTTCCACAGCTGTGTTATGTCACAGTTGAGTTGTTTAAGGGAGCTTAACACATTGAGGACAGATCACGAGAATTCTCTCTTCATATTACACAGTGTTTTACAAAGTATCATACTTGAAAAAGATATTAGCTTGTAAGAACATGTAATAAATAACTTCAAAATGCAGTGGGTATTTAATTTTAAAGCATGCCTTTAACATTTGTGTAAAATGGTTTTTGTTCTCGTTCAGTAGAAACTTATCTGGCCACTGGGTAAAGCTAGCAATAAAACTACTGGTCCACAATGTGTTAATAAAGTTCCCTTCTTCACCACACTCCAAATTGGGGATTCCTGATGGCTTGAATTGGCACCAATAACCATCATTGACAGAACTAGAATGACCAATACTATTGCATATACCTTTTTCTTCCCTATTTTATCCACTTGCCAAATGTGTTCCCTATTTTATTATTCCCTGTTTTCTAATTTGTACTTTTAATCCCTTTCCATGTGTGTACCCCTTACATCAATATTGTTTAGTTTTACTTGTTTTGGAGCTTTGTAAAAATATTAGCCTTTGTGATCTTTTTTCACTTAAGATATTTATAAGACTCCTGAATTCATTTTCATTGCTTTACAGAGTTGCCTTGTGTGACTATACCACAAATTTTCAATTCTACTAGCCATTTGGTTTCCAATTTTTTGTTGTTGTGAATATTAGTGCTATGAATATTCTTATACATTCCCCTGGTGCACATGTGCAAAAATTAATGTGAAATTGTTAACTGATGGGTTGTTTATGCCATTCAACACCAACAGGAGTCCCCAATTTGGGATGTGATGAAGAGGGAAACTGTCCAGTGAAAACAGCTCAATTTTTTTTAAAAAAAAATGATTTATTGGGGGAAACCTCTCTGAAAATATAGCATTTGAGTCCATTTTTGAAGGAGTTGAGAGAATTGGCCACGAGAATCCCTGGGGAAAATTATTCCAGGTTAGTAATTGTTCCCAAAAGTGATGCTCAAGAGTTCATGGACCAATATGGCTGGAACAGAATGAGTGAGGGAAGATATTCTAGGAAATGAGGTCAGAAAGGTAGCAGAGACTGAGACTGTGAAACATGGAAATCACTTAACTCAGTGCCTGACCCGTGCTCCCTAAATGGTTGCTATAATAGCTACCTTTAGGACTGTGAGCTCCTAATAGGGAGAGAAGCCCTCAGAGCAGGAATCATATCCTATTCACTTTTGAATGTCTAGCATCTATGATAGTGCCTAGCACAAAGAAAGTGCTGAATGAATGATGAACAAATTATTTACTCTAATTACACACATGGGACTGTTATGTGAGGTCAGAACATAAGTTATTAATTTATAAGATGTGCTACACCTCTCTAATGTACTAATTATGTCAGTTGGCTACCCAGAGCACTCCCCACCAGATATCAATGTAGTCAGGTAGCCTAATTAATCAAGAGAAAACTGCTTAATAAGCATGGAACTCAGTCAAAGAAAGCTGGGTAGTCTTCAGGGATGTTACTTGCAGTTCTGTCTTCCTTGCCTTGGCCGTTTTACATATGAGAAGACATGCCAGGCAAGCCAATTGGGTCAAAGCAGGAAATGGAATAAACACACAAGAGAAACTGGGTTGGTTACCTCTCCAAGACTCATCCTCTCTCACTACCCCATAGTTATTATATCCTCATCCCACAATTCCTGGCTAACAGGTACCAGCAAACCACCGGCCTCTGGGGAGACTGGGCAGAGGCATCCCAGTTCCTGGGAGTGAATCACAACTGGTCTAAACCAATTGCAATAATCCCATTCGTCTTCAAGGGGTTGCTTAGGCAAAACCATCTACTCAATTTGGACTAATAACACAGGAAAGAAAACTAGTGAGGGAAGAAGTTTCCCCCACTCTTGAACAGATTTGCGTGAGGAGAAGCCTGCTGTGGTGCTTCTTATACAGCTGTGGGCAGCAGCAATGCTAGGAGCTGATAAAGCTCTTCTGCAACCACTTGCAGACAAACCTAAAGGTTAAAAGTCAATATGCTGAGGGGCTCCCAGTTCAGATGGCGACGTAAGAGGACCCTGCGCTCACCTCTTCACACCAAATCTAGACAACAACCCACAGGTACACAGGAAACAACTTCCTCTGCAAAACAAAACAAACAAAAAAATCCCTAGGAATTGGCCGGTGACACCTAGATTCCTTCGAAGTAGGTGAGCGAAAGAAGGCCCGCATTTGAACAGGAAGAGAGGCTGGGACACAGTCTCACCACAAACCCCACTCAGCGCGGCCCCCGGGGGGGGGGGGGGGGGGGGGAGGGGCACTCAAACCCAGAGCTGCTCCTTGAGGAGCGACGACCTGAACCCCACATCTGGCACCCCCAACATGTAAGATCTGCACCGAAGGGACAAGCCCTCAAAACACCTAGCTTTGAAAAGCAATGCCAGACCCACAGGCTGCAGCGCCTTGGCCCGGCGCCGCGCAAGGACTCACCTGGGCCAGCGCGCAGGTCAGAGGCGGGGCTGGCGCTGCGAGGCCCTCCCACGGCCCCCGAGCGGCCACGGGGTGCTCCCTGGATGAAGACCGTCACACATCACCTCCATGCTCTGTGGTGCTCCCTGGATGAAGACTGTCACACATCACCTCCATGCTCTGTGGTGCTCCCTGGATGAAGACAGTCACACATCACCTCCATGCTCTGTGGTGCTCCCTGGATGAAGACCGTCACACATCACCTCCATGCTCTGTGGTGCTCCCTGGATGAAGACAGTCACACATCACCTCCATGCTCTGTGGTGCTCCCTGGATGAAGACCGTCACACATCACCTCCATGCTCTGTGGTGCTCCCTGGATGAAGACCGTCACACATCACCTCCATGCTCTGTGGTGCTCCCTGGATGAAGACCGTCACACATCACCTCCATGCTCTGTGGTGCTCCCTGGATGAAGACCGTCACACATCACCTCCATGCTCTGTGGTGCTCCCTGGATGAAGACTGTCACACATCACCTCCATGCTCTGTGGTGCTCCCTGGATGAAGACCGTCACACATCACCTCCATGCTCTGTGGTGCTCCCTGGATGAAGACCGTCACACATCACCTCCATGCTCTGTGGTGCTCCCTGGATGAAGACTGTCACACATCACCTCCATGCTCTGTGGTGCTCCCTGGATGAAGATCGTCACACATCACCTCCATGCTCTATCCGCCGGCCCTTCTGGAGGAGTCCAGGTTCCCCGCTCCAGCACCGCTATCTGCTGGCGGCCGCTTTGACACAGCTGCTGCCCTGGCTCTGGTGGCCAGCGGGGCCTTGGCTTGTGGCTCCCACAGGACTTTACCCAGCAGAGGGAGTGTTTAAATGGCCACCACCTCCGGGGAGCACTCAGAAGTAACAGGACGGGAGCTCAGTGTCTCCTGGGAAGGAGGCCTGTTGGCTTCTGATCACCTGCAGGCGGAGGGGGGAGGGGGCAGGCTTCTGATGAGACACAGCTGGGCTCCCACGCGAGGCTTCCCAGAGACTCAGACCTCGGCCCTGCCCTCGCCTCGCGGTCCCCGGCTGCCTCTGCCTGAGCCCCACAGGCCTAGCCTCCCCCTGAAGGAGCTTTCACACGCGCCCGGTGCCGGTCTATGCCGCCCAGAGGACACCCCCTGAGTGCCTGTCTCTGCTGGCCAAAGGGCTTTGCTCCTGGGCCCCCCAGGACTGTAACTAGCAGAGAGAGAGTTCTTGGCAGGCAACCCTCCCCCTTCCCTCCCACCAGGAGACAGGCAGCGGAATGAGATGCACCTGCAGCCTTTCTGTCAGAGGCCTTTTTGCTTGTGGAGCTTCGGCCTGAAGCCCTTCAGGTTTGGCACGCATCTGGAGGCCTACAGATTACAATTTATAACGCTATCGTGATCAAAACAGCATGGTGCTGGCATAAAAACAGACACATGATCAATGGAATAGGATATAGACCCCAGAAATAAATCCACACCTATATGGTCAATTAATTTATGGCAAAGAAACCAAGAATATACAGTGGGGAAAGGACAGTCTCGTCAAATAAATGATGGGAAAACTGGATAGCCACATGCAAAAGGATGAAACTGGGTCACCATCTCACACCATACACAAAAATTAACCCCAAGTAGGTTAAACATTTGAATGTAAAGCCTGAAACCATAAAATCCCTAGAGGAGAATGTAAGTGGTAAGCTGTTTGACATGGGTCCTGGCCATGATATTTTGGATTTGACACCAAAAGCAAGGCAACAAAGGTAAAAGTCAACAAGTGAGACTATATCAAACTAAATAGCTTCTGCACAGCTAAGAAAACTATCAACAAAATGAAGACAACCTGATGAATGGGAGAAAATATTTGTAAATCATATATCTGATAAGATATTAATACCCAAAATGTACAAAACTCACAACTCAATAGCCCCCAAAAAAATCTGATTTGAAAATGGGCAAAGAATTTGAACTGACATTTTTCCAAAGATGGCATAAATGGCCAACAAGTAAATGAAATGAAAGATGCTCAACATTATCATCAGGGAAATGCAAATCAAAACTTCAGGAGCTATCCATCTATATATATAAAAGGCTAATATGCAAAGTGTCCCCTTGGGATTCGACCAGGAGAACGGGAGTTTGATCACTCGCTATGATGTGTGCTGACCACCAGGGAGCAGCAAGGAACATGGAAGGAGACTGGCAGTGGGGCGCTGAGGGAGCGAGGGAAGGAGGAGGTTAGGGAGTTGGGGGTAACCGTGTGGTGGGAGGTGGGGACCCGTGCAGTGGTGGCATGTGTGGGTGGGTGGCGAGGGAAGGAGGAGGCAGGGAGGCAGGGAGGCAGGAAGGTGGGAGGCAGGGAACCTGATTGTCGGCCAGGCCTAGGGACTCTACCAGTGCTCGATTTTCATGCACCGGGCCTCTAGTTCTAAAATAAAAAGCATTCTTGCTGGGCATAAATCACTAATCTTTATGAAACTACCTATTTATCACTATCAATAATTTTATGTTTCATGCCTATATTATTCATATGTTGCAAGCTCATTTTTCACACAAGTTGAATACAGAATTGTTTTTGTACTTTTAGATCTGACTTGCATACACACTCTCTTATGTCATTTTCTTAAGGACATAGTAAGAATAATTAAAAATGGAAATGAAGATTTCTCATATGAAAAACCAAGTTCAAATAAATATACCAATTGAGAAACAGAAATAAAAAATAGTGACACCACCAAATGCAGACAAGGATGCAGAGAAATTGGATAACTCATATAATGCTGGTGGGTATGTAAAATGTTACACCCACCCTGGGAAACAGTTTGGCAATTTGTTATGAAAACTAAATATGCAAACACCAAAAGACCCAGTAGCTGCACTCTTTGTGTATTTATCCCAAAGAAATGAAAATTTATGTTCACAAATAAGTGAAACTGTATAAAACCCTGTACATGAATGTTAATAACAGCTTTATGAGTAACAGTTAAAACTGGAAACAACCCAGGTGTCTTTCAATGAATGGTTGAACAAACTTTGGTACATCCATACCATGGAACAATACTTAGCAATAAAAAGGGATGAATTATTGATGCACATGACCTCAATAAATCTGCAGGAAACTATGCTGAATTTTTTAAAAGCCCAAAGGTTGCATACTGTGTGATTCCATTTATATGAGATGCTGAAAAGACAAAGCTTAGAAATGAAGAACAGATTAGTGGTTGCCAGGAGTTGGACACTGGGGGCTAGGGGATGAGAGGATGGAGGTGTGGTTGTTTAAAAGCAACATGAAGGATCCTGTGGTAACAAAACTGTTCATCTGTCTTGACTGTGATGGTGAATACATAAATGTACACATGTAATAAAATTATAGAGCTAAATATAAACAAACACACACGTAAGTACAAGTAAAAGTGGGGAAATCTTAGTTTAAAAACTTAAATATGCTAAGGATAGCAGAACAGAAAAATGGAACGATCCTAGGTCTATGTTCATATCACTGAGCGGTAAATTAATCAACCTTGGAAATATTCTAACTCTAGAATCTCAATGTTATACGAGATAATAAATTTGCTTATATTTAAAGCAATTTTATTTTCTATCTTATATTAATTTCCTAGGGCTGTCATATAATGTACCACTGAGTACATGGCTTGACCAACTGAAACTTATTTTCTCACATTTCTGGAGGCAAGAAGTCCAAGATCAATGTATGAGCAGGTTGGTTTCTCCTGAGTTCTCTTTCCATAGCTTGTAGATGGCCACCTCCTTGCTGTGTCTCACGTGGTCTTTCTTCTGTAAGTGCATTCCTTGTGTTTCTTTCTCTTCTTATCCTCAACAGTCAGTTTGAATTAAGACCCTATCCTTATTACCTCATTTTACCTTAATTATCACTATCTCCAAATATTGTCACTTTCGGGCTTAGGACTTCAACATAAATGGGGGGAGGGGCACAATTCAGTTAATAACAGGTCTGATCTTATAGATAATATGCCATCCCTTGGGTCATTGTGACTATTTCAGGGTGCCAGTGCAAACCTACTGTCACATCTAACAGTAATCATAGGTTGTCCATCAAATTTTTAACTTACATAATATAATAGGATGGTTAGACTAGATGAGCTTTAAATCCCTCTCAACTCTGAGATTCCAGGAGTATATTTGTTTATTGATAATAATTTTAAAATTATAATTATCAATATGATACATAAGTTGAATTAAGTTTAACTTCAAGAAACACAAATATCTTTTTAAATGCAGCTAAAAGTGGCTTAAGCCACATTACATTAAAGAAAATCTAGAGGTTGAGAAGTTCCAGAATTAGTTAATAAAGTTGCTTAACAAATCATCAGGACCAAGATTCTTTCCATCTTTTCAGCCTGCCAGTAGACCACGTGTGAGTGGTTCCCCCATGGTCACAAACTGACTGCAGCAGCTCCAAGTATCACACTACTACACAGCACTTCCATACACACAACAAAGGAAAAGGGAAATATCTTTGCACCCTTCTATTTTTTAAGAATAAAGAAAGCATCTCATGAAGCTTCCCCATTAGGCTTTTCATTGGTCAGTTTTGTCATACCTACCATGATTGGTTTAAAAAGCAGACTTCCCCTCATTTCTCATTGATAGAACTAGGTAGCATTCATGTGTAGGTAGCATATTAATCAAAGGCAAAGGAAGAAAAGGCCTAAACCAATTACCAGCGTTTGGGAGTTGATGAGGAGAGATCTTTCCCTAAAACAGATGCCCACTGAGGAAAAACAGACCAAGTCAAGGTTCTGTTGGCAAGGAGAAAGAAAAGATCTGTGCATTACAGATATAACAACAAACACATTGTTAAAATCTCAAAGAAGAGCTGGCAGGAGAAATAAACATTTGCTATCAAGATTGCCATGGAAAATCTGAAAGACCACAGAGTTGTTCCCATCGTCATGTTCCCTAGAAATATTGGAAGATATTGATGGAATTTCTGAACTACTTTCAATATTTCAACAACGCTAAGAAAAAAAGTTTGCACAAACTAGCCAAAATGTTTAAAAAAAAAAATTAAACTAACTGAAATTTTATAGTCAATATGCCAAGCACTGTTCTCTGATGCTAATCAGAAGTTTATATTGGCTATTCAATACATAGTGAATTAATAAAAGTGTTCAATAAATTAATAACTAAGTAAATATATTTGAAAGATAGGCCCTTTTAAAATAAGGAATCCACGGAGGAAAAATATTTTTTAAAGGCTCATTGGTCAAAAGGAAAAAACTTGAGAAATCACTGGTGCTGAAAACATTCCCTTCCTCAAGGAAATATGAAGGATTTCAGTTATTCATGACTCAGGAGTGTTCTCTAAGGAGACAAGAAGTAACTAATATTCACAGACATTAAACTATTTGATCTTAGTCTGCTCTGGGCCTGGCCAGTTATCTTTCACATTGATCATATACTCAAAAATCACTATCTTTCCATATCATTAACTCATGACACCACTAGGATTTCTTGAATAAATGCATTAATTAACCTAAGTGGGATGTAATAGGCAATCCTGTTACCTTTTTTTTCCCTATGGGAAAGGAACCAATCAACATTGAGTATTTAAATTAAATTCTATTAGCCAAATATACTTATTTGATATCAGAGACATTTGCATTTTATACCCTGCAATTACCATCTGCTAGTAATTTAATTGTTTAATAAATAATTACCAAAGGGAGTAAACATTAATGAAAATGGTGAACATTTTATCATAAGTCCTTTTAGTTTTATTTTTCAACTGTGACAACTATATTTAGCATTAATCAAAGCCAGAGAATGGTAATGAGAAATAGTTGCATGGCTCTTGAATATTAGATGACCAAAGGAAATAGCTAGTTCTAGAAGCAGTGTTTGGGGAGAATAAATCATAGCATAAATTGTTGAGTGTTTTGAGTATGTGTTTGGTTGCTACTGTAATTGGGTAGGACAAAAACAATTGGCTAGAAAGAGAAAGCACTGAGATTGCATAAATACGCCCATCCTCTTGCCTTTTTATTAGTTTAGCACCTAATCCTGCTTGGCAGCTAAAAGATGCAATTAGCCTGCTCCAGAATCATCTACAGAGCAGACATTGATCTCAGAGATTGTTGGAAGATGGCCTGTGAAAAGTTTGTGGGGGTTTTTTTAAGTTAATGATTATGGCTTGCATTCATATACTGGCTAAGTGAACACTCAGCAACAAATATATCTGATACTCCATGTCAGACTGGAGGGCAACTGTTCAAAGGAACTTCTTGATTTTCAAGAACAAAGACCTAAACTAACTCAAATAAGTCAGGGTATGAGGAACATCAAAATGGGATTTTTTTAAAAAAGGAATGTCACAGATATACAGAAAGAGGTGTTAGAGTTGGGTCAAGTCTCAAAGCTCAGGAAAAATAAGCTGAATGGTGCATCTTAATCAGAGATTTCCCAGGAGTCCCCAGCAGTGGTACATCTTTGCTGCAGTGCTCCACAATCTACTGAGCACCAGTTCCCTCCATATGCCTTCTGTTTTCTCTTCCTATGAACTGGCTTCTTCACCCTCTCACCTGTGATTCTTTGCTCCATCGTGAAGTGTCTGCTCATTCATAACTGCAGTTCATGTATAGTTTTCCTCACTCAAGACCATCCCTACCTCACTCACGCTCACTTTCTCTCCCCTTTGCTAACTTCTTTGCTAATACCCCACTTGAAATGCTCAAGAGAGACCATCTTATTGGCTCAGATTATCTTTTTGTGCCCAGATCACTAACTAGCTCATGCATGTTAGGTCGCCGAAGGAGGAATGCACAAGGCCAGAGTGGTGAGGGATTACGAATTTATTCGACCATCCGCACACCAGGTGGCTGAGCCTGGATGGCTCCAGCACCCAGTGAGGTGAGTCAGTGGCTTTTAAAGAACTTTTAGCGGGATTTTTCTGGGCGGAGACTTCTTTATGCATACCCAGAGGGGAGAGAACGGAATGTGGTCACCGCAAGTGAAAAGTGGCCTTCAGCAAAGGGAATGTCCATAGTGAAGTGACCTGAGAAGCCAGTTCCCAGGGGAAGAGTATCAACTCAATTGCTCCATCAAACCTAACAATGTCCAGGAGAGAAAGGGACACATAGTACCAAACATGGCTGCCCAGGGCTCTTCTCCCTCTAGGGCCTAAAGATGAAACACTTCCCTCAGGAGCATCTGAAGGTTAGCCAGGCAATGTGACTGGCATCTCTAGTAAACAAACTAAGTCAGAAGTTAGTCAAAAGACGGGTCTGTAGATAGCTACATTGTCTGGTGTGCAGATCTTCAGTGAATCAGTAAATTGGATAATCATTCCAGTTAGTACCATTGTGCATTTTATTTTATGTAATGTATTCATAGTCTATACTTCTTTAACTTCAAAGTAAATTTTAACAATTAGGAAAGTGTCTTTTCAAGTGCACGGGAGTTGTTCTGATGCAATTAGCTTCCTGAGTCAACACAACTCCAATAGAAGAGATCCATAGGAAACGACCATCTTGTCTAATTCCCATGAAATAAATTCCCTTTAGAACCATGAATCATGACTATCCACTCCACTCTGTAGGAGGCATTCCCTTCAGAATCCATGAATCATTACTATCCACTCCACTCTGTAGGAGACATTTCAAAATAAAGGGCCGTTATTATTTATTGTTTGTAATGAAGCCTACTCAACCCAGAGGGACATTGTGAGGATCACTGTCAGATTTTGTAAAATGCCTTTGGCTTTTCACTAGAAAGGTACTATATATGATAATAAAAGAAACAGCAATAATATTCTTGTACAACCCTGACACTGAGTTCATCTTTGTCTTAAAAATAGGATAGTTCATCTTTAGACCTTATGGGGATTACTGAATTCAATTTGTTCTGAGAATGCTGAGGCTGATGAAAAAGGATGCTCATTATAAAAGCTCTTTCTCCAGTTGCTATTCTGTTCAATATGTGTTGTTTTTAACTTTTGTTTATATTGAAGAGTTGACCATTATTTGTAAATGCACAATGGTACTAATTGGAATATGAACCCTATAAAATTTTTACTTTTAAAGTGGCATAGGACAATTTTTTAAAAAATATTTCAATTATCTTTTCTTTAAGAATAGTTTATTGATTTTTAGAGAAAGGAGGGGAGAGGGAAAGAAAAACATTGATGTGAAAGAACAACATCAATCAGCTGCCTCCTGGTGCCCCCTACAGGGGATCAAGCCTGAAACCTGGAATTTGCACCAGCAACCTTCTGGCGCATGGGACAATGCCCAACTAACTGAGCCACAGAGTTTTTAAAAATAAGGTTTCAGAAATTGCAAATATGCTTACCTAGATGCACTCGTGTGCTCATGAAGTGACAAATACAAGAGAAAAAGAGTGAGGGAGCAGAGGGAGAAAGAGAATGAGAGAAAGAGAGAGACAAAGCAAGAAAATGAGTTATAGAGTGAGACTTTAAAGAAATATACTATAATCAGATGTATATTAACTGTTTATATACATGTGGATTGTGCTTGTGTTACTTTGCAAAGCACCGTTGTATGTATGTTTCCATTTGGTTCTCACTAGAAACCTTGGAGCTCCGTGCGGAGATGAGGCTTGTCTAGCTCTCTTGCTTTGGTCACTGATAAGATTCAAAGACAATCAGATTTTCCAGAGGACAATAGATCCCAGGGTAGGGGAGCAGGTGTGTCCACAGTTTCCTGGTGGAGACAAAGGGAGAGACCCCAAGAAAGCCAATGAACCTGAAAACTGTGTTCTCCATCATGATCCACTGGAGATTTCCAATTGTTTTCCTTTAACTTTGCCAACACCTAGGTTAGGGTGAGGAGAAGGATGCAGCATGCAGCAGTGAGATTTGAAGGGGCTGGATCATTTGGGTTATTCCTTTCTAAGAAATTTTCAGGAGCCAGCAGGATAGTAGTACAAGCTGCCACAGAGCTAAAATAATAAAATAATAATAATAATAATAATAATAATAATAATAGTAATTTTTTTTAAGAGAGGCAAGAGTGAGGGGGTCTTTTGAAATTTAAGATTCATGCAAGGGCTCCTGTGGGCAGCTATGACTTTAAGTATGACTCACATATTTGATAAGCGATTAATTCTTTACCAAAAAAACAAGTTGTTTTGATCTGATATCAACCCAGAATAGAGTAAATGTTTGCAGAGAAGCTGCCCCAGGCTTGTCTCTGCAGATACTATTATCAATTCCTGCCTCTTAGGGAATGATCACTCCTCTTTTGCTTTTTTTTTCAATTCTCACTTTTCACCAAATCCAGGCTGTCTCAAGTCTGGCAGCCTAGCAACTTTCCCCCTATAGAAAACTTCACCCTGTCATTCTGCCATTTCTAAATCTAATTTAGAATTGCTTTTCTAGTTTTTACAACTCTTCCTCGGTTTGCTCCTCCCTCCCTCTCCAAATTCATTTCTCCTATCTTCCATCAATCTGTCACCTTCAACTCCACCCCCTCACTCCACTTCTTGAATTCTCAGGCAGTTACTGTTTGAATGAGAAGATTGAAAATCTCATTTATCACTTTTGAGATGTCTCACAGGAACATATTGCAAAGCTTCCCTTGCACCCAAGGGAGAGGGAGAGAAAGTATGACACCTAAAAATGAATCTCTAAAGAGGGAGCATCCCTAAAATAGAGCAAAATAATAAGTCGATGCTGCTGTGCTTTCTTACAAACACGGAACAGTCCTTTTGTAGCTGAGCTCTTACCAAAGCATTCTATTCTGGAGAAATTCTACACGTCGCTAATTCCCTTATTTAAAAAAAAAAAAAAATCCATGCTGTTCCAAACCACTGCAACAAGTCACAATGGGAAAGGCTGAAAGGATAATCCCCACTCTCACTTGGTACCAGCCCTGCCCTGGTCTATGTTACACCACTGAGAAGACTTGGCCATTCAAGCATCTGCTCTAAGGCATACTTCATCAAAACTGCTACCTCCATTCATATTCCTTCCTTCCACAAGCTTAATAGATGGATGAATTCCTAATGGCCTGAGGTTACATTCAAATGGTTGCAACAGCCACCTCTTCCTTAGCAAACACTGCTTTTCCCCCTGAGGCAACAAAACTGAGATAATGTGGAGGGTGTACAATGACATAAAATGGGGATCTAGGCTCAAAATCCAACATTTTTCCTCCTGGCAGAACCACCAGACTGTGGTGTCTTGATCCTGCCATGCTCATGCTCTGAGAGTGACAAGGGCAATGAAATGCAAAGGAAGAGAGAGATATGCCCACAGGGCCAACCCCCCCTCCCCAAAATGGTGGCCAAGTGTTTTGTTTGAACTATTTTGTGGCTGATTGGAGATGGAATTCCAAGTTTTGAAAGACTGCCTGCCACCATGCTAGGGTCTTTATGATTATCACAAAGGGTTTTTTGTCTTCCGAATGCAATGAAAAATAACTTTCAGTAAAGGAAGGTGGTATAAACTGGGAAATGCAGGTTACTATTGTCAGTCAAGTGGATAGATATGTTCTGCTAGCAGGCTTCCATTTTACTCTATAACAGGAAGGAAAATAGGTGAAACTGCTTCGAAAAAGAAGAAGGAATGAGAGAGAGAAAGAGATACTGTTGTAATCAACCTAGTTATTAATAACAGGAAAGGAGCAAAGGGAAGGCCAAATATTATAGGCACGTCATTTGGGCAGCTTTGCCAGGAAGCTGCCGCTTCGCACTCCCCAGGAAGCCACCGGTCCATTCCCTGAGGATCCCTGGGGGAAGAGACAAGACAGGGGAGGAAAGACTGCATGCCCAGTAAAGTTGGGGGAACTAGGAAGGTGCTTACTGTCAGCCACACCTGGAAACAGGTCATTGGCCAGAATGGGCGTGGCCACTGCAAGCACAGGAAGATCTGGGATACTTAATTCCCTGAACAAAGTTCACTCTCTTGGCTCTTGGTCTCTCTTGGTTGACTCCAGGCTTGTAGGGCTCTCTTGCTCCTTCCTGACATTTGCCCACACACAGTGGGGTAATGGACTGCAACTAGCCTGACGTTGAACGGGACCCGGCTGCAACATGGAACGGAAACTCTGGACACTGATGGCTTTGCTTTTAGCTCTACTGAAATCCCAATTGCAGTTCTTCCAGGACAGGATGGAGGGAAATGGGACTTTGGAAACCAAGGGATGTAATTCCATGCAAATAAAAATCACTCATTCTCCCGTGCGAGGCTCAGAAAATTAATTTTGTTGTTGTATCGTAAGGATGTATCCAGCACTCAGTGAGGAAAGGGATACCCCAAAGCCCCCAATAACAGGTGTGAGGAAGCTGCTACCAGTGAAAAAAGTCCAAGTCGAAAAGCCTTCGGTTTCCACTTACAGGTCGTGATTAACACAGACTATGGCTTAACCTGTGTTGACAAAGACACACCGGGAGTCTGTCCTTATGCGGACTCCGTTTGGTCTTCTTTCCTTGTGGTCTTTTCTTATAGTGCTATGATTTTCCAATTTTGCTTTCTGCTCTAAGTTGGCATAAGATTCAGATTTCCAGGGGTGTCAGGTTGTGAGGATAGAAAGGAATTTCATTCTAATTTATTTTTATATGAAATTTAACGTAGAATGATGTGTGTGCTCTCTTTGAAAGAGGCTGTGAAGAATATTCTTCTAGTGAGGAATCTGCTTCCTATAGTTGTGTGGCCTCTGATGTGGTAATAGAAGGTAATCCATTTCTATTTTCATTAAAATGTATTCATAATCTTGCCATGGCCCTTTTTATAATGTGTCAATATTCTTGTGCTGTCCACTATCAAAACGCACTTGAAACTTTTACTTCTTAAAAGGTTGCATGCTATTAAGCTTACATGTTCTCTAGTGATACATCCCTTGGTACCCACAGGGGATTGGTTCGAGGACCCCCCAATTCCCATGGTACCTAAATCTGAGGATGCTCACATCTCTTATATAAAATTGTGTAATATTTATATATTTATGTATAATGCACATCCTGCATATACTTTGAATCATCTTTACTTAAAATTTTAATACAATGTAAATGCTCTATAAATAGTTGTTATACTGTATTATATAGGGAATAATGACAAGGTAAAAATATCTATAAACAAAACCACCACAGGCTTAACTACATAGTACATGACAACAACAACCTAACATTTTTTAAATGATTTTTCCATCCATAGTTGGTTGAATCTATGGATTCAGGACCTGTAGATATGGAAGGCTGACTGTACTTGTCTTCTATACCACCTTTTCCTCTCTTGCCAACTGCTATTTTGAAACACATTTGGCTTTTCAGTACATTTTTCCAATTCCACATTTCCATTTGTTCTCTTCCCTCTCTCATTTCCCTGCTAATTCTCTGGAGTGTGAAGGGGAACCTAATACACCACCCAAAATGGGCCACTTTGGCATATAGGTTATTTTGAGCTGTAGGCAATCAAGACTCACTAGACACAGAAAAAAACTTTTACCTCTCCCTTTACTGCCTACAAGACTTTAGATAGGGGGCCTGTCCCAGAAAGAGAGCTATTACAGAGATAACTTTTCATCTGAAAGACTTACCTGCATGGCAGGGCAAACTGATTACCAAACGTCTGCTTTGTTCATCTTCCTGGGAATTGTCTTCTTCCCCCTTTGAAGCCTCAGGCCCTGCCCCTTTCCTTAGTTCGGGATGGCATATAAGCCCCAGTTGCCTAACTGCTTTTCGGTCTCTTATTTTTATGAGGCTCCTGTACATATATTTAATTTGTTTTTCTCCTTTTAATCTGTCTTATGTCAATTTAATTATTAGACCAACCAAAGAACCTACAAGGGTAAAATAAAAATTTTTCCTCCTCAACAAGGAGATGAGATTCTACTGTTATTATTGTTATTTTCTTATAAAGACTAGAAGAATGGGGCTGAAATAGTTGGGAAATAATTAGTTCCATAAATATCAAAAGGCCCAGAAATCCTAACCCTTAGATTGTGGTCTATTTTTAGTGAACCACACAAAAAATACAAGTGGAATCTAAAAGCCAAGTGTCCTTGCCTGGCCAGTGTTGCTCAGTGGTTGAGCATCGACCTATGTACCAGGAGGTCACAGTTCAATTCCTGGTCAGGGCACATGCCTGGGTTGCAGGCTCAATCCCCAGTAGGAGATGTGTAGGAGGCAGCTGATCAATGATTCTCTCTCATCATTGATGTTTCTATCTCTCTCTCCCTCTTTCTTCCTCTCTGAAATCAATAAAAATATTTCCTCCTCAACAAGGAGATATATAATTGGTTTTTAAAATATATAATTGGTTTTAATTATTTTTTTGGAGCTGAAAGCAAATCAAGTCTCTCAGTTGTACATTTATTACAAAGTAATTTCATCCACTATCATAACTAATAGATAAACCTTACTATTGATACTGAGTAAGAAGCTCCTGATAAATCCTTATAAATACTACAAAAATAAAAAATCCAAGATGAAAACTAGTTTGGTTATTAAGAGTTCTCATTTTTAAATTAAAAAAAATATATAATTGGCATCTTAGTTCAATAATATTGTCTTTAAGCCTGAAAGGACAAGGAAGGCCCATTGGCATAGGACCCAGCTGCCAATGGCCTCCTTTCTGTTTTCTGAATCAGTGGTTCAAAAGGCTGCTTAAAACCTGCTTTGGGCCGAAACCGGTTTGGCTCAGTGGATAGAGCATCGGCCTGCGGACTCAAGGGTCCCAGGTTCGATTCCGGTCAAGGGCATGCGGGCACATCCCCAGTAGGGGGTGTGCAAGAGGCAGCTGATGGATGTTTCTCTCTCATCGATGTTTCTAACTCTCTGTTCCTCTCTCTTCCTCTCTGTAAAAAATCAAAAAAAAAAAAAAAAAAAAAAAAAAAAAACCTGCTTTGGTATAGTTTCCTGGTGGTGGTTTGTTTTGTTTAAGGTGAGACATAAATGGCTTCCTCCTTTAAGAAAAAGAGGGTGTGCATGTAAAATGTCAACACAGGACCAAAGGCTGGGCCTGGAGGGAGAGGAGATGGAGCCCAGAGGAGCTCACAGCCACGCTCCTTGGTGTAACTGGAGAGAGCCCAGGCGGCAGCAGACAGCAGGCGGGAAGCCAGCAGCTAGAAATAACAGGCTGAGGGTGAGCTGGGCTGGGAGAAAGGAGGAGTCCCTCCAGTGGAGAGTTGTGGGGTAGTGCTCTTAAAATTACCGTTGCCTTTCCTGGAAGAGCAGAGGCTGGGGTTCTCTGACATTAGTGAGCAGAAGAATCAGATAAACTGCTTAACATTTCAGACCCCAGTCCCACCTCCAGTCTTGGGGCCTGGGAATCTTGATTTTAAATCATCCACACAGGTGGCTCTGGTGCAGCGGTGCTAGGAACCCCACTTTAAAAATCCCTGCCATAGACTGACAACCTATGACTGAAAAACACAAAGGGTATGACCATTATGCAAGTGGTGGGGCTCCACATTTCTACTTTGGGATTTGGCTGCCTTGTAACCCTTTCGGAAACCTTGCTTACCCATGAAATTATATTATTCATGAACATTTCCATTTTCTGATATTCTAACCCAGGGGCCCTCAAACTTTTTAAACAGGGGGCCAGTTCACTGTCCCTCAGACTGTTGGAGGGCCGGACTATAGTTTAAAAAAAACTATGAACAAATTCCTATGCACACTGCACATATCTTATTTTGAAGTAAAAAAAAAAACAAAACGGCAAAAACACCCATATATGGCCCGCGGGCCATAGTTTGAGGACGCCTGTAGCCTCTTGTCAGACAATGTCCCAACTTGGGGTATTTTAAATATGATCTTCATTTTAAAAGAAACCATGTTCTCTAATGTTACAGCAGTTACTTATACGAATTACTGTTTCCTTCTTAAGAAACAAAACCCACACGAAGGGAGTTGCCCAATTCTTGTTTCTCTCAGTGATTCAGAAATAAAATAATTTAGCTATAAGGGAGCCCAAGCTAAGTCGAGCCTGCCTGGAAATGTCTGTCTGAAATGCCTGCGCAGGAACTTGAAGGAATAATTGTTCTCCCAAGGGCTCCTTGTATATGCTGCATTTCCTACACGGTTTCTGCCATTCAGAAATGCTACACCCTGGTGGCTCTTCATTGATGTCTGTTCCATCCATTGCTTCACTGTGGGCCCCAGAGTATGTGCCTAAAGATGGGTTTCATCACAGCATAAGAACAGCATCTTGTCATGTGCACATTTTTGTGATCAGATGGAGGATTGAATGCATAGTATAGCATTCGATATCTGCTAGAGGCAAGTGAAGTAAACCTAGAGAAACCAAAGAAAGAAAAAAAGGGGCCTGTCAGGAAGTTACTTTAACCATATGTGTTAGATTGGCAACATTTCTTAAGAGTTGTTCTTGGTAGAAGACACAGACTTTGTCCAAGAAAGACAGCGCTATCGCCTTCCAAAACATTCATATTCTGCTATTGTCTGCAGGTCAAGGTGAAAGTCAGCTTTGAAAGAATCAGCTATAAATCTAATAAGCAGTAAAGAAACTTAGATTTTATGGAAAAATAAGTTCTTTGTAGACAGCCTGCAAAAATGTGCTGACCTTAAATCACCAATTACAGGGTAATATTGGAGATATGCAAGAACACTATTGAATTTTAGGACTGTTTTCAGAAATACAAATAACAAAGTATTTTTTTTTTCAAAGCTCTAAAGTGAATCATTTGTAAGTTATCACATAACGGAGAAGTTTAAGCCAATTGAAGCATTATACCTTGGATGTATGTAAGCATTAGAAATTCTGCTACAGGAGCTCATCAAGTCATTGGCCTTTCCAGAGTGGCCTTTTCATCACCGATGTCTCACCCTGCATCTTTCTTAGCTGCCCACATCCTCCATGGCAATGATATAGCTGAGGCAATGGGGATGGGGAGAAAAGTACAGAGACTAAAAAGAGGGGTCAGGCCCTAACCAGTTTGGCTAAGTGGATAGAGGGTCTGCCTGCGGACCAAAGGGTTCCAGGTTTGATTCTGATCAAGGGCATGTACCTTGGTTGCAGGCTCATGCAGGAGGCAACCAATCGATGTGTTTCTCTCACATCAATGTTTCTCTCTGTCTTTCCCTCTTTCTTCCACTCTCCCTAAAAAAATCAATGGAAAAAATATCATTGGGTGAGGATTAACAAAAAAAATAAAGAGGGGTCAGACTGGGAGGGAATTAATATTTTCCTCTTGGTAACCAGCGAATTTGATGTGTACACAACTTCATATATTTATTACTAGAGGCCCAGTGCATGGAATTCGTGCATGGGTAGGGTCCTTAGGCCTGGCCAGCGATCAGGGGTAATCGGGGGGGGGGGGGGGGGGGCCCACTGGCACCCGTCTTGGCTGGCCTGGGGCCTGTGGGCTGGGGGCAGCGCCTGCATTGAGCATCTACCCCCTGGTGGTCAGTGTGCATCATAGCGACCAGTCGTTCCATTGTTTGTTCTGCCATACAGTCAATTTGCATATTAGGCTTTTATTATATAGGATAGTTGCCATAGGCTCTGACCCAGTGGTGATATTCCCTTGCATCCTTCAATCCTCTCCCTGAGCACTGGCAGACTCTGTAACGGGTCAGTGCCAATCCCTGTGTGCTAAGCATTGGCTAGGAAAAATTGGATGGTATTAATATGGAAGGTGAAGTGGTTTTGAAAAATGCAACGAGCAGTTAAAAAATGCCAGTACTCCCTCTCAGCCCCATGGTCTGTGGCAGAATGAGCAGCCTCTGTCAGAGAATTGGACCTCTGAAGACGTATGTAGCAGGACATGGAATTGAGGGCAAGAAGGTTGAGGATGTAAGGAAGTTAATTAGGGATCAATAAGGGTAATGCTAGACAAAGGCTGTAACAAATCAACCCCAAAATGTCAGTGGCAAGTTTTCTCATGCCCAGGTTAACAGCCCATTGCCAATATTCTTCATTGACTACAACTCTTCATGGAGTAGCTCAGAGCTCCAAGCTCCTTCCATCTTGTGGCTCTGTCAACCCCTAAAGCTGCTGAATCCTTCCCATCCAGACAGGGCAAAGAGTAGGCATGGCACAGGATCTTTTTAAAGACCCATCTGGAGCCTGGTCAGAGGGATCAGTTGGTTGGAGCATGGTTCCATACACCAAAAGGTAGTGGGTTTGATTTCCGATCAGGGCACATATCTAGGTTGCCTAGGTTGCCATTAGGGCGAGTATGGGAGGCAACAGATGGATGTTTCTCTCTCTCTCACATCGATGTTTCTCTCTCTCTCTCCTCCCCTCTTCCTTTATCTAAAATCAATAAAATATATCCTCAAGTGAGGATAAAAAACAAAAACATCTGGGAGGTGACATAAATCTCTTCCTCATTTCCTCATTCATTGGTGAAAACTAGACATGTGGTCACATCTGGATGCAGGAAGGGCTGAAGGATGCAGCCCCTGGCTGGGCAGCCATCTCCCAGAGACATCTCTACCCTGTGAGAGGGGGACTGAAGGTTGGGGAGCGGCTGGCCATCTCTACCACATGAAGGTTTGAGAGGGCACAATAGATGGAATTGGGAAGGAAACCAGCAGCAGAAGATGCAGAAGATAGTATGGGAACTAGACAAGACAGTTAACTTCCAGTTAAAGGAAAGGCGTTTTCCTGGTGGCTTTGCATAACAAAGATGAGATGCATGATTAAAGTGATTAGCATTAGAGTTCTGGAATAGGGCAGACTAAGAATTCAGCCTCAATAAGGTTTAGGAGGCTTTGCTGGGTGTTCAAATGGGATGTAATCGAGAACTAGTTTTGGGGTCTCCAAATAAATTCTTTCCAGATTATTATTAGAGGACAGCATAACTTCTTTAGAGTCATTCACTCTAAAAATTTGCTGTTTGCAGTAGCTGGAATGCTAAAGGCTTTGGCGGGTAGATCCTGAAATGTCTAAACTCTAGACAAGAGCTGCCCAATTGCCCTAGCCAGTTTGGCTCAGTGGATAGAGCGTCGGCCTGCTGACTGAAGGATCCCGGGTTCGATTCCGGTCAAGGGCATGTACCTTGGTTGTGGGCACATTCCTAGTAGGGGGTGTGCAGGAGGCAGCTGATTGATGTTTCTCTCTCATCGATGTTTCTAACTCTCTATCCCTCTCCCTTCCTCTCTGTAAAAAATCAATAATTTTTTTTTTTTTTTTTAAAGAAGAGCTGCCCATACCGAAACCGGTTTGGCTCAGTGGATAGAGCGTCGGCCTGCGGACTGAAAGGTCCCAGGTTCGATTCCGGTCAAGGGCATGTACCTTGGTTGCGGGCACGTCCCCAGTAGGGGGTGTGCAAGAGGCAGCTGATCGATGTTTCTCTCTCATCGATGTTTCTAGCTCTCTATCCCTCTCTCTTCCTCTCTGTAATAAAAAAAATCAATAAAATAAAAAATATATATATTAAAAGAAGAGCTGCCCAATAGAAATGTTGGCAATGATGTTCAGCACAGTAGCCACTGGTCATGTGGGGCTACTGGCCCTTGAAATGAGACTGATGTGACTGCAGACCTGATTTCTTATTATATTTCATTTTGAGAAATTTACATTTACAATTAAGTAACCACATATGGCCAGTGTCCACTGTACTGCACAGCACAGCTCTCAAGGGATGTAATGGAGAGCTCTTGGGTTGTCTTCACAGGCCTGGCATTTTTCCCTCCACAAGCCTTTTCAGATGGCTCTGCACAGCCAGATTCATACAATCTTTCCTCCTCACCGGCCACGGATGATTAACCCTGGGTGAACATTGTGCCAAAATTAGCCGAGCGGAGTCTCTTCCCAGAAGCTGGGCAAATGACAGAGAATCCTCTCTCAAGTGGATTCCGGAGCTGTTGGTGGCCATGTTTTCACCATGGGGATGGGAGAAGCAGAGGAGGCTGGGCTACAGAGAGAGATGAAGGGAGTGGACTTGAAGAAAACAATGAGATGAGAGGGAAAGCCAGAATCATTGTTCCTATTTCAGCCTCTGGTTCCAATTTATTCCTAAAGCAGGACCGAAGGTGGCCCTTCGATTCTGTGACACACTCCGGAATTCTCTTTTGTATAAACTCCTGTTACTTTCACTAAAAAAGCTCTACTAGGGGAGGGTGGGCTTGTTGGGAGTGCAGTCTGATGGACTCACAGCTGACCTTGGTGAGAGGACACCTGAGGCAGACTAACAGCACACCTCTGAGGTCATCACAAATCCTGGATCTGAAACTCAGACTCACGGATGGTAGTGTTACTTCCTACATCTCATCCAGATGTAATCAGGCTCTGAGGATTGAGACAATCTTCCAAACTCACCAATGACTGATCAGCAAGAACACCAATTTATTAATTGCCTACCTAGTAAAGAACAGTAGTATTCAAAGTCTGTAATAATCTGACCCGAATTTTTTACAAAGCCTTGATTTCACCTACCTTCTCCTATGCAACCCACTTTGTTGCACACATGACATGTTTATTTCCTCTTTGATTTCTTTGTTCCTACCATTAACTCAGCCTGGAATGTCTGACTTCCATCTATACCCGTGATCGGCAAACTGTGGCTCGCGAGCCACATGCGGCTCTTTGGCCCCTTGAGTGTGGCTCTTCCACAAAATACCACAGCCTGGGCGAGTCTATTTTGAAGAAGTGGCGTTAGAAGAAGTTTAAGTTTAAAAAATTTGGCTCTCAAAAGAAATTTCAATCGTTGTACTGTTGATATTTGGCTCTGTTGACTAATGGGTTTGCCAACCACTGATCTATACCAATCAAAATTCTGCCAATATTTCAAGGTCCATTTCAAAGGTCATCTCCTCCCATGTTTTGGAGTAAGCAGTCTCCCTCCACTTTCTGCTCCCTTTTACTTTGTGACTGCCTGAACATGTAGCCTGCAATGCTTCAGAATTATTTATAAACATCTTCATATCTGCAATATTCCAAAATCTTTACCACACATAATTTTTTTTATCAATGCAGTCTATAATTGCATTTACTTTTCTGGTAGCTGCTTCATATTTTCATCTCACATTGAGTTCTGTGGTCAATTTAGACTCTTAATGTCATAATCCTTGAGGATTTATTCCAGAGCATGCTGGAACCTCATGGCAGGCTGGTGAGAAAGTGGAAGGAAAACCTTAATGGCAGTGGGTAGAGGAACATAGCAGAAAACTTAGTATTAGGGTACTAACACTGGGTTGAGAGGGGAATGACAACAGGTAATTCTGGGTAGCTACAATAGTTGGTGTCACTTAGCTAACCACTCTGTAGTTAAAATTAGACAAAAACCTGGCCAGAAGCCAATAGGGTTGGGGAAATGAGCTGTAGGCCTGACCACCTCAGAATAATGGTTAACCCCGGGTCCGGGTGAGGCCGCGGGCCCCGGGTCCGGGTGAGGCCGCGGGCCCCTGGATCCGGGTGAGCCTGGGCCCCGGGTCCGGGTGAGGCCGCGGGCCCCTGGGTCCGGGTGAGCCTGGGCCCCGGGTCCGGGTGAGGCCGCGGGCCCCTGGGTCCGGGTGAGCCTGGCCCCGGGTCCGGGTGAGGCCGCGGGCCCCTGGGTCCGGGTGAGCCTGGGCCCCGGGTCCGGGTGAGGCCGCGGGCCCCTGGGTCCGGGTGAGCCTGGGCCCCGGGTCCGGGTGAGGCCGCGGGCCCCTGGGTCCGGGTGAGCCTGGGCCCCGGGTCCGGGTGAGGCCGCGGGCCCCTGGGTCCGGGTGAGCCTGGGCCCCGGGTCCGGGTGAGGCCGCGGGCCCCTGGGTCCGGGTGAGCCTGGGCCCCGGGTCCGGGTGAGGCCGCGGGCCCCTGGGTCCGGGTGAGCCTGGGCCCCGGGTCCGGGTGAGGCCGCGGGCCCCTGGGTCCGGGTGAGCCTGGGCCCCGGGTCCGGGTGAGGCCGCGGGCCCCTGGGTCCGGGTGAGCCTGGGCCCCGGTCCGGGTGAGGCCGCGGGCCCCTGGGTCCGGGTGAGCCTGGGCCCCGGGTCCGGGTGAGGCCGCGGGCCCCTGGATCCGGGTGAGCTTGGGTCCCGGGTCCGGGTGAGGCCGCGGGCCCCTGGGTCCGGGTGAGCTTGGGTCCCGGGTCCGGGTGAGCCTGGCCCCGGGTCCGGGTGAGGCCGTGGGCCCCTGGATCCGGGTGAGCCTGGGTCCCGGGTCCGGGTGAGGCCGTGGGCCCCTGGATCCGGGTGAGCCTGGGTCCCGGGTCCGGGTGAGGCCGTGGGCCCCTGGATCCGGGTGAGCCTGGCCCCGGGTCCGGGTGAGGCCGTGGGCCCCTGGATCCGGGTGAGCCTGGGTCCCGGGTCCGGGTGAGGCCGCGGGTCCCTGGATCCGGGTGAGCCTGGGTCCCGGGTCCGGGTGGGGCCGCGGGCCCCTGGATCCGGGTGGGCCTGGCCCCGGGTCCGGGTGGGGCCGCGGGCCCCTGGATCCGGGTGGGCCTGGCCCCGGGTCCGGGTGAGGCCGCGGGCCCCTGGATCCGGGTGGGCCTGGCCCCGGGTCCGGGTGGGGCCGCGGGCCCCTGGATCCGGGTGGGCCTGGCCCCGGGTCCGGGGGGGGCCGCGGGCCCCTGGATCCGGGTGGGCCTGGCCCCGGGTCCGGGGGGGGCCGCGGGCCCCTGGATCCGGGTGGGCCTGGCCCCGGGTCCGGGGGGGCCGCGGGCCCCTGGATCCGGGTGGGCCTGGCCCCGGGTCCGGGTGAGGCCGCGGGCCCCTGGATCCGGGTGAGCCTGGCCCCGTGTCCGGGTGAGGCCGTGGGCCCCTGGATCCGGGTGAATCAGTGCCCCTGGGTCCGGCCGAGACCAAACCAGAGGGAGTCGGACCTGCATTACCACCATTTGTCCACCATCTAGAGCTGAGGGGTCAGTGCCGACATGTACTCATAGGGAACTGGTGGACATTGATATTGGGTCTCAAAAGAACTGTTGGTCCAGAAAGAAACTCACTACAGACTGATTCATTTGCCTGTCAGCATAACTATTATTGCTCGTCGCACATTCAATTCTTATAAGTATATCTCTAGTGACACATGATTTCGCTCATCTAGGGGAAATGATGAACAACATAGACTGATGAACAAGAACAGAACCAGAAACAAGGAGGCATCGATCGGACTATCGGGCCTCAGAGGGAGGATAGGGGAGGGTGGGGGGAGGGGGGAGAGATCAACCAAAGGTCTTGTGTGCATGCATATGAGCCTAACCAATGCTTAAGTTCAACAGAGGGTTGGGGCATCCAAGGGGAGGGGTGTGGGATGGGAATGGGGGGATGAGGACAAATATGTGACACCTTAATCAATAAAGAAATTTAAAAAAAAAATAATAATAAAAAAATAAAAAAGAAAAAAAAATAATGGTTAAAGGCAGATGGGCCTTTGGGGCTCAGCAAGCTGACAAGTAATGTAGGACAAGTGCTGGTTTTGGAGCCAGACAAACCTGGGTTTTTGTCCTGGCTCTACCATTCAACTGTGGGACTTGGCATACATGACTTTGCTTCTCTAAGACTCAGTTTTCTTATCCATAAAATGAGGGAAAATATTCCTGCTTTTTGCAGGATTGTTGTGTGATTACCGAAAGGGATGAATGTACACCTGGCCCAAAGTTGACATGGAATATATATTCACTTCCGTTGCATAAGGGCTTGGTAGCATGCATGTGTCTGAGTCAAGGCTGATTTCAGGCAGAAGCTTCCTGGTGAAGGAAGAAGTGATCAGTAAAAGAATCAAAGCTGCCAGCCACGCATGTAGTCTAAAATAGCAGGGGTTGGAAACTCAAAGAGAAAACTTAGGTAAGAAGATTCATGGCAGTCCCCACCAGCTGTTGAATCATAAGTACAGATCCAATAGACATTTTTAATAGACATTTTTCAATGCTTTTGATACAAGATGGCTCTGCTGCATCTATCACCACCAACCTCCCAACCTCTCTTAACTTCCTCACTCCTCTGGGACCACACTTTCCTGTGGCCTCCTGTTTCTCCAGCTGCTCCTGAAGACTTTTTTTTTTTTTTTTGCATCCTCTTGTAAATATTGGTGCCCTGTCCAGGGCCTCTCCTCTCACTTTGCACATTCTTCTCCAGTGATCTCATCCTGTTAGCTTTGATTGGTTTTCAAATATTCTTTGTCTCCAGCCACTTACTCACAACTCAAAACCATGCAAGGTTCTCTTAGAACCTTGAGATTAATTATTGTTTTCAAATTTTTTATTTTTCATATGGGTCATAACAAAAATTTCTTTTTTTACTGTGGGTCATAGACAAAAGTTTAATACCCACCCAATAGACCACTCCCTCTACCAGAGCACCCCAAATCAAACTATAAGAAGAAGAATTCAGGAACTAAATCAACTGAGTTCAATCACAAGCGCCAGTGCTTACTAGCTGTTTCATCTGACAAATTACTTAACCTCTCTACTTACCCATTTTCTCATCTGTGAAATGGAACCTCCTCACAGGTATACTGTGAAGATTAGACAAATTAATATAGTATTGCCTTGACATGGATGCTTTCTAAGTATTAACTACTTGTAAACAATAAAATATTTACTCTATTAAAAAAGATTAATGTTATGGAAGTATATTAGAGCTATCCACATATAGGCATATTGTATATTATCTAGAGATAGACAAATTCATCTGATTCTTTCCTTTTTCGTGATGTGACAAATGTGGAAAGTGATAGTGATGCATGGTACAGTGGCATAAAGGGAACAGGCCACGCTGGCTGGAGATGATTAGCCACATGTGACAACAGCTTCTGGATAGGAACAAATGGCAGCCCCAAGGCCCGAAGGGGTCAGTATCGCTACACTTGACCCAGACTCAGCACAAGGTAGGAAGCTCTGGCCTCTGTCCATAACTATCGTTAAAAATTCAGGTGGGCCTGTGATCAAAGCTGGCTGAGGTGATTGACCGGAAGGACTTGCACCCCGTTGTGTCTTTCTTTAGGGACCTCAATGAGAAAAAGAAAGCTCATTGCCCAAGTTGATGCCAGCCTTAGGGTGGGGCTGACTCTGTGGATGGTACAGAAACTGATCCAAGCATCCTGGCCTTTGACAAAGTGGCTGAGTCAACCAGCCCTGAAGTCCACCATATTCTAGATTCCCTGTTAGAGGGATAATAAATGTTCTTACTGTTTATGCTGTTTTTGAGTTATGATTTCGATTACATTCAGCCCAAAGCATCCTGATTTAGTGTCTTGTTCTATTTTATAGATTTTCAACCCTATAATTCATAGAATAATACTGTGCTATGAAATGCAAAGTATTACACACACATTTAGTAATCAGAACATGGATAATCCCAAGTGTTTACATTTGGGGTTTCAGGTTCTTCTCAGATCCTCATTAACCCATCCATGGCCAAGGTTGCTGCTACTAGAGACTGCTCCATCTGCACCTCATTTAGAATGTTCTGCTTTTTGGTGGATTTAATGCACTTCCATAGGTCTGGGTAATTTCAGGGTGTGAGCTACTGGAAGCCTGAGGGCCACTCTCCTGTGTAACTGCTTCTTTGGTTTCCTATAGGGAACTCTGTCGTGGCAATTCCAGGTCTGCTGTAAAAAGATTCAAGTTCACGGAACACAGTATCTGTGTGGACGTTAGAGCCCCATGCCCGCAAGATGGCCCATGACCGATTCTGCTTCCTCTGATGATGTGAGCATTTCAAAGGTGTCAAAAGTACACGGCTGCTGAAGACAGGAAGGGCCAGGGCAGTCACACGGGAGCATCTTCATAAGTTGCTCATTGCTCTCCCAACTCTTCTTCATTTGGAAAAACTTAATGGGATTATTTATACAAAGATAAAGGTAGTAACCATCCATTGTCCTCAGAGACTAGTTTGAGGTCACCTTAAATTTGGGACAGATGCCCTACTGGCTAGGGCCTAGCCAGTTTGACTCAGGATAGAGCGTTGGCCTGCGGACAGAAGGATCCTGGGTTCGATTCCTCGGGTGCAGGCTCCTCCCCACCTGGGCCCTGGTCAGGGTGCGTGCAGGAGGCAACCAATTGATGTGTTTCTCTCACATCGATATTTCTCTCTGTCTTTCCCTCTTTCTTCCACTCTCTCTAAAAATCAAGGGAAAAATATCCTCGGGTGAGGATTAAAATAAAGGAAAAAGAAAATCTGGGACCGATGCTACATCCTAGGATCGTAAGAATTAGAGAATAATAAACATTTATTGATTGTAAAGTTAGAACCTTCCCTCAAAAAAAAAAAAATCAAGAAAGAAATAAGCGAGGGAAAAAAAAAAAAGAAGAAGGAAATAAGTGCCTGGTCAGTGTGGCTTAGTGACTGAGTGTTGTCCTATGAACCAGGAGATCACAGTTCGATTCCCAGACTGCAGGCTCAATCCCCAGTGTGGGGCATGCAGGAGGCAGCCGATCAATGATTCTCTCTCATCATTGATGTTTCTATCTCTCTCTCTCCCTCCCTCTCTAAAATTAATTTTTAAAAATATTTAAAAAAATAAGTTTTCAGAAGGAAATGTAGGTGGTGGCCCTCTTATGGGATTATTTAATATTAATCAATCTATTACCAGCAATGCTTTCTAGGCCATTTGCCCCTCAGTACTTACATGGAGCTAATAACCTGTGCAGATTGAAAGGACTTGGGCACTAACTGGGCACAGGGTGTGGCTGGTGCTGGAGCCTCTCCTTACCTGGCTCCTTGAGGACTTCCTCACAATAGCAGCTCTGGCCCTTTTGGATGAAGTGCCCTCAGTATTCTTAAATGTATCACAATGGAGATCCTAAAGAGATCAGAACACAGAGAAAGGGGCGGTTCCTTAAAAAGAAATATCATTTTTATCCCCCACCCTGCAAATTGAAATACATTCATATTATAAGTATAATGAATATTACATCAAAGTACACAGTACTCTTTATTTTCTTTTTTTTTTAAATATATTTTATTGATTTTTTACAGAGAGGAAGAGAGAGGGATAGAGGGTTAGAAACATCGATGAGAGAAAAACATCAATCAGCTGCCTCTTGCACACCCCCTACTGGGGATGTGCCCGCAACCAAGGCACATGCCCTTGACCGGAATCGAACCTGGGACCCTTGAGTCCGCAGGCCGACGCTCTATCCACTGAGCCAAACCGGTTTCAGCAGTACTCTTTATTTTCTGTTGAATTAAGATATAACTGAATTACAAAAATGCACATATTTAAAGTATACGATTTGATGAGCTTTGGCCTGCATATATCCTGAGAAATTATCACTATTAAGATAATGAACATATCCATCACTTTCAAAAGTTTCCTCTTGTCCCTTTGTAATCCTTCTCTCTCTTCTGCCTCTCCCCACTGCATCTCCCAACTCCAGGCAACCACTAATCTGCTTCATGTCACTATAAATCATTGTCTATAATTTTTATATAAATGGAATTAGACAGTATTTTTTCTGGCTTCCTTCACTCAGCATAATTATTTTGAGGTTCATTCATGTTGCTTCTGCTTCATATATCAACAGTTCATTACTTTCTTTTTTTTTTTTAATGTATTTTATTGATTTTTTACAGAGAGAAAGGGAGAGGGATAGAGAGTTAGAAACATCAATGAGAGAGAAACAGATCAACTGCCTCCTGCACATCCCCTACTGGGGATGTGCCTGCAACCAAGGTACATGTCCTTGACTGGAATCGAACCCCGGACCCTTCAGTCCGCAGGCCAACGCTCTATCCACTGAGCCAAACCGGTCAGGGCAACAGTTCATTACTTTCTGTGCTGAATGGTATTCCATTGCATGGATATACTACATTTGTTTATCCATTTGCATGTTAATGGGCATTTCAAGTATTTGGCTATTATAAATTATGAACATTCATGTCTGAATATTTGTATGAACATATCTTTTCATTTCTCTTGGATAATTACTTATGTGTGGAATGCCTGTATCATGTGATAGATATGTTTAACTTTTTAAAAGAAACTGCTAAATTGTCTTTCAAAGTGGTTGTATCATTTTATATTCCCACCAATGGTGTAAAGAGTTCCTTTTGCCCCACATCTTTGCCAGCACTTGGTATGGTCAGTTTTGTTTATTTCAGCCATTCTAATATGTGTAGTAGCATCTCATTGTGGTTTTAATGTACATTTTCCAAATAACTAATGTGGTTGAGCATCTTTTTATGTGCTTAATTGACATCTGTATATTTTCTTTGAAGCATCTGTTTAGATCTTTTGCCCATTTTTAATATACATACACATATGACATTCTCTAATTAAAATATTTTTTTACTAACTCAGACTTGGCCATTATGTTGAGATAGATCACTACATCATCCAAGCCCTCATTTCCACAGCTGCTGAATATTCCTTACTAGTAAAACATTTCAAATCTCAGCCTATTCAAGGAATAGAACATGGAGACTGGAATCAGACTCCAAAAGTTTCCACTGACTTAGGAATCTTACAGTATGAAACTTAGATGGCACTGAGAAAAGGAGCTGGAAGCAATAAACTATTATTAGATACTAGAGGCCCAGTGCATGAAATTCGTGCACGGGGAGGGGGGTGTCCCTCAATCCAGCCTGCACCCTCTCCAATCTGGAACCGCTAGAGGGATGTTCGACTGCCCATTTAGGCCCGGGATCGAACATCCCTCTCACAATCCAGGACTGCTGGTTCCCAACCACTCACCTGCCTGCCTGCCTGATTGCCCCTAACCACTTCTGCCTGCCATCCTGATCATCCCCTAACCACGCCCCTGCCAGCCTGATTGACGCCTATCTGCTCCCCTGCCAGCCCGATTTCCCCAACTGCCCTCCTCTGCTGGCCCGGTCACCCCTAACTGCCCTTCCCTGCAGGCCTGATCACCCCCAACTGCCCTCCCTTGCAGGCCTGGTCCCTCCCAACTGCCCTCCCCTGCTGGCCATCTTGTGGTGGCCATCTTGTGTCCACATGGGGGTGGCCATCTTTGACCACATGAGGGCGGCCATCTTGTGTGTTGGAGTGATGGTCAATTTGCATATTACCTCTTTATTATCTAGGTTGAGGTTGATATAGGATGTACACATCCTAGGACCACAGTATAAAAGTGGTGTGCAAAGGAAACTGAAGACAAAGAGGTTATAAAGCCCAAGACTGCTTGTAAGTGGCTCTGGAATTGAGGGCAGGATAAGGGTCTTTCTTTGCATGAGTTCCTTGCCAACATGGCTCAGAGGAATATGCCACCTCTCATCTGGATGGTTATCCTGGATGGCTGTGTTGGATGGTAGCAAGAGTCACACAAACGACTGTCCCCAGCAAATCCACTGGAGTTAAGACCAGGACTCCTCTGAGAACTTCAATTCTTTTTTTTTTTTTCTAAATATATTTTTATTGATTTTGAGAGGAAAAGAAAGGGAGAGATAGAAACATTAATGATGAGAGAGAATCATTGGTCCGTTGCCTCCTGCATGCCCCTACTGGGGATCAAGCCCACAACCCAGGCATGTGCCCTTGACCAGAATCAAACCCTGTGACCCTTCAGTCCACAGGCCGATGCTCTATCCACTGAGCCAAACCAACTAGGGTGAGAACTCCAATCTTAATAGGGTTCACAGAGACCTACAATTAGACTAGACACAATGGGAGGGGTGACACTGCTGGCAGAAAAGGGCTGGTTCAGTAGGCAAGGTGTTGCCTAGTGTGATCAACAGCATCTTTCAAAAATGGCTGCCAACACTGTCAATCCTTAATGTTTTTCTGAAATGTGCCCTTGAAGTTCCTCCCACTGAGTAGTGAGTTCTGTGTCCCCCAGCCTTGAATTGGGGGTGCAATTTCTGTAATTGGGACTTCTGAGGCAAGATCATAAAATATCAAGTTCTTCTACTTTGTTTTCTTGATATGTTCATTCTTAGAATCCAGCCACCATGCTGTGAGAAACACTAAGCAAGCATATGAAGGACCTCAAAGTATCTCCCCAAAATAATTTACCACTGTATTTACAAGGGAAAAAACAAAAACTGCAGTGGCAATACCTGGTGGACACCACCTTAAGCAAGTTAACGAACCAGTTAACTTGACCACTAATTGGGAAAAATGAATATCATGTGTCTCCTGATATGCTGCACTACGAAAGATACAGACTCACTTCAATGGTATTTCAACAACAACAACAAACAATGCAATTTAATAATGAGAAACATCATATAAACTTAAAGAAAAATGACATTCTATAAAATAACTGAGTTGTACTCTTCAAGAATGACAAGATCAAGAAAGACAAAGGCTGAAGAACTAGTCCAGATTAAAGTAGATTAAACAGACATCACAGCTAAATGTCACACATAATCCTGGATTTGCTCTTAAACTGGAGAAAATTAACTATAAAATATGATAGTTTTAGAAATTTTAATATTGACTTTGGAGTAGATAATAGTATTTATAAATATTGTATCTCCTAATTTTGATAACTCTACTCTGGTTATGTAAAGCAATGTCTACTTGTAAATGGTTCAGAAAAAAATGTGTATGTGAATAATAATTGGCAAACCTGGGGAAACAGTATACAGAAGTTTCTTATACTATCCTCGCAACTATTCTGACAGTTTAAAATCTTATGAAACTATAAAGCTCTCTCCAACCCCCTAAAAGAAGAGAAGGGTCTCTGAATTCAGCAATGCTCATAGGCTGTATTTTGGGGGAAAGTGACACTCTGGGGAAAGACACTCAGGGAATGAGAACAAACCACATAGGGATGTCACAGATTCTAGACAGCGAATTACTTTTCTGTACAGTAGACCAGCAAGGATGTCCGTTTAACTGAGGGTGGGTGGTCAGTCAGACTGTGCAAGTTCTTCCTTCTCTGACATCTTGTGGCAATAAAGAGCTAGTGCAGATTTCAGTACCTTCTCTATAGCCAGGATTAACCTCTGAAGTCAGTCATCTCCCAGGTGTTGGGCAATTTTGGAGGAAAGA
Source organism: Cnephaeus nilssonii (assembly GCF_951640355.1). Lineage (NCBI taxonomy): Eukaryota > Metazoa > Chordata > Mammalia > Chiroptera > Vespertilionidae > Cnephaeus > Cnephaeus nilssonii. The sequence goes on from NC_137080.1 coordinate 34,199,537, forward strand.
TGTTAAGGTGGCGACATTATGCTTCCTACTAAATATGTCATGTAAGTCTTCAAATTAGAAAGGGGGGAAAAATAAGAGATGTAACAGTTTGTGTATGTTAAGTTTACGAGGTGATGCCAATCACACTTTCTTAGCCCTGTACAACAGTTGTGTGAAAAACTATGCAAGTGTTTATCAGTGGTTCTCAACCTTTCTAATGCCGTGACCCTTTAATACAGTTCCTCATGTTGTGGTGACCCCCAACCATAAAATTATTTTCGTTGCTACTTTATAACTGTAATTTTGCTACTGTTATGAATCGTAAATATCTGTGTTTTCCGATGGTCTTAGGCAACCCTGCGACCCACAGGTTGAGAAGTGCTGCTGTAGAGCCTAAGACCATCGGAAAACACAGATATTTACATTACAATTCATAACAGTAGCAAAATTACAGTTATGAAGTAGCAACGAAAATAATTTTATGGTTGGGGGTCACCACAACATGAGGAACTGTATTAAAGGGGTCGCGGCATTAGAAAGGTTGAGAACCACTGGTTTAGATGATGAAAATCCTGGGCAAATTCTCATGAATAGGAAAAGTGCAACTTCAAAGCAAAGTTACATAACAGTCTTTTTGCATAATATGTGTTCTTGAAAAGCTATGACTAAATTGAATTTTTTAAAATATTTTCATTGATTTCAGAGAGGACACGAGAAGGAGAGAGGGATAGAAACATCAATGATGAGAGAAAATCATTGATCAGCTGCCTCCTGCACTGGGGATCAAGCCAGCAACCCAAGCATGTGCCCTGACCAGGAATTGAACCCTGGCCTCCTGGTTCACAGGTCAACGCTCAACCACTAAGCCACACTGGCTGAGTGTAAATTGAATTTTTATAATTGAAACCCTATTTTCATTGCACTCAGAAACATTTAAAAGAATATTATAGAATAAACATTTTGAGATGTAAAAACATACCAACTTTTTTGATATCTAATCCAATTTTAGTCTCTGAAAAAAATCATGTTATCTTGAAGTTCAGTATTCCTACAAAGTTAGATGTTTAGCTAGGTAGAGGCTAGTGATAAATCATGCAATCTTGAGAGCAGAAATTCAATGTTTTTAAAATAGTGGACCATATGACAGGAAATAAATGTGTTTGTAGCTATTAAAATAATGTGTTGACAAGAATTTTTATTAGTTTTTTAAATAATGCTTTATGTATATTAAGGCTGTTTTGGTTATAAATGACAGAGATCCAAATCAACCAGTTTAAGCCAAAAATGGTCACTTATTGGTTCAGATAACTGGGGAGTCCTGAGGGTAGTTCTCTCAGACATGGTTAGATACAGAGGCTCAAATGTTTTCTTCCTTTATTCTTTCCTCCTTCCTTTCCTTCCTTTCCTTCCTTTCCTCCCTTCCCTTCCCTCCTTTCCCCTCCTCCCTTCCTCCCTCCCTCCCTCCCTCCCTTCCCTCCCTCCCTCCCTCCCTCCCTCCCTCCCTCCTTCCTTCCTTCCTTCCTTCCTTCCTTCCTTCCTTTCTTCCTTCCTTCCTTTCCTTCCTTCCTTCCTATTATCCATCATTTTTCTACTTCCCTTTATATTCCTCAGTTGTTCTCTCTACCAACAGCCTTCTCCTTAAGGCCAGAGAAACCGCTGAGATAGAATAAGTCTCTCAATTTGCACTATCAGCAATGTCTGGGGGAATACTGGTTCAGTTTGGATCACAAACACATGCCTGGGAGGGAAGGAAGAAAGCCATGTATGTAATTTACAACCCTTCCAAGATCATAGCCCAGGGTAGAGGGGGAGAGTAGGATGTTTGTTACAGGATACAGTTTACCCCAAGAACTAGAAGAAGAGGAGGTAGACAGACAAAAACTATAGCTACAATTTCCCCCTATGCTCAAAAAGACACAGTTTTATAATTATAATGGACCTAAACAGAAAATTATATATCAAAAACTCTTTAAGGTAAATATTAAAAAATTCACAAATATCTAAAGAATATACTATTTTATAAAAGCCAAAGATTTTTGAAAACCTAATAGATGTTTGTTTAAACAAATCTTATCTTATTCATAGAATGTTTTTGCATTTATTTATATAGAAACTAGAGGCCCAATGCACGAAATTCGTGCAAGAGTAGGCCTTCCTTCCCCTGGCTGCCGGCACTGGCTTCCCTCTGGAACCCAGGAGCTTCCCTCGCAGCCCTGGCTTCGTCCAGAAGGTCATCTGGAAGGATGTCTGGTCGAATTAGCATATTACACTTTTATTATTATAGATTATTGAGAGTAGAAAGGCAAATTTAAAGTGGTATATATTTATAGTTTTATTTTTTAATTTTTATTTTATTGATTTTAGAGAGGGAGGAAAGAAGGGAGGGAGGGAGGGAGGGGAGAGAGAGGAACAGAGGGGGAGAGAGGGAGGGAGGGAGGGAGGGAGGGAGAGAGAGAGAGAGAGAGAGATAGAGAGAGAGATTTGTTATTCCACTTAATGCATTCATTGGTTGATTCTTGTATGTGCCCTGACCAGGGATCGAACCCACAACCTTGGCATATCGGGATGACACTCTAATCACCTGTTTCAGAGATCGTAAGGTAGGGACAGTATGAGAGGGAAGTGACTGTGCTGCCGAGAGGGAATCACTGTACTCCCAGTGCCTGTATGTTATCAGTTATCAATAGCACAGTTCTTTTGTCTAACATTTCAATGAGAACATTAATCAGACAATTACAAGTTGTCGTTAAACATTTTAATTTAAAAAATAGAATACTTTTATTACATATAAGGCTCAACATTTTCCCCCTGGAAGAATACATTACAAATATGTAGGGATTAAAAGTCATAAAATCCACAAAAACTCACATTATAGAAACCATTCTAGGATTATATTTATGTTTCAGCAAAATAATCTTGAAAGTATAGACACTTCCAAAAGAAAAATAGAAAAGGAAAGGAAGGAGGAAGGAAAAGGAAGAAAGAAAAATTTATTAGAATTTTGCTAGGCACCAAGTAAGCACCAGGGCAAGCACTTTCATAATCAAAAAAGTCTATCAAGGTTATTCTCTAAATGATTTAAAATTTAATTTTAATATACCAAAGTTCAATTTGCAAATTAACTTTTAGAAAATCTACAATATTAGGCATTTCCTGTTATTCTAAAATTTTAGTAGAATAACAATTAAATGAAGAAATAAAAGTAAGATTAATAATTAACCCTGCTTCAATTCTACTTAATCAATGAGTGCATGCAAGCAATGTAATGGAAAGCAGTGAGTAATAAAAGAAGTAATTTAATGAAAAGTTTTGTCTAATAGAATAAAATGAGCTAAGCTAAATTCTAGGGGATCTTTATTATAAAGATACTGAATAATTTTCCATTTGGAATAGCAAAAGTCTTTATTGCCTGTTCTAAGTACTTTTAAATTACTTGGAAATACAGTGTAAAAGGAAACTCAGCAAAATACATGAATTAGCTATTCAGTTATTTTCTTCCTTAGTTTCTATGGTATCCTAATAGTTTGAAGAAAGTTTTGAGAGAAGGCAGGGGAGGGTGGGTAGGAAGAGATCAACCAATGAACTTGCACGCATATATGTATAACCCGTGGACACAGATAATGGGGTGGTGAGTTCCTGGGTGGGGAGGTGGGGGGATGGGAGCCGGCTGAAAGAGGGTTGTGGGGGGGGGGGGGAGAAGGATCTATGTAATACTTTCAACAATGAAGATATACAGAAAGTTTTAACATAGGAGAGCTGTAGTGCACCAGATTTTAGCTATGCAGCTCACAATTTATTCTTCAGTGACAGAGTATCCATCCTTATTAACACGACTATATGAATACAATTCAGAGAAACTGAATAAATAAGATGTGTTTATTTATAGAAAGATTTATTTTGAGAAACTAGCTCTTGCAATTACGAAGTGGCCATATCCAAAATCAGTAGGATGGGTCATTAGGCTAGAAACCCAGGGAATTACTGATGTCCTTCAAGTCCAAAGGCCACAAGGGTGGACAACCACCAAGAGTCAACACTGCAGTGAAGGTCTGAAGGCCATCTGCTGGCAGACTTTCCCTCTTGCTCAGGAAGAGGTCAGTCTTTTATTCTATTCAGGCCTTCAACTGGTTGAATAAGGCCCATCTACATTAGGAAGGGCAATCTGCTTTACTCAATCTACTGATTCAAATGTTAAATTCCATCTAGAAATACCTTCACAGAAACACTTTGGATAATGTGTAACCAAATATCTGGGCACCTTGAGGCCTAGCCAAGTTGATACATAAAATTAACCATCACATGACCTAAGTAGAATCTGATGTCTATGAGATAAACAGTAGTTATTTTATGAAAATAAAGATAAGCCTTGCAGTATAAGACAGAGAAAACCATCAGAATTATCAGCCATTTGTATCAAGAAGCAATTATCAGCTCTAGCCAATTTTGCTCAGTGGTTAGAGCATGGGCCTTTGGAGTGAAGGGTTGTTGGTTTGATTCCAGTCAAGGGCACGTACCTTGGTGGCAGGCTTCATCCCCAGACCATCAGGGCAGGGGCACGTGCAGGAGGCAAACAATCTATTTGTCTCTCTCACATCAATGTTTCTGTCTCTCCCCCTCCCTTTCATTCTCTCTAAAAATTAATGGAAAAAATATCCTCAGGTGAGGATTAACAACCAAAAAAAAAAAAAAAAAAAAAGAAGCAAATATCAAAGGTGTACATTTTTTGGCTGACCGGCACTTTTACCCTCTACTTATTTGGGGGCAGTATCATTGGTGCATTTTGATGGAAGTCAAGCTCCCATCTCCCACCCAAAAGGCCAGATACTTCCTTCTATTAATTCCTGACAGCTGATGTACATGACCTAAGAACAGTTTATTGGATGCTCCTGGCCAGGACTTTTATCCTGAGGTGAATACACAGAGCAGGAAGGGGCAGTGTGTGTCACTGGTGTGACAGTGGCAGCTGACTCCAAGGTCTGGAGCTGGGAGAGGTGGTACTAGCAATAAGTTTCCAATTCCCTTGAGGAAGAAACACTGTAACCAAGCCCCTCACATAAAGATATTTAGCTGTGTCTTACTTGTCTTAAATTGGTTGATTCCTATTTATTTTTCAATCCTGTTCCACTTTTTGCTTTCCAATCAATTCTGTCAGCTCTCTATACCCTTCTAATACATTCTTTTTATGCTTATGGTAACCAGAATTGGCAACCAAGAACCCTAAGGTAGGAAGTTTTAAGGGAAGTTTGGTGATATCCTCCTTATATAATAAAGAGGTAATATGCAAATTGACCATCACTCCAACACACAAGATGGCCACCACAAGATGGCCAGCAGGGGAGGGCAGTTGTGAGGAACCAGGCCTGCAAGGAAGGGCAGTTGGGGGTGACTGGGCCGGGAGAGGAGGACAGTTGTGGGGGACCCAGGCCTGAAGGGGAGGGCAGTTCGGGGTAACCGGGCCTGCAGGGGAGGGCAGTTGGGAGCGACCAGGCCTGCAGGGGAGGGCAGTTGGGAGGAACAAGACCTGCAGGGGAGGGCAGTTGGGGGGACCAGGCCGGCCGTGGAGGGCAGTTAGGGGTATCCAGGCCGGCTGAGGAGGGCAGTTAGGGGTAACCAGGCCAGCAGGGGAGAGCATTTAGGGGCAATCAGGCCAGCAGGGGAGCAGTTAGGCATTGATCAGGCTGGCAGGGGTGTGGTTAGGGGCAATCAGGCAGGTGAGTGGTTGGAAGCCAGCAGTCCTGGATTGTGAGAGGGATGACATCCCTTGAGGGGTCCCAGATTGGAGAGAGTGCAGGCTGGGCTGAGGGACATACCTCCCCCGTGCACGAATTTCATACACTGGGTTTCTAGTATTTTATAAAGTATTACAGCATAGATGAGGCTATTTTAATGTTACAGAGCCTGGATTAATCTTAGGACAAAATGAGACTTGTGTACATTAACATCAGTTACCCCAAATCTGAAGAAAAGTAAGATAATGTTTCCTCCTGTGATGGGCTGAATTATGTCCCCATAAAACTAATATATGGAGGCCCTCACCCCCAGCACCCCTGATGTGATTTTATTTGGAGACTAGAGGCCTGGTGTATGAAATTCATACACTCAGGGGGTCTCTCAGCCTGGCCTGTGCCCTCTTGTAGTCCGGGAGCCCGTGGGGGATGTCTGACTGGCGGTTTAGGGGGAGCGGGCCTAAGCCGGCAGCTGGACATCTTTAGCACTGCCTTGGAGGCAGGAGAGGCTCCCGCCACCGCTGCTGCGCTCGTCAGCTGTGAGCCCCGCTTCTGGCTGAGCAGCACTCCCTCTATGGGAGTGCACTGACCACCAGGGGGCAGCTCTTGCGTTGAGTGTCTGCCCCCTGGTGGGAAGTGCGCATCATAGCAACTGGTTGTTCCAACGTTTGGTTGATTTGCATATTAGCCTTTTATTATATAGGATAGGGCCTTAAAAGCAGTGATTAAAGCGGGGTTGTTAGCCCTAGCCAGTTTGGCTCAGTGGATATAGTGTTGCACTGCAGACCAAAGGGTCCCGGCTTACATTCCAGTCAAGGGACAAACCTCAGTTGCAGGCTCCCAGCCCTGGTCGGGGCATGTGGGAGGCAACCAATCAATGTGTCTCTCTCACATTGGTGTTTCTCTGTCTCTCCCTCCCCCTTCCACTCTCTCTAAAAATCAATGGGAAAAAATATCCTCAGGTGAGGATTATAATAAAAAAAAATCAGCACAAATGAGATAAGAGCATATACATTTTTCTCTACTACTAATCTGATGGAGTTTTCCAGTAAAACCTGTCCAAAACTAGTGTGCAGTTTCCTAGGAATTTTTGCATTTACCCCCTATGATCATGAAGAACAACCGAGGATTTACCCAGAGATGGAAATACAATCTCTGTGGGTTCACAGTATAAGGAAATATTTCTCATTGCTGACAATGCTTTGGAACTCTGTTGTGACAAACTGTGAAGCATTTCAGATCTTTATCCCTTCATGCAAGCTAGTAAGTTAATGTGCTAGTTTCATGGACTCTGGCCAAAGTCTCGAGACTCCTGGGTCAGAGACAAAGTACTTTATTGCTCACAGCACAGCAAGAGGAATGAACATGAACATATTTGTGTCAGTTCCTCTTGCTCCCAAGTCCCACCGGGAATATGTAATGGACAAAGATGACACCTACACCCAGAGTGGGTTGCACTACAAGAGAAATCCGGGACCAAGGGGTCAGACTTCTCGAGCAAGCAGTGAACAAGCCAGTTTCCCTTACCCCAAGAGCAGACAGTTACATGACAGTCATGGTATGGTCACCTTGACCTACTTAGCTGTCTACGTGACTAGCTACAGAAACTGCTCAGTGTCAGTTGACAGAGAAACCTCACGATCTGGCATATTCAGCAAGAATGTGTAGGAACACTCAAGGCAGGACAGACCTTCCTCTTCAAACAATCCACCCCACACGTTCTTGGCAGAACTTAAATGTTCATGTGGAAATATGACTCCCTTGACCACTCTGAGGAATCTAACAGAGCTTCATTCCATTTGTCTCATGGGGCATTTAAGGCACTAACAATAGCCAAGCAGCAGGATGAGGTCAATCTGCAGTATTGACTTCAATCATGTCCCCCAGATTCCTGAAATCCCATAATTCATCAGGGTCTACCTTAGAAAGCCACTGGCTTTCTCCTTAAAGCTTTGATTTGACCTTTCTACTTGGTCTGAGGCATTAATCCAAGTACAGCTGGATATAGTAGGGATGGTTCAGAATCTGCCATTTAGGGCAATTCTATCATCTATAACAACTCAGGCCTGTGAATGGAGGTGAACTCGATCTTTTCGGAGTGCACATAAATTAGTTATCTCTCCAGGGAGTTCCTCTAAGCAATTATGGGTGACCCTATTTCCGAGAGATTTCCACAGTCATCAGAGGGCTTTGTGATCTATTGGTGGTTCCTTAAACACTTGAAAGTCTCTTATGACAACAACAAGGTGTGAGTTAGTGTGATCTTGGAAGTAATTAATTTCTTGGAGAAATTAATGCCTGGTTTCCACACAAGAAGTACAGTCATGGGAGTGAATAGGATGTCTCTAGAAAGAAAGTGTTGATTACAATTGTTAGGGCTTCCTAGTGAGACTGACCTAAGTCTGGGAGCCGAGGTTGACAGCACCTCCAACATGGTGAGGAAGTCTTGCCACTTGGAGGAAAGTTACAACCACCAGTACACTGTTCTGGTGTCTATCATTAAACCTACTTTCCGGTATTTAGCCTGCAAATACCTTCCCAATTCTTCCTCATCAACAGGCAGTAAAGTGGAAGGTCCCTTAAGTCCCAGTTGGCCATACAATCTAGTCACTATGCTTCTGTATTACCTTCTGTATTAATTTCTGTATTATGTTGTATAACTGCTATGTAGAATTTAACACTAAGAAATTTAAATTTCTTTAGAGTAGAAACAAGCTTATATATTATAACAACTAAAAATTAAACTATCTGCAGCAGTTGGTAGCAGGGCTTAATTTTTACATAAGCTGAGGCAATTGGTTTCTAAATAGCCATGTATCACATAACATTTTGGTCAACAATGGACCTACATATACTACAGGGGTCCCTTAAGATTATAATGGAGCTGCCATGGCCAGAGGGCTCAGTTGATTGAGCGTCATCCCTTACATCAAAAAGGTCACAAGTTTGATTCCTAGTCAGGACACATACCTAGATTGCGGGTTCAATCCTTGGTTGAGGTGTATATGGTGGCAACTGATGGCTGTTTCTCTCTCCCACTTCCTCTCTCTCAAATCAATAAAAAGGATATCCTTGGTTGAATGGAGCTGACAAATTCCTATCACCTAGTGATATCATAGTACAATGCATTACTCAGATGTTTGTGGTGATGCTGGTGTAAAAAAAAAACCTATTTTGTGCCAGTCATATAAAAGTATAGCACATAAATTATATACAGTCCAGAATACCGGTTAATGATAATATATAACTATGTTATTGGTTAATGTATTTACTATAATATACTTTTAACCCTTAGAGTGTACTCTTCCTACTTGTGAAAAAGTATTTGCTAGGAAACAGTATACATGTTACACTGGCAACAGCTTCTTACATCTCATGTTTACCGCGTCTCTGTCTCTTGTGCTTTACTTAATTGTGTTGTTTTATACAGTAACATGCTGTACATGCATGGAGCAATAGGCTACACCATATAGCTAGCCTAAGTGTGTAGTACACTATATATGTACACCATCTACTTTTGTGTACGTGCATTCTATGATGTTCCCATTACCATGAAATTGCCTAATGTCACATTTCTCAGAACATATCCCCATTGTTAAGTGGTGCGTGACTAGAATCCTATTTCTAAATAATCCACTTATGTTTAACAGATCATTTAACTGAATAATCCCAGAACTGGAAAAATAAGTTCATATAGACAGAGCAGGAACTAAAGAAAAATAGTTTAAGAATAAAGACAATCCTCAATTAAGCATTCTATGAATGAACCATGCTCTCAACTTGCTTTCTTCAATATTATTATCTAAAACTTCCTTTTTTTTCTAATGGTAAAAAGGTTTGATAGAGACAAGTTTGAAAACAGTAAGTGAAGCGTGGAGCTTGTCAATAGGTTTCAGTAACTGATTCTATGTTTGCCTTTGATGATCTAAAGCTCATTATAGATGTTTAGGTACATAATTCTCATGGCCTGCTCTTATCACTGGATTAAACTCCTCCAAAGCCAGTTTCGAAGGGTAATTTGTTTCTGTTGATTTATAAGTGTTAAATAATAAACAAAATAACAAGTTCCTCACCAATCAAAATGTGTCCAAGTTGTTCTCACAAGTTCAAGGCTAAGTGCTGTGGATGAAAACAATAGTAATACTAATAATTGTTATTACTATAACAGATTCATCATAATAATATATTCACATAGTTCTTTATTGCTTAAAAACTATTCCATACTTATTTTCTTATTTGAGTTATTCAATATTCATGAGAACTTATTGTCTAAGTAATATGGCCCCATTTTACAGATAAGGCAAATCAGATTTTAAAAAGTTTAAGTGACTTGTCCCCAGTCACAGGCACTAGATACAATCATGTGCAAGACAGACCTGGTCCCTCCTCTCCTGAAACTCTATTCTAATGAGAAGCTGTGGGCAACTGTAACTGGGCAAGTGCTGAGCTAAAGGTGTACAACCACCACATAAGGGACACAGAAAACAGACTTGAGGGGAGGGGAGGGGAGAAGCAGGGCAGTTTCCTGAAGTCTCATTTTCAGACCTCACTATGTTGACTCTGAGAAGAACATCAGTTTCTACTAAATTAACTTAATTCTGTTCTCAGAATATACCAAGTTGATTTTGGACTGGATAGAGAAATAAAGAAAAAAGAAAGCATAGAAAAGGAGGCAATGGCTAACTTCAATAAAAAAAAGGAAATGTATTATTATTGCTAGTTTATCAATTATGAATAATTGGTACACAGTCATAATATAATGAATTGTGATTTATCTAAGTAAGGTGATATAGATATATTGAGGGATAGAAGATAAAAAAAAAAACTAACATGTTTATATATAGTTGAGTTGATTTCTTAAAGGAAGTAGTAAAACAATAGACCAAACTGTAAAAAATCAAGAACTCCCAGATGCAAAAAAAAAAAAAAAAAAAAAATGCCACAGACATATAAAGAATAGTACTGTATAAGGATGTTACTAAGAAATATGAAGATAAATCTCAGGAGAGCTAAAAGATAAGTATCTTCGGAGTAGAAATTGATTGTGTACAAGGTTGGGGCAGGGTCTGCTCTGAAATACTGTTTGATTTTTTAAAAATGTTCTATGTTGCTAAAAATAAACTTTAAAAAGTCAATACCATGTAATCAACTCTTACCTCTAAGACAATGTTTCTCACACTGTGGCTTCTATACCAACTGCGTCAGTTACCTGAGGTGCTTGTTAAAAATACAGACTTGGAGGGAGGGGAGTAAAGGATTATCCTGGATTTACTTTCCCTAAATTTCTTGGGGGGGAAATCGCTCTTTTAAGTATGACCACCTTAGGGATTTTGAAATCAAATAGCAAAATAAAGGGGATATTTTAATACCCAAATAACTCCAAATTGTTCCTGCTTCAACAAGGCTTCTTTTTTCCTTTGTAATTGGGCGAGGGGGCGGGGGGGCCGGGGAGGGTTGTACTATAATATGTATTTGGAGAAAATTGTGACTGATATAGTTGGGATACGAGTGCTACACTCAAGACTGTCAGCCGCCCACCCCCTGCCTACAAGGTGGTTGGCTTCCTGTAGGTGCTTGATAAATGTTGACTTGAACACAGGTATTCATACCTTCCATGAGCTTGGACATCTTTTCTCTTAGCTTTCTGCTCTGGTCTTGCCGTGTCCAGGCAGCGGCAGCCGTTCAGTACATTAATACAGGGTGTGCGGATCAATTCAAAGGAGAAAGACTGAATTCAAACCCCAGACCATCAACAGTTGAGAGGACCAAGTTCCTTAATCCCAATTTATAAAGAAGGAATAGAAATCAAACATCTCAGAGTTGTTGGAAGTCTCAAATGAGTTAATACGCTATTATAACTAGGTATCAGTGAAACACATTATAAAAGCAAATATTTAGGCCCCGTGCCTGACGCACAAATGCGTTCCACAAGTGCTCATTCAAACCCAGGCGGTCCACTCCACTCCTCCACGTCTGTGATGTCACTCAAACGGGACCTCAGAACCTCGGAGCAAGCGCTGGTGAAAAGGGAAAGAAGATAAAAAAGAAATGAATAAATGAGAAAGTCGAGGCGACCTGGCACAGAAGGGCCCCGGGCTGTAGACGGGCGGGTAGGTGGGTGCCGGAAGGCGTGCCAAAGCGGTCCCACCCCGGCCGGAGGGCGGCACGTGGTCGGTTCCGGCGGGAGCTTCGCGACAGTGGGGGCGGGGGACGCAGGGGACTGAGCGGAGGGGGGCCTGGGCGGCCCGGGCTACAGTTGGGGAAAGCCCCCCGACTGCGCATGCTCGAGACAGGCGCAACCACTGTGCGAAGATCTGAAGGGGAGGGCATCCATCCACTCCACGCCCCTTTTCATCTACGTGAAAAGCGAAAGCCTGCTCTTTTTTCTAATTCGAAGACTATATTTGCCCCGTCCTTCTTCAAGTTGTTCATCATTAGAAGGCCTCGTACTTGAAGACTGAAGGACCTTTTTCTCTAGTCGTGCCCCTCCCTTCCCCGTGGAAGCCACAGTGGACTATTCCCATCTCCCCTTCGCCTCCGGAGGTGGTTTGCCCCCTTCCCCTCCCCAGTGTCGCGAGTTGGCGCCGCGACCTCCCCCGCTCCGCGCTCTCGGCCCCTCCGCCCGGCGGTACCGAGCCCTTCCGGCGCCCTCTCCTCTCCTCCCTCGGGCCCGTCCAGCCCCGCGAGACGGCCGCCCCCACTTAAGCCACAGCCCTTTTCTCTCCCCGCGGAGCCGGGGCGGCGGCGACAGCAGCAGGAGGAGGAGCCCGGAGGCGGCGGAGGCCGGGGAGCCCATGGCGTACAGTCAGGGAGGCGGCAAAAAGAAAGTCTGCTACTACTACGATGGTGAGAGGCCGGCAGGGTGGGCGGGCAGGGCCGGGTGGCGGGGCTGGAGGCCGCCGTGGCGGGTGGCACCGTGCTGAGGGGTGGGGAGGAGGAGGGATCGACGCTCGTCCGCATCTTAACCCGTTCCGGCCCCGATCCTTTGGTGGGAGCCCCTTTGCCGAGAGCTGCTGCAGGGGACTCTGCGACGGGAGCCGGGAGACGCCCCACTTTCCCCGGACCCTCTCCGGCCTACTCGGCTTCGTGGTGGTGGCGGAGCGGACGGCCTTCCCTGGCATCGCACACGCCCGCCACTCGTGGGAGCGGAGGTTTGGGGGTGCCCTGCTCGGGTCTCCTACCCCCAGGTCCAAACATCTACCCGGGCCCAGACTGCACACAAAGCCCGGCGGCCGCGGGAGCTCCGCCCCCTCCAGTCCTCTCCGCCCCCCCATCCCGGCTGGTTCCCTCCCCGTCTCCGGCTGGTCTGAGCTCCTTATCTCCGCCTCCAGGCTCACCCCGGACCCCTCGACCCGGGTCGGCGCTGCGAGGTAGTTCCTGAGGGCGGGGACACGCGCACCCCGGTGTTGTGCGTGGGCTCCATCCCCTCTCTTTTGTTAGCCGGTTCTTTGAGCGCCACTTTCTCCGTATTCAAATGGAAGCGTTTCACTTCCTTGATGAAAATGAGGGTTTTCGAGTTTGAGTCGGGTTCGCCTTCGCGGGAAAGTGGAGGGCGGTAGGGAAAGGTGGAGAGCTGGTCCTGTTTGGCGTGGTGGATCCGACTGGATGGGTCCCGGCTTGCCCCTCTGAGAGGTGGTTACCACCCACTTCTTTGTTGCTCTTTGTTCCATCAGGAAACACCACCCTGCTCTGGAGGTCCAGGGGAGCGATGGCATCTTGCTCGTGAAAGTGTTTCTAGGCGGTGGGCGTGCTGGAGTAGGAACACTTGGAGTAGTGCCGAAGTACTAAGGAATCGGGGAAGCTTGAGCTCACTGTACAAACCGTCAGTTAGAGCAATCAGATTTTAATTTTAGGGTTTCATCTCATCTGCAATTTGAGCAGTACTGTTGAATCTCTTTTGAGTCCTGTTTTCTGAGCCAGCCTAAAATTATACTAAATGGTGGAGTAGTAACCTGTTTAACAGATTTCACAAAGACCTAACATGGTAAATAGTTTGTAGTCAGTTACTCTCCAGAGTAGGAATTCTACAATTTAACCAAGAACCTAGGCTTAACGACCTGAAAGTCCTATCTGATTTGTATGAAGCAATACAAATTTTGGAAGCTGTTTCCTACATTTGGTGTATTATAAATGACAACATTTTATAGGGGTGGGAAGACCTTAGAGGACTAGCTAGGTCAGAATAAATCTGACTATAATTTGAAAATGGGCATACTGTATCTTCTCAATTAGCAAGGATGAATCTTTTAATGCCTGTTTATATAAAATAACCACCTGTGTCATTTGGAAAAAAATCTAAAATCTTGCAGAAGAAATCTAAATAGTCTGATATTTAATGTAACTAATACTAAATAGTAACAGCCATGTTGTAAAAGCATTTTTTGAGAATACTGCGTATCTGTGTAATACAAATTAGTTTGAAATTATGCCATCGTGAAGGAGTGGAGATGGGATTACATTTTCGTTTTAACATCAACTATTAAAGTTTCTTAAAATTCGTTCTTTAAGAATTCATGCATAGTTGGGGGTCACTGGCAAAAATCCTGGCCTTGCATTCCCTGCTCATATTGGAAAGTAAATAACCATGTGTGTAAGTTAATTTTTAAAACGGTATTGTTTCTAAGATTTAGAGATTTGTTCTTGTCAGAGCTTAGGGTAAAGGAGAATGGTTTTAAAAGTATGGGGGAACTGGTGCTAAGGCTCTTTCTGCAGCTGTTGCTGTTGACTGATTCTTGTCACCAGGCTTGAACTGCAGAACCAGGAGGTACATTTAAGTAGCAGTTTTATGATCAGCTGTAGGTTCCTAGACCCATTTATGTTGAGCCTCTGTTGAGGAAATGGGAGCAAGCACTGGTCCCAAGGGTGGGATGCAGGTTTGATAGGTGGAATGGAAGAGTGGAAATCATTTAAGTCTCATGGTTCTGATTTAATCAGTACTTTATTGCAGACCATTCAGCTGCTTTACCTGATGGCCAACAGCTGTATAATTGAATGTTTGGAAATTTCTGGTTAGCTAATCTGTTTTTGGTCATATGATTCTCTCTTGTTTCATTTTTACAATGGAATTTGTATTCGCTTACACTTGGAATATTCTTTGGGTTTTTGTGGCAGAAAGGCTAATACAATATTTTGCAGAGATTATTAAATTGGATTGGTATCATGCTAATTATGAGCATGTGATTGTATGCTAAGCTTTGCACAATTCCAAAAGCTTTCATATAAAGGTAGCAATAGTGGGGGCTTTTTTGTGTGTATGTGTGTAATTGTGAATAAAGGATGCAAGTAATGCAGCTTCGGTGCCACAGAATTCTGTGACTAGAAGGTATATACCACATGGATTAGATTGGGAATGGGTAGTATCAATAGTAATAGGGCCTGAGTGATCTGTTAGCCTGAGTTAACTGGTTTTAATTTGTTGGTACAGAAAATGGGAGAAAGGTTTTTTAAAAAAGAGGGGGATAGCAAATTCTTTAACCACAGGAATCCTACCTTTAGGCTTACTGGGACCATTAGGCACACTCTTGGTGACACAGAGAATGTTTGTCTAGCAAGTGAAGGGGACTTCTAAAGACACGTATTTTTCTCTGTATACTTTATAGTATGTCTTCACTACCGTACCCTTAGATCATTGGAATGCTGGTTCCAAGTAAACTTAAAGGCATTGATGAATGAGCTATCCTTTAACCATTGGGAAAAGTTAAGAGAAGTTCTTATTTCTCATAGCTCTAAAGTTTCCAAAAACATATTTCTAAAACTTGATCATCTTGTTGTATATACTCCAAGATTATCAATAATCTGTAAAAAGATACAGATTCAGTCACTGAGTTCCCTTCTGGCTTTAAAATGATGTGATTTCTGTACTTAAATGTAATTAGCAAACCAAGCTGTGTTTAGACCATGATTACAGTATGTTTTTAATCCTCAATCTAGAAGTGTTAACTATTCTTTGTTTTGACTTAAACTTGATACCAATTATATTAAGTGCCTATTTTACTATGTACTCAATATAATAGTGATATGTATACAATTGACCTTTGAACTGTACAGATCCACTTATATACAGACTTTTTTCTTTTTTAATCCTCACCAGGAGGATATTTTTTCCATTGCTTTTCAGAGAGTAAAAAGGAGGGGGCGGGGAGGAAGAGAAACATTGATGTGAGAGAGATACATAGAAACTGATTAACCAATGGGGCAGTAAATATACTCAGTACTCCATTATCTGTGGATTCAACTAACCACTGATCAAAAATGGTATTTTCAGTCCACAGTTGGAAATCAATAGGTATAGAAAACCGACTATATGCATTGTTCTATGTCATATTACTTTATTATTTTATGATTTTTATTGATTTCAGAGAGGGATAGAAACAACAATGATGGGAGAATCATTGATCTGCTGCCTCCTGCAATGCCCCTTACTGGGGCTCGAGCCTGCAACTCTGGCATGTGGCCTGACCAGGAATTGAACTGTGACCTGGTTCATGGGTTGATGCTCAACCACTGAGCCACACCAGCCAGGCTCTGTCATCCTATATAATAAAACCCTAATATGCAAATTGACCAAACGGTGGAACAGCTGGTTGCTATGATGCACACTGACCACCAGGGGGCAGACGCTCGATGCAAGAGCTGCCCCCTGGTGGTCATTGCCATACCACAGGGGGAGTGCCGCTCAGCCAGAAGCCAGCTCACACTAAGGAGCAGCGAGCCCAGCTTCTGGCTGGCGAGTGCAGCGGCGATGGCGTGGAGTGGGCCTAAGCTGGCAGGCGGACATCCCCCAAGGGGTCCCAAACTGAGAGGGCACAGGCTGGGCTGAGGAACCCTCTCCCCCAGTGCACGAATGTCGTACACTGGGCCTCTAGTTTTATATAAGGGACTTGAGTTTCTGGGGATTTTGGTGTTCATTGGGCAGGGGGGCAGTTGAGGGATCTTGGAACCAATCTCCTGCAAGATACCAAGGGAGTACTATAGCTAACTAAGGGGGCATCAGAAGTTATAGGAGGATTCTCCACTGCAAAAGGGAGGGGGTCCGTGTCCCTAACCCACCTACCCTCCCGTTGTTCAAGAGTCAACTGTGTATGTAATTTATATAATTGGTCTGTGCTCTATTTTTTTCCTCATCTGATAGGGTGCATTAAAATGTTTGGAGAGAAGTGATTCAGAGAAAAGCACTCAATACTTTACAGAGATAGAATATAAAAGCTAACCAAGATCATGCCTACTGATATACTCCTAGTTTACTGTAGCGGATTACTGTATAAGAATTCCACTTGGCAGCCAACTATTGACAAGTTTTCTTAGACTTTTATTTATAACAATAGTGCCAAAGTATTTTGCTAGATATCCTTTAATACAGTTGCTTGGGTTCTTTTTTTTTTTTTTTTTTTTTTGATTTTTTACAGAGAGGAAAGGAGAGGGATAGAGAGCTAGAAACATCTATGAGAGAGAATCATCGACCAGCTGCCTCCTGCGCACCCCCTACCAATGTACATGCCCTTGACCGGAATCGAACCTAGGACCTTTCAGTCCGCAGACCAACGCTCTATCCATTGAGCCAAACCGGTTTCGGCAGTTGCTTGGGTTCTTAGCTCTAGTATAAATCTTTATTATCCATAGAATAGGTAATCCTTTCTCTGGGAGTAAGTCGGAGTGTGATGGGTGAATTACAGCAGAAGTTCATACATACCAGTGATCTTAATTACATATCATTATTTAACCATAGTAGAATGTAACAACACTTAAAATAAGACTGAGATGTTCCTATGTTTGGGTCCTCTTCCCCCTGATATTCTTTACCATTCACTTCCTTCAAATTTCATCTTACCAGAGAGGCTTTCCCTTATTACCTTATTGGTTTTCTCCCTGTCACTAGTACCACCTAACTTGTCTTCCTTCATGAATAAAAGTTTCATGATATCAGAGTCTGTTTTGCTTATGCCTATACTTGCACTATCTTAAGTTTTTTAAAAAGTAAAGGAGTTTTAAATTATTGGTGAATAAATGTTTAATTCCTTATGTTTTTATAGAGAGATCACTTTCATAAAACATTCTAATTCTTACTACCACGAGTTACAGACAGGTAGGATGAGGGGCATTTTGTCTGTTTTACGATGAAAGTAGATTGATAACCCTGTTCACCTCAGTCCACCCATTATCCTTTTCCACATTGACTAGCTTATTGTACCAGGAGAGGTTAACAGCTGGTGCCTAAAGATTTTTTCCCCCCTTATTGACACAAGAGTGGGCCTATTTTCACCGCTACAAAAATAAAGATTTCTTTTGCTACCAGAAAAAAAAAAATTAGTAATTATTTCTTTTCCTTTAACAAAACTTTAAATGCTTCTGTTAACAAATCCTTAAAGGAAACAGCTGGAATTAGGGGGGAGGGAGGTGTAGCAATCATAATAGTATTGAAACATGGATGAGATCAGATTTAAAAGTATATACTGGTTAATAAGTCTTATTTCTCTATTTTAATAGCAATGGGCTTATACTTGTTTATGGAATCCGTTTTGGGTTCAGAAATACCAAGTGGGCTTAAAGTCTCTACTATGTACCAGGTAGACAAAAGATTATTTGAGTCTTAAGGAAATAAAAGAGTGTATGTTAGATGGTAAGAGAGGACACCTTTATAGGGTAATCAGACAAGGAAAGGTCTGAAGAAAGAGAATGGGCTAGCCGTAAGAGTTTTTTTCTACATAAGACATTGCAAACTGCCCTGGCCTGGTAGTTAGAAAGAACCTGGTGCACTTAACCGAAAAGAGGCCAAGAGGCCGAAACCGGTTTGGCTCAGTGGATAGAGCGTCGGTCTGCGGACTGAAAGGTCCCAGGTTCGATTCCGGTCAAGGGCATGTACCTTGGTTGCGGGCACATCCCCAGTAGGGGGTAGGGGGTGTGCAAGAGGCAGCTGATCGATGTTTCTCTCTCATCGATGTTTCTAACTCTCTATCCCTCTCTCTTCCTCTCTGTAAAAAATCAATAAAATATATTTAAAGAAAAAATAAAAGAGGCCAAGAGGAAGACTTAGGTGAACCATGGGGTGCCAGGCTAGGTAGTAAAGGGCCGGACCACACAAGACTTTGTTGTAAGAGATTCAGAAAGCCATTGAAGGTTGTTTTTTTTAAAATATATTTTATTGATTTGTGTGTTTTTTTTTACAGAGAGGAAGGGAGAGGGATAGAGAGTTAGAAATATTGGTGAGAGAGAAACATCGATCAGCTGCCTCCTGCACACCCCCCACTGGGGATGTGCCCTCAACCAAGGTACATGCCCTTGACCGGAATCGAACCTGGGACCCTTCAGTCCGCAGGCCAACGCTCTATCCACTGAGCCAAACTGGTTAGGGCGCCATTGAAAGTTTTTAAGAGAGAACTCTTGAAGTGGAGAAAGGATGGTAAAGAGTGGTAGAATGTAAGACTGAAAGCAAGAATTAACACATGTTGGTCCACATCTATAATAATAAAAGCGTAATATGCAAATCTACCGAACAGCAGCATGACCTCCCGGGTGACCATGCTATGTCACACACTGGCGCCAGGCCAGCCAAGGCAGGTGCGATGTGATTGGTTGGGGGGCCTGGCCATAGCCCCACGATCATCCCGCAGAGGGAGGCCCAGGCCACCCTCTGCAGGGTGATCCATGGGGGAGGAGGTGCTCCAGGGATGTGTGGCGTGGACATGGGCAGCACCAGGCCAAGGCGGGTGAGGTCGGGGGTGCAGGGCCACGAGGCAGCCGGGGTGCTAAGGCCTACCTTGCACGAATTTCGTGCATCCGGCCTCTAGTAAAATATAATGGTTGCAGCTGACAGACATGGACACATATATTAAAGGAAGGTTTGGTGAGTAAAACCAATAAAACTTGTTGATGGATTGGTAATGGCGTAGGAACTGGGCAATGGTGGTACAGAATAAAGAATAACTTAAAAGTTTCTAGATTGAGCAGTTAAGTGATTCATTCCTGAGAGAAGACTATTTAGGGCAGCCAGCACTCTTGTTCACTGATTTACCCAAGCACACAGAATAATGCCTGGCACATGGTAGGCTCTTGATTTGTTAAGTGAATGAATGAATGGGTGAAACCCTGATATTTGAATGTTGAATGGCTATGGGTAGGGGTGGAATCCAGGAAAGTGGTACTCAGTAAAAGTCAAGACTCAGTGTTTCAAGAAGGAGTGAAGGTGCGTTAAAGGTGCTAGTGGACTAAGTAGTTTGTGGAAAGCAAAAATAATACAGTAGCTTTTTAAAATCTTTTTCTTGAATCCTTTTTTTAGTCAGCTTTTCTTTAGGGGTAAAGGTATATGTTACCCTCCTGAAATCCAAAATGTTCTGAAAATGGGAGGGGGGGACTCATTTGGAATCAAAAAGCTTAACCTGAATTAATATTTGTGATCTTTACTCCATTTATTGTGAATATTTACAAAATTTTTGCAGAAATATTAAAGTATGATTATAGAATACTACCCAGATTCCAGCACATCACATAAGTAATGGCAGATGTAACACATTACACTTATAAAACCTGAAAAAAATCTGAAATACATCTAGTCCCAAGGACTTGGATAAGAGATTGTAGACCTTAATAGCCACTTTCATACTGATAACTTCTTGAAGAGAGTGATTTCTAAAATATTTCAGATAACTAATTCTTTGTGGTAACTTCTTCACAGTAACAAAGTTTGTTGTATTCAAGAAGCCACGTTGAGCTAATTTTTCTGGATAATTTACTTTCATTGGTAGAGAGGTGGGTTTGTGTGTGTGTGTATGTGTGTTTTAATATATTATTGATTTCAGAAAGGAAGGGAGAGGGAGATAGTGATAAAAGCATTAATGATGAGAATCAATTATTGGCCGCCTCTTGGCACGCCCCCTATACTGAGGATTGAGTCCACAACCAGGGCATGTGCCCTAACCCGGAATTGAACCATGACCTCCTGGTTCATAGGTCAACACCAACCACTGAGCCACACCAGCTGAGCTGGTAAAGTGTTTCTGATTATTTTCATGAAAATCAGGATAACATTTAAAAATGCCCAAATTAGTCCTAGTTGGTTTGGCCCATGGACTGAAGGGTCCTGGGTTCTATTCCAGTCAAGGGCACGTGCCTTGATTCCAGGCTCTGTCGATCCTGGGCCATGGTCAGTGCACTCATGTGGGAGGCAACTAATAGATGTTTCTCTGTCTCTTTCCCCCCCTCCACTCTGTCTAAAAATTAATGGAATAAAATATCCTTGGATAAGGATTAATTTAAAAAACGTATTAAATACAATAAGAAAATAAAATGCCCAAATTACATTACTGACCATTTAAATAAGCTGAATAAAAAGCCATAGGTTCATAAAACTAAGACATTTATCTTTATTAAAAAGTGAATGGCTACAAAACAGCCATTTGAGATATGGGATTAAGTAGGAAAAAGTTGGAGATGCTTCCTTTATAACCCCTTTACTTTTTGGAACAATTCTTAATAAACCAAATGGCAATTATCTGTTGCGTGACTGCTCTTGTGGACATGTGTTTTTTAGGGAGTGTGCATATTCTGGTGGGAGTGGAGCCCATAATTATAGCAGAGAAATGTATTTAAATCTATGTACATTCATAATTTCAGGACCCTATTAGTGACAAAGTAAGTTACTTTGATGGATTAGAAAGGCAGCTTCTTTTAAAATACTGTATTCTACATATGTCCTTTTTGTGTTAGGTTTTTCCCTATCATTTCTTTCTAGTGACACAAGTGTCATTGCTCTCCTAGTAGCTGTTACTTAAGAAGATTGGCTGAGTTGCCCTGCCTAAGTGTGAATCTTGCTTCTCTACTTGCTAGCTTTGTGACCTAGAAATATTACCTGATTTGTCTGCATCTCACCCTTCATTGTTATAAAATAGGAACGGTATTAATAATTCATAGAGTTGAGAATATTAACAGATAGTACATGTGAAGTGTGTAGAATACTGCCTCCTACTAAGCACTCAATAAATGCTAATTACTGCCCTGGCTGATGTGGCTCTGTTGGCTGGAGCCTTATCCTGTGCACCAAAGGGTTGTGGGCTCAATCCCCAGTCAGGGCACTAGGGGACGTCAGCCAAACGATGTTCCTCACTCTCCCCTTTCTCTGCTCTCTAAAATCAATAAGCTTGTCCTCGGTGAGGGTTGAAAAATAAATTAATTGGTTAATTAAATGCTAATTACTGCTGTCACCATTATTTTTTTAAAAAAATAATCTTGCTAAAAAATTGTAACCGTATTATACCTCGGTACAGATTATTGGGCTCTTTCCCATTATTAGATTATTGGTGGCTTTTCATTGGATTTTCAGTATGTCCATAATCAGAGTATTTGATCTTAAGATATAGTAGTGTTAGAAACATTTCACATTAGTAATGCTTTCACAGAGGCAGGTGGAAGTTATGTGGAGACTAGAGTTTCTTTATTCTTCTCTCGTGATCATCATTGGTGGTGATGGTAACTTAGAAATACCTTCCTTGCATTAACTTGTATATATGATGCTTTGTAACTCTGTTGGGCTTTTCCTATTTAAGTTTCATTGAGATCAGGCTGATTTCAAGGTACTATATGTATTGCCACCTTGTAGGACAAGAGCTTTCCTTGGAAGGTAGATTGTGATAAATGCAAAGGCATTTCACACCCACATTGCCCTGCTTTGCTAGTTGTCTGTATTGTCTTAGTTTTGTTGTTAGCACCTGCTTTGAGAAAGATGGCTTTCCTTATGACGGTGTATATATGAATTGTTTTCAGAAGAGCTTGTTTAGAAACTGGAGGGTTAAGTAAATTAGAGGTGTGATAGCAATAAAATCAAGTAGTCACTTTACTAGACACAAGTATACTAATAACAGTGAACATTCATCCTGGACTGCTATCAAATATATGAAAGAGAGAAATAAGTAATTTTTGAGTTCTCAGTTTCCACTAAACAAACAAAAAGGTGTGTGTTTAGGCGGGATTTTGAAAGATATTTTTGATCCTGAAGGTGAGTAAATGACATTATTTATCCTTAGTTTTTAATTATGTAAACCCATGTTGAAATGAATGACTTTAAGCCATTAAAATCAGCTTGGCTGTCCTAACAAACTTTTGGAATTGCTTTATTTATAACTAGAATTATTACTAAAAGTAATTTCTCATAAAGGCTATTACAAAAAAAAAAAAAAACTAGAGGCCCGGTGCACAAAATTCATGCGGGGGGGGGGGGGGTCCCCTTAGCCCAGCCTGCACCCTCTCCAATCCGGGAGCCCTCGGGGGATGTCCAACTGCCAGTTTAGGCCCGATCTCCTAATCCAGCAGTCGGACATCCCTCTCACAGTCCGGGACCACTAGCTCCTAACTGCTCACCTGCCTGCCTGATCGCCCCTAATCGCCTCTGCCTGCCAGCCTGGTCACCCCTTACTGCCACCCCCTGCCAGCCTGGTTGCCCCCAACTGACCTCTACCCCCCCCCCCCCGTTGGCTTGGTTGCCCCCAACAGTCCCCCCCTGCCAGCCTTGTCGCCCCCAACTGCCCCCCCCCCCCCCCCCCCCCCGCCAGCCTAGTCACCCCACGCAGCCTGTTGTTCAGTCGCTTGGTTGTCCCTTGCTAACCCCCCTGCTGGCCTTGTCGCGCCACGCAGCCTGCTGTTCGGTCGTTACTGTGAGGGCATCCTGGCCAATTTACATATTACCCTTTTATTAGTATAGATGTCAATTTCAGCTCTGGCTGGGTGGCTCAGCTGGTTAGAGCATCGACCCAGTACACCAAGATTGTGAGTTCAGTCCCTGGTCAGGGCATATAAAAGAATCAACCAGTGAATGCACAAATAAGTGGAAGAACAAATCAATGTTTCTTCCTCTCTCTCTCTCTCTCAAAAGTAAAAATTTAAAATTTCTATTACATTAGAAAAATAGTATATATATGAAGCTTCCTTCAAACTTTATTACAGAAACACTAGAGCTTTACCTAAAAGTATTGATTTCATTGAAATTTTGTAGATGAATATGTGTTTTTGTTGTTTATTCAAAAATAAATCTATGCGTACGTTTTAAGATGTTATAAAAAGATAGGGTAGGAATTGTAATTTCAATGGTGAAGAATAAGACAAAATACCCTTATTACCTTGAAATATGTCACGAGTAGATCATCAGAGCAAAACTTTTATTTGATCCACATTTCAGTTACCAAAATTTCCCTTACAGACTGATATGGGTATAAAACATTTTAGTCGCCCTGATATTAACTATAAGGAATTTCTGAAATACCAGTAAACCATGCAAGAAATAATACATATTTGCTGGAAACATTTAAAATCATACCAGAGAGTTTACCTTAAGCCTTTGAATTTAAAAATGAATACTAAACGCAGGTATCACTTTAAGGAACAAAAAATTATGTTTGTGAGTAAAAGTGCATTTCATTTGGGCTAATACTAAATGAAAAATTTTATTAAACTAAATCAGAAAAGTTTGCTTGCTTTAATCCTATCTAATAAAAGTAATATGCAAATTGACCATCACTCCAACACACAAGATGGCTGCTCCCATGTGGTCAAAGATGGCTGCCCCCATGTGGACACAAGATGGCCGCCACAAGATGGCCAGCAAGGGAGGGCAGTTGGGAGGGACCAGGCCTGTAAGGGAAGGCAGTTGGGGGCAATCCAGTAGAGGAGGGAAGTTGGGGGCAACTGGGCCTGCAGGGAAGGGCAGTTGGGGGGAACCAGGCCTGCAAGGGAGGGCAGTTAGGGGTGACCAGGCCGGCAGGGGAGGGCAGTTAGGGGCAATCAGGCTGGCAGGGGAGTGGTTAGGGGGTGATCAGTCTGGCAGGCAGAAGCAGTTAGGGGCAATCAAGAAGGCAGGCAGGCGAGCAGTTGGGAGCCAGCAGTCCTGGATTGTGAGAGGGATGTCCAACTGCCCGTTTAGGCCCGATCCTACTGGGATTGGGCCTAAATGAGCAGTCGGACATCCCTCGAGAGGTCCCAGATTGGAGAGGGTACAGGCTGGGCTGAGGGACACACACACCCCCGTGCACAAATTTTGTGCACTGGGCCTCTAGTCTATTAATAATGTATTAATAGAATTGTCAGCATATAAAAGTGTGCATAATAGTATCCTGGTTTTCTCAGTTTGAAAGTTGCAACATCTAATAATATTATTTAGGAATTTAAGTAAATCTTGTTTAGGAGGTAAATGCCTTTTTAGTGGTGAACATACTCTTACTTGTATTGATCATTTTGTCTCTTCTGTTCTAGGTGATATTGGAAACTATTACTATGGACAAGGCCATCCTATGAAACCTCATAGAATCCGCATGACCCATAACTTGCTGCTAAATTATGGCTTATATAGAAAAATGGAAATATATGTGAGTATAACTTTTGGTAAATACTCAGCACTGATTTTTTTTTTTTGTAACTACTATTATTCTCCTTGGTGAAAGACATTTAGCAGATGAAATGGCCTAGAAGAAAATGGAAACTTGATTTTGTTTTATTTAGAGAAAACTGAGTGTGGGACCTAGTCTCTTTTTTCTCTCTTTCATCAACATTTTTTTAAATTTATTTTTTATTTCATAGAGAGAAACATCAATGATGAGTGAGAATCATTGATGGGCTGCCTCCTATACACCACGCCCCCCTACTGGGGATCGAGCCCGCAACCCGGGGATGTGTCCTTGACCAGAATCAAACTCGGGACCTTTCTGTCTGCTGGCCAACACTCTGTCCACTAAGCCAAACCAGATAGGGCCCATCAACATTTTTAAAAAGTTTCCCCTACCCCAGGTTTTTGCATTTATGGAGAACAATTCCATTCAGCATACCACATATTTTTGTTAAATAATTGTTGATTTGTCTATGCTGCTGAAGAGTTGATTTGAGACTGTTACAAAAGAATTACAGATGAAATTAATCCTACAAATATTTATTGGTGTATGAACCCTATTGGTGGACAAGCAGAGTACCAAATAACATAAGATACAACAACTGCCTTAAATGTTTTTGTAGATAAAGATGGGAGTGTATATAAATAGATACAAGACACAACAATTCTTATCTATTTGGGGAAGCAGTTAACAATATTAGGGAATATGTGTGAGTTATTTTCTTCGGATATACTTGGTAGACATTTAGAGAAAAGGAGGAGTTGGATGAGACTTTCAATCAGAAAGCCTTGTGGAAGAAGTATGTCATAAATGAAGTAATTCTTCCGAATAAGGATGATTTGGTTAGGAAAAGGAAGAGAGATTGTCAACATAGACTTAAAATGGAGAATGAGTCTCATTCTGGGAGGTCATAGATAAAATCAGTGGATACAGAGCAGGTTTATGATGGAAAAAGGAAAGTAGTGGCTATGAGCATGGATTTGATTTCTAAGGGTTGACCCATTTCCATTAAAATAAAAGGAGTGACTAAGTCTTAGTTTGTGTTAGACCTATCTAATGCTTTTAAAGGAGTATGAATTAGCTTTGGAATGGATTGTTTTCCTAAAACCTGCATGTATTTGCTTTGGAATTTAATTTGTTCTGGAAGATCTAATTCTTTTGAGAGGTGAAATTGTGTACTATGTGTTTGATAATTCTGATATAACCAGTTGTAATTCCACAATTCTAACATTTATTTTACTTCACAGAGGCCCCATAAAGCCACTGCTGAAGAAATGACAAAATACCACAGTGATGAGTACATTAAATTTCTACGTTCAATAAGACCAGATAACATGTCTGAGTATAGTAAGCAGATGCAGAGATGTACGTTTCTTGTTAAAAGTATATATTAATATTGATTAGTTAAAATGAGTATTTTTAGAAGCTTATAATTATACTAGAGTCCATGTGCACAAAAATTGTGCACTGGTGGGGGAGTGTCCTTCAGCCCGGCCTGTGCCCTTTCGCAGTCTGGGACCCCTTGGGAGATGACTGCCTGCCGTGAGACCAGCTTCTGGCTGAGCAGCGCTCCTCCTATGGGAGCACACTGACCACCAGGGGGCAGCTCTTGCGTTGAGCATCTGCCCCCTCGTGGTCAGTGCGCATCATAGCAACTGGTTGTTCTACTGTTTGGTCAATTTGCTTATTGGGGTTTTATTATATAGGATTTTTTCCTGACCTGAAATACTGTTTTAGTTATTTACTAGAGGCCCGGTGCACGAAATTCATGCACTCGGGGTGGGGGGCATCCCTCAGCCCAGCCTGCGCCCTCTCACAGTCCAGGAGTACAACTACTCCAGGGCGTGTCTGGCCCATCTCGCCCAGTCCCACCCCACCAGCCACCTTCTAAATAATTTCCATGTGCACAAATCCGTGCACCGTCTCACTAGTATTGGATAAAATGATAAATTACATTTTAAATTACAAACTTTACGTCACTATTATGATATGTGTATGTTTTATGGATGCATCAAATAAAATACTTGTAATAAATGGTTTTTGTAAGAAAAGACTTTTAATAATTCACAGAATGGGTTGAAATTAATGAAATCCATCTTTCACAGTTAATGTTGGAGAAGATTGTCCAGTGTTTGATGGACTCTTTGAGTTTTGTCAGCTCTCAACTGGAGGCTCAGTTGGTAAGTGTCCTCATTTAGTCAGACTTAAAGTTGATTTAAACATGGTATGTATCTTTCAGGTTGTTTACTTCAAAAGCCCTCCATGTTTTATGATCATAATGACTCCAGCTTTTTATTTTACTTTTTATTTTCTTACTGCCATTTCATTTTCACTTGCAGACTTTTTCCTTCTTCTCTTCAAGCTACCATTGTGTTACTCTTAACTACCACTGTTACCACCACTTTCTATATATGCTCTTACTTAATCAGATCAAAGCTGTAAGAAAATAATTTATTTACCTAAGGAGAAATTGCTAACTTTTAGAGCACTGAACAATCACCCTTGCCTTTTATGATTTTACTAGATGCCCGGTGCACGAAATTTGTGCACGGGGGTGGGAGGTGTACCTCAACCTAGTCTGCACCCTCTCCAATCTGGGATCCCTCTCACAATCCAGGACTTGGCTCCCAACCGCTCGCCTGCCTGCCTGCCTGATTGCCCCTAACCGCTTCTGTCTGCCAGCCTGATCAACGCCTAATTGCTCCCTTGCTGGCCTGATTGCCCCTAACTGCCCTCCCCTGCAGGCATGCCCCCCCCCCCCCCAACTGCCCTTCCCTGCCAGCCTGGTAACCCCCAACTGCCCTCCCCTGCTGGCCTGGTCCCCCCCAACCGCCTTCTTCTGTAGGCCTGGTCCCCCCCCCCCCCCCCAAACTGCCCTCCCCTGCAGGCCTGGTCCCCACCAACTGCCCTCCCCTGCAGGGCTGGTTCCTCCCAACTGCCATCCCCTGCCAGACATCTTGTGGTGGCCTTCTTTGACCACATGGGGGCAGCCATCTTGTGTGTTGGAGTAACTGTCAATTTGCATGTTACTCTTTTATTAGATAGGAAGGATACTCTTGGCTTACCCATGGCATACTCTTTCTTATAGGGGCTTTTGTCTAGTTTTGCTGATTTTAAATTTTAAACGTTTAAAATTTTTATCCTGTCTTGTTTCTTAGCTGGAGCTGTGAAGTTAAACCGACAACAAACTGATATGGCTGTTAATTGGGCTGGAGGATTACATCATGCTAAGAAATCAGAAGCATCAGGATTCTGTTATGTTAATGATATTGTGCTTGCCATCCTTGAATTACTAAAGTAAGTTCATTTGTGTTGGTATTTTTCCTATGAAAAAATATTTTAATTAAAACAGTAAAAATCTATTGTTTAAAACAACAACAAAAGTTATAATCACGTGAACATGGTTAATGGTGAACTTTCAATGGAGTTATTATGGACCATGGTAGAAATAATAGAAATTTGTCCAACCCTTGGATTTTTAAGAATGCGAAATGCATGTAAGTGTCTAAAACTCCCAATTATTATCCCTTTAAAAAAACATTAGAAGTAGTTTGCCAATTTAGATTTGAGTTACAGTTTCAACTGATGAAAAATGACATTGACCCTGGAAGTTTATGTTCTAACATTTTGTAAGTTTTAACTTTTGATGGCAAATATTTAAAATCTGTGTTAAAGAAAATTTGGTTCCCTATTGAATTAAATGTAGATATTTACATAGCTATTGTAGAACAGGGCTGTCCTCTAAAAATGGGTGTTATTATCCTTAAGTTGCTAAAGGAGTTAGCATTAAAGTTATCCTTGACTACAGCTTGAAAGGTATTTATAAAGATATATGTGAATTTGGAGTTACAAATTTAAATTTTTTTTAACCACCATTCATTGTAACATGTCTTAGCATATTCCACTTAAAATTGTAGTGAATTAGTGTTTTCTCACCTTTGAATGTATTGCTTGTTACTCTATGCATACTATTTATAGAGGCTGATTTTTTTAGTCACTTAAAGTTTGGAATTGACTCCCCAAATAAACAACTGGGCAGTGTCAGTTGACTAATCAAGGGCCCAGGAAACCACTTGCAATCCTTGCCTTGTTTTTTTATTTTTATTTTTTTATTTAATATGCTTTTATTGATTCAGAAAGGAAGGGAGAAGGAGAGAGAGATAGAAACATCAATGATGAAAGAGAATCATTGATTGGCTGCTTCCTGCATGCACCCTCCCCCCCACCCCAACTGGGGATTGAGCCTGAAACTTGGGCATGTGCCCTGACTAGGAATCAAATCATGACCTCCTGGTTCATAGGTCGATCATGCAGGCCAGGAGGAAAAACTATTTTAAAAACTATTTTTATATCAAAGGTTGTACAGAAAGAGGCCATTGGCCAAATTTGGACTGTGGCCCATAGATTGCCAAACTTTAAAAAAAACACAAAAAAAACTTGCACTAGTCTAGTGGTCAGCAAACTCATTAGTCAACAGAGACAAATTTCAACAGTACAAAGATTGAAATTTCTTTTGAGAGCCAAATTTTTTAAACTTCTTCTAACGCCACTTCTAACGCCCAGGCCGTTGTATTTTGTGGAAGAGCCATACACAAGGGGTCAAAGAGCCGCATGTGGCTCGCGAGCTGCAGTTTGCCGACCATGCCACTAGTCGGTTTGGCTCAGTGGATAGAGCATTGGCCTGTGGACTGCTGGGTCCCAGGTTCACTTCCAGTCAAGGGTACATGCCCAGGTCGCGGGCTCGATCCCCAGTAGGGGGCGTGCAGGAGGCAGCCGATCAGTGATTCTCTCTCATCATTGATGTTTCTATCTCTCCTTCTCCCTTTCTGAAATCAATAAAAATATATTTTAAAAAATTTATTGTTGAAAGTATTATAGATGTTCCCCTCTTTACTCCCTATTGACCGGCTCCTGCCCCTGCCTCTGCCCCAGGCCTTCCCAAACCCTATTTTATAAGATTGAATATTTACCAGAGAGATGCTTTAAAGTAATAATCTTAAATACGGTATATTCTTTAGTTGTTAATAAAAAGAAATGTGTATTTACTATGGTTTTTAAGCTCATAGAATAGGACAGATTCCACAGCAAGTACATTTTCTCACTTACATTGGACCTAAAGGGTGGATTTAAAGGTCTGAGGCTTATATTGTAAGTGCAGGTGTTTGAATGGTCTCTTAGACTAGAAATAAAGTAAGAAAGGGGATTAAGCATTCTGGCATTTAAGAGCTCAGAAATAGGCTTTCTAAATCCATGGTGGTTCTTCCCATCTTAAAACCTTTAAATAACTTAGTCACGGCTTTCTTTGCAGGTATCACCAGAGAGTCTTATATATTGATATTGATATCCATCACGGTGATGGTGTTGAAGAAGCTTTTTATACAACAGATCGTGTAATGACTGTATCATTCCATAAATATGGGGAATACTTTCCTGGAACAGGAGACTTGAGGGTATGACTGAATTCTGTCTGGATAAATATGAGAGGCTAGTAATCCTGTACCTGAACTAATATTTTTCCTGAGTCACTAATTTGAAGCTTATATGCAGAGTTGAGTCATTTTATATGCTATAACATCTAGAATTTAGTTTTACTTTCCTTTGCACAACTTTTTTGTTGTTGTTGTTGTTGAATAGCTATTTTTGAACATCAGCAAAGCATGAAGTAGTTTTCTTGAGGTTCAATTTGAATATTCAGAACCTACTTATTGGTAGTATACTTTGGTATTGATTAGAAAGATTGCTAGAATAAAGTAATAGACTAAGTTTTTTAGGTTCTTGTACTGTTCTCCTTTTATGATTGGTCTTGATTTAATAGGTCTGATTTCAATCTATTTTTCTTAGTTTTTTGGCATTTGTCAGAAGAGAAAATACCATAGCTTATCCGGCCTATTACATTTAAGT
The DNA here is from genome assembly GCF_951640355.1 of Cnephaeus nilssonii. Taxonomy (NCBI): domain Eukaryota; kingdom Metazoa; phylum Chordata; class Mammalia; order Chiroptera; family Vespertilionidae; genus Cnephaeus; species Cnephaeus nilssonii. The sequence continues at coordinate 34,230,504 of NC_137080.1, forward strand.
TAATTCTATTGTATATCTGTTATCTTCTTTCATTTGGTACTCTCATATTTTATGAAAAACCAATGATCAAATCCTGTTTCTACAAACTTCTTAAAATTTTTTGCTTCACTAGAGTTCACACATGCCTATTGAAGTTTAATTCAGAAATGTAAACAACTTTTTCATTCAGCCTGGATTATATGGGATATTTCTTTTAGTGTAGCATTCAACAATAATTTTAAACTGTTAAAGTTATTTTTCAAATTGATATATCATTAGCCAACCAAAGGGTTAATGTGGCCTTAAAGTATTCAAATGTGTGGCTTTTCACTATTTGACTACTAGTTGATGCTCTTTCAGTAATAGTTGTGATGGTGAAACCTTTTTTTTTACTTAAAAGTAGGTAGAAGCACATCTTCTCGGGTCTCAGGGTTATTCTGCACACTAACATTTGAGAACCAGTGCTCTAAACCAGTAGAATTCATTTGTCTGCAGTCATTGCATCCCAGTAGAAATTAAACAAAGCCTTCTCAGCGTTAAGCTTAAGGAAGAATAGTGGTTTTGTAATATAATCCTAATTAATCTCAGAAATGGCAAATGGAGGTCTCTATTTTCTTTTTGTCAGTATTCTTCTGATTAAAGCTGTTGGAGAATGCATGTTTTAAAAATATTTGAGAATGACTTTGAACATCTCTTCCTCACTAAGATTTTTATACCCACTATATGAAAAGCCTTCATAATTTTTTCCTTTTGGATATGAGGAATTTTGTAAGAAAACTAAAATCAATCATTACATTGTATGTGTAGTTGTATTTGGATTTTTGTGAAACTTCAGTGTGTCTTTGGATGTTATTTTAATGAACATTCCCTTCTCTACCTGACAGTTCATTGTAAATCAGAAAAGGCTACTCTGAGCTTTAATAAAACTAAGGTGTGATAAAGGAGCAGTGGTGAAAGAAATGAAAGGGATAAAGCGTGGTCCAACAAAGGCGGCAGCTCTGAGTTGCGTGCCTAGAGTGATCAAACTACTAATCAACTTGTACTTATTGTCAGAGTATATTCCAACTGTGTTTTTAGTGCAGGATCTTTCCATGAGAGATAAGGGAAGAACTTGTACAGGTGTTAACCCTAAAGATTCATATTTATTGAGACATAATTTAAAATACATAAGAATCGGTCATCTCCAATCCTTTGGTGTTGTTAAAGCACTATTTTGTAGAAATGTCCCCTATCCCATTTCTTCTAGGACTATATCCATATATACCTGTATATATACATATACATATGTAAGTATGTATATGTGTGTTTATATATATAGTGTGTATATAGCTGGAATGTAGACATCAACTTCTCCTTTGCTTCTTTCTTTTGGGAGGTATTAAGTGCCTAGAGTGGTACTTACTGAACAAGTAGAAAAAATTTTATTTCAAACCCAATTAAAGTAGAGATTTTGATGCTTTATTTTGAAGCTATTAAAATGTCAATAAAGTCTGCCAGATTGTGAGCCATAAGAAGAATCTGTATTATAGAGACAGGGTCCTTTGGCTCAGAATATATCTTCTGTAATTTTACTCATAAAAATTTCTTACATATTCTGTTTACGATGAATTGTTTGGATTAATTGTAATATGTAACTTAATATTGCCTTTAACTGCTTATGTTAAATTCCCCAAAATAATCATTATAGATTTGCTGGAATTGGTTCTTTTCAGCTTTATTAGCAGTCTATTAATGACAAAATATGCCCTTATTCTATTCTGTATTATTTTCTTTCTCAACCACATGATGAATTCAGAAATGTTGTTACCTGTTCTTTTAATCTCTTAAAATATTTATTTTTAAAAAATCTGTCAAACTTTTTATTATGAAGTATTTTCTAACATCCGTCTAACTCTCTATTTTAGGATATTGGTGCAGGAAAAGGCAAATATTATGCTGTCAATTTTCCAATGAGAGATGGTATAGATGATGAATCTTATGGGCAGATATTTAAGCCTGTAAGTATTACTATTTTCAAACTCAAAATGAATTTGAAAATCTTTTTAGAAATAATAACATTTGTTATTTTGTACATAGATCATCTCAAAAGTGATGGAGATGTATCAACCTAGTGCTGTGGTGTTACAGTGTGGTGCAGACTCGCTATCTGGTGATAGACTTGGTTGCTTCAATCTGACAGTCAAAGGTAAGCAATTTAAAGGGTGATGGTTCCAGAAAATTATCTATGTGTTTGTTTGAAATTGGTTTTTCTAACTACAATTACTCTTATTTCAGTAAGGTCTTGTTTGGGTCTTTTTCATTTTGTCAAGTTTATGTATACAGTCATACATGAATAGTTTTATAGAGCTTGTTGCAATCTCAACCAGGGCAGCTATTTTCATTGTTTTTGGTTGATTCTTTTGGTGTGTGTATCTTTCTCCAAAAACATGCAAACTTTGCTATTTTCAATTTTTTATTTTAGCCTTATGTATTCACTTTTTATTTTGAAAGGAGGGATTCAGTTCCTTTTCACACTTTATCCCTAATATGCACACACCCTTCTAATAGCTTCATTTTTACCATATAACTCTGGTATTTATAACAGAACTTTGGTATGGTAGTCACTGCTTATAGCATCATCAATACCATTAAAGTACATTTCAGCTTATCAATTTTTCTTTATTGCATAACTCGCTTTTTCCAGTTTTTCATTTCCTTAATTTTCTCTTTACATGTTACTAAATGGCCAGTGTCTAAGTAGCTTCATATGTTCAGATGCATCAAGTATCCTATCATTTCCTATCAGTTTAACCTTCTTGAAGAACAGCCTCCTCATTTGGTCCTATTTGGATGAGTCTCCTCTCTAGACCTGGTAGAAAGTAAGCTATTCTTTGCTTCTCTGTTGAATTGGCTCCCCTGATTGCTGTTTACTCTTAATTGTGTCTCTCATTTTGGTGGAGCACATTTTCAAGTGGCTACCTGAGAAAAGTCATGTGGGAGATAAGAAGATTATGTTGATTTCAACACTCATATTTGACCAAGTGTTGATATCAACATACGATAGAAGTCTAGACCAAAGTAAAGAAAAATGACCATTATGGAATGGACTTCTAAGGAATAAAAACAAATCTGAAATTTTATTTAATGTATTATGTGTGGATCAGTAGTAATTCATCATGAATATTGTACATAATTTTGGAGTTGTTTTCCTTGTGAATTTTAAGGTAACAAGTTGATGTTTTTCTTTGAATTCTCTCATAGATGTGAAGAATTCTCAAATAGAACTTTTTCCAGAATGACTATTGGCCTATTTGGAATTAAATAAGTGCAGATATTAAAGGCTTTTTTATTTAATGTCACGCTTGTTACTATACCAGGCAACATTAGAATTATAATACAATCTATTCTACTTTTTTAGGTTGAACGATGAAATTAATTGCTGCTTTTCTTGGTAGTTTAACAGTGGCCAAATAGCAAGTTTCATATTGTAACTTCATATGTGTTGATAATGATCTTTTGCCTCAAAATGCATATGATTTCCCAAAAATGATCTACCTAATGCACTCTTAAGATATATATTAACCGTCAATTTTTTGTCTTAACTCTTTGAAAGTTCTCAAAGCTTTCATTCTTAAAAGCAATAGCTTTCATATTTATAAACTGCAGCATTTTACTCTTACAAAAATAAATCTATATATTTTAACTGACTGATAGCATTTTAGTTGTATAAAGCATATAAGGAGATTTATTATCCCAAATCTTAAACTTGATTGTAATTTTCTCTGCTGCCATCCTCTATTCAGATTTCTCAGGTCTGCTAAAGTCGTTACCTCTTGTTCATTTCCTTCCTACCTTTACAGTGTTAATGTCTATTTTGTCTCAGTCTTCCTTTATGTGGAATTTAGCTGTTTTAGAAAATCCCTTTGTAGTCCTTTTTATCAAGTTTTGAGATATAAGTAAAGTAAATTTCTTTGTCTAGCCAGCTATGTTTACTAGGAAGTCTGTAAGTAAACTTTCTGTTTTATTATAAAACACCCAAACAGTCTTTATATATATAAAAGCCAATCTCCCACTGCCCCTCCCCTCGGCTGGCCAACCTCCTACAGCCCTGATTGGGACTGGGCGAGTGCCCTAATTGGCCCCAATCACTGGCCAGGCTGAGGGACCCCACCCATGCACGAATTTGTGCACTGGGCCTCTAGTCTAATATAAGAAAGCTGTTTTTCTAGTAGCAATAATAAAAAATGAGTTGTGAACCATATAGTACAACTATTGAAAAATACTTCATGAGAATATTCACAATATACAGTTATAAGATCACTAAACTTTAAAAAATTGAGAGGGAATTGAAAGGGAATATATATTTTAAATACCTTTGGATGATGAAGTTTTATGTAGCTTTTTCTTTGTAGTTTTTCTATGTTTTTTTCCAAATTCTTTAACAGGCATGGCTTTCTTCTATAAATAAAAGATTTTTTTCTTTTTTAAAATATTGACTTAAGTGTCTGAGTGATGATATTGTTAGAAGTTACTGGTAACTTGTTATTGATTATTAAATTATAACATTATCCAAAGGAAATATTTTGGTTTTATATTAGGTTTACTTTGTATTCGAGTTTCTACACATGGAAAATTATTGAACTTGTTTTTAATAGTAATAGGTATTAATTTTATAATCTTCAATAAGTTAAGAAAATTATAATACTGCTACTTAAAGATAACCTACAGTTAAACTTTGTTGGATAGCCTTTCATTGTGCATAATGTTTCATTGTTACTTGATTTCTTTTCCCTTGAGTAAATACACATGAACAAAACATCTTCATATCACATAATATCTTCCTGTTTAATAAAAATGTATTTATATCTTGATCTTAATATACTTGTATATTTGACTTTTCTATCAGGGACACTTGCTAAACTACCCACTTATGTCTTAACTGTGTTTTGTATATTATTGTGAAAGGTGTTTTGATTAAAAAAAAAAACAGTTTTGTTTTGTTCTTTATTTTTTTATTTAAAAAATTTAAGACAAGAAATATCATGAAATTTTTACATATTATTTGTTTTTAAAATATTTAGAAATGCCATTTTGGTTTTTTAAAATTTTGTTATCTTTTTTAAATTTTATTTTTCAAACTGTAACAATGCAGACTTATTGTTGCCCAAATCTCTTTGTCTTAGGTCATGCTAAATGTGTAGAAGTTGTAAAAACTTTCAATTTACCATTGCTGATGCTTGGGGGAGGTGGTTACACAATTCGTAACGTTGCTCGCTGTTGGACATATGAGACTGCAGTTGCCCTTGATTGTGAGATTCCTAATGGTAAGTATTTTTATTATATTTTTATTGGATGAGCTGTCAATATATAGAAATCGGTGGGTGGGTGATTAGATTCCAAAACCATGTAAATAAAAGAGCAGTCAATTAATGAATTCAGCATTTAAATTTGCATTCACTTTTAAACATTTTCTTTGGAAATATTTCTCAAGTTGAATCTGGAATTTTGTGTATGGATATGTGTGAAAACTAAGCTTTTAATATGTAATTTTATTTCATTGTTTTTAATAGAATTGCCATATAATGATTACTTTGAGTATTTTGGACCAGACTTCAAACTGCATATTAGTCCTTCAAATATGACAAACCAGAACACTCCAGAATATATGGAAAAGATAAAGTAAGACATCATTGGATTGTTTTTATAAATGTTTTATATAACTTCAGGAACCTTTAGAAGGCCAAGTGCAATAGGTCATTTTAGCTTTAGACATAAGATATTTCCTTTGTCTTTTTCAAAAGCATTTAAAATCTTAAGATTATTGATTTCTTTAATTTTTAAATATAATGGCAAATATGTGGGCTTCATAGCTCAAAAATATTTAATTTTCTGTTAGGTTTTAGTTTGCAAAACTGTAAAGTTTATACTCTTGGCTTTACATGAAAGTGAAGTAAAATGTATTTTCATAGACATTATAGTACATAGGCCTGGGTTTGTGTTCTCTAGATCTGTGACATTTGGCAAGTTAATTTACCTTTGTGCTTATATTTTCTTACCAATGAAATATGGGGATGAAATAGTACTTACATTGTAAATTTTGAAGATTAAATGGGTTCGTAATATGTAAAGTATTGGTGCTCAATGAATTTGTTATTTTAATTCAGAGGTTTAAGTTAAATAAAAGATGAAGTTTTTTGCTTAATGTGTTTCATCAACATTTAAAAGGAACTTGAAAGAGAATGAATTGTGTCTAATAGCTTTGCGTGTATAATTTAGACAGCGTTTATTTGAAAATTTACGCATGTTGCCTCATGCACCTGGTGTCCAAATGCAAGCTATTCCAGAAGATGCTGTTCATGAAGACAGTGGAGATGAAGATGGAGAAGACCCAGACAAGAGAATTTCTAGTAAGATAATGCTTTGATGTGTATTCTGTTACATTTTCCTGATTTATTAAAATAACACTACAGACTGAAGGTTTTAGTAGCCCAAGAACACAATGGGTCATGTTTCGTTAGCACACTATTATTTTTGTCTCTCTTCCATTTTTAATCTTAAATAGTTTAACTTCCATATGTCTCAGAGACTGCTTTGAGTGTCAGTGATTTCAATTTATGACTACTAGAGGCTTGGTGCACGAAATTTGTCATGGGTGGGGTCCCTAGGCCTGGCCAGCATTCAGGTCCTATCGGGGCCCTCTTGCCCAGTCCCAGTCGGGGCTGGCCAGGGACTGGGGGTCTGCCGGCTTCCGAACGGGGGAGGGGAGGGACCGCAGGAGATTGGCTGGCCATGGGAGATTGTCTGTGGGAGCACACTGACCACCAGAGGGCAGCTCCTGCATTGAGCGTCTGCCTCCTGGTGGTCAGTGCACATCATAGCAACTGGCCGACCAGTCCTTCCGGTCGTTCAGTCATAACAGTCGCTTAGGCTTTTATATATATAGAAGATGTGCAGGGGTGGGCAAAAAGTAGGTTTACTATTGAATATGCAAAAGAGTATTCTTATTTTGTTTGTTTGTTTATATATATATTATTTTATTGTTTAAGGTGTGTTACCTTTTTTTACCCCCATTGACCTCCTGGCCTCTCCACCCCCACCCCCGCACTTGCCCTCTCCCCCTCCCCCTGCCAGTGTCTTGTGTCTATTGGTTGTGCTTATATGCATGCATCCAAGTCCTTCGGTTGATCTCTTACCTCCCTGCCCCGAACCCTCCCCTGCCTTCCCACTGTAGTTTGACAGTCTGTTCAAAGCTTCTTTGCTTCTATCTATTCGTTCAACAGTTTATAATGTTCTTTATATTCCACAAATCAGTGAGATCATGTGGTATTTATCTTTCACTGACTGGCTTATTTCACTTAGCATAATGCTCTCCAGTTCCATCCATGTTAATTGTATTATTTTCCACGTGAACAACTGTAAACATACTTTTGCCCACCCCTGTATATGACCAGAAGTTTCTACAAACTATCCACTTACGTATACTTAGGAATAAATTGGAAAATAAATTATTTAAATTAGAGTGAGTTGAATGACCTGAAGCACTTCTCTTTAATTCTACAGTCTCATCCACTTAATATGATTTTCAGTTGTATAGCCTAATGGTATGCTGTTGGTATAGACATTGATGTATTTGGTATTGATGATTTTTATTTTATTTGCTTTTCCTCTCAGCTCTGAAATAAAAGGTTATTGCTTTTTAAATAATGACATCATCCTCACCTCCTATTAAAACATAATTTTTTCTTCCAAATTTTTGAGATTTCCCAAATGTTTTTCATATTTCTTTCTAGATCAAAGCTAAATTTTTAGTATTTAGCAAACCATGCATTAAGTTCTAACCTTAAAATTATTATTTCTTATCCTATACTTTTAAATGTAGTGACTGGTTAATACGTTTGTACAAAGTACGCTGTGACAGTGAAAAAAACCTATGACTACTTTTATCAAAACTTTGTCTTTAATTTTTATATATTAGTTCGAGCATCAGACAAACGGATAGCTTGTGATGAAGAATTCTCAGATTCAGAGGATGAAGGAGAAGGAGGTCGTAGAAATGTGGCTGATCATAAGAAAGGAGCAAAGAAAGCTAGAATTGAGGAAGACAAGAAGGAAACAGAAGACAAAAAAGCTGGTGAGATTTATTGTTTTGGTAAATGTGTTTTAAAATTGTAACTTTTTAGCCCAGCCGCATGGCTCAGTGGTTGAGTGTCCACCTGTGAGCCAGGAGGTCATAGTTTGATTCCTGGTCAGGCACGTGCCTGGGTTGTGGGCTCGGCTCGATCCCCAGTATGGGGCATGCTGGAGGCAGCCAATCAGTGATTCTCTCTCATCATAGATCTATCTCTCTCTCTCTCTCCTTCTTCCTTCCTCTCTGAAATCAATAAAAAATATATTTTTAAAAATAATAATAAAATTGTAACTTTAAAAGTAAGCGGCAGTGCAGTTTTTATGAGATCCTGGAGTCATTTACACAAATATTGGAGGTGGGGGGTTCTAGGTAGGTGACCTTTCTACCCATGTAAGTGGTGCTTAGCTCTTAACTATCTTTTATTTAAAACTCTCTAAATGTTATTAGTCACATTTGCTTTTATAATATAGGAAACCTTATTACCTTCTCTTAGTTGACATGGGCTTAACATAGGGAACATTGCACTATGGCATAGATTGGGTAAGAGGAAAGACAAAGTGGTTATAGATCCCCTTATAGGCTGTTAGCAAAGCTGAAATTTAAAATAATTTTTAACTCCCTAAAGTTCATTTGCTGGAAATGAAACACAAAAAGTTACATTATCCTTAGATCAGTTGGATCATTTTGGAAAAGCTCAGAGAATAGACTTTTTCAGAAAATGTTTGAAGAAAACAAAAACTGGGGAAAGATGGGAAGAGACTGAGGAGCTGGCTTGGGGAGGAGATACTACTTTGCCCTGTCAGCTTCTCTATTGAGAAAATAGATGCTTTGGGGTATTGAATTTGCTACAAGAATGTTATCTTTTATCTGAGTTCCTAGAGCACTTATACATACCTCAGTCATTTTATTTAACACATCATAATTTAGTACCTCATTACAGGATTTTACGTAATTCCCCTGCTAGATTGAGCTGCTTATGACCAGGGGAACGAATTATCTTAAGTATCTGTATTTTTCAGCAGTTGGTGCATTTCCTGAATGGATACCTGATACCCCTATACAAGTAATGGTGATGGGCATGAGTTTTAGCTGGCCTGTTAATTTTTGACTCTGTACCATGTGGAAAACTGACTCGGATACTGGTCCAGCATCCTTATCTTATATCTATCACATTGAAGTTTTGCTAGTAAGCTAGCTCTTAGGTTTTTTTCTTTTTCAGTAGAGTTAGGAATTCATAGCACATCTTGGCACATCTAGTTCTGTTCTTTTATGGATTTACTCCTCTATAGGCTACTGTTCTCTACCATTTTATAATTTTAACTTTCCAGTGTATTGCAGTGGTACAGTGATGGTTCATTCTGCTATTCTGTACTGATTGACATCCAGAAATTAGAGTTATGATTGAAGTGAGGAGGACTTAAACTTTAGCTGTAGGATTTTTTTTTTTTCTTTCTGATTAGTTCTTGTCTGTCCTGTTTTTGGTGTTTATTCTCATTTTCAGACCTTTTTTTCTTCCAAATGGGAGAGTGGGTACACTAGGGTGTTTGTCTTTCATTGCTGTTAGCTAAAAATGAGAGTACCTTTTGATTTGGCTTAATGGCCTGCTAGTAGATTAATCTCATAGTTTTTACCTCCTCTGTACTTATGTTGCTGATATTAATTCAAAATTTTTTAAAACTTTTTTTAAGATTCTTAAAGGGCCTTGCAATTGTTAAAATCCCTCGCCCTACAGCCCTAACCGTTTTGGCTCAGTGGATAGAGCTTCAGGCTTCGGAATGATAGGTTCCGGGTTCTATTCCAATCAAGGGCATGTACCTTGGTTGAGGGCTTGATCTCCAGTGGAGGGTGTACAGGAGGCACATAATCAGTGTTTCTAATTATCCCTCTCCCTTCCTCTCTGTAAAAAATCAATAAAAATAGATATTTTTAAAAAATCTCTCACCCTGCAGATGAAATATTACCATAGAAAACTGAGGACTGAAAACTAATGGTATAAACAATAGGATTTAGCCTCTGCTTTGTCTTTGGGCTCCTCTTCTCTAATTCTCGCCCCTTTTGACAATATTCCAGATACTGGTCTTTCATTTTTTCTTGCCAACCTGCTATTTCCTTCTTTTCTCAAAGTTCTATTAAGTTTGCCTTCTGTTCAAAATACTTCCTCCTTTTCACCCAAAGCTATTCTTACGGAAACTTTCAAATGGAACTTCTTCCTGTTACCTTTTCTGATCTTCCAGTGCTATGCTCATGTCTCTTGGCTTAATTTCTTCACAGCACATATTCCAACTGTAATACTGTGATCCCACAGAAACAAAACTTCCAGAAGGACAAGGACTGTGCTGTTACATGGATACTGTGAATTTCTATGTTATTTAGCACAGAACCTAACACAAAGCTTACTCAGTTACTGAATTAATAAATAGTAATATACAGGGTGTCCCCAAAAAAATGTATACACACTTTGAAAATTTATTCATTTCAATGGGTTAAATCTGAAAAGAAAGAAACATCAATTGGGACACCCTGTGTATATATGACAGCTTTTTAAGTAAAGTATACTTTAAAGTGTTTTATATTTCAAAATAGGTGTTAATCTCTTCTAATTTTTGTTTATAGATGTTAAGGAAGAAGATAAATCCAAGGATAATAGTGGTGAAAAAACAGATACCAAAGGGTAAATTATATTTCTTAACTAGTAATTTTTATATGCTATATAAACAATAAACACATTTACTTGGGTATGTATTCTTTCGAGAAGTACTGAACTGAGCCTGAGAACATCAGTAAGTTGTGTGAGATGCTCTGAATTTTATCTGTGTTGGCTCATAAGACAACATATGCCATCTTAACCATCATTTATGTCATCTGCTTAGCTGCTCATCTGTCATTGATGTAGTTTGCCTTAAAAAGGTCACAAAGACCAGTACTAATTAATATTGTAACTGAATCAATTTGTATTCTTTTATGTAATTTACTAGAAGCCCGATGCACGAAATTCATGCAAGAGTAGGCCTTCCCCGGTGCTGGCACTAGCTTCCCTCTGGCTCCCGGGACCTGGGCTTCCCTCCAGCCACACCAGCAGGCACCGGGACCTGGGCTTCCCTCGCAGCCCCGGCTTTTGGTCTGATTAGCATATTATTCTTTCATTATTAAAGATTATTATAGATGACACCTTTTTTGCTATAAATTTTTATATGGGCACTAATGGTCTTTCATGGTGCTTGTTTCTATATATGTGATCTTTTTACTATTGTGAGATGGGTAAATTTAAGAAACAAGTTTTTTTAAAAAACATAATGGAGATTTTTATTATCAGAAAGCTTCTTTAAATGCTTGGCCACATGTAATTTTGTGCTAGCCTTTACAGGATAACTTGGAAAAGCTTATAAGATCACTAGAAAGATTAAGGCAGTCAGTACTCCAAAAACACGGAGGTCATTATTATCAGCTTACGTGTTACTTGGCATGAGCGTACAGGACCTGACCGATAGATAGGTGAGTGTATTTAAACTGAGACTGTGCCATTGTTAATCTTTCATGTTGCCTCTTTTAACAGAGCCAAATCAGAACAGCTCAGCAACCCTTGAATTTGAAAGTCTCCAATTTCAGAAAACATTAAAAAGTAAGAAAATATTGGCAAGAAAAGTGTTTTCTTTTTGAAGACTTCTGGCTTCATTTTATACTACTTTGGCATGGACTGTATTTATTTTCAAAATGGCCTTTTCTTTGGTTTGTTTTTGTTATTGGCAAGTTTTAGTGTGAGTTTCTAATTATGAAGCAAAATTTCTTTTCTCCACCATGCTTTATGTGATAGTATTTAAAATTGATGTGAGTTATTATGTCAAAAACTGATCTATTAAAGAAGTAATTGGCCTTTCTGAGCTGATTTTTCCATCTTTTGTAATTATCTTTATTAAAAAATTTTACTTGGATTGTCTTTTGTCTATTTATTATAACAAATTCTTTTTCATAGGAGAATGATATAACCATTTTTTTGGAATTAGACACATCAGCCCAAGCCGGTTTGATGTGATAGAGCATTGGCCTACGGACTAAGGGTCAAGGTTCAGTTCTGGTCAAGGGCATGTACCTCAGTTGCAGATCCTCCCCAGCCCAGGCCCTGGTCAGGGCACGTGCAGGAGGCAAACAATCAATGTGTTTCTCTCACATGGATGTTTCTGGCTTTCCCTCTCTTGTACTCTATAAATCAATGGAAAAATGTCTTTGGGTGAGGATTAAAAAAAAAAAAAGGACTCATCAGAGTTAAAGATACTGATTACAATTTCAAAGACATCCACTTACTATTTCTTCAGGAAAGATATTTACAGTAGTGATTATTTTAATGCAATGGGAGTTCTACCATCTTGTCTTATATAGGTTGGCCAGTCAATATTGGTGAAGATTGACATCTCATTATGGTCATTTATCTCAAATTAATAGTACAAGCTATACTATATAATTGAGATATAGGCATTATTTTTGAGCTGAATCAAAGATCCCCCAAAATTGGAAATTCCCATGTCCAAATTGATTCTTTTGAGAGAAAAATTACAGAATGCCAGAAGACAGATCAGTCAAATGTTTCTCTAAAAGCTATGTGTTTGACAGATATTTTAGGCATTCACAAAAGCTTCTGGAGTTTTGTAATGAACAACCAACCATTCACCCACCTGGATTTAACATGTTACACTTTGGGCATGTTTGCTTTAAGTTCTTTAAATAAATTATACAGAAGGAGTTGAAGCATTCTTGATGCACTTTGCTATTTAATACTCCTCCCACTCGAAGTAACCAGTATTCTGAAACTTGTGCATATCTTACCATGTTTTCCTCTTGTTGCATATCTGTCAGCATGCTAACCTTTATGGCATTAGAATTATGGTACACAGTCCTTCCTTAAGGAGATAGTGAACTGACGTGTTTGTGAAACATGGTGTCATATGTGCACATCTGTAACTTGCTCTACATTTTATATTGTGATCTCCCCTGTGTTGAACAAGTATCGTTGATTAATGTTCCATTATAAGGAACCTCCTTGGGCACATCAAGTTCTGTTCTGTTTACAAATAGGAGCATTTATATAAAAACTAAAGCCTCATGAGTCTGAAATGAGCAAATTTAGCCAGGTGAGTTGTTAACATGGATTATACACAGAAGCCAACAACATAACCAGAAGATACCTTGGAAGAACAAAAAACACCCTTTACAATAGCAATAACAATTTCCAGAAATAAGTATAAAACGATGGTGCTGGTATATAATGAGATCAATGTAGCAGTGGATGTAATACCCTAGCACACTTGGAAATTAACGCTGGATAAAAGTATTTCATATTGGCGAAGGAAAAAAGATTATTTCTTAAGTGACTGGATAATGGGTAGCCAAATGGGGGGAGGGGAGGATGACTTACACCAGAAATAGATTAATTGGAAAGGGAAAATAAAACCTTAAGTACTAGGAACTGAGGCCTTCCTAGGTATGATGGCAAACCCAAACTAAAATAGATTTGATTAAAATTCTGTAGGCAAACAAACTTTGTTAAGAAAAATCAAATGGTGAGTATATAGGACTGCCAACTTCTCACAATTCAAACGTTCAATAAAGATTATAAAGAGGTGGGGTTTTTTATTTGTTTAGCATAAAAGATATGAACAGTTAATACGAATAGTTCTTAAATATGAAAAGATCTTTAACCTTAGCAAATTAAGAGCCGTGATGATACTTCTAATTTTTTAACCTACTTTTTAAAACCTATGTTATAAATGTTAAGAGTTTGAAGAAATTGTCAATTTAGTAGGGTACGTAAGTCAGTATAACCCCTTGAGCTTAATTTGATATTCTATATCAAAGTTAGAAATAATTGATTCAAAATTTCATTTTGGAAAATTCAACATACTTCACTTGCAAAGTGAGTTTCAGAATTAATGCAACGTTGAAAATAAAAGACTAAAACAACTTAATGTTCAATAAAGGATAGATGAATATTTATAAAAGATTACAGGCCTAAGTATGAGGATTACATACTATAATATATGGAAATATCTTCACTATATATCAAGTGGAAAACAAAGATGTGGGACATGACATACTACCTTTTGTGTATAGAAAAAAATCAGTTCTATAAATAACATCTAGGAAAGATGATCATGAATCTGGTACCATCAGAGCATTGGCTACTTTCACGAGGATTTGCATGCTGGACCATGTGAATATACAAAAGTTAATAAAAAATGGAAGCACACACTTTCTGTTTAGAAGGATAGAAATTTTACACAACCTTACAGCTTTCTTGTCTCAAATTAGGTCTTGAGATGACTTGCAGATATATATTCAGGTCAGTGTTACTGGTACAGCAGTGACAGTATAATTTCTTACAAGAAGGAAGACTTGCCATGTGGCTAAAAGTCCCAATACCAAAGATAAGATTGTATAAATCATCCGAAAGAATTTTGCTCCAGTCAGGGTAAAGTAGCTTTCAACTGTTGCTGTCATTTATTTTTTTATTGTCTGAAGTTTTACATATGTCTCCCTTTTCCCCATTGACCATCCCCTCCCCCAACCATTCCCACCACCCCAGTGTCTGTGTCCATTGGTTATGCTAATATGCCTGTCATTTCATTTTAACAAATGACACTTTAAGATCTCAACTCAGGGGTGGAGGGTACTCCTTTTTTAATAAAGACATTCTGTGTTGTCCTTAATTTTTCTTCATGGCATGGGTTAATGCTGGTTATATCTAACTAGTCTTAGCCAAAGTTACTAGCATTCTGTCACTAAGAGATTCTTTGAAGTTCTTGCATTGAAATAATTTACCTGTATCTTCTGGTTTTATGGCTTCAGTGGAAATGCTACTGGAGTTTCTCTGGTATCTGGGATTCATGACATTTCTTATTTATATTGTGATACAAATGAGATGGGTTTTCGAGGTTTTAAATAAAAGCTTTTCTTTGTATGCTATCACAAGTTTTAATGGCTTAATACCTTTTTCTTCACCATAATCTTGTGCAAGGTACTAACTTCTCTGTGCCTCAGTTGCTTCTTATTTAAAACTTAGAGGCCCAGTGCACGGGTAGGGTCCCTAGGCCTGGCTGGCAATCAGGGCTGATCTGTGGGGCACCCACCTTGACTGGCCTGGTGCCGCCAGCTCACCGGCCCCACCCCCCACTGCTGCTGCCAGTCGCCTCCTTCTGCAGGTGACTGGTAGGGTGATGGGGGGAGGAGCCCGCTGGCACCTGCCTTGGCTTGTCTGGGGCCTGCAGGCTGGGAGCAGCATCTGTGTTGAGCATCTGTCCCCTGGTGGTTAGTGCGCAGAATAGTCACCAGTCTTCTGCTGGTCATTCCGCTGTTCTGTTGATTTGCATATTAGGCTTATATTATATAGAATGAGGAAAAGGATAATAGTCCTTACCTCAAAGGATTGTTGTGAGGATTGAGTTAGTTAATGCTCAGTAAATGTTAGCAGCTGTTGTGGTGGTAGGTTCTAATATTAGGTAAAGGGAGGTAATGGCCCAAATTGTACAGGGAGGAATTAAACCTTCAGGTGTTCTTTAGACATCAAATGGATTCATTTGAGCCTTTTGTTGCCTACTAATATCAAAGTACTAGGTCATGGTGGAGAGAGAAGCAATCATTTGAGAACTAATTTTGGCAAGGACACTAATAAGATTTGGCAAATTTAGGGGGATCTTGATGCCATTGCAATTTATTTGAAGATAATCTGTCAAGCAAAATGGTAGTGAATGGATTGTAGAAAAAAGTCTATTCTATTGTTATTGGCTATTTACATGAGTAGCAATGTTAATGTGAAGATCTAATGCTTAGAAGAGTTATAGTATTTAGAAGCTGCTCAACAATTGCTGCATTTCTCCACTCTACCACAAGATGGCAGATATTCCATTGTTTAAATATTTTTCAATTATTCTTTTTTCCCCCTCAATTCACTTGGTGACTTAATGAGTTGAGTAACGCATATAACAAGTTCTTTTGAATGCAATATTGGATTTAATACTACTTGAATTAAACTACAATTTGGAGTACTGATTTAGGTTTTTCTTTTTATTGATTTCAGATAGAGGATGGGAGAGGGAGAGATAGAAACATCAATGCTAATAATCAGTTGGCAGCCTCCTGCACATCCCCTACTAGGATCAGGGCTGAAACCCAGGCATGTGCCCTGACCTGGAATTGAACAGTGACCACCTGGTTCATAGGTTGATGCTCAACCCCAGAGCCACACTGGCAGGGCTTGGGTTTTTCTTTAAGTAGAACAATTATAACACTAACTTATGAACTGTACATGCATAAAACACAGTAGTGTACCTGATAGTAAGTAGTTCTTGTGACTTTATAGTCAAAAGTGGAATGGAAATGAATATTGGAACCAGAATAATTTTCTACTTTGGCTGGGGGTGGAATAATATATACATAATAGGAAAGGAGAATTGACATTTATTTCTAGGAAGATAGCTTAGTGTAGTGACGTTAATATTCAGGGGCGTCGGATTCTTGTTTCACAACTTCTGTTACTAAACTAAGTACCTAACCTCTTTGACCTTTTAAATTATAACACTTTACAGCATTGTAATAAATTAAATAGTATTAATAAATTCTATTCTGGTGGAATAAATTATGAGGGAGAGTAGATTACTTGATTGGGTTCTGTTATTTTCTCTTGTTTAATAATTTAAGAATGTTTAAAAGTTGAGCAGATACGTATAAATTAATTATTTCTAAAATAAAATTAATAGAATTCTGAATAGGCACAATTTTTTGCCAGGCCCCTCTTGTGTTCAGGAGTATGTGTGTTTAGGAATGAGTTGAATGAAGTTATAAATTGAAATCTAAGACTGTAATCATTTTTGAGTTGTAAAGTTTTAGTCCATCAATAAATCAGAAGCTTCCAGCTTTTCTTATGTATTACCTAACTTTTTACCTGTTTCTGTCTCTTCAGAAACTAACATTTTAAGGGTGACCTCCAGTCACTTGCTGTGTACTTAATAGGCTGATGTACAGGTAAAACTTGAATAAACAGGCAAGTATAGAAAGGCGGTTTCTAAGTTAAAAGAGAAAACATTATCAAAATGCTTCTGCTTAGCAAATACCAACACAAGGTTATCATGTGTGGCAACCAATAAACTGATTTAAAGAGGCAATATTTCTCCTTTGGCTTTTAAAATTGCACGTAGGCTATGTCGTTAGGTGAGAAAGGTACTTCAAAAATGTCCTTATTCTGCAGCCTAACAGGGTTTGAACTTCTGTTGCCTGTGACTAAATTCTAGGTGAGCTTGACATGCCTGAGGTGACCCTGGTGTCCTCTGGTGGTGGAGAATAGCCTGCCAGTTGCAAGAGTCCTTAGTAGTTAGAAGTTATACTCTGAATGGTTTACATGGGCTAAATGAGCTGGGTTTCTAATTCTCATTGGATCTACCTGAAGCAGACATACGCTAATTTCCAGGAAAAGATTTTCTCTGCAATCCAAAGTCCAAACTGTTATTAGGGATCATCCTCCCCATCAATCAAATGCAAATAAAACTTCTTGTGCTGAATTACTTTTACAAGTATTCTTTCCAGACACATTTATTTGTGTAGTTTCACGTTTACAGGTAACAGGCTTCGGTCCAGTTTCCGTGCTGTTCCCTTCTGATGGTGAAAGCCATCTTGAAATCTGTTTGAAACCCAAATTAAGGTCGGATATATCTTTAAGTAAATGGCAATACACTGGGCTTTCTTAATTTAACGGCTCTTCTGCCAACCTATTTCTAGAGTTACGATGGTGTGGGATAAATGTGATTGTCCATATTCTGCACCCTGGGCCCTAATAGTTAGGTAAGGTAAGTGGCCCCTTCTTAAACCTGTCTGTGCTGCTTAAGTGACCCCAAAACACCATCACCACTTAGAGAAGCCAAAGGTAAGAGCAGTGCACTGGAGGTCCTAAATATGAAGCTAGCCCAGCCTTCACATTATAGCTTTGCTTTGGCCATTTCCACCTCTGCCTCAGTTCACTAATCTGTAAAACTCATTAGGTAACAGCTGGCAAATAACCATGCTTTTCCACTCTTACCTGGGGTAGATATCACAACTTGATCGTTGCTTTCTGGCCTAAAAATCCTTCTCAACGCAGATTACCGCCACGATTAATCGCAGCTGGCATTGGAGACAAGATGCTGTGGCTGCCCCTGTGCTGCAAGGTCTTTCCAGTCCAAAACCAAGTGTGCCTTTTTGTCTTCATGCATAATAGGTATGCGATATATTTCTTGGTTGTCAAATATGATACAGTCATTAGAAATTCTCTTTCAATGTCAATCTTTCCTCATATCTAAACATTACCCAGAGAGATTCATTTTTAAACTTAAATCAGTTCAAAAATTGCTATTGCAATAATAGAAAGGTTACAGAGACCAGAGTTTTCCTGTGTCAGAGTCCAATTAGGAGAGAGAAACCACACTAATGGAGCATGAAAGGTTTAATATAATCACTTATTATAACGGGATTGGAGTAATGAGGTGTTGCCTAGTAAAAAATAGAATGCTAGAGAGAGGGTGGGGAGGGGAGAGAGAGAGAGAGAGAAAGAGAGAGCACAGGTGCGACCCCTAGGGCTGAGAGAGACCCCAAAGAACCACCCCACCCAAGACTGAAATCCAGACTCTGGGCAGGGCGCATCGATGGCTCCCTGGAGGGCAGAGAGGTCACTGGGGTATCGCCTGGGTAGATCTTGCCAGAAATCTTCCTCTAAGGTGCTAGGGAGTGCTGGTCACGGAAAAGTGTCTGTGGGAGGAATTCTGCTATGAAGCTGCTTGAGCAGGGGTGGGAAACGCTGCTGGTGCCGCTGACCCTCGTGCTCTATAAGGGTCAAGTGCTGGAGATCTGACTGGTGATGTAGGTCAGCCGCTGGAGAAGCTGCAAGGACCTGCAGAGATCACACCGGAACCAGAGAAGAGAAGCCCTTGCCTCCTCCAGCACCTTCTCCTGACAGAGCTTAGTATCACGAATACTTAAAAGATTCAACTGATGCTGCAGTGCAGGCAATCATGATGAATCTGGAGCTGAGAGGCAATAAGCTGATAACGGCCTGTTCCCCTTCCCAAAGGACTCTGGTATTGGCTGTCGCGTGTGGTGGAGGAGTAAATCATCAACTATTCTCTCTGTGGGCTCAAGTTGGCTAGACTCAAGTCATGTGCCCTCCATTCCCTAGAAGCAAATCTGTTCTTCCTTTCCGCATGACTATTATCTCTCAGCCACTATCACCACTAGCTGGTTTCTTCTTTATAGCCTTTTGGCCTTTTGCTAGTAACTGTCGAATACAGATTCCTGTGTCTGACGGAACATCGAGTTTGAGTGAAGGTTAAAGGAATGACCCTGTCTAGTCTTGGGGAATGAACACCAGAATGAACTTGTTGATCATTGCCGTAGGAAACGGAGGGACCTGGACAACAAGAGTTGTTTTAGAACACTTGCTGAAGCCAGAAGACACTGAGGCAAATTGTGTCTGCCTATGCTTCCTGAAGCTTATGCAATAGTATAAAGGCCTCTGAAACTGGGCTCCACCACTCCCCATCTGTGACCTTGGACAAGTTTCCTAAACTCGCCAAGCCTCAGTTTCCTCATCTCTAAAATGGAGACAATACTTGCCCTAGCGGTTTGACTCAGAGGTTAGAGTGTCGGCCCAGGCACTGAAGGGTCCTGGGTTCAATTCCGGATAAGGGCATGTACCAGGCTCAATCCCAGCCCTGCCAGTCAAGAGTGCATGCGGGAGGCAACCAATTGATGTGTCGATCACATTGATATTTCTCTGTCTCTCCCTCTCCCTTACACTCTCTCTAAAAATCAATGGAAAAATATCCTCGGGAGAGGATTAACAAAAATAATAATAGAATAAATAAAATGGGGACAATACCAATTTCAGATAATGAGAAAAAAATGAGATATGAGCTCAGTGCCTGGAACTCCTCCTCTTTGCCAGAACTCCAGGCAGGCTTCGAAGGGAGGCATGGATGAAAGCTGCAACGCTGATTGCAGGCGAGAGTGGGAAGACTGGTTGATGTCTCTAAGAGGCGCCGTTACATGTTTATTTTGTGTTAGGCCCTCTCCTAAATGATGTATTTATTGTGGTGTTCACAGCATTGCCCCAAACTTAATCTGCTTTCTTCTAATCTACTGAAGGAGCCAGATGTTAAACCCCAAACAGGTTGGCCAATGCAGAGTTGCAGTGGTGTGAGTGCCATACACTAGTAAAGGAACAGAAGGAGTGGCCGAAGAGGAGAGCGAGGAAATGAAGTTGGACTGGGGCATGGGGGGGGGGGGGGGGGGGGAGGAGGATGACGGGAGAGCGGTGTCAGGAAGGCCTGCCTGAGGAAGTGACTTCACTGAGCTGTAAGGAGGATAGGAGCTGGGTGTCCACACTCCAGGCCCAGGGAGCAGCATGTCAAGTGTCCCCAGGCGCAAGGAGCTCAGCGCATTCGAGAAACCGGAGGAGAAGTGCAGCTGGGGCCCAGAGAGCAAGAGAGAGGTGCCAGATGGAGCTGGAAAGGGCCATCCAATGATATTCTGGGAAAAGTTAAAGCCACTGAGCAGGTTGAAGCATGGCATGATTCACATTTTAAAACGATTATTCTGGCTGCGGTGAGGTGAATAAGCAGACAGGAATGCAAGCCGTGAGATCGATTAGGGAAACATGGCATTTTTAAACTCTGCCTGCAAATTCTTGACCACCCCTCCCTTCGAGAGGCGGTGTCTATGTTGTCTCCACTTGGGTGTAGGGGCCTTATTACTGCTTCAACAAGAGACTACAGCACTGACACTAGATGACTTTTGAGGCTGGGTCATGCAAAGACCTTCCCGTTTCTTCTTTGTGCTCTTGGACATGCACCTTGGGGGAACCCAGCGGCATGTAGGCAGTCTGACCATGTGTAACTGCCCTGCTGGAGAGGCTCATGTAGGTGCTCTAGTTGATAGTCCCAGCTGAGCCCAGTCTTCCAGCCACTACCCTCACCCCCAAGGCACCAGGCACACGGGTGAGGCCATCTTGGACCCGCCCGCCCAGCCCATCCTCCAGTGAGGGCCAGCCAGTGGCTTCAGTTAATCCCTTGGGGAGGAGAGGATTGCCCAGCTCAGCTCTGAGTGGACATCCGCTCACACTGACTCCCAATGTCACATTGCTCCCCGATTGGATGGATGCCCCCTCCACCTGCTCTGACCGTGATAACCCACTTTGAGGCCCTACCTTGGTCTGCCGTGCCTAACAATCTTTTTTCTTTCTTTTTTTTTTTTTTTTTCCCAGAAAGAGAAGGTTAAGGAAGGGAAGAGCGTGAACTAAAGGCCAAAACTGGAGTCTTGTCTCTGTCACTACTAATGCCTGACGTAAGTCAAGTTAACCTCATTCCTGGTTACCTACACCAGCGTGCTGTGGTATAAATTATTTATTTCTGTGGGGAGGGGTAGCTGGGGGGCGGCATGGGGTGGGGGAGATAAAGTGTTCTGTGGTCAGTAAATTAGAGAAATGTGTGTCAATGGGCTAGATACCTTTGTATATTGGAATACCTTTTTCTTTCATTTCCTGTATTTAATCCACTGGCATTTATTGTTTCTTCCTTCATATTTTTCTAATGTGTCCACTTAAAATCGTATATTAACATTGAGCTTCTGTTATATGCTAGGCATTTTAAAATCTTAATTTAATCTTTACAGGAATTATGTAAGCTAATTTCACATCTGTTTTCTAAGTAATGAAACAGGTTTAGGGAAGACGGGTACCGTTCTGGTCACGGAGCTCATGCATGATTCCAACAGCACTTTCTGACGCCGAAGCCCATGCTTTGGCCAGTAGCACATGTTTTCTTTCCATTCCACTGCAGTGACCTTCTCATTTCCCCCTGGGCGACAGCATGTCTAGTTTGTCTTCTTTCCCTCCAATCTCTTTCTGCTTCAATCGCCCTGCTTCACACTATATACCCTGCTGTCAGGTTGATTTCTCTTAAACACATATATACCCCAAACCAGGACCCCCTAGCTTCTGATTTGATCTGGCAGGCGGGGGCGGGGTGGAGGTAGGGGGGGGGGGGGCTGTGAAGTTTCCTTAGCTTGTGGCCAAAACATTTTCTGCTTCCGTTACAATTTTCAAAGAAAAAAAAAGATTATAAATTATCAGAAGAAGGTGAAGCGGTTAAAACCTTCAAGAGTACTTGAATCTCATGAGCCCTCAAGCCAGGTGAATGTGACAAGGCACAGGATGTGGACAAGGGCGGAACCTTGGCCCGGGTCCGGCCTGCTTTCCCTCTGTTCCCTCCCACTCACCAGGGAGGCGGGCCCCTCTTCCCCACCGCACGCGCAGGAGACCAGGTCTGGGAAACCTACCAACAATCCACTATGGAAAGTGGAAAAGGAAACTGATGTTTTGATTAAGTGAATATTTGAAATTATTTCATTCCCAAGAAAAATATCCCAATTAAAGTGCCAAGCATTCAGTATTCACAAACAGAAAACAGATGCAACATGTGTTCAGTTTGAAAATGACTTGGGAATAACTCTCCCGAAATTGTGTGGACATATTTAAACAATATAATTCATAACAGAGCTCCAGAGGGGTTTCTAAGAGGAGACAAAGGAGTACTATACACACATTTAGCTCTCCCCAGAGTATGGGCAGGACCAAGTGTAATAAATACATGTCCGCTATTTAGCTCTGCAATTTCCACATGCTTTTTAAGTGACTGCATTACTGATTACATTAGACCCTGAAATCTTTTTTTTTTTCAGAAATATATATATAGTGCTGATGTTTTTAGAACCGAATTATAAAAATAATTAACCAGTGGAAAATGGTTTTTTTTCTACTCAAATTCAATGCTTTACTAAAAAAAATTTCTGCTTCCTGATTTGGAAAATGAACTTGGAGCCAAGGTTTACTTTCTCTTAGAAAGGAAACTTCAATACAGATTTCTCATCCTTTGATCCTTTTAGAAAAACGAAGCTTATCACTCTTCAGAAAACAAAAAGCTCTGATAATTTTTTGCATTCCTTTTGCATCAATATAAATGTGTTTTTGGAGTGCGGAAAATAGGATTATAGTGGGTGGTGATTCTTTTTTTTGTTTGTTTTGTTATTATGATGACTAAATTTTAGCCAATCTTCCATCCAAGTGAATAAAAAAGTTTTAGCAGGTCCATAAGATGCTTCCACATGTTTCTAATCAGAAAGCTAATGGTGGAAATCAAATTATTATATCTTACAGTTCATACTGTCATCCGTATTTTGTATTTATTTTTATTGTATTTTTTTGTCTCAAGTGAAATTTCTCATGTTTGAATGTGTTGTTTTAGCAACAGTTCTCATATTTAAAATAAATTTACCTAGAATCTATCAATAAATGTACAGGGTGGGACAAAAGTAGGTTTACAATTCTGAGTACACAAAGCAGAGTTTATTCTTATATTATTTATTTTTTAATATATTTTTATTGTTGATAGTATTACAGATATCTTCCTTTTCCCCTCCTTGCCCCTTTCTCTCAGCTCTTACCTCTTGTATTATTATTTATTAATGTTTTATTTTCCATAAAAACAACTGTAAACCTACTTTTGCCTCACCCTGTATATTGAGTGCTCACTGCATGCAAAACATACTGTGCTGGTATGAACATTCCCTTTGAATTATACTTTTATAATGGTCAACTTATGTGTTAATTTTATTGACTGATTTTCAGAAAAAAAATTCAGTTTGATTTTCTTTATTCTATATCCATACATACTCTTACACATATTATACCCATACATACTTTTACCAAAAAGCTATTTACTATACATATTTAAACTGCTTTTTAAAATAAAATGTTTTCCAAGGATAGGGTTCTAATAGAACTGCATTATAATTTTAAAAATTGCATAGCATGCTGTTTTATCAATTACTATAATTTATTTACTAATTTCAAATTGGTGATTATTTAGATTGCATTCTATTTTATTTTTCCCATAAAAAAGATGCAGCAGTGTTTCTTTCTAAAATGCTTTGAGATTTGATGTTAAAAATTTTATGGAAATAAAAAAAAATTATGCATGTGGAGACTATTACTAACTCTAGTTTACTATAGCATTTCAATTTCTGCCAACTTTGCATAGATGGCTTTAACAAAGTATAAAGATGATAATGTATTTGGCCTTAGGGTAAAGGTCAGTGAATTGAAATAAGGATGATATTAACAGCAGAGCTGATGGTTTCATTTCATAAGCATTAATTCAATCAGTATCTATTGAGTTACCCACAGAGTGTGCTTTCGAATACCTTCCTGCCCAGCAGGGGGAGCAGACAGGGACATGTACAGATCCTAAGGACTCACCACCTCAAGTTCATAAGGTTGCATTTGGGATGATGAAGGAAGTTCAATGTAAATATGGAAAGAAAGAAACGTGTGCTGTTGTGTGTGTTCTTTTTTTATTAAATTTATTGGAGTGACAGTTAATAAAATCATATAGGGTCAAGTGTACAATTCTATGATACGTGATCTGTATATTGCATTGTGTTTACCACCCAAAGTCAAATCTCCTTTCAACATCATGTATATGACTCCCTTTACCCTTTACTACTCCCCCACCCCCTTTGCTCAGGTAAACTCCATACTGTTATCTGCGTCTATGAGATTCAGTTTTATATCCCACATATGAGTGAAATCGTATATGGTTCTTGACTTTTTCTGTTTTTTATTTTTATACTTGATAAACTGTACCTCTTCTTTAGAGCACTACTTTTCTTCTTGGTTTTTTTTTTCTTACTCAATAAGAGAAACATAACATTTTAATTTTTCTAACAGCAGGATACATTTAACAATCCTTAATATCGTTCTCAGAAAGAGCATCCTAGGCAAGTATTTTCTAAGGTAGTTACTTTCTCCCTCGAGCGTTGGCCAGCACCTGCTAATTGTGGGTCTAGTTTCTTCCTGTCTTCTGACACCCCATCTCAATTGGCCTGGCCGCAGCAGGGACTCGCTCAGGTGGCTCACGGCCGCTGTGCGCTGCGGCTCTGGGACCCCTCCTCGGTTGTGATGTGACGCCAGAGAACTTTCACTTCTGGAGGCTGTGGTGCTGCCGTTCTTGTGTAATTTCTCCTCCAGAATGCAAGGCCACTCACTGTGTCAACTAACGTACTTCACAAAGGTGTTTTTCTCTGCAGAATTGAGAACCTTATGGGAGAAAACAGTATCTTCAATGTTTTCTGTAATTGATTTTTTTTAGAGAGAGAAGAAGGGAGAGGGAGAGCTAGAAACATCAATGAGAGAAGCATTGATTAGCTGCCTCCTGCACGCTGGCTACTGGAGGAGCCCGTAACTCCGGCATGTGCCCTGACGGGGAATGGAACCGGTGACCTCGTAGTGTATGGGACCAGGCTCAATCCACTGAGCCACACCGGCCTGGAGGAAACAGTATTTTTGTTTTATATGAACACACTGAATTATGGTTTGTGTGATGCAGAAATTGTATAAAATCTATGCCAGCCTATTTCCCTCACCCTCATCAGTATAATTAGCTTAGATTAGTGTAGCTATGTCAACTCTTTATTTACTTTAGTAATACTATGTGTTTTCAATATCAGGTGTCTAGGGAACAAATACTCATGATGTTGGATAACATGGATGACAAGTGTATTTCCCACATATTTAACTTACTTCTGAATATACACTCGGTCAAAGGTCTGAGGTGCAGAAGAATGAGGCTGGAGACACATGGTTATATGTATTTTCAATCAAGATACAAAGATCTGGGCCAAAGAGGAGATCCGATTTTATATTTAGGGATTTGTTCACAGATTAAATAGGAAATGGAAGATAAGACTAGAGTCATAATAATAATAGCAACAACAACACTGGCTGTGGCGTCATCCACCTGCGCATCCAAAGTGGAGAAAGTGTTTAGAACACATATAACTGAAAAATAGAACCCCACTATCCAGAACATTAAATACTAGTATAAATCAATAGGCAAGATGGCCAGCAGACCTGAATAAGCTCCGTACAAAAGAAGAAATCAAGTGGCTGACAAATATATGAAAGATACCAAAATCTTATTACAACCATGTCATTAAATAACTATCTTACTGGATACATTTTTTAAGTCTATACTTTATCAATCTTTTTCTGGTTTGTACAAAGAAAGAGAAAATATATTTATTAATATCTTTCTTTTCAATAAAAATAGGTTCTTGTTTTTCTCACTGATATGGTAATAACAATGTATTGAAATAAAGTGTTTATATAAAAATGCCTATAAGCTGTTTTCCTTATTAATTAGTTGTCAGATATTCTTAATTAGAACAGATAACTTAGAACATTGGATAACTTAAACTATACCAACTTTTATTAACAACTAGTGGCCCGGTGCACAGATTCGTGCACATTGAAAGGAAATTAATTAGAATTTTTTAATATCGCTATTCGCCCTTTCTGTATAATAGAAGAGTTAACCAAATTTAAGATCGATAATGACAGATTGAAACACACGCGTGCGATTGGCACCAATGAGAGCTTTATATATATAGATAAGCTTGCTTAATTAGACCTGCTTTCTGATTTAGCTAAACTTTTTCCAGCCCAGTGAAACACCTCAACTTCTCTTTCAGGTAATTGTCAGCAACACAGCAGCAGATATTAACACGAAGCAGATTATTATTGTAGATCACGCAGGGAGAACAAAGGGTAAAATATTTAACTGCAGCAGTGTTTGACTATATTCTGTGCAATGAGAAAACCTGAAGTCATTTTCAAGGTCCACCATTTTGGTACTTCTTTTCAGTCGGGTCAAGTTTCTAAGATTTCTAAATCTCCATTTTCTTGAAGAAAAAAAAAAATAGGGTTTCACTGAGTCTCCTATCTACCTAATCCAGGACTTCTGTGAGGATAAAATAAGATGAGGCTTGGGAAAACGCTTCACAGACATTTGGTTATGTGTGAAATGTTTGCACCTGGCTATAATGCAAGTTATGTTTCTGGGCTGAAGAAACCACAAGGAGGCTAGTCATAGCTAGGGAGAGGAAGCCGGACATTGCTATGTGACATCACTACCCAGCACCCACAGTGACTGTTTCTGGGCTGGGCTGGGCTGTGGGCTGCATTTTGTGCCATAGGGTCTCACCAGCGTGGGCTGCGATTTGGTAGGCTGTTGCTCTGGGGTGGTAGTGGGGTCTGTGTCCCTCTTGGGGAAGCTGAGTGTTGCTTTGTGGGTTCCAGGTCCATGGTGCTGTTTCTCTGTAAATGGCCAGTGCACATCACGGCAGCTCCTGCACTGAGCGTCTGCCCCCTGGTGGTCAGTGCGCGTCATAGCGACCGGTCGGATGGTTGGACACTTAGCATATTAGCCTTTTATATACTAGTATATAGATGTTAGCAATCCTGAAGCTAGAATATCAAAAGGAATATCCTTAATCTGGGAATTAAATTCAAAAGAATTATAATAGAAAATGCTTTTGTATTTTTCCAGCTAATTAAGGAGAATTAGAGAAGACGGTGGTTTCACTGTATGTGTGCATCTTAGCAAAAATAACTGTTTTCGAGTTTGAACAGGAGAAAATGGAAAAAAATATTGTCCTTTAGGATAAGAACCATATATTATTAATTTCTTTGTCCTCTGTTGTGCTTCAGGGAGTGCCTGGGACATACAAAGTTATTTTTTAAGTGTTTGTTGGATAGGATTTTGATGTGCCATGATGCTTTTGTTCTCCTTTAGAAAAGGCAGGACTAAAACCCAGTTAGAGCATTAGATTCCCTACCTTTTCTGTTATATCATCAGACATATTTACCAATATTGGTCAGTCTATATAACTAAATGAGTGTCCTCAAAATTCACAACTGAATTCCATCATGTGTCCATTTAACTAAAGGCTGACTTCAGAAACCCTGAGTATGTCCAACTCTGCTGAGAAAGGAAGAAAGTATATGCCCTAGGTTATAAAATTGATAGCTATGCAGGGGAACCACCCGTAAAATGTCAACTAGGAAGATATGAATAAGGTGGCCAAAATCTTCTCTACAACTTTTCATATAATATGTAAACATGGGCTAATGAAACAAAATTCTGATTTAAATCCAGCAAACATTTATTGAGCATCTACTCTGATGGGTAATGTGCAAGTTATAGTTCTGCATAATATCTGGTGTGACCCTTACAATAGCAGCAATGCATCTGTCCTAAAGCAGAAGTGTTGAGTTAGAACACTGAATAAAATAATATGCTAACTTAAAGAGGGTTCATGTTAATGCCGAATGGAATAAATTATGCAACAAGCAGGAATATTTAGAATTCTCTACTGTTAACTGTTAGGAATTTGACAGCTATCTTAAAGGCAAAATGGATTGAACACCCAGGCATCTGCAATATAAGCTCTAACTTTGGGCTCATAGTTCAGTTCAGTGGTTCTCACACAGTGTTTATAAGATTCACAGTACAGGGCTGTGTACACAAAATCATGTTTATTTGGATAATTTTTTATTGATTGATTTTTGAGAGAGAGAGAGGAAAGGGGGAGGTAGAAGAGGGCTAAAGAGAGAGAAAGAGAGAAAAAACCATCAATTTATTCCACTTATTTATGCATTCACTGGTTTATTCTTTTATTTTCTTTATATATTTTTATTGATTTCAAAGAGGGAGAGGGAGAGATAGAAACACCAATGGTGAGAGAGAATCATTGATCAACTGCCGCCTGCATGGGATCGAGCCTGTCACCCATGTATATGCCTTGACTGGAATCTAACCTGGAACCTTTCAGTCCACAGGCCGACACTCTATCCACTGAGTCAAATCGACTAGGGCAAAAATGGGAATATCACTCATTCAGCCTCTTCCCTAGTGTCAGCCAGCCTGAACTCATGCCCTCTTTATGACTCATATTGTCCTTCTGCCTGGCTGACTCCTCAGCATCATCCTTCAAGATTCAATTTAGGATTCCCTCTTCTGAGAAAGCAAGTCTTCCCTGCTGCTCCCACCGCCCCCTGCAGTTGGGTGAAGAGCCGCTGCTGGGAGTTCTTCCAGTACTTAAGCTTCCACTTGGCCAGTCAGCTACACATCTGTTTCCTTAGGGTCCCCTCACTCAGCCTAAACATCTTAAAAACAAAGAAGGTGTCTACTTTACTTCTGTGCCTTATTATGATTTGCAAGAGTTTAAAAAATTTTTGTTGAATAGAAGCAAATAGAAAGACATCTCCTTATGACTTCAAATAAGATAGCAGATGCAAAACCTAATGTCTGAGACATAGTAGGCACTCAGTAGTCGTCTTTCTCTTCACTCCCCCAACCCCAGGCAGTGCCCTGACACTGTCTCAGAGTGGAGAAGTGACTTCAGTGGCATCTGCTGAGGATGACCCTTCCTGTAGGAAATGATGGGATTCAGACGGGAAACATACATTGTTGGAATAGTTTCAACTTGAATTAGTTTAAAGAGGATATAGGCTCATCAATGAGGACATTTTATAGAGTGATAAATGATGACCTCACTTCCTTGGAACATTTATAGTAAGTTAGCTTGCACATTAATTAGGTGATAATTGAGTTTGGGTATGGTCTGAGACTCAATATTAACACATTATTGAAAACTGATCATTACAAATTATAGCAATAATAGATGTTGAAATCCGCAATGAACATTATGGAGCTGATCAAATTCAAAGCAAGGAAAAAATTTAAAGCGCAAATTCAGTTCTAGAGGAAGTTAAACTTTACTCACTGAAATTATTTAAATATCAAATACGGAGTGCAGATTTAATCAAGAGGTATAGACTATTTTGGCCACTAGAGGGAGCTCATACTTTAAAAAAATGTTTGAAGCAACTGCACCATCCCAAGAATGGCCACTGTGGGTTTAAAATAATTACTAATGACGTTGCCCTAAAAAATAAAAAAATAAAAAACAATAAATTTTGAAGGCTTTTTTTTCACTTTTTTTAAAACATCCCAGAGTGTTGGGTAAATGACAAAAATTTTAAATAAATATAAATACATTATTAAAATTGGCTAGAAATGTTCAAAAGAGTAATCTCTGGTCACACATATTTATAGCTATGGATTTAATTTAGATCCCCCTAACCCCCAGAATATAAAGTATATTTTAAAGGTGCTTTATTTTAAAAATCACATTCCTTCAAAGGTAAGAGTTGTGGAATTATTTATTTTGTTTTCACTTATTCAAGAAATGGGAGAATTGATATAATTGTATCATTACATGTATGTGATACAAGTGATGTTTCAGGGATCAACCTCTGCAGTGTCCCCAAAGGCTACTCTCTCTACACCATGTTCACTGCCACAGGCCTTGGTGAGGGGCTGCTGTTCTCCCCTGGATTGTCATGGTAAGTTTCTTTTGGTCTCTCCACCTTCACTGACCACCCTGTCTGGTGTCTCCCAAATGCAATTGACTTTATACACTGAGTGGCCAGATTATTATGTGTTCAGAGATCATAATAATCTGGCCACTCAGTGTATATCACTCTCAGACTAGTTTTCTTAAAACATAATTTTTATCACACCACGATTCTGCTCAGAAGCCTTTAGCAGCTCCCTGCTTCTATAAAACAGAGCCACAAACAGCCACTTGGCATCAGGATCCAAGTCAATACCACTGCCTCTTCAGGCCCACTAGCTCTGGTGGAATAATTCTCTTTTCTGGAGTCTCATGGCAATTTTTCTGTACTGACCTTTATTTTATAATTGCTTGGGACCATGTCTTATATCACCACCAGGAAGAATTTCCTTAAAGGAATGAGTTCTTGCTCAGATAGCAGAGAGGAAGCTTTGCCTCAGTGAATATATAATGTTGAAGACCTGCTTAAAAAGACCGTATTTGGGAAGTATTCTGAGGTGGGATTCATAAGACCTGGTGTTCTGGTTATCTACTGCTGCATGACAAGCTATCTCAAACTTAGTGGCTTAAAGTCACGATTTGTTATTATCTCTCAAGATTCTGAGGGTCGACTAGGCTCCGCGGGGTGGTTCTTGCTTAGTCCCAAATGCAGTTGCAGGCAGAAGGCGGCTGGGCTGGAGTCATCTGAATGCTCCCCCACGTTGGACATCCAACACGGCTTCCTCACGCTCACCCTGCCCAGGCTAGGCGGGCCGAGGTCTCTGGGGGCTGGTCAAGCGCTTTGCCTTCTCTGTGAGGCTCCTCCATGTGACTAGCTTGGACTTCCTCAAGCATGGTCGTCTCAGGTTAGACTTCTTATGTGGTGGCTGACTTTCCCCAGATGGACATTATCAAAACCCAGAAGTGGCGAGGCTTTTTGTGAGTTAATCTTGAAAGTCACTTCCTCCCCAGTGCCAGCCCAGCTTCAGTGTGGGAGGGGCAGTATCACAAAAGATCAGGATATTGTGAGAGGCCATCTTTGGAGCCCAGCTACCTCACCTGCTAACATTTCCAACATGGAAAACACCTTTATTTGAAGTGTGGAAGATAGACGCTCAAGATAGATCAATCAGAAGAACTGGAAAAGACACAGGGACAAAAACAAGGGGATCAGTCAATTATTGCTTAATACAGTCACAAATCATATATATATATATATATATATATATATATATATATATATATATATATATTAAAGAGTGGGAGAGCAAGAGAGAGAAGTATTAATGATGAGGGAGAATCATTGATCGGCTGCCTCCTGCAGGCCCTACACTAGGGAACGAGCCTGCAACCCAGGCATGTGCCCTGACCGCAATGGAACTATTACCTCCTGGTTCATAGGTTGACGCTCAACCGCTGTGCCAGGCCAGCTGGGCACCACAAATATTTTTAAACATTTCTGGGCAAGCAGTGGGATCTAGGTTGCCCTCTCCCCCTCCCTGAAACAGGGCAAGCTTTTCTGACTGTCTGATCCAATGGAGAATAGCATAGTGATGCTTTGTAACTTTCAAGGCAAGGCCCAAAGGGCGGGGATATTCCTGCCTCGCTTACTGGACTACTTGCTCCTGAAACCATCCGTTTCTACGATGAGCAGCCTGACTTCCTTAGGCTGCCATGCTGCGAGGAAGCCCAAATTAGGCCATGTGGGGTACTGACTAGACTCTGTCACTCTGTTGTCCCCATTTGGATGTCATATGGGCGGGGCGGGGAATTCCTGGCCTCCTCGCTCTGGAGAGATGTCTGAATTCTCAGAGGTTCACCGAGGGCCACGGAGTTGGTTGGGGGCACGGGCAGGGCAGGTTTGGTAGCCCCTATGCCCCTTTTAAAACAAGACTGAAGGCTGGATTAAGACTTGGGGTGGTCAAGCCTGAAGTCATAAGCAGGTGGGAGACAGAACAGCCACCCAGTAACTGCAGACTTTCTGCGTGCTCACTCCCACCCCGGGCTCGGTGCGCAGTGCCCCGTTCTTGCCTTCGGCTCGGCCTGTTCAGCTTTTTATCTTCCCGTGAAGCTCACTTAAAGGCCAAAGGCTTGCGATGCGCACCGAAGTGTGAAAAGCCGGTGGAAATGGTGCTGGCACGTTTGGCTAAAGCGAGATGGGAGGGACCCGGCGCGGGCACCCGCACTCCTGCCTTTCGTGCTTCTGCCGCCGGGTCTCCGCAGCCAGTGGCACCTTCTTGGGGAGACAAGGCCCACGGAGCCCCCTCCTAGGAGCCCGCAGCAGCAGCAGCAGCAGCAGCAGCGCCCTTGAGAAGGAAGGAGAAGCCACGGAGAAAAGGAGAGCGGCCGCAGTGCCTCCGGGCCCAGTGGGGCCTCGGCGCCCGGACACAGGCCTGGCAGGAGGGGAGCCAGGGCGCTGGCAGCCGCGGCCCGAGTCGGAAGAGAGGGCCTGGGCGGGGGACCCCGGTTCTCTGCTCCAACAACCGCGGGCTCCCTCTTTCTGAAACCGAGCTGGTGCGGGGGCCCCTGGCCTGGGGAGCGCGGGGGGACCGAGGCGCCCGGAGAGCCGGGGCGGCAGGTTTGCGCGTGGCCGTGGGAGGCGGCCGGCGGCCCCGAACGCCGTCGGGGAGGAGGGCAGGGGCCCGGCCAGACCCCTTCCCAGGCTCCTGGCTCCCGGCTCTCTAGGAACTGCGAGCGGGAGCGCCTTGGCCCGCGTCCGGCCATTCAGCCCGCGGCCAGGCCCGGAGGGCGCGCTGGGAAAGCACAGGCGGGAGAGGAGGACGAGGAGGAGGAGCGGCCGCGAGGGGGCTCCACGGGGAGCGGCGGCCGAGCCCACGGCCCCCGGGCAGCGCAGGAAGCGCGGCGCAAACAGGATCCGAGCGAGGGAGGCCGTCTGTTTGGGAGAGGGGGGGTGGGGGGGGGGATGGAGAGGGGAGGAGGGGGGGAGGGGGAGGGGCAGTGTGAACGCGCCTTCCAGGGCCGGGCCGTCCTGCAGAGCCTGGCCCCGGGCCCCGCCTGGGCTGCAGGCCGGCTGGCTGCCGGGGGGTGAAAACTCCATCTCCCCCCACGCATCTCCCTGCGGAGCTGCCGAGGGGAGCGGGGGTTTTGGGGGGGACAGGGAGGGGAGTGAGTCCCGGAGAGGACTTGGTGATCTAGATGCTCAGTATATCCGTGCACGCTCATCAATGTGTTCAGTAAGTTTCCTTTTTATGAAAATGCCAGCGTCTGAACAGCTTGTACTGGCTTTTTGGAGTAACTTCTTCAGTCCACTTCTCCTGGATGAACCTTCTTGTTTTAACATTGTATTTAAGTGTGGTTCGCATACAGTATAAATAGTGTTGATTTCAGATGTGCGACGGAGCGACTCAGCCGACATCTGTGTACCCCACTGCCCGCCGCACCGAGGGCAGCGCCCACCTGCCACTGCCCGGACCGCACCGTGACCATCCCTCTCCACCTCCCCCAGCCCTCCACACCCCGCTCCCCGGCAAACGCACTTTGGTTTTTGTTTCTGTGAGCCTGTTTTTGTTTTGTTTTGTTTGCTCATTTGTTTTAATTTTTTAAATCCCACGTATAAATGAAATGATGTGGTATTTGTCTTTCTCTGTCAGACCTATTTCACGTAGCATTAACCCTCCGGGTCAGTGATTTTCAGCCTGGGTGCCACAAGGATTTTTAAAGCATGCCACACCTGACGATTCATCAAGGGCACTGGCCTCTTCCCCTTAGAGTGTCCGATAAAATAACGACAGCAGCCAGCACCACAAGAGCCATCCAGTGTGAATGAATGAAAATGAAACCTTTTTTTGGTCAGGTCAGCAAAAAATATATTTTTTGGTGTGCCGCAGGATTTTAATAATTTGTTTATGTGTGCCGTGAGGTGAAAAAGGCTGAACATCGCTGCTCTACCATCCCTGATGTCACAAATGGCAAGATTTCATTCTTTTTTATTGCTGAGTAATATTCCATTGTCTCTACTTTATACATTTTAATAGTCGTCTTTCTGCATGATGCTATTTTGGCTGAATAATGGATGACAGAACTTTCTCATGAACTATTTTGCTCAACATCTGGCTTTTTTAGAGACAATGTCAGGAGCTTTAGGGTGTGAAGCCTTATCACATGTTATTCAGTGCCAAAGACTGAGTTGACTATTAGAAAGAGAGAAGAAAAAATAACATGCCTGGGGTGTAGCTCAGTGGTTGAGCATTGACCTATGAACCAGGAGGTCAAGGTTTGATTCCCAGTCAGGGCACAGGCCCAGGTTTCGGGCTCGATCCCCCGTTTGAGTGTGCAGGAAGCAGCTGGTCAGTGATTCTTTCTCATCAATAATGTTTCTATCTCTCTGTCCCTCTTCCTTCCTCGCTGAATCAATAAAAAGATATTTTTTAAAAAAGAAAAAATAGCATGGATCCAGAATCCAAAAAGGTGTACAACTCAGTCTTTCAAGAAATGGGGACTACTTCACTCCTGGGTGGTATTTCTCATTGTTTCACACAAAAAAAAGTCACTTTTTTTTTTTTTTTTTACTTAATTCATTCTGTTCATGTTTCCCAGAACCCCATTGTAAGCAGAACTCATTAACCGAAAGGTGGGGGTGGGGAGGAGGTCAAATGTACTGATTTAAAAAATAACAAACAAATAAACATGAACACAGACAACAGTGTGGTGGTTTCAAGGTGGGTGGAGGAGGGTGGGCCAACATGGAGGAGGGTATGGGGGGATAAATGGTGATGGACGGAGACCTGACTTGGGGTGGTGAACACCAGTACAGTGTAGAGATGATGTGTTGTAGAATTGTGCATCTGAATGAAACCTGTATACTAGTAATGTTGTTAACCAGTGTAATCCCAACAAATGCCATAAAAAGAAAAACAAAAACACCTAAGGACTTTTTAAGTGGACTCAGCTGCTCTCCCTGATAATTACTCTGAAACTCTGCTCTGTGGCCGTGACAAGTCACACCAGCCGCATTCAGTTCAATGTCACTTTGTGGCCCTGGATGGGACAGTGGGAACACCTTTACCGCACCACAATGGGCCTGGGACTGGGGAGCGATGGGAAGGGGCAGGTGGCCAAGTTCAACAGGCAATTTTGCATTCCAGGGAATTTACGGGCTGCTTCCGGGTCTAAATAAGATGCAACACAATGCCTTCTCCGCAGGCTCCCTGCACATTCCACAGTGAGGGTCCGGCCTGGGCCAGTCTTTCTTAACATTTTCCTTTACACTTTTCCCCCCACTGGATACTCTAACTTGAATTTCTTTTCTGGAAACAATCACCTGGCAAGGATTAGCCCTAGATATCACTAGGGAGTCACTAGACACAGCTGGATTCTTACACTGGTAGAAATGCGTCTTTTAAATGGAGTGTTCTGAAATGATTCATGCGGAATTCAGTGACCTATTTGTGGTAGAAGCCTTTGTTGCATAGCTGTTGGTCAAGGCAGGGCTTTTTCAAAGTGGTAGAACTTACAACTGGCATTTAAGACAATGTAAGATCTCTCATTTATAAAATGGAAATAAATATACGTGTATATATAATGTAGATACACATACTAAGAAAGATGCAGCTTTAATGTGTCAAATGTGACTGCATTTCTCTCTCCAAAAAATGATAAAATAGTTCTTTTACTCTCCCGTAATTCTTCTATTTTTATTTGTGTGCTTGAAGCAGAACGTAGTCTAGGTCGGAAGATTGTAACTATTGCCCAGTGGTTGCTCACAGGAAGCTGTGTAGGGAAGAATTAATTGTTGTAATTATTTAAGTATAACAATTGCAGCAGCAACAAGTGCCTATACCTGACTTCCCTGGCATTTCATAATGTGTGCATTTAAGTTCCCAAAAGGGCTAACACTGTGTCTTCTAGTCCTCTCAGTGGCAAATGGTCTGGACTGAGCCTCCAACCGGGGACTGACTCTCCATCTGTGCTCAGCTGACAGTGATATTTCTCATGTTGGAGGAAACATCGCTTCATTGGACTTAGTGTGTGGTGGTCTCCAATTGAGTGCCCTCTGAGGGGAATGTTAGGATCAATTTTGACTCTATGATTTCCATCACACATGCATTAGATGTGTTTCCATCTGGCTACAGATGATGTCCTAAGTGCTGCTAACAGGAACTTGGTTCCAGCAGGACGTGTTTGCATGAACTTCCAGAAACTCGACCAGCATGAGGGCTCACTGAGTCCTGGGAAAGGCATTTGTTGACTTCTATCAGGAGACAAAGGCTCATCTCTCCATTTCCTGAGAAACGTCCAAACCTGTAGAGAAATTTTATGAGTTATTTGAGTCAAACTGGCAACATATGCCGGGGAGCAAGATCTCAGAGGCTCCCGAGATGAACTATTTTGCAGCTTCCTTTATGCTTTTGAAATTACTGAGAGAACATAAGGACGGTTACGTGGAAAGTAGGGTGGGATTGGATGGCAGGATAGTTAACAAGATTTTGTGCTCTCTTGAGGGTGGCTACTTAGAGCTGTGTTAACCTAGATAAACAGAAACAATGGAAAGGGCTTGCTTAACGCAGAAATAAGCCTTTCAGTAAAGAAGTTATATGCCTGGGGTGTGACTCCCCACCATGACCTGCCCAGTTGGAATTTATGATCAGATCACTTTCCATAGAACCCTTTTGTTTTGTCCACATAATCTGTCCCAAAGAAGCACTGGAAAATATGGAAATCCATATGCACAAGACTTAATTGGAGCACTATTTGTTTATTAAAAACAATTCAAATGTCAGTGAAAAAAAGGAGGCCATCAACTATGGTTACATCTACACAGTGGAATATTATACAACTGTAAAAAGAAGAGTAATATCTCTATATACTTCCATGAGATCTCCAGGATATATTGTTAATGAATTAAACAATATATCTATCTATTATCTATCTATCTATCTATCTATCTATCTATCTATCTATCAATCTATCTATCATCAATCATCCATCCATCTCTAAACTCCTAGTTTTGGTCCCTGAAGAGGCCTAGAAACAAGGATCCCATTAGGAATCCTAACACACAAATTATGATCTCCTAAGAACTAGGGCTTTTTATGGAAATACCTGGATCCAGGTTTGCATCAAGAAATGCTCAAGATTGCCCTGACCAGTGTGCTAAGTGGTTAGAGCATCAGCCTGCACACCAAAGGGTCTTGGGTTTGATTCCTGGTCAAGGGCACATACCTGGATTATAGGTTTGACACCCGGTCCCCGTTGGCGTGCCTGTGGGAGGCAACCAATCAATGTGTCTCTCTCTAAAAATCAATGGAAAAAATATCCTTGGGTGAGGATTAACAAAAAACAACAACCAACAAACAAATAAAAAAGAAATGCTCAAGATGAACCTTAAACATCTAGTCATACCTGAAAATAAGAACACTATTGACAACTACAATTATGCCAAAAGTAGTCAGGAACACACTTGCAAGGGCTTCCATTTGACTATCAATGAAAATAATAACTGCAGTAAATTGAAGCGCTTCAACTATATTTAAATCTATGAGTTCGTAATTGTTAAGGTGGCCGAAGGAGGTACGTACGAGGCCAAAAGAGGTAAAGAATTATAAATTTATTAGGTCATCTGGGAAACCAGATGGACTGAGCCCCAAAATGGCGCCAGCCCCCAGGGATGGGGAGTCAGAGATTTTAAAGGACTCTAGACAGGCTTTTATTCCATGGGGAATTCTCTGGGTGGGTCCGGATCTTGGGAAAGTCTGAAGGGGAAAGATAATGGTCTTAGCAAGTGGAATGTGGTCTTAGGGAGTGGAATGTGGTCTTAGCGAAAGGGAATGTCGGTTGTGAAGTGGTCTAAAGGTCAGCCCCCTGGGGAGGGGGTACCGATTCAATTATTTGATCAGACCTAACAATATTGAGTACCAAAAGAGAAGTTCCCTGGGAAGGGAGGTCAGTGTGATGAAAAATCCCGAGGCAGGTAAGGGCAATGTTGTGAGCATAGGAATGACGGCCACCAGGCAGCAGAGCAGGGGTCCAAAATTAACTTTGGCGCACCAGCGACTGGCATTAGAGGCCTCCAGGAGAGTGAGCAGGCCATGCTGGGACCTGGCCAGGGCACAGGAGGCCAAGAAGGTCACAGTGGGGTTGGGGTGCAGCGAGGACTGTTGGAGATAGAAGACCATAGGTGGCTCTCACCATTACATTCACCTCCATGTTATTTTGTTCCTGATGCTGTGACCTGGGCATTGATGAGTATTTATTCCTGATGAGCATTAACACCAAGGCAGGTGAAGTCAGTTACCCTGATAATCTCATATTATTGTAAAAAAAATATAAGCACAGAATTTTTTTCTTTTTCCTTTTTTTTTTTTTTTTTTTTTTTTTTTGGTTAATCCTCACCCAAGGATATTTTTCCATTGCTCTTTTAGAGAGAGTGGCTCCTGCACGTGTCCTGACCAGGCCCGGGCTGGGGAGGAGCCTGCAACCAAGGTACGTGCCCTTGACCAGAATCAAACCCGGGACCCTTTGGTCTGCAGGCCGACCCTCTATCCACTGAGCCAAACTGGCTAGGGCTAACCACAGAGTTTTATTATTAAAATCAATTGATTTTATTAGAAACCAAAAAAGGTTTTCTGCTCCTTTATTTCATGCAGAAAATTTGCCTGAAAACCAAGCTCATCTTGCTGGGATTCCTTCTTGAGAAGGGGTTTTCCCTCTCCGCTGAAACTCTCCACAGTCCACCAATGATTCCTCTTCACTTCTGCTCCTCAAGAGCGAGGTGAGTGACTCAGCTGTTTGGCTTTTATTGTAGATACTATCAGTCCTTCCGTGGGGGGTCTGTTTGAGCAGGGACTGGGCTGAGCTTGCTTGGTTCCCAAGGCCTGATGCTTTTCCTGACTGAGGTGTTATGATTGAATTTATGTTTTTATGACTGCAGGCTTGTTTCCTGGTTTTTCAGATTTAAAGAAGCTATTTGAAATAATAAACTTCCTTCTTCTTTGTGATTGAATCTATGGTGGTAATAAAAAAAAAAAAAAGAACAGCTGTGCAGAGATGTGACCATGACTCCATAATTTCCAGTTACCTTTGAACAACAACAAACGGCTGAAATGCAAGAAAATTAAAATCTTCCTTGGAGCAAAGATTCTGGTCCGCTCCACCCCTAACCCTTGCAGTGTCCCTGATGTCCTGTATTTGGGAGAGAACAGTGTGCACAGAGCTTAAGCCCGGAGACCTAGGAGCTGGGAGAAGCGTTTGGTGGAGTTCTCTGTTAGCTAACTGGTCTCGTTTTGAGAACTCTGAAGCCCACCATCTCCCCCTCTTTTTCCTTCTCCAGGTACACGCCTCCTGACTCCTAATGAAAGTCAACTCTTCTGGAGCAAGCCTCGCCTCAGGACGAAAGCAGAAAGGAGTTGAACACTGATTTAAGGAAAGTGTATAGATTCCTTATCTTACGTAAAGTGCATGAAGACAAACATTTTTATTATTTTAAAGAAATACTCAATTCGATCTGTATCTAGTGGAGTGCCTTATTATAACGGGACCTGAGTCTTTAAAATAAGGTCTGGAATGCCATTCTGGCCTGCTTGTTTGATTCTGTGAAAGGCGTTTGGGAACTGGAATTCTGGCTCACTTCCCTGCTGAACTCGCATGGCTAACATGGTTTTCTGAAATTGAGCAGGGCCAATGTCTGATATCTGCCAATGGTTTGTATTTACACAAGGGCCGAGGAGATTGCTAAAATGGTTGTAGCTGGGAGAGCTTTATGAGAAAGATGAGTCATGAGGAGTGTTTGATGAAGAAAAAGGACATTCAGGTGGAGAGGCCGGTGGGGGGGGGGGTGGTGGTGGAGGCAGGTGTGGAGGGTTGTAGAGGGCGTGGCATTGCAAGAATCGGTGTCAAGTGACAGAGAGGGGTAAGTGGAATTCCACGTCTGGACCAGACATCTCTTGCATGTCGTTAGGCGAAGGGGTGCCGTGGAAGTGGCTAGCCTCAAACTCGTGATCAGGAGCTGTAATTTAAAGCAGTGGGAAATGGGCAACTTGGATCTGGGGAATGACTGAGTGGTGCCTGTGGGTAAGTTACTGAGGGAGGGATGATGTCATTGACAAAAGACATGAGAAAGAGCATTCTTGGTCTCTAAAAGTGAATCTGGAGGGAAGGAGTCTAGAAAAGGCCGAGGCACCTACAGTGGGAGCCCAGGGGCCATCCTGGAGTCAGGTCAGTAGCAAGGGGCGGGTTGAAAGTGTTCTATGCGGGGAAAGAATCACTGTGAGAGAGAGAGCACCTCCAGGGTTAGCGATGAGGCAAAGAAATACTGAGGTTCCAGGGAAACCTAAGATCACAAATCAGGAAAATGGGAGGAAAGTCCCGCCACGGACGCCCGTGGAGGAAGTGGGAGAAAGGGATTGCTGCGGTAAAAAGAATCATCTCTGGATGTGGAATGTGACGTGTGACGGCTTTCTGAGGAGTAAACGTTAGCAGAAAGTTGTGCATGAAACATTTTGTCGATGTCTATAGACCATGTTTAAATTTCATGTAGATTGTATAAAAGACTTTCCAGGAGGGTGTTTATTTTGGTGTTTACCTGACTGACGGCAGTTTGGCTCACAAACACGCCTGTTAGCAGCAGCTGGTTTCTTTCAGAGAACCAGGTCCTGGGCCCTGGGAAGACACGCTTGGAGAATTGCAAGGCCTTTAGTGTGAGGGCACAAGGGGCAAAAAGTAGATGAAACTGGGAAAGCAGGGAGGTTAAAACAGAGGGAGTGAATGCACCATTGACTTAGATTTTCCTCAGTGAGAACTGGAGAATCACTGATGCTCTTTCAAGCCAGGGGATCACACGGGCAAATGCACATGTTAGAGAAACCCAAAGGGCAGTGGACAGTGGAGGAAACCATACAAGTGAGACCACAGCCTAGAAGGGAAGTATTTCAAGAATAACCAGAAATCTCATTTGCTAGAAAACATTAATTATGAGGTTGCCTAAATGGGAACAGCTGGACAACGTGGGCTAAATCCTCATGATTTTTGGACTTAACAGAGCTAGGATATTTATATATGACTAGAATACTGAGTGTCATACGACAGCCAGGGGTTAATTTGCTCCAGAAATTGCAAAGAAGAAAGCAAATAAGCACTTGAGTGAACAGAACCTTAAATGAAGAAGGGGTAAAGAATATTCTGGCTAAGACATAAATTATGGAGATTGTCTATGTGGGTCAGGGTTTAGCCAGAGGCAGAATCAGTAGGATTGTGTACATACAGAGAGGATTGGCTTACTGTCTGAGCAAGCCCCACATCCACAGGACATATAGCCAGGAAGAGACGGGAGCTAGCCAACTGGAAATCCATTAACTTGAGCTTGAGCTGAAGCTTGGAGACGCTGAGCTTCAGGAAGAGCCTAGTCACTCGAAAGGCCTTCCACTTGACTAACAAGTCAGACCCAACCAGGGTGATATCCCCTTTTTGATAGATGGTATCTATAGCACATACCTGAGTGGGAAATTTAAGTTATGATCCATTTTGACGTTTTGGAACATCTGGACTTCTGGTACTCTGCAGTGCTTCTTGTACGGGTAATGATTGGCTGTTTACTGTGCTCTGGGGCCTGTGTGGGGAGCTGGAAAAACCAGAAACAAAATAAGCCAAGCTCCTGCCCTTGTGAAGCTTATATTCTAATAGGAAAACAATTGAAGGCGGGAAGTTTTGAGGAACAAAATAAAGCTGGAATGGGCATTATAGAGCCTATGGGAGTGGGGGGAAGGATGTTGTTATTAGAACAGTGCTCAGAAAAGGGCTCGGTGAAGGAGAACCGAGTGAGACGCAAGCCACACAGACATGGGGGGGGGGGGGGGGGCGGGCGGGGAGGATCCCAGGTGGAGCACAGCGACTACAAAGGCCCTGAGGTGGAACCGCACCTGGGCTTCTAGAGAAACACCAAGGAGGCCAGTGTGTCTGGCTGAGGGTGAGCACAGGGAGGGGTGAGAAATGAGGGAACTTAAATTCCTGGAATAAAAATGTATGCCACGGGTCCGGGTGAGGCCGTGGGCCCCTGGATCCGGGTGAGCCTGGCCCCGGGTCCGGGTGAGGCCGTGGGCCCCTGGATCCGGGTGAGCCTGGCCCCGGGTCCGGGTGAGGCCGTGGGCCCCTGGATCCGGGTGAGGCCACGCGACCCTGGGTCTGGGAGAGGCCACGCGCCCCTGGGTCCGGGTGAGGCCATGCGCCCCTGGGTCCGGATGAAGCTGAATCCTGGGTCTGGGCGAGGCCGTGTGCCCCTAGATCCGGGTGAGGCTGGATCCCGGGTCCGGGTGAGGCCGTGGGCCCCTGGATCCGGGTGAAGCCGTGCCCCTGGATCCGGCCGAGACCAAACCAGAGGGAGTCGGACCTGCATTACCACCATTTGTCCACCATCCAGAGCTGAGGGGTCAGTGCCGACATGTACTCATAAGGAACTGGTGGACATTGATATTGGGTCTCAAAAGAACTGTTGGACCAGAAAGAAACTCACTACAGACTGATTCATTTGCCTGTCAGCATAACTATTATTGCTCGTCGCACACTCAATTCTTATAAGTATATCTCTAGTGACACATGATTTCGCTCATCTAGGGGAAATGATGAACAACATGGACTGATGAACAAGAACAGAACCAGAAACAAGGAGGCATCGATCGGACTATCGGGCCTCAGAGGGAGGATAGGGGAGGGTGGGGGGAGGGGGGAGAGATCAACCAAAGGTCTGTGTGCATGCATATGAGCCTAACCAATGCTTAAGTTCAACAGAGGGTTGGGGCATCCATGGGGAGGGGTGTGGGATGGGAATGGGGGGATGAGGACAAATATGTGACACCTTAATCAATAAAGAAATTAAAAAAAAAATGTATGCCACGCAGAGGATATTGTGGGCAGTGAAACTACTCTGTAAGATACCAAAAGGGTGGATGCATGCCATTATACATTTGTCCAAACCCACAGAACGTACAACACCAAGAGTGAGCCCTCATGTAAACTATGGACTTTGGTTCATTATGACATCCAGTGTAGGTTCCTCAGTTGTAACAAATGTACCACTCTAATGGGGGGAGGCTGTGCCAGTGGCGGGGGGAAGGGTAAATGGGAAATCTCTGTACCTTCCTCTCAATTTTACTGTGAACCTAAAACTGCTCTAAAATATTGTCTTCCAAAGAAGAGAAAGAAATAACATACAAATTTGCCATATATAGAGAGAAGCAGGACATTTACAGCAGACCGGTCCCAAGGAGATAGAAAGAAGGGCTAGAACCCCTGAAACGTGTAGCTGCACTGTTGTCCTCCATTGTCCCCTGGAAGCCTCCTTTTCTTGCCTGAAGTCTGGGCCACCTGCTTTTATAGCTGGTTTTGCCCCCAGGCTTCCCTGTAGTCCTGTCTAACACTCTACTCCCTGTCCTTTTATCAATCAAAGATCTTATCTTCCTTCATTTAAAAATACTAATATGCCCACATTCTTTGACTTGGCCAATTCCAA
Organism: Cnephaeus nilssonii; assembly: GCF_951640355.1. Classification (NCBI taxonomy): domain Eukaryota; kingdom Metazoa; phylum Chordata; class Mammalia; order Chiroptera; family Vespertilionidae; genus Cnephaeus; species Cnephaeus nilssonii. The sequence continues at coordinate 34,274,354 of NC_137080.1, forward strand.
ATATAAGGTTTCCTGTCTCAGCCATCATGCACATCGCCACCTTCGAAGATTTTATAGCCAAGATCTCCAAACCCAAACATCTTTGTCCACAGCTACCCGTCCTCTTGCCTTGTCCCTTTCCCCCAACACACACACACACACACACACACACACACACACACACACACACACACACACACACACATACACACACACACTACCCAAGGGAAGGCTTGGCCCTGACTTCCCTGATAAATTTGAAGCCATCCCTCAATTCCTCTTTACACCTGGGGATGTTTAGCGTCCTCACCCATTTCCCCTTCTTTCATTTCTGTTTAGAAGACAAAGTGTAATTAGGTCTTCTCATCACCCTTTCAGACAGTAAACCGTTCGTTCCCTTTGTATTCCTCCCTTCAAGACCTGACTTTATTTTTTTCCTCTTTCTTCTGGCATCTTCTCCTTTTCCCTCTCTGCTAACTCCTTTTCTTGGGTTTTTAAACATGATAGAAATTCTTCTCTCTTTGGACACAAAAATAGCATTCCTGTAACCACACTGCCCCCTCAGGCACCTGCCCTATTCCTCCTGTCACCACCAAGCTTCCTGCAGAACAGCTTGTGTTCCCTTCCCAGCACTCACTCCGCCTTTCCAACCACCGCTCTGCCTCTGTGCGGAGTCTTCTCTTAACAGCTGGGATAATTTAATCTGCATATCCAGTGGCTTCCTGCTTGTCGCCAACCAAAGGTTTTATGCTAAATTCCCTTCTCATTTTACACTATTCTTGATAATTTCATCCTTTCCTTGGGCTTCTAACATGATCTCTATTTGTATCCTTACATCTCCATGCCTGCATTCTCTTCCTAGGACATAGACATGACTCAAAAATAACCAAAATGCAATAACGTAGGAAATTGCTGAATTTGAAGGTGGAGACAGATGGTCCCAGATGGCAGATGGCAGGTGTGAGTCAGGCCCTCAGGGTGACAGAGGTGTGGAGGGATCCTGACCACCCGCCCACCCCGTCTTGGCTCCTCCACGCCAAGCCACTTAGGCTGCGCTTTCATTCTCTTTCCACATCAGGATCCTCCTTTTCTCTGTTCTGTCACTTTCTCCCACAGTCAGGCTTTAGAAACTCCTTCCCAACCTTCTGGGCCTCGCCTCTGATCCCAGGCGCTCTTACAGCATTCACTTCCACGCGACTTGGATCAACTCCAGCAGAGTGCAGAGACACGGGGTGCCACCACATGGGACTGCTGGGGAGACCGCCAGCACTGTGGGAAGGCAGCCTGGCTGTGTGCAAGAGAGGATGATCAGTGGAACCATTGTTGACCTGGAGGGTGGGAGCTGATGGATAAATGCTTGCTATTGTCTTTTCCTGCACAGACAGCTGTGAGCCATATTTTATAAGTCTTCTCAAAGGTCCAATAGGATTGAGTGTCAAGTTCTGCACAATGGTGGCCAACCGATGAAGCATCTGTACTGGCCTCCTCTCCATCCCATTCCTAATGTTATCGTTGTAATTAGCTAGTTATTGACATATATATAAAGGAAGAGGGCAAAGGGAGGGTCAGACATTGTTGATCATATTCAGCTGGGAAGCGGAAGCCTGTTTGTTTCACCAGGAAGCCACAGCTTCACACCCCAGGGAATGGCAGCGTTGTCCCTCCGCGGGGCTTAACACCCCTGCCTTACCCCACCGGGTACTGGGTTGCTGGGGGGGGGAAGTGGGAGATGGGCATAAGCACAGTAGAAGTCAGGGTGGTGCAGGGGAGGGACCACCTGGGGAGCAATGGATTGGCAAGGAGGTGGGCCCCATCAGAAACGTGTGAAATCTTGAAAAGGTCATTGGTCAGCGTGAAGGAGCTCCTGCTTGGAATCCCTGTAGAGTTCCCTCTCTCTTGCTCGCTCTTGCTCTCTTGCATTCATGAGTTCTCTCTGCATAGCCACGTGGCCTTAGCAGCCCATGGCCATCGTGCAGGGTGCTGGACTGGACTGGACTTTATTTTTATTTTTTTTAAAATATATTTTTATTGATTGTAGAGAGGAAAGGAGAGGGAGAAAGAGGCAAAGACATCAACAATGAGAATCATGCAGCGGCTGCCTCCTGCCCACCCTGACTGGGGATGGAGCCCACAGCCCGGGCATGTGCCCTGACCGGGAATCGAACCTGGGACCTCCTGGTTCCTAGGTCGACGCTCAACCACTGAGCCACGCCGGCCGGGCTGGACTGGACTTTAATTGGAGCAGCAACATGGGCAGTGGCCTTTATTCTGGCCCTGCTGAAGACACAGCTGCACTTTTTCCATGGTGGGACACACAGAGATGGGAGCTTGAAGGGGAACCTCCTTAATTTTACATCATCAATAAAGCTTTCCACGAAACCCCATCCTCCCCTGGGGCCTCGGGAAATTCATTTCCTCGCTGCACCCCAAGAACTCCACTTTTACCGATAACACTACTCCTGCAATCATGTTCCCCAGGAAACTCTGCACACATAAACCTTCCTTTCAGGCTCTGCTTGGGGGGAGTCCAGGCTAAGTTCTGGAACAGGAGTTCATCCTATCATGTCACATGTAGTGCATGTTATGAGAAGTCTGGAATGCAGTGAAAGCACACAGGGAAGACACCAAAACTCTGCACAGGAAACTGGAGAAGGCTTCCTGGAGGAATTGGAGAAGGTCTCCGGTGAGAGTGAAGGATGAGTAGCCAGAGAAAGTGGGATGGAAATATAAGGAAAAATAAACTTATAAAGAAAAGGGTTTGTAAAACTTTGGAGTTGATAAAGAATATGGCACCCTTTTATTAATGGTATCAGAATAGTCCCGATAACCCAAGCTCGAAATTCTTTCTCTCCCCAGGACCCTGAATACTGTCCACCAGCAGTTCCATCTCAGGGCAACACCCTCCATGCAGGTCCTCACTCTCTCCCCTTTGACCATCTCGTGTTCCCGCACCAATTCACCCTCCAATCTGTGGGCAGAACAATATTCCTAGAACTCTCAACAGACCTCTTCCCTATTCAGACACCTTCAGTGGCTCACAAAATTGGCACGGTTGTTCCCCCAGTTTTAACCTCTCTCTTCCTCCTTACCCATCTACGTATTAGCTTAGATTCCTATGTCCCCATTGTGTCCTGTACCTTCCACCTTTTGTACCCTTGCATAAGCTTTATAATTTCCCACCTTATAAACAATTATTTTTTGAATAGGTAATCTCTCCACATTTAAATCAACAACTTATAAAAGGCTGCACACACAAGGGAAATCAACATCTCCCTTCTACTCTCAACCTTCAGATACACAGTTCCCTTCCCCAGAATCAGCCCCTCTTACCTGCTTTCTGTACATCCTTCCAGGTGTAGTTGTTGCCTGCATGAACATATTGGTTATGTAGTATATATAACATACATAGTTTTAAATTCTTTTATATAATACTCCATGTCTGTGTGCATATATACATACAACATTTTCCTGCACCCTGGATTTTTCTCCCAATAATATACTTTGGACAGTGTTGTTTCTTCTTTTCAACCATCTAAACTAGTCCATTCTACTGACACACCATCATTTGTTGAACAGTCACCTAAAGTTGGTTACTTGAGTTTTTCTAATCTTTTGCTTTAAAAATAACGCTGCAATGACTATCGTTGGATTTCATCACTTTGCACATGAGTTGGATGTTTGATCAACAATCCAGTGACAAGGAAGAGTCACATTTGAGATTCTGTTTGGGCTTGATGTTTTGTTGAGGCATCATAAGCTATTAGGCGTTCACTATAGAGCACTCTCTTTGGCTTTTTGGTCTTCTTTTGTATATGCCTGACTCATAGAACGAATTGTTTAAATTCTAAAATCGTTTGGACAGATACAAACAAGTTAAATGTCCCTGGCATCTGTTTCTTTATCCAAATTTTTTGAGGACACACTATGAAGTTCAGCAAAAAAAAAAATCAACAAAAGACAGAAAAAAGAGAAAACACCAAGTTCTATGGCTCCATGACTCCAAGGTGTCTTTGCTGAGTGGCTCTTCTGGGACAAGCAAGCACATGTAGCTTTCCGAGGGTTGCTTTTCAGATCGAAGACAACAACACATGAAAACAATTACACAGAGAAAAACCAAGGAAGGTTGAAAGAATTTTTAGGATAATATAATGCAGCAAAAACACAAGTTTAGAAACATCTTTGAAATTCAAACTAGATTTCCTGAGTTATTTTGGAATGGTTGAGGGCAGATGGTAAGAATCACACATGTAACATACCAACAAACCATCCAGTTTTGTTCAGGAAAGATGTGTGTGTGTGTGTGTGTGTGTGTGTGTGTGTGTGTGTGTGTTTTCTTTTTAAAAAAAATGTTTTATTGATTTCAGAGAGGAAAGGAGAGGGAGGGAGAGATAGAAATATCAATGGTAGAAACATTGGCTGCCTCCTGCACACCCTACACTGGGCATATGCCCTGACCAGGAATTGGACCCTGACCTTCTGGTTCATAGGTTGACGCTCAACCACTGAGCCACGCCGACCGGGCTGTGTGTATATGTTTTAAGAATATAGTGTTCAAGAAAAAAATTATCAGGCCAACCATGTATGATAAAATCTCTCAAAGTTCCAATAATTTTTTGAAAAATGATGTTATCCCAGAATCTCCAAGTCCCCAAATACAAGCTAATTAGCTGAAGGGTGGCTTCAGAGGTTACTCATTAGGTCCAGTGTTTTAAATACCCGTTGCACAGAGATAAAAATGGGTCTCTGCACACCCTTTCTGCCCTCCTCTGGATATGATTGCCCTCTGGTCAGCTCTTCAAAAGGGCAACCTTAGCATAGAAAGCCTCACCTTCGGGGTCACTTTCTGGCCTTCCTTCAGCCTCAGACCAGGTGAAGTGAAAGGCCAGCTGGGCTGCTGGTTCTCACCTGCAGAGGACTTTCTCCGGGAGGTCGCACTTGCTCCTGCCCCTCAGATGAATGGACGTGGCCCAGGGGGCTCACTCTCCCCGCTCACCTCGGACCTTCACCGTGAACCACAGTGACCGGCTAGGAAAGCAGGCATTCCAAGGGACACAGTTCCTCACCGGGGGGTGAGGCGGGAAGCCTGTTTGCAGGTGAGCAGGCAACACTGTGGCTCACCTCCTGGCACTCCTGAACGGGGACCCGCACAAAGACGAAGAGGTTCCTGCCTTCCTCCTGCTCCCTTACCATTCATTTCCATCCTACCCTCACTTTGACTTTCTGTGACCTCTAACTCCAGCCCTCTCCCGTCTGACACACTGGACCAAACGCCAGCTTTGTAATCAAACAGATTAAATCCTAAACTGACTCTGTTACCACATAGTGTGTGACCCTGGGCACATGAGGTCATTGCCTAGAAAAGTTAGTTCCTAGCTTCTCTCTCTCCCCCCTAAACCAAAAAACTATCCATGTTACTGCAGAAAAGACCTAAAGCTTGCATATTTATCAAGACAGTCCAAATTTATATAGAAGACACTCCTACAGAGGTTACCTATTAGAGGGGCGAACTGGGCAATTGGGGATAAAGATGAAAAGGATATTTTTTGTTGCATATAGTTTCATATATTTTTAATTTTATTTCTTTATTATTGCATATAATTTTAAACTTCTACTATTTGAATCACATAAATACATTATCCAGTCAACAAAACTACAGTAAGAAAGGAGCAAGAAATATATCTGTAGAAAAATATTACTTTATGCAAATCAAATCTGTCTTTTCCACAGATAAAAATATTATAACAGGTTTATTTGTTTAATGTAGATTAGTTATGACAAGATTTTTTATTGAAATGGCCATAAATATTAAATATAATGAACTTTATTGTATCTGTATTACAGTATAAGGCAATGGAATTTTTAAAACGGTATCATTTCAATTCCTCTTTTTATTCCACCCAATGTGTCATGAAAACCTGAGTAACATGTTAACATTTGTAAAGCCACTTCAATGTTCTTCATATGTTCTGTGTAATTATGATCTCCACCCACCGACGAAGCCAGGGCCTGCGCAATGCTTCATTCCCCAGCTGAGGAAATGTGTTTTGACTTGTTCAAGGTCACAGAGCAAGCAACTGGCAGAATGGGGATTTGAACCCAGTTCTCCTGGCTCCGAATGATGCCATGTTTCCTCTAATTTCAGGGCAGAATTCATACGCGAAATGTTTAAATTTAGCTTGAGATACTAGAAAAAGAAAAGTAAAACGTAAATGAGGCTCCTATTGACAACACCATCATAATTCAAACATGCTGTAGTTTACATTTCAGAGGTTCCATTTCTCTATTCTTAGATCTTCAGTGTGTTGCCCAGAAACACTTGCCACCATCTCAGCATCCAAAGAGACATATTTTTAGTGTTTCCCTACTTTGAAAGGAGATCAGAGCAGAGAGCTGGAAATAGTTGGTCTGGATAGAAAATGTAAATCAAACCTTCTCTTACCCTGAAGAGTGTGATGAACTAGGATTGATGCTGTAAGTGGCTAGACATGCTATGCAGCACCCTACAAAAAGATGACACCTACATATTTAGTTCAATTTAGGGGGAAATGGTAAGTCAGATTGTTACGTGTATGCCCATCATAAGAAATGTGAGGAAGGAGAACGTCACTGACATAGTATTCCGCTCCACAAGCAATTCTCTTTTTATCAGTAACCAGAGAAAGCTGGTTTTCTCTAATTAAATGTTGCCATTATCTTTGGTTGAATACAACTGCGTGTTTTAGTGAAAAAAATTCTGTTTATCCCTGGCCCCGTGGCTCAGTTGGTTAGAGCATCGTCCCGTGCACCAAAGGGTCATGGGTTTGATTCCCTGTCAGGGTACATACCCAGATTTTGGGTTTGATCCCCCATTCTGGAACATATGGGAAACAACCAATCAATGTTTCTCTCTCTCTCTCTCTCTCTCTCTCTCTCTCTCTCTCTCTCTCTCTCCCCCCCCCCCTTCTTCTCTCTATAAATCAATAAACATCCTCAGTGAGGATTTTCAAAAAATCCTATTTAGTGTAATCTAACTGCAGGGATTAAACACACACACACACACACAATCCTATAGAATAAAAGGCTAAAATAGATTGAACGGTGGAACAACCAAACAACTGAACAACAGAACAACTGGTTGCTATGATGTGCGCTGACCACCAGGGGGTGTGCACGGAACATGGCGGGTGTCGGCTGCTGCGGGATGGTGGAGCAGGAGAGCAGGGTGCCAGACCAATGCGGGGTGCACCAGCCCCACTCGCACCGACTGCTGACGCCTGGTGTTGGCCCCGATCTCTCAGCACCATCAGCGGGTGCGAGTGGCAGCTGCTGGCCCTGATCAACCCTCAGGGCTTCTCCACCTCCCCCTGCTCCTGAGGGCCAATCGGGGCTGGCAGCCTCCTCTCGCACCCACTGCTGGTGACGGCCCCACTCACACCCGATGCCGGCGCTGGCCCCACTTGCACCCACTGCCAGAGCCCGGCACCAGTCCCAATTGCTGGGCGCTGTCAGCGGGTGCAAGGGTGGCTGCCAGCCCCGATCGCCCCTGAGGGTTTCTCCATTTCCCCCTGATCCTGAGGGGCAATTGGGGCAGCAGCCACCACTGGCACCCACTGATGGTGCTGGCCCTGCTCATACCCGCTGCTGGCACTGGCCCCAATCACTCCGCACCATCACTGTATGCAAGCAGGGCTGGCGCTGTCAGCACATGGGAGCGGTGGCAGGAGGAGCGGGGCTGCCGGCAGATAGGGGACCAGGGCCGAGACATAGGGGCTGGGTGGACTGAGACATGCCCCTGTGCCCATCGCAGCCTCACGGCCCATAGTTCCTTTCGAGGTGCACGAAATCGTGCACTGGGCCCCTAGTTATTCCATAATGTGGTTGTTTAAGGATTTTGGAGTCAGAAGGCCCCAGCCCAAGCCCTGACCTGGTACTTCCTACCTGTGAGACTTTGGGCAAGTAACTCAACCTTTTTGAAGACAGACTTAGTGTTAGGTGACAAGCAAGGTAATGAATGTAAAGCAAAAGTTACTTCTTGAAACATAGTGTTCATTTGTTCATGCATCCATTCAACTAATAGGAGCACCTACTAGATGCAGGCCCTGAGCCTGACACTGGAGATGTAGCAGCAAACAAAACAGCCACCCCAGCTCCAGAGAGATCACATTCTCCGAAGGGAGACAATAACAAGTAAGGCAACATTTTAGAAAGGACATAAGTGCTATTGAAAAAAATTATGGGGATAGAGGGGAGGATTTAGGGGTGCAATTTTCAGTAGATTGATAAGGAAACACTGTGCTTAAAAAAAGAATGGGTTTAATAAGTATCGGTTATAATTATTACAGTTGTAGCATATTATTCTACATTCCATATCATATTGGCAAGACTTTGTGAGTAGACTAATGAATCTAACACTATTAATGGCAAACATAGAAGACAATCATACACATACACTCACAATGGCCATGCTCATCCTTATTCTATGTAAATAATTATGTCCCAGAATCATTCTAAAGCTACTTATTATTAAACACTTGGTTTACACAAAATTTTATAGCATATCTGCTGTGAAGGTTATAATAATGTTGTGATCAAAACTATCCTGAATGTATAAAGTAGATCTACCAGCTGTGTGGCCCCATGTACCTCAGCCTCTTCGTGTCTCAGTTTCCTCAGTGGAACACAACTATACTTCCTGGTTAAAGTTTGTTTATAAATTAGAAATAATGTATAAAAAGTGCTTGGTCCTTTGGCATTGCAATGAAGCAACTGCTGATGTAAAGAAAGTTTGGAAGGATTGTGGTCAACTTATTTCATGTTCCAACAAATATATATATACTAGAGGCCCGATGCACGAAATTCGTGCAAGAGTAGGCCTTCCTTCCCCCGGCTGCTGGCACCGGCTTCCCTCTGGCACCCAGGACTTGGGTTTCCCTCTGGATGCCAGCAGGCATCCAAGACCCAGGCTTCCCTTGCAGCCCCAGGTTTGTCCGGAAGGTCGTCTGGAAGGACGTCTGATCTAATTAGCATATTATGCTTTTATTATTATTATATATATATATACTAGAGGCCCGGTGCACAAAATTCATGCATGGGGGGTTCCCCTTAGCCCAGCCTGTGCCCTCTCCAATCTGGGACATCCCTCTCACAATCCTGGACTGCTGGTTCCTAACCACTCACCTGCCTGCCTGCCTGATCTCCCCTAACTGCCCCCCTGTCAGCCTGATCACCCCTAACGCCTCTGCCTGCTGGCCTGATCGCCACCATCTGCCCCCCTTGCCCCCGCTGGCCTGGTTGCCCCCAACTGCCCCCCTGCCAGCCTGGTCACTCCACGCAGTCTGCTGTTCAGTCGTTTGGTTGCCCCTCACTACCCCACCTACCAGCCTGGTTGTCCCACACAACCTGCTGCTGGGTCGTTTGGTCGTCCCTCACTAACCCCCCTGCCAGCCTGGTTGCCCCACGCAGCCTGCTTTTCTGTCGTTTGGTTGCCCCTCACTATCCGCCCTGCCGACCTGGTCGCCCCACACAGCCTGTTTGGTCATCCGTTCGGTTTCAACAGTCGCTTAGGCTTTCATATAGATAGATAGATAGATATTAATCCCCACCTGAGTATATTTTTTCCATTGATTTTTAGAGAGAGTGGAAGGGAGAGGGAGAGACAGAGAGAAACACTAATGTTGCCTCCCGCATGCCCCCTGACCAGGGCCGGGATCCTGCAACTGAGGTACATGCCCTTGACCAGAATCAAACTCGGGAATCAAATCAGTCTGCAGGTTGATGCTCTATCCACTGAGCCAAATGGGCCAGGGCTCCAATAAAGATATTAATAACATTTTTTAAAAAGTGCTTGACGTACTGTAGGAACTAAAAACAAGAGTTTGTATCACTTCATTTGGCACTGTTCTCAACAGCTTTCTGTCCCTGTTGGTGTTTCTCCGTGGAAGATGCACTTACTCTTTTTCAGTTTCTTTGGGCTCCTGAAGCAGCAGGTCCTTTCCCTCTGGGAAAAGGACTCTTAGGTCTGAGCATGTGTCAGCTGAGCATTGCCTCTCACGGCTAGGTGCTGGCAGTGCCAGGGCAGGAATGTAGGCTCCATGACTATGGGGCTGGGGCCCTTCCTTAGCTGCACCACGTGGCTTCTGAGGGCTTGCGTTTAGTTTCCATTTAATTGGAATTCTTGTAGAAGGTCATTGGCAATAGCATTAGCAGTAACCAGCTCTTTTAATTGTCAGAATAATCTTTGTCTGGTTTTGTGCAGATGCTGTCCTGCTCCCAGGGCAGCTGTGAATGTGTGAACTCCTCATCGCGATGTGGACACTACCAAATAGTAATCAGCACAGAAACCTTATAAATCACCAACAGATTACTGCTTCTGTCTGCCAGCGCTTCCAACGCCAGCCGGCCTGGGGCTTTTTAAGTTTTGTTTGTTTTGTTTTTATTGTGTGTTTTTTTTCTACTGAAAAAAGTTGTGATTTAGAGCAAGTCTTTGTGGACTGGGAATGAAAATATAGGTTCACACCAATTAATGAGCTTGACAAACTGGAGGGCACATACCTGCTATATTTGCAAAAATGAACAACAACTCCAAAATTAGGGATCCTTTTCTCCCTTTCCCTTTCTTTAATGATCTAGGACTAATTTATTTTATTTTTTTAAAAATATATTTTATTGATTTTTTACAGAGAGGAAGAGAGAGGGACAGAGAGTTAGAATCATTGACCAGCTGCCTCTTGCACACCCCCTACTGGGGATGTGCCCGCAACCAAGGTACATGCCCTTGCCCGGAATCGAACCTGGGACCCTTGAGTCCGCAGGCCAACGCTCTATCCACTGAGCCAAACCGGTTTCGGCTGATCTAGGACTAATTTAATAAAGCTCTGTCTTACCCTGGTCATAATGCTAGCTGTGGTGAGGGAGGCCAGAGAAGTAAGTGAGAGTTCCTGCTCTTTAAGGGCAAATGTAAGAAGGTTGGATCTATGACCACAGTCTGAGACACTTACCAGGATAGAAAAAAAAAAAATAAACCTGAAAATTTTTATTCACATATGCTTCTATCTATTTGGAAGTCCAAAGGATATGAGTGACATCACCTCTTGGTTAGATGCATTTCCCCAAATGCAAGAGTAAACGTCTTGCCCCTGTTTGCTGATACCCACTCTGCCCGTTTTCCACCAGTGCCTCTGTCAGCTGGTCCTCAATTTCTTCTCTGACCCACATTTCATAGATGCTCCACAGAATCCCTGCTGCTGCGAGGCAACCTGAGCCATGATTCCCATACAATTACTAGTAAAACGAGATGAGAAAACACAGACAGCACCCTGAGAACCACGGCACCCGGCCAACCACTAGCGCTTTGTGCTTCCAAAGGTCGAGGCCTCTTCCACGTGACCCCTGGCCACCTTCCACCCTGAAGGGGCTGTTAGGTTTTTGTTTGTTGATTTTTGTAGTTTTGCATTATTGCTATCTAAACAGCTATCCACTGTATCCTCTACTCTGTTCCATATCCTTCCTTTGGATGCATTTTTTTTTAATTGCTTCCCCCAAATCCAGTCCCCTTTGAAGCATGCATTTTTAAAGGTTTAGATCAGTTCTTATATCTCTACCGATTTTAACCGAGCAATGTGTTCTGTCATATGCTGTGAATTTAGATTTAGCAGGTCAACTCCTATTTCAACACGATGAGGTTTGGAAAGGACCCTAGAAGCCAATAAGAAACCACGCCTCTCAGGAAGTCTGGGCAAGTCCCTTTACCTCTGTTTTCCCATCTATCACCAGGGAACTGCTCACGCCACACAGGTTCTGCCCAACCTCAGGGAGCGTCATCATATTTGAGCAGCAAGGCAGCCTGTCTATAACAGGACTGGGGGTGGGCACATTCAATGAGCTTCAAAGTCCTTTGAGCTAAAATTTCATCATTATGACTATGTGGTACTCCCATTTTTCCCTAAACTTTCTGCACATCTGCTTTTTATTTTTACCTGTCTATCATCTATCTATCTATCTATCTATCTATCTATCTATCTATCTATCTATCTATTTGGTATTGCAAAGGTGGAAATTTATTGAAGCACAAGTACAGGCTCCCACGTGGGGAAGGGAAAGAATCTCACAGCCCAGACTCGCATGTGGGGAAGGGGAAAGTGTCCCCCACATTTGCTTTTTAAAGCTTTATTTTTTACTGGTTATTTTTAACGTATGTTCTGGACTAAATTTGGTTTGAAAAATACCTTTAAATTTTTTTTTGTATTGATTCATTGCTTTTAGAGATAGGGCGAGGGAGAGAGAGATATATATTGATTTGTTGTCCCACTTATTTATACATTCATTGGTTGCTTCTTGTATGTGCCCTGACTGGGAATCGAATCCACAACCTTGGTGTATTGGGATGATGCTCTAACCAACTGAGCTACCCAGGGAGGGGAAGGGCCTAAAAAATAGTTTTGAGTTTAAGTTTGTGGGCTACTTTATGTAAAAATATGAAGTAGTAAATATTAAAAATGTTTAATGTTTTAACTTCATAAATCCTACCAAAATAAAAATTCCACATTCATATACGTAGCATGCCATAGAGATCATCTATACAGTGATTTACACTGAGATTTCTAAGACATTTAAATTGATTATTAAATGCCAAATACTGTTGCTTTGCATTATAATTCTAATGGAATGGTTGCAGGACTTTAGCTTGGCCATAAACAGTGTGTGCTCTGGAGTGAACCAACCTATAAAGGTGATTGGTTTTGGAACTCAACCAAGTGAGGGTAGTTACTTAATCGCTAACAAGAAACCCTTGACAAACTGATTCTTCCTGTTAAGTGGCCCTAATAATGTTAGAATCCAGCTGTTTTTCTGTACATAGCAATACATTCATGTGAAATTACTATACTTCATGTTCAATCAAAAGAACACATTGAAACTTCCAAGTTTATTAATATCACGCTGAGTAGCATCAGGTAGCTTTTCCTTTCTTTGTGATTCTCACCTAAACAGTATTTACAGCGCCATGTGCCAGGCCTGGAAGTCTACAAACTCAAAGCACAGCCTTTCCTGCTATAAATTAACCCGTTTCCTTTTTGGTATAAAAAATGCTGAATTATCACTCCTCTCACAATCTCTTCACAGAATTTGTGAGTCTTTGGTCTTATTATGCTTACTCTCTCTAGGAAAGGACATGTTTAAAGCCTCTACCATTTTAATGGCTTGGCTAGAATCTACACCCAACTTAAAAACCGGGTGGAGTATTGCTTCTGAGGTTTAGTCTTGCTAATAATACTGTACTTTACATATATTACTGCCTCATTTAATCCTCACAATCCAGAGGTAGTTCTGTTGTTCTCATTTTACAGGTGAGGAAACTGAGTCACAGAGAGGTTAAATAGATTGCCCAAGGTCATGCCACTAGAATTCAGCAGAGCAGAATCTGTGCTCATAACCACTGCTCTGCATTTCTTATCCCTTATCCTTTAGCTCACTTGTTTGGTAGCCAAATTTCTAAACACTGTTAATGCACATCCTCTCTAATAAAATGGTAATATGCAAATTAACCATCACTCCGCTACATAAGCCACGCCCACCAGCCAAGCCACGCCCACCAGCCAATCAGGGCGAGTATGCAAATTAACCCCAATCCAAGATGGCTACAGCCACAGAGAGCAAGGTTTCCCAGGTAACAGAGCAAGCCAAGCTTTCCATAGCCGTTGCAGGCCTAAGCCTCCACTCAAGCTACAAAGTTTCAATTATAGAAGGTAAACAAATTCAAACAAATTCAAACAAATGGCGGCAGAATGGAGCTTGAGAGAGCAGGCCAGGGTTGCCGGCGGCAACAGGGGAAGCAAAGCTTTCCGCACACCCTGGCCAGGCTCACCCATTTAAGGATACAAAGTTTCAACTGTAGAAGGTGAATTAACTGCCACAGAAATGGCTGCCGCCCCAGGCTACAAAGTTTCAATTGTAGAAGGAAAATAAATTCCAGATACCAGGGCCTCCCCTTGGGTTGCCAGGGGGCGTGGCCGACCTGCAAACCACCACAGGCCCCTCGCTCAGGCCGCCCCACACCCCAAGGGAACCCCCACCCTTATCTGTGACACCCTTCAGGGCAAACCAGCTGGCCCCCACCTGTGTACCAGGCCTCTATCCTATCTAATAAAAGAGTAAGATACAGATTGATCATCACTGCAACACACAATATAGCTGCCCCCATGTGGTCAAAGATCCTGCCCCCATGTGGACACAAGATGGCCACTACAAGATGGCCAGCAGGAGAGGGCAGTTGGGAGGCACCCGGCCTACAAGGGAGGGCAGTTGAGAGGGAGGGACCAGGCTTGCAAGGGAGGGCAGTTGGAGGTGATCAACCCTGCAGGAGAGGGCAGTTAGGGGTGACCAGGCTGGCAGAGGAGGGAAGTTGGGGGCAAACAGGCTGGCAGGGGAGCAGTTAAGCATCAACCAGGCTGGCAGCGGAGTGATTAGGGGGTGATCAGGCTGGCAGGCAGAAGCGGTTAGGGGCAATCAGGAAGGCAGGCAGGCAAGCAGTTGGGAGCCAGCAGTCATGGATTGTGAGAGGGATGTCCGACTGCCCGTTTAACGGGCAGTCGGACATCCCTCCAGGAGTCCCAGATTGGAGAGGGTACAGGCTGGGCTGAGGGACAACCCCCCGCCATGCACGAATTTCGTGCACCGGGCTTCTAGTACATATATAATTGCCTTCAGAGCATTCCTCTGGTAAGTAGTATTATTGCAAGTCTGAAGGCAGGCTTGTTCAGGAAACATACTCAAGTAATCAGAGAAAAAAACTGCTCTGAACATGCCTAGCCCAGCACCATCTCCCATCTCCCCCTAAACCATTTCCACCCTGTCCTTTTGATTGTTTTGCAAATGGTGCTTTTGATGGTCATCTCCTTTCTTTTTCCTTTTTAAAAAAATATGTTTTTTATTAACTTAAGAGGGAGAGGAAGAGAGAGGGAGAGAGAGAGAAACATTAATGTGAGAGAGACATCAATCTGAGAGAGAAACATTAATCAGCTACTTCCTACATATTCTGTACTGATGATAGAGCCTGAATCCTGGGCATATGCCCTGATTGGGAATTGAACTGGTGACCTTTTGGCGCAAGGGATGATGCTCAACCAACTGAGTCACACCAGCCAGGGCCGATGGTTATCTCCTTTTTTTAGAGTTGAATTTCACTGTAACTACCAGATATTGTCTGCGCAGCATTTAAAAATGAACTAAATAAAAATGCAGTAAAAATATACAGGTTACATAGAAAACTATAGAATACTTTAGACTAGAATTGGTAGTTAAAAGTATAAAAAACAATCCATAAAATGACAAATGTAAAAATAATATATTATTTTGAATTTCCTATAAGACTCTCTTAGGAACAATTTTCTACATGCCATATTCACCTCAACCACTACATGGTATAAATGTGTATTTGCAGACCATTGAGGCAAAGCTAATAACTTCAAAGTAATAGAAATAAAAACAAATGGAAACCACAGTTTGAAGGCTAAAACCATATTTTCTATAAATCTAAATCTTAGTGCTTAATCCGCCAGCATGTCCTTGGCTTCTGAATTGAGATACAGCGCTTCCCAGTGTCACTGGTGAGCTTTCCTGGGCTCACTTCTACCCCATCTCTTGAGTGGGTTTCCAGTCAAGTGCCATAGATGTTCTTGCATAGGCCGCTAAATATAACAGCTTTTATCACAGCTCATCTTTTCCCAAGGCAAAGCCTATTCGGGGTGGAAAGAAAGCTCCTGGCTAACTTATGTCGCTTAGAAAACCAACACAGATAAAGGAATATCCTTTAAAATCACCACCATGCTGAAATGTAATCAGGAACTGGGAGAATTCAACAATGGAAGGAAGTCCAATAGGCTGACCTTTCCCAAGTTGTTTGAAAACAGACATGTGAGTAGAAGTTATTGGTGTGGTTTTGTTGCAGCTTCTGTTTTCCTGAGGAGTTTGGAATTTGAGCAGGGAGGTGGCCGGTTCTTTAAACTAGGAATAGAACTAGAAAGAATCACAACCATCCTTCTGGAGGGAGAGGTAGGGAGTTTTTCTAGCTGGGATCCATCTCCCCAAATGACACACATAAAATCACCAATCAGGAACATAAACCAAGAGTATTATTTATCCCTTACTATGGACCTGCACTGTCCTGCACATTGCAGAGCTTGAGGAGAGCAAGGATGCAAAAGGAGTATTAGAATGCACTGAGTTCTTAAATGGTCTCTTCCACCAAAGAGTTTAACATCTAACAAAAAATGGTTGTATTTTAAGCATGTTAGAAAGTACTTAATGGCATTAGTTGTCATTTTTAAAGTTATTCTTATAGTGTCTACATAAACTCGGATTCTTGGGTTTTCTAACATGATCTCAAAATACCTTGTATGTAGTATACTGTGTTGTCTGTCATATAAGTTCATTAACAAATTATCAAAGAGTAGGGGCTATTGTTAACTCACGTGTTTTAGTTGGGTGTATAAAATATAGCCACTAGAACCATGCCCAGTGTTGTAAGTGGACTTACCAAATTTACACTTATCAGTCCAAAAGTAATACCCCCAAATAAAACTAGCAATACACTTCCAATACACTACCAATACTAGAGGCAGAACCCCATGGCCAGACATTCCGTGGATTGTTCCTTCATCCAGAATTGTCCCACGTTTGAAATCTCCTTCAAACCAATAATCAATTATCTTCTATTTGTCTAACTTCACCACCCTTACTCCTATTGCTACCCTCTGACACCTCATGGGTGCTGCTGGTTTCCCATGGCCTCCCTTTTCTTCTGGCTTCCTGTCAGGATTGCATGGCCCATAGCTTTAAATCTCTCACACCAGCCTCCTTCCACATTCTCTTGTCCTCACACACCTATCCTGTGTATCCACAATCCTGGATCAGTTTTCTCTGTATCTGAGTTGGCAGAGAAAACCCTCATCACTGTGTTGATGGCAGCATTGTAAACTCATATATTTTTTTGACCTAGCTAACCTACTTGCTCTTACTGCTCTTATTCATTTCCAACTCATTGCCAAGCATTTTGAGTCTCTTCCATCCTTCTTTTTATCCTTAACACTCATATTTAAGGGATGACCTTTCCTCCTCTTTTACATAAAATGAAAATAAAGGCCATCAGTATTGATCCCTCTCAATTTCTTCTTACTGCAACTTACCAATATTTGCAGGTTGTCCTTTCATTCCTTAAGCCCTAGCACAATTTGCTAACACAGCCACTTCTCTGAATGGCCGTCCTGGGTCATTCTCTCAATGCTGGTAGTCAGTGCTCTGTTTTCCTAGCTCCCATCACATTATAAGAAATATAACTACTATCAAAATGATAGGTTTTTCAGGCCGAAACCGGTTTGGCTCAGTGGATAGAGCGTCGGTCTGCGGACTGAAAGGTCCCAGGTTCGATTCCGGTCAAGGGCATGTACATTGGTTGTGGGCACATCCCCAGTAGGGGGTGTGCAGGAGGCAGCTGGTCGATGTTTCTCTCTCATCGATGTTTCTAGCTCTCTATCCCTCTCCCTTCCTCTCTGTAAAAAATCAATAAAATATATTAAAAAAAAAAGATAGGTTTTCAGGAATAGATTTTAAATTCCCTGCTCTCTACTAAATAGATCTTAATGTTTAGTGCAGGAAATAAAGACTATAATACTTAACCTGTTATCATTTTTATGGTTTACCTTTTTCAAATAGATAATAGGTACATATTGTACAAAATTCAAAAGCTACAAAGATAAGTCCGTGAATATTCTTCCACTCCTGGGCCTAGCTACTCCATTTCTTGTATATTCTCTAAAGATATTCTTGGACACAGTAAGCAATAAGTATGTTCTCCTCCACCCACACTTTTATATACACAGATACTATCATATTATACACAGTTATACACCCATCACTTAACAATGAATACCAGAAAGTATTCCAAATCAGTATGTAAAACATTAGCTCTTTCTATTTTATAGATACACAGTGTGGTAGATCAAAGATCATCACAAATTCTGTGTCAGAAGAGATAGAGTCTAGTTCTCTCCCCTTATATGTGGGCTGGCCTCATAACTTTTTCTGTCAATAGGATGAAGTAGAAGTGATGCTGTGTAACTTCCAAAGCTGACCCTCCCTGGGAACCCTCCCTCTTGGAAGCTAGCCATCTTGCTGGAAGAAGCCCAAGCCCTGAGGAGAGGCCACATGGAAGAGAACTAATGCTAATATACTCTGGTCTACAATCCCAATTGATTTTCCATCCAACAGCCAGCACCAACTGCCAGCCATGTGACTGAACTATCTTGGACAATATAGCCTAGTTGAGTCTCCAGATCACCAGACATCATCCCATAGGACAGAACTTTCCAGGTAAGCCCAGTCATACACAGAGTTTTGAGAAAAAAAATCAATAATTGTTATTGTTTTAAGCCATTATATTTTGGGGTGGTTTGTAAATAACTATAAGTAACCAAAAAACACATAGTATTTGTGTTGACTTGGTTGGTTGGAGCATTGTCCTATACACCAAAAAGGTTGTGGGTTTGATCCTGGTCAGGCGCATACTGGAAGCAACTGATTGATGTTTCTCACATTGATGTTTCTCTCTTTCTCTTTCTCTCTCTCTCCCGCTCTTCCTCTCTCTAAAATCAATAAAAAGATATCCCTGGGTGAAGATTTAAAACAAAATACAGTATTTCATCATATGAATATACTCTAATTTATTTAGCCCAACCTCTATTGATGGACATTCAGGTCTTGTTTCTATTCTTGCTACTCTTTTGCTGTTACAACGAATGCTGCAATTAATAATGTATATATATCATTTTGCATGTGTGAGTATATCTGTGGGATAAGTTCCCCAAAGTAGGATTTCTTGATACAAGAGAAAGTGCACTTATAGTTTCGATAATATTATGATTGTTATCTCAGAGATTTCACTAACTTAGATTTTTAGCAATAATATATGAAAGTCACTGTTCTCCCACATCCTCACTAAACACTGTATGTTATCAATTTTTTTCATTTTTGCTAATCTAGTAGGTAGAAAATAGCATAATTTCCATTTGCAGTTCCGTTTCCTATAAATGAAGTTGAGCATATTTTAATATATTTGAGAGCTATTTACATTTTCTCTTAAGTCAGCAGTCCATGTCCATTGCTGAGACTCCATTGGGATGTTGGTTTTTTTGTTTTTGAAATATATTTTTATTGATTTCAGAGAGGAAGGGAGAGGGAGAGAGAGATAGATACATCAATGTTGAGAGAGAGTCATTGATCAGCTGCCTCCTGCATGCCCTCCACTGGGGATGAGCCCACAACCCGGGCATGTGCCCTTGACTGGAATCGAACCCAGGAATCTTCAGTCCACAGGCTGATGCTCTATCCACTGAGCCAAACCAGCTAGGGCTGGGATGTTGGGTTTTAAAAATTAATTTATAAAATCTCTTCAGGGAATTTAACTCTTTATTTACAACATGTTATAAATATTTCCCCCCAGCTTGTTATTTTTCTTTTGACTTTACTTGGAGTAGCTCTTGCCATGTATAATGTTTTGTTTTTATGTGGTCAAATTATTCAGAGTGGGGTCTTTCCCATTTTGACAGTTAGAAATTCAATCCTGGACCTTTCTAGCACTTCTTTTTCATATTTTGATGTTGTTTTAGTATTTAAGTCTTCTCTATGATATAGATCCACACCCCTCCACCCCTACAGCTTTTGTTGTATTTCATAATGTATTTGTAAGTCTTGCTTGTAGCTCTTATACTCCTCAAGGGCAGGAAGCCTGTCTCCTTTAGGGCCCTATCCTGAAAACTTAGCACAATAGCCCATATAAAAAAACTCTCAATAAGTATTGATAACCCTATGGAAAAAAACAAAAAACATTAGTCCAGCACTGAGTTCCACAGATAAAACCGCTTTCTGACATCATCTGGGAGGAATTTGTTGAGAATAAACAAGGAAGCTACATTTTGAACAAGTGTGTTGGAAATACTAGGCACTTAAGGCTCAGTGATATAGGGATAATTTTGTCTCTTTTCTCCAGCTATATTTACTATCTACTAGGTGTGACTGTTCTTTCTTCTGATGGCAATTAATCAACTTAATACTTCAGAAAAGTCTAATTTGCCACCCTGCACACACAGACCTCTATAAGAGGTCTGGAATGCTGGTGAGTGGGTTGGTACTTTAAAGTCTATCACAAAAATTAATTTTAATTGCTTTTCACCCTGGCTACATGATCTCCCAACTTCTTGATAGTGGTATAACTTTGTAAAGAAACATTAAGAAAAGAGAAAAAACCAACTCTGATATGACTTCTTAAAAAACAAATGTGAAATACATTTTAAACATTCTATAAACAAATGTATGACATTCAAAACACAGGAAACACGTTGTTTTTGGTGCTGCCTCTGTTCTCCCAAGGAATGTCACTGCCTTAAATCCTTCCTCAGTGGACACTTTCTGCTCTTATAAATCACCTTCAGATTTACCTAGTGATCAAAACTCTTTGCCACCTGATTGCCCCTTTAACTCTAATATTCCACTGACTAACGTTTGTAATGGTTCTTTTTAATCTCTCTGGTATGAAAGTACATGTGTGAAACATGTGTGCATTCAAAAAGAGACTTTTTTTCTTCTTCTTTTCATTCCTGTATACTTTAGTTAGATGAGGAAATGTCTCAGAAATAAAGTTTCAGCAAGAAACGTGAGAACCGCTGATATTACCTGAGGTGCGCTGTGGTTGAGGAGAACACAGAGGATGGCCCGAAGTCTTTCTTCCCAAGTATAGCCACTTCCCCTGAAAAACCCATGTAAGTAATACAAATCGTAATTCTTTTATTTAATTGCCCTTAAATAAATGAGGTAAATTTAGAAGCTATATACCAACAAATTTTTAAAAACATTAAAATTGAGATTTTTAAAAATTCCAAAATTCTTAGCAATCACTTACGCTTTCAATATATCAGGAAGCATAAGAGAAAAGGAAAATAAGACATTGTTTGTACTAATGTAATCCGGATCATGAACTACATAGCACCCCACAAACTGGGAGAAAATGACATGGTCATGATAATTAATTCACTTTTCTAGTCAGCAATTAATATTTTTTAATCTGAACTGACCAAATCCATAGGCTCCTCTTTACTTCATCAAGTGTCCTCAAATGTTCTCTCTTGTAGATGATCTATTGCCTCATCCAATGCTTGCCAATCTTTCAAAAAGACTAAAATAAATAGCTCTAGTTGGTAGTTTGCTTAGAAAAGAGTATTTCTATGGTCGCTTAAAGTCAACACTCTCTAAACTTCTTCTTTGTAAAAGCTGTCAACCCTGCCGTAAGAGCCGCTGGGCTCTACAGTGAATATACCTTTTCCTTTAGAAGTGCCAGTTTCACTGCCCCGTTCTCTGTGAGCGGTGTCTCAGCCTCCGCCGGGGAAGTTAGTCCTGCCTGCTGACCAACACCTTCCACTCAGCGCGCTGCTTCCGCAAGTGCCAGCATGCACGTCTGCTTGCCTGGTGATTGCCGAGACTCATCACGCTCATAAATTTCCAGACATTTTTCTTACATGAAGTAAGGTGTTATGTAGATACATTTTTATGACCTTTAAATATAATTATACAGCATTAATTAGAGGGTAAGGAAAAAATGGCAATGCTTCCCGTTTCTTTGAAATTGTGTAAACAGAAGGCTTCTGGATATGGCACGCCAACTAAAACGTAGGGATGTGCCAACACTGAAATATGAAGATCCACTTCATTTGAGTAAAGTAAATAAACACTGAGTTCCATTTATCTTTTAGCACAGTGCCAAGTAGCATCTTAATAAAATTTAAACTGATTTCACTTATTTGAAGTCTATAATTTTAAAAGACCATCTACCACGAGTCAATTTGAGCATCACTTATATTGCTTGCATCAAATAAGTTTAAATCTATAAATGTATAATGATACTAAACCAACAAATTCCATCATTGGTCACCTTTGGAGAATATTAGGGAACCAACTTAGTAAATAAAGAATCAAATATTTATTCTGTCTTTTCATTGTGACATGTAGTTCAGGACAACCAAATGGTTGATGAAAGAAAGTTCTCTTTCTAGAACTGACTGAACAAATAAATGAAAAGGGAATGACAATTAATATAACACCATTTAGCAATCCTTAAATTAATTAAGGGATTTAAGTAAAGATCAATGGCTTCAAACATTTCAAAAAGAGAAACAACTGGACATTATGTACCTCCTGACAGAATTATACTCCGTCCTTTGAACTTGAATCAGATCAAACCTCTAGATCTATTGGTCAATTTATAGAAAATACAAGAAATACAGAAAAGACAGAGGAATATATTGAATGACAGCATGAGGTGCAATTGGCAAAATTCATACTGTGGAAAATGTAGAACAACAACTCAGTTTCTTGCATAAATAAATTGCAAGGAAAAGAGTTGGATAAATTCAGACCTAACATTACATAGTATTTTTAGACAATATTTCTATGATTTGCATTCCAGAGAACTTTTCCATCAGTCCATTAATTAAGAATTAAGCTAGAGTTATAATCTACTTTAAAAATTTTTAATGTTGCCCTAACCGGTTTGGCTCAGTGGATAGAGCGCTTCGGACTGAAGGGTCCCAGGTTCGATTCCGGTCAAGGGCATGTACCTCGGTTTCAGGTACATCCCCAGTAGGGGGTGTGCAGGAGGCAGCTGATTGATGTTTCTCTCTCATCGATGTTTCTAACTATCCTTCTCCCTTCCTCTCTGTAAAAATCAATAAAATATATTTAAAAAAAATTTTGAATGTTGTTTTTCTTTCCTAGGGTAATAACAATAAAATTCTCAAGCCAGAAAGCACTCTTTTTCCATTGAGGGAAGAGAAAAAGCAAGCATGTAAAATTCTTTACATCCTCAGGTAAGGACAGTCCATTTTCCCATTCTTACCCTAGAGTCCTGGAAGAGTTTGCTAGGCAGCCATAATAAAATACTACATACTGGGTGGCTTAAACAACAGAGTTTTCCCCCAGTTCTGGAGCCAGAAGTCCAAATTCAAGGTGCTGAGAGGTTTGGTGTCTTCTGAGGCCTCTGTCCTAAGGCTCGTGGGTGGCCACCTTTGTGCTGTGTCCTCTCATGGTCTTTTCTCTGTGCGTGTGCCCCTGGTGTCTCTGTGTGTCCCCCTCCCCCCCGCTTTTTTCTTTCTTATAAGGACAGCAGTCAGATTGGATTAGTGCTCATCCTAACAGCCTTATTTTAACTTAATCAGCTCGTAAAGGCCTTATCTCCCAATGCAGTCACATTCTAAGGTAATTTTCAGCCCATAACAAGTCTATTTAGAATCTCACTATATTTATTTGTAACATCAATGTTATATGCTTAAAAGGTTTGAAATTTTAAAAGTCAACCTTGGCTCAAAAGTTAAACCCTTGAAGTTCATGAAATTAATTACACAAGCTGCACTTTGCAAACAGTGTGTATCCTACCATTCCTACTCACTCCTTGACTATCAGTCTCTAATTCTCGAACTGTGCTCGCCTAGATGGTAGCCACATGTGAATAATGAGCACTTGAAATGTGGCTGGTCCAAACTGAGATGGAAGTATAAAATACACTGGATTTCAAAAACTTGGTAAGAAAAAAGTAGAATATCTCAGTAATATTCAAATTGGTTATACATTTAAGTATTTTGGATACAGATTGTTTTTAAAAAATGTGATTGCTAAAAAAAGTTTTAAAATTATGTGTCTTGCATATATTTCTATTGGATGGTGCGTTCCAAATTTCATTTGTGTCTAAGACTTGCTTTGAGGGCTTTCTTAGACTTCCAATTTATAACTCTCCCTGAGAATTCCTTCCCTCTTCTTGACCCCCCTCCCCCACCAATTACCTAGGTACAGAGTTCTAGCACTGTATCCAGTCCTTAATTCACATGTCAAATCTAAGGGACACTTGCCAACTTGTTAGGAAGACAATCTGAGATTTGCTATATTTACTGAAATCGTAAGTGGTGAGTAGTCCTGTTGCCTTTCACCTTTTCCCAAATACGAGAATTATAATAGCAGCAACTGACAGTCTGTTCTCAATTACTAGTACTAAAAAGACTTATGCTCTAATTTAATCAAAGCACTAGAAGTGTGATTATGAGGATCTCTAGAATTTTGTAATAATTATTTTATATACTTGCAGCTGCTAAATCTTATGAGTGTGGATATTTTTGTTTTGTCTTAAAAGTTCATGTTGGGAACTGTAGTCAGTATCTCGGGATCAGAAATTCAGTAACCTAAAATATGGTTAACATTCACACCTTTTAAAAAATATTTTCCATTTTTAAAATAGCATTGCTGGGTGTAATTTAAAGGAGTGCTCAAACTTCAATCCCCAGCAGGGACTGGAACATTTACAGATTGAAAGCCTTGTAAAATCCCTGTGAGCTACACCCTGCTCTTAGTACTTTCATACAGCTGAGAAGTGGAGAGGAAAGAAAGTGCTCAATTTGCAGAGTGAATAATTAAAGAAAAGATAAGAGCTAATAGCCCTGTTACTTAACCATTTTTTTTAAAATTTTCAAAAGCTAACTATGTTAACTATATCCCACTGCCAGTTGGATCTACTGAAAATGTATGAATGCCAAAAGCACCCTTCTCCCAAATCCCTAACCTTAATTGAAACTTACTATATTTATGTTCGAGAGGGAAAAATATAAACAAGTTGCATTGTTTCTCAAATATATTAAGTGCCATTGTTAAAAATTTTTATTTGTGAGCATATAACTCAGCTTCAATGGATGTTTTATATCCAAATTATGCCAAGCATACCTTCTAAATTTCTTAACTGAGTAAGTTACACTTACCATCAGCACTTAAGATTTAAAACTTTTCTCTAAAACTTGCATTTTAAAATTAAATTTGTAAAAAAATCCTATTTTAGCAAGCTTTATTATATCAATTGGTAAAACTTTATTTTACAAGCAATAGGAATTGGATCAAATGATTATTATAATCCAGAGGAAGTATTTTATAACCATAGCAAATGTCATTATACATACTACCAATACAGATTTAATAGACAATACTGAACTGTACAAGAGTTATTTATTTTTCCTTAATCTCAAAGCTATGTTTAGTAATACAAAAAAAGCCATATTAACATTTTTTTTTTCCATTAGAAAACAATGTGATGTACAAAACTTTGGATGAAAAGATATATGTCAAATCTCATTTAATCACTTGGCGGAAAACCCACCACTCCATCAATACCACCCAAAGTGTTTTAGGCAATGATTAAAATAAAAATAATGCATCTTAATAAATTCCAGCTGTTAAAAGAGCAAACCTAGCAATATAGTTGACTACACAGTATTTTTGACTACTCAGGAGTTACGTTTTAAAATCCTTTTTCTGAATCCTACCTACTACCTACCAGGCACTGTACTTGGCCAAGCAGGTGTTTTAAGGAAAAGTTAGTAAGGTGGGAAAGACCTGAGACAGCAGTCCTTTGGTCACCAGATTTGACTTTGAACTTGCAAACATCCTCCAAAATCAAGAAACCCCAACTCAGGTACACTCTTCCAAAGATTACGTGATCTTATTAGTGGGGAAGGAGTTTGATGAGGGGTCATGAACTATTATTTGATCCATTATTCCAATTAAAAGGCATTTCAAAAACTAATTAGTTCTGAGTTTAAGATTTGGCATTCAGTTGTTACAAATGTGGTTCACCGACTTATTGTGAACCCAAGGCACACTGCGAGATAGTGAAGCGGGTGTGCATGAGCAAATTTTCTTTGTATTTAAGTAATGGTAATTGATACACATCTTTACCTTAAAATCCAACGGAGTTTAGGGTAAAGAAATCCAGTTATAAGGTGGTAAAAGCAAAGGAGGTAAACTAGTAAGGATTATTACTATATAATTATTCTTCTCTATCTTCTCCTTTGAGTAACAAGATGCTAATGCACTACTTTCATTAAAAGAACTGCTTACAATTATTGAGTTGAGACAAGTACTAAAGGCCCATAAACTGACAGTGTTGTCCATTCATCACCATTACTTCTTTACATAAGCCTGTTTTCCCTAAGGTATAACACATAATCTACGCAATAATTTGGAAATCAGCCAAGCATTAAGCAATTACAATGGCAGGTAATACAGCATCAATTTTTGAAACACATTTGGCCACTTTTCATGACCCATCTGCAGTTTGAATTAAATGGACTCAGTCATTATCAACTTAAGTTTCTGGATCTGCGTAACAAAAAGATTGTTTTATGAAATTTTCACAGACATTTAAATTGTCTTCGGTCCCATACTTTTGTATTAAATGACTTATTCTGACATGCTATATAACTACAATAAAAATAACTGTTCAATTTTTAAATGAAAACTAAATGCAGGTAAATGGTAACAGATTTGACATAGAATGTTATAAGATCTTCCTGTATGTAATCTGACACTGCTGATTATTAATTTCAGAGTTTAAAAACTTCAGATTAAAAACCACAAGATAATTTACTGTTTGCTGACATGCAAGATCTTCCTCAAAATTATCCTAAGACCTAGAAATCTCAGTATTTTATCAGAACATAAAGAAACACAACAAATTTGTACATTTTATTCACATTTATTTTTCGCTTTTAGTGTGCTCACAGAAAATTAGAACACCTTAAGCAGGAGTTTAATAGCAATTTTTGTAAGCAAAGTTACATTCCATCTCTAAGTCAAATTGGTCAAAGCTTCTCCAGTATTTACAAAACATGATAGACAAGATGCTACACAAAACCATTGCATCTGAAGGTTTTTTTTCCTTTATTCTCAAAGACGACTGGAAAAGAAAGCATTGTCTGCTGTAATCAAAAACATACCACAGTATAAACAGTAACCATTCCACTTATCACAGCTTTGTTGAGTTTAAAATTTGTGTTTAAAAGGTCCAAGATGACTGCAGTTTTACAAAAATGGGCAGGGTGGAAAGTTGCAAACTTCATGTGCTTCTGGATATCAAGATTTGTTTTTATACAATAGTCACAGTTAAAAACACCCTGCTGGTAATACATAATTACACTTTATTAAGGTCATAAACCAGCAATAAACAATAAGCCTATACAACTTGTAGTTCTACTTAATCACTGACTGGTACAGCTAACATGAGATAAGTGAAAAGTTCCTATGGTTTAAATGAACTCCTAAGACTATAATCTTTTTTAAAAATCTGAGTATTGGTGTTTTCTCTTTCCTTAGTCAAGACTTGTAGTGTTGTAAACCTGCCTCACAAAATACATCCTAATAACTTTTCTTAAAAAAACAAAACAAAACAAAAAAAACCCCTAAGCCTTTACACCATCCTTTGTAGTGGCACAGTATCTTGGCAATGCTCTGCACCACTTCGATTTCCCCATTGGGCCCCTATCACTTCATCGGATATCTATCCCTTTTTGACCCACCCATCTCCTTCATATATGGGCATGTCCATAGATTGACAAAGAAAGTTTACATTTTTTGAATAAAGATGCAAAGTATGCAAAAGACATTAATACTGATGCAAAAAAATAAAAATAAAAGAGAAACAAGGCAGAGGAAGGTGTTTTAAGCTCTCCTCGACCTGTTGGAATGGTGGCAACAGAATGATTTGAGATGGGATCTGTGGGGAGGGGAGAAAAACAAAATTTGCTGCTTTAAAAAAAAAAAAAAGGAAAAAAAAAAAAGACATCTTTTAAAATCAATCCCTGGTTGTAGACAAGTTCTCCAAAACCAGTACCTGGCACCACTCCAACAAACAAACGGGGGGGAGAAAAGTTCTTCGATTATCTCAAAAAATCTTGCCCTTTTTACTCTGCCGCCTCCGCCGGGGGGGCCTCCGGACTGCACTCGGGCTGGGCCTCCAGGGAGGGGGCTGCGCAGGCTGACGAGGCTGAGACGGCCGCCTCCTCCGCGGGGGCCGCCTCCTGCTCCGGGGACGCGCCGGGGCCCGCGGCGGAGGGCGCCTCGCAGGCAGCGGCGCCGGCCCCGGCCTCCTCCGCCTTCTCCTCGGCCTTGACGGGCTCCTCCGCGGCCTTGGCCTCCTCGCTGGCGGGCGGCTTCTCGGGCGCGGCGGCGGCGGCCTCCTCGGGCTTGGCCTCCTGCGGGTCGCCGCCCGCCGCCGCCGCCCCCTCCTCGCCCGCGGCGGCCTCCTCGCCCGGCGCCCCCGCCGGCTCCCCCGAGGCCGCGCCCGCCTCGGCGCCCGCGGCCGCGGCGCCCCCCGCGGCCTCGTCCTTGCCGCCGTCGGCGGAGGCCCCGGCCGCGCCCTCGGCCTCAGCGCCCTCTCCCGCTTCCTTCTTGTTCTTCTTGAAGGAGAAGCCGCTCAGCTTGAAAGACTTCTTGAAGGAAAAGCGCTTCTTTTTTTTTTTCGGGGTCTCGTTGCTGGGCGAGGGCGTGGCCCCGTCCTCGGCTTTGGGCGAAGACGTCGAGGAGGCGGCCGACGCCGCTTCCCCCTCCGCGGCCGAGGGCGAGCCGGGCTCGGCGGCCTCTCCCTCCGCGGGGGCCTCCTTCTCCGCGGCGCTGGCCCCGGCCTCGGGGGCGGCGGCCGGCTCCTCTTTCTCGGCCGCGGCGGGCGACGCCGCCCCGCTCCCCGAGGCCGCGGGCTCCTCCTTGTCGGCGGCCGGGGCGCTGCCGTTGGCCTGCAGCTCCTCCTTGGCGCCCGGCTCCGCGGCCGCGGGGGACGCGTCGCCGTTCACCTTCACGTGGCCATTCTCCTGCGGAGCAGAAAGAGCGGGAGCGTCAGTGCGGCGGCCCGGGCGCCGCCGGGCCCGCCCCCACCCCGGGCCTGGGAAGAGCCAGCTTCCCCCCGGGGCCCTCTGGCTGCGGGGCCGCATCCCTGGATGGGGAGGCGGGATCGGATGCCCGGACTAGCACTCTGGGGAGGAATGGGGGCAATGCCATTTGGGGCGCTCCAAAGGCGCAGCAGTCGCCCCAGCTGCCCCACCGACGCCCCGCGGGTTTAAAAGGGCCGAGCCCCAAACGTGGAAAGCGAGGGGCACCCCATCCCAGCCCTGGCCTCGCGGGCTTGGATAGAGAGGAGCCACGCAACACACGATCCACCAAACGCCCTTTGGAAGCGGGCGCCGAGCCAGAGGCGGTGGGCTGCGCCCGGATAGCACATCCCCTTGCTCTCCAACCCCCCGAGGGCTCTGGAAAACACCCAGGAGCTGACTCCCCGGGGGGATCCGCGCTCCAGCCAGCAACGCCCGGGCTGCGCGCGCAAAGGCCCGGCGCCCGCGCGCGCGCGGGGCCGGGGTCGGCAGGGGGCGCTGCGCCTCCACCGCACGGGGCTGGGCGCCCGCGGCGAGCCCGGAGGGGCGGGGCCGCCGGGCCACCCGGCCCTGCCGGCCGGCCGGGGCGCCCCCGAGCCCGGATCGCGCAGCTGAGAGTCCGCAAACAAAGCTCAGGTGGCTGGCCGTCATCTTGGTGGAAAGAAAACCAACAAGGCAGCGCGGGGGGGAACACATCATTTCTAAAGTCTCGCCTCTGCTCCCACTCCCACCTTCGCCCGGGATTCTGCGATGCCGGGGCGCGGCTCGTTTTGCATTTTTCACGGGCTCCAAGCCTCTTGGCAGCGCCTGCCTTCCCGGGTAGGTTAGAGCCGGCGAAGCCACACGGCCTCTGCTCTAGGAAAAGAGGCGTGGTGGGTGCCCCGTGTGGGCGAGGCAGCCACCCGTGGCCGGCCTCTTGCGTCCACCCAACCGTGGCCGTCCGCCTGGGTCTGGGCAGCGCCACGGCGGCCCCCGCCGGGGAAGAGGAGCCACGCACACTAAAACCCCGACCGAAACACACCCGGTGCCTTCTCCTGACTACCTGGGCTGATTCTCCAAGGACCCACAGAGTCTTCCCCCATCCCAGGGACACCGTTTAAAAACCAAATGGGTGTGTAACTCCAGGCTGCAAGGAGTCAAGATTGAGAACAGTGGGAAAGCCCCCATCGAGAGACGGCGAAGCCCTCTGCAGAGCTCCAGCCAGGCAGCCAGCCGCCTTTCCAAGAACCCGGGGCACGCCGCCTCGGCGTACAATAAGACAGCACTTCCCTCCTCGCCTCTCTCCACCGCCATCCCGCGGCGCGCCCCCACCCCCACCCCCACTTTCCCAGCCCAGACACACAATCACACCCGTCCAGAAATCTGGAAGGGGACCCAACCTCGACCACGAACGTGAGAGCCACCCCAAACACCTTTGTGTCCACCAAACACACATGCAACCTGGCCGGGGGTGGTGGTGGGGGTTAGCATCTTAGCTAGTCACGTTCTGCCAAGCTCCAAACACGCCATTTTTAGACGATTTTTATCACTTCTTTCCTCCCCCGTCTACACAAGAATTCGCCAGGATTCCCCGGGAACCACTCCTTTGGGGCCGCGGGGAGAGACCTCTCCTACGAGAAATTGACCATTTAGGCGATCGCTTTCCATTCAACTTTCAGACCGGAATCTGGCCACGCTCCTCTCCGCCGAACGCGCCTCGGGAGCGACCAGGAGGGAAGGGGAAGCGTCGGGGCCAGAGAAAGACATCAAAGAAACCACCGGTATCACAGGTAGAATTTACCTGCCCATTGGCTTTGGAAGGCGACGAGGCCACAGCCGCCTCCCCGGGCCTCTCCGCGGCGGCTTCTCCCTTCGCAGCGGTCTTGGAGAACTGGGCACCCATGCTGGCTTCTTCAACAAAGAAACTCAACAGATCCAAGGGGAACAAAGAGCCTCGAGTTGGTGGAGCGACGGGGCGAGCAGCAGTAGCGGCGGCAGCAGCGGCGGCGGCGGCAGCAGCACACACACCGGAGGGAGGGGGGAGTGGGGGTGGTGAAGAGGACAGAACAGAACCGATTAAATACACTCCGGATAAAAAAATTTTAGTCGAAGAGATCAAAAAGCAGCAGCGCAGGAGGGAGGGGAGAGGGTGGAAAAGTCGAGCACAAAAAAAGGAGCCCAAGTGTAGTTGGTTTTTTTTAAAAAAAAATAAGTAATAAAAAATCCCAGATTTGTAGCCGCACTGTAGACAAGAGGAAAATGGAGAAATCTCCCTGGTTGCTAATAAGATGCGGGGTCCAACGCCCAAGTGCACAGATGAATGGGCTCACGGGCGCTGACGCGGCCCCCGCGCGCGCCGTCCAATCCGCGCGCAGCACACAAAGCAGGAGGCGGGGCCTGCGCGCCGGGCGAACAATGGAGCCGCGCTTTGCAAACGATTTGAATATCAGTCTTGGACCGAGAATTAATGTCCTTCACATA
The DNA here is from genome assembly GCF_951640355.1 of Cnephaeus nilssonii. NCBI lineage: Eukaryota > Metazoa > Chordata > Mammalia > Chiroptera > Vespertilionidae > Cnephaeus > Cnephaeus nilssonii. The sequence continues at coordinate 34,305,544 of NC_137080.1, forward strand.
AATAAATCAGTTAAAAATACATGGTTCTCGCCTACCTCTGCTGAAAATAATGCATCACTCGATTGGCTTGCTTTGTTTGTAATTAATCAGCGCGGGAGGGGGGTACTTGTGGATGGGGGCGGAGAAAGCGTTAACTTGACTCGCTTTGACTCCCGTCGGTCTATATCCGCGTCTGTCTCCCTCCACTCGTTTCCCTCCCCCATCTTACCCGAGTGTGTGCGTGTGTGTGTGTGCGTGTGTGTGTGTGTGTGCGCGCGCGCGTGTGTGAAAGACAATGGTTGGGATTTGTGTGCAGCATGTTTTCTTTCTCCGTGGTCCATATTGGTTTCACAGATACTGCACACGGTTTGTTTTTTTTTAACGGTTGCAAATGTTAAATCGCCCCAAATTGAAAGGTATTTAAACTACGAAGATCGAATTTCATCAAACGAGATCGCGAGTTAGAATTAGGTCTGTAGGCCAGATGTGGAAAATGCAAAAGCGGCAAGCAGCCGAAGCCACACTCCCTTCCCTCTCCCACACTGGCATGAAATAAAATATTTCGAGATTGGCCTGGGGCGCTCATCAAATACCCCCCTCTCTGACAATTACCAATTAGTGATTCCCGCCTATATATATATATATATATATATATATATATATATATAGTGAGGACCATTTACAAAAGATCAAAAACGGTTCGCATTTTGTCACTATATGAAACGACAGTTTTCCTCTATGGTGAAAGGAGCCAGTCTCGAGCGCTCGAATCCTTATTTACTGTTGGGATGCAATCTGTGTCGATATGAATCGTTTTCAGCCCACTGCCAGGATCTGATGGAGTCTTTCTGAACGTGTGTGAAGATGCATGCAAGCGAGTGTACTCCAGGCAGGGAGGGAGGCAGGAGCCATGACATTCTAAACCACCGGATTGAGGCTTACAGTTCTAAGGAGAAACTGCATGTTGAGAGATAGCAAGAAAGCCCCTGAACGTCCCAAGAGTGACTTGGGTTGGAGAAAAAGCTTCTATAAGGGGACGCAGGGTCCTTCCATCTGCACCCCTTGCCACTGAAGTGCCAGACGCTATCTGTGTGTGAAAAAACTAGGCACAGATTTGGAGAACGGGGTGGGGGCGGGGCAAAAACCAAGGCTATAGCCTAATAAGCATTCTCCTACCACTTAAATGTTTGCTCCCAAAGTTTTCACTCCAAATCAAAGTGTCCAAATCAAGACCGCCTTTTCTCGTTTACATTTAGTGACCCTGAGACGGATAATGTTTCACTTATGGAGTTGAGAAGCTCAGTCGAGGTTCATTTCTCCTGGTGCTTGCTGGCTCTGAATTCCCAGTTTTATTTTCTGCTCATTGCAGGGAAATGGGTCACGCTTTGAGTGAAAAAGATGGTTGGTCAAAGCCAACAATTCTTTGTTCAAGTATTGCTTTGGAAATCAGCAAACTGCATAGTTACATGAAGCTTCCTCTTCTCATTGTCCACTTCCTTCAGCAGCATCATTCAACCACGAAGTCAAATTCCCCAGAGCTGTCGGAAAGACGTGTCCCTAGAAGTGTGTGTTGCCAAATGGGTTAGCACCTGATCCAAGACCCCGGCCGCCGCGATGGACCCGGATCCCCCGGGTTAGCGGAGTTCCGACTTGAAAAGCAAACTGGGATGATCCAAAACCACCATCCAGGCGAATTCTCAAAAGCTCATTTAGGGCTGTTGGCTCCCCCCACCCCCAACATCAACCCCTCCCTCTTCTTCTGCACCCCTCTCCCCGTTTTAGCTCCGGGTGATTGCTAGCTCGCTTTCGGATTTTCTCGCAGACTCGTCCTGAGCCCTCCATTCGGGGGCCACTTTTATTGCTCCTTTGTTACTAGGCTGCGGTGTAGCTTTCCCCCCTTTTCTCTCTCGAATGCCTATTTGCCTGGTATCGGCTTGTCTCCTTGGCAACGGCCGGGGATGATTTGGGTCCCCGAGCTGGGGGGAGGGGGAAGGGGCGGAGCGGGAGGGGAGCGGGGAGGTGTCGGAGGGGAAAAGAGATGCTGGGCGAGAGACTGGGAGGCAGACAGCAAAACAGATGGCTGCGCGAGGGGGCGGGGTCCAGGCCGGGAGCTGGGGTGGACCCCGGGCGTCGAGGGCGCGGGAGAACCAATCGATTCCCACAGCAGCTTCGGGGCTAGAAAACAAATGTAAACACCCAGATTCACGCCCCAGCAGCGGTCCCCAGTATAAGGTGGAAAAGGTGATTTCCATCCCACACGAGAGCGCATTTCTAGCACAGGTTGCAAAGCGTCCGCGTCCCAGTCCCAGTCCCTGTCACGGGGGAGGCGCTGCTCACGGAGCCAACCTCTCCCCAGCCTCTTACACCGTCGGACCAACGACAGAAAGCCACGAACGTGGGAGAGGGGTGAAGGCGGGGGTTGGGTGAGGAAGGAAGGGGCTGGGAAAAAAAGAAAGGGGTCCTTCTACCCTGGAAACTGCATAATGGCAGGGAAGGACCGCCGACAAGACTGGATGGAACCAGTAGGAAGTTGTACAATGGAAATATGTAGTTCCTCAGGAGTTTGGTGTGCTCAGATTCAGAGCTAAAGGTTTCCAATAAAGTGCTAATGATAGAGATATGATTATTCATATAAAAAATATTAACAAACCCAGGAGGTCCTAGTGAAAATGTAAAACTGTAACCAACTCACCAGGAAGAAACAGGCAGGGCGCCGGTCTTGATTTGTACCATGCACTGGGGTATTTAAGATGATGATGATCTGTATACGCGTTATTCTAGAAAAAGAATAATTTATTTGGGACACCTCAACGTTATCTTTTTCTTTAAAATGTTAGCACTGGAAGGAATTTTTAAGGATTTGCCACAAATTCTTGAGGGCCTATTGTTTGCCAGACATACTGTTCTAGGCCTAGTTTTCACACCGGTGGAAAAGACAGATGCAGTTTCTGGCTGCATGGAGCCTACATCTTGGACAATGAAAGTGAAGTGGATCATCTAGTTTCATCCCCTCACTTGCCAGATGAAGAAATAGGCCTAGGGAAGTTGTCAGGTTTTGTCAGATGATAGAACCAGGAATGCAGCTCACCCCCTTGATGAGCCCAAGTCCCCAGCTTTTCCCACTAATGCATGGCACTGCCTAGTCTCCCATTGATGTCCTGTGCCATCACTTCACCGGGTAGCTTGGTCGTTTATGCCTAAATTATTCAGTTCCAGCTAAATACCAAAAAGGGGGCTAGACATCAGCTGACACCAGGGAAGAACTTGGATATGGTGTTCCCTCTCATGCACCTGCCACTTTGTATTATCTTTTAAAACTTATTAGAATGTGAAGAAAGAGAACAAAGATATTAACTGTGTGCTTTAACAAAACAAACAAAAAATTTTAAAAGATGAGTGCCACTTTCTAGATTCCAAATTAAATATGCTTTTTCATCTGAAAGCTTTCATTCAGCAGAATTCATTCATAAACAAAATACAAGATCCCAAGGTGCTAATGGTGCTGTGCTCCATTTTTTCATTTTAGATTTTATTTTAAATATATATATATATATATATATATATATATATATATATATATATATATTGATTTCAGAGAGCAAGGGAGAGGGAGAGAGGGATAGAAACATCAAGAATGATTGGCTGCCTCCTGCATGCCCCCCACTGGGGATCAAGCCTGCAACCCTGGCATGTGCCCTTGACCAGAAATAAACCTGGGGCCCTTCAGTTTGCAGGCCGACACTCTATCTATTGAGCCAAACTGGCTAGGGTTCATCTTACATTTTATATTACCTGAACTTTAGTTCCACAAAAATGGATTTGTTTGGAATATAGTGTGGAGCAAAAACAGACACAGCCCCTCATTCATTCAACAGACATTTATCGAATTCCTATCACGTGCTAGGCATTGGAACACATCAAGGGGCAATAAATCTTTACAGAGCTTACATTCTAGGGTGGGGAGAAAAACAAAAATTAATACATATCAGTAAGCAAATTGTACAGATTTTTAGAGGTCTGTAAGTAGTATTGTGAGGAAGGTGGGAAAGTAGAGCAAAGGAAGGGAGATGGGAGCACAGGATTGAAATTGTAGGTAGGACCAAGAAAGGCCTCAGTCAGAAGATAAACTTTCAGCAGATTTGAAGAGGGAGTTGATAATGGTGCTTCCAACCTAATAAGAGAACAAAAAGATCACAAATAGATACATAGTTGTAAATGGTCATATGGGCTCTGCAGAAAAATGCAGGGTGTTTATAAATAGCCTATTTGAGAGGGTTAAAGAAGGCCTGTCTCAGGGAGTGACATGTAAGTGGAAACCTACTGGAAGAGTAGGCATTAGATAAAGAGGTAGAGAGTTGTGTTCAAATGGAGGAAATAGTGATGCCCCTGAGTAGGTAATTGTCCAAATGGGTTTGGAATGAAGGTCAAGAGATTAGTTTGGACATATTTTGAGGTACCTATAACACATCCTAGTGAAAAAGCAAAATAGCAGAGTCTGGAGCTCAAAGACTGGTTTGGAAAGTAAATATAGATCGTGATCATTCCATATGTAAATATTTTCTGAAGCCAAGCCATAAAATACGTAAAGCACAGGAGAGTGGTGAATCACACCCTGAGTACCTTCTGCTTTAAGACACAGGGTGGATACTTGTCAATTATACCTCAATAAAGCTAAAAAACAAAAAGCAAAAACAACACACAACATAACATAATAAAATAAAGCAAGGTTTGGAAAGTAACATTCAACTAGTGTTTTAGCCATTGTCCATTGAGGATTATCTGATTTTAGGAATCTAATAAGATTTCTAATGGCTCTAATAGCATAGTGGGATCTCATTATTTTGTATACAGTAGGAGCTTTTTAAAAAAATGAATATAATGTACTGAAACTTTAAATTAAATTAGACTTGGCTTTAGTGTTCTTTACTAACTATCCACTAGTACTCAGATAAAAAAGATTCTTTCATAGTTAGGAGACATCAAAGTCACTGATTATCTAACCTGAAGACACAAGGATCACACATCTACAATAGGAATGAAGTTTCTGGACTGTTAGGTCCTCTTTAAATCCCTAGGTGATTACTACAAAACCACTATAATCGTGAGTATGTGTTTAGTCACTGCTCTTTTTTTTTATTTTATTTGAAAAGATCATAGAAGGGCAGGATACACTCTAGATTAGAGAAAGGTAAACAAAAAGTAGGGGGGGGGGGGGATAAGATTTTAAAGAAAAACTTTTCTCCAGGAATTCTAAATCAAGGCTTATCCACAGTTGCATTTCCTGGATTGCAAAAATTACTCCCCAGGGACAGGATGAAAACTTTCCATATCAGCTTTTGAGAGACCTGAGTTGAAAGAGGAAGGTAATTCCCCTTCAATCTTTGTTTTTAGAAGTAACAGGTAACTAAATAAAGACAAGCAATCAAAGTTTACTTTTAAAGGGTCAGATTCCTTATCTAATGAAGTTACCTGATTAATTGGCCAACCAGAAATGAGAGCAGAAATTTCACATGGGAAAAAAAGCTGACTCTTCAGGGTGAGAACCATGCAAAGGGTAATTTTTAATTGTATTTTAAAGTCATAAATACTTCCAGATATTAAAAAGTAGATTAAATCCCTGGCTAGAATGAGATCATTGAACTATTCTATAGCTCTAGAAATCAAAGTATGAAATTATATTTAACATTTATCTTTATTCCAAAGAATATAATTTTTAAAAAGAACATGTAAAATCACTGTTGCAATCAATAAACTGACAAGTTTTTTTATTAAGCTCCTGCTGAAGCAGACCTCAGTAAGGCTCCCTATAGTCTGAGGGACTTTTTAGCACTCGGTTAGGCTTTCTGATGGGGTGACATTCAGTTGTTCAACAGATTTTTACTGAACACCTACTTTATACCAGGCTATAGTGCTTTGCTTATGCTACCTCATTGAATCCCCACCGTAATTGTATAAGGTAGAACCCATTACTTTCATTGTCTTCACAAATCAGGTCCTCCAGAGGTTACATTACATGCTCAAGTTTTCTCGGCTCCTAAGTGGTCTGGGCGGGGCTTTGAATCTTGTGGCAATGTCTCCCTGGATACGATGCTGCCTTGGAGAGAGTAAGAATTTTATGGGATGTTTCCAATTCTTGTTTAGGTTACAAAAGTGCCCAAAAGACACGAAAAATTAACCCAAAGGTGTTACATTTTATTTATGCATTGTGAGGGAAGTATTTAGGGCCACATCTATAAAATGGGAATTAGCATTCAAAGAAACATGCACACACACACACACACACACAGAGAGAGAGAGAGAGAGAGAGAGAGAGAGAGAGAGAGCCTGACAGGTCAGATTCTTCAACCTGGGAGCATCTTTAGTAACTTTATCCAGAATAGAAGTCATCACAAATTAGATTTTGATATAATTGAATAAAACAATGGTTCAGTTGCGTCAAGAACTTACCTTTCCTGGGGCCAAGTGTGAGTGCTGCCTAGCGCAGAGTGAAGCCATTTGGAATGCAGGTAAAATAAAGTATAGAACTTGGAGAGGGGTGAGGAAGTGACAGTTGGGAAGGAAATCCAGATGTAGATATGACTGGGAGGTAAGATCACAGATGAGAAGGTCCACGTCTTCAGAGCACGACTATAAGAAGACTAAGGATTCCAGGGAAGGAAGAGAATCACAATAGAGAATGTAGGGGTTGATGACAATGTGGCAGTCTTCCATGCAAGCCAGAACTGGAATTTGACTTACATGTTGGTTGTAGGAGTAAATACAGCAGTTTTTCACTTATTATTTCATTTAATACCCATAGTAAATCCATACATTCTATGAAATGATCACTTTATCAAAACACCCACCAGTCAAATGCCAATCTTCAAATTCGTTTGAGGAACGTTTTTCTTTGAAATGGGCTTCACAAGCCACATAAAAAACTTTGTCTTCATACATTATAATTGTACTTTATGAGGATTTAATTTTTAAGATTCTTTATTTTTTATTGATTTCAGAGAGGAAGGGAGAGGGAGAGAAAGACAGAAACATCAATGATGAGAGATAATCACTGATCGGTTGTTTTATGTACGCTCTCTACTGGGGATTAAGCCCGCAACTGGGCATGTGCCCTGACTGGGAATCAAACCTGTGACCTTCTGGTTCATAGGTCAACGACCAACCACAGAGCCATGCCAGCTGGGCCTGAGGATGATTTTTATTACTAAAATTGTATTACCCCTTTGATCATCCAATTTAATACTACTAACACCTTCTAGGTACATTAAACATTTCAGTATTCAATTATCTTTCAAAATATAATCTTATTCACTGTGTTTGGGATGTTTTTAAAATTAATACTGTCATTAGAGAATTTACTACTCTTGGGGTAAAGCAGCTATCATGTTGGGTGACTACAGTATTTGAGGATATGGGTTCAGTTTCAGGTTAAAATACTTGGTAGCTGATGTAACTTTACAGAGTTGACTCAGGTTCTCTAAGCCCAAGTTTCCTCCTTTGTAAGATGTGGCTAAAAATTTATCTTTTTACTTTCTTTTTTTGGTACTTGAGTTCTGGCTAGGAAAGAATTTAGAGCCAAGACCCAAACTGTAAGAAAACATTTATTTGGTAAGTTACAGAGGTAGAAGAAGTAATTCCTAAAAGAAATGGCGTAGGAAACAAGTTATGGAGGTAAAGGAAGGTCCCTTGGAGCTTGGGAGTGAGGAAGCTAAGGGTAACATTCCTGGGGCCCAGAGGGGGGTGGAGGAAAGAAGATAATGTATTGTTGTTATTGTTGGAAGGTGTGCTTTCTAAGAAGAACTGGAATGAAAATTGGCAGGAGACGTAATCAATGTTCTGAGATGACACCTGCAATAGCCCAGACCCAGAACTTGGTAGTTTATCAATAAATGAGGGGTTTCCTTTTCATCTTAGAGTAAGGGGGGTTGGTGAAAACCTCTTAATAGACTTGAAAGTAAAAAGTGATAAGCAAAATGTATATCAGCGGAGCTGTTATTAAGTACAGTCATGTGTCACTTAACAGGGATGTCTTCTGAGAAATGTGTTGTTAGGTGATTTCATCATTGTGCAAACGTCATAGAGTGTACCTACACAAACCTAGATAGTATAGCCTACAACACACCTAGGCTATAAGTCTTTTTTTTTTTAAATTAATCTTTATTGTTGAAATTATTATAGATGTCCCTCTTTTTTCCTCCCATAGCTTCCTTTCACCCAGTTCCCACCCCACCCCAGGCCCTTGCCACCCTACTGTGTGTCCATAGGTAATGCATACATGCATATAAGATCTTTGTCTAATTTCTTCACGCACCCCCCCACACCCCCTTCCCTCTGAGAATCATCACTCTGTTCCATTTCCATGCCCCTGATTCTATTCCATTCACCAGTTTATTCTGTTCATTGGATTATATATATATATATATATATATATATATATATATATATATATATATTTGATTTTTTACAGAAAGGAAGGGAGAGGGATAGAGAGTTAGAAACATCAATGAGAGAGAAACATCAATCAGCTGCCTCCTGCACACCTCCTACTGGGGATGTGCCTGCAACCAAGGTACATGTCCTTGACCTGAATTGAACCTGGGACCTTTCAGTCTGAAGGCCGACGCTCTATCCACTGAGCCAAACCGGTTAGGGCTGTTCATCGGATTTTTTATTCATTTGATTTTTAGATTCACTTGTTGATAGATATGTATTTGTTGTCACTTTGTTGTATATAATTTTTATCTTTACCTTTATCTTCTTCCTCTTCTTAAAGAATACCCTTCAGCATTTCATATAATACTAGTTTGATGGTGATGAACTCCTTCAGTTTGTCTTGTCTGTGAAGCTTTTTATCTGACCTTCAATTCTAAATGATAGCTTTGCTGGGTAGAGTAATCTTGGTTGTAGGTTCTTGCTATTCATCACATTGAATATTTCTTGCCACTCCCGTCTGGCCTGCATAGTTTCTGTTCAGAAATCAGATGACAGTCGTATGGGCACTCCCTTGTAGGTAACTAACTGTTTTTCTCTTGCTATTTTTAAGATCTTCTCTTTGTCTTTTGCCCTTGGCATTTTAATTATGATGTGTCTTGGTGTGTTCCTCTTTGGATTCCTCTTGTTTGTGGTTCTTTGCACTTCCTGGACTTGTAAGTCTATTTCTTTCACCAGGTGGGGGAAGTTTTCTGTCATTAATTCTTCAAATAGGTTTTCAATATCTTGCTCTCTCTCTTCTGGCACCCCAATAATTTGGATGTCAGTATGCTTGAAATTGTCTCAGAGGCTCCTTACACTATCTTCATATTTTTTGTATTATTTTTTCCTTTTGCTCTTCCGGTTGGGTGTTTTTTATTTCCTCATATTTCGAATCCTTGATTTGATTCTCAGGATCCTCTAATCTACTGTTGAATCCCTGTATATTATTCTTTATTTCAGTCAGTGTATGCTTAATTTCTGACTGGTCCTTTTCCATTTTTTTGGCACTCTCACTAAGGTTCTTGAAAGTCTCACTAAGTTCCTCAAAGGTTTCTAGAAGATTCTTGAGTAACCTTATAACCATGGTTTTGAACTCTATATCCAGTAGTTTGCTTTCTTCCATTACTTTCATTTGTGACATGTTTCTTTGTCTGCATTTTGGCTGCTTCCCTGTGTTTGTTTCTATGTATTGGGTAGCTGCTAAGTCTCCTTGAGTGATAGAGTGGCCTTGTGTGGTAGGTGTCCTATAGGGCCCAGTGGCTCAGCCTCCCCAATCACCTGAGGTGAACACTCTTGGTGCACCCCTTTGTGGGCTGTGTGCACAGTTTTGTTGTAGTTGAGCCTTGATTGCTGTTGGTGTCACTGGGAGGACTTGACCTCCAGGCCGATTGGCTGTGAGGACCAGCTGCGACTACAGTGGGAGAGCTGCTGTGCAGGAGACACCCTTTGGGGGCAGGATTGCTTCAGTGGGGCTTTGGTGCTCACTGAGTCTGCACCTTGAGTGTGTCACTTATGGATGTGTAAAGATATCATCTGGTATGGTCTCACACTGACCACTGGGTACACTGGCTGTTGGATCTCCAAGGAGGTGCAAAGTCAGCCACTGCCTGAGGCCACCCAGCAGGAGCTACAGAGAGATCTGCAGATTCCTCCTCTTTGTTTGGGGTTTGGAAGTGCCCAGATGAGGCCCAGCTGTGAAGCAAGGTAGGCTGGTGCTGCTGTCAGTTTTTGGGCCTTTTATTGATAGGTTTGGGGCTCCCTGACTGAGCTGCAGCTTGTTTTGACAGATTTTTAGCCTGAGAAAGGACAGACCATTCATATGCCAAACCACTGTGCACAGCTTGGGTGAGGTTATAAATTGGGTGGGGCAGGGTCTCAGGGAATCACTAGGATGGAGGGAACAGAACTGGCTGCCAGTGAGCCCTGAACTGGGGAGGTCCCAGCACGGGAACAATGACCGCTGTGAGCACCACCATCTGGAAAAAAGCTGCCCCCAAGCTCCTGCCCCGATGTAAAGACAGTCCAGTTTCTCCTCATACGTGTCTGGGTCCCCCAGAGCCTCACCCAGCACTCGAGCTCAGAGGAAGCAGGAGCTTGTAAATTCAGTTTGTGGTGCCGGCCTTTTAAGAGGAGCAGCTGAGCCTCCAGCAGCCTGTGTGTCACTCAGCCCCCATCCGCACTGGTTTTTACAGCCTGTAGTTCTTACTGCCCATAGGGACTTCTTTTCCCAGCTCTGGGACCCGGGGCTGGGGGTCTGGGGTGGGGCTGGGACTCCTCGCTCCTCCGGGGGCCTCTGCAGAGGTGATCCCCCCCACCCCCGCCCCCATTAAAAGAACGGCACACCCGGGTCCGGACCAGCCAGTTCCGCGCCTCCGCACCTCCTCCCAGTCTCCGTGTGCTTCCTTCTTTACCTCTCTAGTACTTCCACTCAGCCCGCTGTCCCGCAGTTCTGGATGACAGTTGTTCTGTCTTTTAGTTGTAATTTTGATGTGGTTGTGGGAGGCGGTGAGTACAGGCGGTTACTTCTGCCGCCATCTTGGTTCCCTCCGGAGTTAGCCTCTCTCCTAGGCTACGACCCTACAGCCGGCAGGTCAAACCCGCGCCCACAACGAAGATTTTTGTGGCCGAGTGAATATAACGGTATGCAAGAAACGTTTTAATAAAAATTTCATAACTTAATTTTTACAATATCCTGTTATACATAATTATTAATAATGAACTACAAAGTTCGCTAATGACTGATTACTATAATCGTGTTGCATTCATTTCCCTTATGCGTCTTACGCGCAGGCGCACCGTTTCTCTCCACTAAGACCAGCAGCGAATATTCTAGCAGCCAATTGCCACGTCATTAGTCTTGGACTGACTTGTTTGGTGTGCGCAACAGGAAATGTTTCGCTTTCGGAGAACAAGAAAATAGGTTGATTTGCGTTACGCTCATTAATTTGTGCAGTTATTCAGTGTCCGGTAAGTTAATGCTCAAGAAAAAATATTGATTTTTATTAAAATGTTCTATTGTTTTATGTTAATGATTACTCATTTATTTCAGCCCTTTGTACTCAGCATGTCTCTATTGAAATCCAGTGGTAGTAAAAATAAACAAAAAAATTGCTGACGAACATCGAAATTTCCAAGAAAAGTGGGAATCAGAGTATTTTTGCTGTGAAGTAAAAAATAAAATAATCTGCTTGATATTTAATAATGCTATTAGTGTACCAAAGTTATACATTGAAAACTGAAGCTTTTGTTGTTTTCTTTTTGCAGCCCACATAAACTTAAACCTTATTTATTTGGCCCGTGTGAGCCTTTTGAGTTTGACATGCTTGCTGTACAGCATGTCACTGCACTAAGTACTGTAGGCAAGTGTAACGCAATGGTATTTGTGTATCTAAATAGATCTAAACAACACGAGATTAAATCATGTACGAGAGAGAGTGACGCAATCAAGAGATGTGGTAAATGAGCTATATGAGCCTTCTGCTGGTGTAACACAACTACTGTTTTACAGCAAACATCTTTTTATAAGTAGAAATAATAAACTCTAAAATAATGATAAAGCTATCCTATGGTATAGTAAATACCATATGGTCATTTATTATGATTATCAAGTATTATGCACTGTATGTAATAATTGTATGTGCTATACTTTTATACTAGGTTCGTTGACACCAGCATCGCCACAAAAACAGAATTCATTGGGCTGCGCTGTTAATAGAAGGCTACACTGTCACTGGGCCATAGGAGTTCTCCAGCTCCACTGTAATCTTATGGGGCCACCACTGTACGTGCAGTCTGTCGTTGCCAGGAATGTCGCTATGCATTGCATGCTACACTCACTTGTAAAGTAAGCATTGTCAGTGGACACATTTCTTGACTTCTCCTTTGAGCAGAATTCCCGAAGAACCCGAGGGAAACTGCGGAGGGACTACAGAAGGCCCTAGAAAGCCTGCAGCCGGCGATTCCATGTGAGTTCTTGTATTTTCCTCCCAGCAAGCTGCTTTCATGCGGGAGGTGGGATTGTATTTCTTTATTAATGTCAATTTTAAATAACATTTAGATTTTCACATGATTAGGCAAATGCTACCAATATAACACCACATTTTGATTTCCTTAGAACTATTTTTTAAAAAATCTATGTTTTTCCCAAATATCTTACAAGACAGAGCTGTTTAATATAAGTAGGCAATTTGCCCTCCTCCCTTGAACAGCTCTTCATCTGAGGCTTCGCTGGGAGATGTCAAAGTAACCAGCAATTTTAAAAAATTGCATTAGATTTTTTAAAATCCCACCTTTCTCATAGAAAGTCCACACAGAATAATGAGCTTTTTTTGGGTTCTCTCTCACTCTCCCCACCCCCCCACCCCACCCATGTACTTACTAAAAAGCTTGTTTGAACCAATACATTTTCCTCTAATTTTGAAAAAAATTAAGAAGAAAAAATTTATAGCAATTATAATCCCACAATGATTATCACTGTCATCATGATTACAAAATGTGAAACATTAGAACAGCAGGAGGCAGGGCTCTGTCGGGTGCAGCAGTTGGAGTTCTGGAATCAAATAAACAGTTGGGTCCAGGCTCTGTGAGGTAAGGATTAGAATAATTTCAATGACGGGATAGATACCAAAGTCTGAAGAGGTGAAGTGATTTTACCTACATCACCCTGCAAATAAATAGTCTGGTAACTGAGTGTCAAAGTGCCCTTTCCCTTGCAGAGAAGAACTTTATAACTTCCCAGAAGATTGGACATCAAATTCAAATTGTGTTCTCGCTATGCAGAGCGTGATTCAGGGTTATGTCTAGGCCAGAGCCTGGCTGCACTGACTGCTAGCCACCTGGAGCCATTGCATCCTCTAGGAAAAATCACAGCCCTTTAGATCTATGTCAAATAACACCTTCAAAAGTTGGTTTTGTGTGTATTTAGAAAAGACCCAGAAAGACACTCTTATAAAATTTTTCAGTACTTCTGTATTTGCCTAACCTTTATAAAAACTAGTTATTTTCCTTATTTTATGGAAAATAAGGAAAAGAAATTAATGTGAAACAAAAAGAAAGCTCTAGACTTGGAGACTTTATAACAGCACTAGTTTATTACATGACCAAGTAGTTCTGCATAAAGTGGGAGCTATGTTAATAAAAATACTACACATTGCTAACTCCTATTTTTTCCATAACATTTTTAATGAGGAAAGCTATACATGCTTGTTGTAATTTTTAAAAACGGGACAGGAGAATATAAACTCATTGAAATAAAATTCTTATTTCCTCTTTTAGAAATTCCTGCACCCTCTGTGAGCAGGTTGTGATGTATCCTTCTGAACTTTCCATCTATCCATTTGTCTGCTCACACACAGAGAGGTATGTGAGTTTTACAAATGGAATGGTTGTGGATCACTGTCAACACTTGACATGATAGCAGTTTAAGCAATTATCAGTACACCATGAATCCATCATCAAGTACACCAACACCAGGATAGATCTGCAAATTCCAATAAATAAGTACAATACGAGAGTTATCTTATCAAAACTTAAACTGAGGGCAGTACATGAATAGATTCTGACGTAGTGACGTATTCTAACAACAATTTCTACAAGTGGCTATTCAGGAGGAAGCCTAATGTGTTGTGTCCCTTGATTATGCAAAGGTCTCCAGCCATTTTATTTTTTAAATATGTTTTTATTTATTTCAGAGAGGAAGGGAGAGGGAGAGAGAGAGAGAAACATCAATAATGAGAGAGAATCATTGATCGGCTGCCTCCTGCACACCCCACTACTGGGGATCGAGCCCGCAACCTGGGCATATGCCCTTGACTGGAATCGAACCAGGGACCTTTCAGTCCGCAGGCTGATGCTCTATCCACTGAGCCAAACCGGCTAGGGCTCCAGCCATTTTCTTGAAAGGAGGTAGGAATGTGTGCGAATTCCATATCACAAAGAGAAGAACTAAAAGGTTAAACTACCTCTGTATCATGTTTCCCTATTTGTAAGCACAGTGCCGTATGTAAAATGCCAGTTGTGCCTGTTAGGTCGGATCAACTGAAAATGTTTATCATCATTACACGTAAGCTTTAATATCTCTACTCTTCGTTCATTGTTCTTATTGCTGTTCACACAAAACCCCCAAGCTCAACCAGGCTAGCCTCCCCATCTTCCCTCTTCCTCCAGGCAGCCACACCTGCACTGAGCACATCTGGCATCTAGTGCCCTGACAGGACCTGGAAGTGTCTGTCTCAGGACACCAGTGTCCCAGCTTTTCACTGAAGAATGGATGCTTCTTTGGCTGACCTCATATCTTCTCTATTAAAGAACATTTGGAAGCAAGCTTTGCAATGTGTAACTCGCCTGCTTGGCAATTTTGTTTGTTTCTTAGCCAAGAAGAAACAAGGGGCTCATCAAACTAAATTTGAACCTTCAGCTCCACTTGAAAAATCATGGTGGTTGGTGTAAGAATCAGCAAAGTCTTTGAAGTTCTCTGGCATGAGAGGCAAATTATAATTAGGTTCTTAACTGAAATGTGAGTTTCCTTTTGACTTGTTTGGTATCCTGGGCACAGAGCTCCACCACCAGCATCATGGGTATTTTTGTGTTAAAATTATACATTAGGTTTCATCTTCCTCTCCCTAGGTATGGTTCGTCTTTTATGTGAAAAATGAGGCCCCCCAAAATACAAATCTAGTCTTGAGTCATATAAATTCAAGTTACACAAAAATTAAGTGGTTATCAGGGAGTAAAAGCATTTTATTACCCTCAGATTGTGTTTTTATATCCAGTAGAACACCAGCAATGGAGATCTTGTGATCAAATCTGATAGAAGTTCACTAAAAACCTAAATCTTCTTTAATTATCATCAGTTCATAGAAATGGATATTCAATGGATCAGCATGTATTTATTGAGTGCCTCTGCATTGAAAGGCTCTAAAGAACTGCTGTTGGACTCCGCAGTGATGGCTGCAGTGCTTCCAGAACCCTGGAAGGGAGTGACATTCTTATTGCATGAGATGCGGGCGGAGTTGTAGTGGATCACTCCTTAATGAGAGTCAGCCATCCGCCTCCCCCCACCTCAGCCCCACTCCTGCCCTTGGCCATTGGCCTCACATACTAAGACACTGATTTCCTGTTACACTCACAGAAAAATAGAATGATGAGGTGCTCATGAACTTTTAAGTTGAAAAATTCATCACAGTATTGAAATTCATGCAGTGCAACTTAGTGAGTGATCAACGACTACCATAAGTGATTAGTATTCTTCACTTCTGTGAGGTTACGGAAAGCTGTGCGTTAAATAAGAGCATGTGCGGTAAGAACTGCCCATTCCTGTAATGGTCCTGCGGTCTTTTGATACCTCTATGCCCTTCACTAGGCCCTGGTTGAGTTGGCCTAGGCTAACTTATCCTGTGTGAGTTTTCTTCCCGGGCACAATCCTCTATACAAAGATAAGCAACATTTTTATGGAAAGGGCCAGATAGTTTAGATTTTGTGAATGTATTAGATTCCTAGGCTGTCATAATAAAATACCACAAGACAATTTCTTTCTGTTGGTGGTTTAAAACAACAGAAATTTATTCTCTCGCCGTTTTGGAGGCTCTGAGGGAGAAATTGTTTCATGCCTCTTTCGAGCTTCCGGTGGTTGCTGGTAATTCTTGGTGTGCCTTGGCTAGTAGATGCTTCACTCTAATTCCAGCCTTTGTCTCCACATGAATTCCTTCCCTCTGTGTCCTCTCCTCTTCGTACCTGTGTGTCCTCTCCTCTTCGTACAAGGACACCAGCCATTGAATTTAGGGCCTACCTTAATTTAGTATAACATTATCTTAACTTCACCTACCAAGGTCCTATTTCCCAATAAGGTCACATTCTGAGGTTCTGGGTGGACATGAATTTTGGGAAGATACTACTCAACACACAACTGAGGACCATATGGTCACTCTGTTGCAATTAAACTCTGTTGTAGCACATAAGCAGGCACAGACATTACATAAACGAGCGAGTGGGCTGCGTTCCAATAAAATTTTATTTATGGACACTGGCATTTGAATTATATATAATTTTACATGTTATGAATTATTGTTCTTCTTTTGATTTTTATTCAACAATTTAAAAGACTAGTGTTACTTTGTGGGCCATACAAAAACAGGCGGGTGGTGGGGGACAGCCATATTTGACCCATGAGCGTAGTCTGCCAACGTCTGATATATAGTGTTGATGGGCAGAGGTAACTACAGGGAACTTTTTCTTCCTTCTGCTCATAAAAAAAGAGCCAGATTCTGAGAAAACCTGTTTATGATTTGCATCAAGCAATTGTTCGATAGCTTCATGTTTCAGCAGAGAGGAAGCCAGACTGATCAGCAATGATGCCTGTTTGGCAGCATCATTCTCGGTGTGCTTGCCAAAATTTTGGTGAGGATTTTGCTGTCAAGATTAAGAGGTGATGCAGGCTTAAATGAAGAACATGACCTGGAGTCCTTACATTGAAGGATTAGAACATTTCCCTCAGGGGCTCATAGTATTCCCTGAGCCAAATGTTTCAGTATACTTTTGAGGTGATTTTAAATTAAAGGCATTTTGTGACTCAATACTACATGGGGTTCTGGTGAGATACTTTCAATCCCTAGATACTCTTTCAAAGCCAGATATTAAATAATACTCTGCACATTTGAACAAAGTTTATCTTCTAATGCTAAGAGTTGCTAAGTCATCCAGGGGCAAAATAAATCTAAACTCTCTGGCATGTGGTTTCTAATAAAATTTATGTAATATACATTTTTGAGGGTATTGTTAAAGATTGTGATTATATATTTGCTTCTTTTTAATTACAAAACATCATGATCTTTGTAGAAAATTTAAACAGTGCCAAAATGAATAATATAAAGGTGAAAGTTTCTCATGATCTCAATTCCCAGAGATAATTTCTGAGGAGATTTGGAATTTATTTAAAAAACAAATTCCCACCCCATGTAATTGTGAGAGCAAATGAAAAAGTACACTGAACAGATATTTTACATATTTTAAAGACATTTTGGGACAAAGTTCATATACATAAAGAGCAAAGTATGATTAGATATAAATACCTAACATGCATTAAACTCATGCTATACTGGTAACAGGATATGAAAAAATCATATTTTCTGATCTTAAGGGATTTATCTTTTGTTTTGTTTTTGTTTCCAATAAGTACAGAATGACCCAGTATTGATAACAACTTACATATGTATATAGTAAAATCCTGTTATTCAGAAACTTACGATGTCTTGGGTTTGGCAATGGATATTTTCTACTATTCAGAGACTCATTAGATATTCTACCTTCTTTGGTGACATCAACATTTTAATGGGGTTCTTCCATTCATAACACATATTAGTTGTTGTATTACCTGGCTGGGATTTGAGAAAATTTTGTGAGCTCCATATGATTTAGGGAAGAGTTGATGGCCAGGTTCTCAAGTGGATTTCAGTAATGACTGGTATGCTTTATGCACGTAGCAGCCCAGAACAGAACGGCTGAATTATCACCACACTTAGATGACAGAAATCTTATGTACAGAAGTGGATAGATAATCCTCCACTTATACACAAAAGTGGATAGATAATCTTAACATTTACGATATGCCTGCAAGATGCCAACTTGCTTTATTACTAGTGTCCTAAGGGTAATATGGGTGTTGGAACTAGACATATTTGGCCATGAATCCTAACTTTATTCTCATTATTTATGGCCTTAAGTTACTTAAACTGAGTTTTTACCTGCAAAATGGGAATGAATTGTATCCACTTCATAGGCATGTTGTAAAGGTTAGTGGTAGTTGTGTGTCAAGCACTGAGTCAGTGTCTCACATTTAGAAGAAGTTTAAAAATGGTATTTTTTTATTGCTACTATTTGAGAGCTCTTTAGATGACCCAATTCAAGCTTCTTGTTTAACAGAAGAAGAAATTGGATTCAGAAGCCTTATTGCTCTTACGTTACTAAGGTAGTTGGCGGAAGGATAACTTTGATACTCTGATCCTTACTCCAGTCTTCTTTCTATCATTCTCTCACTTATTCATTGACTAGTGGCCTGGTACACGGAATTCGTGTACTGGTGGGGGGCGTGGCCTGCAAAGATCGGCCGCTGTGGAAGCGCCACTCATCCTGGTCAGCCTGGCAGCACTTCCACTGTGGGAGCACACTGACCACCAGGGGGCAGCTCCTACATTGAGTGTATTCCCCCTGGTGGTCAGTGCACGTCATAGCGACTGGTCGACTGGTCGTCGTTCTGGTCGTTCCACAGTTCGGTCGCTGGGCCTTTATTATATAGGATTCTTTACTCATCATTTATTATGTAGCCATTAAGTTCCAGGTATTTTGCTGAACCTGGAGAATAAAATACAGACTATCTTGAGAAGTTTACAGTATAATAGGAAACAAATGCATAAACATGTAAATTATTGTTCAGTTTCTTAGGTGCTGAAATGAAATTATTTTATATATATTTATAAAAATGGTTGTTAGTGGTCTAACTCAGCTTTGGGGAACCATTAAGGCTTCATAGAGGCATCATATGTGAGTCTAGCCTTGAAGTATGTACTGAAGATTGCAAGGCAGATAAGTGTGTGTGTGTGTGTGTGTACTAGTAAAAGTGTGTGTATGATTGCAAGGAGGATGGTGGTGAGGGGTGGTATTTAGATCAGAGAAACAGCCTGTGCAAAAGTCTGAAGGTGTTAAAGAGTGTGGCATATCCATGGCAGCTTGGATAGTTTAATGTGGTTTGGGTAGTGGAAAGAGGTGAGACCAGAGGATGCCACACAAAAGAGTTAGTAAGGTAGCACTTCTTTTTCTGAAATGTTGCCATGTGTTGTGTGGTGGCTGGAGTACTAATGGGCATTAGTGTGCATATGGAGATAAATGAGTTCTTGTGAACAGATTTTAGGAAGCTGCCTATCATTTATAGCATTGTTTTGGTATAAAATATAGTCCAACTTCAAAATAACAGGGCCAAAATAAACATTTGGGGCCAAATTGTATAAAGAAACTCTATATAATGGTTGACTTACACATAGTAGGCACTGAATAAATACTGGTTAAATATTTCTATATAGTGGTCCAGTTATTCTAGAGTTACTTTAGATATAAAATGATAATTTATCCAATTCCATAGAGTGCAATAAAAGTTTATTGACCTGTATTACAATTATACATCTCTGGTCATTAATTCACCATTAGAATCTGATTAATGTTGTTTGGCTCATTTCCCTGGGACTTAGTTCAGATAAGTTTGATTTTGATGGTTGCTAATTGGGCAAGGAAAATAGTCTACTGTCATAACTATGTGTCTTTATTTAATTATACCATACTTTCAAGTTTAGTTGAAATTACATGTCTAGTGCTCAATATTTTACTATCTTTATGTATACCTCATTTGAATAAATACTCCCTATTTTTAAATTATCTCATCCTTGGAAAACAGTATCTGTTTTCAGACTATTACTTTAGGCCTGATATGCTAACAACCATATTTTCACATTCCTTCATATTTTGTTGATTAGGTGATTTGATATTTTTTCTTCTTGGTTTTTCATGGAGTTATCATAGGAGCATGTTTGTTGCATTAAATTGATTCAGAAAATCTTATAGCTTTATGATATCTTTCTGAATATGATCTGATTGTACAAAGTCTAGGTTTGGTTTTGTTAGAAAAGATTTCTTACTTCCATTCTCTAATGGGTATCAGTTAGGACCATCCACATTCAGAAATAAGGAAATTGTGATAGGCTGGAGGGGGCTGCTCAGAAGTTGGCCATGTTAGGGGCGTGGGCAAGGAAGGTGGAGTAAGGTGTCATTTTGAGAGTTTAGTCGAAGAGAAATGGCAATTAAAGGGACCTCTGATAAAATTTCTGCAATTAGCTTTTAAAAACTTAACCAAACTGCTCTATACTTCCTCGTTCATCTTTAGGGACTCTAAGTCTTACAGGATTTGCTTTATTCCTTGGTTCCATTAGTCAAGTAACTTTTTCAGTTTAAAATGATAACTGCACACAAAGACCGTGTTTTGAAGTCTTAGAGGTCCTCTGAGCATAGAAGTACCTATTCCCTAAACAAGTCACTGAAGAGATGTTTCTGGAAATTTCTGTAGTGATGGCAACCATTTTAGGCCAAGGCATCGGTGAGCTTATTCTACATAACAAGCCACTCTAAAATGTACTGACTTCAGGAAATAACATTTATTGTTTCTCATGTCTCTGTGGGCTGGCCTGGTTGAGGCTGGTTGGATGAGGATGGCCATACCTACTCCCTTGTCTGGGACCCCATGGGGTGACTTGGATGATCCAGGTGTCTGGAGACTTTCTCCATGTGGCATCATCCAGCAGGCCTGTCTGGGCTTATTCACAATGTCCAGGGGGAAAAGAGGGTGTGTCCCGATGTGCAAGTCTTTTTCAAGTCTCTGCTTGTGTCGTATTTTCTAATATTGTATTGGCCAAAGCAAATCATATAACAAAGCCCAGATTCAAGGGTGAAAATATAAATCTACCTCCTGATGGGAAGAGCAGCAGAGGGGCGTGTAGGTGGGGCTTAGAGAAATCTGTGGTCATTTTGAAACCGATCCCAGTCACTGTAGAAATTTTTCTCTGTGTTCAATTAAAGGTTATAGCAGTGAGCTATGGCTAGTTATGGCTTTAAAAATTACCTATTTACATAAGTATTTACTACACGCTAAGTTTTTTTTTTTAAGAAAACCTATCAATTTAGAAGATTGACTATAAGAAGGGAAATACGAAAGTTCACTAGCATTACTTCACATTTTACAAAACATGTTCACATAGACTGCTTAAAAATTTTTTTTAAATACTTTTTTTTGGAGAGAGAGGAAAGGAGAGGCAGAGAGAGTGAAACATCAATGTGAGAGGGAAACATGGATTGGCTGCCTCCTACATACCCTCTACCGGGGATCGAGCCTGCAATCCAGGCAGATGGCCTGACCAGGAATTAAACGGGCAACCTTTCCATGCTCGAAATGATGCCCAACCAACTGAGCCACACTGGCCAGGGCTAGATTGCTTTAAAAAAAAGTTTTAAAGCCTCTTTGTGAGATAGGAATTAGATCATCATCCTAATTTCACGGATGAGTAAACTGGTGCGTTAAGAATGTTGCTTCAAATCGCTTACCTAATTATTTTCATGGAAAAACGTGTACCCACGCCTCCATGCTGCACCCAGTGTCTCTGGGGGTGTTCCATTGGTCACTTAATGCAGCAAGGGACACATAAAGGTAATTATTAGAGATCTCATAATATTTTTTTTAGCCACACCACTTATACATCATGCTCTCATTCAGTGAAACTTCTGAAGATTCGTAGTTTTGTTTTAAGAAAAATGTCTATATAAATGATACTCTCATTAAGAACTTGGTGAATTCTTTTTCTGGAGTTTGTTAATACCTATATTCAGTTGTTTTCACATCATGCTTGCATGTTTACTGAATTGCACAAGAATTGCTGAATTTTGCAAGTTTTCCTGGATTCTAAATATTAACAATTTCTGCATCCATTTGCCTTCAAGAAACTGGTTGATCATTCTTATGTTTATATTTTGCATTGTACAGAACTTGTAGCCTTTTCACGGGCACAATATATAGCACCAAGGAGAGGTAGATTCTCAAAGATTTCTTCAGTGAGAGATTCACATTCCTGAAACCTGTACTTTCACACAATGATTGGAGAATACCTGTCCTTTGTCATCTACGTTCATTGAGATCATCTCATTCATGGGCTAGGCAGGGGTCCTCAAACTTTTTAAACAGGGTGCCAGTTCACTGTCCCTCAGACCTTTGGAGGGCCGGACTATAGTTTAAAAAACAACAACAACTATGAACAAATTCCTATGCACACTGCACATATCTTATTTTGAAGTAAAAAAACAAAATGGCAAAAACACCCGGCGGGCCGGATAAATGTCCTCGGCGGGCCGCATGTGGCCCACGGGCCGTAGTTTGAGGATGCCTGAGCTAGTGACTCTGGGCACAGGAGCAGTGTGCAGCCAGCATCCAATGCATTCCTCAGCTCAGTGCTTCACCTTGGTGAAAAGACCCAAAGAAGCTCTGACTGGTTAAATCCCCCTGAACCATCTGGGATGTTGGTTGACCTTGAGCTAGCTGTTTAAAATTCCTTAGTTAACTTACCTTACATACTTGGTGGGAGGTTCAAATGACGTAATCTGGGGGGGGGGGGATCATTTGTAAATCCTTAAAAGCTATAGAAACATGAACTACTAATATAAACATACCTTAACAAAGTACCAGTAAGAGGGCCCAACATAATGATTTTAAATTCTTAATTATCAGGTTTATAAAAATTTAAGCATTTTTGAAATCATTCTCTGTACCATTCCAATATTGTTAGGCTCAACAAGACAGGAGAAATATCAGAGTCTGGGAGCAATCATCACTGTTCTTGACTGCACGAAGCCAGGAAATTAGTCTAGTGGTGAAATTTTTATGGTTAACCTCTCGTCCCCATTACGGTGTCTTACCCCAAAAGAGAATGGAGAGGGCCTACGGAATCTCGTCAGGGGTCCAGTCAAGAGGCAATTAACATTCCTACCTGGCCATTCTCTGGTTGCTCCTTTCACACTGCACAGTACATAGACCCCCCTCCTCACCCTTAATCTGGATTCTTTTAGTGAGTCCCAATTATATTCATGGCCCTGGCTTTCAGGCTGAGGTAACCTTTATGGCCAATTTATGGGCTATTTTCAAAGAAATTTCCTAGTGTGTTACAGGGATTTTATTTACTTTCACAAGACCTCATCAATGCATTCATTATAAAGAACCATATTGGTTTGCTTTTCTCCTCTTCCCTCCATGCTGCCACCTCTACAGGAAATTACTCTGCAGGCAGAGACTTCACGCAGAGAAAAGATGTCTTCTTATTCAGTGGAAGCAATTTCTGTCTTATGTGTTACTTTGACTGTCATAACATTCTCAGGCATGAACTTCACTCTCTTGATTAATATTTATAACCTCCTTTTTAGGCACCTGTAATGTCAGTGGCTGTGGGGGTGGGAAGCTCAGTACATGGCAGGCAGGAGAGTTGATAAAGTCTGTAAATACATCAAGAGACCGAGGTCGTAGAGAGGTCTCACTGTCAAAGGAAGCCCGGGACTAATCCTGGCTACTCCGAGTCCTACTCAGAGGTGGCAGGACACACTGGACATGGAGCAGAGACCCTGGCCCCTTGCTGCTGTGTCTGCTTGTTGCTGGTTGGCTGTGTGACTTTGGGCAATTCCCTGATGTTTGATACCTTTATTTCCCCGACTGGACCAACCGAGTGACTGCTACATGGGCTTGTGATACATAGGACAAATGGCAGTCTGCAAAGCTGCCTTCAAGACATTCTCCTGCTCTTGGAAAAGTTAAGACTAGAGCATTTTTCTCCCTCCAGAAAGAAAAGACTTCCAGGAGCAGTGTAGAGTGAAAGGCACTCGAAAGGCATCTCTCTGTACTGACCACTCCTGGAACGACATAACAATATGATGTACCTCTAGTAGATCATGATACAGGATCTGGGCAGACTTGAAGATTAAAGAAAAAGAAAGGCTGGGATGTCTAGGTATTTGGATTGAGAACTGCTCATGAGCCATTTGCATAAGCTTTTCTGATCTTTGTCTTAAGTTAGTGGATAAATTAAAAAAAAATAATTTTCTCGTCATTAAGTCACAATGTGTTTTTTAAAATATATATGTATATATATATATATATATATATATATATATATATATATATATATATATATATATGATTTCAGAGAAGAAGGGAGAGGTAGAGAGAGATAGAAACATCAGTAGTGAGAGAGAATCCTTGATCAGCTGCCTCCTGCACATCCCACACTAGGGACCAAGCCTGCAACCCGGCTATGTGCCCTTGACCGGAATCAAACCCGGGACCCTTCAGTTGGCAGGCCAACGCTCTATCCACTGAGCCAAACCAGCTAGGGCAGTGGGTAATTTTTGATAAGTCACCTTTTACTTTGAGTCCATATGATTCATTTATATACTTATTTATCCAATCAACACATTTTCTTGGAAAATCTAGTGTGTTTAAGATAACAGAGAATGCTATCCAAATTTTAGGGTTCAGGTCAAATGCTGACTTCTCCATGAATTCTTTTTCTGATACCCTCAGTTCCAGGTAATCCTTTTTTGCTATGGGGTCCTACTTTCTAACTTTCTCATAGTACTTATCACATGCTGATATGTATTAATGTTGTGCACATGTTTATTTCCTATACTATAGCTCTTATTTCTTAAATACCTTAACTGCCTAGCACATCCCCGTATACTTTACAGATACTTGATAAATATGGAATAGGAGACATATAGAAAAATGACAATAGTATAAGACGATATATGTTATGAGAACAGAGGGGTGGTACATATAATAGACTCTCAGGGAATTAAGAGAAGATGGACTGATGAGCAGGAACGCCACTTGGAAGTATTCAGAGTGGTAATGGGTAGAGATAGGGGGTGAAGGCATTCCAGGTAGAGGGAAAACATTAGCAGCTGGCACCCATGGAAAATAATATAGCTCTGGGGAGTCAGCAGTAAATAGCCACTAGAGAATGGGGCACTGCGGATACCAAACTAAGGCAATCAGATTCTCCCGAAAGCAAATTTTTGAGCAAGGAAGTGAGAAGATCAAAGAGATCATTGGGGGAGATTCCTCAGGTAATGGTATGCAAAGTAGTGAGACAGCCTAGAGATGGGGGGCGGGGTGGGGGAGGGTGGTGGTGGTGGTGGTGATTAATTAGTTACTCTTGCAAAGGTATGTGAGAATCTTGGCTGAGATATAAAGGCATGAGGCAGTGAGATTAGAGCAGAAGAGGGGAATCCAGACACTACCTACGAAGAAAGGATCAATAGGATGATGTGACTGAATTTGAGAATAAAGAAAAGGGTGGAATGAAAATGAACTCCAAGGTCTTGTGTTTGGATGACTTTGAAAATAGTAATATCATTTATGAAAACAGGAAAATCAATTTTGGAGGGAAAACAAGGCACTCAGATTTGGACATTTTGGCTTGAGGAATGCACTGGAATTTATGGGTGTGGGGAGGCAGGGGTTAAGCACTTTGTTAAAAGTTCAGAACTGGAGCTTATGAGAGAGGTCAGAGGTTAGGAAGTAAATACAGATAAAATAGAGTTGTCGGGCTACTTGCCTTTGTTGTAAACTCCTTGATGGCAGGACCAAGTCCTATTTGTTTTTGCCATCTGTCTGTACCTGTAAAGTACTCAGCGCATAGTAGGCATTTTGTGAACTACTTTTCTTGAAAACTACCTAAAATGATATGCAACTGTATGTTTCCTGTGGCTGTGATTGAGGTACAGAGCACTTAAATGTGAAATTCATGGACCAGTAAAATATTTAGGCAACAGTCTCAGTCTTCTCTCTCTCCAGGGAATATTTTATTAGTACAAATTACCAAATTAAAATTTATCATTTATTTTCATTTCTCGATGATAAATTAAAGGGCTTTAAGCCTGTTACAGATTGGATGCCTCAGTTAATTGGTATTTTGTACTTGATGACTTCTCAGGTCCCTTAAAATTCTAAGAAATCTATTTCTCTATGTCAGGCC
This sequence comes from Cnephaeus nilssonii, assembly GCF_951640355.1. Taxonomy (NCBI): domain Eukaryota; kingdom Metazoa; phylum Chordata; class Mammalia; order Chiroptera; family Vespertilionidae; genus Cnephaeus; species Cnephaeus nilssonii. The sequence continues at coordinate 34,331,595 of NC_137080.1, forward strand.
CAAGTTAAAAAAACACACAACACAACTAAATCAAGCTACTACGCCTTGAAATATTGAGACTGTGCATTCCACCAAACATCTCTATTCTCCCACCCCCCACATATTTCTCTGTAAATAAACCAGCACTGAGAAATGAGGCTGCGCCTGGTGAAAAGGTATTTTTGGGTTCCATTCTGTAGCTTCTTAATCTGCTTCTCCCCTTCGAGCCTGGGAGAGCTCAAGCAACGCATCTCTCCAAGTGTGGAGGGAAGAAGTCAGCTCCCTGCAGCCCCGTCAGTTCTCAGCGGAGCTGGACGGATGCCTGGTTGCTCCTGGAGAATTGTGCGGCCGCCAGCGCAGCTGCGCTCCTAGTTACGGTCTGACCAAGAAAGTCCCTTTCTATGCACTGATTTTCCAGCCCGTAGACACTGAGGCACCAGGATGCTGTAGGCATTTGGGAGGCACTCTGCCCTATAAATATGGCCTTTCCAAAGTTGCCCCCTCCTCCTCACTCTAGCCTAGCCCACGGTTTACCCTGTAACACAGCAGAGAGAATGCACAGCGAAGTCTTTTCTCTCGTCAAGAGGGGGACACTCACCCCTGCCGAAGTGCAGAAGCACAGCAGAGGGTGAGATGATAGAAAAGGGCCTCCGGGCTTTTCCTTCAGGGGCTGGAGGCAGAGCCGGGATTGGGAGAGAGCAGGAGCTCTGCCTCTTCTAAACTGTGCGATGCTTTCAAGTTACTCCACCACTCTGGGCCTCAACCTCCTCTTTGCCAAATGAGGGCATCCAGCTGGACCCAACTGGATAGTCTCTAAAGTCTTCTTCTTCCCCTAGAATTCTACTTTTTAAAAATTTCATGGGGTGAAAGAGAATGAACACTCCCAGTTAGTCTCATCATAATCCAACTGGAATACTGCATAATGTTCAGCTCACAGATAAAATTGATCCTGACATTTCTCTTACCTTCAGGAATCTACAATCTTGAACTAGGGTTCATTAATTGGTCAGATTCTGAGGAGGTTAACTTCTAGGTTGAGCTTCTGATTTATGCTGACCTTGGACAAGCAAGGGCTCCCAGCCTGAAGGACTGCGATACAGTATGAAAGCCAATTGCTGATTAAACGATCCCATCCACCTCTGCTTCTGGTTATTAGGGGGGGTGCTGTCAGTTACCATTGTGAGTGAGAAGTGGAGTCCATGTAGATACTTGGCAACGGTTGGCTTCTATATAGCCATGTGCGTTGTTTGTGCTGAAATCCCATAATATCCCCAGGCAGTTTAATTCTGTGGTGGAACCAACTTGAATAATTAAACAAAGCAAAGATTTGACAACACTGTACTTACGGTACAACACAGCTGTGATTCCATGAGCTCAGCGGGGAGAAGGGGTTGGGGGCATCTGTCATAGCAAAAGCATGATTTCTAACAAATAACAATTTAGCAGAGATCCAAAGCGCTACAGAACAGAGGCTGTAAAGAGTACGGCCGGTCAGGAGTGAATGGGTCATGGTGTCTCGTTGGGGGTTGTTAAAGGGTTTGGTTGATCACGTCGGCTTGGTCACAGACATCTTATGAGATGAAACTCCATGCCAGAGGTGGGGTGTCATACATTCCTCTCCCTCTATAAACACTTTTACTAACTGGTTTATAGATGATCAGTAAGTAAACAGCTGGGGAAGAAAAGAACACTCTCGGGAACAACTGAAAATTCGATACCTTTTTTTTTCTTGTTTGTGATAACCCTAAAGACTGAAAAAGCCTTTGGCTATCATTAGAACAGAAATTTGTATATTTAAAGATTTCTTCTCTTCTACCTCTATCGATTGGGTAAGGCTTTAACAAAAATTAAATGATTCTTAAGTAACTAATTTTCTGACCCTAGACTCTGAGATCTCCATTGAGAAAGGATCCTCTTTTATTTGATCCTGAATGTGATGGCTCTTTGTGTTCCCGAGTAGCACAGGGGCTGCTTTTCAATGGCTGTTTCCTCCCCACTCACAGAGTCCTGCAGAAACCACTTGTAGCGCCAGCCTGATCTGCCCAGCAAGTGAGAACCTGAGCATGGGGGAATGATCCCCCTGCACTGTACTTCTGCAGAGCAGGAATGACCTTGTCTTAATGTTAAATGCCTTTGAATTGTGGGGCTTAGCAACATAAAGAGGTCAGCATGTGATTCTAAAAAGCAGTAATATTCACATGTGATTTGCATGCTTTGACTTCAGAAATCTCCAAGAAAAGTTGTTGCTGTCATGTTTTTGTTTTGTGATTAAAGGCACTGCAATTACAGTTGTTTTTTTTCAAAAGATCAACTTAGCCCAGCCGCGGGGGTTCAGTGGTTGAGCGTCGACCTATGAATCAGGAGGTCATGGTTTGATTCCTGGTCAGGCCATATGCCCATGTTGCGGCCTTGATTTCTCTCTCATCATTGATGTTTCTCTCTCTCTCTCTCTCCCTCTCCCTTCCTCTCTGAAATCAATAAAAAAATATTTTTTTGGGGGAAAAAAATCCACTTAGCATTCATTTTTAACATGGGCAGTTCATGTAGCTTATCATCACAATAAACTTTTAAAATGACATATTTCATATTTTACAGAAGATATGTGAAAAGATATTAAACATTGATTTTTTTAAAACTTTAAAATCTTCGTTTGGATCTGGGCTATCTTAGCGCTGATTATTTTCCCCTTCTGTCTCCATTTATTTTTCCCTTCTCGACTCCTGACTCCTCTTTTGGACACGCGATTTCACCATCCACACCTCTTTTCCTTGCAGTTTCTTCACTCTGCGGCATCTTCCTCCGGACCGATGATCACAGCACCACCCAGACCTCTGTCTGGAGCTCCAGTTCCTCCTGCAGACTTCTGGTGTCCCTGCTGTCCAACAGCTGCCTGGCAGGTCAGTCTACGCTGTCCCAATCATTTTCTACAGAAAGCTCTGCCTTCACTCAGTTCCCACCATCGGCTGCCCTCCGCAAAATGCTGCCCTGTGTTCCCGCGTGGCCAGTTCCGGAACTTCGGCATTTCTGTGCCCCTGACGGCTCACCTTTCCATTCTTCCTTATCTCATGCCTGTGTATTTTCACTTGATCTCCTTGTCTGAAGTTTCTCAACTTTGATCGCTACAAAATATTTCAGAAAAAGAATTCTTTACTTTCTAGTGTGTTTGCAACCCCTTTGCTTCAAATTCTTTCATCAGATTTTTCTCATCTTTAGCTTTACCTTTAATTTATTCATATATAGTAATTTTTAAGGCAAAGCTCCCAGACTCCCATAACTTAATTTTCATCATTGTATGCTACTTGTACGTTTTCCATAAAGCCTTGCCCGTTCTCAGTCACATTCATCCCACAGGCTTACTTCTACATGTGCTTAACATTTTATTCTCTTTTCCTCCTTTCTCTTCTTTGCCAACCTGTTCCTCCTGTTTGAGGTAATGGTTTGGAGCAGTGGTTGTCAAACTTATTAGTCAACAGAGCCAAATATCAACAGTACAACGATTGAAATTTCTTTTGAGAGCCAAATTTTTTAAACTTAAACTTCTTCTAACGCCACTTCTTCAAAATAGACTCGCCCAGGCTGTGGTATTTTGTGGAAGAGCCACACTCAAGGGGCCAAAGAGCCACATGTGGCTCGCGAGCCTCAGTTTGCCGACCACGGGTTTAGAGCGTGGGTGCTAGGGCCAGACTGCTTAGGTTCAAATTCTAGCTCTGTCTTTACTAGCTAAGATTGTTGTGAGAACTGAATGAGTCAAAATACATAGAGTGCTTAGAATGAATCTTAACAGTGAGCACTAAAGTGTGAGTTCTGGTCATTCACACACATTCAGTGCTTCACTGGCCTTCACACTGAAATTGGATCATACTGTGCCTAAGGCCATCTCTCTCATTCTTTCTTCTAAGGATCTAACACAAACTTCTGCACCTAAAGGTTTGGTTGTTGAAATAACCCAGACAATGGGAGAGAACAGAATTGTATGGATCTGGGACTTCACTGTCATACGTCATATGTCTTATACTGTGTCCCTACCCCTAAAGAAGGTTTTACGTATGGTAAACACTCCTAAAGTATTTGTCGAATAAATTAATTAATGCAGTAAATTGTTAAATTTCCCAAAGTTTAACCCAGGGTCCTCTTGGGTCACAATAAAATAATATCTTATTTTGTAATTTAAAGTATTTTTTCTTATTACCAAAACTATATATGTATATTCTTATACAAAATATTGGACATATAATATGTAGAATATTTGATAAGTGTATATATTATAAAAATACTTAGATATAATTTAAATATCTATTTTTGAAAAATTTATAAAGATAAAATATGCACTTTCTTCAGACTTTTTTCTGCTCATGAATGTGTAGATCTTTTAAAAAATATGTAGTTAAAAAAACTACTGGATCATACTGTACATACATTTTTTCAAAATATTTCATATAATTTATTTGAAAATATGCTGAATATGTTCCCAAGTACAATTTTTAAAAGTTGTTCAGCCCTAGCTCAGTGGTTAGAGCATTGGCCCTAGCACCAAGGACAGGTCTTGAGTTCAATTCCCGGTCAAGGGCACTATCTGAGTTGCAGCTTGATCCCATGCCCTAGTCAGAGGCAGCTAATCAATGTGTCTCACATAGATTTCTCTCTCTCTCTTTCTCTCTCTCTCCTTCTTTCCCTCCCTCACTTCATCCCTCCCTTTCTCCCTTCTACTCTCTCTAAAAAATCAATGGAAAAATATCCTTGGGTGAGGATTAACAATAAAAAAAAAAAGTTTTTCAGAGGAGGAACCAAGATGGCGGCAACGTTAAACAACTAAACTGCCGCCTCGCACAACGATTTCAAAAATACAACTAAAAAACAAAACATCTACCACCCAGAACCACGGGAAAGCTGGCTGAGTGGTAGATTTACAACTAAGAAGAGAAGGGAGCGCAAACGCTGTAGAGCTGAGGTATGGAGGCGCGCGCGAAATGGGCTGGCGGCGGGCGACGGGGCGCGCGGCTTTTCTTCAAACCGAAGGGAGACAAACTCCCGATCACTCTGAACTCCAGTTTCTGGGGACACGCGGGGGACCCAGACACCTACGGGGAGAAGCTGGACTCTCAGCCATCAGTCGGAGAGTGAGAGTGACTTTTCTGCAGAGGTGCGCCCCGCAATCAGGGTTTGCTGCGCTGGAGAGCGGGACACGGGGACTTGGAAACTCAGAAAGGCAGAAACTGCTAAAGGCAGCCATGGCCGTTGGCCACGCCCCAGCCTAGTGACACCCTGAGACGCTGCCCCGCCCTGAGACCCGCCCCGCACATTCTACAAACCCGCCCAGGCTCCACACAGTGGCTTTTACATATAAATGGCCTGTTCTGTGGCAGCTCAACCAAATTAACTGCAGCTCCAGTCAGACTGCTCCAAAACCGCCCAAGCAAAGAGGAGAAAACTGTAGCTTTTGCTGTAGCTCCTGCTGGGAGGCCTCAGACCTGCACCCCATTGGAGATCCAGATACTAGGGTATCTAGTGGTCGGTGTGGACGACACCAGATTTCAACCACTCTCATAAGGGACACATTCAAGAGGCAGACTCAGTGAGTACCAAAGCCCTACTGTGTCTCCAGCACAGCAATTCTTCCGTTATAGACACAGCAGGTCCTCACAGCCAATTGGCCTGGAGGTCAATTCCTCCCAGTGTACCAACAGCAATCAAGGCTTTTAACTACACCAAGACTTTCCACTCAGCCCACAAAGGGGTGTACCAAGAGCGACCACCTAGAGTGATTGGGGAAGCTGAGCTACCGGCCCCTATAGGTCACTGACCACACAAAGCCACTCCATCAACACAGGGAGGCAGCCAAAATGCGGAGACACCGAAGTATGTCACGAGTAGGAGAGATGGAGGAAAGCAAACTAATGGACGACACAGTGTTCAGAACCACATTTATAAGGTTACTCAAGAATCTTCTAAAACCCGCTGAGAAACTTGAAGAGACCTTCAAGGACCTTAATGAGAATACCAAAAAAAAAAAAAAAAAGGAAAAGGACCAGTCAGAAATTATGCATACACTGTCTGAAATAAAGAATATACAGACACTCAACTGTAGATCACCGTACTCGAAGAGTCAAACCAAAGATCTGGAATATGAGGAAGCAAAAAACACCCAACCAGAGAGGCTGAAAGAAAGAAGAATCCAAAAGTGTGAGGATAGCGTAAGGAGCCTCTGGGATGGCTTTAAGCGTACCAATATCCGAATTTTTGGGGTGCCAGAAGAAGAGAGAGAGCAAGATACTGAAAACCTATTTGAAGAAATAATGACAGAAAACTTCCCCCATCTGGTGAAAGAAATAGACTTACAAGTTCAGGAAGCGCACAGAACCCCAAACAAGAGGAATCCAAAGAGGACCACACCAAGACACATCATCATTAAAATGCCAAGGGCAAAAGACAAAGAGAGAATCTTACAAGCAGCAAGAGAAAAACAGTTAGTTACCTACAAGGGAGCACCCATATGACTGTCAGCTGATTTCTCAACAGAAACTATGCAGGCCAGACGGGAATGGCAAGAAATATTCAAAGTGATGAATAGCAAGAACCTACAACCAAGACTACTCTACCCAGCAAAGTTATCATTCAGAATTGAAGGGCAGATAAAGAGCTTCACAGATAAGAAAAAGCTAAAGGAGTTCATCACCACCAAACCAGTATTATATGAAATGCTGAAAGGTATTCTTTAAAAAGAGGAAAAAGAAGAAAAAAGTAAAGATAAAAATTATGAACAACAAATACATATCTATCAACAAGTGATCCTAAAAATCAAGTGAATTAAAAATCTGAGGAACAGAATAAACTGATGAACATAATAGAATCAGAGGCATAGAATGGGAGTGGATTGATAATTCTCAGGGAGAAAGGGGTGTCTGTGTGGGGGGTATGGGAAGAGACTGGACAAAAATCATACACCTATGGATAAGGACAACGGGGGGGGGGGAAGGTAAGGGCAGAGGGGGGGTGGGAACCGGTGGTGGGGCGATATGGGGGGAAAAAAGGAGAAACAATTGTAATAATCTGAACAATAAAGATTTATTTAAAAAAAAGTTGTTCAGGTCATAAACATTGTATCTAATATTTTATAAACTCTATTATTTTGTTTATTTAAAACTGTAATGTAGACTGGATGTCTACTCTATAATGAACACCAAAATTGCATTAAAAAGACCATCACGTTTTTGTTTTCTTCTTCTTATACATCTACTATTTCAATCTCACTTTCTTATACCTACTTTGAAATGTTACAATTTTAAAATGCAGTTTCCAAGAAGGGTAGGTCTAACTCTGGAGTGCTAATATTAGAACATATTAGCATTCCAGAAAATATGCTTAATAACTTTGCTTTACTCTACCACTTTGCTTTTCCTTTCAGGTTGATTTCATTATATTTTATTTACATGAATTTACAGCTGAAAGTTTTCATCGATTTTAGAACAAATATGGAAATTAAGGGTGTAATAATAGAGCATAAAGTTGATGCACACATAGGCAGATGTTTTCAAGAAGATCAAAAGCGTTTTTTTCTCTTCAGCAACTAAACAATTCATCTGTATTATGGGCCTCAGCACTAGCTCTCTCTCCCTCTTAGTAGGTGTCAGGAGAGTAAGGACACTGCTGCTTCTTTCAAATTTCATTTTTGTTTACAGAGGAATCTCAGTTTTAAAGGTCAGTGCAATGTCAAAATGGCTCGGCAAAAGGGCACAACAAATTGACAGAAAAATGAGAATGGTTTAAGCAAGAAGTCACCCATGTACATTGTAAATGGGATAAAGGTAATAGAAAATAAGAAACAGGTGGTGACTCGGACACTGAGCGCATACCTATGTCTGGCATTGTGCGGGCCTGGAGAGGACCGCGTCTGTGTTGTGAACCAGGAAGTCTCAGGTTGTCAATATTTACAAACCACCAACCTCTTCTCCCCGTTGCCATGGAAATGAAAAAACAAGGTGAACAACAATTGAAAAATGAACATGAACTTCAGTTTCAGGTGTATGAAGTACTATGGATAATGAATTATAGTTAAAGGATCTTTTTTTAAAATTTAGTTTAAAACAACAAGATTTTTGATTCTTGATTTCTCTGAAACAGTGTAGAAGGTAAATGTTTAACAAACGCTCAAGGTATAAGGAATACATTTCAGGTAGGACCTATAAGTGACATTTATATAAATATCCAATTTATTTACAAATTTAGCTGATTTCTGAGTTCAAAAGATAAGGTTATAGAAGAAGAAGTAATAATACTGATGAATCTTATTAAGAGTTATTGGTGTAATTTAGTTATGTTAGAGACAATAATATTTAATAAAATAACAGATATAACTCATACTGCAGACATGGACAGTTTCTATAGGTTCCCAACACTAACCTACACCTTTAGATAATGTATTTAACTAGAGGCCCAATGCATGAAATTCATGCACTGGATGGGGGGTCCCTCAGCACAGCCTGCACCCTCCCCAATCCGGGACACCTTGGGGGATGTCCGACTGTGGGACCAGCAGTAGGACATCCCTCTCTCAATCCGGGACCATTGGCTCCTAACTGCTCGCCTACCTGCCTGCCTGATTGCCCCCTAACTGCTCCCCTGCTGGCCTGATTGCCCCTAACCACTTCTGCCTCAGCCTCCGCCACCATGGCTTTGTCTGGAAGGATGTCCGGAATGACGTCAGGAAGGTCGTTCCATCTAATTAGCATATTATGATTTTATTAGTATAGATGTTATTACATGTAATGTATATGTTATTGTATATAATATTGATTAATATACTTATATGATAACATATACATGGTAGAGCAAAAGTAGGTTTATAGCTGTCTGTGAAACAGTTTATTCTTGTGTTATTGATTATTAATTATTGTATTAATTTTCATATGAACAACTATAAACCTACTTTTGCCTCACCCTGTATACCATATAGAGAACATAATAATAATATAATTATATTATATAAAGTATATAATAATCATATTATTACATTCATACTTACATCATTATTTTATGTGTAGCATAATTAATAAAATAATATTAGATTAATAATTTAAATGTATAATAATGTAATTATTAATGTAATATAATAAAATATACAATATATGTAATATTTAATGTAATATATTGTATTATTTATTAAATAATACTAGTATATTAAAAATAGTATATAATATAACTTCCTTGTAAAAGTTTTAATCATCGTGGAATGTTTTCTTAAGCCAATGATTTAGATCATGCTCAGGTCAGAGATATTTCATTATTCCAAAAGTGGTTCAGTCATTTTTAGTGTTCCAGCAATGTCTTCATCACTCCTCGCAGAAAAGTTCATGCTTGTGACGCTAAATCTTATTTCCTTCGAGTTTGACTCCTAAATGAGTAATGTCTACAGAGAAGCACAATCTGAAAGGACATGCAACTTCGGTGGTCAGTTTCATTTCTCCCTCCCTTTAAATTTATCTCTGGCTTATGCAACAGCAACAGCATGGAGTAATTTCTAAACGATTTACTTGGGAAAGATACTAATTTTCCAACAGACTTTTCATGTATCAGAAGGTCCTTGGTAATTAAGTCTTATCTATTTCTTTTTCTTTCTCCCTGCCCCAGTTTGGTAAAAGTTATAAATTGTTCCATTGACCTTGAACATTTTGTTCTCATCCTTTGAAGAAAGGCAGAGGTACAAAATAATGTTTTTCAAGGTACTGTGTTACAAAAGAAAAAGAGTGCCTGTTACCCATGTTCCAGATAATAATACTTCTCAGGCTTCCAATTTAGGAATGCGCAGATAACTAGACTATAAAAGCTAGGTGGAAAGACTTTTAATGATAATATCAAAACCCTTTGATTTACTAGAACTAGAAGAGACTTAAGATGTCACTTAGTTATTCTCTGAACCTAAACAAAATATCAAACAAAAAATTTTCAATAGAAATATGATATAGAAGTTCAGTGCAAAAATTTGTGAAAAATAACAAATACTTTGATGCACTCTATCCAGCTTAAAATGTAAAACATTACCCTAATCAATGTATTGCTTTATTTTATGTTTTTTTCAACTTAATATAAATGGGAATCATAACTTTAAAAAAAGTGTCATTAGCAATGTTTAAGTTCTTACTGTTCCATGTCCTTGCTGACACTCAACACTGATGAACTTGAACATTTTGCTTTCCTATGGAGGTAACCACAATATCCTGACTTTTAAAATAATCACGTCTTTATTTATTTATTTTTTAGTTTGAACCCCTAGACATGTCATCCTAAATTATGAAGTTTAGCCCTAGCTGGTTTGGCTCAGTGGCTAGAGCGTCAAGCCTGTGGACCAAAGGGTCCTGGGTTCGATTCTGGTCAAGGGCACATACCTTGGTTGCACCAATCAATGTGTTTCTCTCACATTCATGTTTCTCTCTGTCTTTCCTTCTCTCTTCCACTCTCTTTAAAAATCAATGGAAAAATATCCTCAGGTGAGGATTAATAATAATAATAATAATAATAATGTAGTTTAGTTTTACCTCTTTTGAACTTTATATTAATGTGTCTTACTATATGTATGCTGCTGTCATGTTCCTTATGTTTGTGGGAGTCATCCATGTTATAATGGTATCTTTTTAAAAAAAATTAGACTTTTCTAACATGTTGTTTCTAGAGCTTAGAAACTTAATTGGTTTTTGCCTGTTGTTTTTTGTATAGCGACTTTACAGAATTTTTTACTATAGCTAATAATTTGTCTGTAGATTATTTTGAGTTTTTTGATGTAAGATTGTATCATTAGCAAGTTATAAAAGTTTAGTTTTCCCATTCCAATCCTTATGCTTTTTATATGTATTCAATGATTTCATTCATTTTTGCTTTGCTGTGCTGGTTAGGACCTCCGGTACAATTTTGAATAGATTTAAGAGTAGCTGATATACTATTTTATTTTTGGTCTTAAAAGAATCAACACTGCTTGTGATGTTTATTGTGCATTTTTTATGAATATCTTTTAACAGGTTAAGGAGATTTCCTTTTTCTCATTTTTATATGACCATTTAAAAATTATGAATGGATTAAATTTACTCAAGTATTTTTTATACATTTGTTGAGATAATCATATAATTTTTTCCTTAATCTCATAATGTGGATACATTAAAATTTTAAATGTTAAACTACTTGTTTTCCTGTGGTGAATCCAACTTGATCTTTATATAATACCTTTTTCTATACATTGTTGGGAGCAAATTTATAGTGAAGTTAAAAATGTTTAAGCACTAGGACCCCATGCTTGCACAAACCCTTTCTAACACCCATCAATCTATATGTATATTCCTGTTCCCAAATGACACCACTTTTATTTTAGTCTAGGATTATAAAATTATAAGATGGCAGGTTAGGCCAAGATTTATCTCATTCTTTTTCAAAAATTTATTGGTTATTTGATTACATATTTGCTTTCAGCCAGCTCAATTTCTTTGTCAAGAGCCAGTGGGTTTTTGACTGAGTTTATACTAAATTTATGTTTTGATCTGGGGACAGCTGACATCTATACATCCTAGACATGTTAAAGTAACAGAAACTAGATTTACCCCCTTGTCTTAAACACATAAAAGCAGGGCAAAATGTATGAAACAAAGATTTTCAGGTTTTCAACACAGGCCTGTGACCACTGAGAGATGGAAAATAAAGGAGGAGGACCCTACAAAGGCCTCAGTTTGCTGCCAGAAAGAATTTGAGGGAGGACCCAAATAGAGTATGGTAAGTTCCTTGAATGCAGGGTGCTGAGCTCAGAGTAAAATAAAAACTCCTTCAAACATACAAAAGCTGAAAGAATTTATTACCAGCCAACTTGCACTATAAGAAATGTTCATGGAAGCCCTTCAGACAGAAAGAAATGATACTAGATGTAAATCTGGATCAACACAAGGAATGAAGAACACCAGAAAGAGGAAATAGACACATAAATATAAACGACATTTTAACAAATCCCTCTAAGTGATTACTGAATACTTAAAGCTAAAATAATAACACCATGTTGTGGACTTTATAATAACAGCATACAAGGATCACACAATATATAAAACAACAGCACAGAGGCTGAGAGAGGAAATAGAATGTACACTGTTGGGAGGCTTTCATACTAATTGTGAAGTGCTGTACAACATGGAGCCTTCTTTTTCAGGATCTCTGCTTACTTTTGTATTTTTTCATGTTTTCTTTTATGACTTTCATAAATAGATTAATTTTTCATATGCCTTAACAGTTTACATTAAATTCATTTTTGATTCAACTTTAATTTTTATCAAATGAATACATGTACATAATTTGAGTGATACGATATTACAGAAACAGCATTCTTCCAACTTTATCTTTTTTTTTTCTATTCCACTGTGACAAGTATTTTCCAATCCTTAATTTACAGTTGACCTTTGACCAGTGCAGAGGTTAAGGGCATTGATCCCCCTTGCAGTCGAAAATCCAAGTATAGTTTTTGACTTCCCCAAAATTTAGTTGTTCCTTGGTTTCTGTGGGAGATTGCTTTCAGGATCTTGGCACAGATAACAAAATCCACAGATGCTCAAGTCTCCTATACAAAATGCTGTGGATCAGTGCATACAGTTGGCCTTCCTTATCCACAGACTCTCAACTGCAGATTAAAAACAATACAGGTATATTTTTTTAATTGCCTCTGCCGTCAATCTGGGGAGTCCTTTGAACTCTTCCTTTTCTTTCATCCATGTTTTTTGGAATCTCAAGTCTTCCTCTTTTTTTATTTTATTTTATTGATTTTCTACAGAGAGGAAGAGAGAGGGATAGAGAGCTAGAAACATCAATGAGAGAGAAACATCGATCAGCTGCCTCCTGCACACCCCGCAATGGGGCTGTGCCCGCAACCAAGGTACATGCCCTTGACTGGAATCGAACCTGGGACCCTTCAGTCTGCAGGCCGACGCTCTATCCACTGAGCCAAACCGGTTTTGGCAAGTCTTCCTCTTTTTTATTTTATTCCCTTGTTTTGGTGGAACACATTCTTCAGTAGCTTTCTTAGAAAGACTCACAGAAAGTAAAGTTTTTGAGACCCCAAATGTCTGAAATGTGTCACCCTAGATATGATTTGTAATTTAGCTGAGTTTAGGTATTTATGTTAAAAATATTTTTTCCTAAAAAATTTGAAGATATTTCTCTTTAATAACTTGTTAAAATGTTACTGTTGGAAATTCAATGCCATTTTTATGTAACCTGTTTTCCTTTCTGGAAGCTTATAGAATCTTCTGTTTGTCCTGGGTGCTCTAAAAATTTCACAGTGATGTGCCTTGGTGTGCCTCTGTATTTTAAAACTAAATAGGAAGTCCATGTTTATTACTTCTGGAAATTTTCTTATATTATTTATTCAATAATGTCCTCCATGCCATTTTCTCTGAGATTTCTCTTTAGAATTCCTATTATTCAGATACCAGATCCTGTGGATTAATTTTCTTTTTTTCTCTCCACTATTTTCAACTTTTTTTTTTTTTTTTTTGCGGGGGGCGGGGGCAGCGAAGATTTTCTTAGCTTTATCTTCCAACCTTTCTCTTGTTTTTGATTTGTTCTAGTTCTCATACATATTTTTAAGTTTCCAGAGCTCTATTATGTTCTCTGAATGTTGCCTTTCTTCCTCCCTTCCTCCCTCCTTCCCTTCCTATCTATAGTTTTTAAAATCTCTTTATTTCTTTTTCAGCTTTTTGCGTTTGTCCTATATGCTTGTTCATTTCTATCTTGTTAGCAGTTTTAACCAAATGTCTAAGGGTCCTTGACCGTTCATTCATATTATGAGTGAGTCATCAAAAAACTAATTGGAATGTCTGGGAACATGGGTTTTACCATTATGATTTTAGAAGTCTATGCTTTAGAAGTCTAGTAGGTCCTTTACAACAAGTTTATTTAATAAAAATTTTTTCCATTACTAGCTTGCTGAAATAAAGTTTTAAAAAAGGAATAGATTTTTTTATTTCAACAATGCTTCTTGGCATCTATTGAAATCATCACACATTCTTTAACCTTTACTCTGTTAATGTTTTTTATAATGTTAGGGTTTCTTTCTTTTTTAAAAATTTCTTTATTGATTAAGGTATTACATCTGTGTCCTTATCCCCCCCATTTCCCCCCCACCCTCCCACTCATGCCCTCACCCCCCTGTTGTCTGTGTTCACTGGTAAGGCTTATATGCATGTATACAAGTCCTTTGGTTGATCTCTCCCCCTTACCCACACCCTCCCCTACCTTCCCTCTGAGGTTTGATGGTCTGATCAATGCTTCTCTGTCTCTGGATCTGTTTTTGTTTATCAGTTTATATTGTTCATTATATTCCATAAATAAGTGAGATCATGTGATATTTATCTTTCTCTGACTGGCTTATTTCACTTAGCACAATGCTCTCCAGTTCCATCCATTCTGTTGCAAATGGTAAGAATTCCTTCTTTTTTACTGCAGCGTAGTATTCCATTGTGCAGATGTACCACAGTTTTGTAATCCACTCATCTGCTGATGGGCACTTAGGCTGTTTCCAGATCTTAGCTATGGTAAACTGTGCTGCTATGAACATAGGGGTGCATATATCATTTCTGATTGGTGTTTCTAGTTTCTTGGGATATATTCCTAGAAGTGGGATCACTGGGCCAAATGGAAGTTCCATTTTTAGTTTTTTGAGGAAACTCTATACTGTTCTCCACAGTGGCTGCACCAGTCTGCATTCCCACCAGCAGTGCACGAGGGTTCCTTTTTCTCCGCATCCTCGCCAGCATTTGTCGTTTGTTGATTTGTTGATGCTAGCCATCCTGATAGATGTGAGATGGTAGCACATTGTTGTTTTGATTTGCATCTCTTGGATAATTAGTGACTTTGAGTATGTTTTCATATGTCTCTTGGCCTTCCTTCTGTCTTCTTTCAAAAAGTATCTATTTAGGTCCGTTGCCTATTTTTTGATTGGGTTGTTTATCTTCCTTTTGTTAAGTTGTATGAGTTCCCTGTAAGTGTTGGAGATTAAACCCCTATCGATAACATTGGCAAATTAATGGTAGGGTTTCTAACAGCAGTATTGCAAAAGGGCTTTGTTGCCCTTCTCCAAGGAGAAGCTAACATTTTGCTACTTTTTAAGGAAGGAGAAACTTTGGAGTGAGAAGGTGACAGACAAGGGTGCTCATGCTGCCTGAGTATAGGGCTAGTGTTGCATTCTCTTCGCTCCATGCTGTGTCCAAGTTAAGATTTGCCTTCTAGACAAGGATTTGACCTACAAAGACCATGAGATATTTTTTTTAATATATTTTATTGATTTTTCACAGAGAGGAAGAGAGAGGGATAGAGAGTTAGAAACATCGACGAGAGAGAAACATTGATCAGCCGCCTCCTGCACACCCCCCACTGGGGATGTGCCCGCAACCAAGGCACATGCCCTTGACCGGAACCGAACCTGGTACCCTTCAGTCCACAGGCCGACGCTCTATCCACTGAGCCAAACCGGTTTCGGCGACCATGAGATATTTTAAGGAGTCTACTAAGCTTGTTGTTATTCTGACATTTTTTTGTTGTTTAATATAATTTTTGCTTTATAAACAGTCTACATGGGATTAAATCTCCTTATTAGCATGACATCTAAGGCATTGCACTTACCACATCTTAAGGGTAAGAAAGGGCATTTACAAAATGTTTTTTTGATGAACCTCTCATCTGTGGTTTAGCTACTTTCCTTACCACAGCATAGTTTTCCTCCTACTCTTTATCGTCACATGGCAATCAAAAGACCAAGACTTTTTTTCCTCCTGCAGTGTCTTGCTCTTTCACATAATTCCCCAGAGAAGAAGGAAGAATAAGAGGACTGTTCTAATCATTAGTATTAGCTGTGAGAGTGTCTGAGTTGCAGAAGTCTCAGAAATTATTGGTGGAGTGAGAAAAAATGAGAGGCAGCCTAAAGGAGTAATGGAAGAGACTTAGACCTGGGAGCCAAGCCAGGAGGTTGAAGGCTCACTTCTCACTGACTACCGAGTCGCTAGCCTCTCTGGGCCTTACTGTCCTCATATGTAAAATAAGGAGGCTGGCTTCACTAGATCATCTCTATGGTCTTTCTGGGCTCTAACATACTTTTGTAGTCAAAGCAAAATCAGCTCTTGAAAACATTCAATAAATGGATATATGCACTTTATTGTTTCATTGTGAACTTCATTAATATGACACTATTTTGGAAATAAATATTTTTCCCTTTTATTACGCACACTTTTGTTTTTAAATGTATAAAATGGAAGGCTTCCTGGTGACCCTAAAATATACCCAGGATAGGCAGAATTATGGTCCCTTAACCTGTTAATGTGTTACCTTCCATGACAAAAAAAGAAAAAAGAAAAGAAAAAAAAAGCCTTTGCAACTGTAATTAAATTAAGGTTTGAGATGGAGAGGGAATCCTGGGCTATTCAGGTGGACGAAATCTAATCACAAGGGTCCTTATATGTGAAAGAGGTCAGAATGATGAGTGAACCTGCACTTGCTGCTTTGAAAACAGAAGCAGGGTGACATCAGCCAAGAAAACCCCGCAGCCTCTGAAAGCTGGAAAAGTCAAGAAAAATTTTCTCCCAAGAGCCTCCAGAAGGAACACAGCCCTGCTGAAACCTTGATCCTTTAGTTCCATAAGACATATCTTAGATTTCTAACCTCCAAAACCTAAGATAATACATTTGTTTTGTTTTAAGCCACTAAACTTGTGATAACTTGTTACAGAAGCAGTAGGAAATGAAACCAATTCCTCACCTCTGGTCTTTATTATACTGAGCAAACTCGTTAGTCTTTATTTCTATGCATGTAGGTCACGTAATAGCAAACACTTCTCTCTGCCTAAATAACCAAGAAATTTTACTATGTTGAATTACTTCTTCATATTATAGCTAAAGAAACGATTAGAAATTTAATTAATTATGATTCTACTAGAGGCCTGATGCACGAAATTCGTGCAAGAGTAGGCCTTCCTTACCCCGGCTGCTGGCACCGGCTTCCCTCAGGCACCTGGGATCCAGGCTTCCCTTGAAGCCCCAGCTTTGTTCAGAAGGTCATCCAGAGGGACGTCCGGTCTAATCAGCATATTATGCTTTTATTATTATAGATGTACCATTATGTTTTTTTTAGTAATTTCCTGGGACTATATTTTATCCTTAGAATTCATAGAATGTTGGATCTAGAGAGAACCATGACTATGATCTAATGAAGTCTAACACTCTTTTTACATGAGAAGAAACTGTGAGCCACTGAGATGAAACCTGTGAGTTTCCCCATTATCATTCAGTTGCCTCCAAACTAGTTGCCTCCAAAACTAAGATTGAAATTGAGAACTTCTGGCTCCCAGTCTAGCGTTTGTCCCACTACACCACACTCTTTCCAACTGAAAGTGTTAGGACATGAAAATATTCAATACATCTGGCCTCTTAGTGTGAAATATGAAGGAGCATGAAATTCAAATATGCCTTGTATAATTCAACTCATTCTCTCTTGAGATGCAGTGTAACCTAATGTCCTGATCTAGGACCTCAAAGCTAGGTTACCTTTATGCAAATCCAGTCTCCATACTTCTCAGCAATGTGACCCATGATAGGTTACTTAACATTTTCATGCTTGCATTTCCTTATCTGTAAAATGAAGATGAAAATACGACTGAATTCATAGGGTTGTGGGAGATTTAAATGCATTAATAACTGTGAAGCTCATGGAAAAGGGCCTGGACCATATTTAGTACTAAATAATTATAAGCAATTACTATTATTAGCAGTAGGCTATATAATAAAGACAGGCTATTTCAGTTAAACAAAATAACATTTTTTATTAATATTGACATTATCAATATTTATTCCTGATGTGATTATTAGCCACCTCTTCTGGTGAAGGCATGGACACAATCCTAAAACAGGGCCCAAATGTTCTGGTAAATTCCCTGTAGACTGAAAAGCTTATACTCTGTTGTTATCAGACCTTTTTTTTAGACAAGTTGCACATGACTGTCATGAGCACTCCTCATAATTAAAGTCACATAAATACCAGAGAACTATACAATGACTGGTTCTATACTGTTGTTTCTGCAAGCTTCATTGTTTCCAGAAAAAGTGGCTGATTTACTGTTTTGTTTCTTTCATAATGCTGAGCATGGGCATCTAACAGACTTGCTTAGCCTGGCAAACTTTTGAGCAGAAGTGCTAGATTTGTATGCATCTTCAAGAATGGGGAGGTTCAAAGCTAAAGTGAGCTGGGAAAGAAGTAGGAAGTGAAAAAGTAGAACGGAAAGACATAGGTAGATAGAGGAAGAAAAAAAGAGGAAGGCGAGAAGAAGAAGCCGCTAAAGGGCATGAACGATAAATGAACACAAATGGAGAAGAGAGTTTAAGAGGCAGTTTAGAGTTGGGGGAGGTCTATGGGAAAAAAGGAGACATATGTAATACTACTTTTAAACAATAAATAAATAAATAATAAATAATAAATAAATAAGATAAAATAAAATTTTCAAAGTTCACTTAAGTCATATGACAAAATTTGAAGGTTATCAACCAAGTTTAATTCTGGATTAATTTCAGTTATTATTGGTGATTTGAAGTTTTTAATAAACAAGAATTATTAAAAAAAAAAAAGAGTCATTTTAGGCGAACAGCAGACAATGCAGGCAGAAGCGTTTTACATGAAGCATGTCTGATGCCTAAACCAATGCTTCTCAAACTTTCATGTGCATCAGAATCACCTGGAGGACTTGTTAAAACACTTTCCTAGGTCGCACCTGCAGATATTTTGATACAATAGGTCAGACTGGAGCCCAGTGACACAAATTCTAACAAACTGAGGCTGCTGGTCTTAGGACACTTTGAGGAACGTTGGGTGAAACCATATTCACACAAAACAAATAAATTAGTTCTTGTCTTCTTTTTATTGAGCTATATTTTACATATAGTAAATAACACAGGTCTTAATGTTGATTTGCTAACATAAGCAATTTCCTACTAGGTCATAGAAAGATCTACCTGTTCCCATATACTGTCTCTGTCAAGGACACCAAGTCCTTGTGGTCTGATATTATTTTTCCATCAGAAAGATATCATGAACTTTGGTAGGTTTTTTTAAGGTTTTTGAAGAAAAAATATGTATTTCTGTAACACGGAACTGAATGCTAAAGAAATAGAAAGCATCATATTACTTTAATTGCACATGGAATACTCTTGGTTTCATTAAATTACTGCCCATTTTCTATCTCTTATTTATTATCCTGTTTGAGAGGGGGAAATTTTGCTGGGTTATATTGAGTTCTCTCCCATTCTTTTAATTAGCAATTTACTGGATTTATGCAATAAGTAATCTGAGATTTGCAAAGGAGTTATTGAGATAGAAATTCTTCAACAGTGCTTCTCCTACTTCGAGGTGCATCTAAATCCCTAGGGATCTGGTTTAAATATTCAGATTCTGAATCAGTGTGTCCAGTGTGGGGTTTGAAATTCTGCATTTATAAAAAGCACTCAAGTGACATTAATGCTGCCTGTCCATGGATCACTTATTAATTAATTAATTAATTAATTAATTTATGTTTTGCCTTGTCCACCCAAACTGGGCACTCCAGATGTGCTCCTACCACCCCCACGAACTGTGGACACTCTTCTGTTGTAGTTGAGCCTCAACTGCTGTTGGCACATCAATGGGAGGGATTTACTCCAGCCGATCAACTTTAAGAACTAGCTGAGATAACCATGGAGGATCAGCTGTGCAGGGGCAAAACCCACAGAACAGGATTTACCTCAGTAGGGCTCTGGTGCCCGCTGAGTCTGCCCCTTGAATGTATCATTTGTAAAGGTCATTGGATGGTGTTCCAGTGTGCTCTGAAGCTGGTGCACTGGCTCTGGAGCCTCCCAGGAGATGCAGGCTAAGTTTAGCCGTTGCTTGTGTTCTGTTCGGGGCCACCTGGCATGAGCTACAAAACGGTCTGCAGATGGCTGCTACTTGTGTTTGGTTTGGAGGTGCCTAGGAAAGGCCAACCTGTGAACCAAGGCTTGCTGCCACTAGTGCCAGGCCTGGGGCCACTTAACAAGATGTACGGGACATGCTAAGTACAGAGGCTGCTTGATTGAGAGATTTTAGGAAAGTCTAAATGCATGAGCCAAGACAGGCTATTTGTATGGAAAAGCCACTGGAAACAGCTTGGGTGGGCCCACAAGTTGGGTGGGGTCTGAGGGAATTGCCAGGGTAGAGCAAACAGTGATAGCCTGGTTGTTGGAGACTTAGATATAGTGCCCACCTGCAGGCTCTATCCACTGAGCCAAACCAGCTAGGGCTTATTACTCCTTTCTTGATACCCTCATCTCCTTTTGATTACTATAATAGAATTTTATTTGTTTGCTTCCTACTTTCCTAATTCAGACTCCATTCTATCTCAGAATCCTTGGTAAGTTTCTCTTTTTTCCACCCCTGTGCCTTAGCCTCACAATTGTGCCTTAGTTCATCCTCTCAGCATCTGCAACCTAGAGCACATCAGTACTCTTCTAATGAATCTCTCAGCCTTGTTCTTGAGTCACCCTTTCCGCCTCTACCAGAGGCATCTTTCTAAAACTCAAGAGTGATCATATTCTTGCCCTGGTAAAACCCTTGTGTCTTCTCATTCATCATAGGGGATACATTCCAAACTCTTTAGCTTGGCTAATGTGGCTGTCTATAATCTGGTCCTTACCTACCTTTTCTACTTTGAAATCTTACCAGGCACACTTAAAAACATCCAATTCCCATGGAGACTACATGGTTTCATGCCTCCATATTATGTACTTGCTATTTTCTCTTCCAAGAATTCCCTCTGTCCCATTCTTAATCTGCTTAGCTAGCAAACACCTTCTCAACTTTCATGTGTCTTTCCTATTTGAACCCTTTTGTGACCATCCCAGGAAGCAGTGACCACTTTCTTCTTGTGCCCACACAGTATAATGACATTAGTAATACTTTATTACACTTCTTAGTTTACATGCCTGAGTCTCTCTACCAGAGTATAAGTTCTTGAGAACATTTAAAAAAAACAAAAAACAACTTGGTGTCCTTTGTGCATTACTCAGTGCCTGACACATTGCCTGATTGCTTTCTGAGCGAGTGAATGAATAACAGAGATTGAGGGAGCAGCAACTGATAAACACCTTAGGTAAATGCATTCATTTACCATGGCTGCTGTAACAAATCACCACAAACTTGGTGGTTTAGAACAGCAGGAGTTTGTTCTCTCACAGACGTGGAGGCCAGAAGTCTCCAATCAAGGTGTTGGCAGGGTTGTGCTCTCTCTAGAGGCTCTAGGAGAGATTTTTCTTATCCTTTCGAAACTCTGGGGTCTCCAGCTGTCCCTTGGCTTGTGGCTGCATCACTCCAATCTCTGCCTACATTCCCCTTTCTTCTTTTCTGTCTCTTATAAGGACACTTGTCATTGCATTTAGGGCCCACTTGGATAATCCAGGATGATCTTATCTTGAGATGCTTTACTTAATTTCATCTGCAAAGACCCTTTTTCCAAGTAAGGTCACATTCACATATTCTGGTGTTTAGGACATGGACATATCTTGTCGGGGGCTTCCATTCAACCCCCTACATTGACTATAAAAAATAGAGGTGATATCCATTTAGTAGAACTAGGAAAAAGACAGACACCCCTCTTATCCCCTTTGAGTCCCATGTAATAATAATGAATAGAAGGTGGTAGACATGCACTCTGTATCTACAGTTCTCTTCAAATCCCTATCACTTACAGACAAACGCTTAAAAAAAAGTACTCATGTGCTGTGGTGTGTGTGTGTGTGTGTGTGTGGTGTGTGTGTGTGTGTGTGTGTGTGTGTGTGTGTGTTTTAGGGGGCCACAGGTTATGTACTCACAATATTCTTCTTTCTGCCTAAATCATGCTAAATCCTTCTCCCTAAACAACAAAAGGATTTCATCTTTGAAAAGTAATACTTTCTGAAGTGATTTTGCTTTTTCTTATAACTTCACATTTGTCCTGAAAGAGAGGGAACTCTTTGCTTCACTTCTTGGTATAGTCCTGCATTGTCACCAGTTAGGCACTTAACAAGTAATTTTGACGAAAATATTAATTTGTGTTGGATGAGAACAAGCAGAGAAGTAGGGTTGGGTTAAGCGGTTATGGAAATTGCGGGGTCAGGAGACTGGGCAATCGCATGGGAAAGCTCTTCCCGATTCCAGCCCAACCACTCATTCCAGTTTCACATGATCCCCCAGCGCCGCAGCCAGGCTTTCCAGAGGGTCCAGCTTTCATTTCCATCAGTGGCTGACTGCAATGGCCACGCTCAAACTTTTCTCTCCGACTTTACCACTGAACTCTGAAGGCTTTCTCATCGAGGCTACCGCTATGGGAGAGCTCAGGAGAATTGGGGAACGTGTAAAAATACTGGATGAAGAATCTCTAGAGTTACATTTCCCTTTATTTTCCCATAAGACAAGAGGATAGCACAGGATACTGTAATCTGTCAAACCCCCAAACCAAACAACACAGGTCTGTTGTTAATACAGACACATGGTCACAGCTGCAGAAAAGTTTCCATATGAAATCTTTCGGTCCTAAAGAGTCATTTTTGCAGTCTTGTGATTGCTTTTCCAGGATTCTTTCCCCCCTCTGTGTTTATTCATGTTAACTATTTGTTTCATGTGGCAAGGTCCCTTGGTTACATATATTTCTGACATCGCTGGGCTCCATACTCACCATTCTCAACATTTGGGTGACACAGCCCACCCCCTCCCCCACGCATGCAGCTAACTGTTGTGCCACAAATTACTGCAGTGAAGCTTGAAACCCAGGTTGTCATACAGCTCAAATGTAGGCCAGGTGTGTTGAGAGTTTTCCAAGTGTTTGACTGTATTTTGGTTAAGCTGAATTGTCTAAGCTGGCTCGAGTTGCTGCGAAAGGGAGAAAGCCAGGCCAAGGGAACTGGTGTTTGATCATTTAAGGCTGCAATTTAAACCTCAACTGAAACTAAGGGAATCCGAAACCAATTCAAAACAGAAAGTTTTATGCGACATTTCTGTCATTGAAACTGATGAGTTATACATTTTTACTGTTGATGCTTAGCCTGTCTTCCTCTTTTGCCAGGATATATTTATCTCTTCGGGCTTAATATCATGTTACAGTAAAACTGCTTTCATTTTGACTATGTTTGTGATACTCAGACACAGAGGTGGATGTTTACTTTGCACTTACAAGAGAGAGTTTTCAAAGAATGGCCAACAAGATAGCGAGATAAATGTTTAACCCAAGCAGAAAAAAAAAAAGAGAAGTCTCTGGGCCTTTGAAAAACACTGTACCAGCAGAGAAATAATTTGAATATAAATAATTATAAAATTGAAATAACAAAGGATTCACATCTAAAAACAGAATTCAAAGTTTTCTGCTTGCCAACTTTTATGAACTTTTAAGAATTATTCAATGTAAGTAAAAGTAATAAAAATGAAGCTTAAATATAATAATTTTTACAATACTATTTACAATGTACCCACTTATTCAGATGTACTTTTACCTAAATTAGTAAGATATTACTGTATTTGTGTATATAGTCATTCATATAAATTTTTTGTCACATTTATTTATGTATATATATTTTTAAAAATTTAAAAATTGATTTTTAGAGAGAGAAAAAGGGGAGAGAAAGAGAGAGAGAGAGAGAGAGAGAGAGAGAGAGAGAGAGAGAAACAACAATGTGAGAGAGAAACATCTATTGGCTGCTTCCTGTATGCGCCCCAACCCAGGATCAAACTGGCTACCTCTTGGTATATGGTATGATGCTCCAACCAACTGAGCCACCTGGACAGGACAAAATAATCTGTATTAAAAAAAAAATTATCTTCAAGACTTTTTAACTACAATATGTTAATTTTTTTCTAAAGCACAACCAGGTGCATCATTTTACAAATTACTTAATTTATTTACATTATAAAAAATGAAATTTTATGTTTAGACCTATGAAAATTCAGTCCTAAATATAAGAAGAATTTAGAAAAGTTTATTTTCTGGATCTATCAGTAAAGATGATGACATATAATTATACTGGCTACTACCTCATTTCTTTAAAAAATAATATTTTATATTTTGGATTAAAAATATTTTTATTGACTTTATTGAGAGAGATAGAAACATCAATGATAAGAGAGAATCTTTGATTGGCTGCCTCCTGCACACCCCACACTGGGGTTTGAGCCCGAAACCCGGGAATGTGCTCTGACCAGGAATCGAACTGTGACCTCCTGGTTGATATGTTGATGCTCAACCACTGAGCCACACTGGCCGGGCTATGTTTTGGATTTTTAATGACTGAAACAAAAAAGATCTAAACCTGTAGCTGTATCTAAACCAGAAGAACCATTTGTTCTTGCTGGTCTTGTATCTCTTTTCAAACTTGACCTTAGCCTCCCTTTGGCCTTGCATTTCATAGCAGAGGCTCTGAAGATGTCCTTGTTGATGATAGTTTTGTCCAAGGGGATATCCACAGAGTATCTTGTGGGCATGGGGTAACTGTAGTTATAAACTTTCACAAAAGACTTGGTCTTTGACTCTGGCTATTTTCTTCCTGCCCATGGCAGCTGTCGCTTTGTGGAGACAGCAGTCAATTCCGGCCCCCCAGAGCATGGTGTAGGGGTGGTCTGAGATGCCATCATCAATGTTCTTCACAATGACCGCTTTGCATCCAGAGTAGCATCTGGCCAGGACCAGTACCACTTCCCGGTTTTCATAAACTTGCCCATGTTGACAGCGACCATAGGACAAAGCCTAGAGCAGAAAGGTACTGCCTCCTTTCCATTCTGCAAATCTTACAAGAGAATATCCTTTGTAGCCTAGCCTATCTGAAAACATAATAGAAAAGGAATTCTGGGAGATAGAGTTTAGCCTAGCCAACTTGACCCATTACAAAGCTATCACAGTTGGTACACACTAGGCTTAGTTCCAGGTCCTTGGGACACATTAATGAATAAAAGAGACAAAGTCACTGCCCTAATGGAACTTATATCTTAGTCGGAAAAGACAACAACAAAGCCGCAGCGTGCGGGGGCCATGGTGGCACTGGGTGGGGGCCAGGGCCAAGGCCCTTGCACAAGTTTCGTGCATCGGGCCTCTAGTAATTAATAACTAACCGTGCAAGAATAAACATGCTTTGTGTACTCACAACTGTAAACCTACTTTTGCCCTACCCGGCATACTTTCATCATAAAAATTCTCATGCAGAATTAGGTAAAATGATAATCCCAGCATCAGCATGCGCTTGTGTTGGTTTGCACATGCTTTAATATGCTATTGTGCCAGCCCTAAGAAAATGAGTTTTCAAGCAATAATGTTTTCCCTAAGGAAAAAATTTAACCTTAGGTTTTGTCTGTGTAGGAAGTGTGTAGGCAGGACTCTCAACTTTCAGGAAAATTTCTGTCTTTATAGAAAAAGATTTTCCAGCAACTTCCATGAAAACAATGAAAAGACGATATAAATGGAATTGTCACAATAACTTGCCAGATGGCAGAAGTGAGCTCTGGCTCCATCCACCTTAACTGGAATTGAGAGTAGACGCCGAGAGGAAAGAGGAAGGAGGATAATACAGTGGGCCCAGAGTGTTATCGGTGGGGCGTCCTCCATGTCCCCACCTGTCGCCAGTGGAAGTGGGCTTCTTGGGGTGCTGCTGGAATAAGAATTTCCGGAGGCCTCCATGGGAGGATGGGTTGTCATGGAAAGTTTGATTTCTGTGGAATGAAACCCCCGAGTTTCCAAGGTTCCATCTCCCTCTGTCCTGCCAAGGAAGAAGTCCCTTTTCATCTTCAGCAGAGCTAGACTCAAAGCTACTGCCAAGAGCCTCCATTCCATATTGAAGCACAGGCCAGTCCAGCTAGCTTAGCTTGTGTTCCCAGCTGCAGTCCATGGCTGTGGGGTCCACATGGCTATGGAGGGAGAATGAGAGGGTGCAAGGGAGCAGGGATGAAGCAAGAGGAACAAGAGAGAGAAAGACGTCCTTTGTCTGGGGATTTTGTATTCCCAAATTTTCATGGGCTTGCACTGGGGTCCACCTTCCTAGCCAATGATCTTTGTTCCCAGGTTAGACTGTCAGGCAAGCACCTTCCCTACATCACCTCAGCTTCACTGGGCACGCGCCCATCTTCCTTCCCCCAGTGATCTGCAGGGAATGGACCTGTGGTTCCCTGGGGAGTGTAAGGTTGTAGCTTTCTGGTGAAGCTGGCCAGACGACCATGTTCACAATGTCTGTCCTCCCTTTTGCTCCTTCCTGTTATCAATATTAGCTAGCTAATTACAATGGTAACAAAAGCTGCTTCAGAAAATGGTCTGATTGACCAGCTCTCCAAGAGGGCTATAGATTTTTGACACTTGGTCTGGGTTGAATAGAGCCCCACCCAAATTTATATATTGAAGTCTTAACCCCTGCGACCTTTGGATATGACTTTATGTGGACATAGGATCTTTACAGAGGTAATCAAATTAAAGTGAAATATTTAGGGTGGGCATTAATCCAAGAACTAAGTCCTGGAACAGATGCTTGCCTCACAGTTCTCAGAAGGAAGCTGCCAACATCTTGATTTTGGATTTGTAGCATCCAGAACTGAGACAATACATTTCTCTTGTTTAAACCACCCAGATTGTGGTATTTTGTTTACCAGCCCTAGCAAACTAACACAACACTCAACCTGAATAAACTTTAGGAATAAAGTAAAGTAAGCAGCAAAAAATCTGATTATATTTGAGTCATCCCACCAAGTAAAATTTTGTATGTTTGAAATGGAATTGGGTGTGTGTTTTTTTTTTTTTTTGGTGTGGTTTTATTTATAATCAAAATAATTTTTAACTGAAAAATAATTATATATATATTCACATATAAACATATATTGTTCAAAATGTTAAACTATATAGAAATGTAGAATATAATATAAAAGTTAATCTTCACTCCTCATTCTCCAGATTTAGTTACCTCCCTAGTGGTTGGCTGTTTGAAACCTAGCATTGTATTTTTACAGTACTCAGTTCCTAATATTACACCGCACAGACTTGAATAAGATGCTACCCTGATATTGGCATTTTGCTAAAATGGCACATTTACAGGGTGGTCACTTCATAAGTTATAGAAATGGCTAACTTCTGAGTTGTACACCTGAAGCTAATATAATATTGTATGTCAACAGTAATTGAAAAAATAAAAAATAATTAAAAAAATAAAAAAATGAAATAAAATAGCACATTTAGAGTCCATGTTATGGGACTATATTACTATAAGTGGGATCTACACCTCTATTATCTCAACACCATGGATTGGCTATAATATAGGCCTTTTATTTTAACTTCCATCCAATAATTCCACATGTTTAGAATTTGTTGTATTACCAACCAAGGAGTAATTTTTAAAAAATCAACTACCAGCTGTGTTTTTTCCTGACTTTATTTTGTTTTCTACTTTAGATATTGTTATAGAAAAGAACAACTGACTTCATCTTGTTAAAGCTCTTTTCCAGGAACCAATAATAAATTACCTGCCTTCTCTGAAGTTTGGGTCAGTTATAGCATAGCAATACCCTTTTTATAGAGAACTCGATGAACCAGTAGTTCACCTACCTGAAATAATGGTCGAGGACTCGAGCTATAAAGGTCTCTGAATAGACAAAATGAATGTTACAAAATCCACCCAAGAAAGCTCATAGCTTTATTGATAAACATGCCTCATGAGTCCTTAGCTGATGTCTGTATACTCATGGTTTTATATAGTTTCAACTTCCTTGATATGGTTCCTAAGTCCAAAGTAGAGTAAAAGTCATAAAAAGGAGACAACTTTTTACTCTTTGAAAGCACAATTTCAAAACTCTGAAGGAATATTTAAACTTTCAGTGGCTAAGAGGGAACCAAAAACCATGAAATGCTGCAGTAAGTTGAAAACAGTTGCCTGGAGTCATTTACTAACAGGGAAAACAGTTAAGTCTTGAGATCATTCTTATCTTAGAATATGAAATAATGATTTAAATTCAAAGTGGCCCTGAGTCATTTTGAAACAAACAAAAAAAGTTATTGCAATCAATTTGCCCTGTTTAAGGTAATAGGATATTATGTAATATATTTAAGAATGATTCCCACTTAAAATTAGTCAAATATCAAAAGGATTTGGCACTTAGAAAGGGAAAGATTTGGGTATATAAAAATTTTGCTCTCACATGGTTGAGGTTTTATTAATATTCCAATTGAAGGGTTTTATTTGCTAAGATGCCTACATTTATGATTGCACTTTAACTTTTTGGACCTTAGTAAGACAGAGCATTTATTCCACTGGTTGAAAATAAGTTATGGAACAGTACTTAAATGTTTGTAGTTACCCTTATTTACGTAGGCAAATCAAAAGCTATGTTGTATCAGAATAGCAGAAGCCCCACACTATCAGCATCCAGGAGAAGTTCACTAAGATGAATGAACTTCAAGTGAAGAGGCTTTATTAAAATTCATGCCTCTCATGTTTGGAGCTCTACAAATAAAGGAGAAGCAAGAGACCATAGATAAGATGGTGTGTTTTCAGCAATTTTATAGATATCTTCTTTATCTCAGCATCAAATCAATTGGCACATTGTTATTCAAATTATATTCAAATCATCCAGTAATGTCAGTTTAGGATTGAAAAACCCAGGCTGAGAACATATCAGATGAAATTTTCCGTATTAAAATAAAACAAAAGCAATTTTGTCACATTGAACAAAGAAACTGTCTAATAAAATGTACCCCAGGTTCTGAACAATGGGCTTCTGCTTGCATGCTATTCGGTGATTCCTTGATAACCTGTCTAAGTGTGAAGTTAGGTGGGAGATTCTCACAAAGGAAAATAGCTTAATTATAACAACATCGTAGGCAGAGGTCTTTCAAAGTGCAAAGATACCAGTCTTCCTTCCCAAGGAGCAATTGTTTTGCACCTATGCTCCGCAAATAACAAGCACAGGGGACCTGGCTTTTAATTACAAAGTAAAATACCATTCCAAGGTTGCATAATCGGTGGTTGCCTTTTGCAACGCAATGAGCATAAGGGAACCTGACATTCAATGTTTCATGTGTTGCTATGACATTTTCTGAAATTTTATGTTATGCTGCTGGTAAGCTGCAGACTATGCTACTTTTGAATTCCTTGGGGGAGGGGGATAATAGAGTGATACAGAATTAAAGAACCTAACTGATGTCTGAATGCCTATGCTCAGTGCAGTTCAGAGTTTAGAAAAAAAAATACAGAAATAGAGTCTTTATGCTCTTCTTACAGTAGTTATATGTTTTTCTGGATATAGAGGCCATTCAGTCAGGGGGGATGTCACTAGCTTTCCCTTTGAGTACAATGGAGCGGAGGAAGACACCGTGGCAGTCGGTGCCCAACACATTTGAATCCTCAGGACACTGAAATTGAGAGGAAAATGTCACAGACCCATGCAGTGTGTATGTTTCTGCACATTAAGGAGCAGTTGTAGAGCTGATGTTGCTCTGTGTCCCTCTGTTCCAGAAAGTGCCTTTTGGAGTAGATGCTATTTGCTCAGCACAGTTCAGTACCATGGCAATGGATGGCATCGCCCCTATAAACTGGAAGATATTGGACACTAGTTTTCCTCTTTCCTACACCTGCATTTCCGCACCTATGTCCACACATGTGTTCCTTACTCCGCAACGATCTCTAACATTGTGAAGAGTGGAAAGCCCAAACCTTGAAGTTGGCATGACACCAAGTTAGAAAACAATTCAAATTGATTTTATTGGGAAGATTTAGGATCATAAACTGATTTTCTCTATACCACTCATATTATTATGAAATTTATCAGCAGTAAACGGTCATGCTTATAATATGCGTTTATATTCATAAAACATATAAAAAGCTGGGTCATCCTACTTGAAATGGTTTTCAGAGGTTCAGTATGGGCTAAATGTCTTTGACCTCTAAAACAGCTAATACAAAAAAAAAACCAATACAGTAAATTTAGTGAGTAAATAGGAACCATTTTGTAGGTTATCATGAGCAGGGTTGATCCAGGGATTTAAAAAATATATTGTCTTGTTTTGAAGTTTCCTACCAATAGCACATGTATGCCCCATTAACTCCAATAGTCAGCTAAATGTTTGGAAATAAATCCTTATTTCTTTCCTTCAGCTCCATCTAGAATGTTCTTGCTTTCCCCCCAGCCTGTCCAAACCTTTAGAGCTAACCCAAAATGTCACCATCCATGGGTCTGTCTCCATGAAACCTTTAAAATTCAACCTTAGTATTATAGTCTTCTGTTTTATACCACCCTCCATAGTCTGCCTTATTTCCTGTATAATTTGCCAGACTGGTACTGTTATAAGCTACTTGTCAGTTTTTACTTATTTCCTCATATTCCACTGTGCCTAGCAGAGTGTATTGCATGTAGCAATTACTTGATAAATATTTGTTGACCTGGGTCAATAGCTGCCTTCCTGCCTCCCTTTAGATACAATTTAGAATTTTCTTAGGGCCAGGCACTGAGTCATCTGCTTGTTGACCTCCTCTTACTCCACAACAATAAAATGCATTCTAAACTAGAGAGTTCACCTCAGTGCTTTGCTGAGAACTTTTGTATGATAGCTAACATTTATTCAGATTTGACTATGTATCAGCACAGCAAAGTCACTGTACTAAGACTTTTATAATCATGATCTTATTTATGTCTCATAGTGTTGTGAAATAGGTAATCATGTCATCCCTCTGAGACCTAGATTCATTAAATAATTTGCTTAATGCTACTCAGCTCATTAAAGGCAAAGCAAGAACTTGAACTCATGCACTTAATTGATTCTATTGTGCCTATTCAAGTCAAGCAGGTCATTTTGATTCCTTGGTACTTTTTAAAAATCCAATATTCTGAACCCAGCGATACATCTGTGGTACTAGTTATATAGAAGCTTATGGAAGTACTAGAGGCCCAGTGCATGCAAAATTCATGCACTGGAGCGGGGGTCCCTCAGCCCGGCCTGCCCCCTCTCACAGTCGGGAGCCCTCAGGGGTAGGAGGTGACCTGGCGATCAGGGAAAGGTGACGCCCTCATCACACCTCTGCTGCTGCCACTGCCGGCAGCGCAAGCCTTGGCTGGCCTTGGTTGCCTGTGCCTCGGGCTGGCCCTGGGTGGCTGGGGGGCTGAGGGGACTGGGGGACTCCGGAGACGGGTGCGCAGCAAGACTGGGCCCACCTGGAGGCAGACCTGGCCTTGCTGTGCGCCTGCTGCCCTTGCAGGGCTGAGGGGACTGGGTGTCACCATCTTGTGGCTGTTGGCACCACCATTTTTGAGGGCATGGCAGTCAATTAGCATATTCCCTCCTTATTGGCTATGGGTGCCGCCATCTTTGAGGGTGGGCCAGTCAATTAGCATATTCCCTTCTTATTGGCTGTGGGCGCTGCTATCTTTGAGGGTGGGGCAGTCAATTAGCATATTCCCTCCTTATTGGCTTGGGCACCGGCATCTTTGTGATGGCGTGAAGGTCAATTAGCATATTTCCTCTTTATTAGATAGGATTAAGCCTGCTTCTAAATATGGCATTTATGATACTTTAAGTCAAATTTTAGTCCAAGGATTATGTTTCATCTACACTAAGTGCTACAATTGACAAAGTATTTTCATATATATTATCTCATTGGATTCTTTCAACCATTGAGTTAGAGGTTATATACAGTTGTTTGTATGGAAAATAATACAATAATAAATAAAAATACAAAAATAAACTCTATGTTTTGTGTAAACAAAACTGTAAACTTGCTTTTGCCCACTCCTGTTTTATCTGGCTTTACCGCAGAGAATATGGGTTTGAGAGAGGTTAGGTAACTTCCGTCATATACAGCAAGTAAATATGTAAGAATTAGTTCTTTTTTGTCACACTATTCTGATTCTGAAATATCTTAACATTATACATATATTCAACTACTAGAAATACGTTTACAATTTACTAATAACAATAATAATAGCAGCTTTACCACTTTCATGTAGTTTGAACACATGCATTATCATCCAAACTAGGATACCTTGAGAATGACAAATATGATTGGTAATTATAATTGGTAATCTGAGACATGTATAAATTGGGACCGGCCCAGGAAAAGTGGGACATGTGATTCTCCAATTTAAATAGGACCTTGCTCATGCTAGGTACTATTCTAAACACTTTCCAGTAATTAACTCAGTTCTCAAACCCAAGGTGGGAGTTATGATGAGCATTTTGTGATGAAGCCAAAGTCACACAACAATTGTGGATTCTTTTCAGTGCACTGTGCTCTAAAGAATCTCTTTGTTGCCTAATATAGGGGAAGGGGGAGGAAAGGCCAAAAAGATAAGGACTTGGAAAAAGGCCTGCAATGGTTATCAGAATTTAGTGGCTAAAAAAGATAGCCAAGTGTTTTTCAATGCTAATATCAGAGTTGGGAGAATAGAAGTTTGTGGGAAGCAATGGCAGTTAATTTAGGACATGTAGATAATCCTAAATAATAAAAGGCCAGTGACCATAATAGCATAACAACCAAAACGACCGATTGACCAGTCACTCTGAGGTGCATTGACCACCTCTCGGTCCCTCCCCCCAGCCCACAGGCTCTGATCGCTGGATGGCAAACGGGGAACCATGGGGGAGCCAGGGTGGGTGGCAATGGGGGCTGGGGACTGGGGACTGGCGAGTGGGCAAAAGGCAGACCTCTTGGTCCCTCCCTCCAGCCCGCAGGCTTCAATCGCTGGATGGTGAACAGGGAACTGGGGTGGGCAGCAGCGGGGTGGGACTGGGGACTTGGCAAGTGGGCAGAAGATGGCCCTGATTGCAGGCTAGGCCTAGGGACCGTACCCGTGCACGATTTCATGTGCTGGGCCTCTAGTGTATCTATAAATCTTGCTGGTTACCCCCCCCCCCCTTTTTTTTTTATTGCCCATCTACACCCATTAGATCAATTAGTGGTTTTGGTGTACTTGGTACCCTCAGGGAATTATTTGAAGATCTAAGACCTATTAGCTTTTAGCAGCTGACTTTTGTATGTTTCTAGGTGAGCCGAGTGAACCCATCAGTATTAATTTGTTAGCATCAACTGGATCCAACTGGGATAGATCCCAATTTCACCCTGTGGAAATGGCAGGCAAGCTGGCCTGCCTCTGCTAAGACTAAAGTTTATTTGTTTTTTTCCTAAGTGGGTGTCATCTTTGTGAAGTCTTGGACCATTTCTT
Source organism: Cnephaeus nilssonii (assembly GCF_951640355.1). Classification (NCBI taxonomy): domain Eukaryota; kingdom Metazoa; phylum Chordata; class Mammalia; order Chiroptera; family Vespertilionidae; genus Cnephaeus; species Cnephaeus nilssonii. The sequence goes on from NC_137080.1 coordinate 34,364,781, forward strand.
TAAGTACATTTCTTTTCTTCTCAGCTCTGTCCCCTCTTAGTTTGTTGAGAGAAGGTTGTTGGTATTCCACTTCACTTGTCAGGCTACATATAAAAGCAAACATTGGAGGTCTACAAGTGAAAAGAAATATTTCAACAAACAATGGCTGGTCCTTTCAATCTAATCACTTTACAAACAAGGGGATGCTTTCTCCATTGTATAGATGACCTCATCAGGGAAAGTAGATTAAGCTCCAATCACTCTACTTAGAGCAGCCCTCAATCACTTGCCTATTCTTCTATTCTACCCATCCCTTAAAAAAACAACTCTAACATTCATCTTAGTATTTTTACCTCAAATAGTTAAATGCAAAAGTAATGCTTTGTTAAGTGTGATAATTTATATTCACACTGACTTTGAAGCAACCTCCTTTGGGCAGGTATTATGCTAGTATTTCTTTCATATCTTATTTAATTCTCACAATATTCTAAGCAGTACTACTTCTCCATTTTAAAGATAAGATAATGAAGGGCCAAAGAGATTACATAACTTGCTCAAAGTCAACAGTAATCCCTTTGAGAGATAAACATGTTGCCTTGATTTCTACCAAAATTTACGACTTTTTTTTTCTTTCTTTAAAAAAAATGCTTGTTCTTCTATTGCTGCAGGTCCCCTCTCTTAGACAGCTGCTGCTGGTGGTACCTTCTATTGTGATATGGACCTCTGGGGATGGATTGTGAGCTCCTACACATTTCTTGTAGAATCTGAGCTCTGGATCACTGACTAGTTAACTTCTATTACAGTCTTTCACTGTTCACCGCTGGGTGAAGATGAATATATATTTATATTCCAGAATATTAACCAGAAATGACTAGTTTTAATGAGATGCTGATCCCTTGGACTAAATTTATACATATTAAATATATTTTCAATATATAAAGTAGAGATCGCTTTGATTTTTTTTGTCCCTTTTTGGAAAAATGGCCCCTTACCCCCAGTGAATCAGCAAGTTGTAAGAGGTTACCAAATTAAAAGATACTTTCTTTTTCAGAATTGATCTTTTGTAGGAGAATATCTTTGGTGGAATGTATCTGCTGTTAACTAGAGCCACATCATCAAGCTCTATAATGAAACCTGGCTAATACAAACTCCACTGGTGAAGAATCTTGGCCTTAAATGTGTTAGGGATTTAAAAAAAAAAATGGTAAAGATAACTGTGGTTCCCTAAAATTATGTTTCCAGATGAAAACTTAACTAGTTGTGGAATCCCAAACAAATGTTCTGCTATCTCATGAAATTCAAACCAAGCTTATATATTAAAAAGCATTTTAAGGTCATTGCTATTTTAAAATTGTTTAATAAAGAAAGACCATTAGTTTGTCATTTCTAAATCTCTCAAAAAATCAGTTAAGTGGAAAGTAACTGAAGGTGCTGACTGCTGCAAGTCTTGTTCTAATAATTGAGGAATCTAGATTCCAAAATTCAAAGTGATCTCAAGCTGCTTGGGGCAAAGGTGAGCAAGGGAAGAGATAGATAATAAAAATCTAGCATACGGATTTCTGTAAGATGTTTGGTCAATAAATCTCAATCTTAAATTTTAGTCCTGACCTAGAAGAAATAGCCAATGAAACATGCCAGTGTTGTGTATTGTTGAGAAGTATCAGCAGGTCACACACAGTTCAGAAGGAAATTGATGGAAAACCACTGGATTTCAGAGACATTTAATTAAAATGAATTCTATTGTGTCTGGTCAACACTGATAACTTGTGAAAAGGAAAAGCCATCCATCCTGCTATTATTAAAAGTTGAGAATCTGGAAAGATCACATACAGATGAGGGCACAGATGTTTGTTTTGGGCATAATGTAGTTGTGCTTATCCATAGAGTTACACATAAAATGGCATTTTTAGTTGAGTATTTTATGTTGTCAGTGTACTTAAACAGAGGGCTGCAGTAAGCTAGTTCCTAAATGTGGAAACCAGGTCAAGAGAAGTTCACATTCTCCACGGTTGAATATAGTAAAAATCAACACAGAATTGGTGAAACTATTCATGTGAAACCCACCTTGCTGGTAAAGGGTGTCTTCCAACTCTTATTTAGAGCACAGGTGTGTTCTCAAAGAATTCATGACCATAATGTGATGTAGAGAGACTAAAGTCAACTCAATGGTGTTATAATTTGACTGTGTGAGGTAAGGATGGATTAAGGGCAGGAGTTGATTGGAGTACAGAATTACTTCCCAGTTTCTCTTGCCAGTGACCAGGGACAACTGTTCCCAAATGAAGTGTTTATTCCCTGGACTAAATTTACCCTAGAAATAATTCTATATGACCACCAGTTTAGTGGAATTATCCTTGGGAAACCTTTTAACTTTCTTTGCCTTAATTTGTTTCTCACCAATATTCCATATAAACCCCAAACAAGAAGGAAATCTCAGGATACATTACAAGCTCTATTCTTTTGCATTAGTTTTAGTGCTCTTAGATAAATTGATTGTATAAATCATTTTATTAATTAATTTCTTAAGAGTTTGGTAAAGGTGAGTCAATGAAGGTAGAAATGAGAAACCTCAAACTATTGCCAATATTTCCATAAATCTGATAGAAATCATATGTTTATCATCAATAGGGTTATACTAGTCAATAATTCTAGGTAAAGATTCTTTGCAATGATTATGTTATGTCACAGGGCAGCAAATTGGTTATTGTTCAGTGGGTCTAACAATTATGTCTTTGATAAATAGGTGATGAAATACAGTTTGTTAGACATAGTATTTTAAAACAGAGTCTATGGGGGTCTTAAAAGAAAACAATGGCAGAAATGCTTGGAAACAAGATGGAAATCACTGTTTTCTGAAAGGATATATTATAGTCTAATTAAAAGAGCCAAGTTTCTTGACCTAAAAAACTGATGCTTTCACTTTGTATTACTTAGTGTGTGTGTGTGTGTGTGTGTGTGTGTGTGTGTGTGAAGAACTTTCCACTACTGTCATGTCTCTTTAAATACAAGTGTTATCGGTGGGGAGCACTCCCTGTCCCCACCTGTTGCCTGGGGAAGTGGGCTTCTTGCCATGTCCTGAGAAAAATGATTTTCTGAGACTCACACAGGAGGATGAGATATTGTAGAAGGCTTCATTTCTGTGGAATTAAACCCGTGAGTTTCCAAGGTCCCATTTCCCTCTGTCCCACCATAGAAGAAGTATAGCTATGGCTTCAACAGAGCCAGGATTAAAGCTGTTGCCCAGAGTTTCCATTGGGACACAGTCCAATCCAGCATCAGGCTAGCTTCTTTTGTGTACCTCGCTGCAGTTCATTAGTCCACTGTGTGTGGAGTCCGCAAGGCCCCATGGTTATGGAGTGAACATGGGCGGGAGCAAAACCAAAGGAACCAGAGAGCCCTGGGCACCAAGAATACGATGCCCTTTGTCTTGGGATTATGTATCCCCAAATTTTCACAGGCTTGCAGCAGACCTGCTCCCTCTAGCCCGTGATCTCTATTCCCAGGTTTGACTGACAGGCACCTTCCCTGCATCACCCTGACTTTACTGCACATGTGGCCATCTCCCTATTGGTCAGTCCCTTTCTCCAGTGTTTTGCAAGAAATGGACCAGTGGTTCCCTGGGGAGTGCAAAGTTGCAGGTTCCTGGTGAAGCTGCCCAAATGGCCATGCTTATGATGTCTGGCCTCGAGTTTTCTTCTTCCTTTTATTAATAACTAGCTAATTACAGTGGTATCACAAGGACGAGTAAAAAATTTTTAAATTCTTGGTGGGGGGGTTGGGGGGTAAAAAGATACCATTAAGAAAGCAGTAGAGCATAATAAATCTCATTTCTGAGTTAACCAGGAAGTGAAGTTGAAAGGTCAGTCCATCACTGTAGAACTATGAAGAAACAGGGAATAATAATAATAATAATAATAATAAAACATTTAGAAGATCAGGTATGATTCTAGAGCAGTCTAAAAATTCACTATTGGCTCTCCTGTGAGAAAATAGTATGTGCTCTAGGGAAAGATTTCTCAACCTCGGCATTATTGATATTTTGAGCTGGACAATTCTTTGTTGTAGGCTACTTCTCTGTGCACTGTAGGGTATTTAGTAGTATTCCTGTACTCTATCTCCTACATGCCATGGCATCTCCCCAGTGGTGACCATCTGGTGTCTTCAACATTGCCAAATGTTGGGGGAGATGATGGGGTGCAATATCATCCCTGTTGAAAACAATGGTCTAATGCTCTTGGGAGCACTTGGTGATGCATAATTCTCTAACAAAATAGTTTTTGTTTTTCTTTACTGTTTCCCTTGGTTGCATTATATCTTCAAGTCTTGGAGAAAGCAATTCATTGGGCACATGATTCTCAGATGTTGAAAGAGTCTGTTTACAGCTACTCACTTGGATTTGACTGATGTAAACAATGCAGGTTCTTGTATCACAAACGAGCTAAAGGCATCAATTGACATACAATTGTGTTTCATTGTCAGTCATTCCCACCCATTTAAAGGATTAGGGGCACACTTCTCTAGGGTGAGCTGCCTTTATATTTTGTTCTTACTGATTATCTAACAAAATGAAAGAAGAAATATATCTTGTCCCATGATCTATTTTAAAATAATATCTTACACAAGTGATTTTCAATGTTTTTTTTTGTTTGTTTGTTTCTTTTTTTTTTTTTTTTAAAGCAAAACTCTTTTCTTCCTTAGACATCTGTTGGAAAAAATCAGCATATAAAATAGATAAAAACAAATATGCTTGTTTGTGAGGTTAATTCATAGTATTTGCTTATTATAAAGTCAATCATGTTAACCAACTGTTCCTAAGAATGTTGGTATTCAAAATCAAGAGTTAGGAAAGAAAATTGTAGGGTTAAATCAGTTTTATTATTCAATTTACTTCTATATTTTTATTTGAAAAATAGAACTGATTCAAGAAGAGTTACAGTTCATGCTGATAATGATTAGAATCTGAATTTACAGGTTTAGCTATGCAGACAGAACCTGTCCTGAATTAAAAGAGAAATTTCAGGGCTATATCTTATTAATAAATGACACATTCAAATATCTCTATAGAGATTACTTATGTTAACATATTGGTGGCTTCCTATTCAGTATAGAACATATTTCAGTGTAGTGTATATTTTCTTTTTAAATTATAATTTTTATATGTTGTTGATATATTTTTAAATTTTCTGTTTATTTATTAGAAGGTATAATTTTATAATAAAAACTGAACTCAATATTTGTAAAACACTTGAATCATCTCCCCCAAATTCTGGAAAGATTTGAAAACCATTAACTTTTCTTTCTTTTTTTAAAAATGTATTCAAATGCCAATGATATCTGTGAGTCAAAACTGCATAAAGTTTGATACCTATGAAACAGTCTTTAATCTTTGTTTTAAATATATATTTTTTATTGATTTCAGAGAGGAAGGGAGAGGGAGAGAGAGATAGAAACATCAATGATGAGAGAGAATCATTGATCGGCTGCCTCCTGTACACCCTCTACTGGGAATCGAGTCCACAACCTGGGCATGTGCCCTGGACTGGAATTGAACCTGGGACTCTTCAGTCCACAGGCTGACACACTATTCACTGAGCCAAAACAGCTAGGGCTAATCTTTTTTTTAAAATAATGAGTTAAAGCTCTTTTATTTTAGCTCCTGTTATGAGGGAAGCTCTTTGACAGATGCAAACAATAATTTCCACCCTTTCCCAGATTAGCTGGCAAAAATGCCATTTAAAGAATTAGAGACCCCCTCTCTATAAGAATTGTAAATTTCTTCCCTTAATTTTTTAAACTTTTCTTTGAGCTTTTAAAAAAATTATTATTTCAAACTTACAGAAAAAGTTGCGAAAACAGTTCCAAGAACTTTTATAACTCACATAGATATAACGTCTAAAATAGAGACACTCTACTTTTAATCCCAAACAATCCTCCAATCAGGAAATTGATAGAATGCTACCTTCCAATCCATAGAAACCATTTTAATTTTGACAGCTTCCCCAGCAGTGTCTTTTTCTTTTATGGTCCTGAACTTTACATTGCACTAATTTTTACCACTCTTCAGTCTTTTTTCCTCCTTTTCTTTAGTCTTCTTGATTCTGGAGCATTCTTTTTTTAGTTTTTTCCCCTATGATTCATGACCTTGACTGATTAAAGAGTACAGACATTTCATTTAGTAGAATGTCCTTCAACCTGGTCCTTTCTAAGATTTTGTTATGACCAGACTCAGGTCAGCCATTCCTGGCAGGAAGACCCTAGAAATGATGCTGTGCTCTTTCCAAGTTGATCACATGATGGAGGCCCAGGACGGCCATTCATCCCAAACCTGGTGATTCCAACCTTGACCACCTGCTCAAGGTGCCTGCTTTCTCCACTTTAAAATCATCATCTTTCCCTTCCCAATTAAAAAAAAAATTGTGTTGAGATACTTCAGAATTATGCCAGTAGCCTCAAACTCATTACACCTCCACTCTCCAGCCTTAGAATTCTTTCCTGAGTTTTTTCTGAACTAATGACTACTATATGTCTGTCAAATGGTGATTTTTTTTACTTCCATCATTCATTAGTTGGTGTTCTACTCTTAGATAGATCTTTTCCTTCTCTTTCATTTATTTATTTATTTATTTATTCAATTATTTATTTATATCAGTATAGATTTATGGATACTTATTTTATTCAATGAATTGTGATTTATTACTATCATTATTTATTATGATGTTCAAAGTTTTCCAGCATTGGCCAGTAGAAAACCTTGTAAACTGGCTCCCATGTCTTTTTTTTGCGGTGTGTATATCATTATCATTATTTGAATACTTTCTTAGTTTCCAGGATGGGATAATTCAAGCCCATATTGTATCTTCCCATCCAAGTGCTGGAGTCAATTGTTTAAGTACTTTTAATGCCTTTTAGTGGAGAATGTTATTTGGAAACCAGAATATGCTCTCAGAGTGCTCATTGCTACTGGAGTGTCACTGATTCTAGAATCTCCTGGGAAATAGAACTGAACTTCTATATGTATATACATACAGATGTATACATGTATGTATATATTTTATTTTCTCAAATATATTTTTATTGATTTCAGAAAGGAAGGGAGAGGGAGAGAGAGATAAAAACATCAATGATGAGCCTGGCAGATGTGGCTCAGTGGTTGAGCATCAACCTGTGAACCAGGAGGTCACGGTTTGATTCCTGGTTGGGGCACATGCCTGGGTTGCAGGCTCGATCCCCATTGGGGGATGTGCGGGGAGTAGCCGATCCATGATTCTCTCTCATCATTGATGTTTCTATTTCTCTATCCCTCTCTCTTCCTCTCTGAAATCAATAAAAAATATATATACATAAAACATCAATGATGAGAGAGAATCATCTACTGGCTGCCTCCCCATATATCCCCCATTGGGGATGGAACCGCAACCCAGGCATATACCCTGACCAGGAATCAAACCGGTGACTTCTTGGTTCCTGGGTTGAGGCTCAACCACTGAGCCACACCTGGGCGGGCTGTATGTATATATTTTAATACACATAAACCTATATCTATCTACCTATTTGGCTATCCATTTACCTACCATCTATCTATCTAAAGCATGAATTCACTCCAATATTTCTAATTCCAATTTATAATCTCAGGGTTATTTCTAGCTTTCCCCTTTTGTTAACTTTTTTTTTTTTAAACAATGAGTAACCTCTCTTTAACTTTTTTTTTCACAGTGAGAAACCTGGCTCTCATTATTGATAATATAGTTATATTTTCTCAAAATAACCATCTATAACTAACTCCGTGTTATGCTTTGTCCCTCTTCTACCATGTGCAAGGGAAGGGACAGGAAGGAAGGGAAAGCAAGGGGAGGCTGCAGCTATCCTTTCCATTTACAGGGCAAGTGTGGCCCTGAGCATTCCCTACAGTGCATCTCCAGAGGTATTTCCCACTTATTTACCTGTTTTAATTTCTCTCTGGCTCCAGGTTTGGTAGTGGAATGATTACAGAATATTTTATGGGGTAAACGAAGAATAACGTTCAACTATTGTCCTTTGTCTACCTGCTATTTCTTGATTTCACCTGCCTTCCTCATCTGTTCTGCCACTGCCATTGATTTCTTTCTTACTTGAATTGCTTTAATAGGCTCCTAAATGCTAACAATCTTGTTCCTCTCAGTATCTTTCACATAAATTCCAGAATGATCCCTCTAAAACACAAAGCTGAGTACAACATTCTACTGCTTTAAAATTTCTCATGGCTTCCTACTGTTCCAAACTCCTTAATGTGTTTTCTAACATTTTTTATAGGGTGACCCCCCCAAAATGTATACACACACTTTGAATAATTATAAAGGCAGTATTTAGGAAAAGACATTTCATTTTCAAAATTGAGCTATCAGCTATTAAAGTGTGTATACATTTTGCGGGGGATAAACTGTATAACCTAGTGGATTCTTCTTTTCTCTCCAAATCCATCTCTAGTCACTTTCTTCACTGAACTTTCTATGTCAGCTACCACAGGTGCTTGTATGTATTAAAAAAGACTTGCTGGGAAGCAACAATTAAGAATCGTTTTTTTCGATGCCACATTATCTGGATTTGAATTCTTTTTTATCACCTGCTTAGCCATGTGTTTTTGTGATGCATTTGCTATTGTAGTGAAAGAACCCACCCAAAATGTAGTGGTACAAAACAATCATGATTTTAAGACCACAAATTCTGAGGGTCGGGATTCAGGAAAGGGCCAGTGGGGACAGTTCCTCTCTGCTGGGTCTGGAGGATCCACTTCTAAGATAATTTGCATGTCTGGTTCCTGGGGCACGATGGCTGAAGGATGGGTTCAGCTGGGATTGTTGACCAGAGTACCTCGTGTGGCCACTCCAGCATCGCGATCTCCAGATAGTCGGACATTTTGCTGGCAGCTCAGGGATCCAATACATGTGTTCTAGCAAACCAAGTGGAAGCTCCTTGGCCTTTTATGACCAGGCCTTGGAAGTCACATAATGTCCCTTCCACTGTATTCTTGGTCAAAGCAAAATTCAAGGAATGAGAATGTAGATTCTTTCACTGTTTTAAAACTTTCATACCTTGGAAATTACTATTTTCATGCTCATTTTCCTTACCTGTGAAATGGAGGTACTATAAGTATGAGTTAAATGAGATATCTTTTAAAGTGACCCAATACATAGCAAGTGGTTGATAAATATTAGGTAGTAGAGGCCCAGTGCACGAATTCGTGCAGGGGTGAGGTCCGACTGGCCTGCCAGTAATGGGGCCCATCGGGCCGAGCCAGTGGGGTGACATGTTGACCAATGTCACCTCAATAAATTTAATTTAAAAAAAAGAAAACAGGGCCCCAAGACCTTGAGAGAGGATAAGCACATACCCAATTTGCCTGGAACATTCTCCATTTACATCTGCCATTCTAGCACAGTTATTAATAGTGCCACATTTTATTCTCAAATGTTTCCCAATGTGGATAATAAATTATACAATATTACTCAAAGAACCTTCTAGAATTCTTAAATCTCAATAATGTTGGTAAAGGAGAAACTGCCCTTGACCCTCTGACACTCTCCTATCGTAGCAGAGGTGCTCATAGGTAACACTGGAGCGTGGGAAACTTGCCTCTCACCGAGGAGGTGGGGAGGCTGCTGTGGGAAATCTCCCTTATGACATCCCAGTGAACCAGCCTAGGGTGCTGAATCACTGGCAGCATTTCTCAAAAGTGGATTAAGAAATGACTTCCCATTAACTCAAAGGGTGTGGGGCTGTCCCTGGTCCAACATGACTAGAAAGGAATCACCTGGCTAGCTTTGACTTATGTTGAAACGTGGCTTAAGTCCACTCTGAAATCCTGTTTCCTGTGGTTCTCCAAGGGTCTCCGGGTATCACCACAGATATTTTTCAGGAAGTATTGACTGGCGAGTGCTTTTGGGGTATGCTGTAAAGGAGTTTGAAATGGGACAAAATTGGATTAGGATTAAACTGTAAAGAAGCGAATGCTCTGATATTTACCCTTACCTGGAAAAACAGGTTTAAAAGATACAGGAAATCCGGCCACAGGCTCACTCAAGAAAGAAGTTTGAAAGAATGTGTCATCACCTCAGTCCTGCCAATTGCCATTTTTGGAAGTGAGCAGGGACTTTTTTGCTTTCTGGCTGGTATTCCTCATTTTACAAGGCCCGGTTTTAAGTTCTGCTTTGCCCAAGAAACTTTCCTGGGTTACCACAGACTGCCTCACCTTTCCTTGACTTCTGCTTCTCCCCACTTCTTGAGCTGGACTTTATTTTAAAAACTTATCTGGCCATTCTCCTGTCATGACAATAACCTTTGATATAGCACTTCTGTGTGCCAAAGACTGTGCTGAGTGCTTTGCAATAATCACTCCTTCTAATCCTCACCACAAGGCAAGCACTGTTACTTCCATTTTATAGATAAGAAAAATAGATAACATTGTATGATTATTTATGTGTCAAGCATTACATAATTCCTTTCCACCTAATTTGTAAACCTCTCAAGAACAGCAAATATGTCTCTTACCTCTTGTTACTTAATTTCCCTACATACAGTAGGAATGCAAAGGAGCAAGTTATTAATATTCATGGCTGATATTACTTTCTATCTGCTTCATGAAGATAGGATTTAAAAAATATGTTTTTGCTGATTTTTTAGAGAGAGAGGAAGGGAGAGGGATAGAGAAATAGAAACATTGATGAGAGAGAAACATCATCAAATTGGCTACCTCCTGCACGCCCCCTTCTGGGGATCCAGCCCACAGCCCAGGCATGTGCCAAAGGGAATGGAACCATGATCTCTTGGTTCCTGGGTCGACGCCCAACCATTGAGCTACACTGCTGAACTGAAGACAGGATTTTAAACATAAAGATGGATTGAAGGCCTCTACAATCCATCTTTAAAGCCCTGGAAACCTCAGAAAGCCAGGGGAATTAAGTATGAAGAGAAGGGATCGTAAGTATGTGGGACTTGTGATTTTTAGAGTCCATTGATGTTGCTTTTAACACACAGGAAGCTTTGCTCAGCATTTGTTTAAAAAAGGAAGAAAATGTTTAAAATGTTAGGCACATTGTGACTATTTGAATATTCTCTGGTTGATTTCCTGTATTACATCTTTGAAAATGTCCTGATTTTCCTGTGTATTCTAGTGCTGAGTGGTATTTACTGTTGCAGGCTAAAACATTGGATTTGACCCTTAACTGGAAGTGTCAATATCAGCATCAGCTGTGGTGAAAGAGATGTTGAACAGTGACAAATTGAAATGGAAACACATTTGAATTTTGACCTTAAAATAAGCCCCATATACTAAACTAGAGGCCCGATGCATGAAATTCATGCAAGAGTAGGCCTTCCTTCCCCCGGCTGCCAGCACCAGCTTCCCTCCGGCACCCGGGACCTGGGACCCAGGCTTCCCTCACAGAGGGAGGCCCTGTCCACCCACTGTAGCCTGCCAGTAAGTGGCCTGGGCTTCTCTCTTTGAGGCAATTGTGGAGCCCCCTGATTGATTGCCCCGCCTGCCGGTGGCCTGGGCCTCCCTCTGCAGGGCAATCATGGGGCCATGGCCCGGCCCCTGACCAATCGCAGTGTACCCGCATTGGCTGGCCTAGTGTCAGTGGGTGTCATAGTGTGTCCCGGATGGTCATCTGGATGGTCATTCCGCTGTTCAGCTGTTTGGTTGATTTGCATATTATGCTTTTATTACATAGAATAAGTACATAAATGCATATGAAATAAGTATGCATACTTTATTATAACTTTAAGTCTGATTTAAAAAAAAATATATATATATATTTTATTGATTTCAGAGAGGGAGAGGGAGAGAAACATCATTGATGACAGAGAATCATTGATCAGCTGCCTCCTGCACGCCCCACACTGGGGATCGATCTTACAACCTGGGCATATGCCCTGACCTGGAATTGAACCGTGACCTCCTGGTTCATAGGTTGATCCTCAACCACTGAGCCACATTGGCCAAGCAATTATGATTTTTATTGTCAAAAATATTTTCCTTTGAAGTTCTTTGACTCTTGCCTTGGAGAGTTGGCCAAATAGCATTTTTTTTTTTTTTTTTTTTTTTTGTCTCGCATACCCAAATTGTCAGATACTCTGTGTGAAGAGGCCTTTCAAGGCAGAATCATAAAATTACAGATGGAAAATTAGGTAATTTTATCTGTCCTTTTTCCAATACAGGCTGTTTCCTTATAAAATGCTCTCAAATATTTTTTCATCCTCATTTAGAGTTATACAAGTGATAGGACCATTACTGGTTTGGTTGCCCTGAGAGATTATTCCACAGAATTATGGGACTAGCTGCAGGTATATTTTTCCTATGATTTTCAACCTAAAATTTCTTTTGCTCAATTTCATTTCATTACCCCTTGGACCACCTGTACAGTTCTTCACAGAAGATTGCAAGGTGCACGATTTGATAGAAAATGAAACCTCCACCAAAGTCCATTAAGGAAAAAAAAAAAAAAAGCATATGGGAGTCTCAGGTTGATCACAGTTAGAGAAGATTGTTCCAAAGAGAAAATGCTTAGTCCTTAATTGCTCATCAGTAATCAACCCTCCTATATTTTACATTCAGTTGAATGATTCTTTCTTCTAAAGAATTGAGGTCATTCTGATTTCCTTAAGGAGTGAGGGGTGTGTGTGTGTGTGTGTGTGTGTGTGTGTGTGTGAGATATGCATGGAAAAAATAAAAAATACATTGAAAATTTCCCCTTATCCTTTGGCCCTATGTGTCCTCAAACCTTTTTATTTTAGGCTTGTTACTTCTCTCATCTTTTTCCATCATCAAGACAGCAGGAACCACAGAAACTATCTATATCTTTCCATCTTTCAACAAAGAATACTCATAATAATTATGGGAACTGGGTCCATTCACGTTTGATGTGCATAAACCTACTTTATTTATTGTGTGTTTATTGACACAACAAAAGGATGGTGGACATTTCTTAAACATAATCACAGAACTGGATTAGAAAAGGTTCCTAAATGCCTTTTTAAGTAGGTATAAAAACATCAGGCCTCTCATTTATGGAAACATGAACGAAATAAGCACCTTGATCGACTTAGTTTTGGATTGTTAGAATTCATTCCCTAGTACGTTAGACTTGTATCAGTATGTTCAGTTCAGCTGCATACGCTAGCCATATCCTGGGCCTTTCCAATTTGACAGTCCCAGAGACACTAACCTCAAGGCTTGATCTGTGTTGTATTGGTCCCTGTAGTCCACAGCTGAGCCCAGTGCCTGGCAGACATCAGGTGCTTTGTTGGATAATTGAAACATGAGTCATGCACAAATTAGAAAAAAGGTAGTAAGAGCTGTCATGTGTCTAATATTTTTGACACCTAGCACTGATTATTTTTAATAAACTACAGATGAAAAATGTATTTCAGTAATAATTGTGATATGAAGTGAATAAAAATAACAGCTAGAAAAGAAACATAGACAAAATTTAATTATATTTAATATATGTAATCATGCAAATAAATAAATTACAAATAAAAATAAAACATGTTACAGAACAAAAATATTTTGGCTGCATATATATAAATACATACAATACATTCATAATTTCTTGAGAGAAGGGAAACTATTTTATACTATCCTGTACAGTACTCTGTTCTATTATTTCCAGAGGCAGAATTGAAGTAATTGAAGTTTACCTTTTTTTCTTCCCAATTATTGTTTGCTTTGAATCCATTGTTTTATACTTTTAAAGCTGCAGTTCCCTAAAGGTTGGAGACATAACTGCCCCTAGGCAAGGTCAAAGGATTCTGAGCCATTCTGAATTTACTTTCAAAATGAATGTGGGCAGCTGAGTCTCCGGACAAATGGGATTTCTTTGACTTGACTTCCATGTCTAATACAATGTTTGTTAAAGAATAATATATTCTTTATATATTTGAAGATGATATATGTATAATTAAAATTCAACAGTAACCACAGCAATTGTTTAGAACTTGGACCAACAAAAGATATTTTGGGTGGGAAGAGTATTTTATCATTGACATTGTTTAGAGTTGACGGAGCATGGGGAAAATAAAAAGCAGTGTACCTTTGAGTTTATTATTTATTTTAGTTTATTATTTAAAAAATTTTAAATTCTCTACAGACTATGATGAATTGCTTGCACCTGGGGCAGACCGATTCTATTGTCCTGTCCTTGGTACTAGTACACAATTATGGGAGACATTAATTTTGCTTTGAACACAATTTTATTTTTTAAAATGTTAAAAATTTCAAGTTATCAAGTTTGATGTCCATGGTTTTTGGTACCCAATTAATATTTTTTTGAATGCTTAACTAGCAGAGAGTGTAGGGTGGGTGAAATCCTGCAGAAGGGGCCTGTGGGTGGTCGGAGAGTAGCAGGTCATATCAGGGCCTGGGGGCGGGAGAGCAAGGACATCTGCACTTTAGAAAGGGAAGTGAGCAGTAGCCCAAAGAACTGATTTTACGTTCTGTTGGTGATTATCTTGGACTGGCAATGGGAATTACAGAAGCAAGTCAGTTTTTCTAGGCTTAACTTCCAATCTCATTCTTTTAATTTTTACCTTTGATCAGTGTTAGCCGTACATGTTTTCCCCATTCTATTGCCCAGTTCCTGAAGAGATCCCTCCCACTCTTCCTTCTGTGGCTTATCTGCTTCTGTCAGGCAATTCCATAGTGAAACTGTGCAAAACAGTGAAACACTAACAGTGTCTCAGAGTCATCTGGAACATTTGTATGCCAACTGTGTGGTGCAGGTAGGGAGTTCTTTGCATGAAATTCTCTCTGACACTCTTCGTTTCTTGTAGTTGGCAGGGAAACCCTTGCTATCCTTTGCAGGCTTTGTGTGTACTTCCTCTCCAGTTGGAGCAAGGGTAACCAATAAGTACTATTGTTGTTGTTTTTAATCCTCACCTGAGGATATTTTCCCATTGATATTTAGAAAGAGTGGAAGGGAGAGGGAGAGACACAGAGAAACATCGATGTGAAAAAGACACATGGATTGGTTGTCTTCCACACAGGCTTGCAACTGCAGTTGGTGCCTTTGACTGGAATCGAACTTGGGACCCTTCATTCTGAGGGCCGATGCTCTATCCACTGAGCTAAACCGACTAGGGCCAATAAGTGCTATTTTTAAAAAATATATTTTTATTGATTTCAGAGAGGAAGGGAGAGGGAGAGAGAGATAGAAACATCAGTGATGAAAGAGAATCATTGATCGGCTGTCTCCTGCATGCCCCCCACTGGGGATCGAGCCCACAACCTGGGCATGTACCCTGAACAGGAATTGAACCACAACCTTAAAAAGGAAGGAAATTCTGATACATGCTACACCATGGATGAACCTTGAGGACACTATGCTAAGTGAAATAAGCCAGTCACAAAAAGACAAATATTGTATGATTTTGTTCATATAGGGTATCTATAGGAGCCAAATGCACAGAGGCCGAAAGTAGAATTCTGGTTGCCAGGGGCTAAGGGCAGAGGAGAATGGAGAATTGTTGTTTAATGGGTACAGAGTTTTAGTTTGGAAGGATAAAAAGTTCTGGAGATGGATGATTGTGATGGTTGCACAACAATATGAATGTATTTAATGCCACTGAACTATACACCCAAAAATGGTTACGTAAAATTTTATCTGTTGTACACGATGTTACTATACTTAACACAACTAAACTGTACACTTTAAAATGGTAAGATGATAAATCCAATATTATGTGTGTTTTTTTCCACACACACAAAAATTATAATCTGATGAAAGGTATGCACTTTCATCCCAGAGAACTGCATGGGAAAATAAATTATGTGTATTTTACCCCAATAAAAGATAATTTGAAAAATAGATTTCCAAGTTTGATTGTTACATGTCACTCTTGACATAAAATAACAGAGAATGATTTTCAGTGAGTTAGAGTCTGATGGCAGGAGCCACATGATCCTGCTCATCACAGCCAAGTTTTTAAATAATGGTTGGTGGTCAGAGTAGTTCAAATAGGACATGTGGTTGAGTGGTGTCACCTTATGCTTCCCAGGTCAAAGAGATCAACAGAAGAGTAAATCAGAAAAGCCAATGGCCACCACTGTCTAGGTGTATGGTGGACTCTGAGGTCAAGAGTTTATATCCCAAATGCTTCCTTATTGTATTTCAAGATCCAAATGATCACTTGAGCTCCTGTTGCATCTTAGCTGAGGCTGCTCATGCAAGTTGACTTTTGGCAAAATGAAGTAAGTGACTCTAAGCAAAATTAGATGTCATGTGAATTCAAAGCAAAGTTTGAAAGAATAGAGGCCTTTGAGTGGTGTAATGCCATATCCTTCTTTTGACATTTAGGTCACCAGGCCAGAGGTGTCATGGATTATTTGTAAAAGAAAGTTATGATTACTGGTGGAGACTACTTGGCAGTAAGAAAACACAACAACGATGATTTGACTTAAGCCTTTCCTCTCCAGGGCTAACGAATGCAACCATTTCTTTTCAAAATATACTGAGGAACTAGGAGAAAGGGGGATTATTATCTCCACTTTATAGAAGGTGAAACTGAGGCACAGAAAAGTAATTTGAGTTTGAGGCTAGGGTAAGAAACAGGCTTCTAGTTTCCTGATCTCAGGGCCTCCTGGCTAGAAGTAGCTTGCCTTCTTGATCTCGCTCAACAAAGCTTTTCCCCAAAGTCTCCAGATGGTTGGCCCCCTCCATAAGCTTTCTAGGCAAAGAAGCCACACGAGGAGATTTGGACTTTCAGGTACCTCCTGGGGTGAGCGAATAGGTGGAGCACCATCACATAACTTCACCTTTGGTTGGAGAATCTCAGTTTCCTTGCCTGCCACATTTTGTTGTTTCTAACTTCATTTGAGCAGAAAAAAAAAAAGAAAAGAAGAGAGAGAGATTGTAATTTCAGTAAGCTCCATTTTCTTGGCTTAGTCCACAAACCCCGGTTAAGTGCCATCCTGAATAAGTGTTTCCTCTGTGTTCAGGGAGAAACCACCCCCTGACCCAGAGATGGGTTTCACAACATGCAGATGGAGGGTTTCCGAAGTCCTCAGCTGGAGCAGCTAAATAAGACTGAGACAACACAATCCCATGGACAAAGGTCAGAACTATTTTAAACTCTGACTGAGGCTCTGGGACAAGGACCTTCTTGTCCGATTCCCTATTTTCAGTGATTCACAAGCCTAAACTTCTTTCATGAGGGAGTGTGGAGCCACATCCCTCTTTCAGATTTGTTTGTGAGTTAAAGTAGTTCTCATCTTCAATCTTCTTGGAGTGTCTTCTGACAGACATAAAATTCCACAGACTGTGAGTCTAGAGGAGTCTCCTGCAGGAAGTCAGGGAGCTTGGAATGAAAATCCCTGAGGAGGATCCTGAGTGTAGCAGGAAGTGGGTTTGCTGGTGCTTGGATGGCCCCACAGAAACTCTGAGCCAATAGGTCAGTTGGGGGTTGGGGGAGGGGCAGGGGCTGACTCCTCCCAGAGGTGACAGTGCTAGAAGGCTTCTGCACCACTGTCATGTAGGCTTGTCCTGTGCCTGCTGAAGTGTCTGCATTGTGCCAGCGTTTCAGTCTAGATCCCGTGCAGTTAGGATGATAGACACACCCTTAGTTGCTTGACGACACAGGCCTCAAATTCCATAATTACAGGCCTGTTTGGAGTGATCACCCTCATATTTCTGGGTTGTTTCTCCGAAGTGAATGCTGCAATATAAAAGCCTGGTTAGGCAGTTTTCACATATCCTGTGGTTTTTAAATTTGCCTCTTCTCTCCTTTTTCTTAGAACTTCATCTATTGTGGAAACGTCTCAAATCACTGTTTTTGAATTGTTTAAGATCTGTTTGGTTCTAGAGTGTCATTTAGGATTGCTGTTTCCTTGTTGATTTTTTGTCTGGAAGATTTGTCCAGTGATGTCAGTGGGGTGTTAAAGTCCCCTACTATGATTGCAAATAAATAAATAAATAAATAAATAAATAAAATAAGACCTCAGTTTGGTGCAGATAGAGCAAAGGTTGATAAATGTAGCCTAAGCTAGCCTTCTGGGACTGTGCTTAGAGCAATAATAAGGATAAGTTACTGTTTATTGACTCCTTGGCAGGCACGGTGCAAATACTTTACATATATTATCTAATTTAATCTACATAATAATCCTGTGAGATCATTTTACATGAAAAAAAACAACAAGGTTTAGGGAAGTTAGATAATTTTCCCTAAGGTACACAGTGGATAGAACTAAGATTCCATCTCAGATCTTTACAACACTATATGCAATATAGCAATTTTACTGCAACTTTGGAAATAAACATTGGACCTTCACTAATGCCATGGTCTTTGTGGATATCGCAAAATTAAATATTTTCTAAATGTTCTTCTCTCTCTCTCTTTCTTTTTTAAAAAAATGCCCCTGAAGTCAGTGAGAAACTCTGGTAAGTTGCCCTTTTCATTTGTTTATAAGAGGAAATGTGAACTTTGTGATTGTTCTACACATTCTTGCCACTTCCCTAAATCAAAGAAAACAAGAGCCACAAAAGCATGGCTGTAATGCATGTTTTCATATCATAAGGTCAAAAACCAAAGATCCTTTAACTTGCCATGAGGAAATAGTGGGAAGAGAGCATTGTCACAAAAAATACCAGGAATTGCAAAAATAAATAAATAAACAAGAGGAGTGTTGAGGGGGCGGAGAGAAGAAATTAACATTTTGTTTCTGAATTCTGGTCCAAATCTAATGTTTTCACAAGTAACAATCCAGCAAAAGACTGAAGGCGTCTAGATTTGGTTGTATCAACACTCCACCCACAAAGTATAATGGAGAATTGATTACCACCCCCCTCCGTTTCTCTGCAGAGGTCAAGCAAACAGCAGAATGCTTGACTTTTGCTACGCCTTTGTCTACACCCTAGAGTAAGGGGAGAGTTAAGCCAAATTATCCAGAATTTAAAGTCAAAGAAAAAGGAATTTGGCTCTAATTATTTGGTAAAAGTGTTTGGAAGCCTGACTTATTTACACTAACTTTTATCTTTATTTGTTATAAACAGAGTGACTTTGTGTTTAGACCCTTTCAACGGATAGCTCTTCAAGATTTTTTTAGTTTCTCAACTTATCTCTACTCCAATAAGGAGAGGCAGTTTCATGTTTCGTAGGGAGAGAGAGGATGAGCCTTGAGAGTTGGTTTTTAGTCCCTTGCCAGTGCTGGGGCAGGATGCAAGCAGGGCTTCTCAACCCCAACTGCCATCAGAATCACTGGGGAAGCTTTTAATTAATTAATAAATAAACGAATAAGTAAATAAATAAATAAATCACTGGGGAAGCTATAAATAAATAAATAAATTAAAAAATTAAAATAAAATGATACCAGTGGCCTGATTCCATCTAAGGCCAACCAAATCAGGATCTCTGAGTATGGAGCTTAGGTCGGAATATTTTTGTGTGTGTGTTTGTTTTGTTAATCTTCGCCCGAGGATATCTTTTCCATTGATTTTTAGAGAGTGGAAGGAAGAGGGAGAGACAGAGAGAAACACCAATGTGAGAGAGACACATCAATTGGTTGCCTCTGCATACGCCAGACCAGGGACTGGAGCCTGCAACGGAATCGAACCCGGGACCCTTCAGTCTGCAGGCCGACGCTCTATCCACTGAGCCAAATTAACTAGGGAAGAAATTTGTATGTTCTGATGAGTACTGCTCAGTAGAGAAGAGTAACTTTGACCAAAACGGTGTATTTTAAAATTATTTAGAAATTGCTTTCACAAAGTCCTTTGGCTTTATACTTTACTATTTGTACAGGTACATTTATTTACCATACCTATTTGATGGTATGGTAGTGGTTCTCTTAACTTTATTTTGCATCCAAATTACCCAGGGAACTTAGTAAAATACAGTTTGCTGGGCCCCGTTGCCAGGGCTTCTGGTTTGGTGGGTGTGGGGTGGGGCCTAATAATTTGCATTTCTAACAAGGTACCAGGTGATGCTGGTCCTGGGACCTCAGCAAACTAAGGTAGAACTTGAACACCTCTCCCCAAAATCTCATTACAAGTGTGTGAAGAATAATGTGAATATCTCACTTAGTATTATTCTGTGTTATTCCAAAATGGATTTGAACAATTTTCTATAAGTATACACAATAGGTCAAAATTTCAAATTAAAAAAGGACAAAAAGATGTGGGTGAAAAGTAAGGGTTGAGGAGTAAAATAAAATGGAGTTAGTACATACATATAGAAACTATTTAAAAAATTTAAAAAAGAACATGTATTTCATTATTTATCAATATGCACCTTTGAGAATATCAGTTCTGTTTAGCAAATCTAGTTGTTGTTGTTTTTAAAGATTGTGGAGTGGGAGGCCAGATCACAGGAGCAGCACAGTGACACTTAAGTGAGTTGCTCAGGTCCTCAGTTTCCCCATCTGGTGTGAAAGCCCCCAAGCTCCTGGGCTGCAGGTCGTAACCCGCATACCTAGATAGCAAATCTTATATCATTTCTGAGCCTTTTCTGAAGTGCTTTCAAAACGTAAGTAATAGAACATTTAACTATTCTAAAATAAAGTAAAAATGAAAAATTTCCAGGCCAATCCTAAGGATGCCAGCCAACTATGTGAGGTCCCATTTTGTTTTCCTTATGCACGTTGACTGCTTTCAAATGGAATACAGTAAAATGGATGAGTGGTGACATGCCTGGTTTATTAAATACAGCTGTGTATAGTAGATAACTAAACTGCAAAAAACAAACAAACAACCAAACGTATTTGGAGGCTTGAAATTTTTAGATGCATTACACAGGAGCACACAGTCAAAAGCAAAAAGATAGTCTAGCAAATGAAGCGAGTCAGCTGGAGACTGTAGATCCTGATCCGGCACCCTGTCAAACAGGAAGCTGCCATGGTAGGTGATTTACTGAGAAAAGCCAGGTCTTGGATTTTTATACAAAATATCATACATTTTAAATGTTGACAACAAATTCAATTTGAAAAATAATGCTATGTGAATCAAACAAAACACGTGTGAGCCAGATTTAGCCTTACTAATTGTCCACTCCCATTTTTAGGGATTAATTTCACCTGGTTAATTACCCACAGCGCTGTGCTCTGGTCAGGTTGCTACCCAGGCAGCTAAACAATTTGTTGACTCCCATTTACATGGTTGTTCTTTAATCCACTGGTTCTCTAAGTGTGGTTTTAAGTCGCATCAGCAGTATCTGGGAACTTGTTAGAAATGCAAATTAGATTTGCACACCTCAAGTAGGCAAATTTGAAAGGGTCTTCCCCAGCCCTACTGAACCAGAAACTCTGGGAATGGCGCCAGAAATCTGTTTTTAACAAGCCCCTCCATGTGATTCTGAGGCTCACTAAAAGTTTGAGGGCCCCAATTTACTTGAAGAGAATTTAAGGCAGCCTCATAAAACAGAACTCATCTACTGGGTTGGTAATGAGACGTACCAGCATAGCATGCCAGAGCCAGAGCTCACTGTACACATTTTTAAAAAGATATAATTCCAAAGTAGAGGAAGAGTCTCATTTGAGAAGTTTGCTGAAGAATAGCTGTCAGTTTAGGGGTTGGTGTCAGTGACCATTTTTACTCATTCCTGCCAACACCTCTAGTTGTTGTGGTTTTCTCTCTCACCCACATTCACCTATTTTGGAGAGCAGCCCTTGCATAGTTTTTGAGGACCCAGAGAACACAAGTGTACATATAGATCCTTACAACTATTCTTTTAGTGGGAAAATTATTTCCAATATACAAATGTGTCAAGACGCGTCTGTAGAAGGACACTGACTCTGAATGAAAAAAAAAACACCAAACACTTCAATCTTAAATCAGTATATTTACCATCATCTAGATGTTTGGCAACAAACAGCAACATTCCAACTTGTTATTGAAATTTGGACATTTGAACATGCTATTTTCTTCCATATGTTGGACACCTTGAAGTTAGCATGACATGATATCAGAAGCACTAGTGGGCACTAAGGAAACTTGTTCCACGTCTGCCCATACTCGTCTGTGTGCCTTGGACTGGTCATTTGCAACTTCCGTTTCCTCAGTCTATAAAATGAAGGACTTGCACTGACTGATCTCTGAGAGATTTCAGCTCTGAAAAAGTTCTGTGATATTAAAGCTTAGAGTCATGTAGGTTCTGAGTCTTAGCTGAAGCTTCTTTAATTGTTTGGCTATCTGCGGCTTGTGTATTCACATGCATTCCATTTAAATCACATGTTGTGAGCTCATTTAATTGAACTTTTATAGTAATACTTAAGCATTTATACATTGCTTTTCATCTGCAAAACACTTAATATACTTATGAATCCTTCCAGTAACCCATCTAGCACAAGTACTCAGTTCAAGACTGAAGTTTGTTGGCGGTGATGGTATTATGGGTCCTTTCCTATTTTAAGAGGATCTAACCAAAGTCAGAAGGAAATATTACTTACTGTACCAAAGTGAAGGTTTCTATTGCAAGAAAATAGAAAAATCTATGTAGTGTATGTTTTTGGCTGCTGGCTTGCAGGTTTGTAGTCTTAAATGTTCTCTGTAGCTTACCAGAGAGCAATGCCTTTTAAAATAATGCCAAACACATGTTTAACTTTGGTAGCCTTTACTCTTTCATGAAAATGTAACTTTGAATAGGGTGTATAATCAGAGACCCAGTAATAAAGATATTGCTTAAGATTTTAAAGTTTGGTTTGAGGATTCATAATGCTGATACTGAAAGAACAGTGTGAATGGAGTGAGGGGCTGTGCAAACGGATAGCAAGGATAAAAGGTGAAGGGGAGGAAAGAAAGATGAATTCTGTGGAGGTGATTGTGTAACTGCAGAAGAATTTCACTATCTTCCCAGTGTTCTCAAAGATAGGACCGCTTGTACTGAGGTGAATGTCAGAAGTACCTGTGTGAATAATTCTCTTGTATGAAATTAGATCACTTTTTAGCATAATGCTTATACATTTGCTGTGCTTTAAAAAGAAGTTTTGATCAGACTTTTCTTTTGCCACCTGCTTTAATTCTAGAATTAATTTGTCTGTAAATTCCAAATTCACTATATTTTAATTTTAAAGGTGTTTCAAGGTCATAGATATTTGTGAAATTGCTGCTTAAGCTATATATATCCATAGAGTTTTATGTTCTGATTTAAAAGAAAAACACCCTGAAGCTAGTTCATTCATATTTAACGATGCTGTGAAAATGTAGCTTTGCTAACCTGTGCTTTTAAGTTAGACAGTCTTTTCCTGGCAAATATTTTAGATTGTCTGCCCTGGAACTTCTTCTAGCTGTTGTGCTCACACTGTTATAAAAACATGCATTTGTCTCAGAAAACACTATACTGTTTTCATATTTATTCATTCACCAAACCTAAATTTCCAAAAGTACTAAAATTTGCTATCAGATGAAAACATGTTGTAGGGGAGCAGCTGAGAGTGGCCATCTCTTTGTTTCCAGCTGAGCTGCTCCTGGTCCGGCACTTCCATGAGGTCCCAGCAGGCCTTGGGGCTGTGCTCATCTTAGCAGGTTCTGAAATGCTATGTTTTCTCTTGATACAGCGTTGATATGGCATTGAGGTGACTAACTAGCATCTCATGCTAATCTACTCATGTGATACTTTTTCATAGAGACTCTAATTTATAGTATGAGGCAGAGATAGACCTTATTTATTTGTAATGATTTTTTTTTCAGAGAAAAGGGAGAGAGAGAGAGAGAGAGAGAGAGAGAGAGAGAGAGAGAGAGAGACATCAATCTGTTGACTCCTGCAGGCACCCTGAATGGGGATGGAACCTGCAACCTGAGTATGTGCCCTGACCTGGAATCACACCAGCGACCTTTTGGTGTGCAGGATGATACTCAACCAACTGAGCCATACCGGCCAGGGCGAGATAGACCATTTTTGAAATTAGACTACTCTAAAGAATTCCTGCGTCTCAAGATCTCCCAGATCAGTAGCCAGAAGTTTTCTCTGGGAGAAAAGAATCACCTTATACAACGGAAGCTGGTGAACTATGGGGGCTATTTTGTCCAGGAAACAGTAGAGCCAGGGTAATTGTCTTCATTAGTCCTCAGGAGGTCTTTCTTTCTTACACAATGTCGAAGGAATGATCACACATTTTTTCTTTCTAATATTTATTTTTCCTGACATTGCAACTATCCAGGTGGAAGTAATTTTTCCGTGCTCCATAAATCTGCTCCTTCACAACTTAGTACATTCTGCTTTATGTTTTTATGAACTGTCTACATATCTTATTTTCTGTATTAATTTAAGTTCTTTTGGGCAGATATAAACTATTAACCTCTCTGTCTCTCTTTGTGCCTATAATTCTACCTTGCACATGAGACTGAATACAAGATTATCCATTCTATATATTCAATTCAATTAACATTTATTATGAGGCCCTCTTTTTTTTCTTTTCACCAAATAGTTCCTTCAATGAAACATCTCAATAGTGATCCTGACTAAAAAAATTCCTACTCCTTGTATTTAAAACATATATTTTTAAATCATGGATCCATAATAATTTCCAAGGAAACACAGCACTTGTCCTCCTCCAATATAGCCATCAAGTGTGCAAGCATATGGTTGGAAATAGACTATCTAATCACCATGGCTTTGGCCAAGAAAAGAAATGCAAAATGCCATTATAGTTTCAGACACTGTAGGAAATGCATCAGAATATCAAAGTATAAATTGCTATATCCTGAAATTCTTCTCATATACTTGCTCTTAAGAGGGTGTCAGAGAGTAGTGTTCATGGTCCATATATTTCAAGTGTGTTAAAACATGCTTCATTGGGATTTCACTTACAACATCGTAAGATGCAACATCGATTTAACCCATACCATTTCTCTAGAGTGCGTTTTTAAAAAAGAAAAGGAATAAAAATGTCTGAGACTGTATTTATATCGATGTCAAGTAGACTTTAAAAATGAACTTAACTAACCTCTTTTCCTAATTCTGTTTAACTCCACTGACACTTTACATTATTGTCTCTTTTTTTGGTACTAAAAAAACTGAAAGCTATGAAAACTTCAGAGATGTCTCCCATCTTTATCCTTGTCCTTTTCTCTCCCCTCTATCTATTTTCACTGAACAATATTCTTTGGAACTCTTTCCTTATTGTACACACAGAGTTTTCTTATTCTCTTTTTATTCTGGAGTATTTGCTTGTAAGGATGTACCATAATTAATATAAAGTCTCCTAATGGTATATATTTAGGTTGTTTTCATTGTTTTGCTATTATAAACAATGATTCAATTAATACATTTTTGCAAATGTCATTTTGCAAATAAGCAAGTATGTTGGTTAAATAAACACTCAAAAATAACATTACTGGAATAATTTCTGTGTGCATCTATTAATTTGTCAATATTGACAAATTATCATAGGGGTTGTCCAAATTTACACCCCCACAGGTATATTTTCAAAACGTTGAATTTTTGCCAATCTCCTAGATAAAATGTAATATCTGAGTATAATTTTAATTTGTACTTCTCTTAAAATGAGTGAGGTCAGTGTATATTCATATGTTAATTATCATTTATATTTCCATTTTTTGTACAATCTGTTCATAAATTTGTCTATTTTTGGGTTCTCATTTTTATTATTAATTTTAGTAGCTCTTTATATATTAGGAAAGTTAGCATTTTGAAATTTAAGTTGAAGGTACTTTTTTGCCAGTTTGTTATAGCTTATATGTGTGTGTGTGTGTGTGTGTTTGTGTCTATGTGTATATTTCAGAAGTTTTTTTAAATGTTGTTAAATTGATCAACTTTTTTTATAGCTTCTAAATTTTGAGTCACATTTAGAGAAGATTTCTATACTTAAAAGTTAAAAATGAGCCTGGCCATTGTGGTTCAGTGATTGAGTGTCAACTTATGAATCAGGAGGTCATGGGTTTGATTTCTGGTCAGGACTCATGCCCAGATTGTGGGCTTGATCCCTGGTAGGAGATGATTCTCTCTCATTATTAATGTTTCTGTCTCTCTCTCCTTCTCTGAAATCAATAAAAAATATATATATTAAGAAAAGTTAAAAACAATTCTCTTTTGTTTCCTTCTAGATATTCCACGGTTTTATTTTTCATATTTAAATCTCAATTTCATTTGGAATTTATCTTGGTATAGGATATCAGATATAGATAAGTAGATTATCTTTTGTCATAAGCAAGAAAACTAAGATAGAAGCTTCCTCTAGTTTGGATAAAAGTGAATCTATCTACTAAAGGAATGGCTCAGATTGGTTACTATGATTACTCATCCCCAAATCCCCTTCACTTTATATTATCTCTATATCTTCCCACTTTCCCAAACTCAGGATCCCAACTTTGAATTAACTAAGAGGAGTAACTCCTCACAATGCAAGCCTAATTAATCATCTTTGATACAATCCAGCATATTTTGTATGCCTGTAAAGGTTCACAGCACTAGATATAATAAATTCCTTAGTCTAAATTCCACATTCAGATTTTAATAGTCAAATATGGTGGCAAGACTAAGAATCACCCAAAAGTGACTACAGAACAAACATTGATTTGGATATAGAAAATCTATGCCATATAGTTCAAATGAGGTGTAAAATGAGGTATATATGTTCAAAGGATAGCATAATCAGTAGATAGAAGATTCTAGTTTCAACTGGAAGGGCTTATTGTAGACATAATTTTTTAAAATTTAATCCTCATCCAAGGATATGTTTTTATTGCTTTTTAGAGAGAGAAGAAGGGGTAGAGAGAGAGAGAGAGACCCATGTAAGAGAGAAACATTGATTGGTTGCCTCCAGTACATACCCTGACTGCGGATTGAACCTACAACCTAGGTTTGTGCCCTGAGCGGAAATCGAACCCGAAACTTTTGGGTGTACGGAATGATGCTCCAACCAAATGAGCCACCGGACAGGGCAGACATAAATTTTGATAGTACTTCTGATGGGAAATGGGTACAGGAACAAGTGAAATAAGCATGAAGTAGCCCCATAGTAGAATGAGCTTCTTGAAGCTTCTGGAAAACTTTTACTGGAGAGGACACAAAACAGGTGTGAGATGTTGACAGAATTTGCCATCACTTCTAAAGACCTACTTAGGGAAACCAAGTGTGAAAGAGCACATGATAAGACTACAATGGAGCTGTTGCTAGAAGCCTTTATCTCACTCCAGATAACAGGCACTTGAAGATGACCAGGACAACAAGAACAGATGCAAAAGGGAAAACCTCTGTCATTCTCCACCTCCACACAACCCAGTTCACAACCAGAGGGATGGCTCCTAATCAGTATGGTCAGTACTGACCACAATGAATGCAAGTTTCATGGATTATCATAGCCTGTTAGTTGACCTCACCATATAAGGGAAATTTAATTGGACAAAACTGTAATCATGGAGTAAATGGCTTTGGAGGATGTTTTATATATCTCAGTAAAATATACTGTATATATGTTTACATCGGTCATTTAAGGAGCTCTGAGATATGGAGAGAATACTGGACTAGATGTCAAAAGCACTGAGATTTAATTCCGGTTCTGCCATTTAGCTACCTAATTGTGTAACTTTGAGCAAATGATGTATCCATTTTGGTTTTGTATTCTAAATTGCTCAGCTTTGTTCTACTAATCCTATCTAATAAAGTCAGAATATGCAAATTGACCATCACTCCATGACAAAAAGATGGCGGTGCCCACAGTCAATAAGGAGGGAATATGCAAATTGACGCGACAAAGATAGCGGTGGCCAGGCCGGGATGCTTGCATCATGACCATCGACACAGGCGTTCCGCCCCGCCCCAGCCTCTCTGGGCCTCTGGGCAATGTGCGTGCATAGGCACGGAGCGGCTGGGGCGGGGCAGGACACCTGCTATGAAGGGGGGCAAGGGGGGGTGGAGGGAGCTACAGGAGGGCAGCAGGGCCAGAGAAAAAGCAGAAGGTGGCAGCCAGAGTGAAGGCCTGGGTCCCGGGTGCTGTAAGGAAGCCGATGCCAGCAGCCAGGGGAGGAAGGCCTATTCTTGCACGAATCTTCGTGCATCGGGCTTCTAGTGAATAACTATAAAATCTCAGTGGCTTACAACAAAAGGCAAGAAAAGGTAAACAAAGTTTGTTTTTTATGTTGTTGACATGTGAAAAGATGGATCAGATGCATGTCTGCTTGAAGTGTCCTCTTTGTTCTAGGATGAAAGAGCTCTCCCCTTCAGGACATTTGAGCAAGAATAAGGAGCTGGCAAAACCACATGATGATCGTTAGAGCTTCTGCTTGGCCATGGCATATGCAATGTTTCCTCACATGCCCATGGCAAAATAAAAGCCATGTGGCCAAGCCCCATGTCACTAAGGTAAAGATATATACTTCTCCTGTATGAGACACTGCATGTTGCACAGCAATGGGTGGGATTAATTAATCCTTTTATAGGAAAAGGAAGTGAATATTTGAATCCAGTGATACAATTTATCTCAAGTTCTAATCATAATTTCATCACTGCTTCCTGAATATGCAACACAATGCTCTCTCTGAACTTCAGGTATTAAATGGGGGCTTAAATGATCTCCATCATCCTTTCTGTTCTAAAGTTCTATAATTCTGGGAAATAGTCATTTTGATTTGCTGTCGAAATGTGATTAGAAGAAAGGAAGGCTGTGTTTTGGACTGCAATTACCTAAAGGCAGGGATCTACATTGTCTGTTCTTATGAGTGCCTAGGATATGATGAATGACAAGTATAACTGGTTATAGTTAATCTCATTTTACTAGGTGGTGAGTGATGGAGTTTGGATTAAAATC
This sequence comes from Cnephaeus nilssonii, assembly GCF_951640355.1. Taxonomy (NCBI): domain Eukaryota; kingdom Metazoa; phylum Chordata; class Mammalia; order Chiroptera; family Vespertilionidae; genus Cnephaeus; species Cnephaeus nilssonii. Next base: position 34,393,486 of record NC_137080.1, read on the forward strand.
CAAACTTGTTACATTTCCTAAGCACAAATGCTCTTGTATGTTTAGGTCTGAATTTATTTTTTCTTTTTTTTTTTAAAGTATATTTTTATTGATTTCAGAGAGGAAGGGAGAGGGAGAAAGAGAGAAACATTAATAATGAGAGAGACTCATTGATCAGCTGTCTCCTGCATGCCCCACACCAGGGATCGAGCCCACAACCTGGGCATGTGCCCTGACCGGGAATCGAACCCTGACCTTCTGGTTCCTAGGTCGACGCTCAACCACTGAGCCACGCCGGCCAGACTAGGTCTGAATTTCTTAAATTCATTTGTCAATACAATACTTTTAAAAGTATAACTTAGTGATGAGACAGCAATTGGGGCTCATGAGAAATAGACTTTGGTTAACAGAAATCATGAAAGAGTCTGATGGAAAATTAATTGCAATTAGAAACTATCAGTATTGTGTTATATCATCCTGTAAGTGACTAATATGTACTTTAAAATTTTATCTTTATTGTTCAAAGTATAACATATGTCCCCTGACTACTTGATATTTTTACACACACATTTTAAAGGGAACTGGTTTCATAGTGCATGGTGCTTCAATTAAAAAAAACAAAACTTGAATAATTATGAAAACATAGCAAGAGCTATGACTTCTTTTGTTAAGCAGAAGAAAAAGGAATATGAAAGTGTATGTTCACTATGATTATAACCATGTAAAATATGTGTACTGAGAAAAACCACAATGGAACAAAAAATGAGATAGTTTGGTAGGATGGTAAAATTGTAGGTGATTTATTTAAAAAAAGAAAAGATTTCCTTTGATATTCTTTTCTCATTTAAACATAAACATACAATAAAAAATTGAATACCAGTGATAACTGAATCCTATAACCAGCTAGTGGTGACATACTACTTCTTGTGCTTGTGGTGGCTGGAACAAGGTTATACTAAGAAACTATTTGACCAGTCCCCTGGACCTTATGCTTTTAGATTTCTCCAGTAATCAAATAGTAAATATTTCTCACTATTGTTCATTATTGGCCATTGTGAATAAGTATGAATAGAATTGGATCTCAGTGAATTCCAGCTCTGTAGCTCCCTGTCTGATGAAGAACAGGTTTTGGGTGGGTTATGAAATGGATCATTAGTAAACATTTTCCCAGTCTTATTTGGAGATAACATGTAAGATAATTTTAGAGCTTACAGCTAGTAGCCCTACAATGTATAGGGAGAATCAACACATTTATCCTTGTTCCTTCATTAGCATTTCTTAGCTTTCAAAATATGTATGTTTTTATAACTAGTATAAATTATATATATTTCCCCACCAGGATATATATGCTGTAAATCTAAAGAGAATTTTGGGTTAATCTGACTAGAATTATCTTTTCCTTTTTTTAACCCAATTTGTGGGGTTCATACTTGTGAACAAAAAGTGACTAGATGAAAGATACATCTTGTTTGACATTTTCTTTTTTAAAAAAATGTTTTTATTGATTTCAAAGTAGAAGGGAGAAGGAGAGAGAAAAATAATGATGAGAGAGAATCATTGATTGGCTGCCTCCTGCAACGGGGACAGAGCTGCAATCCAAGAATGTGCCCTGACTTGGAATTAAACTGTTACCTCAAGGTTTATAGGTCGACGCTCAACCACTGAGCAACACCAGCTGGGTGACATTATTCTTAAAGTTGATAGGATTTTAGCTCAGCTAGATTGGCTCAGTTGGTTGCAGTGTTGTCCTGTGCACTGAAAGGTTATGAGTTCAATTCCTGATCAGGGCACATACCTAGATTGTGGGTTGGATCCCTGGTTGAGACACATATAGAAGGTGATTTTTCTCTCTCATATTGATGTTTCTTTTTATTTCTCTCCATCTCCCCCCCCCCCCTACTTCTCCCCTCCCCTCCTCTAAGCATGTCCTCAAGTGAGGATTAGAAAAAAAAGTTGATAGCCCTAGCCGGGTTTGCTCAGTGGATAGAGCGTTGGCCTGAAAACAGAAGGGTCCTGGGTTCGGTTCTGGTCAAGGGCATGTACCTTGGTTGCAGGCTTCTGAGTAACCAATAGATCAGAGTTTCCAACCAACACTCTCCCTGAATCTCCACAGTCCATCAACCTGGAAGCTCTCTGAATCACATCTATTTGGTGGAAGCTTCGTTTTATAGGCCCATTATCTAAGTCATTGGCCAGTTGGGGACTCCAACCCCTTTCCCTTCTCTAAGGTCAGGGCTGTTCCAACCCTTTAATCACATGGTTGGTTCTCCAGGCAACCAGCTCTCATTCGTGGTGCTTTTCAAAACTCCCTTCATTAACATAAGGTGTGGTCGAAGAGGGTTTCTTATGGAGATTCAGACTCCTTTATCATGCTTATCAATTAGGAAATTCTGAGAGTTTTACCAGAAATCGGATAAAGACCAAATATATATTTCTCATGAATAATAATATCAGAGCCATGGAACCAGCCTGCCTGAATTTGAATCTTTGGCAAGTCACTTAAAAGCATTGCTCCTGTGTTTCCTCAATTTTAAAATTGGGATGAGGCCCTGGCCGGGTGCTCAGTTGGTTAGAGTGACACCCAATAAGCCAAGTTTGAGGTTTGATCCCCAGTCAGGGCACATGTCTGAATTAACCAATGAATACATAAATAAGTGAAACAATAAATTGATGTCTCTCTCTCTCTCTCTCAAATCAATAAAAATGAAACAAACAAATAAAAAATAACAAATAAATAAAATGGGGATGATAATAGAGCCCACACTGAACAAAGGGGTTTGTTCATCTGCGCTCATCAAAGCCCAATCAAACGAGAACAGGAGTTTGTAACTAAGAAAGTAAAGGTTAGGGAATGTCACCATACCTGAGTTGCAGGTGAGCTTGTGCTCAAAGACCTGGATTCCTGATGGCCTACAAAGGGACAGGTTATATATGGGAAAGATTACTAATTATGTTGATTAAGAGAGTTGCGGCTGTGGCTCTACTAATTGTGGGGGCCTGGGTAGGGAGTAGTTGATGATTGTATGAGATCCAGATGTCAAGTATGGTGCTATTCTGTCTAGTTTCATGGGGGTGTGGCTGGTAGGGTCATTGGTTGGTAGTGTCAGTGTGCTTTCATAGGCCTGGGCTGAAATGCAACAGAGGTCAAGAGCTTATCTTTAGTTTGACCAAAACTCTGTTTCTATCAACAGACCTGAGGCTTTGGTTCTTAAGACATTTTGATGCTGACCAGAATCTGATGTCCTAAGGGCTTAATGAATAAGGAAGGGAATGGATGGCCAGAAAGGAGAAAGGGTCAAGTTAAAGAAATGGAGTTCCTGTGAGGTTACAATTGATAGGAAGGCTTGATAAAAATACATAGATAATAGTGAGGTGAAGGCCTGGGGCGGGGGCAGGCTAGAAGGGGTCAATGGGGAAAAAAGGAACATATGTAATACTTTCAACAATAAAGATGAAAAAAAAAAAAGACAGGTAGTGAACAACAGCTGACTTGCTGTAGATGTTAACTACTGTTATTGAGGATTTAACATATCTCTGGTGACTCAACTTTTGATCACTTTTTGAAAGTAATGACTATTGGCTCTGATAGTGTTTTACATATCAGAGCAACTTAGCTTAATATCAATAAGCCATAGTTTCTCTCTACTCCACTCTCTACCTCATGAGTTCTGTTGCCTCAATGTTCTTGCTTTATTATTATTTCTGTGTGTTTTTTCTGGTCTTTCTCATCACTCCATCTTTTATCTTCTGTGACCTGTGACAGGAAATCTGGCAGATTTGACGAGTCCTAATAGAGGAGAGAACATCCGTGTTGAGAACAATGACAACCTTGGTTCTGACTCAGCCTATGGTACTATGGTAGCTGGGCCAGACAGCACAGAGCCTTACTAGACACACCACACACACACACACACACACACACACACACACACACACACACACACAGGGGTATGAGCTTAGTGAAAACTGTGGCTTCTGAAAAGCGGGAGGCATAATTACAATTTTCAGGCATTGGCATGGACTAACCAATACACTGTCATGACATGAGGAGATATTTGCCATATTAAGTGAGAAAAACAGAATCCAAATTTATACAATGTGATTTAAATAATGGGAGAAAAAAAAGAAAATATACAAATTAAAAAAACACACATTTTGATTTAGGTAGTGAGTTAGCACTATTTTTTCCTTTTTAACCTTTAGAAACTTATCTCTAAGTGCAGATACTACTTTATACAATGTATTTTATATTTATAAAGTCTAAATAAAATATTTAAAAATATACAACCATTTCTTCATTTATAAACTATGCACAAGAAAACTAGAGAGTGGTATTAATTACTGAGATTATTTAGTTTGGGGATTTTATAGTTTCAAAAGAAAAAAGCATTTTAGGTAGGATTTCTTGTTTGTCTAGTCCTCCCTCTTTGCTTATCTGTCACAATTATATTGTCCTCACCATACTTATTTTCATGAACATGGAGATCATGTAAAGTCCTTGTTTCACCCGGCTCAGTCTGGATGTGCTGACTCTTCAAAATAGTTTTTAAAAATCTATTTACTGGAGAAATCTATGACATACGGCTCTCGGTTTATTTTCCAGCTGTTTTCTTTTAACCTTGACTCTGGGATTCCCCTTTCCCCCCCAACCCCAAATAATTTACATTAAGGCAGGGTGCAGGATAGTGGGGAGTTGTACTTTTGATGTGAGAATGTTGAGGCACAGAACATGAAAAAAAAAAGAAGCACAGGATCATTTTAGCGAATTATAGAAGGTGATTGTTCATAGTTTTCAATTCTTTCTCACCCATACTTTTCCCCCTCTTTTTCTCCTTTTGCCTTTATAAAACTTTCACATATACTCTGCTTTGCCCCCACCTGAACGACTTGTGTTTTTGAAGTAATTCTAAAACCTCTGTGGGCAAAAAAGTCACCCTTTTTTAAAGTCACAGGATCACGGAAGCAATTAATTAAAAACAGCAGGCTCATACCTGATGTCTTCCGGATGACTTTTAATTATGCTAAATGCCCTCCTTTTCCTAATGAGGATGTTCTGTGAACTCGCACATGGTTTTCCCACACTGCCCCTGCAGACAAACCCTGTGTCCAGCAGGACTGTTGCTGCCTGCCAGACCAAATCCTTTCTCTACGACAAAGCCTGCCATTGTGTCCCCATGCAGCCCCACTGATCTTTCCCAAAAGGCCTTTTAGAACATGCGCACACTTATTTCCATTCGCTGTTGTGCTGGACACAATAATAGCCAGAGAACCATGGTAACTTGCTTGGCCTCAACGCTGTCTAGTATTCTCTGAAAGCCATATGTGGCAGCTGTACTCATGTGTGTGTGTGTGCGTGTGTGTGTGTGTGTGTGTGTGTGCGCGTGCAGTTGGGGGAGGGCAATCTCTGGTGCTTTTGTTGGAGGGTGAGGGAGGAATAAAGAGCTTGAAGAAGTGACAAGGTGTCAGTATCCTCCTGACTCAGCTGTTCAGGGACCTAATCCCAGCCCACAACTGGATGTCCAAGGATTGAAGAAAAATGTCCCTCCTGGCTAATTTCCAACTGTTTCCAAATGTACTGGAGAAAGTTCCATGTGATTTTTTTTTTTTCATGTAGCACCTGCTCTAACAATCCCAAAGCAACTTTTTTCTTCTCCATTATACTGTACATCTGTTATTTTGCTGACATGGAAGCTAGCATAACAATTAGGTTCATTACTTGCCCAATAAATTGATTCCAGCTAAGCTTAAAGACCTCAGTGTAGTCTTTGAGTATTTATTCAATGAGAGAAGAAATGAAAAAATCCTGCCCCAAAAGGCTTTTTTTTTCCTTGGGTGGGGGGGGGGGGGGGGAGGGTGGAGGGAGGAAGAGTTAGACCAGTGACATACCATTCATTTCAGGGTAGTGATGAGATAAAATTAGAAAGCCTGAATGTTGGGTAAGACAATGAGAAGTATCCAGGAATCATTTTTACTTTCTCTTAAGCAAAAACAATTTTGGGAAGGTATTTAAAAAAAAATCCTCAATTTTGTGTCTGCAAACAATTTTAACAAATGAAAACCTTGATGGGGTGACAGTTCTCCACCCCCCACCCCATCCCCACTTCTTCTCAATAATGAAAATAAAGAAATAGGTTCCTCTCTAGAGCTAAATTTTCTTAGAATTTAAAAAAACAAACTACTGTACTTGGGTAGGAGGGGAGCTGGGGTGGAGCTGGGCATTTGCCAATACCATTCCTAGCCTTCTTCACTTCTCCCCACTCCTTGACCCTGTAGCTCCTCCTAGACCTCTGTGCCCCACTTCTGCCTGGCCCTTAGTCCTGACAACCTGTAGGTGGTGGTGGTGGTGGTGGTGGTGGTGGTGGTGGTGGTGGTGTGCTAACAGGAAGGAACAGAGGTCTCTAGCTAGGAATCTGTGCAGGTGAATCCCTGAGGATTGGCCCAACTTCCCAGTGCCCTATAGCCCCCTCTTGTTTATTCATTTACCCTATTTAGAGTCATTTGCAGAGATTTAGGAAGATTTGCAGCTAAAGGAAATTGTAATATTTCTACAGAGTCCAAGTGAATAAAGACCAGGCTTAAGGCTAAAAAGTATTGTTATATTTCAATCCCATACAAGAAATATAATTGAACACTTACTATGTACAAAGAATTGTGACAGGGAATAAAGATGAATAATACATAGCTTTCTTGAGGTTATGCAAAAAATAGAGGTAGGAAAGAATAAGTCCATACCCTAAAACTCTATTACATGGTAAAATTAGGTAAGTCACACAGTTGACATGTACTTTAAAAAGTATCTGGAGCTTCAAAATACATCCAAAATTTTATCATTTCAACATGTAAAGATTATAATTTTACATATTTTTTCATGCTAACACTTCAAAATCCACTGTATATTTAATACTTAGAATGTGTATCTTATACTTAGGTGGTCAGTAATTACTTACGGTTAGTGGCTACCATTTTGGACAGCACAGATTTAGACAGTTCACAGATTTGGGGCCAATTCTTCCCCATTTAGGAAAAATAATTCAACTCTTCTTGGATCTGGATAGGATCTTCTCAGGTCATGTATATATAAAATATATATCTACAAGGTTTAGATTTATAATATATAGATAGAAGTGGACATAGCACTGCATTGTGCTGTCAAAGGTATGGTTCAATTGGTGATCAGTAGAAAATGCCAAATGGAAAAAACTACTTTCCCTTCTCCAACTTTTCCACTTTTGGAAATATCTTTAAAATCAGAGAAGGGCTTATTTTGGGGTTAAGTGCATACATTTGTGTGTATGTTTGTGTATATGCATGCTCCCTTGCATGTTTGTTTATGTGTCTCTGTGTTCTGTGAAGGATGGGTGGCCTCATTGTTTAATGGAAGTAATAATGCCATGGAAGTATTGGTAAAATTCCTGGCCTTAGGACATAGTAGAGAGGGCTTCCTGACTGCCATCCCAGTGTGGGGAGAGCAGGATAATTACTTACCGTAAATAAAAGCTAGCATACATTCCTGAAGCATATGGGAATGTATTCCATCTGAAAGAGAACGAGCCTTGGAGCTCTGTAACTATAATCATTAGCTTTAAAAATTTATTTGTGGCCAAAAACAATTTTTTTAATGCAATGGAATTGTTAGCCTTAAAAATAAACAAACTTGTAATTATTAGTTTGAGACGGAAATGCTAAAATATAGGATCCAGGAAAGTGGGTGAAATGAGTGGAGAGGAAAATCTCAAATGTAGAAAGATACTCAGAGAGGAAAGTGAGAGGACACAAAAGCAAACTTACTGTATTTCACTATCTTGGCCAAGATCAACCCTCCTACATCCAGAGGAGCTGCAGTTCCCTAGAGCCCCACCCCCACTCCCCAGAGAAGCTGCAGTGGGCAAGAGGGTAAGAGGGAATTTGGGCAACTTTTTTCCTCATATATTCCATCAAATAGAAAGCCACTTAGTTTAATATTTATTTATTTATTTATTTATTTATTTATTTATTTATTTATTTAATGTCTTTTTATTGATTTCAGAGAGGAAGGGAGAGGGAGACGGAGAGATAGAAACATCAATGATGAGAGAGAATAACTGATTGGCTGTCTCCTGCATGCCCCCTACTGGGGATCAAGGCCCAAACCCAGACTTGTGCCCTGACCAAGAATTGAACTGAGACCTCCTGGTTCAAGGGTTGACACTCAACCACTGAGCCACACTGGCTAGGCATGGACATCTTTTTAAAATAAGTATATAACAATGAGGCTTACCAATCTCTGTAATTAGGTAACCAAACTGCTCAGGTAGAAAAAAGGAGAGCCAGCATCAGGGGCCTATTCTTTACCAGGCCCTTTACATATGCCATCTCAATTAACTGCCACATATTCATTTCTATTTGTTTGAAAATATTTGCAATTGCAGAGAGATAAATGAATACATGTTTATTGTAAAAGAAATTGTGTATGAATCCAATTTACAAACGAGACATCTGAGATTCAGGGAGGTTGAGGGATTTGGTATGCAGTAGAGGTCAAATCTGAAACTAAGCTTTACTTCCTTATCATGAGAACCTCCTGAGTGATATAGGTAAGCTATGCCTATTTTAATGTAGAGTAAAAGAAGGGTGTTGAATGAGAGCTATTTCTGTGGAACGGAGATGATATGAATCAAGGAAAAGGGCCATGGAGGGATGGGAACACCATTGCCATTTAATGCCAATGCCAATGGCCAGATCCCCCAGTCTTCCCACTCTTGCATGTACTTCCCACTCTAGTATGTCCCAGTAACAATCCTTGATTGTTGCGTAGATTCAAGGAGAAAATAGGATCTTTTAAAAATGTGAAATTGTACATGTTCATACTGCTTATAATGTATAATGTTTGACATTTATAAGAGTGAAGAGCGAAAGTGGAGGCTTTGGACAGCTATTGAACAATGAGTAATTGATATCTCAAGGGGAGAGAAAACAACACCAAAACATTGACAAGGAAGTCAGGAGTTGCTAACAATATCCATCCCATACTGACCTGTGTTGTCCTGGTCCTGATCCTTTAGTCGTTAATTTGTTCAGATTTTCATTGAGTGCTTCTCCAGTCAGATACTAAGTTGGCACTGGTGGTACCAAAGTGGCCAGTGATCCCTGTCTTGGAATTCAGGGCTTTTGAGCCACTGAGAAGCTTGTTTTGGAAGCAGGTTGTGGGCCCCAGTGAAGCAGGTCCTGTGGAATCTAAATCGCGGGCCACACCACAAGTGAGTAGGTAAGAATCATTCACATCAGAAAGCCCAGTCAGCTTTGGAATAGAAACAGGTGATCCCTTTTAAAACAAAACAAAACAATACAATGCAGAATATGTAAACAGCTTCCAAAAGAGCAGAGTGGGGAGAAATTATTTATCTTTGTTTCACTTAAAAGATTTCAACAAAGAGTTTCATTGAATATGAGACTAGCTCAATGGTCTTAAACATATGATATGTTCAGAGATGACGAACCATTTGATTGAGAGCCAGATGGAAACAGCTCATGATGTGGTATTCAGAGTCATTGCTAAAAGATCATCCATTAGCCAAGAAGATAAAGGATTTCTGGGAAGACAGTTTAAGTCAATGGGTGAAATGGCAATGCAAAAAAAAAAAAAAAGTGCCAAAATAGAACTTCTGTCAGTTTTTTTGTTCTTCATTGAAAATAAGTTGTTTTTGAATTGGATATCTAGATAATGAGGATACATTTATGGCAAACTGGAAGAATATTGAAAAAAATCATAACGTATGTAATTATAGTTTCCTCTACTTGCAAATATACAACCTTTCTATAGAATTCTTCATGCATTTAATAATCTCTTACATTTTGCAACAGATATTTTTGTTCCTTGAAATTTGAATTAGTCCTTCCAGTTTAGAAAAGATACCAGATCTCAAAACCCTGCAACTGGATTGGGAGAGTCCACGTGGTTAAGTAGAAAGCGATGCAAAATGAAAGTAGGAAAAACTGGTCTTGTACCAGCTTTACCACTTTCCAGCTATTTTGAAAAATTACTTATGCTTCCTTTCCTCTTAAGATGAGAGTATTGGATTTTATAATTTCTAATGATCTGACACAGTTCCAAAATTCCATTCTGTTAGTTCACCCTTTCAGATGCTGTTTTTAGATGACTGTGAATTGCTCAAGACTTATATGTAAGCATAGAACCCGCTCCTTCCCAATAGGTTCCTGAGGAAATCCAAATGGAAATGGACAAAGAGTAATAGAGGTGGAGTTTTACCATTTCCTTTCCTTTTCTTTCTTTGGCATTTTGCCCGATTTCTTAACTCCACTCTGATTTCTTTGAAACCATGCTTATTGTTCTTGCTGCCATAAAACAGCATGAATTCCGTCATTATTTCATTGAAAAGAACAATGTTTGAGTACCTGTATGCCTCTTACAACTTCTCTGATGAAACTCTAGCAAGTTTTATCTCATTTTGCAAACTGACAACAGTGCTCTTCAAGGCTCCTAGCCTCTGTGCTGTTCTCTGGCCTGGGGAGGCTCTACAGCCCTCTCTGTCCTGTAAAACCAATCTCGAATATCACTTCCTCTGCAAAGCTGCTGGAGAACTTCCACTTTTGCATTCATCACATTGCGCTGTAATTGTTTGTTTACACATCTGTTTCCTCAGCTAGACTCAGCGCTCTCTGAGGTCGGAAATCTTGTCTTGTTCAACTTTGCAGCTTCCTGTTGGCTGCTGGGAAGTCCAGAGCCAGAAAGGTGGCCCACCCTGAGCAAGTATGTGACCCTTGGGGGAAGTTTTCCTGCCTCTGCACTTGCCCCCTTTCCTCCTCTTGGCCTTATCTAGCTTATCTACTTCCTGTTATCTGGCAGCAGGGTTTATATCTTTGTAAGTCATCTGAAAGAATGTTTAAACAACTCAGAGGTTTAATAAGGAAAATGTTCATCTACATATTCCTAGGGCTTAACACAGCACTGGTACCTGGAAGGTACTAGGGTACTAAGTAAATGTATGTTTAATAAAGGACAAAATGATAGCAATGTGTGAAGGTTACTATGGACTAGGTATTGTCCTATGCAGTTTATATATATTAATTCATTTAATTTTCCCAACCTAGGAGCAGAAACTATTATGACTCCCATTGTATATATAAGAACACGGAGGCTCAGAAAGTTTAGGTAACAAGTACAGGTTACACAATTTGAAAGTGGCAGTAAATATTCAAACAAAGGTGATATGACAGGAAGATGGTAATTTATTTCCCTGCTGAATCATCGCCAGGATTTCATAAATGAAAGTTATGACTGTTAATTTAATATTTAAGGACCATGGATTAGGTATAGGCTTTTATTTTATTTTATTTTATTTTATATATTTGTATTGATTTCAGAGAGGAAGGGAGAGGGAGAGAGAGATAGAAACATCAATGATGAGACAGAATCCTTGATTGGCTACTTCCTGCACCCCCATGCCCCCCCTACCCCCCCCCCCCCCCCACGCCCGGGGACCTAGCTACAACCTGGGCATGTGTCCTAATGGGCAATCAAACTGATTTCCTGGTTCATAGGTCAACGCTCAACCACTGAGCCATGCTGGCTGGATAGGTACAGTTTTTGTTTCACATACAAGTTTATCTGTGGTGGCTTTTTTCCTTTATTATTATTTTTTAAAATCTTTATTGTTGAAAGTATTACATAGATTCTCCTTTTCCCCCCATAAACCTCTTCCAGCCCACTCCCATTCTCCTGTCCCAGGCCCTCACCACCCCATTGTCTGTGTCCACAGGTTGGCTTTTCCCCTTTAATTTACAAATCTCTCTCTCTCTCTATCTGTCTAATCCATATATTTCCATTTATTTTAATTAAATTTATTGGGGTTACATTGGTTGATAAAATTTATATAGGTTTTAAGTATACAGTTCTATAATATATCATCTGCACAGTGCATTGTGCATTCACCATCCAAAGTCTAGTCTCCTGTCACCAATTTTCCCCCCTAGATCCTCTACTACCTCCCCCTACACCCTTGCCCTTTGGCAATCACCATACTGTTGTCTGTGTCCATGAGTTTTGTTTTGTTTTGTTTTTTTAAAAATATATTTTTATTGATTTCAGCGAGGAAGGGAGAAGGAGAGAGTGATTGAAACATCAATGAAGAGAGAGAATCATTGATTGGCTGCCTCCTGCATGCCCCTTACTGGGAATCAAGCCCATAACCTGGGCATGTGCACTTGACCAGAATCAAACCTGGAACCCTTCAGTCCACAGGCCGATGGTCTATCTGTTGAACCAAATAGGGTAGGGCCATGAGGGTTTTTTTTTTCTTAATCCCTCCACCTATTTCACCTAGCCCCTAAGCTCTCCTCCCCTTTGACTGCTTTTAGTCTGTTCTTTATCTATGAGTGTTTCTATCTTATTTGTTAGTACATTTTCTTAATTAGATTCCACATATGAGTGAAATCATATATACTTGTCTTCCTCTGACCAGCTTATTTTGCTTAGCATAATATTCTTTTTTTAAAAAAATATATTTTATTGATTTTTTACAGAGAGGAAGGGAGAGGGATAGAGAGTTAGAAACATCGATGAGAGAGACACCGATTCAGCTGCCTCCTGCACACCCCCTACCGGGGTGTGCCCGCAACCAAGGTACATGCCCTTGACCGGAATCGAACCTGGGACCTTTCAGTCCGCAGGCTGACGCTCTATCCACTGAGCCAAACCGGTTAGGGCTAGCATAATATTCTTTAGCTCCATCCATGCTGTCGCAAAGGTAAGATTTCCTTCTTGTTTCTTTCTTTCTTTCTTTCTTTCTTTCTTTCTTTCTTTCTTTCTTTCTTTCTTTCTTTCTTTTCTTTTCTTTTCTTTCTTTCTTTTTTTTTTTTTTACAGCTGAGTAGTATTCCATTGTGTAAATGTACAACAGCATTTTTATCCACTCATCTACTGATGGGCACTTGGGCTGCTTCCAAATCTTGGCTATTGTAAATAGTGCTGCAATGAACGTAGGAGTGCATCTATTATTTTGCATTAGTACTTTATGGGAGTTTGTTTGGGAAAATGTTACCTAAGGGCTGCTCTGCTCCTCTTATCTCTAGAGACATTGACAACAGGAAGCACAGAACTCAGCAGCACATGCGTCTGTCTTCTCTGATATGTGTGCCCAAAGCAGCATTTGAAATGACCCTGGATGGTGCAAAAAGTGTGGAATCAGCAGCAGATTCCCTAATCCTCATTTGAACCTGGGCAGTGTATCATAAAAGATGTTCATTCAATGATTTCCTAACTGACTGGGAGTTTTTAAGGATCCCCAGTTCCAGATCCCTAGGCCAGTGGTTGGCAAACTCATTAGTCAACAGAGCCAAATATCAACAACAGTACAATGATTGAAATTTCTTTTGAGAGCCGAAAACCGACTTCTGCGCATGGGCCACGAAGTTTCAATTGCACTGTACGTGTACGCTCGTACGTGATATTTTGTGGAAGAGCCACACGCAAGGGGCCAAAGAGCCGCATGTGGCTCACGAGCCGCAGTTTGCCAACCACTGCCCTAGGCAAAGTGAGCCTTGCTGTGGAGGAAAGACAAGAAGAAAGTTTCTTTCCCCTTTCTTGTCCTCTGGGTCAGCTTCCTTAAGTAATTTTTGCTTTTCACAGCCTCTTCACCCTTTCTTCCACTTCTAAATCTCCACTCCTGTTTCAAGTCAATACCTCTAGGCTGGCTCTGTGCCTCAGTTTCTTCCTCTGTAAAAGGGGGATAAATATAGTAAGTATCTCCAAGGGAGAAATAGGAAGGCATAGGATACAATGTGTGTGTGTGTGTGTGTGTGTGTGTGTGTGTGTGTGTGTGTGTGTGTTGGGGGGTGGTTTTGATAGCACCTAAAAAAGACAGGATGAGATAGAGACACAAGTGGAAGCACAAAAGATAAATATGAATAAGCCAGGTGATGGGTGGGAAGAGTTGGACTATTTCAAGTAGGGGTCCTGACCTAAAAGATGACAAGGAAGAGCCGATTCCAAAGTCCATGCATTTTCTCAAGGAGCAAATAGAGAACGTGGTTCCTGCTCTGAGGCAAGTGGAGGCCGCCAAGGGCACCGAAAAGCTGGCCATAACCCCCATTCTCAGCTATCAACCAGGTTGCCACTCCTATGCATGGACATTCTGGAAGTGCCACTGGTATAATGCCATCATTACATTATATTGTACAAGTTTGAATCATTTATTGGATATTTTGCTGTGACTCTCACTGATTCTAATCTGTGCATTTGTATATCCAATACTGATTGTATCAGGAGAGGGGAGGCTGGCCCCACCACCCCAGATAAAAAGTCAGAATGGCGCTGAGTCACTCCTAGGTGGGGCAACGTTGGCTAATTTGTGACCATCCCGAGGAGGCTTTCTGTGCAGTAAAACTGTAGCTGTGCACCTTGGAGGGACCCGAGAGTCATAGAATTCCTTTCTTGGCCTCTCAACCATCCCTGGCAGATAAGGAGATGAAAGCCCAGGCAGTAATTTAAGGACTTGAATGACAATGGGGTGTTCCCATTTCCAGCTCTGTTTGCTATTAGTTGACCAGTTAACTGTAGAAGAATTTCTTAACCTTTAAAATACTAGAGTGGTGCTTTCTGAGTGCTACGAATTACAAAAACACACCCACTTTTAATCTCTGATCCCTGCTGATCCCTGCCTTGTACACTGTGAAGGACACATGCTTTACAAAGGGCTTTGCTGTTCCTCCAGTGAGAGGACTTTTCTAAATGACCATCTTCAAGTCAATGAGGCTGAGTCTGCAGGCAAGGCCACCAGTCATCTCGGCAATCACTGGCACGGAGGACTGTCCCTCCAAAGGAAAGCTAGATGGTGACAGCCTCAGGCACAGACACAGCTCACTGTGGTTACACTTGAGATGGATGGAAAAGCCCATTTGACCAAAATTACAGCCCCCAGAGAGTCATCCTTTTCAGTTAATGAGCTAAACTTTTCTAACAGAACCATCTCTGGAATGTTAACTCACTGTAGCACTATCAACCTTAGTGTGACTTTGTCAAATGTAGATAACGAGATCAACCTGAGGCAGAAAAGGCACGCTGGAGTGGGGAGTTGATGTAAAGGCTCTGTCCTCCCCAAGAGCATATCAATGAAGGGCTTTATTATTTTAGGGAAGAGAAAGCAAGATCAAGGGGAAAAGGAGACTGGAGAATGATAAAGACAAATTGAGTTATTTTACTCCAACCTAAAGATCAAGGTAGGATTGCTGAGCTAGATAGGAAGAAACACCTTATCCTATCTAATAATCCTATCTAATAAAGAGGGAATATGCTAATTGGCCATCACCCCATGACAAAGATGGCGGCACCCACAGCGGAGGCCGAGTTCCCGTAATGAGCCTTAAGGAGCAATCAGCAGGGACCTGAGGCTGTGTGAAACCGGGCCAGGGTGGGGGACCTGAGGCTGCACCCCCCTGCCCAGCGGGGCTTGACTGGGTACCTCAGGCCGTGCCCCCCCCCCCCCCCCCGCCCGATGGGGCTTGATGGGGGATCTCAAGGCGTGCCCCCTGCCCTGGTGCTGGGCCAGGGGACCTCAGGCTGCGCCCTTTGCCCCAGGCCAGGGGACCTGAGGCCAAACCCCCCACCCTGGCATGGGGCTGGGGCATCTCAGGCCGCGCTCCCTGCCCCAGCGCTGGCCCGGAGGACCTCAGGCTGCACCCCCTGCCTGGCAGGGCTTGACAGTTGACCTCAGGCCGCGCCCCCTGCCTGGCGGGGCTTGATGGGAGACCTCAAAGCATGCCCCCAACCCAGTGCTGGGCTGGGGGACCTCAGGCCACGCCCCCCATCCTGGCAACAGGCCTGGGGACCTGAGGGTGTGCTGAGGGACCTGAGGCTGCACCCCCCTCCCAGTGGGGCTTGACAGGGGACCTGAGGCTGCGTCCCCCGCCTGGCGGGGCTTGACAGGGGTGGGGCCGGCCGGGTCTGGGTCTTGTGCAACTTTGAGGCGCATGCGGGTGGGCAGGGACTTGACTCTGGGTCCCGCGGCGCGCCCCAGACTCTGACAAGAGGAAGATTTTCATATACATTTTATTAATTTTCTTTCATCTCTGACACTTCTATTATAGAGAAAGGGCAAATATTAAAATATTTCCTCTAATTAATTCCCTTTTAATGTGCACGAATTTCATGCACGGAGCCACTAGTAATTATATATTTATTGTAGTTTCTCCTTCTCCTCCTTCTCCTCCTCCTCCTCCTCCTCCGTCAACTTGTCTGCATTTTCTAAGGAAAATCCCTGAGTCCCAAAATGATCAAAAGCTTTGCTTTGGCTGAAAATATGTATAAAGTTAGTTGTGAGTTCTAACTACTAAGGACAAAGGTATTGTTGGGGCCCCTTCCATGCAAAAATATATTTGAAAATTTTCCCTATTTTAAATAGAGATCTTTAAAAACAGCTTTATTAGGATATAATTCACAGACCATACAATACATGTATTTAAAGTGTTAAAAAACAAAATTTGAAGCTCTAACTGGCTTTACCAATTAAGTCATGAATTGGGCAGAATCTCATCCAGCAACTAGAAGGGCACTCATAGGCGTGTACAAAACAGAAGGTCTTCATAGGAAGAAGTGTAGGGCAAGGGATCTATGAACAAAAGAAAAGAAAGAATTATTTTTGAACATCTTTTCTTTGGGAGAAAGGCTTTTATCATGCAGATTGCCTCTTCTTTTTATGAGGAATGAAGAGGGCCCATGTGACAGATTACCTTACTGGTGCTTGACCAGAAAATTCTAGACTGGAAAGATTACATTTTTGGGAGATGTTGAAACTGCAATTAGATCAGGTATTAAATCTAGATTTGGTATCATGGGCTTTTGGCACGAGTGATCCCATATTGAGCCTGTAGTTTTTTTTCTTTAACAAAAGTATATTTGATTTTTGGCATATTACATGATTAACTTTGACAAATTGTGGTAAGATATACATAACATAAAATTTGCCATTTAAATCGTTTTATGTGTACATGGAATATAGTTTAAAATCATTTTTTTTTACAGGGGAACTCTATGACTTATCGCTTGTTCATAAATATACATTTGAGAAGAAAATAAATATATTGGACTATAAAAGATCAATTGAAAAGCCCCGCTGAAATGGACACTTCTGTAAATGAGCAGAAAATCATTAACTGTTCTTAAGGGACTCCATCAGCAGCCAGGTGCCCTGTGGCTCCCAGCCTCCCTCAGCACTGTCTTCCCACTCCAGGGTCATTACCACCCAGAGATAAATTTTCAGAAGGTGAGCATTTCTCACAGCTTCCCCACAGGCTGGTTGCCTAGCAAAATTCTGGGTGTTGCAGAAATATTAAAGGTAGGGATTATATAAAATGGAGCCACCTTAACCAAGCTGCTAAAATTATTATTATCATGAAGGTTGAGGAATGAGGAAAGACTCCATTCTTGCTCTAACTAGCCTGGGAACTTAAACCTTTTTTAAACTTTCCAGTTCTGCATCAATGCCCAGATATACATCTGAACCTTCAGCTAACCCTCTGCCCCCTGAAGGACGCGTGTATCTAGACCACCTGACACCCACCTGACACCCATTATTCAGACCATCAGAAGGAACCAGACCTCTTGGCACCCATCCTCCAGACCACCTGACATCTGTCATCCAGACTGACAAGCATCCTAGACCAATGCTAGGGCTAAGAAGGCAGGACTGACTATTTTTAAGAACGTACTTTTTGCTATAAGAACTTTTAACTTTTCTTTTTCTTTTTTTGTTTGGAACACTTCTAGGTTTCTGCCTAGCTGTGTTCCCAGTTTGCAAACCCCAAGACCCTTGAATAAATCTTCATCATTCATTTCTAGCCAAAGCCTCTGGACTCTAAGTTCACTTGACAGTGTCAAGTATCTGTCCAACTAGAGGTGGCTGAATGGAGATTAGGAAGCAGGGCAGGAAGGATCTAATCTAAACTATGATGGGGGAGAGCATAGTGTTCCTCTCGGAGACCTGGAGCTTCCAGAAGATGACCTGGAAAAGGTTCAAAGAAGAGCTGCATGATTAAAACTATAGCATGAGAAGGGCAGTGTAATTACTTCAATGCTTCAAATAAAAAGGCTCTCGCAGGGCCTGGCCTCAAAGGGCTCCCTTGGCCCCTCCACCACCTGAACTGCCTCGAGGCCCCTCAGCTTCTCCTCCTGCACTGGTCCTCCTGTGAAGAGATCCAGCCCTCTCTCCTTTTTGTCATTCTTTGCCATCATCTCAACATTATTTATTTGGTCCTTGGTCACATATAATAGTACTACTGCTTGTTTTCTTCTTTTATTTTTCATGTAATTGCTTCATTTTCTTTGGTGGGATAAGCTTTTCAATTGGAGGCACCTCTTTTATAATTTGGCACCCCCCACAGTTACTGGCACGGTGCCATGTCTGGCATACCTGAGTAGTTCTTGCCCAGGAGTTTTTTTATCATAATCACGTGGTGAGCATTCTTTAAAAGTATTTGCGCCCGGTCCAGATCACAGGGACCTCTGATTATCACAGCGTTGAGGAAGCTCTCCAAAGTGACTCTGATGAGCAGCCCTGGCTAAGTAATATCCGATACTTCAGACTGAGCTAGAAGGCCTTCAGGGTCCAGTACTAGCCAAGGGAACAATGCTTGTTCCACACCCTAGACGGCCTAGCGCAAACACACTGGTCCTCCCAGAGCTATTGTAATTAGTCTGTTTACTTGGATCACTTGAAGCTGAGTTTACAGGGCCTGCAAACTAAAGCCTCAGTCACGTAATAGCTGTGAGCCTCTCCAGGAGCGATGTCAATTACTGCTTTGCAAATCGTATCCACTTCTTGGCAAAATGGCAGTGAGCTGTCAATGTGGACACATGAATCACAGAACTCAAGAAAGGTAGAGAGGTATTTGGGAAAGCAAACTTTCAAGGAGCTGAACAAGCCTGCAAGCACTACAGCCTTTGCTTCCTTCATCTTTCACATCAGCAAAGTACGCGATGCTCTAGAAATATATAAATCCTTTTTAATCTCATGACCTGTGTATAGCTTTCTCAATTTTTCTCTCTTTGATAGTGTTTGCTTCTATCTTTAAAAAGTGCTAAAGCATAAATGCTAAGCTGTTATTCGTGAAAATGCGTTTAAAATTATGTTGCTACCAAATATAAAGTAAAAAAGTAAAAAAAAAAAGTTGCTTATGTTATTTAATCATGAGTCTAGTAGCTAGGAATGAAAAAGAAATAATCAGTTCAGGATAGGTATTGAGTGTTGAACTAAAATGGTTAGGTTACCAGTGGTCGGCAAACTCATTAGTCAACAGAGCCAAATATCAACAGTACAACGATTGAAATTTCTTTTGAGAGCCAGATTTTTTAAACTTAAACTTCTTCTAACGCCATTTCTTCAAAATAGACTCGCCCAGGCCATGGTATTTTGTGGAAGAGCCACACTCAAGGGGCCAAAGAGCTGCATGTGGCTCGCGAGCCGCAGTTTGCCGACCACGGGCTTAGCCAAACATCAACACCAGTGTTTTTCAAAGGGTGGACCTTAGACCACCTGCTTCAAATCTCTTTAAACTAACTCCATTCAAGACCACCTGAGTTCAGCTCTCTGGGAGGGAAGTGCAGCTCTCTGCATTTTCAGTCAGCTTCCCATGACTCAGTATTGTAAATGGCGTGCTGGGACACCCGCAGGGCTGGCCAGCCACACTTTCCCCAGTGGCTGTCCTTGCTGCCACAGGTGGGTTCCTAACCTTTTGTGTGTCATGTGCCCCACTGCAAGTCTGGTAAGCCGATAGATCACTTATTTTTTTAACTTTTAAGTTTTATTTTTCAATTGCAGTTTATACTCAAGATTATTTTGTATTAGTTTCAGGTGCCTATGTTTCATTTGTTGTTTGTTTTTTTAAATGTTTTTTTTGTATTGATTTCAGAGAGGAAGGGAGAGGGCTATGTGTCATTTCTTAGAGCAGTGTTTATAAATGTATACCAGGTATACCGGTTAATAATGCAGATTTTTTTTTCAATAGCTTGAGTTACACATATGTTGATATATATGCAATTTGATATGTATGCTATTTTGTTGTATTGACAACAAACTTCAAAACTTCATGTCAAATTTGCTGAAGGTGTTAACATCATAGATATTTTTATGCTTAAAAATGTCGAATTTCATGTCAAAAAAGAGAGCGTTTGCGGGAAGTATTAATTCATTACTTTATTTTGAAGAAAAGTGCTGCTGAAAGTTGTCGTATACCTTGGGAAGCTATGGTGAATATGCTCCATCTCAAGATACTTGTGATCGCTGGTTTAAACGCTTTAAAAGTGATGATTTTGATGTGAAAGACAAAGAACGTCCAGGTCAATTTGAACCATGCTTTGATCATAAAACAACCAGAATGGGCCAGAAGACATGGCAAAGTAATTTTGCTTCATGATGACGCACCATCACACACTTCAAAACCAGTTAAAGACACGTTAAAAGATCTTGCCTGGGAAGTATTAACCCACCGGCTGTATTCACCAGACCTTGCTCCTTCAGATTAATACTTGTTCCGATGGATGGCACACGTACTTTCTGAGCAGTACTTCAATACGTACGAAGAAGTGGAAAATTTGGTCTCTGAATGGTTTGCTTAAAAAAACAAGAAAAGTTCTATTGGGACGGTATCCACAAGTTACCTGAAAGATGGGGAAATGTGTAGCTAGCGATGGACATTACTTTGAATAAAGCACTTTTGATGTTTCTCTTGAAATTATCATGTTTTCTTTGATTATAAAATCTGCATTAACTGGTACACCTGGTAATTAAAATACTTAGGATTACCCAAGAAACAAATTGTATGAAAATGCAGTGATCAAAGAAAAAAATGCAGCATGTGCCTATTTTTATGAATGCATAAAATAATAATACTTAGTGGTAGGTGTACTAAGCTCAAAATTTCAAAGCAGTAATGAGCATAAATGATATTTTTAACAATTGATATATCTATGATTCTATTAATGATTTCTATTTCTGCTATTGGTATTGCTTATATCACCGCTTTATTGCCTACATTCAAAATAGAATGAAATGCTGAATATTAATTTAAGGTTAATGAAAATAAAGATGTGATTTTTTTTTTCCCTTCTAGAAAGAGGTAGGTGGGAGTCATGTGCATACTTCTGTTGCTTCTCAGTTCAAATATGTCACATATAAGAAATCTCTTCACTATAAACTAGAGAAAAGGAATCTACTAAATATAGCTCATGTCAGGGAAGCAGACACGCAAAGGGGCTTCTGTTTGCCCTGGAATTGTGCTGGGTGTCTGACCTCTTCGGGACTTCTTCCCTGTCCACCTTAAAGACCGGTGACCTTCAGACAGGTGTTGGATGGGAGATTCGGACACCACTTGCAGCTTTTCCGCTTGGATCATTCATTCTCAAAACCTCTGGAATAAGCTTCCTCCCTGTCTTCCCACACTGCGTTGGGGAGGGTGAAAAGATTGCTTATCTTATTCTGGGCCCTCGAGGTGGGGGTCTGAAATGGCAGGGTGACAATAACCACAGGTGCATGTATTTTAAAACCCTTCCTGCAGCTCCGTCCTTTCAGGATTCACACCAAAGGGCCTCAGCTGTGGTGCCTCAGCCCCTGGAGGTAAAGGAACTGCTGAAGGCCCAGAGCAGGCGTCCTCAAACTATGGCCCGCGGGCCACATGCGGGTGTTTTTGCCATTTTGTTTTTTTACTTCAAAATAAGATATGTGCAGTGTGCATAGGAATTTGTTCATAGTTTTTTTTTTAAACTATAGTCCGGCCCTCCAACGGTATGAAGGACAGTGAACTGGCTCCCTGTTTAAAAAGTTTCAGGACTCCTGGCACAGAGGAACCTTCTTATTAGTAGAGACTTGGGTCTGCCCACATTTGGCCCCCATGACGGTGCAGAGTTGCTGAGTGAATGTGGGTCCTTTAGTGTGACCTCTACTCTTCCCTTAGAAGTGACCCCTACCCCCCACCATGGCCTCCTATGATGAACTTGCTCATCTGGGGTGGTGAAGGCACACCGAATTGGGAGTCAGGAAACAGGTACCTGGTACTGATGCTAACTGTATGACAAGAGCAGCGCCTTTCCTCTCTCTCTGCCTCAGTTTCCTCAGCTAGAATTAAGAGAGTTGTATTAGGAGATCTTTGTATTATGATTATATGATTTTGCTAGGGCTGCTGGTGAGGAAAGGACCCAGGCCGCTGTCTTTGGCTTGTAGATGGCCGTCTTTCCCTGGGTCTTGTCATGTAATCTTTCCTCTACATGTGCCTCTGGGTTCAGACTTCCCCTTTTTACAAGGACACCAGTCACATTGGATTAGGGCCCACACTAGTGACCTCATTTTAACTTGATCACCTCTGTAAAGACCCTGTCTCCATAAAAGGTCACATTCCGAGGTACTGGGGGTTTGGACATGTGACTTTTCGGAGGGAGGGGGCACACAATTCAGCCCTTCTCAGTGATTTTTCAAATCTCCTTCATGTTAGGTGATCTTAGATATAGACTATAGTTCAGATCTTTCTTAGGTGTAACTCGATTCTGAGGCTTCCCTACAAGGCAGACCCAGAGCCCTGGTTCTTGGGGTGCTCAGAGGACAGGGCCTGTCCTTGGCAGCTAGCTCTCTGCATGCCCAGGGGAGACTTGCCAGGAAACCCATTCCTCACCCCATAGAGAAGAGGCTAGAAGAAAGTGGTTTTCTTCTTTGGGAGACCATAGACAGAGGGGCCTGGAGAGTAGCAGCCATCATCACTACAGAAGGCAAATTGAGAAAACCTTCCCTGTTACAAATCCAGCTCCCGCTTTGCTCAGACTGTGCCAGAGGAGAGGCATGCAGCTACAGAGCAATGTTCCCAGCAGCGAGGAGGGTCATGTCCCACCTGACCCACGCCCTGCAGCCCCACCTTAAACACACAGAGCCAAGCACTGTTTGAGGGAGCCGTCAAGGAGCCAACACCAGCTTCCACAGGCTCACCCTGTATTTTGGCAGTAAATCGCCAGGTGTTCTCATAGGTTATTTACTCTACCACACTTTATCTGTGTTCATCAACCATCTACTTGGTTTTCCTGTCCATGTTAGTGTGGGTTAATTGAAATTAACAAAAAAAGGAAAAAGAAAGAAACTAAGTACCAAAGCCTGACATTTCTCATCTATAAAAGAGAAAAAATAGCTGAATTTCTAAGTTAAAATATGTTCTGCCTGCTATAGAGCAATTCTTAAAAAGTTTTAAAACAAAATCCAAATGAGGAAATGTCTTCTAATTACCAATGAATTGTTTGTACAACCAATAGGATATAATTGTATAATATATTATGTGGCTTTGATTTCATTGACGTTCCCTTAGATATATACCACAATTTATGACATATAGACAAAAGTTATCTAAAATCATATTGTGCTATAGTGAGGCAAAAGCAGTTTTAAATCTATTCAAGTTATGAATTTTCAGCTTCTAAATTTTTACATTAAAATCTATCTGCACCTCTGTGTCAGGCATGCTACCTGCCCCCTTCCCTCCCCCCCCCCCCCCCAAATAAGATCCTGTCACTCTTTTCCATGACATGCTTCTTGAACTTTTTCTAAATTGAGTTCCATGATTTGGTTCTTGTTCAGGCTCTGCACAGTGTGAAATCCAGCTTGATTTTTCAGTCTTTATTACTCTTGTGTTGGCTTTGGGGAATATTTTTTCCTTTTATACACATAC
This sequence comes from Cnephaeus nilssonii, assembly GCF_951640355.1. Classification (NCBI taxonomy): domain Eukaryota; kingdom Metazoa; phylum Chordata; class Mammalia; order Chiroptera; family Vespertilionidae; genus Cnephaeus; species Cnephaeus nilssonii. The sequence continues at coordinate 34,417,152 of NC_137080.1, forward strand.
ATCTTTTTCTTCTTCATGCTTTCTTTTTATATTATTTATAGAAAAGGTGGCTGTGATTTACATGCCCAGTAGTCTCTACCGTTAATCTCCTCAACATGCTGCACTCATTGCTTGTTAGCCACTCTAGTTTTTGTCTGACCTAGATACCTAAATTGTAAGCTCCTCAGGGTAGGAATCTTGTCACTTGGTATTTTGTAATGTGTTCTAGAAACTTCTTACCAGACTTTGAATAATCGTAATATGTAAACTGGCATAATTTGATTCTGAATCTACAAATAGCAGTATATCCTGCAGATCACATTTTATAGCTGGGGTAGGGTGTGGTCAAGTAGCACAGATAGCCAGAGGTGCAGAAAATGATTAAGCGAAGAGAAAGTTGGAAATAAGTTTATTAAAAGGGTGAGGGAACCCAAACAATGTGGCTATTAGTGCCAAAGAGAAGCTGCAGGTTAACTGGCAGACACTGGAAAAGACGTACGCTTTAAGAGGCTGAACAAGAAAATAAGAAAACCCATGGCTGTTCATTTGGGCTTGTTAAACACACACACACACACACACACACACACACACAATAACCCTATTCCTTTGGTATAGAAAGTCAATGAATGCTGAAAAACATGGCGATATACACTGCCCTACTTGGAAATGATCCGGTGAGTGTGACCAAAATGAACTGCTTTCCTGTCTGTATATTGTTGTGGCTATAATCGCCATGTCTCCCAGGAGCTTGGAAAATGACAAGTTCAAAACAAATTTGGAGACACTCCTTCTCTAGTGTCAGGTCACTTCTGATCACTTCCTCATGGGATTTATGAAATCAACTGAACAACTACCTTCAAAATCCTCATTAGGTATCTGGGAACCAATATTTATAAACATTGAAAGATGTCTTCTTCATTATTTTTCAAAAAACAAAATAAGATAAATGAATGAAAATTTCTCCCCAAATTGGAAGAAATTAAAGAATTAAAAATATGTTTACGGCAGAAAGAAAGCCCTCCCCATGGAGACTGACAACGGGGACTCTGGCTTCTGGGAACAGTTTCTGGTCACCACCTCTGGGCTATTGCTACAGCCACCCCCTGGGAGCTGTGGTGTGGAGTGTGGTTCTCCATCAAATCCCCGTTGCCCAGAGGGGGCGAGCCTAAAGGAGCTGTTCAGACCGCTTAGGATGCCCAAGCAAAGCTAAGCGGTATGTTATTTGGCTCTGAAAGTGCGCTTGAATCTCACTCTCTCCAGGGGTGACATCACAGGGTCTGGAGGGGCTATCACCTGGGTTGGCTCAGGTAGCAGAAGAATTAGCGACCCCTCACAGGACAGTGTGACCTCCCGCGAGGAATATTGGCAGCCTCTGCTGAGGTCTGGGGAAGATCTCTCGCCAGAGGAGCAAACAGGCACAAGAGGACATCAAGGGGACAAGATGAAAGATGTGAACTTCCCAGCTTTCCCGGCGAGATTTCTGAGGAGACAGCTTGGCGGAAACTCACCAAGCAGGTCTGGCACATCTCCATGATGCTAGGCCCATCAGTGACCTTAGCCCCCCTTTAAGGTAGCCTACAGTAAAAATGACGTAGGGCGTTATGGACTGAATAATGTTTGTGTCCCTCCCAACTTCATATGTTCAAATCCTGACTCCCAGTGTGATGTATTAGGAGGTGGGGGTCTTTGGGAGGTGATTAGGTTGTGAGGGTGGAACTCTCATGCATGGGATTAGTGCTCTTTGTAAGAAGAGGGCTTGCTGCCTCTTTCTGCTCTCCACCACATGAAGATAATGTGAGAAGAAAGCCTCTACAAGCCAGGAAGTGGGCTCTCACCAGACACCGGATCTGCCTGCATCTTGATCTTGAACTTCCCAGACTTGAGAACTGTGAGAAAGGAATGTTTGCTTTTTAAGCCACACAGTCTATGGTATCTTTGTTATAGCAGTCCAAACTGACAGAGACATAGGGTAAGCCCATAACCCTGTGGGAAAAAGTATGCTTTGGGCTAGTTCAGGAAAGGATGAGAAACTTAATATATTTTAGGAACAACATGAGCATGACTTAGTATTTTTAAAAAAAATATTTTTATTGATTTCAGAGAAAGGAAGGGAGAGAGAGAGAAACATGAATGATGAGAGAGAATCATTGATCAGCTGCCTCCTACATGCCCCCTACTGGGGATTGAGCCAGCAACCAGGGCATGTGGCCATTGACCAGATCGAACCTGAGACCCTTCAAGCCGCAGGCTGACGCTCTATCCACTGAGCCAAACCAGCTAGGGCATGGCATAGTATCAAAAGTAGTATAAAGACTAAAAACAAGGAGACACCAATTTAATATCTTTCCTGTTTATTGTCTTTATGTGAATCCTACTTATTATCTGAAAAGGTTCATCATCAATCAATCAATGAGGAAATTTATACTCTGAAAACATTACATGGAGTTAGTAGTTTTGTTATTGTTTCTGACTCAGAGAGAGAGAGAGAGAGAGAGAGAGAGCACACAGAGTTCACAGTATATATACAGGGTGGGGCAAAAGTAGATTTACAGTTTTGAGTACAATGAAACACAGAATTTATTATTTATTAATTATTGTACTATTTTTCAAACCTCTTGCCCCACCCTGTATGTATGTGTGTGTGTATATATATGTATTTATATGTATATGAATATCACAGAAATTAAAGTTTTCTGTCACTATAATCAAGCTTTGTTCCCGCATGTCAAATACTAATAATTAAATTATTTTTTCTTGCCAGCTTCATGATTGTTTGTTACATAATTTTTTCCCTATAAAACAAGACATGAAACTCAGTTGGTATTTTTTTTTTCAGTTGGTATTACTTTATTTTCTAAAAGGGAAGTCTAAGCGCCCTAGCTGGTTTGGTTCAGTGCATAGAGTGTTGACCTGTGAACCGAAGGGTCCTGGATTTGATTCTCAAGGGCACATACCGCGGTTGCAGGCACCTCCCTGGCCCAGGCCCTGGTCGTGCAGGAGGCAACCAATCGTTGTATTTCTCTCACATCGATGTTTCTCTCTGTCTTTCTCTCTCTCTCCCACTCTCTTTAAAAATCAATGGAAAAGTATCCTCAAGTGAGGATAATAATAATAATAATAATAATAATAAATAAAAGGGAAGTCTAAGCAAGTGTAGTTTAAAATTCTCAGTATTTTAAAAAAACTGTTAAAATTGAGATTAAAGCCACTAATTTCAGGTGACCAGACAGATATTATTGAGAGTTATATTAAAACAGTTTAAAGTCACAATTTCTATAGCTCAATTTCTGAATGTCTTGAAATTTTTGATGATTATTACATCCTTCATAGTTTAAGGAGGCATGAATAGATAGAATTGTTAACCTATTTGAAATTTATGTTTTTAAAAGCTGAGCCTTCTTGGGTTTAGCTACTGAAAGCAATCCCTTCATAGATGTTTCTTAAAGAAGCTAGCAATAGTATTTATCACATAACTTTCTTATTTTCTTGTTAGATTGGGCAGAGCTTAGGACACTCAAAGCTTGGGAATCCAACTCACACAAGAAGTTAGAAGCATTGCAGTGGTATTTATTTTCAGGATTGTCACCTGTGAACTAAAGGAATAAGTAGATGTTTATGTATGTAAATATAAATAGTTATGCATACACGTGCAATTACATACATGTTTTCTTTCTATGACTAGCATTTCTTTTCGATTCTCTCCATGCATGAATTGTGACCTGATCACATGTTTCTTCCCTGGGATTCCACGAAGTATAAAAGGTTGAGGAGGAAGACTTTTGGGCCTACATTTGGTGATCGATCTGTGGGATAAATTCATTATGTCTGATGTATTTGGAGTTCCTCAGTTTGTATAGAACCAGCAACCTCCCTACAATACTTTTAAGATTAATATCATTACCCTCTTTAGAGGGCAAGATGCAATAAATCTATGCTTCCCAGGCCTAGACCAGAAGGAAGCCTGCCCTGACTAGGCTCACCCCTTGGAAATAACTCATTCTTTTTCATCCCATCAGTACTTAAAGTTTCAAGGTGGATTTAGTTTTTTCTACAAACCTATTTTTTCAACCAGCACAATATCGTTCTGTTCTGACTACTCTCCCACAATTGTTCTTTTCAGGGTGACAAACCATCAAAATTCTTGTCACCAAATCCAGTAAACACTTGTCAATCAGTATCTTGTCTGTTCACAAGTCGTCAACGTTGTTGATCACTCACACAATCCCCTGAGCTCCTGTGTGAACATTCAGTGTTTATTTACCTCTTAACCTCATGGGTATTCCTCTTTCTTCAACCCTTCTTCATTGGGTTGCCCCACAAACCTGCTCTTTGTTCAAAATGTGCTGTCTTGGTTAGTGACAGGACCCATTCACTATGATAGTATGGCTGGTATGATCTTGTTTGATAGATGAGGCAATTGGACACACCTGGCTCCAAAATGTGTTTTTGCCACGTTGTGTGCTCTTGTGAAAATTATGTCTCTGACTCTGAACTTCTTCATCTGAAGTTGAGTTAATAATAACTATGTCATAGGATTATTATGGAAATTAAATAAGGTCATGAATATGTACAATAACAGTGCCTGGTATATGGGAAGGGTTTAATAAATGTTCAGCTCTTTTTTTTTTTTTAAATCCTCACCCAAGGATATGTTCATTGATTAGAGAGAGAGAGAGAGAGAGAGAGAGAGAGAGAGAGAGAATATGGTTGTCTCACATACGTGCCCCGACTTCAGATCAAACTGGCAATCTGGGTATGTTCCCTGACTGGTAATCGAACCCACAACCTTTTTGGCGTTTGGGACAGATGCTCCAACCAACTGAGCCACCCAGCCGGGGCTCAGCTCATCTTAATTTTTTTCCTAATTGCCTTAGCCAGAAGCTTGGAGTCATCCTAGAGTCCTCTTTCTATCATTAAACTCCATGATACAACTGTTTACAAAGTGTTATTTATTGACCTAAAATTTTCTAAAATGTATATTACTGCATTTATTACCATGCTTGCATCATTTATTGACTGAATTATTGCCTCAGTTTTCCTGATCCACTTAAACCAACTCCCACAATACAGCTAAAATACAGTTTTAAAAATGCAAATCTAACAATAAAAAATGCAAATCTAATCTTGATGGGGCCTAGTTTAAATCATTCAGTGGCTCTTTGCATAGTTCTTAGTGATCTCCATAGTATCTGGGTGTATGGGATCACTGGCCAGGCTCTCCACTATTCCTTCACAGTTAACTCCTGCTGCTCCCCACCACAAAAGTGTCTTACTCTCTACACTTTTCCACATGTGGTTCTTACTCCTTAGACTCTTCTTCCCAGTCTCCTCTGATTCCTTTAGAGTCCGCTCAGGTTTTAGCTCCTCTGGGTGGGAAGGTGTCCTGATGAGCCAGCCTGATTTAAGTGCACTTCCCATCACCATGTGCATATTGAGACCATAGCATGGATTACCCATTTTTTTCCTCATTGATTTAATTGTCTAGCTTCCCTATTAGACTGGAAACCCCTGGGGAACAAGTTATATCATTGGATATAATATATGCCTTATACATACTATGTCATGTACTAGTATGTTGAATTAATGGAATGTTGAATAATTCATAGGAATGCCATGAATGTTGAGTGAATGAATGAATGAAAGAGTTGATATTTTCAGAATGGGCCAGACTGACAGGCATTCAATTCTTTTCACAGATTGTTTTCAATATCTGTACCCTTCCTTCTCTATCTGCCTAACTTTTGCCTTCCTCTTCTGAGTTAAGTGCTCTGATTCCGAGTCTCCTTAGCACACCATACATGTCTCTCTATTAACACTTGCCATCATGATCCTGACAAAGGATTGAAATAAACTAAAGTCAGTGTCACTTCTCACTAAAGTCCAGTCATCAGTGAGCTCTAGAGCCATGGCCTTGTCTGATTTATCAACTTTGTTTTTGGATATTATTATTAACCCTAGTTATAGATGAAGAAACCTAGTTAGAGTTACAGTGATTTGCTCAAGCTTATAGATTTACACAGTAGGTAAACTAGGATTTAATTTCCAAATGCCATGCTATTCTACACCCTTTCTGAGAGTTAAAAATAAAGTAGAAAAAGAATCACATTATATTCATTTCTATTTTTGTTCATATAACTGCTGGATATAACTTAATAATTATAGTCTAATCTTTAAACAGTCTTTATGTATATAATCCTCATTAGACATTTTGGACTAATGTTATCATTATTGTTTTTTAACAATAGCAAATCAATATGAACTACTTGTGTATGATCAGTGAGGAAAAAGAAATTAGATTACAAAGTTTTATCATCTTGGTTTATAGACTATTTCATATTATTATTCACGACATGAAATGAAGTATGTATCATTATTTCTGAGACAATTATGTTCAAGAGTTGTAACTGACAACAGAAGAAATACACTAATATATTGAGATAAAATTATTTTACTTGAGTTAATATTGGGTCTTAGGTGACAAATCACTTTTTTTATTTTTTTAAAAGAATTTCTTTCATTAAACCTTTGTTTCAAATCCCTTTTACTACCGTATTGAAAAGTGGTTTCCAGAGAAAAGCCCTGTTTGGGTCATTAATGGTCTCACCTGGACAAGTTCTCACCTTATCTTTCATGTTCTTTGTGTACTCTAGACAAATAAAACAGATGGGGAACAATATTTTGAGCCAAAGAACACAGTGCAGTTGAAAATACTTGCCGCATGTAGCCACAGCCATGTGTATTGTTGTTGTAGATAACAGGTGCTAAAACACTACAGAATGGAAGACGGGGGACCCTAAACATACCGCTCTCTTTCTCACATCCACACCATTGGTCCTGCTGAGATCTCTGCGTGGACTTCCCTTTTCTTTACCTTGCGAGCTCCTTTTCATCTCTAAAACCTTAGGTCCTCTGGAAACCCTTTCTGATCTGCCTCTGCAGAGGGAGTTGCTCCCTCTTCTGAGCAGCACACTTTGGGTGTAGCTCAGAGGTACCCAATACCTTGAATAATAGCTGTCTCTTTGCACATGTCTTCTCCGCTAGGTTGTAAGCTCCTTGGGAGCAATAGACTGTGATTATTTCAAAACCAAATTCTCAGAGCCAAGCTCAAGTAAGCCTGGCACACAGTAGTCATGTTTGTTGAATAAATATTGAATAAATGTGAAAATCTGTCCTTAGTCTGAGATGATGTAATGTTTGTAACCATTGACTCAGATGATAATACTCTAAGCCAATCAATTAGGTAATGTTAAAAAAATAACAAATACCAAGATTCTTTGTATTTATTCAAAGTATATTGAAGGTAGTTATTTTAAATCTGAGATAAACATTTTGATTGAAATGTGTTAGCTCTGTAGAGCAGGTTGGAGTTAGAGAATGGCATAATGGCTAAGACTGTGACCTTTAAAATCAATACGCCTGGGTTGAAAAGCTAGTCTTGGTGCTTACTAGAATGGTAACATTGAACCTTTCTTGCCTCACTTCCTTTACCTGTAAAATCAGTACAAAATGTCCACCTCACAGACTTAATTAGAAAATTTAAAAATGTCAGCAGCCCTAGCTGGTTTGGCTTAATGGATAGAGTGTCAGCCTGGGGACAAAAGGGTCCCAGGTTCAATTCCAGTCAAGAGCACATACCTTGGTTGCAGGCCCTTCCTCCAGGCCCTGGTCAGGGCTTGCTTGTGCAGGAGGCAACCAATCAATGTGCTTCTCTCACATCAATATTTCTCTCTGTCTTTCCCTCTCTCTTCCACTCTCTAAATAACAATGGAAAAATATCCTCGGGTGAGGATTAAAACAAAATATATATCAGCAAAACTCTACATGGTTCTTAGTGCATAGTAAGCAATGGATAATTGGTTTTCATTATTAGTGGGCCATGTGTTTCTGAGGAGGCGCAGCTTTGCTATAGAACTGTGTGATTTTGGTCCAGAAGTTTTGTTTGTTTTCTAATTTTCCCTGGTGTGTACCTGGTTTGCAGATGCTAGGCTCTGACCTTAGCTTCCTGCTGACGACTCTGAGCACAACTTCACAGATGACACTGAACCTCACAGGACCCAATTAGAGTAAGGCTACAACTGGCCTTTCAAGGACATGCTTTTTCACGGTCTTTATTCCTTTTTCACTCACTTCTCTCCCTGCCTCTTTCCTATTGTGAGATTTTCATCATAATGTTTGATGATGAGGCAGGAGAATTAATAAATGACCAAATATGTTCATACCCAAACTTAGTTTCAGATGTTGAATTAGTTTTGTGTCCTAGGATCTTGAACTGAAACCCAGGGGGATCTAAGGTACAGTATATAGAGCAGAATTGATACAGAAAATTAAGCAGGCAGTTGAACCAGGGTATCAATCCAAAGGTGTTGGGCCTATTCAAGCAGAATTCTGCTGTGATATAACACGGTGAAAACTGGAAAAAGCAGAATTGAGAAATAAGGTCAAAGGAGGACAGAATAGTGCATCTGGAGAGATTAGGAATCCCTGAAGCAAGTTCATAGGAAGGTAGCCTGGAATAGTGGAAATGTCAGAGGCCTTGAGACCAGACAGGTGGTATGACCCTAAGGCAATCACCCAATACCATTGAGCTCCATCTGTTACATCTGTAAATGAAGATACATCTTATCAGTTTTCTGGGAAAGAAGTTGCACCTAAAGCATCTGGCACTTTCCAGTATGCAGCCCTCAGCCTTGGCTATGGGAGAAGAGGTACTCATCAAGCCACTAAACCCAACAGAAATCTCAGGATGAGAGCAAGCTTTTCATAATCAGTCTCTAGCCATCTTTTCTGATCCAGGCTTGTAAGACATAGAATGAAAAATAAAATTAAGCATTATTGATGTTTTTTAGATAAAGGGTGCCAAGGACTTTAGAACTTGTACTTGTTATGGATTACTAACCAGAGGATAGGCTCTGATTGAGTGCTGGTGACTTCAGCCTATAACTTAATTCCTGGATCTAATTTGGATCATTTGTCTGAACTATTTTGGAGAAACCATGCCATTCGGTGTCTCTTGACTTCCTCCATGAGCAAGAATGACATGGCACTTAAGTCATGAATATTTTGTTTAAAGTGTATTGAGCATACATGCTTGGAAATACACTGAGTGGCCAGATTATTATGACCACCTGACGTTTGTAGGCAAATTAGCCGTACACTGCATCATGTGGGAAATGGAAGCCGAAGGCCTGTTTGAACACCTCTGCTGTCTGCAGTTACCAAGATAAAACGTCTCCAATTCACACAGGAACACAAGGATTGGACAGTCGAGCATTGGAAAAAAGTCATGTGGTCTGATGAATCACATTTCTAGTTGCATCATGCAGATGGCAGAGTGAGAATTTCGCAGAAATAGCATAAAGCATGCACCCCACATGCTTGAGTACCCTTCAAGCTGGTGGGGGAAGTGTTATGGTTTGGGGCAGTGATCGGCAAACTTATTAGTCAACAGAGCCAAATATCAACAGTACAACGATTGAAATTTCTTTTGAGAGCCAAATTTTTTAAACTTAAACTTCTAACGCCACTTCTTCAAAATAGACTCGCCCAGGCCGTGGTATTTTGTAGAAGAGCCACACTCAAGGGGCAAAAGAGCCACATGTGGCTCGCGAGCCGCAGTTTGCCGACCACTGGTGTTTGGGGCATGTTTTCCTGGCATGATTTGGGCCCTTTAATTCGTGTGGAACAATGTCTGAATAGCACAACATACCTAAGTATTGCTGCTGATCAAGTTCATCCTATCATGTTGATGGCGTATCCCAATGAAGATGGCTTCTTTCAACAAGACAATGCACCATGCCACAGTGCTCATATTGTGCAGGAGTGGTTTCAAGAACATGAGGGAGACTTTACCTTGCTTAGGTGGTCCCTACAATCACAAGATCCCAATCCAATTGAGCATTTGTGGGATGAAGTTAAAAGAGCCATCAGGCAGCTGGTTCCACAACCATCAAATCTCACAGAACTGGACAGTGCTATTCATCAGGCATGGTGTCAGATTCCTCGCATCACCTTTCAACATCTCGTGGAGTCAATGCCAAGAAGAATCGCCGCAGTATTGAAGTCAAAAGGTGGCCCAACGAAGTACTGATGGGGTGGTCATAATAATCTGGCCACTCAGTGTATAGTTGAGTACTTTTGAAAAAAATGGCAATAATTATATAGCATAGCACTATATGGATGATAATGTGAAATTCACTTGCTATTCATTTTACTTAATGCTATTTAATTTCTTTCTAGAGAATAAATTTAATTTACTTCAAACTCATTGAGAAACTTAATTGAGGTGCTTGTCTGGACTTTAGTGCACAGCTACGTATATACTACAAAAGACAAAAGAAAACTGATAGCCAACAGTAAGTGCACTGGACATGTATGTGCTTAAAGCAGCATTAGAAAAACATTTTACTGCTTTCTCATTAATCATTCATTTTTTATCTGTTGTAAATATCAGTTACTAAATATAGAAAGAGGAAATGGATATTGATAAATAAGAAATGCTCTTGATCCTTGAAAAACAAATGTTTGCTTGTTTCTCACTTGTATTTCTAAGAGCCACCTGCCAGGCTACTTATTAGGGTCTTTATAAAGAGGGTCTCATGTGAGAGAATCAATAAAATGAGATGTTTTATGATGAAAATTTACCACAGTTCTTTCAATGTACTCTTTCCCGCTGAGTCCTACAGGAGACATAGTAGGGAATTAAGGGAAAACAACCTTTAATTCTGTTCCCCTCGCCTTTTCCCTAAATAAATGGGTTGTTTTGGCTCCTTTTGTGTACTAACTCATTTCCCATCATCCCCCAGTTTCATATATTTGAGTCCAGAATACCTCTCTGCTTTTTGTTGTCTTTCTAGCATTAGATGAGTCTCCTATGTCAATACGTTTCATCTGTTTTCCTCCCTTTATTTATTTTTTTGCTCTTTATGGTTTTATCTGAAATGATTTATTTACATAAAGAATATATCATTGAGACATAATTATTAGAATAATATCCTTAACACAGTTATGGAGACAATCATGGAAAGACTTCAGGTCTAAAGGTCTGTGTTTAAGTCTTAACTTGGCTACTCACTTTGTGATCTTAGGAAACGGACTTCTCTTCTCTGCACCTCAGGTTTCCCATCAGTGAAAGGGGACGATGATACTTCATAGTGATTATAAGGACTAGATGAGATAATGTCACAAAAGCAGAGCTGCTTGTAAATTCTAATTTTAAATTGTGGGTTTTTTTTTGTTTGTTTGAGTAGAGGGACAATGTCTCAATCTTCCTTTTTTTTTGTCCTCAGCAATTAGCCATGAGCAGGTATATAGTGGGCTGACAGAAACGTGCATTAAGAAGTCATTGATATTTTTACAGATGCTAGATTCATGTCAAGGCTCTTTATCCATCTATGAACTCCTCCAGGACCAGCATTGAACTTACTCGGATGTTTCTCACAAGTCCCGACATTGTGCTGGGCATACACAGTTTCTCCTAAGGATTCCAGAATAATGAGTGGGGGCCATGCTGGCAGCATGATCTGCTTCTGAGGGCAAAAAAGAAAGAGAGATTGAAACACTGTCCCCCAAATAATCCAGTGCATCATAGACAGGGTGAGGCATAAGAAGGTTTATAGTTATTCATATGGAAAATAACACAGTAATTAATAAATAATAACACAAGAAGAAACTCTATGTTTTGCTTACTCACAACTGTAAGCCCCCTTTTGCCCCGTCCTGTATGTTTGGGCATACTTTGTAACTTGATAGTGAACAGAGAGGTCTTTAAACTTCTCTAATGACATGGAAACCTGGACAAGGTTTCATAATGAAAGAATCATGCACAACACTGGGACTAATAAATAATCCCAAAGAAATCACAGATGTTCTATCGTAAGTATTTCAATAAACTTTATAAAACTGTTTCTAGAATAAATGGCATATCTTCTAACAGCAGTAATTAGAGTCTGTAATAAAACCAAACAAAGAATTGGAAGAGTTCACTTATTGTAGATAAACACACTAATTACTTTGCCCAGCTGCATTTTCTATAGCTTTGCAAAATACATGTGAGTCAGGGTCATGGCCTATGACAGTGGTCGGCAAACCGTGGCTCGCGAGCCACATGCGGCTCTTTGGCCCCTTGAGTGTTCTAATGCCACTTCTTCAAAATAGACTCGCCCAGGCCGAAAACCGACTTCTGTGCATGGGCCACGAAGTTTCAATCGCACTGTACGTTCGCGCCTGCATGTGGTATTTTGTGGAAGAGCCACACTCAAGGGGCCAAAGAGCCGCATGTGGATCGCGAGCCGTGGTTTGCTGACCACTGGCCTATGAGAACACTGTGCTGTATTCTTCACCCAGACCCCGTGCACTCACCTAATCACTTCTGTTTCTCTGTTGGCCTGAAGTCTAAGCAGTGGGCTAGAGATGTGGATTCCAAATTCTATTCTGCCACTAATTTTTTAAAATAGTTTTTATTGATTTTTAGAGAAAGAGGAAGGGAGAGGAAACATTGATGAGAGAGGAACAGCATCAATCGGCTGCCTCCTGCATGCACCCCTACTGGGGATCAAGTCTGCAACCCGGGCATGTGCCCTGACCGGGAATTGAACCAATTGAACTGATGACCTCTTGGTTCCTGGGTCAATGCTCAACACTGAGCCATAATGGCGGGGCTGCCACTAATTTTTAAAGCGAAGAAAAGCAAGTCACATAATGCCTGTGTACCTTAATTTCCTAAATTCAAAAATGGGTTTTTATAATACATTTGCCCTATCTACTTCTCATGGTGGCTGTGACAATTAAATGAGAGAATATAAGAAAATATTGGAAAATGAACAAAAATCTCTTTACCCAATCAGCTTAGGAGTCACGAGGTAAGCAGGCTCTGCAAGACGAATGTATCCTCAATACTAGTAAGGTCTCTTTTGTTCTGCTGTGTGAGGGTAGAGAGGACCGGAAAGTGGGTGCGAGCAGCTCAAGCCCAGCAAGTGTGCCTCGGGGATTTGTGGGTTCGGTCTGCCTGTCCAGCCAGCTGGTTCAGCTTCAGAGGTAGTCTTTTCAATGATAGTTCTAGACACCAGTCTTCATTTAATACTTATTTAGATCATCCAGCAGTGATTTTGTTTCCCCGCTGTGTTGACTTCTAGTTTTGTTTGTAGGTGACTCAGATAGTCTCTGATTCCTTGATTTTCTTTTTGTCTTCATTTTCATGCCAAGCATTATTTTGCTGCATTCAATGGTTATTCTGTATAATTATTTTTAGATCAAGTACACTTACTGCTTCAACTGTTGGGTGCAAATTATAATATTGTACACTCCATAAGTCTGTTGTTAGATTTAGTTATTATAGAATTATTTGTAAGCAAAACTTAATAATTCTTTCTTCATGTTAACTTTTGAACTTTCCACTTCTGTATACCTTCTTGCAAACACCTCAGTCACAGCCCTCATTGACACGTGGTCTCCTTGAAGCATCTTACTCCTTCCAGAACCTTTATACTTCAGACATTGCTGAAGGTCAGCCACTGGTTAAACATGGTGTCTTAGTCCATTTGAGTTGCTTTAACAGAAATACCATAGACTGGGTGGCTTATGAACAACAGAAATGTTATTTCCCATAGTTTGGGAGGCTGGGAAGTCCAGGATCAAGCTGCCTTCATATTTGATGTCTGGTGAGAACCTATGTTCTAGTTCCATTATTGCTGTGTCCTCACAGGGCAGCAGGGGGCAAGGGAACTCTCTGAAGCTCCTTTGATAAGGGCACTAATCCTATTCACGAGGGCTCCACTCTCCTGACCAAATCACCTCCAAAAGGCCCCACCTTCTCATATGATCACATATTGGGCGTTGGGATTTCAACATATAAATTTGGGGTGGACGCAAGCATTCATTCTACATGGCAACTTAAGAAGCCAAATAGCACATTTACCACTTTAAGAACCTGAGGTGCAGGAGCCTCACGTGGAAAAGCAAGGACTTGAGTGTCACTGAAATCTAGGTTTGAATTCTAGTTCTGCCAGAACAAGTTGTGCTAATTTGGGCAGGGTATTTAATTTCTTTGAACCTCAGTCCCTTCATCTAAAGAGGGATAATAATACCTAGTTTGCAGGACAATTGAGAAGAGCAATTAGGTTACTGTATAGAAAATGCCCAGTCTACACCAGCAACTCAATAATGGCAGCTACTATGCAAAATATATTCTGCATTTTCTTCTTAAAGCTTTTATAATTCAAGGAAGACAGCTTTCTACATAACCACACTATATCACAGCTAAGAAGTTTAACAATTTAAAAACCCTTCCTGTTAGGAGAAATCTTCCATTATTTTTGTTCTTTTCCATCACTTCAGCAAAGGTGAGTTTTTAAGACTTCTTGACAAGCCTGGTGTTAGTTTTAATTCAGAGACAGAGGATCTCTGAGAGACAGGGCAGCTCAGTGGGTAGAAGTCGGACTTCACAGTTGGTTACAACAGCATGAACCAGCAGAGGAGAGAGCCAGTTCCTAACGTATTCAAACTTGTCTCTCTGACTCTTCTATGTGAAAGCTGTGCTTCATTCAGACGGATTTTCTCCCTCCTCAGCATCTCTTTATTTATTCACCATGCTCACTTGCACCTCCTTCATTCATTCCAGACTCTGCCTTTCATAATCCACCTGTGAGACATCTGCCCCACCCTGGGTTTCACCTTGTCTGTGAACTTCCTGAAGACATAGCTCAGACCTATATCAGCCTTCTCTGAATTATAGCTGTGCCCCTTGTATGCATTGTTTTATTGAATATTATCTTACATCGTTAACTCTCAAATTGTATATGATTTTCATGAAACAAGATTTAGGTTCCATATAGCCAAGGACTTTGAGAGCATAATATGTTCTTAACAAATATTTATTAATTGATGGTTTTATTTATAGTTTTGTGTGTCTTTGGAGAACAATAACATAGTGCTGATTCAAAGCCTTTTACTGAATGGCAGCCAGCCATTGTCAATGAAAATTTTTTTACAACTAACACACTTACCATCAATTACACTCACAGTTGCTTTGTATTAATGGCTAGTCTTTGCCAAAGGGTACAGATGTATCATTTGAGTCAATGTCCGTAGAGGCATCTTTATTTAGGCAGAGGTTTCAAAGCCATCTGGATGCCAGGTACCATGACATCATTTAGACTGCAATGTGGCCATAATGATTCAAATGTTTAAGTAATTGAAATAACTGGTTTGTCACATGGTTTACTTTGTTATTTCAACTGTATTAATGTTTGACTTGTAGAAAGAGTATACCCCTCCAACTGTGTTATTTTGGAATCCATATCGTTTAATGTATGAATTGATACTGTAATTGATTCAATTGGACTATATTATCTGTTAACAGACATGGTAAATTTCCAAAAATTGTAGATCTTTCCCTCTGAGATGGTTGTTTAGTTAATCATTTCTTAAAGCTTTTAATAAGGCTTGTTCCCCTTTTATTGGAAACTGGGATCACATTAGATCATTTGTATTTTTTCTAAAATGCCAAGTATACTTTCAGTCTCCAGCAGCACAATTTGTTTAGTCATAAAATGACTCTATCTTGGCTACATAATTTTGGTTAACGTAAGAGCATAAGGTCCTCTCTTACTTGCTTTATTTTTATGTGTGCTCTTGAAGGAAGTTTATTGGTTTTCTCCAAGTTTTGATGCTCTTTTGTCAGATGTATTTCCAGAATTCACAAAGCAATCGGCTCTCAGGGATTGAGTGTGCTCCTCTTAGCAGTTTCCAGGGGAAGCACATCCTGCTCTCCACATCCCAATGCTGCGGTGGCTGGAGGAGTCACCTGATGGCCACCTCCTCGCTGTAGACCTTACCCCACTCTTGCTTTCTGTGTTGAGAAAGTCTGCTATGTTCTACACATGAATTCAATATGTAACATAATATGTACATTTTGGCATTTTCTACACACCCACCTAAATCACTAAATTCAGTAAAAGGAAAGCAAAACAAGTACTATAGTTTTAAGCCAGTCAAATCAGTTAACTTGACCTACTTGACAGGCACCAATCAGTTTGACTGAATTGTTCATGGTCAACCAGTTTTGAGGACACATTTCTATAGAACTACATTGTAATAAAATCAGAAAGATAAACTAAAGTGACTCAATCTGTTATAATATGAACTTTCTCATCATTTACTATCATTTATATTTATCTATTTTAAACTTCATTTATATGCCATCCCAATTTATTTTAAAATTTGCTAACTTAAAGAACTTTGTTTTAGAGTTGACACAATTGTTAGGTAAATTGAAATATAGTAGGTTGAACTTTCTAACTTTATTACATGAGTTACATTTATATTTAAAAAGACAAATGAATAATCGGTTTGCTTATTTGTATATCTTTGTATTGAAAAGCCTAATAAATGCCACAGTATCTACATGCATATTATGTACCCATTCATTTATTCAATAAGTATTTGAGCCTCTAAACTGGGCTCTGATCCAGGTCATAGATACAGTCATGAGACCAACAGACATTCTCTGTAGTCACAAAGCTTCTATTCTAGCTTCTAGTACTTCTCTAAGAAGTCATTCACATTTTTTGATTTTATTTTTACCACAGTGCTGGGAGGACAAATTTATTGTACAGATGAGGAGGCTATACATGTAGAGGTGCTAATTCCTTTGGCCCAGGTCACACAATAGTGAGTGGAATTCAAGTAGAGGCAGGCTGCAGGTGACATCGGGACACATAAATGGCCAGTGTCTGGGAGAGAATGTCCAATTAATACCTGTTAATGCATTAATGTCTGAGAAAAGTGTATATAAAGTTGTTATTCAGTCATTTGAGTTTGGCCAAAGGATGTGAGAGGAGATTTTTTCTAGAGCTTAGAAAGTGAGGAGCAAGAGGAGTAGAACTAGGGTGGTGGTGACTGGAGAAAGAGAAGAGAGAGGAGAAGTGAAAGGGAAGAGGAGGAGGAGGAAGTGGAAGAGGTTACCTCACTGAAGGGAATGGTGAAGTAACAACTCTGGCTTAGCACATTTTTGGGGTCTGGTACCTTGGCCCTTGGCACTTAGCATATTATGTACATCATTTAATCCTCATCACAGTCCTGTCTGGCTCCAGAGCTCATGTTTTTGCAGCTCACTTCCAGCCCCAACACATTTTTGTCTGGATGAATTTCTGAGATGAACCGACCAAGTCAGTTGCAAAATGAGGCCATGAAGATTCAGAGACATGGCATGCAGAGAGTGACACAGCAGAGCCAGCCTTCTCGTGGAAGAGCATCAAATGAAAAGAATATTTGCTTTGGAAACTTTAGTGTTATTTGGTGGTGACGTTTCTAGGTATAAAGCTGTGGTGACCCCAAGACTGGATTTAGTCTTTTCTTAGTGACTATAGCAAAGAATTTGGTCTACTGTCTGGGAAAGTAGCTCCTAACCAGAGAGACTGATGGGAACAAGGGAGATATCCATGGACCAAGGCGCCCTGGACATCTCAGCTCCTAGAAGCTGAGAGCATTTTGTTTGTTTGTTCGTGGTTTAATGGTGGGTGTGAATGTATTTGTGTATGCATGAGTATATGGGAAAGTGTGTGTGTGTGTGTGTGTGTGTGTTTGTGTGTGTGTGTGTGTGTGTGTGTGTGTGTGTGTGTGATGCCAGTGTGGAGTTTCAGGCAAACTGTTCCCTGGGGAGGTGTTAGTTCCCTCCTGGCTTGAGAGCTCCGTTGCCAGGCTATCTCTGAGACAGCAGCATGAGGAGCCAGACAACCTTTATTGAAGCAGTTGTTGTTTTCTTCTGACCCCAGGTTAGCCTTAGAAAAGCTCTTCCTCCACAATTATTTCAGAGCTACCAAGAGAAAATTCCAGGGATATCTAGGCCATCTTTAAAAACTCAACCCTCCTTTATGGTTATTATGTTCCAATTTGAGACTAAATGTGATCCCACTTAACGATTCATTCTATCAGAAAGCATTCTAGTGCCCACAGTTACTGCTTTCAAGTGGGTTACTACAGACATTGAGTTTTTATCTATTCCAGCAGGAAACACACAATCTTTAGTCTGAAGCACAAATTATAGCCCTGTATTAGTTATGTAGTCCTATGTAACTAACCACTCCCAACAGCTTAGAGGCTGAAAACAATAAACATTTATTATCTCACAATTTCTGTGAAACAGGGATTCAGGAGTGGCTTAGCTGGGGATTCTGGCTCCGCAGCTCTGAAAGGCTGCAGTTGAAGGATTGGCCTGGCTCCTGTGGCTGTGGCGAGGCCTTAGAAAATCCACTTCCATCTCAGTCAGGTGGACCTCTCGACAGGCTGCCCTACAAAGGGCTGCTGGCTTCCCGGGCAGCGAGTGATGCAAGAGAGAAAAAGGAAGAGCCCACAGGACAGAAGTGACAGACATTTGGTAACCTGATCTCGGAAGTGACATCCATTACTTCTGCCATGCTTTATTCATGAGAAATGAGTCACTAGCTCAGCCTACACTCACGTGGAGGAGTTGCACAAAGGCTGAGGATAAGGAGAGGTCATTGGGGGCCATCACAGAACCCTTATGTCTGTGGACATTCTTGATCACTAAATACATTTAGGTTCACTCAATTAGATAGTTGGTGAGATCAAAAGAATGTTGGTACTAATTCTAAAGCAGAGCTAACTTGTGTTTGTCCAAAGCAGAAAAAAGTAAATAATGGGAGGTCCATGTGAGAGACCCAGGTTCTAAGAAATTGGTTGCTGAGAACACCGAGGACAAGTGAGCCAGTTCAGTGAAATCAGCATTCATGAAGACCTCTGTGCAGGGTAGGCTCTGCTCTGTATTAAGTTGTCTTCTGATGGCCCCTCACACAAAAAGTGCACTGTCTTTTCAGGAAGGCAACACAGAAAGAAAGCGGAGTAATACTATTAGTTTACCTCGATATGAAGCATGTATGATGGCACGGAGAAACTGCTCTGGGACAGGGGTCAGCAAACATTTTCTGTGAAAATAAAAGCCACATAGGATATACTTTAGGTGGTATGGGTCACATATGTTCTCTGCTGCATGTTCTTCTTCTTTTTTGGTGTATCATCTTTTAAAAATTTAAAAAACATTCTTTGCTTGCTGACCAAACAAAAGTGGGCCACATCGAGGCTTTGGCTTATGGGCTATAGTATGCCAACCCCTGCCTTAGACCCCTTCTCTAGCCATACTTGAAGGAGCAGTTTCTGCCTCCCAATCCACTGCCAACAAATACTTTTATTATTGGGCTCAAAGGTATGTAGTGTATTGGTAAAATTGCTATAGAAGTTTAAAGGCTTACTCCTAATTTCCATACTTACCTAGTTGTGAACCAGTGACAGGTAATGGCCTGGTGCTCTTCTGCAGACCACTCTAGGTAGAACTGCTCTAGGGGGTAAGATTGGCAGAAAAATCCCCATGAATCTCAGAGGGGGCTGTGCCTTGTAGGTCCTGCAGGAAATGGTGCAGGCACTCCTGGTGTGTTACCATGTAACTATAGGTCCAAGTCTAAGGCTGAATGGTGTGTGTGTGTGTGTGTGTGTGTGTGTGTGTGTGTGTGTGTGAGAGAGAGAGAGAGAGAGAGAGAGAGAGAGAGAGAGAGAAATGATTTAGGGAGTGATTGAAATAAGGCGAGGCAGGTAAAACAGTGAGCTTTCTCTTGAATAGATAAAGCAGAGTTTCAGCTCAGCCCTGCAGGCAGTGAGAGATCACTATAGGTCTTTGAATAAGGTCCATTATTGATATGATGAAAAAAGTGATGCTTTAGTAATATTAATCTGGAACACTGGAGAGGGAGGGTTCCTATGTTGTTGGGGTGTAGTATTCTTGGGCAGTGGGTGGGTGGGTAGTGAGAGATGACATGGGAATATAGAGGAAACCCACATTTTGAAGCTAAGGAGTCATGGAAATGTAAAAGTAGGGGTCATCTTGGCCCATTGTGATCAATAAATATGATTTTGCATTAATCCAGGCATAATGAAATGATAAGGGCCTGGATTGGGCTGGTGGCCAGAGCTCGAGTCATATTGCTTGGCTCAGGATTGGCTTAAAATATAATTAGGTGGCTCTGAATGGTGCTAGATGAACACTTCAGATCTGGGAGATGGTTGAGTATCTGGCATCAGATGGGACTGCATACAAGTAATAATGCACTTCTATATGCATATACTATATACATCCTAGAGTTTGGGTTGGATACTCTTTGCTATTAGTATTGGAAAGGGCCCCTGAACAATCCTCTTTTGAGGATCAGCTCTATTAAACAAGTGCTGTTTGATGACTCAACTTGGTCTCTTAGATTAAGTAGAACTTACAGACTTTAAGATGTGAACAAAATGATATAATTTAGAGACAGAAATTTGAATCTACGTACAAATGTTTGAAATATAAGATTGTGATTGATTTGTAGTGATATAATTTAGAAAACTTGTCCTGTTAAGTGATGTGCTTGGGAAACCAGCCCCTTACTCTTCATAAGAATCATTAAAAGAAGTTCCCCAGGGCTGTCTTTTCCAGGATGCTGGACTGACCAGATGTGCTTGAGTCCATGTGGCGCCTATTACACAAGAGCCCACTGGCAGAATTGCTCAGACAAGGTTGACCCAGGTCTTCCATGAGGTACGCCATCTTTCCCGGAGCGGTGGGAGCTGTCATTCTCTACTCTCCTAGAAAACAACAGAACAGCCAAAAAACAAAAACAGTTAATCCTCTCTCCCCTTTTCTGAGTCTCAGGTTGCTGGGCTGGATGCATTAAAACCATCTTTATCTGTACACACCTGGTATGTTTTATATTCTCAGTAAAATAGTCCATTTGTTTAGAAGCGTTGTTCTCAAAAGTGTGGTCTCCCAACCAGTAGCATCTGCATCACCTGGGGACCTGTTAGGAATGCAGCTTCCTGGACCCCAAACCAGACCAACTGAATCAGAAACTCTGGGGGTTGGAGTCCAGCGATCTGAGTTTATAACAAGCTTTCCGGGTGCATTTAAAGTTAGGGATTTTTAAACTAAAGGGATACTAAAGTATGAGGATCCCTGGGTTAGAGGAAAACCTTCGTTCTGCGTTTCATCTTTGAACCTGGACTGAGTGTTAAAGCAGATCAATGGATCTCTGTATTTGCTGTGGCAAGAAATAAAACAATACAATCATCATCAAAGAGTCAATTACAAGCAACTTCTAAGAGAGCCCCTGCATGGATAATTGGATTCAATAATGAAGGAATCAGTTTCCTGGGAATTCCTAATCAAAGCTGTTTGGGGATGTTTCCAACACAGAATTTCTCGAGCCAAATGGGAAGATTCTGCACGTTGAAAAAGGATGAGAGCTTGATAAGCAATAATTCGTTTCCTTATCAACACACACAATCTGTGGCTCCCAAACTCCCAGGTGCATCTGGACTACGGAAACCATGAAGAGAGTTGCCTGTGCAGGTAGGCGTGGCAGGAACCCCAGGCGTCCAGGGGACACCGGTTTGTTTTGGTTTGTGGGTGGCATTCCCCTCCCCACTTGTGCCATGTTTCCTTTGAGAACCAGCTGTTTAAAATGAAATATTAGCCAAATTCAAATGCAGGGAGGAAAAAGATCTCATCTCTTTCTCCAAAAATTTTTATTGAAACTGATTTTCCCAGAATCTAAGCTATTGTTTGGTTGCAAATGTACTTTGGAAGGGGTATAGCGGGGTCTCTCCACACAGGAAGTTAGCCAGCTGGGTGTATGCACTTCATACAACAGATGAATTTTGACTGAACTTGAAAATTATACTTTTGCAAATTAAATTACATTTTAAATTCAGGGGAGAAATTGCCATTTGAAAGAAATTCCTAGCAGGTTTTTTCTTTTGCCAAGAATATAATTATTTCATTGTTTATTTGTTACAAAAAAAAAAAAAAGATTTCCATATGCAATAAAGGGCTCAGCAGAATTTTTAAGAAATTGGGAGATTCACTTCTTTTTTTCTTTTTCTTTTTTTCTTTTTTGACTGAGAAAGGCTTAACTAAAAGAAAAATTCCTGTTTCCAACTTTTGTTGAAAATCTTTCTAGGCAGTCATTTGGTAACTTACATAAATGTCTAATCACTATGTTCTGTACCTGTAACTAATATAATATTGTATGCTAACTGTAATTAAAATTATTTTTAAAGTTAAAAATGTTTCCTCTTAAAATGCTTAAAATGGAATTTTTATAATTAGTAGGCAGTGGATACAATCAGATCTTTCTTGGTGATTAAAGATTTTATAGCACATTTCTATCATCTGGATAGTGATAGAAGATCAGGTTGAATTGGTGCTGACCATAAAAATTAGTTCTGGAATATTGGTATGAAACTCCTAGTTTTATTTCTTGTTAGTTGGTGTTTTGCTTAAAAACACCAACTAACAAGAGAACAATATTGGTTTACTTAGAAACTTTTGCAGTTTGGGTCCTGGTTGCAGTTCAACAGATTTACCTAATAAGTACATTTTTCATGTTTAGGAAAACCAATAAATAGGAAATAAACTGAGTTTAAATAGCTTTGGTTTTAACATGCAACCAATCATATTCTTACTGGAAAAAATAGTAGTGAAGCCAGGTGGTCTTTATTTTATCATGTACTTAAGATTAAATGCAAAGTATTTAACAAGCAGGCCCTGTTCCAACCTGTGACTTGGGGACAGCCCTCTATAGATACCGGATGGGAGGGGAAGCCAAGCTTAGAGCCTCACTCACTAACCTAAGTTGGGATTAATTTAAATTCAGCAAAGCTTACTAGATATTTACTGACTACTAATCCCTAAGTCATGGTGCCACTGAAGAGAAAAAGAGAAAGGAGAGAGCTCCAGCCCTCAGCGAACTCACGGTCTAGGGCCGTGGTCGGCAAACTGCGGCTTGAGAGCCACATGTGGCTCTTTGGCCCCTTGAGTGTGGCTCTTCCACAAAATACCACGTTCTGGGCGAGTCTATTTTGAAGAAGTGGCATTAGAAGAAGTTTAAGTTTAAAAAATTTGGCTCTCAAAAGAAATTTCAATCGTTGTACTGTTGATATTTGGCTCTGTTGACTAATGAGTTTGCCGACCACTGGTCTAGGGTAGGAAAACTCTGGTGTACTTCGGTGGGGGAGGTTGGGTCCCAACCCAGAGTAGTATAGTTTGGGAATCTTTAAACCTGTTTGAGTGGTGATGGGTGTGGGTGTCATTGAGGAACACTACAGAATGCTAATTTGTCTTATTTCACCACAAAAATGAGAATTAATCTTACAAGCAAAAAGCATGACTACTTAAATCTATATTTGTACTGTAAAATCACAACTGTGAACTCCCAGGCCCACAAAAATAACTTCAAGCTGTTGAGCTAAGCAGGATGGGCTGTTTTCCCCTTTTTCTGTTAATGTTAATATACTACTCGTTAATTCATTTTGTCATCTGCTTGCACTTGTCGCCAGACGAGCAGTAACAGGTGCCAAAATTTGAAGGAAAGTGAAGACTTGAGAAAATTCTGTCCATTAACTTAATTTAACACTGTGATTTGGAAACCATGATGATCTCCCAATTTCTGCAGCAGCTTAGAGAACCTCAGGGGTCTATTGCAAGGGTGTGGGAGAATCTGGGGTGAGGAGGGAATCGGGCATTGATGTCCAGAAGGGCTTACTGCCATTTCGGCCTTGTTCAGGAGAAGGTACTCCCTCTGCTCCTGGGGCGACTTTGGATGGAAATTCCTAAGCGGTGAGGATGCACCTGTCCCAGCTTTGTAACTTCCCTTAGCTCTAATATTGCTTCAGAAGGTAGCTGCTCAATAACCAAACTGTTGAATGGCACTGCAAGTTGGAATTCTGAACATCATCTCCTATAAAAACAATGTTATAATGATTATTAGGTTTAGTTTAAAGGAAACAGTATTATTAATAATAAAGAAGATACAAATGGGTTAAGTAGGTTTATTGGATGATCTTAGAAGTTATCCTCCTATTTATGACATTATTTATATGGAGTAGTGCTTTTTTACTTTTTTAGATTCATTTTTTTCTTATTTTTTTTATTTTTTATTTTTTAAATTTCTTTATTGATTAAGGTGTCACATATTTGTCCTCATCCCCCCATTCTCATCCCACACCCCTCCCCACGGATGCCCCAACCCCCTGTTGAACTTAACCATTGGTTAGGCTCATATGCATGCACACAGACCTTTGGTTGATCTCTCCCCCCTCCCCCCACCCTCCCCTATCCTCCCTCTGAGGCCCGATAGTCCGATCGATGCCTCCTTGTTTCTGGTTCTGTTGTTGTTCATCAGTCTATGTTGTTCATCATTTCCCCTAGATGAGCGAAATCATGTGTCACTAGAGATATACTTATAAGAACTGAATGTGAGACGAGCAATAATAGTTATGCTGACAGGCAAATGAATCAGTCTGTAGTGAGTTTCTTTCTGGACCAACAGTTCTTTTGAGACCCAATATCAATGTCCACCAGTTCCTTATGAGTACATGTCGGCACTGACCCCTCAGCTCTGGATGGTGGACAAATGGTGTTAATGCAGGTCCGACTCCCTCTGGTTTGGTCTCGGCCGGACCCAGGGGCACGGCTTCACCCGGACCGAGGGGCATGTGGCCTCACCCGGATCCAGGGGGTGCGCGGCCTCACCCGGACCCAAGGGCGCGTGGCTTCACCCGGACCCAGGACCCAGCCTCACCCGGATCCAGGGGCACACGGCCTCACCCGGACCCGGGATCCAGCTTCACCTGGACCCAGGGGCGCGTGGCCTCACCCAGACCCAGAGGTGCGTGGCCTCTCCTAGACCCAGGGTCGCGTGGCCTCACCCGGACCCAGGACCCAGCCTCACCCGGATCCAGGGGCACAAGGCCTCAACCGGACCCGGGATCTAGCTTCCCCCGGACCCAGGGGCGCGTGGCCTCACCTGGACCCAGGGGCGCGTGGCCTCTCCCAGACCCAGGGGCATGTGGCCTCACCCGGACCCGGGATCCAGCTTCACCCAGACCCAGGGGCGCGTGGCCTTACCCGGACCCAGGGGTGCATGGCCTCACCCGGGCCCGGGACCCAGCCTCACCCGGGCCCGGGACCCAGCCTCACCCGGATCCAGGGGCACACTGCCTCACCCGGACCCGGGATCTAGCTTCCCCCGGACCCAGGGGCGCGTGGCCTCACCCGGACCCAGGGGCCCGTGGCCTCTACCAGACCCAGGGTCGCGTGGCCTCACCCGGATCCAGGGGCCCACGGCCTCACCCGCACCCAGGACTACTTTTTTAGATTCAATGAACAGATATTTATCATAAGACTACCATGTGCTAAGCACCCTCTGGACACCCTGGGTCTCTGTTTCCTTTGTGTTAAATGGGGATAAAAAGAGTTTTTAATCTCATAGGGTTGTCTTGAAGATGAATTATAATATGTAAACTACTTTGAAGAGTACTTATAGAAAGTGCTTAATTAATATTAGCTAGTCATTTTTCGTGTTATTGTACAGCAATATGACATAGACATGGTTTCTTCCCACATGGAAACTCAAACAAACAACTTTCTAGAACAGAACCTCTTGGTGACTGGGGCCTGTCTGCATTTATTGGAGTTTTTTTTTTGGTGTTCTGGTCTTTAAGGGCCCAGCTGTTCTCCTGCAGTTGGGGCGGGCGGGCCCCCGAGCAGTTGGTATTTGTCTGTGCGGTTTGACTGGTAAGCAGAGCCCTTACAGTTTTCCCCTGGGGCTGAAGGATGGCAGAGCGGGGGAAGTGGTAGAGACCTGCTGGCTGCCTCTGGAAACTCTAGCCAGTGGCCTTGCCTCAAGGGAATTTGCAACTCCACTCCCTGCAAGTTCACTTGACGACAGGGCAAGGGCTGGGGCCCACAGATGTGAGGGCTGCAGGCTTGTACTCCTGTTCTCAGAGGCGTGGGTCTCTCGCTGCCGGCATAAATCTGTAAAGGCCAAGTTCCATCGTTTGCTCTAAAGACATTCTGGCCTGATCTGGAGGAAGCAGGCAAGAGGAAAAGTTTGACTTCTTCACTTTTCAAAATATGTCCAAGTCATAGAGCAGCCTTCTTTAATTTTGAAGTTCCCGAATTGTTTTGAACATCCTGAAGCGAATACACCAGCTTCTGAAGCTGTCAAAGATCTGGGATGAGATTTTTTACATGCTTCCTGCGACTAAGCCTTGCATAGCTCAAATTAGTCCCCAGTGGATGGAAGGGTGAAAAGAACTACATTTTCAAGCTGTTGAAAATCTTGGCAAAATGAAGCGCAAATAACATCAAGGTATATAGCTCTGACAAGCTTAGGGTGAAGTCTGACCAGGGTGAGCAGGAGCTGCCTGCTGCAGAGTGGATGGAGCTGTCCTCCACAACTGTACCCAGTTCACCTTGTGGAGGCTACTTTTGTCTTTTCTGACTTGTCTTTCGTAATCGGCCCCTCCACTTTCAGGGGACCTCTGTTAATTTGGAGCAGGGTCTCCCTAACTGCCTATTCCTGTCTTACCTTGTGGTAGAATCAGTTTTATCCATTCAACATCTTTATATGTTTTCACTCTTAACTGGTTTAGATGTTACCCATAAGGATTTGGCCAACAGGTATAAAACCATTTATCCAAAACTATATAGATTTAGTTTTTAATCTCAGTAGGATCTGCAGGATTTCATCCTGTTAATTAAAAATTTTCAGCTTGAAACGTGGACCAAGATTTACTAACAGGAAACATATTAGTTTTGTCTTCTGCTCCCCACATTTCTTAAAAAGCAACTGTCCAGGGGAAACCTCATAGCAGTATCTCTATACCAATATTTATGGGGAAAACTGGGCGTATTTAGATACTGAGGTTAGATTTAACTGGTCCAGAAATTAAAGATGGGGTGTGACACTGGTTATCATCAGCACAGAGAAGCTGTTAGTATTAGTAGTAACCCAGGGACTGGATACTGCCTGTGATGGTGGGTGAGGGAGTGGCCACAAAAACGTGCAGGTGGACTTCAGACAAGCTCTCTTTTTGTTAGTTGGACTTGACAAGCTGACCATTGATACAGTGATCCTTCAGAATTAATGTAGGACTGGTGCTTAGTTTGCAAACAGAAAATATAGGAAAAAAGAGCATCCAACTAGTAAGATGATGTTTTTTTGTTTTTTTTTATTAGTTCTGGTTTCGTGTTGAACATCTCAAAAGTCTGTTGCTCTACACTACAACTTTGATACCACTTGGAAGCAGAGTGTTCTTAGGGCTCAGGAGCAAGGGTCTCAGTAGAAAGAGAAGCTGCAGTATGCAGCACGCTCCAATGGGATCTCACTTCGGTGGCTAGGCCCACTGCTTGACAGGGATAGGCCAGCTGTGATGGTAAAAGGGCTTTTGAGGCATATTTGGGAGATAGTTGAACTCTGTGACTCATTCAACCCAGGTGATTAAGGACAAAGTAAAATTACCCATAACCAAGATTGATGATCTTTACTGAATGAAGAAAGCTTTACCTGCCTTGAGATGAAAAGGTTGAGAAAAGAGACTAAGAGGCTGTAGTGTGCCATGGATGCATCGTATACCTGGGATTGACTCCATCCTAATTCTAGCTGTGTGACACCAGACAAGTTGCTTAACCTCTCTGGACTCATTTTCCTCACTGTACAATAAGGATACATACACAAGGTTACTGTGAGATGAAATTATAAATATGTAAAGGTC
This sequence comes from Cnephaeus nilssonii, assembly GCF_951640355.1. Taxonomy (NCBI): domain Eukaryota; kingdom Metazoa; phylum Chordata; class Mammalia; order Chiroptera; family Vespertilionidae; genus Cnephaeus; species Cnephaeus nilssonii. Next base: position 34,444,728 of record NC_137080.1, read on the forward strand.
TCAGCCCTGTGCCTGGCACATAATAAACACTTACTAGCTATTGGTAGTATCCTTTATAGTTTTATGAGTATTTAAAGAATAAGAACAAACATAAAAAAGCAACTTTAAGAACAGGAAGAAAATATGTACTTTGACTCTATTAGGAGGTAAAATTGAGACAACTAATATCACATAGAATTCACTCAAGATTTTGATTAATACCTTAAAGGAAAATGCCTATGTTAGTTTCACTTTCTTAAAAGATAGTTTTATATACTAAACTCATTTTATTTTCCAGAGTCCAAGGAAATGAGGAAATTAGAAAGGAAATAGTGTATGAGTGTGACTATATTATAAAACAAGTATGAATGTGAAAATGCATTTACCTTCCTAGCTTCTCTGGGTAGATGGAAATTTTATGAGTACAAAGTGGAGAACTCAATATCCTTACTATTTAATTCTCTGGTATAAAAAAGGATATTATAATTTCTCAATGATCTACACTCCTCATTTTTAAAGCTAGATGGCTAATTATGCTATTTTAAAAAAAATTAACTCTAGCATTTACTATATTTAGGTAGTTTGTGCCAACTTTCTATTGAATTGTATAGATAATAAGAATTTTTTTTCAGACAATTGCCTTATTTTTTCCAACACAGTTTGTCTACATAGCACAAATAACTTTAGCAAACCTAAGGAATGCCATGACTGGGAATACTATCCCTCCCCATGTTATGTCCCTAATGGCACTTAAGGATTTCAAATTTTAAAATATATTTGCATACTGTGTGTACCTCTAAAAACAACTTCCCTGTGTATATAAAACAGCTTGTTTTGAAGGATCTTGGAATTTCTGCCTGCCCAAAATACCTCTGCTAGACCTCACATCACCTTGGTTGAAAATTCCTTTCATTAGTAACCAGTCTGACTCCAAGTTATTAATTTGCTGAGTGAATTTCCACATTATTTAAACTGCCTTAGACTCAATTTCCTCATTTCTAAATTGAAGGGGTTGGATGAACTCTACTTTCTCTGGTCTATTTTTCCATGTTCCCTCCCTCCGCACCCAATGACTTAGGTTGGTGATTAGTGTTGTCTCAACTTGTAATTTGTAATTTTAGGAATGTCACTTGTAATTTTAGGAAAACAGAATTCTAAGTGACTGGGGTTGTCCTTAAGCACTTCCTTATCACAGATTGTTCCTCCTGCAAATCTCTGATAACCTTTCCCCGTAGTACTCCAAGAACTTCTTCTTTCAGGTCTTCTTCACTACCCTCTATGCTTCCACGAGGTGGGCTAAAGGCTATCAAGAGCGGATACAGAGATAGCCTCCATTTTATTGTCTCACTATTTTTAAGTTCAGGCAGTATAAATACAGTCAGTTTTCCCCACTTTTTCATATTGTCTTGAGATGGGAGTCACACATCGGTACTGTTACTTAATTTTAGGGGAGGCAAGCCTAAGACTAACTTCTGTGCCCACCACTATGGGCCTTTGGGCCTCCATCTCAGAAATTCTCAGGTGGCTTTGCCTCCCTCAGTTTGTGTAGAGCAATCGCAGCTGTGCAGCGAAGGACACACACACCTAAATACACATACGTGCGCATATACACAGAGTTCATACAGCTGCTCCTAATATGAGTAAAATACCACCTGAAGGATGCATTTGGAAGAGGAGAGCATGAAGAGGAGACTGTCAGTTTTTAACTCTGGAAGTGTAGATGAGAAAGGAGTTCTATAAAGAGTCACCTCACAGGGTTATCTGATCATAAATTCCTAACTGGGCAGGTCATGGTGGACAGTCATGCCCCAGGAATATAACTTCTTTAGTAAAAGGCTTATCTTTGCCTTAAACAAGTCCTGTTCATTGTTTCCGTGAGTCTATGGTAATACATATTTGAAATGCTCCCTTTCAGACCCTTCCTTCTAAGGCAGACCACCCTCAAGAGAGCACATAATCTTTTTTTTTTTTTTTAATTTTTAAAGTTGATTTTAGGAAGGGAAAGGGAGAGAGAGAGAAATATCGATGTGAGCGATACACAGTTGCCTACCATCATCCATTGTGACCAGGGATTGAAACCAAAACCTGGGCATGTGTCCTGACCGGAATTGAACCGGTGACCTTTTGGTATATGGGATGATGAGAGAGCACTTAATCTTAACTATCCTGTAGTCAGATCTCCACCTGATTTTCTCCCACCCTCATGTAATATTCTTCCATAATTCCTAATGCATAAAAGAAACTGAAAAACTGTTATTCTCTGGAGCGTTTGAGATCTTGCTCCCCAGTATATGTTGTCATTTTGGCTCAAATAAACTCTTATAAAAATTCTGTACAGATTTGGATATCCCTTATGCTGACAGAAACCTGAGAGTAGGTTCCACCTTATAGTTTGTTGTATTTCCACTGGCACACAGGCATTTATTGAGTATCCGCTATGTGTTATCCAGGGGGCTGGGTTCCAGGTGAGGGGTACACAAAGCTAAGTTCTGTGCTTGTTGAATTCAGTTTCTAGCAACGGAGCTCCTTCGACTTGTGAAATACCTCATAATTCAAGTAGTACAATTAAGTGTACAATCCAGGCAAAACTTGCCAGGTTTAATCTTGAATAGCACATGGTTCCCACCTGAAAGTGTAAATAGCCTCAGGTTTATTCACAACTCGGCTTTTATACAGATGCCTTAAGTTCCAGCTCAATGAAAGGTGAGCAAGCCTTGAGCATGCTCAGCAGTTCAAGCATGAGCTTAGGAAAGTAATGAAACAGACACCTTAACAAGGACTGTCGATTGAGAAAGTTTCATATCACTCGTTAAACTGAAGGTGATTGCAAAGAAAAGGGACAAGGCTACCCTCCCTCCCTCCCTCCCTCCCTCCCACCCCCCTCTTTCCCACCCCCTCCCTCCCTCCTACCCTGTATCCCTCCCTCCCTTCTCCCTCTTTCCCTCCCTCCCTCTCTCCCTCCCTCCCTCCCTCCCTCCCTCCCTCCCTCCCTCCCTTCTAAAGACTATAAATATTAGTATAATCTGTTGGAGTTTCCAGAAGAATAAGTGTCCCCCTCCCAACTGTGCACTTTCTTTATTAATCCATATGAGACTGTAAAGTATGAAATACACTTTAGAGACAGCCCAAGAAATCACTCAACATTTCTCTACCTTGTGACTCACTTTTGCAAGTGATTCTTTAGAAGCAGACAATTCTGGGCTATTCTAAAATAAGGTATCATCCCCAATTCAGCAGCTATTCCCAACGGGACCTCCATGCTCTCTTTACAGCTATCAGTTGAGCACTTGTGCAAACTCATGCTGTCACTGCGTTATCTTTCTGCCAAGTTTCTCCTGCCAGGAGCTGTTGAAGGTTTCACCAAAACTTTCTTTAAGACATTATGTGTTTTCCTCTGATGAGTGATTTAATCTGATCTATTAAGAGAAGTCATTTTTTTAAAAGAATAATTTAGCATTTTAACAGTAATCCTTTACTTGTCATCCTAACTTGATTTTTAAATGGACGGATTTTACCTTTATTGTCATTTCCCTTTTATTGTTTCAACTTAATATTTATTTCAGGGACATAAACCTAATCTCTCCCATTTATTTGAAGATTGGGGTATGTGTGGGTGTAGTTAAAGGGGGTGAGTTTCACAAAACATGTCGATAGATAGGAAAATGTTCCCAATAAGAGTAAAAGTGACTCATTTCAAAGCCCTTATTTAAAACTAAAATTTTTACTTTCTTTAGGAAACCTTCGCCAATTATATGAAACAGATTAAGATAACCATAATCTTCCTAAAATTATTTTTGAGAGTTTTCTTGTTTCATGAGTTTTTTCTTATGACTTATAGATGTATATTTTAAGAGCAATATATTAATTTTTTCATCATAGTGTTTTAAGTTTTTGGAATTCAAACATACATTTTGATCCTTGAGTACAGAACCCTTAAACATAGAAAATAATTTATAATAACCCCAAAGGCACATTATCTAAAAAAAGATAGAGCATGTATGGATCTCTTTCAACAGAGAATGAGGAAGAGGTGCGAGTGACCATGGGACCAGTTTAACACCACCTATGATGTTTGTCTTATGCAGGTGATCCATTGTTGATTTGTAGATAATAGGAAAATAAACAAATAGATTTCCTGTGACATTCTCACTATTCCTATTAATTCTGATGTATATTTGTCACATTGATTTAGTTGTTTCAGTCCAGCCTAAGATATATAGTTGATGTTTCCAGACAAAGAGCAACAACCTATATTTTCCCAGACTGTGGAAATGTTATAGTTTCAGAAAGAAAACACATTCTTCCCAGTTTTGTCAGGATGAACAAACGTTGACATGTACAGTATAATGTACTTTTCACATGTAGTTCTAATTTATTTTAGGCATTAGAGCTCTCAGCTTTCTTTTAACTGTGGGTTATCTTTGTCTTTAGGACTATATAATAGTCCTTTATGTTTACTTCTATTGAGAAATTTTTGTGTCTATGTCTTAACCTCATACTTGATATGAATTTTTGATAGCTTAAATATGTTGTATTTTCAAAGCATCTTTCAGAATAGATTGGACATGGGAGGCACAAATTCTTGTTTGATTAATAATATAAAAATACTGATAATAAACTAAAGAGTATGGAAAAAGAGGAAAAGAAATGTGAATGTCAACTATCATGCCTTGTAAATTCATGGTATGTTCTGGGGATTAGAAAAAATTGAGACATATTGCCCTAGTGTTCCAAAATAATTGAAATACCTTCTAAAAATGAATAATTTACTGTTTTCTCAGTAACTCAGACCTGATATATTTGTTATAAAATGTCTTATAGCCAATTACACATGACTAGTTCATCTAAAATGCAGTCAAATGTGATACAATTGTAATGGGAAGAGACAGATTTCTTTATCACTTGTGTTTACATATATTCATATGAGTTGATAATTAACTAAAATATAACTTAGTATTTGACTTTATTTTGAAAAAATGAATAGTGTATAATTTAGGGGTTTTACATTAAAAGTTCATGTATTGTTCAGTAAATATAGCACTTAAATTAAAGTTAGCTAAAAATTTATTTAAAAGACTTGACCCAGCCCTAGCCCTTAGTTTGGATCAGTGGATAGAGGGTTGGCCTATGGACTGAAGGGTCCCAGGTTTGATTCTAGTCAAAGGCACATGCCCGGGTTGCGAGCTCGATCCCCAGTAGGGGTTGTGCAGGAGGCAGCGGAACAATGATTCTCTCCCATCCTTGATGTTCCTATCTCTCTCTCCCTCTCCCCTCCTCTCTGAAATCAAGAAAAATATTTTTTAAAAAAAGACTTGACCCAAATAAAAAAATAGGGGTGTTTATAAGTTGGATATTAATGCCAATAGGTGACATTTCAGCAGCAGTAGAGTAATTTTTTGGAGTTGAAGCACTGGAATAGCCTCGTTAAAGAAATTTTGTACCATCTCATCAAGAAACTATTATGAAATTTTCTTAAGGAACCATCAAAACTTCCTTCTTTTTCTTTTCCAAATTCTCCACCAACGTCATTTTAAGAGGTTTATAATATTTTTATATTCAAAAGCTTAACTTCATTTAAGGGCTTTGCCAACATGATGTTCATTTCATAGACAAATTAATTCAAGCACAGACAAGTTATACATGTCTGAGTTTCTTCAGACAGTTTTTGCCAGAACCAGCAATAGAACTGAAGTTTCCTATTTGCAAATGAGGTAACTATTTAGAACACTATGTGCCATATATTTTGTGGGTAAAGATAGTCAAACTTTGTTTTACAAAGATGAGTTGGGTCAGTTTTTTTTTCCCCCTTTTACAATATTGCCATCACCTTCTGCATAGAGATCATCTTTTTCTTCATTAACCTCAATTAAGTTTCTTAAAGGAATGTTCATTTTAGTAAAAACTTACAAAATATTTCAGTATTTTAAATATTTAGCAGTCTCTTGCCATAGAAAAAGGAGAAGTTTTTTCAATTATAAGTTCACAGTGACAGATATATTATTGAGATGACAAAGTCTAGGCCACTTTATAATTCATACTAGAGGCCCGATGCACGAAATTCATGCAAGAGTAGGCCTTCCTTCCCCCGGCTGCCGGCACCAGCTTCCCTCTGGCACCCCGAACCCGGGCTTCCCTCACAGCCCCAGCTTCATCCGGAAGGTTGTCTGGCCTAATTAGCATATTACACTTTTATTATTATAGATGTATATAGTGCTCTGATCCCTAGATACACCATTGGAGTAGAGTCTTATAGAAGCTACCAAAACATAATGAAATTAAGCTTTTGAATATAAAAATGTTATAAGCCTCTTTAAATGTTTAGATTGGCTGGCTAGCCTGAACCATTTCACTCATGGTACAGGACAAGAATCAAAAAGTTTTAGGGACATGATGTTACAAGGTCTATAATTTGGTCATTCTCGGCTGCCTCTTTGCCTCCAACTTTCTTTCCTCCTCCCTCTGCCATTGGCTTTAGTCCTGGCCTGGACAAGCAGTGTGACAACATTGCCTTTTTCTCAGAATACTAGAATTGTGCCACCCACAGTCCAAATGTGTATCTATCTATCTATACATCCATATATATGATATGTACATTTTTATATAGATATATTACATGGAACTATACTCCACACACATACAAAGAAATTAAGGGGGTTGGGGGGAAAAGAGAGACACAGTGTTTAACTCAGAGTAATGTTATTTTATTTTTCGTTTTTAAAAATCTATGTGCCCTGTATTTTCTAATTTTTCTATAATATGCATGCTTTTTATTATAGAAAGAAAAATAACTTTAAAAAGTAAAATAAAGTATAAGAAAACATGTTATAACTTCACATATATAGATATATACACATTTTTACTTGCTTGTACACTTAATAATTACATTTGCACACAATTATGTACCAATAACTATATTTTTTATTTTCACATTTTTAATACTTTATAATACTCTATTATGTAGGCATATTCTAATTTATTTAACTAGTTTCTATAATTGAACATTTGATTATTTCTAACATTTTGTTATTACAATCAGCACACTGGTAAACATCCTCTTACATATATCTTTTTGCACCTTCTTATTTCCTGAAGCTAATTTTCCAGCAGAGGAATAATTAGGCCAGAGGTCTGAGCATTTTTAAAGTCTGACTAATTACTGCCAAATTGTTCTCCAGAAAGTCTTATAATTTACACACTGACAAATACATATGAGGAAGGCTCTTTTCCCTCACTAACAGAAATTAAACTATTAATTTTCATTGTCTCATTCTAATTCTTATAACTGTCAGGTAAACAGAACAGATTAGGAGAAATGCTAATGGCCACCCATCAAGAAAATAATAATAAGTCAAGTGTTCTCACTTTCCATATCACATATTTCTCTGATATCCCATACTTCTTGCCATCATGCTGTTGATGCAGACAACTCTAAGTGAACCGTCAGAAAAGAACCTTGAGCAGGAATTCTTGCATGCCGCAGCCTGACTCATGTCTGAGCTGCTGGCAATGCCCTGGCCTCCAGCCATTGGACTGTGGGTGGCACAATTCTAGTATTCTGAGAAAAAGGCAATGTTGTCACACTGCTTGTCCAGGCCAGGACTAAAGCCAATGGCAGAGGGAGGAGGAAAGAAAGTTGGAGGCAAAGAGGCAGCCGAGAATGACCAAATTATAGACCTTGTAACATCATGTCCCTAAAACTTTTTGATTCTTGTTCTGTACCATGAGTGAAATGGTTCAGGCTAGCCAGCCAATCTAAACATTTTTAATTATTGAGTTTATTTTTATCATTTCTTATTGCAAGTTCAAACAAAAAGGATTCTGGTTTTTTTTTGTTTTCATTTATACAAAACATTCAAGGATCCAAGTTCTCATAAGTGAAACAAAAGAAGTAGTGAAGGGAAAATTTTCTTTTGGCTAGAAAAGCATATGAATGTGTTTTTTTGTGGGGGAGGGGGGCAGGGAGTTATTTTATGATTTTTTAATTTAACTCAAATATAAAGAAAATTGCAAAAAATAGTAATGAGTGTAATTTTGTAGGCGTTTGTAAAGGACTAAAAATTATTTAGGTATAGAATTGTGTAAGAAAACTGTTATGCAAAAGTGCGAGGGATATTTGTTAAGGGCTATTAAGTCAGGTAGGCGCTGTGGGGTTAGTCAGATGAAATAATTGCAGGCTCTGTCCTCAGAAGCAGCCCAAGTTGTAGTGGCATGGAGACTGCTCCAGGAAGCTTTCCTGACCATTAGTCTTGGTTCATTTGCTCTCCTCTGTGCTTTAGCATCACTGTTCTTTTCCCATAGCTAAACCTACTTCAGAAATTGAAGTCATCTATTTACATGTCTGTCGGACCCACTAGACCAGTGGTCGGCAAACTGTGGCTCACGAGCCACATGCGGCTCTTTGGCCCCTTGAGTGTGGCTCTTCCACAAAATACCACGGCCTGGGCGAGTCTATTTTGAAGAAGTGGCGTTAGAAGAAGTTTAAGTTTAAAAAAATTGGCTCTCAAAAGAAATTTCAATCGTTGTACTGTTGATATTTGGCTCTGTTGGCTAATGAGTTTGCCGCCCACTGCACTAGACCATGTGTCCCTTGAGGGCAGGAAGTGTGCGCTGCTGCTTACTGTGTCCTCCGTGAGAGGACGTGTAGAAGAGATGTCATGGGAGCTTAATAGACAGAATGACATTTTACCACAGGAAACATCCTATTTTACCACTGGTAGGTAGGAATTATTTTTTGATCATTACATTCACTGACTCTCAAAAATATTGGACTATACTTTTCAAATTGATGAAAGTCAATTTATATAACATTTAAAAATTTCCCATTTTCATTAATTTTGCAAACTTGGGCAAACCATTTAATGTCTGGCTTCAGTTACTCTCATCTGCAGAGGAAAGGTGTTAGAATAGGCCAACACTTCTCAATTGCTGTTAGAGGGACCTATCCCAATATTCAGGAATGGGGTAGGATATACATCAGAATCTTCATTAAGATATTTGTGGTTTGAAAAATCATATTCAATATCATTATATAATTTTGCATTTGGAAAATAAAAAAGGTACAATTTCTGTAATCTTAAAATATACTAGTAGATAAAAGAGCTCTGGAAAATGTTTTCCCCCAGGTTTCTGAAGTTGGGGACCAACTCTTCCCATGGGGTTGTATAAGAATCTCTGGGGTAGGTTTTGGAGGGGGCATAATTTACATTCTTTTATGTCTTTCAATTAAATAAAGGCAAAAGACACTGCACTATCCCAAGAAGTTTCAATACCCTAGGATTCTACCATGGTTGACATAAACCTTGTTTGTCTTTGGATATGTTGGAAAAGTTCAGACACCTTTTAAAAAATGTATCTTATTTTGAAGAAAGGTAAAAACTATAGGTAGAACACACTGATACTGGGTTCAGAAAGATAAAGAAGAGAAGAAAGCCAGCCAGACTGAGTTAGTGAAGTGTCGATGTATAGAACTGTGTTTACTTCAGGTCTTGCTCATGTGATGAAGGCCCTGCCGAAAGGCAAAACCTGGGCTACTTTTAGCCTCCATTTCATCTGTGTCTGCCTCAGATGAGCAGAACAGAACCCATTTGTCCTGTCTTATGGCATTTTAAGCTCTGATTCTAAACTATTACATAGCTTGAGACTAAGTTAGGTCATTGTTAAATTTTGGGCATAGCCCATAGATTTAGAGGAGCAATTTTAAAATTTGACTTTTAGACCTAAATCAAACATCGATCAGTTGCCTGCAACTGGGGATTGAACCTGCAACCTAGGTATGTACTCTGACCGGGAATCAAACTGGCAACCTTTTTGAAAATAATGTAATTTTTATTGATTTCAGAGAGGAAAGGGGGGGGGGGGGGGGGAGAGAGAGAGAGAGAGAGAGAGAGAGAGAGAGAGAGAGAGAGAAACATCAATGATGAGAGAGAATCACTGATCAGCCATCTCCTGCATGCCCACACAGGGTATCCAGCCGCATCCAGGCATGTGCCCTGACCAGGAATTGAACTGTGACCTCCTGGTTCATAGGTCGATGCTCAACCAATGAGTCAAGCCGGCTGGGGTGAACTGGCAATCTTTTTGTGCACAGGATGACACTCAACAGCTGAGCCACTCTAGCCAGGCTAGACCTAAATCTTAAAGTAACTGTAAATTCAGATCCTTGGAAGAGCAGATGTCAAGATAGGATTACATGGGCAAGGGATTTATTGGGGGAAACACTTGTGGAGGAAAAAAGGGAGGAGCATGAGTAGGCAAGGAGAGCCTTTTTAGACCATGAGCAGGTCTGTAAAAGCCAAGAGAGAAGGGAGGATTGGGCTGGAAGAAGCCTCAGACCACATTGCAGTCCAACGAGGTCTCAGCCAGGCCAATGGGGACCCCTGAGCTCCCTGAGCTCAAATTTCCCACTAGAGATCTCCTGTCAGGCCGAAGTGGCCTGGGCCTGCTACCTGCCCCTCACTGTGCTCTGTCATTGTCTGGGAGCAGCCAGTGGGAAGTGTTGCCTGACATGCATGCTGCAGTGAGTCCAAAGGTGTGGCAGTCTGAGGCTGTCAGTCAGCTATATTCCCTGCAGCAGGTCCCCTGGAATGGAGAGGTGAAAGGGCATGGTCACCAAAGTACCTTAATGGGTGACCTTACATTTCAAGATCCTCAGCAGAACTTTTCCGAGGTTATTGGCATTCTTCCCGCTGCTCTCCACTCCCAATGCCAGCCCTGCTCCTGCTATTTATTCCATTCCTAGACTCTCAATTCCCATAGAGCAAGGGAAGCTATATCTCCTTAGGCTCACTTTTATTTTATTTCCTACCCAATAAACCATTCCTTTTTTTAAATCCTAATTTCACAGACATCTCAGTGCTGAAATTCTCAGCACTGTGTTAAATACAGAGGACACAAGATAAGTAAGGCATCTCAATGGGCTCATGTCCTAGAGAGTGTGTGCCTATTAGCAGAAATGTTAATAAGGTGATAAATAGAAGAATAGACGACATAGAAGGGGACTATCATGATCAGCTTGGGCAAAGTCTAAGCAGAAATTTCAAGGACACATACAATTAACTGAGACAGAAAAGGCAGTCAGAGGCAAGTCTAGGCAGAGGCCACAAATGACGAGGAATGGACTATAAGACATGGGGTGTTACTGGAGGATAAAGGGGAAGACTTATGAGGTAGGCAGGATCCAGCTTATGCCTGGGAACTTGTACTCGATTGTGTTAACCATGGTTTCATGTACATTTTACATGTGTGGCAGAGGATCTGGGCAAGTCTAGAGAACAGCAGGAGCCATTGCCTATTGAATATCAATTTCCATCCATTCACTGATGTGTCTGCTAGAGGATTGTAGTCAGGGGTTGGGGGTGAGGGCGGGGGAGATGCCTGAGTTACACTCAAGACTTGGGTCTTGTCTCAGGAACATGGCTTACCATAGTTACACGGCCGGTCATGTAACTCTAGAAATGCAAGTTTCTGTTATTTATGAACTAGAAATAAACATACTTGCCCTCCCTCCTATTGAACTGTTGTGAGGATCAAATGAATTGAGACAGGACTTTCTGAAGACACTTTGGGAACTTTCAACCCTGTAAAAATTAAGAGGCTATTATTACGTACCGCTCAGGAAATAACAGGCCCCTGGGAAAACCCGCAGTGTGTGGTTTTGAAGAAGTTGCTCAGCCTTCAAGAGAGAAAAACTGGCCAAGAGGAACACCTCTGGGAAATTACGACACGAGGTAAAGCGAATGGGGCTTTCTGTTTTGCTTTTGGAGATCACAATTTCTTAACTGTCATTCTCACTGTTTACCCTTCTTCACCGTGGGTGGTTCTAAAGTGAGAGGAAGTTGGATCATGGAGTGTTAATAAGGCAAAGGGGATAGTTAAAATGTACTTGATGTAACAAATAGAAACTGAACAACTTTAGGGAAAGGTAGTAGGCTAGACATCGGTTATGGGCGTATGTGTAGGGATGGGAAATAAATTCAGCTTTATCAGAAATCTTTTGACTGTCTAGAGCAATATGAGATCCCTATTCTCTCACATTTCCAGGGAGAAATGGCAGCATGTCATCAGGTAAATAAAACTTGCCCTAATGCTTATCTTTGGGAACATTTTTAAAAAATTCCTTCCCTTATTAGCTCTTATTGATGCACTGTTTGATTCTCAGTGATAAAACCACCTAGAATATCATCAATATACTCAATGTTGGTGAGACCCAGAGGCCAGGCCTTATACATATATTATCAATGCATACATATAAATTATGAAAAAACCTCCATGTTAATTCCATTACAGAGCCTATTCCTAAAATAGCATTGATTTCCTACGAGAGTTGTCTGTTCTATGAAGAAACTTTTTTTTTTAATAGAGGAATCAGTAGGAATATTGGCATATGAGTTGAGACAATTGGTTGAGTCATAAAAAGACTTGCTGGCAAAAATATTAATTATATTTTCTTGAATATTCATAGGATAGCTTGATCTTTGCCATCTTAAAAAACAACAACACAAAAAACAATGGGAACTTTTAAAACATATCCTATAACCTATGAGAGACATTTTAGAAAAGAATTCCCCACAGAGGGGGTGGCTGATATTAGAGATTGATTCACACAATACCAACACCAGGCACTTCTTCTCTTACTGAGTTTTAGAGGATGGCAAACTAAAAACGACATTTCCTCCAAACCCTTGGAGTTTAACTTTGAGGAGCATCCTGGGCTCTGCCATGCAAAGGCAAATACTAGTTTTCTATTGCTGTGTAACAAATCACACAGATTTAATGGCGTAAAATAACATCATTTATTGGCTTCCAGTTTCTGCAGATTAGAAGTATGGTCATGGGGTAGCTGGATCCTCTGCTCAGGTTGAAATCACAAGGCTGAAATCAAGATGTTGACCAGGACTACACTTTCATCAGGATTCTCCTTCAAGCTCATTGTTGGCAGAATTCAATTGCCTGCGGTTGTAGGACTGAGGTCCCTGCTTTGTTGCAGGGGCCATTCACAGCCCCTAAAGGTTTCTTGTCATTCTTTGCCACACGGAGCTCTCCACAGCATGGTAGTTTGTTCTTTCAAGGCCACCAGGAGAGTGTCTCTGGCTTTGAATTTCTGACTTCTTTTAAGGGTGCACTGAATAGGTCAGGCACACCTAGGGTAATCTTACTTTTGATTAATTCAGTCAACCAACGGAAGATATTAATTACATTTGCAAAATAACTTTTTGCCATATAATAGGACATAAACATGAAAGTGATGCCCCAACACATTTACAAGTCCTGCTGTCACTCAAGGAGAGGGTATTGTACAAGACGTATACATCAGAGGGCAAGGATCTTGGGACCAGCTAGGAATTCTGCCCACTACACTGTGCTATTTGGAGGTAGGAGTAACCAAGATGAGGTAATGTTTACATTCAGGGAGACTACCTTGCTGCAAGCACAGTGGCACTAATGGTGCTTCCAGGGCAGCGTTAGTAGAGTTTTCACTTGTTTCCTAATGACACGTGTGCTGAGCAGTGAGGTATTTTTACTAGAATAACTGATGTGGCTGAGCATTATTTTTATTTTTTTTAGCATTCAAGATTGGTTCTTTGGTCCTCTTGTAATAAATTCCTTTCTGCCTAAACCAGCTATAAGTGAATACTTTCATCTGCAACATAACATGCCTTGATTGATATAGCAGGATCATAAATGACCTCTTTTTATATCTCCATTAAGTGTATAATTCTACATTGTCTTTATGGATTCCTAGAACTTTAGAGCAGGAAAGATACTTTCACTTCTAGAACTTCTTCAAACCATACTTACTTGTAATAGAGTACAGGATATGAGAGTAGGGTATTTTAGGGGAAAAAAGGGGAGAAGTGTTCAATAGTCCTGCCAGTTTGGGACTCACTACACATTCTTGTAGTTTATAATACTCACTAGAGGCCTGGTGCATGAAGTTTGTGCACAGGGGTGTCCCCTCAGCCCAGCCTGCACCCTCTCAAATCCGGGACCCCTCGGACATCAATCTCACAATCTGGGACCACTGGCTCCTAACTGCTCACCTGCCTGCCTGCTGATCACCCCTAACTCCCCCCCTCCGCCCCCCCCCTCCCGCTGGCCTGGTCACTCCTTACTGCCCCCCCCCCCCTCCGCTGGCCTGGTCGCCCCACACAGCCCTCTGTTCAGTCGTTTGGTCATCCCTCACTTAACCCCCCTGCCGGCCTGGTCGCCCCACGCAGCCTGTTTGGTCATCCGTTCGGTTGTACTGGTTGCTTAGGCTTATATATATATACTAGAGGCCCGGTGCATGAAATTTGTACATGGAGGGGGGTTGTCCCTCAGCCCAGCCTGTACCCTCTCCAATATGGGACCCCTCAAGGGATGTCCGACTGCCCGTTTAGGCCCGATCCAACCGGGATCGGGCCTAAACGGGCAGTCGGACATCCCTCTCACAATCCAGGACTGCTGGCTCCCAACTGCTTGCCTGCCTGCCTTCCTGATTGCCCCTAACCGCTTCTGCCTGCCAGCCTGATCACCCCCTAACCACTCTGCTGCCAGCCTGTTTGCCCCCAACTTCCCTCCTCTGCCGGCCTGGTCACTCCTAACTGCCCTCTCCTGCAGGGTTGATCACCTCCAACTGCCCTCCCTTGCAGGCCTGGTCCTTCTCAACTACCCTCCCTTGCAGGCCGGGTGCCTTCCAACTGCCTTCTCCTGCTGGCCATCTTGTGTCCACATGGGGGCAGGATCTTTGACCACATGGGGGCAGCTATATTGTGTGTTGCAGTGATGATCAATCTGTATATTACTCTTTTATTAGATAGGATAGAGGCCTGGTACAGGGGTGGGGGCCAGCTGGTTTGCCCTGAAGGGTGTCCCAGATCAGGTGGGGGTTCCCTTGGGGTGTGGGGCGGCCTGAGCGAGGGGCCTGTGGTGGTTTGCAGGCCGGCCACGCCCCTGGTAATGCAAGCGGAGGCCCTGGTATCTGGAATTTATTTTCCTTCTACAATTGAAACTTTGTAGCCTGGAGCAGAGCCAAGCCTGGGGCTCCCTCTGAGGCCGGCAGCCATTTGTGTTGGGGTTATAATTGAAACTTTGTTGCCTTAAGTGGGTGGGCTCGGCCAGGGTGTGCGGAAAGCTTTGCTTCCCCTGTTGTCGGCGGCAACCCTGGCCTGCTCTATCAAGCTCCATTCTGCCGCCATTTGTTTGAATTTGTTTACCTTCTATAATTGAAACTTTGTAGCTTGAGTGGAGGCTTAGGCCTGGCAAGGGTAGGCGGAAAGCTTGGCTTCCTCTGTTACCTAGGAAACCTTGCTCTCTGTGGCTGTAGCCATCTTGGTTTGGGTTAATTTGCATGCTCGCTCTGATTGGATGGTGGGCGTGGCTTGTGGGCGTGGCGTGTGGGTGTGTCAGAGGTACGGTCAATTTGCATATTTATCTATTATTAGGTAGGATATATATATATATATATATATATATATATATATATTAGCATATCAAAGACAGAGAGATCCTACAGGGGGAAAAAACACACACACAAACTAGACTTTTCTTAATTCAACCAAGGTTCCTAAATCAAGGCCCAGAAAGGTTAAAAAAGTTAACAAAGTCTACTAGCAGGTTAGTGATAAAGCAAAGGCTTAAAACGAAATAACTAGGTTTTCTGGCTCCCAGAAAGGTTAAGCTTCTGCCTTTCTCCCTGCATCTGCCTGAGAAGTAAGTTTCAATGAATCCAAACACAACATCATGAGGAAGCAAAAGATCTTTATATAGACAGTTCTGGCAAATGTATTAATAATGTCTCCATGGGACCTGTCATATCTCTTTGAGAAGCTTGGAATTCCAGCTATGTCCACCCACACACCACTCAGCAGGAGGCAAATGCCCAGAGAGCGGACCCAAGGCGGATGTTTCCTGCCTCTGGGTTATTAACACAATAGCCATTCCTGGAAGCCACTGCAAGGGCTCCCAGACCACAGCAAAGAGGAGCTGTAGAATTAGGCTCCAGAACATTTTGGTAATTGTAGCACGGTTGTCTTCCATGCAGCCATTTTGGGCTTAGGGCTTGATAGAAAACGAATCCTTTTAAAACGAGCCCCAAATTAAAATGGTAAAAAATGGATTAAGGTCACCACAAAAGTCAACAGGGATCATGTGCATAATAGAAACCCGATTTCTGGATCAGAACACTTTGCAAGCACAGGCCTCTTCTGCATTCCACAATGTAAATCACATCGCACACATCTGACCAAGGGAGAAGAGGTTCCAGGAGGTGCATATTTTCAGCATGAAAACAAGGAGCCATTAGTGTTACAAGCACAGCTTACGGTCAGCTGGCTGGCCTGACACACCTTGGCCTTTATTATTCCCCGAGGCCACATGGTTGCATCTTGCAGAGGCCAGGGGAGGATATGGACATGCTGAAGCAGTTTCAGAACCTGATCTCCCCCTTCACTGTTCTTGGAAGGAACTAAGACTAAATAAAGAACCTAGTCTCCACCACACTTTTATTATTGGGAAATGATTTCCCCTTCAGGGCTGAGAGGTAGAATTACAAGTTAGACTTGCATTCTCTCCCAGCACTTCCCGCCACCCTCCCCCCTGACTTACCTCCCCCCCCCCTGACTTACCTCCCTCCCCCCCTCCCCCCAGCTTTTCCTTCCCTTTTGTAGCAGCTGCATTTCTAAAAGGACTGGTGCACTGGTTAAAAACAAAAACCCAAACCCCCGCAAACTATCCTCATAGGAATGTTCTGTAGCCACTCAAACCCTTAAAAGAAAAGAAATGGTAAACAAACCAGCCATTACATTTAGTCATAAAGGGACTCAAACCACAACATAAAACCACCACAATTCTATGGGCAAAGTTTCCACATTTGGGCATATTCTCTGGGGTTTGTGGTATTCCCCAGAGCTGTGACTGAGGCAGGACTGTGGCAGTATGTTGTGAAAGGCACCAGGTGTGTGTGTGTGTGTGTGTGTGTGTGTGTGTGTAGAGGGTGTGACTGCATTTATTGTGCTTGAGGAGTCAGGAAAAGGTAGCAGGAATTTGGGTAATGGCAAAGGCAGTTTTATTCATTCTTACATGCTTGTGTTCCATACACATTCTCTGGCCTTTTAGGTTTAGCAGTTGAGTCCCCACCTGATACTTTCAAAGGAAAGCTATTAGACCAGTAGAAGTTGGTTGGGTGAATACCCCTAGGAACAACAAAAGAGATCTTGTTTCTTTTAAAAACCAGCAAAGCAAGCATCCAAGGAATGGGATGTATTTCAGCTTTTAACTATGATTTTGGGACATGCTTAAGAAAGAGCAAAATAATTGGCAAAGCAGTTTTCAAGCCCAAAATGTTAGTACATTTGTTACTCAAGAAGTAAAATTAGGTTTTATTTTTTTAAAATATATTTTTATTGATTTCAGAGAGGAAGAGAGAGAGAGAAACATCAATGATGAGAATCATTGATCAGCTGCCTCCTGCATGCCCCTCACTGGGGACCAAGCCCACAACCAGGGCATGTGATTTGATTGGGAATCAAACTGTGACCTCTTGGTTCATAGGTGAACACTCAACCACTAAGCCATGCCAGCTGGGCTAAAATTAGGTTTTAAATAATATTTTCCTTTGTCATTAGTCCTTAAAACTGGACTGAAACTATATTTAGTCCATAATTGATGGGATGCTATGAATATTTTAAGCAGAAAGATTCATAATATGATCAACTCCCTGTTTTGTTAGACTATAATGCAATCAGGACAGAGTTATCCTCTAAGAGAGAACACTCATACTGAATGCAGAAAGATATATAGACACTGATATTTTTATTTTAGCAATGGGACAAAATGTGTATATCCAGAAAACTTTGAAAGTGCAAGTCACTTGTATTTTTTTCTTATTTCTTAATGTTTATTTATTTATTTGAATTTTTAAAGTCTTATTTATTTTTTAATTTAGATTCTTTATTGTTTAAAGTATTACATACGTCTCTTTTCCCCCCCATTGACCTCTCCCCGGCACATGCCCTCACCCCCCTACTGTTTGTGTCCATTGGTTATGCTTATATGCAGGCATACAAGTCCTTTGGTTGATCTCTTATCCCACCCTCCCACCCCCCAACCTTTTCCTGCCTTCCCTCAGAGGTTGGACGGTCTGTTCGATGCTTCTATGTCTCTGGATCTATTTGTGTCCATCAGTTTATGTTGTTCATTATATTCCACAAATGAATGAGATCATGTGATATTTATCTTTCTCCGCTGGCTTATTTCGCTTAGCATAATGCTCTCCAGGTCCATCCATGCTGTTGCAAATGGTAAGAATTCCTTATTTTTTACAGCAACGTAGTATTCCATTGTGTAGATGTACCGCCGTTTTTTAATCCACTCATCTATTGACGGGCACTTAGGCTATTTCCAAATCTTAGCTATTGTAAATTGTGCTGCTATGAACATAGGGGTGCATATATCCTTTCTGAATGGTATTTCTGGTTTCTTGGGATATATTCCCAGAAGTGGGATTACTGGGTCAAATGGGAGTTCCATTCTTAATTTTTTGAGGAAACTCCATACTGTTCTCCACAGTGGCTGCACCAGTCTGCATTCCTACCAGAAGTGTATGAGGGTTTCTTTTTCTCTACATCCTTGCCAGCACTTGTTGTTCGTTGATTTGTTGATGATAGCCATTCTGACAGGTGTGAGATGGAACCTCATGGTTGTTTTGATTTGCATCTCTTGGATGATTAGTGACTTGGAACATGTTTTCATATGTCTCTTGGCCTTCTGTATGTCCACTTTTTAAAAGTGTCTGTTTAGGTCCTTTGCCCATTTTTTGCACTTGTATTTTTTTTTATATAATGCTTCTGTCTTTTTGTATTACACAGAAGTTCTCCAGTAAGTCTCTATTGGGTACCTACTCCCCAATCTAGCATGACATGAGACTTCTATGTATTTGGAGCTCATGAGTCAGAATATTTTTTATTGTAAAAATATGGATTCCCTTCTCCCGAGGAATTATTCATGCCAAATTTATATTAAAAACCGATTCTTTGAGAAAATAAAGTTTCCAGGCTTGAGGTGGTATAAGATAATCATATTTTCATCCCTTCCTCTTTCTTTTTTTAAATCTAATGGCCTGAATTCATTTCAATCAACCAAAACTAAAACAAAATGGCTTTCTTTAAAACCCTCAATTTATAATGATCCAAGAAACAAAAGGAAGCTGTGTTGTTGGGGTTCCCAGTAGAATGGAGGGGTGTTTTCTTTGCTGCTGCTGCACACCAGGGACTTCAGTCAAATCCAGGATGGAGACAAGAGGTGTTAAAAGTTTGGATAAAGTTCCCCAATTATTATTTTTTTTTCCAGGCTGTAACTTTAAATGAATATCTTCCTGGTCCAAAGCAGGAATGAGTACTCATTTTTCAAATGAGTACTCAAACACTTTTATCTGGCCCAGTAATGGACATATTTCTGATAAGGGAATGGGGAGAGCTGATATCCCCATTTCAAAGGAGCCCGAAGCAGGCCAGAGAGAGTTGGCTCCCAGGAGCTTTCAGAGAAACCCTCCTAAAGCAGGCCGGTAGCCTCTGTGGGTGCCTGGGGCCTGTACTTTGGACTTTTCCCTGCTATTCTAACAGGTGAGGCCCCAGATGCAAATATTTGGTTTGACCTTTTCTTACTGTAAACACTGCAGCCCTTAGTATGATGTGAAGTATAGAATTTATGGTTGTTTGCAGAGCCATTGTCAAAATAATTGTAAATTCCACATTCTTCTTATTTCTCAAGGTTTACTAGACCGGTTGGCACTGGGGGTGGGAGGAGGGTTGGTAAAGGTAGGTGAGTACGGAGTTAGGGAATGAAAAAAGACAGCAGTACAAATGGATTCTGGGACTCGGCTTTTACATTCAGACACAGAGTCAGATCATGGAGCAGTTGTCCAAATGAACCCAAATTTCAAGTCAACACTTGAAAGGCAATAATTAATAGCTCGAAAGGGTGTACATAAAAGCTAACCACCACCAAACACAGATTGTTCCTCTTTACTATTTGTCCATGACCACACATTGTGATTCTTGATTACCTTCCTTGCTGCATTTTATTAAATCCCATCTTGCATTAGTATTTTTAAAAGTCAACTCTCCTTTTCTTTTTCTATTAATGTAAATCTTGCCTCTCCCTGTGGATGTTAAGCATCATCAGGGTAGATCCATTTGGTACATGGGCGTAGTGCAGCAAGTAGAAAGAGCGCCGACCCTGGAATCAGTCCAGCTGATTCTTTTTCTTTATTGATTAAGGTATTACATATGTGTCCTTATCCCCCCATTGCCCCCTGCCCCCCACTGGGGGTAAGAGGGAGAGATCAACCAAAGGAATTGTATGCATGCATGTAAGTCCAGCTGATTTTAAATTCTGGTTCATTCACTTGCTAGTTGTGAAAACATTGGAAAGTGAACTTCTCCGAGTCTCCATTTCTTCATCTCTCAGAAGTAATAACTACTTTTCAGTTTTGTTTTAGGTGTTAAATGAGATAGTGAATATAAGGCTCACAGCCTAGATTCAGTTCCTCAATACATTTCTCTCCTTCACTTGCATTTCTCTGGTATCCCCTTGCCCTGGCACCTTTTGCTCCAACTTCATGTATAATGGACATGGAGACATGTTAGTAAATATGGTAAAAACATACTTGCTTTTTGAGAGTGGTTTAGAAGGTTTAGAAATGATCTAGTTTAAATTCATTCCAGTTTGAAGAGACTCAGTCTTTAAAAAGCTCCACCTACCTTCCCTTGGGTCAAAATGTTATTTCTTGTTGAATGTTCTTCAAGATAGCTGCCTTAGTTCCCTACATGCCTTAATATTCTACCCACATGACCATGTTTGAATTTGGAAATAGGTTTGTCCAGAGGCAATGGCAATGTGGGAAGAGAAGAAAGAAGATAATGCGTGGAAACTTGGCAAAATGTCAATGAGAGGGAAGGTGACGGGAAAATCCCTATAAAACAAATGGAATGATATATCCTAGTATATTTTTTAGTCCTCACCAGAGGATATTTTCCAATGATTTTTTTTAGAGAGAATGAAAGGGATGGGGAGAGACAAAGAGAGAGAAGCATCAATGTGAGAGAGACACATCAATTGGTTGCCTCCTGCACCTGCCTCGACTGAGGTGGGGATCAAGCCTGCAACTGAGGTACATGTCCTTGACTGGAATCAAACCTGAGACCCTTCAGTTCATGGGCTGACTCTCTATTCACTAAGCCAAACCGGTTAGGGTGAAATATATTTAAAGCAACAAAATTTCGTTTAAGCAGTGTGATTCTTGTAGCATAGGAACAGTGAGTTTGAAGACTAGGTTAGACACGATCAAGTCCAGCATATGTATTAGGGTTGAAGAACATCTGCAAATGTCAATTCCCTAGTGAATTAGAAAGCTGAGGAATAAGACAGGAAGTTTAGTAAATAAAATAAATCAATCCGGCAGTCTAGAAATATCTATGTGCATGGCTGAGTCTGAAAGACTTATTAAAACCCTGAAGCTAATAAGCAGCAGCATGAAGAAACAATGACATTGAATTATTGATCCAAATCTTGATCTGAAGTCTCATTTGGGAGATTTTCTGCATGATATATGTATATTATATAAAATACTTTAATATTGCTATGTGTGTACATTTGGAATATTTTTTTTTTCATAAGCTTATATGTCACTCAGTTCGTATTCCCTTTGAGGACATTTTAAAACATCATAAGCATCTTTTAAGAAAACATTTCCATAGTTCAGTTTCCTAAAAACTTAAGAACATTAGAAATATAACCAAACTGCTCATTGAGGACCCCAAAGCCCATATGAATGCATTTCCCACAGAGCCTCCTTTTCCTAACTCCTGTATATCTGGTTTTAGTTACCAGTCCAGTTAACTCTAAAGTGTTGGGAATATAGGGAATATAGAGTCCAATATGAATGGAAGGAGTATTAATGTCCTTTCTTAAAAAAAGAAAAAGGAAGAGAAAAGCCATGAGCCCATCAAACATGATGACATGGTGTCACTCTGGTCGCTGCCTGCTATCATGACCCCAGCAATGGTGGCTGAGCTGCATTTCCAGGGAAGTTGTGACTCACATTAATCTAGATAAGGCACAAAGTAAAGGTTGCTGACAGGTACGAGACCAGGCAGACAACTCAGGGATTGCTACCTGGGATACTGCCTGTCAAACACCCAGAGTGGATATCCCCTTGGTGAAGCCCTCCCTAACTATTCCCACAGTTTGACACGTCTTTTTGGTGCATGTGTGCTTCCGAAACAATTTGTCTATTTATCCATTAGAACACTTACCATTTGCAGTGATTACCTGCATAATGTCAGTTTCCCCCAATATGATATCTGGCACATATTAGGGAGTTGAATGAGAAGAACCTTTCTGAGTCAACTTTGGTTGCTCTAGGATCTAGGAGAACTCCCAAGTTGACCTAAGCTATTAATAGCAACAAAACAAATATATTGGGTTCTCCCAGTGCCACATGCTTTTGTTCTTATTGATATGCCCTTTTATTCCCAATACTCACCCCCAGGGCCTTTGATTTCTCAAAAATAAAATATATTCATGTGGAAGAAATGTGATCATTGCCTATGAGGTCCTAAATTTAAAAAATAAATTTATAAAATATGAAGTCTAGATAATATACTTATATTAGAAGTACGATTTTTATACCAATATCTCTTCTTGTAGTTGAAAAGGTGTTGTTTGATAGTCATTTGAAGCTACGTTGATACTGGTTAGAAGAGGAAATGCCACACTGAAAACTTCATCTTTAGGTTTTCACTCTCTTTGGGAGTTAGCTTAGACTGTGCTGTGGAACAAAATACAAAAATATTTTACATGTCATTTGAATTTGGTGTGCGTGACATTTTGACTGGTGTGCTCTATAAATCATGAACTGAGGTGCCCTTTCTTTAGAGGAAAACATCAAAATTAATACTTGATTAATGGTTTAGGGAGGTGGGGGAAAGGCTCTTATTATACTTCCATCTTTATTACTGCATGGCTAACTTGATAAAAACATATCCAAACCTACAAACTTGGATAAATTATTTAAATGGCAGGAAAGCAAATATAAAGGGTAACTCTAGAGATCCATATTGAAGGACAGTTATTGCCCTTGAGCTTGCCTTCCCGGTGGGAATTGGAACACTTAAAGGTAGTACTTGTACCT
Organism: Cnephaeus nilssonii; assembly: GCF_951640355.1. Lineage (NCBI taxonomy): Eukaryota > Metazoa > Chordata > Mammalia > Chiroptera > Vespertilionidae > Cnephaeus > Cnephaeus nilssonii. Next base: position 34,467,877 of record NC_137080.1, read on the forward strand.
GAATTAGCCGGAAGTGCCTACTCCAGCCTGGTGCTGCAGGTGATCAATGTTCCCCCACCCCCGTGTGTAGAAGTGTCAAACCACAAAAGCACTTTCCCCCCAGGAAACAGATTTTAATTATGTTATGAAAATGAGTGCCAACATTTGTCTTTCATGTTTCTCAGTGGCTCTGTAGAGGAACAGGCTCCAAATAACAAGTAAATATTTAATTATAGACTAACCAACCTGTTTTGAATATTTAAAGGCGAGGCATTAAGAATCAGTAGCTGCCTGTCCAAGATGTACAATGTGCTAAAAGGGGAAAGTAAAAACAAAAAAACAAACAAACAGAAACCCAAAACAGCTTTAAGTTGTTTTTACAGTAATTTGGGAAATAAAATTAAAATAAGTCGATGCTCAAAGTTCTTGTTTGTTTTTTCTTCCTTTCTCTTACTTTTTATCTTAAATCTAACAAATGACTAAGTAGATTTGTCCAGGGGCAATGACAAAGTAGGGGGTGTGAAGGAAGTGTGGAAAGCTGGCAAGGAATCAGCAAAAGGGAAAACAGAAAGGAATTGGTAATGAGCAAGCTGCACTGCACACATTTAATAACACGGCATCTAGAGTGATGTGAATATTGAGGACTCTAGTAAAATCAAGGTTGTAGGTGTCACTTCTTTGCTTAAGTGGAGAAATTAGTTAAGATGCAGTTGATATGAACTCTGGCAAAATTCTTAATTTTATTATTTCAATTTTAGTTTAGTTTAATGAAGATTAATTGCGGACCTGCTTTGTTCCAGTCACAACCAGAAACTGGTGACTTTGTGTAAGCAATGGAAGAATTCTAGTATAGTTGGAGAAAGGACAAGTAGATACTTCACTATAATGAAAACGGATGCTGTGAGACAGTTATAGCAGAAATGATTGCTAATTGAGAAAAAGATTGTTTAAATACAATTTATTTTTAAAATATATTTTCATTGATTTCAGGGAGGAAGGGAGAGGGAGAGAGAGATAAAAAAACATCAGTGATGAGAGAGAATCATTTATCGGCTGCCTCCTGCATGACCCCTACGGGGGATCAAGCCAGCAACCTGGGCATATGACCTTGGCTGGAATCAAACCTGGGACCCTTCAATCCGCAGGCCAATGATCAATCCACTGAGCCAAACCAGCTAGGGCTAAATCTAATTTAAAAGTTCTAAAGGGTCACATGTAGATGGATTAGGATCCTGGAAATAGCTACACATAGTAATGAATCATGAAGGACTCCATTCTCCATTCTTCTGTGACTGAGCAAATCACTTTATTTGTAAAAGAATTATTATGTATATAAAATACAGGCACTAAAAATACATACATCATATTGTAATTTTGAGTTCAACCATCACTACATATTATTATATTTAGCTATTAGTTATTGAATGAATGCTATTTGCCATGTTTACATAAAATCATGGAAAATAATTAGATCCACACAGAAGATCATAGAATGCTTTAATTTTATATACTGTGGTTTTATGAAATATATGCTTAGTCTTCCAAAATATCCAGATGTTTGGCTTTTGCAGGAAAAAATTATTGGTTGTGCTTTTCTCTGAGTGAGAAGAGAAAAACACTTTGACATCATATAGACTTTAATGTTTTCGTTGTCAAGATGTGATCAGAACCCTCTCAATTACCGTCCATGGTGTTCAGCGTTATTTTTGCCCACACTAGGTCTGACATCACACATTTAATAGTCACTTCAGAGTTTTTATGATTTTTGTATCATACAAAATTTAATGCCAGAGCCTTTCTAGCAGATGTGTTCAATAAGGAAATGCTTTACGAGAAATTCTCATCTATATATTAGTCATTTCCTATCAATGTGCTTCTTCCTGATACAGTTAATCTCTGTCTCCTCCAGCCTCTAGAGTCAAAGCTTTGGCAAGGTCATCGCCATGTTGATTCCATTAAGAATCTGGCCCTGTCTGCAGACTCACTTGTCACCTCCTCTCACAGACTTTGGACTTGCCTTTGCCTCTCCCCAAACACCTCCAGGTATGGTGTCCCAACTGACCCAGTTTCATAGTCTTCCCCCAACACTCCCACCAGCATCAAGGCCCCTGCTTTTGCTTTTCTCTCTTCTAACTAAGCATTCTTCCCGCATCGATCTTTATTTTCAGGGGGTTTTCTCTTAGTGTTATTACTCATGTTCTGTGGGAAATACACCCATATCTCCCAAATTTGTTAACTTGATTTCATTCTCTTCCACTTCTTAGACTCATTCAATCTGAGAAAACCTTTTGTAATCTCCCTTGTCCTTTGGTTTGACTCATCAGTGGAATCTCCCTCCTTTTCCTTGCCTAAGTGTTAGAGTCTAATGTAAGCCCACCAGGAATTCCCATAACTTCTCGTCGACTCGGAGGCTTACAAAAGTGTTGGGCTCACTTCCTCATTTCAGTGATTGTGAAACTAACCCCACAACAACTACAAAAACATTTAGGGTGGCTGTCAATAGAATGATTTATAAGCAAAGTGTTTGCCCTTCAGAGATATTATTCACCATTTCCCCCCCTCCAGTATTTCCCTTTCAGATCAATATGTCTTCTTAACAGTTTTCCCCCTTTCATCCTTCCTTCGCTACCACGTCCCCCATCACTAACATTTCAGATCCTCCTAGCAGTTTTATTGGTCCATGGGGCCTCTTCCTGAAGGTCACACTAAGATGTTAATAATGGTTTAGTGGGTTTCTCTGCCAAGGAGTCTTTACAAAAACAAATAAAGACACTTAAATGAGAAGTGCAGTAAACACACTTTTAAGTGAGATGTGGAGTGAATAGTCAATGCTTAATGTTTCTAAGTTGGGGGAATTTTGTGCATGGGGGCGTCTAGGTGGAGCGTGAGTATTAGAGCTTTAGTGCTTTCCTGTACTCATCCAATACCCTGTACCCAGTCCCATTTTTTTAAACTTGTTTTGCGAGATAATTTATTTGTGCTTCTAACAGCACTCTTAATCTGAAAACTCAAGTAATCACCATGCCCAAGTGGGAGAATCATCAATTCTGTTCAGCCCATCTCTTCCCCCAGCACTGCCTAGAGATCTTGTTTTGAATTTTGTAGACAAGAGTCCTTGACCCTGCATTGCATAACTACCCTGGAGGGACACATGTTCTCTCCCCTTCACATAACCTTGATCTCTTCTAGAGAAGAAGCTCTGTAAGATTAAATACACTTGAGGGAGAATGACATTACTGAGGAGACAATATTTAGTTGTTCCCTCAAAATCCGAAGGGCAGTGCTCCGAAAACATTTGGGGAAATAGAAGTAACTCCATACAAGCCAGCCAACCAGTGTCCTAAACTCTTTCACTTGATGATTTCTTGTAAGTGCTTAGTTCAGTTGCTTTAAGTATTTGACACACTATTTTGGATTTTAACAAGATTATTTAGACTCAAAACCTTCCTGAGCTCATTTAATAGATGAATTCTATCAGAATGGGAGAACTCTAAGGTCAGTGGTCCTAAAGAGAGGTGCACATATGCCCTGACTTATTGAAGAACAGGGGCAAATAATAAAAATAAATAAATGTATTTTTAAATATCATCTTTTAAAAAAATTCTATTTTTGTGAATGCTTTATATTACACATAATATATAGTTGATGGCACAGTTATATAATTCACAAGTAAAACAGATTTGAGAGGTACATGCTTATTTTTTTTTTAAACTGGTAAGAAAATGAGATCAAATAAGATGAGGGCCTACTGATTAGGTAGCACCTTGTACTACAATACCCACCTCCCTCTAATCCACGCACACACTGTAATGAAGGTGAATTCTATAATATCTATGACATTATCTCTCATGGAAGCAGTAGTCTACACTTACCTTTAAAAAAATTTTTTTTTATTGATTTCAGAGAGGAAGAGAGGGGGAAAGAGAGACAGAAACATCAATGATGAGAGAGAATCACTGATCAGCTTCCTGTGTGCCCCATACTGGTGATGGAGCCCACAACCCGGGCATATGCCTTGGCCAGGAATCAAACCATGACTTCCTGGTTCATAGTTTAACATTCAACCACTGAGCCAGGCCAGCTGAGCAATACTTACCTTACTAGTATTAGAAACGCCATTCTCACACCGACTGTTTTCTAATATCAGCTGAAGACTGAGTTAATTGTGGTTTCACTTCAGTATTCCAAATAACGTCATTCTAGTTCCTTAATCAAAAAATCACCAATGTAGGACCATATCTAGAATCCCTCCCAAGACTAGGAAAATTTGAGACATCTTCCCTTCTATATCATCACAACAATGCACCTCTACTTTCACTGCCTTTAGGATGTTAAGAGATCAATTCTCCTATCGCCTTCTATAACTTTCTAGGATTTTACATATGCAGTGTGTCATTTTAACTTTCTATCATTTGATCACAAAATAGCTCCTTGTTCAAACCAAACATTTCCTAAAGACATCAAAGGCCATGTAGAAAAATATAATATAAAAAGTATTTGCCCAAGATATGGTGTAGCAACAAAGGAGAAATTATAGCACAGTACTTGCTGAAACCACAAAGGAAAGTGTGTTTGTGGTATCCACCTCTCATGGATTTCTATTTTAGAGTATGAGCGCTGATGTTGAGTAATTTAACCCCTCTTTGTAATGTTTGCTGATGTTTCCACATGAAGAGGGTGTGTCTTACACAATCATTAATGAATATGCCGGTTGCCTGTCAGGACAAGCCCAGGAGTGGCATTATTTGCATTTGCTGATCAATGACTCTTTGGAGCTGTAAATACTCAGACTTGAGTGACTCAGGAAGCCAGGGGCCCATGTGATTCTGTTCTGGATTTGGCCATACCGCATAGTAGCCTTGTGACTCAACCTAGTCCTGCATCTCACTTAGCTTTCGATTTTCAGTCCTGATGGTGCCATGAGCAAAACTGTTGGCAATTCAGAGTTCACACCCCAACTTCTCAGTCTTTCTCCCTTTATTCTTGCTCGACCAGAGACCCAGGACAGCAGCATAATGATTCATATGCCCTGCTTCCTGGCAAGTAATCATTTCCCACAGTAAGTGATGATTTATGCTGGGAGAGGGGTAAAGAATGTTGATTTGCTTTTTTCCTACGTGGCCTTCCTGCTAACAAGGGGTTGGCTAGGAATACTTTGTTCATTTGCACATCCATCTAAAAGATGTTTAAAAGCACTTTTGTTTTTTTGAGCATGGGGCCCTTAACTGTATATCATCCATAGGGAACTGGAATGTGATAATCACATCACATACTTGGTTAAAAAAGGAAAGCAACTTTGACATTTCCTTCCTTCTTTTGACCTGTGAGGACTAGGTATGCCTCATAGAAGTTCAGATCTGGAAACACCCCTGCCACAGCCCCATTGTGTAGGTGAGAACACTGACACCCAGAGAAGTTACATGAGTTGTCCATTTTTATAGAGTGGTTAGTGACAGAGACAGATTGGGCTGAAATCAGCTTATTTCAGGTTATTTCATCTGATATTAGGCTTACTTATACCATATTATAAGGGAAAATCTAGGTATAAAGAAGCTTACAACTTGAGCAGTGAGTCATGTGAATTAGTAGCAGAAGGGTCAAGGGGCCTAGTAATTGTATCAGATATACCTTGGTTTAAATCTGGGCTATGGAACTGGGTAGTGTTGGCTAATTTCTTGCTTAACTTGTCCCAGTGTGTCTTCTCACCTTTATGAATGAGAATTAGAATAATAATGTCAATTTCATATTATCTACTGTAAGGATAAAAGATAATGTCTGCAAGGCTCCTGGCACATAGTAGGCTCTCAGTAAACAGTAGCTCTAATTACTATTTAAGACGAAGCTACGTTTGCCCTTCCTCTCTGCTGTTCCATTTCACAGCAGCACGTGCTATACTTTGCACTGTCTTAGAGTTCTGCTTTGTCAGACTCAACATGGTTCAGTTCATTTTCTCAAAACCACTGCTGATTTTTTTTTCTTTTCTTTTGTGATTTGCATCTGAGTTGTCTCATTTCCCTGAAACCCTGTTTCAAGGACAGGAGATTGTAGCAGAACATGATCTGAAACTTCAGTGGCCAGGGAAAGTCCCCTCCAAAAGAGGCATTTTTCCCCTTCTTGAGTTTTACACTTCTCTTTCCCATTGTGCAGGCTACCCCTCAGCCTAGTGGCTGACTGCGTGCTCGTGAAGGACTCGCCCCCAGTGTGCTGTGGACAGTTTGAGTACAGTGGGGAGGTAAGGGCCTGGCCACCTGAAAGTTATTCAGCTTTCCCCCGAAAGGCCTTTGCTGTGCTCCCCTCCCTCTGTTCCCCTCTCAGCAGGGCCAGTTCTCAAAATCTCCAGTGGAAATTTAGAGGCTTCTGTGATTCTTAGGGGCTTACTAGGGCTTTGCATTTTCTGTGTCCTCATTTCCTTCGTAGCTCAAAGGGACTTCCCAAGAAGTGTTTTCTGTCCCTAGGAGTCTAGGCTGGCTCCTCCTCTCTGTGGTGGGCAATTACCACTTAGGTGTATACAGCTTCTTCTTTTTGAAATATAGCTTCAAAAATATACACCTTATGTTCAGGTCTTGCAAGGAAAATTTTTTCTCTGTTTGTTTTTGTGATATCTTTCTCTAATTCAGATACTAGATATGTATTATGATGAAATATAGCCCATTTAATAAAATAGATTCATTCTTTTAACCCAAATCTGTGTGTGTGTGTGTGTGTGTGTGTGTGTGTGTGTGTTTCAGTGTCCCATGTTTTGTCACTAGGGAATTTTCCCACTTAAGGATATGTAGCAACACAAGTGAAAGATCTGTAATACTTAAAAAAAATAGCTTTGTGCTAATACTTTGAAATATTTTAAATAACATTGACCATCATAAAGGAATTTTTCAAAAGGAGAAACTATATCGCCAATCCCACCCTTTTTGTGTCATGACTGAGTTCATTTTCATATTTACCTTTAATTTTTTATTCACTTAGTATTCAAATGTTATGATCTTATTAAGGTAGGCTTTAAAAATTTCTGCCATAAAAGTGAAACTAGATGCTGCCTCAAATTTATTGCAGGAGGCCTGCCCACTTCTCTGATGTCATGTGCACTATCTTTTTCAACTTATAATGTACGGAGTAATGTCAAAGCCAACATTCTCTTGCCGTGCTGATTGGTCCCTGATGAGGCCCCTGGATCAAGCCCCATTTTTGGTAGCTTTCCTTCCTTTTATGAATGACAGAGAAAGGTTCCAGCATGCTTTTTGTTGTTGTTATTTCACAAATGTGTATTGAATGCCCAGTAAGTATTGTGTTGATTGAGATCAAGGCTGTGAATCACTTTGGCATGTTGAAGATGGGAGTGAAAAGCTTGGATGAAACTTGTATGTTGGTTTTAAGATTCTGCCTGTGGCTAAAGGCCAATCAGAGTGGAAAAGTAATCGGCTATGACATTCTGCAACATGGAAGTGGGTTCAGAGGTGCTGAAATAAAATGACAGGACATTGTATGCTATAAGCTGATGATAGGATTGAGTTTAGTTTTGAAGATGGATAGTTAAAGTAATGGGCCCCAAGAATAGTAGAGTTAAGTTGAATCAATAACCATGGATTGGAGAGCTTACTATCTGGGCGAAATAAATTAGTGGCTTTGTTTGTTTGTTTGTTTGTTTGTGGGGAGTGTTTAAACAGAATTAGCCAGATTGATTCTCACTGAAAAGGAAAGAAAGACAGTTCTAACTGGTTTACACAGAAACTGAAGTTTATTTCTTATGTAACTAAAAAGTCCCAAGCTACATTGGCTTCAGCTTTTGATGACATTATGTCTTCCAAGAAAAGTTGTTGTAATTTTGTATTTCCCCAGATTTCTAATTAACTTTATTATTTGTTGGCTTCCATATTAGACAGGCTTCCCCACATGGTGGCAAAGATGACCATCAGTCACTGGTGGCTAATATTCTATGAGTTTTGCAGGCCTGATAGAAAGTGTATGTCTTTTTATTTTGATTGGTCCAGCTTGGGTCACAGGTCCACCCCTGGTGTCAGGTGGTGAGATTAATCCCATCCAAACCATGTGGGCTGAGAATGGCATAGTGGTGCTTCTCCAAGGGGAAGCAATGGGTTCTGTTACCCATAAAAGAAGGACACTGGGCAGGCAAACACCAAGAATGACTAATATGTAGACCCCTTTGAGCATCTGATGAAAGAATGAACTTCCCATTTCTAGAAATTACTCATAAGCACTTACAAACATAATATGATTCTGTTTATAATTTTAGATCACAGAACTTCTGAAGTTATATATCCATACCATAGACTTCAGCTTAAAAAATCTCTACTGAGTGAAATAATTGAGGGTAAGCTCTATGACTTTTTGGACGTGATTATCTCCAACACTTAGTTGACAGCCATATACATATTGAGCCCTAAATACATTGAATAAATGAATCAACCAATCATTAGCATTTTTTGGTGACCTGCTATACTGGTAGTATGCTAAATGCTTTATATGTTATCTTAATTCATTCTTCTAACATCATTCTTTGGATGAGGAAACTGAAACTAAGCTAAGAATAAAGTGAACTGAACACCTACAATTGACGAGAGTGGAAAGGAGAAGAGAGCTGATTTGAAATGTAAGGGGAGAAAGTCCACATGAGGAGGGCGTTAGTCTGGGTGTCAAGGAATATTTTGAGTGTCACTGTTGTGGCTCAGCTGGCATTCCCAGCCCCAGCCATGGGAGCCAGCATCTTTGAGGTCTTCTCAGGCCACTATGTGGTTGCTGATTCCTGGGTAGCACTGTTGCCAGCTGCAAAAAAGTATTTACTCTTTTGCGGGAACCCCTTTCACGTCCCGCGTGGTTCAGGGTTCAGGTTCAGGGTTCGGGTTCTGGAGGAGGCCGCACACAAATGAAATAGACTAGAAAAGTATTAATTTGGGAATATTGGGGGCCAGGCGGGAGCCCACCTTTAAGGGGAGGACTACTACTCGCTCTGGCCTTGCAATCCCTTTTATTAAGGTTTGGGATCCATCCATAGAGGCAGGCAATTCCAGTAATAGCCAATCAGCAAGGATTTACATAAGACTGACAGGTGGAGTTGCTTTAGCTACCGTTGTCTCAACTAGACAGTGAATGATTGGCTCTGACCTTTCAGAGCTTCCAAGGTTAACCAGCCTTCTGGGTTCCTTGTCCACACCTCTCTGCCAGTGGGGACAATAGTCAGTTTCCGACACTCTTTTCTTTCTATAATAGCCCCTTAAAATAACATATTGGGTCTTTCACATATTTACTTTCCACCTTAGGACCTGCACCCAAATGAAAACTTTTTGTTGTGGTAGTGGTTGTGGTTAAGATGTATTTGCAACCCTATTATTGGATTCATTTATTGGATAGTTAGGAGCCCCCCGATAATTTTTTCAATGAGTTTATACTCACCATTAAAAGATCCCCAAATTGTCAATGCTGCTCTTTGGGGAGAATGATGAAAACTATAGGTCAGCTTCTAGAGTCCAGCAAATTGGACAGCCCATAAATGAGAATGTCTTCAGGCTGTGGCGTGGTAAGAACAGAGGAGAGTGGTTGAAAAATGACCGGAAGTCAAGGAGTTCGGTAGACTCAGGAGTTCACACGTTTACAAAGGACTTTTTGCTCTGTTTTCTTTACCTCAGAGCCATGTGAATTGGTGAACAGAAATATAAGGAATTAACCTCAGACTCCAAACTGAGCAGAACGAAATACCTGACTCTACCTTTCAGCAAGTTGTCTCATAGGGGAGGAATGACAGATAACTAATAAGCAACTTTCAGCAAGAAGACATATGACTTATGTTCTGAGTAGTAACTAGTGATTTTAATCCGTGCAAATGTAACAAGTGCTGATATGTGTATGTACAATACATGTGTTTATATATGTGTATATATAAATCATCACAGACTTGAAACATTTTTTTTTCATGTTTCTTAAGGACTTAGTACTGAGAGACAGTATGAGAAGATATTTTACTTCCTTTTCCCATTAATTTTGATCAGCCTGAATCAAGCTACTTTCTTTTCTCCTATTCTTGCTTTGTGAGGAACATTGCCTTTTTCTGTGTGTGTGTGTGTGTGTGTGTGTGTTTATGTGTGTGTGGCTTTATTAACCATATTGTTTGGGTTCTTGATAAAGGAGATAAAATGCAGTGTACATTTGAACTAAACATTCATTTATTAGAGCAAGGATTTCTATTTCAGACATTGTACTTGATTAAGGTGAGTAGGGGTGTAGAGGGGTGAGGAAGCAAGATCAGGCCAGATGAGTAAGAAACATTCACTGTGAACATTACCTGATATGGCAAAAGGGACTTTGCAGATGTGTTTGAAATAAGGATCTTGAGATGGAGAATATCCTAGTAAGCCCAGTGTAATCATAGGGGTCTTTTCAAGAGAGGCAGGAGATCAGAGTGAATAGTAGGAAATGTGATGGTGGAAAAGAGTGATGATCTTTGAAGTTGAGGCCACAAGCCAAGGAATACAGGCAGCCACTAGAAGCTAAAAAAGACAGAGAGACAGAGTCCCCCCAAAGCTTCCACAATGAACATAGCCCTACTTTGATTTATACTTGTGCTCTCCAGAATTGTAAAAAAAAAAATTTGCATTGTTTTAATTCACTATGTTTGTTATAGCAGCAATAGGAAACTAACACACCCCTTACATTCAAGGAGAGAAAATTCCAGTAAACAAGTAATCCAGTATATTAATACACTAGAGGCCCGATGCATGAAATTCATGCAAGAGTAGGCCTTCCTTCCTCCAGCTGCTGGCACCAGCTTCCCTCTGGCACCCAGGACCCAGGCTTCCCTCGCAGCCCTGGCTTCATCTGGAAGGTCGTCTGGTCTAATTAGCATATTACGCTTTTATTATTACAGATTTTCCTGGCTAGGTCATATACATATGGTTAATCCAATCAGTTTTTCCAGATGCTAGCTCCCAATATTTTCTTATTACTTCTCTTAAAAATATGTATGCTTCTAAGTTTAGTAGTAAATTAGAGGAGAGAATGGGCAGTACTTGAGGACATGCTTCAGGGAATCAGGGCGCTTACTATGGTAGGACACAGTAATCTCTAGATTGGTTAGGAGGGTTACGCCATGCTGCGGTAACAACCCCAAATATTAAAGTGACAGTAGTTTCCTGCTCATGCCAAGTCTGCTACATTACTGGGTGACTCCCCAGGGCAGCCCCCTTACTCATGATGTCTCAGGTTCATGTCTCCATATCAACATGTGCTTCTATGGTGACAAAGGCAGGACAGGAAAATGCTGGAGAGTCTCACACCAGCAATTACATGTTTCTGCCTGGAAATGACACTCATATCTCATTGGTCAAAGGAAGTCATATGGCTACATCTAATTGCAAGGAAGTGGGAAAGTGTAATACTCTGCTGTTCCAAAGGAGGAAAACTAGGAAATGTATATACACTATAACAGCTGGTAGCTCAATTTTGAAAATAAAATGTGTTTTAATAAACACTGCCTTTATAATTATTCAAAGTGGGTATATACATTTTTGGGGACACCCTGTATATCTACTCCATGACGCCAAGTTTGTAAGGTAGAGAAATATTTTAAATAACTTTGGAACCTACATGTATTCAAATATATAGTGATAACTCCATGCTCAAATCCAAAACTTCCTCCTCCTCCTCCTCCTCCTCCTCCTCCTCCTCCTCCTCCTCCTCCTCCTCCTCCTCCTTCTCCTCCTCCTCCTCCTCCTTCTCCTCCTCTTCCTCCTCCTCCTCCTTCTTCTTCACTGATTTTAGAAAGAGAGGAAGGAAGAGAAAGAGAGAAGCATTGATGGGGAAAGAAACATCAATTGGTTGCCTCCCATATGCAGCCCCATTGGGGATTGAACCCACAACCTAGGTATGTGCCCTGACCGGGAATCTAACTGGCAACCTTTTGGTGCACGGTACCATGTTCCAACCAATTGAACCACACCAGCCAGGCCGCATTTTCTTCTTGAAAAATGTTTACAATTTCTGAATTCTCAGTATTGCTGCAGTCCCAGAGTTCATTTTAATAGTTAATGTAGAGAAAATATTGTGATTAACAAAGTAAATTGATTGTTAATACTATGGTCTTTGATTTTAAAGGGTTTTTAAAAAAACCTTTATAGAGAGCTAGAAAAAATGAATACAAATAAGCTAATAATAAAGTTAGAACCCAAGTGCTACTGAATTAAATATTTAGCAACATTTATAAAGAAATGGAAAATAATATCTATTATTTCATTGTGCTTACCTTTCCTTGATCAGAAAGCCTTTGTCATGCAGTGCATTTTTTGTAGGCATTCCATGGTGATTTAATATCAACTAATATCTACTTGCAGCAAAGTGTTGACAGTATATAAACTCACAAGCTTGACATTTTGCAGTGTGATTTGGCATAACTGAAAGAGCTTTCCAGGTTGCTGCTAAAAGCAACTCAGAAAGCTGTGAAGTGGCTTTTAACCCTTTGCCAAGGAGGCCAGCTGAATCTTGGTACTTCGATAGCTGGTTGTTTCTAGAAAAGAAGCTAAGAGACCGACCAACCCAGTTCTCTAATCTGTATGTTGTAGCTGAGGTTTCTAAAACTCTGGAAAGGAATTTACTTGCAGCTTTCTATGGCTGAGGCAGGAGCTTGAGTGTGAGTCCAGTGGGGCTCTCTCTGGAATTTCTTCTGGTAGTGGTCACTGTCCATGTCATCTCTCAGCAGGGCTCAGAAATATATCAGGGCCAACACCCCAGAAGAGCTGGTGTTCAGATTGATAAGGCAGATCTCGGGGAGCTCCAGTGACATAGCTGGACTTGGAAAAGGGTGGTCACAATTTTTAAAAACTATATCAAACTGATTATGTACGAATCTGGGGCTAAAAGTTTACTTAACTAAATAATATGTACTTGTTTTATCAAAGGTGAAATTTATGGGACAATGTGTATTAATAAGAGATGCTATCATTTTATAGCTAATATAGTAAGAAATTCTGTGTTGTTTCCATACGTTCTTTCATTTAAACCTCCTAATAAAACTGCGGGGTTGATATTCTTATTTCTCATTTTGCAGATGAGGAAACTGAAATCTAGAAAAATGGGTGACTTGGCCAAGCGTACACAGTTCATATCATACCCTAGTATTTCCTGTGCATGTCCCCTGTGTAGGGCCCCTTCATAGGCTCTTTTAAATACATTATCTTGTTCAAGTGCCACAATAGCCTGGTGTTACAGACATTGCTACATTCCAGGTGAAGGGATTCTCAGTTTTAGGATGTTCAGTGACGTGTCCAAAGCTTGCATTTAAATTCCATCTCCTGACTTGAATTTTTGTGTTTTGACTACACCGCCTGGATGTTGGTGGAAGCCGATCTCACTAGCCCTAGATATCTCATCATTGTTTCTGTCTCTCTCTCCTTCTCCCTTCCTCTCTCTGAGATAAATAAAAACATATTTTTAAAAAAGAAAAAAAAAAAAGAAACAGGCCTCCTTTAATGTAAAATCTGCCAAGTATGAGGTCTGAATGACCATCATTATTATATACTTCATGTGCATAGAAAGATGGATATGCAACCTTCCAGAACATGCCAGAAGCTTCAAATGTACTTATCATTAGCTCTATCTAAAACCAGTCAATAACAAGAAAAATGAAACCTTAACTAAGAATTTTCTAGACCCCCATTTTGTATGGACCTCATGATAAAGGGGGATCTGCTCTCACTAAATCTAGAACCATTCATATCAAGCTCCTCTGCACAGTTTCTACCTCTACCCCATTTTATACATCTTTTCTTGTTAATTATAACAACCAATATGATTGAGAAAGGGGAAAACCCACTTCTGGCTTTAAATACAATGCAAGAAATTTCCTCTTCAGTGTATCTCAGTCATAGTGGGAAAGTAATTTCAAGTGATTTATTATTCAGGACACTCATCAGCAAATATTTTTCGGAGTGCTACCTACATGTAGGCACTGGGCCAAATGCTAAGGATTAAGTTTGAAATAAAATAGATAGAATCTCTGTCCTTGTGGGGTTGGCTAGTGAGAGATTGAGAACCAAAAAGATCCAAGGATAACACAGTAAAAGAAATGTGATCAAATGGAGAGTGCACAGGCGCTGGGAATACCAAGGAGGAACACCTAACCTGTACGTGGGGACTAGGAAAGGCTTCTTGGAAAAGGTGGAGGTAAAATGAAGGGTGAGCAATAGGTGGGGGCAAAGCTGGGGTTTGAACCAGGAGGACAGTGTGAACCAGGCTGAACAAAGACTATGAACCAAAGCTCAAAAATGAGAGGGAGCACATTTGACATAGTGAGGATGTTTAGATGAGCTAGAAAGAAGGGTAGTGTTGAGGCTAATGTGGCAGGGACGAGATCATGCAAGTGTTTGTAAGCCAAATTAAGGAATTTTGCTTTATCTCCAAGAATAATGGGATTTATTGAATAATTTTTAGGCCTAGAGTGACATGATCAAATTTGTATTTTACTCTGGCTTTCAGCATTAAAGGAGTTAAAGAAATTGGGGCTAAAGGAAGTAAAAGAATAAAGTTTCCTTTTTAGTATCTATAGGGTGTGTGTGTGTGTGTGTGTGTGTGTGTGTGTGTGTGTGTGTGTGTGTTTGGGATTTAGGGAAGGCAACAGAGAACTTGGTGAATATTGCAGCAGATATCACTTATTTCCTTTAGGTCAGTCATATACAGAATGTTTAGGTAATCAATATATATTTATTTAGAATTCACATATAGAGCATTTTCCCTAGGGCAGTGGAGGATATACAAGAAGTTTAAGCTCTATCTGCTCCCTAGAAGCTTGTGTTCTGGTTAGGGAAGGACCACATGCACAGTAGCACCACTAATAGGGGCAGCTAGGAGTACTAGCAGTTTACATAGAAAATAATGTCTACAAGAATTCAGAGGGAGACAGTAATTTTCACATGAGTGTGGAACAAAAAGACCAGAACTGGGCATCCAGTTCTGTGTACTGACTAGATTTTGCAGGTTTAGGATTGTTAGAAAACACCTGCAAGGATAAATCTTAGTTGTCTTCTCCAGTATGGCCTTTTCTAAACTCACCAGGGTTAATGCTCCATCTTTTCAGAAGTGCCTCTGGCCTCTCAAAGCAACATTCATCATGGGGAGTACAATTAGTCTTTGTCTTTCATTAGCAACCGATTCTGCAGCTCAGAAAGAAAAAGCCAGCAGTGACTTTTCAGTCACCCCTTCAATCCCCAGGTTCTTCTGAGAAATCCCCAAAGTTCTTGTAGGAAGAACATGCAATGAATTTAGCAACAAGAAGTTCCTCCTTGCCCTCAAGTATGCCAGGAACATAAACTTTGAAAGCTCATGGAAAATACAGAGAACTTGTGGGTTTTGTTACTTGGCAACTGAAATCTGATGTTAAAATAGGAAATTTGCATTATTTTATAATTCTAAAAATGCAATACATGTTATTTTCTTTCCTAGGTGGGGGAAATAATACTGTAGTTTTAGTATCCCACTGTTTCAAAAAACCACACTTGTTAGACTAGCTTTCCCACTGCGAGTCATTGTCATTCAAAGTGGATATCTCACAGGCTGGTGGTTTCCAGGTAAAGCAGCAAGTCTAGCTAGAATTTCCAGGAAAGCCAAATAAATATTCAGATAATGAGAATATTACACAGGGAACCCTTGTATGTGTTGGTGCTGGGAGAGAACATGGAAGAGACAGAGCTCAGAACAGTGACATCATCCTGAGATTATACGGGAGATGTTGCAGCTGCTTCATTTCTGGGAAATGTGCCTCAGCTCTTGCTGCCTAGCTCTACCTTCCTTGCTGCTACCCCTATAACTCGGCGGTTGCCGCTGACTCCATGCCCAATGCAGGAGAAAGTACATCTCCCAAACCACTTCTTGGGACTAGTGTTCTCACAAGAGCAAATGACTGATGAGGAAAATAGAATACTTGACATAACTTTTTGGAGAAATGGGATGGAGGATGCCTTTCTGTATTAATCAGTCTTGATTGAATGACCAACTTTGGGTCAGTTGAAACTCAGAGGTGTATTATGTATGTTGGAAACGTCTGAAACAAGGGTATGTCTTACTCTTATCTTTGCTCCCATTCCAGTATTGTTAAAAAAGGTTCGGGGTTATTAAAGAAGAGATCCTATAGTCACATGGCACATCTGATGGTCAGTAGAAGGGGAGTTCATGGGACAAAATGTTCTCTTTAATTCTGGGATTCCAGATAATAACAACCTGGTGCTCTGGCAGGCGTAATTCTTCTGAGTTTAGAAAATGGAGAAGCTAAATAATGACATTGGAATTTTGTTATTATATACTTCATAGGAATATTTTTATCCTGTCTTTATTAAGAATATACTAGTATTTCCTTCTATATAACTTTATGATAAGCCTGTAATAAATTCAGGAGAATGCACTATTATAATATTGACACATGGACTAGAATATAAATTTTGTTATATCCCAACTAACTATAAGATCTTCTGGTACCTACTGAGTGTGAAATAAATATTTGTTGAATAAATGGCTTAACTGAGTATACTATACATAAATAGTAATAAATCAAGTAATTTTTATAATTTTTCATGAGATTAATTTTTCATTCCAGTTAATGGATTATGTTTCCAGACACAGGCCACAGATTATGGATGTTTTAAATTCTACAACATTAGGTAGAGGCTATGACATTTTCTTATTTTTTTAAATATATTTTTATTGATTTCAGAGAGGAAAGGAGAAGGAGAGAGAGATAAAAACATCAATGATGAGAGAGAATCATTGATCAGCTGCCTCCTGCACAGCCCACACTGGGGATTGAGTTTTCAACCTGGGCATGTGCCCTGACTGGGAATCGAACTGTGACCTCCTGGTTCGTAGGTTGATGCTCAACCACTGAGCCACACCAACTGGGCTCTTATTTGTTAACTGAAAGAGGCTGAACCATGTTCAACAAAATGTTACCAAAAATTCTTTTCATTCTAAAAGCCAACAAATCTATGAATATAGATTACTTTTCAGGGTGGCCCCACTTATAACATTCCATAGTTCTTATAAAAACATACAAAAGAAGAAGCATATCCATTGGTTCTACTCGATGGGTACTTTATACCTTAACAGAAGGCTTTGGGAAATTCTGAAAAGCAATGCCAACTCATCTTTGGTGATGGGAGTGGGAAGATATGTTCTCTGCTAGAAGGACCTCAGGGAGGCCATGTGGTTGGAGACTCACCTGTCTAGTGGTAGTTAAACACCAGGTCTGTAGGAAGACTTCATTTCACTGATCACCAATCTTTGGGGTTCTGGTAAAAATATTCACCCCCTGTGTACCTGTGCATGCAAGCACACACACACACACACACACACACACACACACACACACATACACACACACACACACACACACACACACACACACTTCCCTCATGTGAAATGGGGCAATAATAGGTTCATCTCCCACTGTTATAGTGAGCATTCAGTGAAACAATGCATGAAAGCACTTAGCAGGCTGCCTGACACATAACAAACATGGGTTAAAATGAAAGCTGTTTTATTGCTAATAGTTTTATTTATTTATTTGCTTATTAATTTATTTTTATTTTTAAAAAACTATCTTTATTGTTGAAAGTTTTACAGATGTCCCCCTTACTTCCCCCATTGACTTCCTCCACCCTGCTCTCCCCTCCCCAGGCCTTTCCTGCTCTATTGTCTGTGCATGGGCTATGCATATCTATATATATAAAAGTCTAATATGCAAATTTTCCCCTTGGGAGTTTGACCAGGAAACCGGGAGTTTGATTGCTCACTATAATGTGTGCTGACCACCAGGGGGCTGCACGGAACAAAGGGAGGCATCGGCCGGCAGCTGGCAGCTGGCAGCTGGGGAAGGGAGGCCCTGGCAGGCAGCCAGAAGGCCCTGATCAGCCCTGATGGCCGGCCAGGCCTAGGGACCCTATCCGTGCACAAATTTTGTGCACCGGGCCTCTAGTATGCATATAAGTTCATTGGTTAATCTCTTCCTCTTCCCTCTGAAATACTTCAGTCTGTTTCATGCGTCAATGTCTCTGGATCTTTTTTGTTCATCAATTTATTTTGTTCATTAGATTCCACATACAAGAGAGATCATGTGATACTTGTCTTTCTCTGGCGTATTTCACTTAGCATAATACTCTCCAGGATCCTCCATGCTGTCTCAAAGGGTAGGATCACAAATAATTTGAGATGCTAACTAAGGCAACAATTTGGTCTAATTCCCATATATTACCTTCCAAATTTATTTGTGTTTGTAACTGTATTAGTTTGCTAGGGCTGCCATAACAAAATACTACAAACTGGGTGGCTTAAACAACAGTTCTAGAGTCTAGAAGCTCAAGATCAAGGTATTGGCATGGTTGGTTTCTTTGAGGGCCCCTCTCCGTGGCTTGCAGATGGCTGTCTTCTCCCTGTGTCTTCACGTGGGGTTCTCTCTGTGCAACAAGTCTGGTGTCTATCCCTCTCCTCCTAAGGACACTAGTCCTATTGGATTAGGACCCGCCCATTTGAACTCATTTAACCTTAATTGCTTTTTAAAGGCCCTATCTCCAAATACAGTCACATCCTGGAGTTTAGGGGTGAGGACAAAATTTAGTGCATAACAGTAGATGTTCTTGCTTTGTTCCCCTCTGCTTTCAGAGTGCTGTCTTTCCCTTTCAAGGTTAATTCTTCCTTGTGGCTCCCATTTAATCCCATGCTGCTTTCCTCCTCTCTTTTCCAGTGGCTTTATATTTGGGGCTTCATGTTGGTCACACATCCTTGTGCTATTTATTTATTTCTTTATTTAAACATTTTTCTTTGAAGAAAGAAATGGATAAATATAAATCTTCCTACCTCACATACTCACTATTGTAGAGATAGAAAGGCTTTCCCCCGCCCTTTAATTCAATTGAGAAAAGACCCTTTGTTTTAAAATTTTTACATAGTACAAATTAGGTAGCAGCAAGTGATGTATGAGGAGTGTGTGGATGTGTGTGTGTGTGTGTGTGTGTGTGTGTGTGAGGGGGTTTGCGCATTTGGCATTTAGCCTGAAAATTTGGAAATCCTAACTCATATTTGGACAAACAATTTAAAAAATGCTTTGTTCAATTAAAAAGTGGGAAAACCAACTATAGCAAAAAAGCATTATAAAATTATGAATGCTAAGGACAATGGCTTGTCTATATTCAAAATGCAGATCACTGCTTTTAAATAGAACAGGAAAAGGTAATGAATATTTAAAAAGTCATGTCAAATAAATGGGCATAAATGTATAATTTACAGCTCCAACATGGAAAGACAATTTGGAGTCTTCCTAGCCACGGGTGCTCTGTTAAACAGTCAAGTGTGCATAGATGCTTGAACCCTCTGCTCTCTCAGCTCCCCCTCCAAGCTCACAGAATTCCTGCCATCTCAGACCCACTGTAGACATGGTGTTAACTGAAATGGTACCCAGGGAAAAAATGAACACGCTGTGTATGGAGACAAGCCCACGTTCTTCCTCTTTTTATGAGCTGCCAAATCTTGCTGCTGGTGTTTACCATAACAGAGAAATGTGATATTAATATTTAGCTCACTCTGCAGAAATATGCATTTAATTGGGGGCAATTTCAGTATGCAGGCTCCAGAGCAAGATCTGTCTTTCTGTGACTTTTTTGCATGTGCGCGCGCGCACACACACACACACACACACACACACACACACACACCACAAAGAATGTTTTCCTGCTCACATGGCTAAAAACCTTCAATTAACCCAAAGAATAGCACATGACCAGCAGAAGGAGGGATCCAGCAAAATGGCAATGTTTACAGCGACGGAGACGCCCAGTGCATGAGGGCTTTGTGAACCTGCTGAGATGGGAGTCCCACATGGACAGCTGCAGCATCAAAGGCTCCCAGTGACCTAGATTCAGCTATAGATTGGAGACTGTGCTGGCCTGTGTTGCTCCCACTACACCGGCAGCCTGCTTGCAGTTTCAGGGGCTGCCTGGCAAACAGCGCTGACCCATTTCACCATGACAACCTGGGCTGCTCTACTAAGGGCTGTGTTCAGGGAAACCCTCCCTGTTGCCATTTTAAAGGTCTCGAAATTAAGTTTACTTAGAGTTTTTGAAAAACACATTTAGAAGAATCGACTAAAGCTGACATCTTTTGGCAGCGGTGGAAGAGTCGGAGAAGAGATGTGTGTAAAAGTTGCTGTTAGCTTTTTCCATGTTCCAAACTATCAGCAAAACTACCCCCTTTACATTTCACTCAGCCAATAGCATTGCAACAAATATGCTTCTAACCAAAGAGAATTGAAAAAGAGAGACTAAGTAGGTGAAAAGGCTAAGGGATTAACTTCCACAGCTATATATATTCTGGTCTATTAAAATAGAATATATAGACTCAAATAATTTAAAATCTCCTGATAAATAAATGAAAGTGTTTAAAGGTAGATTTATTGCAGCCTTGGTTCAACCTTGAACTGTACAGAATCAAGTTTCATTGGAGAACTAAAATAGTATGCCCCTTGGGGAGAAAGTGGGTCTGTGCTTTGGTGAAGGAATTCCATTTAGTAAGTGCAATTTGGGAAAATCAGGGCCTGGTATGTGCATGTGATCATATTAAAATGCAACCTCTGCTTTTTTTTTTTTTTTTTTTTTTTTTTTACAAAAACCATTGCACAGAATTGAAAGCATTTGTAGGTCTTTATATTTAAAATCCATGCCCCATTCTCAGCACCGCTTTTCTTGTTGTTAAATTCACTCAGGAATTTAAATATTAGAACTTTCTGAGTAATTTTCTCTATTTCCTATGCAGGGAAAACAAATTCAAACCAGCCGTGCGACAGAGCCTATTCCCAGTGACAAAACCTATCCTGGGGCCACGAAGGTCTCTTTCTGGGGATGATAAGCTCACACAGTCTTCACTTTTTAACAAGAGGAAGGAGATGAGTGGCCAGAGCTTGACATCATGAGAATCAGTCCAATACAATTTCTGGAAACATGGAAATGAAACTGTAGCATACCTATAGAATTCACTCCCTTTGTCACAGAGATTTTAAGGACTCTCTTTTTCATTCTCTCTTCCTCAGCATTTTCTTTCAGTGCCTAAAGAGCATTCCTTTCCTCCTACAAGGGCTCGGCCTCCTTTCTGACATATCCTTCCTGTCTCAAAGTCTTCCAGGAGCAATCTCTATCCTGTGCGAGAGAATTGACTTCCTGTTGAAGAAGCAGCTAAATCTATTTGTAGCCCTGGGTGCCTGCCACTCTTCACCCCAAGGTCAGCTGTCAGCGAAGAGCTTACTAACTAAGCATCTAGTACATTGCTGCAAACTAGATCAGGAATTAGAAAACTAACACCATTTGTAAACAGTAGTACCTTGGGACTCAATCATTCAACTCTCAAGGACAATTAAAGATGAAATTAATCATCCAATACACCATAAAGACAATAATAGTTTTTCATAGCCAGAAATGGAGTTATAAGTAGGTAACCATACATTCTAGCCCACCCTATCTTCCTGTCATCCTGGAATAATTATAAATGGTGGCTCCATTTGTGTCCTTATTTGAATGATAAATGACATGGTCTTCCTAAAGTAATATCTTTAGTGCTTGAAACGTCTTCCTTCAGTGTCTTTCTATCACTTTATTTGCTGTATCAGCAAGAGGGTTATCTTTAGGAGCCTGAGGTCACCATCTCATGGCAGAAATTCCACCACTTTTACAAGTATGGTTCATGATAGATTTAAATGATCCCAAGAATGTGTCGAGGAGCGACTATAGGCCAGTTTCAGATCAGTGTCTCTAGCCTACTCTCCTCAGTACCTGCTTTCCTCTAAATTTGTCTTCCCCAACCTCTGCTGCTCTCCCTAACCCTGCTGCCCCCTTTCCAAGGCCTTAAGGTCTCGGATTCTCCACAAACACTAATATAATCATAGAGGGTTATTTGAAATTTTAAAAGGAGCAAAGACTTGAAAGACAAAAGAAAAGCTTTTCTGTTGGAATTTCTAACATTCATCCTTAAAATCACACTACCCAGACAGCCTGATGATCAACAGGATTCCCCAGTGTAAATGACCTGAAACACAGGTAGGAAACAGCTGGGTTTCAAATACTGTTTATTCCTTGGGCTCTGAAGCTGTTATATGTTTCTGAAAATGACCATTATGAGAAAGCACACATAGACATTCAGAGTGTCCCTATCATTTCATACTTGGAAGACAGGAAATATTTGAGATCTGTGTAATGCCAGGCCTTTTGATATAAAATAATAACATAGGCTTATCTAAGTAACTCCCCTAATTAAATTGGCATGCAACTGGCAATCTAATTGTATGGTAATTACTTTTTATTGTGTGAGGAATAAAGTCTTAGAATATCAATAAATTCTGATAGACATTTTCCAGAGACAAAATTTAAAAATATAAGGTAGGGCATTTCATTAGGTCATTCAAAATTCTTCTAATGATTGTGATATTGTCTCTCTTCCATCCTTCAATCACTAATTTATGAACTTTTATGGTTTGCCTTACCAGGGTATTTAAGGACTAGTGTAAATATTATCCTTGAAAATGCTTTCAGATGTCCAGCTCTGAATTTCTGCACAGCTTTAGTGGAATTCATTATCCAGACATGCACTATTTTGTGGACTGAATCATCTTTGTATGGGTTCATTGTTGCTTTAACTACAAGGCATTTAATGATGCAAATGACAGCCCATTTCTGAAATACTGGTGCATCCATCAGTGGAAAGATTTATCTGTCTTGACTTGCAAAAGCATGGTGTTAGGTTGAGAGTATTTAGTCTTAATGTAGGTAGGATACATATGAGCATTCAGTTTTGGTACAAAGTTATCATCTTCCACTTGGAATTATTGTATGTTAATTATCTTACCAACAAAATGAGTTTCCATTCTTTTAAAAAAAATCATGGTCCTGTCTCTATATGTCTCACCCCGCCAATGGCTCCGTTTTTATTTTTATTGATT
Source organism: Cnephaeus nilssonii (assembly GCF_951640355.1). Taxonomy (NCBI): domain Eukaryota; kingdom Metazoa; phylum Chordata; class Mammalia; order Chiroptera; family Vespertilionidae; genus Cnephaeus; species Cnephaeus nilssonii. The sequence goes on from NC_137080.1 coordinate 34,490,819, forward strand.
TTATTAATTCATTTGCTCAGTGAATAATCAATCAACACCATCTCCCTTCTCAACAAGGCACCGTGCTAGGTAGGTACTGTGCCATGAAAGACATGACCTCTGACGTCCAATGGGTTATAGTCTGAAATAAAAGGGATTCTGGCTGTAGTGGGAATAATGTTTATAACTAAAGGATAGACTTCTTTTAGGTAAAAATTGGAGGGCAGTGCTGGGCTAAGAGGCTACAGCAGAAGTAACAACATGGAGACTAGGAGGGCACTCTATGATCAGAAACTAGTCCAAAATAAGTTGCATTTAAAGTTTAACCTTGAGGAGGATTATGGCTTGAGACTGGAAGAATTGTTGAGAGCCAGATTTTAAGGCTAAATGGTTTGTCCTAATCCCAAAGGCAGTGAAGAGACAGTCCAAGATTTTAAGTAGGAGCTTGGTAACTTTAAGTAGGAGCTGGGCTTTAAGAAAATGATCAAGGGCAATGTGTGGGATGAACCACAGGAGGGAGGAAGGTCAGTTGGGAAGTTACTGAAACACTCAAGGAATGGTGTAATAGTTGGAATGGAGGTGAAAGAGAGGATATCTAATGTGTGAGTGTTATTTTATTTCCCCAGATAATTGAGTTTGGGTTAATTAGCAAAGCAATACAATCAGTTATGCTTCTGCCAAGCCTTTAAAAAATGTAGCAACTTATTTTCAGAAATTAATGCCTGTGATTTACCTATGAATGTTATGAAATGGACTCAGTCAGTAATTTAAGACATATATCAAGTGATAGAGGATGGTTATCATCACCTTACATCCAATAAGCTTCCTTTTCCATCCCCCCACTCCCCACTCTCTGCACGTGAAGGGGGCCTTAGAGACATTACCTGTTCAACCCGGATCCACCCCTTGGAAACTGATGAAGCGTTTCTGTTGTGAAGATGGGAAACTGCAGCACAGGAAGTTTAAGTGTACAAGGGGACACAAAAGCAATCCTATTGCAGCAATTTTCTTCAGCAAGAGACAGGTCGGAATAGCTTTAAACGACAGTTACTTAACAGTGAGAAAATTTCACTAAGACAGACTTTTGATGAAACAGGCTAATGGTGGATAATTAAGGCTGAATATATGTGGAGGACTGTGTTTGGTCATTTAACAAGGAACTCTTTAATTGCTGAAGCTGGCATGGATAATTTAGGAAATTTAATGACCTTGGATTTGTGGACGCTAAGAAAGAAGATACCTGCTAAGAAGGGCTCTCAGTGGCTTTATTGGGCTCAAATGTGAAAAACAGAGCCTAGCAGCCATTTCTACGGAGGGGCCTCTCATGCAAATGCCACTTCAGGGAGAATCCTGCACAAAGCTTCCTGCCTCCCGCACTGAACTGCCTGCCTGCACTGTGTTCCTCCCATCTGAGCCAACTCTTATAAAGGAGCTGCACATCTATATCTCCATCAGCATTTTCACCAATCAATCAGACCAGCTGCATTTTGACCACCTCTGTCAGTGATTTTTGGACCAATCCAACTGTGAGGATTTGGAGTCCTCATTTGCATAAGGACAAGCTCATCAGAGACCAGGAGCAGAGACTTCTAAATCAGCTGACCTCTGGCTTGGAGAGCACACTTTTCCTTTTCACTGAAGATTGAAGGCTGTGTTTCCCTAGCTAGAGCTGAAACACTAGAGACATCTCCCTGAACCACAGCAGAGACAGCAGGCAGAGTAGAGCAGGGCAGGGCAGAGTGGAGCAGAGCAGAGTTGTTTGGCCAGAGAGGGGCCTGGCCCCAGGGCCGCCTCCAGGGCCTCACAGCCATGCTGTTTCATTTCCCTGTTACTTTATAATTGAGCTCAACACTACTGACCTGTTCCACAGTGGTGTGGTTCTCACAGCCATGCTCCATCACTATTGAGATGTTTGCCCTGAATGAAGTTTCCCTTTTCACCACACCCCACATTGGAGATTCCTATTGGTGTGGAACTGATGCCAATGACCATTAGTTGACAGGTTGTTGTCACGAATGATTTGGAATAATTTTTTTCTTCTTGTTAAACCAAAGACCTGCTAATACTTGTAATACTTTGCTTTGTGTTGACTATGTCATAATCTACTTGCTGCCTGCATGGGACTGTCTAAGGATAATCCCTAAAGATAAAATAAAGAAATTAAATAGAACATAAAGTTCAGTTGATACAGATCTTGACAACATCACTGAATGTACAGATAACACTAGGAAGCAATGATTTAACTGAAATACTAAGAACATACATCGGTTATACATTGAGTACTTATATCTCTATTTGGGAATAGAGACCTGATTCTGTGTGTATACATGATGAGGAAGGAAAAGGGAGAGGGGAAACAAAGAGGAGATTGGCCTAACAGCAGACTTTTCTGAGTATTTATGCTGAAACCATTTTCCCCTTAAATTACTTAAAGACTTAGCCTTCAAGTGTTTGAAATGGAAATCATCCCTTTAAGATCCTATTTTATTGCTCATTTTCTTTGTACAGAGTAGCCCAATAAGACTGCACACTAATGTGCTATGATCTACTCTTCTATAACAAACAATAGAATTACTGCACTTTGAAAGCTGACTTGGGGAAAGAAGGGAAAAAAAGGAAATGTTTATACCTCCTCATTTGGACATGGCTCCTTTAGAAATATGATACTAAATATCTTCCTGCATCTGGAGGAGGAAAGAAAGAGACTATACAGGCATTCTGTACATAATGTTGAAATAAAACCCGCTATTGTCCACCAAGACAATAGAACCAGTCTATAATAATGTAGTACAAGTAGAGCATAAACTACACAAGCCAGCAATGCAATCTTTGTTCCAGTGTAATCTTCCATATCAACTATTGACAATCCCCAGAGGTAAGAGAAAGGCCTTTCTCGTATTTCCCATAACATGCCCCCACCTCTCTCTCTCCCCTCACTGTGTAGGAAGCAGTGTAATACAGTTCACCTTTGGGATGGCTAACCATGTTTGACAGCATAGGAACTGTCCTAATCTTGGCCCAAGTCTCAAACTAAGCCCAAACTATTTGTGCGGATAAACAAAATGAATTAACTTCATTATCTGTTTCAACGTCTGCAAGAGGTGTTTATTTTGGTGGGGAGAGAAGTAGAAATACTGAGAAGTAAGATGTGGGGTGCTCACAATCAAAGCACGATTTGAGCAGACATTTTAGCTTCTATCTAGAAAGATAGCATCTTTTTTTATGGGAGTAGTAGGTGAAGACAATGCTTACTGAAACAAAGCACACTATCCAAGAACATCAAGACAAGACAGAAGCCCTCACTGCGCACACTGACACTGACACCGACACGGAACCGAGGGTTAATAACAGATTCGTCACAACCCGACACTCTGCGAGGTGCAGGGTGGCTACTGCAGTGATGGCCAAGACTGGCATGCTGCCGTCTACAGGGGGCTTATGTTCACAGTGGGCACTGTGCCCCAAAGCATGGATGAGCATCGGGTAAATATCTCAACTCCTGGTATTTTTCCTGAGCTCAGTCCAGTGTAAGCCTCTAGAATTGCTTGTGTTTGTCCATAATTAGTCTTGCTGAAACCTATGACTTCAGGTTATATTCCAAACTCAAAAATGATTACTTCACAAACATGCCAAAGCCTTTTGCAACCATAAAATTAACCTTTTATTTAAGAGAAAATTCAATCTGTTAAAAAATATTTAATGAATGAGAGAAATTAGTCTAAAGACAAAGACCATTAAGAATAGCAATAGCAAAAGACAGGGCAATTGCGTATTAAAAAAAGAAATTAACAGGGCTCTGGAAGAAAATATAGAGATATCAGGGAAGGCCTCGTGGCAGAAACTTGAATGATTTGCAGCATTATGCTAGGTATATATCTAGGAAAATGGCTCTAGACAGAATAAACAGCAAATGCAAAGGCCCTGGAGCAGGCATGTGTCTAGTGTTTTTACCATGAGGCCAATGTGCCTAAAACAGAATAAACCAGTGCAGAGTAAGAGGAGAGGAGATCAGAGAGATAAAGAAGGGGTTGAGTAGACCGATCATGGATGGGTCTTTAGGCAACATTAAGGAGTTTAAATTTTATTTTGAATGAGATGGATAGGTTTTTCACAGTGGGAAATGAGCTGTAAGGACACCCATATTTTGAAAGTGATCTTGAACAAAGAGAAAGTAGGTTTACACCAAGAAAGGTTAGGTTGGATGTATAAAATAATGTTTGGATTTTAAGGCATTTAATCATTGGACAAGGTTATCAAAGAACAATAAATAGCATTCCCTGGTGATCCTTAGGAAACACCTTGTTTACTTGACATAAACTACCACTTAGAAAAAAAGGATCAATGTTCTTTCCCCCTGCCATTTCAACTAATCTATAGCCAGGCTGATTAATCATGTAATCAAACTGATTTAGTAATTAAGACTAGCAGGAAAACTGAAATATAATCAAGTCTTCAGTCTATTGTTTCTCATCAGTAGGTACTTCCCAGGGGAAATACCCAGTTGTTTCTAGGACAGTAGTTCTGCTACATTTGGCTCATGAGCAACTTCAGTAGAACTTCAGTTATTTATTCTAGAATGAAAAATTTTCTTTGAGATAATAGCACAGGGGCTGACTAGATCACTAAGGCAACTTGGAACAGTGCCTGATTTCATAGTTTTCAACCTGATATTTAAAAATATTAGCCCAATACTCAGTGGGAATGCAGAGAAATAAATTGTCTTTTATTAACTACTAGAGGCCTGGTGCATGAAATTTGTGCATGGTGGTGTGTGGGGGGGTCCCCTCAGCCCAGCCTGCACCCTCTCCAATCCGGGACCCATCAGACATCCCCCTCACAATCCGGGACCACTGGCTCCTAACTGCTCACCTGCCTGCCTGCCTGGTCACCCCTAACTGCCCCCCTGCCAGCCTGGTCACCTCTTATTGTCCCCTGCCAGTCTGGTTGCCCCCAAATGCCCCCCCCCCACCGGCCTGGTTGCCCCTAACTGTCCCCCTGATGGCCTGGTCGCCCCCAACTGCCCCCCCTGAAGGCCTGGTTGCCCCATGCAGCCTGCTGCTCAGTCATTTGGTCACCCCTCACTAAACCCCCTGCCGGCCTGGTTGCCCCACACAGCCTGTTTGATCATCCGTTTGGTTGTGATGGTCGCTTAGGCTTTTATATAGATAGATTATGTACAAACCAGGTTTTTATCAATTATCTTTCAGCACCCAATAAGAACATTCTGCTAAAAAAGTTGGCAAAGCTTTTCTTATTCTTCTGTTTTTTATTTGTTTGTTTGTTTTTTACTACTTTCTTCTGCACTTTTTCAAAGCCTCAATTTGTTGATGTCATGGTAAAGTATTTAAAATTTAGATAATAAGATAAAGCATTTCTATAACGAGGACTGTGCTGAACACTTTTCATTGTCAGAATTCAGCATTCTGTGAGCATGGCTTTCAGCTGATGGCTGTCATGCCATTTTTCAAAAATACCTAGCGGTAAGAGGCTTGTCTTAGTAAGGGATGCGTTCTTTCTTTCTCTCAAGGACACTGGGAATGGGATGAATGCACATCGATTCCTGCGGTAATAGATTAGTGACAATTAGTTGCCTAGTTGACTGGCACCACCCTTAATGTGGCTGTGTGGGCACACAAACATGTTGTAAACAATAATGCTACATAGGATGGCCCCAAGGCCATGGAAGGGGTTTTCCGGGCCAGCTGAGACCTCGTGCTGGGAGGCCAGGGTGAAGAAGTGTGGGGGTTCTGCCTCAGACTCCAAGTTTACTCTTGTCGTCTGGGCCTCACTGAGACCACATGTCGTTCTCTCCCCATTCCTGTGAATCATTGCTTGAGAGGTTTATCTTATCCCTTGCAGAAGTGAGGGATTAATACTTGTTTGTTGGTTTTGGTTTCTGTTTGTTTTAAGCATTGATGATGGATGTTCTAGCTGCTTTAAGAAACTGGATTAAGGAGTTAGATCGTATTAGCTTGTGCCAACCAAGGCTTTAGAAAAGTAACACGTCTGCAGTGTCTAGAATGGTCACCCTTTCCCCTGGACCCAGGCGGAAGAGCCACACAGTCCTGCCCACTCTTCTCTTCCCCTCCCCACTCAGGCTCCTCTGACAGCATGCTTGGTAAACTTAAATCTGTGGAGAGTAGGGCCATTAGCATACATTTCTGTTAATAACACACCAATGTTCCACATTTGCAAGGTGTGAAGTCAGTTCTGGAAAGGGACAGTGAAGGTGCCTCTAGTCCACCTCCAGGAATTGCTTAGATCCCTAAGCTAGATTGGACAAGAAACAAATAAAAATCCAGCGTTGCCATGAAAGATATCTGGGATGCTTGTGTATTCTAAGGGGTCCATTTCCAGTTCTAAACAGCTATTCTCTCTTTCTAAGCTCCTCCACATATATGCTTCCCTACCTCCCCCTCCATGGACCAGCCATCACACACACAGTGCACCCATTCAGCATGGAGTGCAATTTTTACTACTCATGCATCTTCTCTTAAGTGTCTGTGAAGTTCTGAATGTGATCAGGCGTGCTATTGGTCTTCGCATCATTAAGACTTTAAATAAAACCAGTGCATGTATCAGTGATAATCGGGCCTAGAGAGAATGACCGGCATTCTGTGGCAGCAGAGCTACAATATCCGTCTCGCAGAACAGATCAAAAAGGGATAGAGAGAGGGCCGTGTGCATCTGCAGCTGAGACACACCGCATAGAGGATAGTCCTCACAGGCAATTGAAAATGAGGTGCTGGGGTCTCCCTTGGGACTTGCATGTGGAAAGCACCCCTTTCCTGGTTCACCTTCAGGGCAGCCTTGAGCTGGTAAAAGCACTAGTCTCAGAGCACGCTCTGCAACTGTCTAGCTGCTCAACCTCAAAGGGAAGTAAGGGAGCTCTCCAGGACTGCCTTTAATGTCTTCTCAAGGTCATGGCCCTCGACTGCCTTTGCCCATCACTACTTCTGGAAGAGCCACCCTTTCCCCAAACGCTATTTCCCCAACTCAATTTCTGACCACATTGTGTGGCAGACACGGAGCGGGGGGATGGGATGGCAGGAAGGAGAGAGAGAGAAGGAGCCCCTCAGATTGTTTTCTGAAATCATTTCACCTGACAGCTTGACCCTGACAATATCATTTGCAATGGGAGCATCTAGAGGTCCGGGTTTGGACAGTGGAAGCTGCACCGGAGCTCCGAGCAGAATCCCCCCACATGCTCCTGTGGAGCTCCCGGACTTTGTAATGAGGCAGGTGGGATGGGCACCTTTGAAAAGCACATTTCCTGTCAGTACAAGCTTCCTTATACCGAGAGCCTATCATGAGTTATTTACATTATTTGGCCTGATATTTCTGTGGTGCAGATATTATTGTCCTCATTTTACGTGCTAGGAAATTGGGATGTAGAGACTTAAATAACTATCCAAGGTCACACAGCTAGGAAATGAAAAAAACAGCATTTACACCAAGAGCTCTTGGTTCACCATTCACGACTTTCCCACTACATGGCTGCGTCTTGGTTCGCACGTCTCTGGAGGAAATGGTAGAATGATTCAACAAGCCAGGGATTCCAAGCTTCAGGCACAGAAAGGAATCTTTCCACAGTACACACAGTGTGGCCACAGGCAGGTCCACTGTGGTGAAAAGAGGGTATTGATTCCTTCCCTGTCCCTCTCCCCCCTCAGAAAAGAAGCTCTAAGCCGGTCCTGCCCACCCCAGCTCCTCCATTGGGAGGACATGGGGTCGGGGACCTTCCTGTAGTGATACATCCACAGTAAACCAGAACCTGAGGTGAGTCTGGCTGATGAGCAACTCCTCTGCCAATCATGGCACCAGGGAGAGAGAACTCAAACTGAACCTGGAATCCCACCCTCCTGAGACAGGCACCTGGGAAGCCAATGAGCCCAGCACATTCTCCCTGCCACAGCCAAGACTGCCCGTGGGGACAATAGCCATCCTTTCCTAAGCAGATGAAACCTGAGCCTCTTATTTCATGATACCAATCACCAAGCAAACAGGCTCTTTTATGCTAACATCTGTGTGAGGGCCACTTCCCACAGCAGCCTCCTTCCTGCCTGCCTGTTCTCACTGAAATCCCAGCAACATCTCGGGGCCACCTTAACCCTGGAGGGGCCCAGACTGTTCCCGGGGCCTGTGCCACGATGCACGGAGGCTTGGGCTCGGGGACTTTTATTTCCTCTCAGGGCCAAGCCACCCCCTGGACGTGCAGTGTCCGTGAGCCGCCTTGGCAGCTGCAGCGGCCCTTTCAGTGGTCTCCATAGCATTGGCCTGGACTCCAGGGTTTCCCCGCGGGGGCCTGGTTAATCCACTGGGAGGACGACTTCCTGAGAAGAATCTCCGTTTGCTCTGAGCTTCCTCCTTGCCTTGAGACGGGCCAGTTCATGAAGCAGTTCACACACACCAGTGCCAGATTTATAAAGTGTGAGGTGAATTCTGCCCTTGGCCTTCTCTGCTCAACTCCCACCAATTCCCTATTGTAGCTTCTTTTAAAGCGTAGCCACATTTCCCTTCTAAAGCCCTAATAAATCCTGCCAGATTGACGAATGGGGGGAAATGATGATTTCTTATGCATTTTTACATGAAGGCTCTGAACAGTCCCTGTGCTCTGAGATCCTCCTTATAGTGCTCCTAGGGGGCCAGAGTAGTTAAGCTCCAGGTTTTACAAGAGGAAAAGCAAAGACCACTCCTTTTCTTTCCCACTGCCAACAACCCCAAACAAACAAAACAAGAAACAAACCCAAAATGAAGTGATTTGAAGATGAAGTCACAGGCGCAGAGGCCTCTGCCTCTCAGCTCAACACTCTGATTTGCTTGATTACACTTCCTACAGCCCTTCCCTCAGATCTCATAGGCACAGACCCATTACCCCACCAGGATTTGGCTGGGGAGGCCGAAGGGACAATGAGAACATAGAGGAATCTGGTTAGGCTGCCAGAGTTAACAACCTCTTATGTGCAGTAAAACCAGAGTGAATTTTTTGATGGACCACATTCTCATTGCATTTAAACAGCCTTGGAGAGCTTCCATGGCTTCTGATGTCAAATAAGAAAACATCCTGGAGAGAAGCGGGGCAGAGATGTATCCACCTCCAACACTCATGGGTCCAGGGTCATTGTGCAAATGGAGGCCCACATGTCATATGCTTAAATATTTAAAAGTTATAATTCAAACTTGAACATTCTTAAATAAACATAAAACATGTTCTACCCTCCATGACAAACATAATTTTATTAATAATATAGAGGCCAGGTTCAAATTTGGAGTTCTCTGACTCCTTGGCGTTACATCTGGACGATGATGGCCAGGGAGAGCTGGCCTCTCACTCCCAAGTCCACTGTCCTTGAACTTAGGTCCGCCTCCTTCTCTTCACACCCTGGTTCCACCTGCACTGGGAGTGGCCTCTCAGACTCATGGAGGACACTCTACCCCACCTGTCCAAGTTTCACTTGGACACTTCCACCAACGGACACTTCCACCAACAGCGCCACCCCACCACTGCACCCTTCCTTGACCTGGAGGTGTGCCCAGTTTGCACTCAGGTGGACAGACCCAGGAATGAGGACTCACACAGGTTGGCTGATTGATAACTGGCTGTTTGGAAAGGGAATTCCAGGGTCCTGAGAATTCAAAGCATGGTTGTGGGAATATCACATTGTCTCTTTTTCACATGAAGAGAGGCGCTGTTGAAAGAAGACGAAGCTGGGCCTTGTAAGATGAAGGGCCCTTTTGCTTGGATTTATGGGTAGTATGTATAAAATAGGTCCTTTACAAGAGGATGTTTCACTTAGAAAGTGGATGCTTGCTACTGTGTCTGCAGACAGAGGTACAACAGGGCAAGGTACTCCTTGCTTCGTATGCTAAATGAGGACAGATGTCTAGCTGCCACGGTTCTCAGTTCAATAGTGACATCGCTTGGGAATGATTCCTCATGACTACATTCTTAGGGATTCTGATTTAATTGGTTTAGGGTGAGGTCCAGGCACAAGCATTTTTTAAAAGCTCCCCAGGTGTTTCTGTGTGCAGCCAAGGTTGAGAAACAGTGAGTCCAGCGTAATGATTTTGCTTTTCATACCCCAGGGCATTAGCCCTTGTACCTACACCAAATAACTTAGAACCACTGTGGCCCAGGGGATGTTCATCTCCAGGATAATGAGGATGCTGTCCTGTAGCTAACAAGCAGCTCTGTGCCTGGAGCATTGAGTGAGATTGGTCTACATAGGTTCTGCCAGAGGTAGGCAGAATCTCAACTGGCATCTCCACTGTGCTCCACGTGGGTTGAAATTCAAAATATATAAAATTAAACGGCCACTACAGCAACCAATCAAAACAGGCTCCAACTGTAGAATACTAATTGGCCTTGTCATTGTCTGACAGCGTAATTTAGTTATCCCTCCTTGAAATCTCTTAGGGCCGACATTACTGTGTACTTGCACCATGCAAGTATATGATACTTCAAAATCACAAGATCACAAGATAGAACAGGATCTTTCATGGCCATCGAGTCTACCTCTGTTTCTGGGAAAGTCTGCATTTAAGTCATCCCAGAGACAAAACTCCCCCACTTGGAATAGAATTTCTTTTTCTGCACAGCAGGGAGGCCTTCTATTCAAAGCCTATACAGGTCAAGGCCATCTTTGTGGCAAAGTTATTTCTTTCAAGTCTCTCTCCTCAGCAGGGCAGATTTAGGCTCAGGGGAATGGAATTTAACACAATTTGGAGAATTATCTTTATGATAAAGGCTACAAAATTAGATACAAAAGTGAATATTTGTTTAGAATGAGAAAATAATAAAGTACTGGAGCCTTTGAGATTTAGGTCTCTTTCCTCTAAGATCCCTTTTGGCAAATTTCCAGGCCTGCTTGCATAGAATGCTTCCAGTTTGCAGTCTGGTTTTCCCAGCACACCTTGAAAATGGCAAAGCCCAGTGGATCCCAGCACCCTCTGGGCCTCGTACATTGGCCTCTGCTCTTCTGCAAATATGTATGGGTACTATTTTTTTGCTCTATTTATGTGCCTCATAATTTTAAAAGGATTTGAAGTAGAGAATCTTGCTCTCTTTATACCCTGACAATATAGCACTTTGCTTTGGCACACAGTGTTCTTTTTCCTCACCTCCACTGTTTCTCACCTCCCACCTGCAATTGTGACCTGGCAAAATCCTACTTATTCCATAATACTTTTCTGGATTCTTCTAGAACAATGATTCTCCACTAGGAACAATTTTTCACCCCTGGGGACATTTGTTAATGTCTGGAGACTCTTTTGATCATCACTACTGGAGTGAGAGTGGGAGTGGGATGGGGACATAGGGGGTGGTGTTACTAGCATCTAGTGGGCAGAGACAAGGGATGCTGTTAACCAGCCTACAGCTAATAGTTACTGAAAACAAAATATCAGTGGTGCTGAAGCTGAGAAACACTACCCTTGCTGGGGTTGAGTTCCCTTTCTCTGTGCTTCCAGAAACCTATACAAAGATTCTGCATTTCCATTCAATATGCTCATTATCACCTACACATGTGCTTAATTCCTTCATGGACGGTGAGTCCTGCCAAGGATGCTTTTGTGCTTTAGTCACCTTAAAAATCCCGGAATCTATCATTGCTTGGCACACAGTAGATGGTCCTTGAAATGACAGACCACTTCTACTTGTATTTGAGTTCTATAGTTTAGCAAGTTTATCATATATTGTTTCGTTTTAAGATATTCCCCATGCATAAATCTTGTCTCTTCAGCAAGACCGTAAGCTTCTTAGGTGGGAAAGATCATGTCTTAATACCTTTTTCTGTATTTCCCCACATACTTTGCAGTGCTAAGCTGCCCAATATTTATTTCTGGATTGGCTATCTCCCAATTCTTGCAAATCTCTATAGAGGCTAAAGTGATAGATTGATCAAGATTAGGTAGTTATAATAAGGGAAGGTTCCTCATGCAAATGTATTAAAAACTGGCTTTTGAAGAAGGAAAGAGGTATATTTGATTCCAAAGGAGGGATTCCATATGTGGGGTACAAAATTAGAAATATGTGTTTAAAGACACTTTTTAAATTTTTAAGAGAAATGTGAATTTATAATGAATCTCTTTAGTGAACTATAATCCACTGAGTATAGGAACATCTTTAAGTTGGTTGAATGAGCTATTTTTGGTAAGACTTTCAAAACCAATGTTGTAATTTTAAAAGTAAGTAGAATATTGTGGTACCTGGTTATCATTGGGAGCTCTTGCAAATGTTTCAATATATACAGCAAAACAACAACAACAATGGATGGACAAGTGACTAAGGTGAATCAAAATTGCAGAGACTCCTTAAGCCTTTGACAGCTCTCCAAATAATGATGCTACGAAGAATGGTGGCTCTTACTGTCTGCAAAGGCCTGTTTATGTGTGACAAAATGGCTTATATACAGACTCACACATGAGATGTTTTAGATTTTCACATCCATGCTTTGCTTTCATTTCTGTTTGTGTGGTGACTAGGAGGGTGATGAACTGCCATAAAGCGGGCAATGAGCTCCCCTTATATAACATCTTTCTCCCAGATGCTTGATAGGTGAAAATCACAGTAACATGGAGGCTGCAAAGAAGTCCTGATAGTTTTAAAAATCACATGGGCATTTAAACATCTGTTTTAAGTCCTGTGGATTGGTAACAAGCAGGCAGGAGACAAGCATGGCGTTTTACAGATTCCTTCTGCCAATCCTAGTTAAGCCAAATTCTGCATCTTCTCTGCTATTCCGGCGGGGTTTGTAGGGTATCACAATTCAGGGATGTCAGAAGGCAGTAGGGGAGGAAGTATCCAAAGCTCAAGGCTTCCTTTATTTAGACACAGGCTAACTCACTGCCTTATTACTTTTTTATTGATTGTTCTGGTGGACAAAAACCAATCTTATTTCTCAGTTCACCCTCCAGGCTGTGTTGAGTAGTTATTATGTGTTATGTCTATCATCTGATAGTTTGGATGCCTCTAATTTTTTCTCTCCCAGTGCATGAAGCACAGTGTGTATCACATGGTATGAACTAAGTAAATATGTCTTCATTGATTTTTATTTTTAAAGTGCTTTATTCAATAAAATTGGGCCTCCACTATGTCTCCCCATCAACTGGTCCATTATAACTTGTACAGGACTTCACATTTTATAGTGCTAGATAAATTTCTGTTGAAGGACATTTTCTTATTATTCACTTTCACTCCTCTACCACCTTTATTAGTTTAGATAATTAGGGAAGCTGGTTATTGGAAAGCCTATTTTCAATTGAGTTATACAAGGTGGGGCAAAAGTAGGTTTACAGTTGTGAGTATGCAAAATACAGAATTTGTTAATTATTGTATGTTTTCCACATGAACAACTCCCTAGCCAGTGTGGTTCAGTGGTTATGCGTTGACTTACAAACCAGGAGGTCACAGATTGATTCCCAGTCAGGACACATGCCCAGGTTGCGGGCTCCATCCCCAGTGTGGGGCATGCAGGAGGCAGCAGATCAATGATTCTTTCTCATCATTGATGTTTCTATCTCTCTTTCCCTCTTCCTTCCTCTCTGAAATCAATAAAGATATGTTAAACAAACAAACAACTGTAAACCTACTTTTGCGTCACCCTGTATTTCATTTCAACCAGGGAGGAATAAAGGCCTGTATGGACTATAGTTAGCTATTGCTTTTATCCATTCACAGGAAGCTTTCTTATCTCTTCTATTGTATAATCATTCCTGCACCTGCAGCACAGGAGTGGGTGGGAACAAGACTGGTCAAATAGTCCCCTGGCTATAGAGATACGGTTAAAATGTGGGTGTATGAGCTAAATAGGGCCAGAGAATCTTTCCCTGGTTTTGTTACACTGGAATCAAGAGAAATGAACCTCTTTCCATTGGGGTTACTGAACAGAGTGATTGTGAATCTGGATCTTCTTTCAGCCATGTTCTTGGGCTACTGATGGGGAGTCTTCATTGTAATAGAGTATAAGGCAGTCCTTTCAAGGAAAGTAAGGCCAAGAGATGAAGGAAGGGAGGAATAAGGAGGGGTAGGGTCAGATAAATATTGGATGTTTATTGATCCCCAGATTTAGTCATGCTTAAAGTCAGTGCCTCTCTTGGATTTTCTAGTAACAAGAGTCAATAACTATCTTCCCCCTTTGTTTTCTTATTTGTTTGAATTGATTGTTTGCCACTGAAAGGAATCTAGTTTAAAATTATCTGTGGACTATACAGGTGGCTTATCCCAACCAATTTGGTCAGTTTTGGACAGAGTATACTTTACCAGAATTTCTTTCCCTAAAAGAACTTTCCCAGTTGAGTAAAAAGTCATCAAATTGAGTAAGTGGTCAACTTTTGTTCCCAAGATTATTTTGAATGTTAAATAAGCCAATCATAAAATGTTCTTACCATTTAGCACCTGGCTCTAATTGTTTAACTCTCATCATCATCATCTTCATCCTAGGTGTTCACTAAAAGTTATTGAGTTGAGAAATTGCCTGGAAGCCAGAAAGTGGTAAGTCTATATGCTATGCAAGAATATTTTGCAGGTGGAATTTGGGGTTTAGTCTATGTGACTGCAATATAGGGAACATAGTGTGCTCCATGAGATTTTTGTTGTTTCTGTTATAAGAAGTCTCCTCTCTCTCTGTTAGTATTCTCATAATCTTTCCAAGTCAGTTACATAAGAATTTGGGGGGAGTTGGCAAGATTTATTTTTACCCAGGAAAACAATATATCACTTTGACTACATACACAAAAGGAAACAAGAGGTAGCTTATTGATATGGGCTAAGACAAATCCCAAAAGCAAACACAATCCTACCCTTTTTCATGAGCTGTGGTCCAGATAACCAATAAGATCACTTTAATATATATATATATATATATATATATATATATATATATATATATATATATATATATTTGCCAAGTCTGGACTAAACCAAAAATTTTAAAGAAAACATGAGAATTAGTCATTAAAATTAACCCTAAATTGAGCAAAAGCTGTTGACATAGCACATTGAGAAGCATGCATGTCTATCCTCTGACTCAGGAGTAATTAAAATCAATGCTGGTGAATAAATTAGTTGTAACAGGATAGGAGACTACAGTTACCATAATCTGGGGAAAGATTCGGTAAAAAAAAAAGACAGAAATTGAGACAATTCTAAATCTAAAAATCAACATTTTTTTTTTTTTTTTTGGCCCCAGAGGATGCAAGTTAAAAACATCTTTGTTTTTTCACCCACAATTTTATTTCTGTTCTCACACCCCACCCTCCCCTTTACATGAATATTAAGGACTGAGGCTTTAGCAACAGGCTTTTGGTTGTGAGGGAGGTAGGGGTAAAGGGAAAAGTGTTGTGTATGGCTTTTCATATGTTAATAAGTCGATTCCATGACAACCATTGAAAAAGCAGAGCTGGAAACAAAGGCTGCAGCCAAAGAGAGGAGAGTGCTCCTTCCCGGGGCTGTAAGAATAACAGCCCGGCTCCCCCCTCTGAAAGGTATCTGATGTCTGCTCGTCAAAGGGCTTTGTTTTAATAGTCCAGAGTCAGTATCTAATTGATGCAGAGTTTTACGAGTCCAAATTTTACCCTCAATGATGCTTCCCTTTTAAAAGGTTGGGAATAAGAACCAAAACCAAAAGGCTGCGTCCCTGCTTCCAGTCCTATCAGTTCCTATGATCCTGCACTTCAGTTTAAGTAAAAAGGTCAAGGGCCTTTATCTTTGAGTGTAAGAAAGCGGTTAGTGCTGGGCCATGGGGGAGGGGGGCGGGGGGGAGGGACTGCCTTGGAAATAGCTTGCTCTTCTCTCCAGGCAGCCTTTGAATGTGGTGCAGCATGTTATCCCCAGTGACATGTTGAAACGATACAGGGTACACAGAAGCAGGCCCTGGGACACTGATGGCATTCCTCAGCTTCCTTGGCCAATGAAAAGAAATCTCTGCTGGCTGTTTATCCTTCCAGAAACATGAAGTGACGTTCTCATGTCTAGGACAGCTAAGTTTTTACTTTAATTTCAGTGGCCACACATCTCAATTAGCTGTTGCATCATGCCAGCACAATGCATTCCTTCTAGCCAGTTCTAATACACAGGAAAGGATCGCATTCAGTAATAATGCTAACTTTACTAATTTTCTGTCCCAGCCTTGTTTTTCTCTCATGTGTATTACACAGCCTTTGATTGAATTATATTAAATTCCTCTTATTTGTTCCCTTTAAGTAGTTGCCAAAAACTCTGCCATGAGTAACTTGCGATACAGTGTTTTCTCTGTTTGGGTGGACACAAGAGCTTTCATCACAATGGAATGCTTATGGAATTACATATTTCAAGGGACACTAACACGAAAATACAACTTCATTCAGAGTCAGGCACAATGATGAATAGTCATGCCAAAATAATTACTAAAAGAATTTGCAATTTGCTTTTTAAAGTATTAACTTTGGTCTTCACTGTCATTCATGTTTTTTTCCCCATAAACTTCATGAACTTATATGAATCTCACTTTCATACTATTAGTGACTATAGTCGTTTGTTTGATGAAAAGAGATATTGTAGCCATGGTGAATCAGAATTTGAAATCTGACAATATTGTTACCAAGAAAATATAAAAAATATTACAGTTTCCTTAAAATAATCTTATTTCAAAATGCACATTTAATATTTACTGTGTGATATTTATTATTGTCCAATATTTTGGTAAAAATCATTGAACCATTGATTCATTCAACAAACTCAATAAGTGCTTATTGTGGACCAGAACTGGACTAAATTCTGTAAGTACAAAGGTGATGATATGATCACTTTCCTTGAAACATTCAGTTTAGAGAAACAAATAATTTTGTTAATAGATAGTTACTGCTTTTGTCATTTTTGTATCTCATCTCTTCTGAAATTAAGATTTGATGTGGTGATAAAGATAAAAATAAAATGAATGAGAATGGATAAGTGAAATAGAATCAATACAGAAAAAGAGAATAAGATGAAACTCTGGGTAGTGGAGCTTTAGATAGAGTAAAATCCCGTATTATTTCCAGCAGAAGTATTCCACAGATTTGACCTTGAATTTTTTAGTAGCCAGTTCAAAGAGTATGTTTACAAAATTCATGGTGTACTTAAGAGCAAAGCCAAAGGAAAGTACTGATCAGTCAAGCTTTTGCTTGCATTGAGATGTAAGAGAAATTTCCCTTATGGATATGTGTGAATGGTACATGCTATCAGGTCATGGTGCATTCTCAACAACGTTTCTAAAATAAGTGTAATATCAAATCTCATGAATATTTTGTATGCTATTTCTCAGTGCAAAACAGCACAGACAAAACTCAAAGTTCTTAAAATGGCCACAGATCTCTAAGGAAAGGAAAGTAGCCAGAGTTGGCTGGACCACAAATAACTGTGCTCTGTACCATACAGCTTTCCTTCCAAAGAACACACACACACACACACACACACACACACACACACACACACACACTCAGTAACCCAAACCTCCCAATTACAAACATTATGGCTACAACTAATTGGTCTCTGGACAGGAGGGGCACCTGACTTTAGAGTAGCTAATGTTTACAAACTGGCTAGTGGCCTACAAGGCCATCTGACAAAAGAGGCTTTGCTCAGAAGGGATGATGGAAGTTGAGAGGAAACAATTGGATGTTTTCTTTTGGAGTGTTTGAAGATAAGAGATGCGCAGAGGGAGGCAATTATTTGGAAGTGTGAGTAGGAACCAAAGGGCACAGAGAGAAAAGTTAGGTTGTAAAGGCCAAGAGGCAGCTGAGACAATAAATAGGCACAAAGCAAAAAGAAAACACAGAGTGAAGGATGAGGTGATGGTTTCTTCAGGTCAGAAATGCTATCACGAAGCTTCTGCAGCTGAGCTGGGGTTTGAGAGCTGATCACTGAGCTGTGGTGGTTTCTGAATGACATAGCAAACTTCCCTGGGGCCTGACTCTACTGTGATTCTGCTTTTCCTTAAAGACTTGGCTTTGTGATTATTACTTGAGCTTACCTAAGAGCATTGCTGATTTTTGTCATTATTTGAAGAAGTGAGGTAAGTGGCTAATTGAACAACCTAAAATGCACTCATATGAGAAATCCTACAAGGGAGTAAAAAGTATGGTACAGCCCTTGCTGGTTAGGCTCAGTGGATAGAGTGTCAGCCTGCAGACTGAATGGTCCTGGGTTCAATTCCAGTCAAGGGAACATGTTCAGGTTGTGGGTTCAATCCCTAGTAGGGGGCATGCAGGAGGCAGCTGATCAATGATTCTCTCTCATCATTAATGTTTCAATCTCTTTCTCCCTCTTGCTTCCTCTCTGAAAAAAAAAAAAAAAGTATGGTACAAATATGTAGCTTCTCAAGATATGGCTTGATACAAGAAAAAGCAAAGTAAAGAATATCCTATATAATAAAAGCCTAATATGCAAATTGACCAAATGGCAGAACGACCGGCAGAATGACCAGTCTCTGTGATGTGCACTGACCACCAGGGGACAGACACTCAACTCAGGAGCTGCCCCCAGCCCATAGGCCCCAGGCCAGCCAAGGTGGGTGTGAGTGGGGCTCCCCCCGATCTCCATGCTGGTCACCCCACAGATCAGCCCTGATCGCAGGCCAGGCCTAGGGACCCTACCCATGCATGAATTTCGTGCACTGGGCCTCTAGTATATTACATATATACATATATTTGCAAAGGTAGGATTTCATGTCCTCCAGGAAATCTTCCATAGAAGGTATTACTATAATCCTATCTAATAATAGACAAATATGCAAATTGACCATACCTCCGACACACCCACAAGCCACGCCCACCATCCAATCAGAGCGAGCATGCAAATTAACACAAACCAAGATGGCTACAGCCACAGAGAGCAAGGTTTCCTAGGTAACAGAGGAAGCCAAGCTTTCTGCCAGCCGTTGCAGGCCTAAGCCTCCACTCAAGCTACAAAGTTTCAATTATAGAAGGTAAACAAATTCAAACAAATGGCGGCAGAATGGAGCTTGAGAGAGCAGGCCAGGGTTGCCGCCAGCAACAGGGGAAGCAAAGCTTTCCACACACCCTGGCCGGGCCCACCCGCTTAAGGCAACAAAGTTTCAATTATAACCCCAACACAAATGGCTGCGGGCCTCGGAGGGAGCCCTAGGCTTGGCTCTGCTCCAGGCTACAAAGTTTCAATTGTAGAAAGAAATAAATTCCAGATACCAGGGCCTCCGCTTGCGTTGCCAGGGGGCGTGGCCCACCTGCAAACCACCACAGTCCCCTCACTCAGGCCACCCCACGCCCCAAGGGAACCCCACCCTGATCAGGGACACCCTTCAGGGCAAACCAGCTGGCCCCCATCCCTGTACCAGGCCTCTATCCTATCTAATAAAAGAGTACTATGCAGATTGATCATCACTGCAACACACAATATAGCTGCCCCCATGTGGTCAAAGATCCTGCCCCCATGTGGACACAAGATGGCCACCACAAGATGGCCAGCAGGAGAGGGCAGTTGGGAGGCACCCGGCCTGCAAGGGAGGGCAGTTGGAGGTGATCAACCCTGCAGGAGAGGGCAGTTAGGGGTAACCAGGCCAGCAGAGGAGGGAAGTTGGGGGCAAACAGGCTGGCAGCAGAGTGGTTAGGGGGTGATCAGGCTGGCAGGCAGAAGCGGTTAGGGGCAATCAGGAAGGCAGGCAGGCAAGCAGTTGGGAGCCAGCAGTCCTGGATTGTGAGAGGGATGTCCAACTGCCCATTTAGGCCCGATCCCTGGGATCGGGCCTAAATGGGCAGTCGGACATCCCTTGAGGGGTCCCAGATTGGAGAGGGTACAGGCTGGGCTGAGGGACAACCCCCCTCCGTGCATGAATTTCGTGCACCGAGCCTCTAGTTTGTAAATAAATTCTTTATGAGAATTAAATGGCAGCATATCTGGGGTTGCACTCTGGAAAGAATATGAAGTGCAGGTGTTCCCTGTAGTTGATCAAGGGTCAACCTATATGTTTTGCCTATCAACGGTCTGGAGGGTAGAGTTGATGTCCTTTTGTAGAAATTTCTAAAATGTGGGAACTTTTCCTCTGTCTATAAGTGAACTGGTCCACAGTGGGTGAACTAGCACAACATTTGCTAATAAAACAAACCACACTTCCAATCTCAAACATACAGGGAAATACAAGTCTGGAAACCCAAAGCTCCATGTCATAAAGCAGAGCTACAATGATGTTTCCCTACAAACATTTTAAAGTATGATGAGCAGTGGTTGTTCCCCATGGTCATAACAAAATGTCCACTATCCTATCTAATAAAAGGGTAATATGCAAATTGACCATCTCTCCAACACACAAGATGGCTGGCCCCATATGGTCAAAGATGGTTGCCCCCCTGTGGACACAAGATGGCCACCACAAGATGGCCAGCAGGGGAGGGCAGTTGGGAAGGACCAGGCCTGCAAGAGAGGGCCGTTGTGGGCAATTAGGCCAGAAGGGGAGGGCAGTTGGGGGTGATCAAGCCTGCAGGGGAGGGCAGTTAGGGGTGACCAGGCCAGCAGAGGAGGGAAGCTGGGGGCGACCGGGCCTGCAGGGAGGGCAGTTGGGGGGGACCCAGGCCTGTGGGGGAGAGCAGTTGGGGGGACCAGGCCTGCAGGGGAGGGCAGTTAGGGGCAATCAGGCTGGCAGGGGAGCAGTTAGGGGGTGATCAGGTTGGCAGGCAGAAGCGGTTAGGGGCAATCAGGAAGGAAGGCAGGCAGGCGAGCAGTTGGGAGCAAGCAGTCCTGGATTGTGAGAGGGATGTCCGACTGCCCGTTTAGGCCCTATCGGGATCAGGCCTAAACGGGCAGTCGGACATCCCTTGAGGGGTCCCAGACTGGAGAGGGTGCAGGCTGGGCTGAGGGATACCCCCGCCCCCCATGCACGAATTTCATGCACCAGGCCTCTAGTATCCTCGTAGAACCTCTGGCCTGCTATGGCATTATTAGAAAGAACCAATTGAGCTTTTAGAGTTCCGCTGCCCAAAACAATGGTTTTGGTTTTAGTAATAATATAAATATCAGAGTTCATTACATATTGGAGTCTCTCCTAGTCATCACAGTAATCAACCTGGGGAGAGGCATGAGAGAGTACTGGGAGGACATGTAAGCAACTCATCAGAACTAGAGGGGATTGGCGCATGACATGAAACATGACAAACATGGGCCACATAGGGAACCCATCAGGCTCTGGGCCTCTGCTGGCAGAGGCCATCCTCCCGTTCTCACTTCTCAACTTAAATCCAGGCCTATAGCAGGCTTTCCATTCCTCCCTTTCATTATGCCTGTGTGAATAATTGGAATGCTGGTGTAATCATATGTAGAAGTGGTCAAGGCAGATGAGGGGCTGATGTAGAATTAAAGCAGCGCATGTGTGATGAAAAGGAGTATCTAGACCAGAGTGACGAACAACACTGACTACTCTAGCAAATTGAGGTTGAACATCAACCAGTAATTCTTAACCAAGATGAACATCAAATCACACATGGAACATTTCAATTTCAGAATTGCTTTGGGTTCTTACCTCCATATTAGTTGGAATTTACTATGTATGTTACCATGCTTAACTTAACTGTTTAGACAACTACATCTAGTATATTTCAAATTGAGGATTAGGCTTTTATTAAGCTCCTAATTAAAAAAAAGAAACCCTTCCAAACATTAGGCTTATTTTACTACATGATGATGTTATTTATTTGTGTCTAGCACAAAATGGGAACAATACCAACAATCACCTGTTAGATTTTACTGATTTTATGACGTATAACGATTGTCAAATATGCCTTTATTATCCTTTCTTATTTTTTTTCCTCTTAATTTTCCCTTGATCTGCTGAGTCAAACTAAGTGACTTTCAAAAGTAATTAAGACTTCTAAGACTAGCAAGATATTGAGGGGCTGAACTTAACAAGACACTTTCCAAATCTTTTTGATATTGCTTATTCAGAGATTTCCTGTATTTTAGAATCTGTTGCACTAAGAAAACTACTAAAAGGTGCTACTTTTCAATTCCCGGAATAGAAATGTTTCTTGCCTGTGTCTCCATAGTGGATATCAAAAGAGCGATCTGATTCTTTATGTCCTAAATGTTTGCTGTGGGGCAAATTTCTTATCTAATCTGACCTTATCTAACTGTAGATGGAATAGTATCTGACATGTAGAGGATTTTTAAAAAGAAAGCATGGCATGAAAAGAAGTAAACTCCACTCATATACAAGCCATCCATAGTCCTTGACCTAGTAGATGTTTATAATTATTTTTCTTTGCCAACCTTTGGTAAGTTGGGTAAAGATAGAACATTGTGAATGCTAACTAGGATTGAACTAAGTCATTCTTTTAGCAGGATGCTAGAAATGAACTCTGTTTGGGTCATTGTAGAATGAGCTCCCTTTTGAGATGACTTCTCCAGTCTAACAAGTTTCATGTTTTAAATAAACTGTGGAGCTGTGGATCTAAAATTCCAACTATGTATTTTCCTTTTACTTTGAGTAGTCTCTATAGATGAAAAGTGGAGGGGAAAATTGATGCAGCTGCCTGAATAATTCTAGCCAAACCAAAGAGACGATAATTGTGTGGTTATTATCAGTGAAAGTGCCCCTTAGCCTAAATTATCTAGATGATTACCACAATGGGTGTTCTACTTTGTGTACAAATACATAACCTTATTATTAGAGAAATGTGAGAAATGGTATTCTGGCCAAATTTTAATTTCAAATTACTCTTTCATGAACTTCCTTGCTTCATTGGTTTAATAACCTCATAGAGTTACCTCATTCCTTTTCTATCATTTGCTGTACACTGGTAAAGAAGGAAGTGATGTTTAGTATTTGATGCTGAGTTTCAAAACAAAAGATGACTAGTGCTTTAAAAATATTTTCTAGGGGTCTAAGCTGGTTACATTTCCCTGAGAAGCTAATAGTACTCAAGGTTATGGGAAGATTGTGAGATCTCAATCTCTGTGTTTCATGAATTTCAATATATATTCTAAATAAAAATCACCACAGCTATTTTTGATATATATACATATACTAGAGGCCTGATGCATAAAATTCCTTCCCCTGGCTGCCAGCACCAGCTTCCCTCTGGCACCAGGACCCGGGCTTTCCTCCAGCTGCCAGCAGGCACCTGGGACCAGGGCTTCCTCACAGCCCTGGCTTCGTCTGGAAGGTTGTCCAGTCTAATTAGCATATTATGCTTTTTTATTATAGATATGTATCCTATATAATAAAGAGGTAAAATGCAAATTGACCGTCATGCCCTCACACAGGATGGCTGTCCCCATGTGGTCACAAGATGGCCGCCACAAGATGGCCGGCAGGGGAGGGCAGTTAAGGGCGATCAGGCCTGCAGGGGAGGGCAGTTGGGGGAAACCAGGCCAGCAGGGGAGGGCAGTTGGGGGCGACCAGGCCTGCAGGAAAAGGCACTTGGGGGTGACTGGGCCGGCAGGGGAGGGCAGTTAGGGTAACTGGGCTGGCAGGGGAGGGCAGTTGAGGGTGATCGGGCCAGCAGGGGAGGGCAGTTGGGGGCAATCAGCTGTCAGGGGAGCAATTAGGCGTTGATCAGGCTGGCAGGGGAGTTGTTAGGGGGTGATCAGGCTGGTAAGCAGAAGCGGTTAGGGGCAATCAGGCAGGTAGGCAGGCAAGCGGTTAGGAGCCAGCAGTCCCAGATTGTGAGAGGGATGTCCACAGGGATTGGGCCTAAACTGGCAGTCGGACATCCCCCGAGGGGTCCCAGATTAGAGAGGGTGAAGGCTGGGCTGAGGGACACCCCCTGCCCCAGTGCACAAATCTTGTGCACTGAGCCTCTAGTGTGTGTGTGTGTGTATATATATATATATATACATATATATATATGTATATATGTATATATATATATATATATAGTAATCAAATAAATGGAAGTCTATGTAGCTTCTCCCCAAATAAAAACATTTAAGATTATCTATATAATAGCTAAAACTTCTGAATTAAAATGAAAAAATACTATCAAATATTTGGATATTGTATCTACAAAATATTAAACATGCAGTATTTTTAAATATTCAATAATTTGCAACTGTTATAGCTAGAGCACCCAAATGTTAGACTCAAACATCAATGAATGTGTTTTGTAGGAGATGTCTGCCAAAAATAAGGGTATTTCAAGATAGCAAGCTCTGTGGAAGATTCTAATTAGTTATGTAATGAAGTTTTACAAGATGTGGGTGCCTAACATAGGAAGGCACTTCAAAATACAGAGACATGGTTTGGTTTATTAGAACAGGCCTTATACTATGACTTACAAAACCTGGGGTTCTCCACTAGTGAACTGTGGGACTTTGAAAAAAACACTTCCCCTGTACCTCAGAACTGTTGCTTTTGGTATTATGGTTATGAAAGTGGGGTTCTGGGGTCAGAATGGAGACAAACTGCCTGGGTTTGAACCCCAGCTCTTCATCTTACTAGTTGTTTGATCATCAGAAACTCACCCGAACACTTTGCACCTCAGTTTCTTCACCTAAACGGGGCAAGTATAATAATAGTACCAGTCTCTAACATTTTCTGTGAGTCTTACAGAATTGTATATATGTAAAGGATTTAAAATGATGACTTTGGACACACACACATTTTTATACTTGCACAAGAGAGCTTCAAAAACAGGAAAGTTAAAGAAAAAGCTAAAATGAAAAGCTAAAGACTAGGGCAGAATAAAGAAATGACAAAAAACTCTGAGGTGCCTAGGGTTCCCTAAAGCAGCAGGAGTGAAGCCCCAAAGCCATAAGCAATTTTCAAGCCTCTGCTTGCATACATTTGCTAAAGTCCCATTGATCAAGGCAAGTCATATGGCCATTCCCAAATGCAAGTAGTGAAAAGATAACCACCATCCCATGCTGGTAGAGGCAGTAATATCACATTGCAAAGAGGAGTTCATGCAGGGAAGAGGGGAGTCTGTGATCATTTTTTCAGTATACCACAACTAAGAAGTAATCTACTGATATGGAGGGTTCAATTTATTTTTATAGAGAAAATAAGAGTGTTGGTTATTCAGGCTAGTCTGTTAAATAAAAATTAGACAAGAGAGCTTCCATCTATTTCTTATTATATTGGCTCCTTAAAGGAGAAACAATTGCTTACCTTATTTACTCTCAGTTAGAAATAGGGAAGGATTTTGTTATGTTAAAAACCCCAAATTGCACACTACAGTAAAAAAAAAAAAAAGGTTGTTAAATAGAAAACATTGATATTAATTTTCTATGCAGCATGTTTAACCAAAATAGATTATATAACCCAAAACTTCTGAAAATCAATAAGAAAATGATAAATAACAATAAAAATGTGGGGGGAAAGCTTACCTTAATAGTTATTTCACAGAAGAGAAAACTCAGAGACATGAAAAAAACTCAATTTCATAGGACACTGAGGAAATGCAAGTTGAAATCTCAATCAGATACCATTTTCAACTCTAAAGATTCAAAATTAAAAGGCCAGACAATAATGAAAACTGTACAGGATATGAAGCAATAAGACATCATGTATTTTGGACAGGAAATTATATAAATAGTTTGGGAAAATGAGTTGGCACTATTTTATAATGTTAAATGTGCATATCCTATGACCCAGAAAATCACTCCTAGATAAATAGAGTAATTTCCACCCACCCTCTCCTGCCTTCCCTCTGAGGTTTGATCGATGATTCTGTTTCTGGATCTGTTTTTGTTCATCAGTTTATCTTCTTCATTATATTTCACAAATGAGTGAGATCATGTGATATTTATCTTTTTCCAACTGACTTATTTTGCTTAGCATAATGCTCTCCAGGTCCATCCATGCTGTTGCAAATAATAGGAGTTCCTTCCTTTTTACAGCAGCGTAGTATTCCATTGTGTAGATGTACCACTCATCTGCTGATGGGCGCTTAGGCTGTTTCCAAATATTAGCTATTGTACTAGTAAATTATGCTGCTATGAACATAGGGGTGCATATATCCTTTCTGATTGGTGTTTCTAGTTTCTTAGGATATATTCCTAGGAGTGGGATCCCTGGGTTAAATGGGAGTTCCATTTTTAGTTTTTTGAGGAAACTCCATACTATTCTCCACAATGGCTGCACCAGTCTACATTCCCACCAGCAGTGCACAAGGGTTCCTTTTTCTCTGAATCTTCACCAGTACTTGTCGTTTGTTGATTTGTTGATGATAGGCATTCTGATAGGTGTGAGATGGTACCTCATTGTCATTTTGATTTGCATCTCTTGGATGATTAGTAACTTTGAGTATGTTTTCATATGTCTCTTGGCCTTTTGTATGTCCTAAAACCCTTTTCTTTAAGCATAGAATACCTTTGAGTTCTCTAGTGACATTTAAAAATTTGATCATTAATTTTGCATTCTATTCTATAATATACTAGAGGCCCAGTGCATGATTAAATCATGCACGTGTAGGGTCCCCTAGGCCTAGCCTGCCATCAGGGCCATGTCCGCTGCCCCGTGATGCCCCGCGACGCTCAGCCGACACTGCCGGCATCCCGGTGGGAGGGTGGGGGGTTAGGGGAGGACCCGAGAGGTGCTCCATGCACCTCCTGGTGACTGGTCATTTGGTCATTACAACGTTATGGCCACAGGCCTTTTATAATATAGATTAGTGATTGCTTTAATATTAAAATAAAGCCATTATCATAAAAATATGGTAGACTTGAAGTTCTAAGAAAATGAATCATTTAATTCTATGGTTTTGAGGATTCCCCAGCAAACCATAAAATATTTTACATGGTAAATACTGGTTTGCTAAAGGTTTTTAACTCTGTGGTTTTTATAGTACAACACAAACCAAAGTGGAAAGCCTTAAAAAGGAGAAACAAAAAAGGTATTACATATGTGTCCTTATTCCCCCATTGTCCCCCAGCTCATGCCATAGTCTTGAAGGTATCAATGGAAGATAGACTGTCACTTGGGTATATCACTTATCATGTCACAGACTACACTATGTTATAATTGTCTGTTTCATTGGCTGCCTGCCCTCCTAGAATATAAGCTCCTTCTGGTCAGGATTGTTCGTTTTCCTATCCTTGCACCCCAGCAAAATGAGTAGCTCTCAATAATAGCAAGTTAATGGATTGTCAGTTTGGCTGTAGAGGACAAATCCTGGTGTAGGGAGGATTGCTAGCATTTAGAACACCGATATATTTTGTAAACTGGTCCTTTCCTTTGGGGTCTCATTAATCACAGTTGCCCCTTCTTTGTTGTCCTCAAGAAGCACCACAGTCTCCTTAACTCTTTCTGAAATAAGTGAACATGGGACTGTCCCTTAATACCACAGGATGTGACTAGAGGCCTTTAACAAAACTTTCTTAAGTGTAGTGGATAGCAACAGTGTAATTACTGCTCAGAAAGGAATGTACTGACATGCTCTCCAGTCACCAGTCCAAATTGGTGCTTTACCACCTTGCCTAACTCTCATTCTGACTTCAACATGGCAGTGGCCATCTTTCTCCTACCACCCCATAATACTTTCAAGAATATCTAGATTCTAAGCTCAAGAGAATGTGGTTGCGTAAGAGAAAGAAATTTAGTTTATCCACTGTCTAAATTCTGTCTTTGAAGTAAAAAATTTCAGTCTTATGATCCACATCATTTCATTATTATTAACAAAAGGATCACTCCCTACCTTCAATAGATACCAGCTCCTGGGGCAGGGAACATAGCCTATTTATTTAGACCCTCCTCCGGTTCCTCATTGGCTGAGTAGTATTTGGTTACCTATTTCCTAATAGGTCGCCTAGGTCTTGCTGTCTCCCATTGGGTTATTTAAAAAATGGGCTGGGACCTTTTCTAGTTGCCTCTACCTCCCTTTGTCTAGAGGAATCTTCCTAGGACACATGCTATTGGCCACATGTACAGCTTTTATCCTCTCCCCCGCACCCCCACATCCTGTTTGCTCTGGGGAAATTCAGTATCCGCCTGGCCACATGCTGTTTCTTTTCCACGAAGGTAAATCAGGCATGTTTCTTACAATCAATACAAGAGATAGAGCAATTTGGGGGATAGTAGGGGCTGGGATGGCAAGCAAGGTTGGGAGGGTGCATTTTTCGTAGAGGTGGTTTAATAAATGTTTGTTGAATAAATGGAATAAAGGGCCAGTAAAAATTCTTGGAGTATACTTTGATGAGAAGAAGATGCAAAAGACAACTGAGAAATGAAAACATAAAGAAGAAAAATAAGCAACCCAATTTTTATAAAACAGAGTAAGATTGATCAATTATTTTTTGCTGCCAACTTTTTTTTGAAACTTAGTTGGATGTTATTCCATTAATAGGGTGTGCCAACCTTCTGATGGGCCTTTTACATAATCTAGTGAAACAGCACTGTAAACAGGAGGGCAGTTTACAATGTTTGCTAAGGGAGAAAGAGGTTCTAGGCACACCAATTTGGATGTTTTGCAAGTTTGATGTGTCTATGTTTATTTTAGAAGTCTGAATGCATGAACACTTGGACTCAGCCTCCTTATGTCAAATGAATAGTGAAATGGGCACATCATTTAAGATTTTTTTTTAAATAGAAATGGGGATTGAGAGAAAAATCTGGGTAGAAAAATTGTTCACCCAACAAACATTAATTATACATTTCTATATGAAATACTGTGCTGGGTTGTAAGAATACACAAATTATTTAGTCACATTCTCCTTATTCCTAGTCGCCTGGCATCTAATGAGATAAAAAGTAATATAGATCATGTAGGCTATTATAAACATAACTTCAAAACAGTTACAAAACAACAAAAACCACAGGAATATGCTATAATAAGATTTATCAAATCTGAATACCTCATACCTCATTTTATTGAGCTACATTATATTGTGCTTCACAGACGTTGGAGCAAGTATCCAGTGCCATTTTTTAAGCAATAAAGTATTTTTAATTAAGGTATGTACATTGTGTTTTTTTTTTTAGAGACTATAGTATAATATAAACATAACTTTTATGTGCACTGAAAAACCATCTCTTTGGGTTCTATTAATTTGCTAGAAAGGCTCACAGAACTCAGGAAAACTCATTTACTCATTAGATTGCCAATGTATTACAAAGCATATTAAAGAATACAAATCAATAGCTAGATGAACAGACATAGAGTGAGCCCCCCTAAAGGGGCTTGCTTCTCAGCAGTGTCATGTAGAAGCATCCTGGTCCTCCAACATGGGAGGTCTTCTGAAAAGAACTAACAAATTGTGGGGTTTTGGGGGGGTGTTATGGAGGCTTCATTACATAGTCATGATTGACTGAGTTATTGGTCATTGGTTATTGGCATAGCCTCCAGCCCCTCTCCTTTCTCCAGAAATCAGGGGGTGGAAATGAAAGTTTCAATCTTCTAATTATCTGGCAACCAATCCCCCAGCTTTGGTAAGGGTACAAATTTCACCTTCATTAACACAAACTGAGACTGAGAACTCCCATTGCTCAGAAAATTCCAAGGGGTTTGAGGGCTATGAGCCAGCAACTGTGAATGAAGACCAAATATACATGAGAAATATAGTTTGGTCACCTGAATATATATATATATCCATGATATGGCACCAAAGCAATTGGAGATGGAGAGAGAGAAAAAAATGAGAAGCCTAAAGTTACAAAGGGAGAATTTACAGTATCTTATCTTTATTGGTCTAAGGAATCATGATATTGGGGTAATGATTTCCTGGAAGTATATAGCAAAGTCCAAATATGTATGTGGGTGAAAGAGTCAAGAGCAGAACTGGCAAGAAGAGCAAAATGCTGAGAAAAAGTGAGCATGAGACAGGCTAAGAGCAAATTGCAAACACTTCGGAATAAAACTTGTATAAAAGTTTGGACTGCCTGAACTGTAACATCAGTGGACATGTTGTTTGCTTTGCTAGTGAAATGATAGTACCAACCTATAATTAGTATAGAAATAAATACCTTTTACAATGTCACTTGTCAAAAGTTAAATTTGGAATGTGGCAGAAAGTACTTGGGGTTAAATGTACATGTAAGGGGTTATTATAATTTCACTTTCATAGGGTCCCCCCAATATGAGATAGAACAAAAGAAAGCCAAAATTAATTTTTTCATAAGTGATGAAAATACATACTAATTCATTCTATATCCATTCATTAAATGCTTGTTATGTGTAAAGCATTGTTCTGGACTAGAAAATTACTGTGCTATTATGTGGCTTTAATTTTTCTTAAGCATTTTTATGTCTTTCACTTGTTTTTTAAGAAGACAAGGATATAGAGTGTATTAGTCACATTATCTAAAAGATCTGTTTTATTCCCAGTAAAACCCTACCCAACTACCTTGTAAAATAAAGCAAACACTCTAGCCTTCCATGTGCATGTGGCACGCATACCACTCATGCTTTTAACCTTTTGCACTCGGATGTCGAGATTAAAATTACTCTTTGAATGTATCAATAATTTGAAATATTAAAAAAATCCAAATAAATAAGTTTGTATGAAAAGAAACTCCAGTTTTTTATTCTACTGCCGCGCTTTGTAAAATCTGGGGTATTTAAAAAATTAAATCCCGAGTAGAATAAAGGAATCGAGAAAAAAGCAAGCGAGTACAAAGGGTTAAGCTTTTGGGGCCAGTGAATGGTAGCAGGTAGAGCTGGTTTCCTACCAAAGGCCACGTTCCTCTTCTTTCTTACTGAAAGAACCCTGATTAATCAGGAAAGCAATGTTCCCAATGAAAAACATTTAAATATATTTTTATTGATTTCAGAGAGGAAGGGAGAGGGAGAGAGAGATAGAAACATCAATGATGAGAGAGAATAATTGATCAGCTGCCTCCTGCACGCCCCACACTGGGGATCGAGCCTGCAACCCAGGCATCTGCCCTAACTGGGAATTGAACCGTGACTTCCTGGTTCATAGGTTGAGGAGCAACCACTGTGCCATGCCAGCTGGGCGGCAGATATATTTTGAAAAAAGATATTCACAAAGTGAAAACCAACAAGTGATAATTATATTAGATGCACACACAGTGTGTACATTGATTTCCTATAAATAAGACACTCTGTAAACCCAATAATACATGGATAAAAATGTATGGATAAATTCACAAAAGCATGGTGATCAAATAGTTAATAAGCAGCAGATATTTGTTAATTTAAATAATCATGAGGTATCATTATCAGGCTGACAAAAATTAGAAAACCTCATAATATCAAGTGCTCATAATATCAACTGTTGGTAGAGGCAAGAAGATGCAATCACTTGAGACAGTAATTTGCCAGTATTTAGTGAAATTAAATATTCATGTAACTATGATCCAACAATTGCATCCTGGTGTACACTCCAGAGAAACTCTCCCCCCCACGTTCATAGGAAGATCTGTTTATTACAGTTGTTAGTTATGTTAGCACAAGAGTAGGGGGCAACTATGTGTGTTTATCACCAGAGGATTATACAAGTATCATGTGTAAATGCAAACAATCAGACCTGGATTTACCAAAGCTATTGGGGTCCCGCAGGTGGCCCCCCAATAAAGAATGATCTTCTTTCTTACTTGGATTCTGCAAAAATTGAGGAAAAAACAAAAACAAACAAGAACAGATGAAGGTCTAACTATTGCTTTTTATTATTGATAGCACAGCACTGGAAGATATGGTTTAAGGTGGGAGGAAAGTGGGCCCACTAATTGAAAACCAGAGTAAGCAGTCTCCACATCTGAGCAGAAAGTAAAGTGCACTCCATAAAGGTAGCCAGGACCCAGGAGGAAGCAGGCAGAACAGAGCAAACATGCCAACTGATCAAGAAGTTGCTTTACTCCCGAAGGCAGAGTGAAAAACAGGGTAGAATGAGTGATTGGGAAAGTGATAGCCTGTGTGAGGAAAATTAGCAATAGGAGTAGGTCTAAAAGCAAATATTGGTGAAAAAGTTGGGAATGATACACTTGTTTAATGTAAAATACATAGTTTTTAAAAAAACTACACAAGCCTCGGCCAGTGTGGCTCAGTGGTTGAGCATTGACCTATGAACCTGGAGGTCATGGTTCAAGTCCCAGTCAAGGTACATGCCCGGGTTGCAGGCTCGAGCCCCAGTAGCGGGGAGAGGTACAGGAGATAGCCGATCAGTGATTCTCTCTCATCATTGATGTTTCTCTCTCTCTGTCCCTCTCCCTTCCTCTCTGAAATCAATTAAACACACACACACACACACACACACACACACACACACGCACACACACACACAACTATGCAAGTACCAAAATAAACAGCATTTTTTTAGGGATGCTCATCTAAGGAATATATGGAAGGTAAAATAGAAAGGCAGCGATTATATGTTTTCATGAATGTCAATAAGAGATTAATACTAAAACTTAAAAAAAATAATAAAGGATAAGAGTTTCACAGACAGAAGATAGTGTGACCTGAATTTAGGCATATGAACGACTTACTTCCGTACCTCTGGGATCAGAAAGAAAACATTATCGGTACAGGAATGATATGACATATTATTATTATGCTTTCATTTGTGCTCATATATATGATAAAAAAATCTAACAACAAAAATCAAAAACAGTTATTGAATGACTGCAGTGGTCCCTGGACTCCATGATGGACAAGGTCTTGAGCCTTCTGTAGCGCTCAGAGTGACAGCTTTCATTTGAACAGAACTTTTGGGTCTAAGGCGAGTTCATTATTACTCTGGTGATATGATGTTTACGAGAGAGAAGGGAAAGCAAACATGGAGTCATTTCAATGTTCTAGGTATCCTTTTCACTTCTGGGCCGTGCTCTGCTATGATATCACTCACTAGTGATGGAGACATGTTAATTCAGTTCATCTTGTTCCTTTCCCAAAATCTAAAAGGATAAACAGAGCCAGTTTTGCTATTTTTGTTACATAAATATCTTATGAGAAATCTGCTAACAAACTGGCCCTGCCTGGAGCCAGGTTGGGGGCCAGGCCGGGCAGGGGAGGAGGAAAAAGGTTGCCAGTTGGGGTGGACTTTCGCGGCTCCAGGCTTCCAGAGCCTGGATGCCATCTTGAGGCAGCTCATGTTTGGGCTGCTTGTGCAACGCAGGGCTGCTAAGCGGCATGACTACAGGGACTTGGAAAGTACCACTCAGCTCCACAGTCGACAGATGGTATTTCTTCTGCGTCTGTGTGGAGGGGTGGGGGAGTGGTGGGAACAATAAGCAGCAGTAGCCACTTGACAGGCTCCCCGCTGCCAAGAATTTGCATGACGTGTGCTTGCTGCCATCTGGAGAACTTCAGCTCATTGAGGAAGAGGCAGCGCTCAGCTTCACCACTCTGGGCCCCAGGCAGGGCTGAGAATCTCCCTTCCCAGGGGAAGTAGAGAGCAAAAGGCAAATCAATCAGATGAACCTGGCCTGGGGGAGGCAGACGGCAGCGCCCCTCAGGGCAAGTCGGGGCGAGGTGGACCTGCTGGTCTAATCCAGGGGAGGTGTGGACAGGTCTGGCACTTCAGAGTGGATTAGGTCAGCGGCGTCCGTCACCTTTTGCACATGAGTTTGTTTATATGCCGGTCGTTGGTGGGGGAAATGTGGAACTGGGAAGGAGAAAACTCAAACAAGTACCCCCTTTCCCATGACCTCCAGAGTAGAGTTCAGTAAGGCCGAAGGCTGACCATACACCCTGGGGATCCATTCACGGGCCACAGTCCTGTGCACTATAAACATATGTGTGGTCCGTTTAATTAAACACATAACAGGTTTTCAGCTGCTGAGATTTTTGGTGTTTAAAGCAAAATGTCTTTTCCAAGTGTGAAAATGTTTTATTTCAATCTTAGTTTTACACTTTAGATGCTTTTCTTCCTTTCTTGTTAACTATCTGGGAACGTATGGTATGGTATTTTATCTCAAAAATTTGCTCTAACATTTTTTTCTCTAAAAATAATTTTTCTTCTAAATGTTTCTAATTGATATTTAAATTTTACTAGGATCAAATACGATCTTAAATGAAACTACTTTTACTGAGAGATTATGTCCTATAGCTAAAAAAATAGTTATCAGTTAAGACCTATATTTATTATGCAGAACCACAGAGCTTTATATACACCCTGTCTTCCCAGTATTTCTAGCATCAAGCAACATCGCGGGAAGTCCCCATAGGGGAAAAAAAACACATGGTCCTATCCACATTAATGTAGACAAATCAAATAAGTGCGAGTCATACCGCATTTACCACTGATGCCCTGTGGGATTTGCATAGGTGGAAACTATATATGTCTGTCCTCATTCTCCTAGCACTTAGCACAACCCCTGCCATGAAGGAGAGAGTCTAATCTGCTTCAGCTTTGGAAGGTACAAGGAATGGAAGTCAATGGCAAACTTCAACCCAGAAGGGGATTTATTGAAAAGGTGCTGAGTCATCACATAGACTCTAAATGATGAACAAACAAGACTAGAAACAAAGGGTCAGCAACTCAACTGCAGGGGTGTGTGGCAGACTTCTAGTCTCTGACTTTAGTCTCTGAATCTAAATTTCAAATTCTCTAAAGCAGGGGTGAGGAACCTTTTTGGATATTTATAACATCATTCAGGGGCCATACAAAATTATCAACTTAAAAATTAGCCTGCTATATTTGATCAAACATTTAATTAGCCCACCCCTAATGCCTTGGCGGGGCCAGACCAAATGATTTTGCAGGCCTTATACAGCCCATGGGCCAGACATTCCCCACCCCTGTTCTAAAGGTAGATTTTGATGGACTCAGCTTGGGTCAGTGGGAGGTGACCACTCTGGACAAATCAGAGATCAGAAGATGGTGCGGTGCAAGTAGTACAGCAGCGTCGGTTGAAGCCTAACCCCAGGTATCACAGGCAGTTTCCAGAGGAGGGGAAAGCCATGTCTATATGTAATATGACGACATTGATGTGCAGAAACGAGGCATTCTGGTAGACTGAATATTGCAAAGAATTTGAGCTTAATGTTCTGTTTACCAAAACTTAAATTTTAAATTACTCAAAACTTTTAAGTGTATTATTAGATAGAATGATTTAAGTCACTTAGTATTTCAATTATTCAGAATAATAATTATGCACATTAATTATTATACAGTTTTGTGACATAAGCCAGTCAAGAACCACTGAGGGATGTGAGAGGTAGGCCTGGGAGTTAGGTTGAGGAGAGGGAGGCCCCTAGGACACAACATTTAAGGAGACAGTCTGTTGTGAGAGGTAAGTTAAGAATATTTCTTTACATGTCACATCCTAGGGACCTCACTTGCCTTACCTACAGTAGGGCCTGATGCGAGGGCTATTTATCCTTATACAAAAACGGCTCCCTATTATCCTTCTGGGTACTTTTGTCAGCTGTCCCTTCTCAAGAAACCCATGATTTTTGCCCTCATTACAATCATTCTCACTTCCCTACCCATTCAAACTGTTGTTGTTAA
The DNA here is from genome assembly GCF_951640355.1 of Cnephaeus nilssonii. Taxonomy (NCBI): domain Eukaryota; kingdom Metazoa; phylum Chordata; class Mammalia; order Chiroptera; family Vespertilionidae; genus Cnephaeus; species Cnephaeus nilssonii. The sequence goes on from NC_137080.1 coordinate 34,526,130, forward strand.
TCCTCACCAGAGGATATTTTTCCCATTGTTTTTCAGTGAGGATGGAAGGGAGGGAGGGAGGGAGGGACAGAGAGAGAGAAAGAAACATCCATGTGAGAGACAGATCGACTGGTTGCCTCCCCCATGCACCCCAACCAGGGGATGGGGAGCAAACCTGCAACCCACACACATGCCCTTGACCTGGAATCAAATTCGAGACCTTTTGGTGTGTGGGCCAACGCTCTAATCACTGAGCACACTAGCCAGGGCACTCATACAAACTTTTCTAGTTTTTTGTATGCCATATAACTATGGTGTCCTAATAGCCCTTTTCTTCGACCCCACCACCAAACTAAAGCAATCTGATGTTAAATATTCCACCCTATGGATTCACTGCTATATGACCACAAATGTCAATGTAATATTCATATGCACATAAGGATCCTAAACAATTTGAGACTTTGAGAAAAGGATCATTTGGAAACAAACACAAAATGAGTAACCATTATCTGCAAACATATTGGGATAGAAACATTTCCTGTCAGAGCATATGTCCTGAGTCTTAGATTTGAAATGTTGGCAGTTATGACCATAATGTAGGAAGAACTAAAGTTTAAAGGAGAAATCAGACAACTACACTTGGAAAATTATATACTACATCCTAATATACATAAAGAGCTAGGTGGCGTCATGACCGAATGGGCGACCGGTCACTATGAAGTGCATGGAGCACCTCTCGGTCCCCCCTCTCCCCCAGCCCCCGAGCTGCTCACCATGAGGGGAGCACTGGCAGGACTGGGGTCTGGCCGTGAGCTTAGCCAAGCAGTCACCCAGGTGGCAGTGAGTTTGGTGAAGGAGTCGCGGGGTGGGGGAATGTCGCGGAGCAGTTGTGGGGTTGGGGGAGCCTCATGTAGCGTCGCAGGACGGCAAAGCCCATGCGACAGAGGCCAGGCTAGGCCTAGGGACCCTAACCGTGCACAATTTCGTGCGCGCTGGGCCTCTGGTTTTTAATAAAGCTCTAAGATAACAGATTTTATGTAAATCTTTGAAGGTGATTATAGTTCTGGCCTGTGAAAAACAGTGCATGACCTTTGTAACAGATTCTAAACATATTTCTAGGCTCCCTGTGGGCCTTGGGGGCCTAATTCTGAGCATAGGAGCTGATTCCCTGACAAGGGTGACATGATGGTGACACAGTGGCAGAACATCCTTAACCTGGAGGGGAAGCCAAGTCTCAGGTTATCTTCCTTGCTCTACTCCAACTTGCTAGATCACCGTGGACAAGTCACTTATTCTCTCAGACATATGGTTTTCAGGTCTATAATTGGACTACACAATTTTGAAGTCTCCTTTCAGTTGGAATTTTTTTGTATTTGTATATCAAAAATAAGTTGACTACTTTAATATACAACCTGGAAATAATTTCTGCTGTTTCAAGAAGTGCCTGAGGTGATCTATACATGTCAGATAAAGAAACCATTAATTTTAAGGGTTTTCTTTTTGGCGCCCACTTGCTAATCATGGTAAGAACAAACTATTGTGCCTCTGTGATATGTGATTTTAGCTCTACGCCATCCCAGTGACATAGCAGTGTTAGTTTTTGCTGTATCTACAAAATGTCTGTTCAACTTTTTATGAAAATTGAATTTTAAAAAATTAACCAATGGCTGGTTTGCCTCCCAAACACTAGGCAATCAGCTAGCTCAAGCTGAGGACTGAATTAAATTGTCCATGTGTTCTGATATTATGGAGAACAAGTCTTGGCATAGTAAATAAAGTAATATAGGCATATAGTCTGGTTAAATATACTTGCTTTTGTATCTTCTGCTCTACATTGTTATTATTCTTTTAGGGGATATACTATTGGTTCAATCGTGCCCCCTCTCCACCCACCACCCAGAAAGATATGTAACCTTATTTATATATCTTTCTGGGTGGGGAGTGGAGAGAGGGTCTTCACTAAGGTAATCAAAATAAAATGAGGTTTTTTAGGGTGGACCCTGATCCAATATGACTGACATCCTTATAAAAAGGGGAAATTTGACCAGAGACATGCACACAGGGAGAACACCATGTGAAGATGAAGACAGATCTAGATAGAGGTGATGCTTCTCCAAACCAAGGAATGCCAGCAATTGCCAGAAAACTACCAAAAGCTAGGCGAGAGGCACGGAACAGATTTCCTTCTCTCAGCCTCAGAAGGAACCACCCTGTCAACGCCTTGATTGCGGATTTCTAACCTCCAGAACTGTGAGACAAGAAATTACTGTTGTTTGAGCCACCTGGTTTGTGGTACTTTATTACAACTGCCCTAGCAAACTAATACAAGTACTTAATAGAACAGTGTCTAGATAAAATCCCTTATTACTTTCAACACTGGTTTTGAACACACACATTCCAAAATTACACATCCTTTTAGATATCGTAGTGAAACAGAAAATTGGCTTTTAAGAGGGCCGCATCAAATTTGGACTTTATACACATGCTTACCAGTGTCTTGGAAACATAACTTCATTTTATTAGTTGAGTGGTTACTACTGAAATAATTTTCAGAATCATCTTGCTATGCAAAAGAACACAGATAATTAGGAATTTAGTCTAGAGCATTTGTGAACCGTTACTAGGTAAAGATCTTCTGTAACAAAGAATGGTGTGCCCACCCCATGAAAAAAAAAAAAAATTGGTCTCATGCCATTGGCAAGTTTATGGGATATAAGAGCTTTCATATCCTTCTCTAGGATATATTACTGATAGACTGCTCTTAAAAAGTGTTAGTTTCTTCTTTATAATCTCACTTTTAAAATTCCATAACCTTCCTCTTTTAGCATTTCAGAGTCCCCTAAAAGAAGATAATTTATTCCTAATATCTACATAAAATCCCCCCCTTTTAAGGATTTATGCTTGATCTTTTTTTATATTCATTAATAAATAAGGGGCTGATTATTGCAACTACCACATATTATATGCCTTCACATGGAGGTAATGAGTATGGAAATCAAGTATATAATATTTTTAGGCACTTCTATATGCTTTGCCAGTTTTAAAGTAAGATTATGTACTTATAGAAATGTTGTTTTGCTTTCTAGACCACTAAGCTGTATTTCCCTCCCTTCTTCATATACAGGGAGCAGAAGTAGGGCAATTTATTATATCTTTTGAGCCAAGGAATCTAGCAAAAAATAATAATTTGAAGAAAAAATGAGGAACGATGACAGTGTTTAAGATTACATTGTGTTGAGATTCTGTTAATTATTGCTACCAGTTCACAAGCTTCGGCAAAGATCCCCTGGAGATTGTCTCCAGTCTATTTATGGAACTTTAGAGGCGAATCTATGAGAATGTCTTTTTATGATATTCTCTTTAGCCTTTCATTTTCAGTAGCTCCCAATTAGTTGCCTGGAATGAGGATGTGTATTAGGCTAAATATGCAGGGGTCATAATTCTCTGACCCACTTCCTTCTTCATGTCTAAATACATTTGGAAGGAATTCTTCCCCAGATTCTGTTTGTCTGTTTTATTAACTTACAGTGACATCTTTTCAACTGTCTTGGCTTTAAAAGTGTCCTGTAGCTTTAAAGTAGCAATTTCCCATTTGAAGGGATCCATTATCATGTATCCAAGAATGTGACTGGATTGGAAAAGCTACTCCACAATGGACAGTAACTTGTGGAAAAATCGTAGAACTGAGATGAGCAGATTAGAGATGGTAGAAAATTAATGCTGAGAGAGGAGGTGGATGGTAAAGAGAAGCTGGGTGTAGCCATCTTGTAGAATGGGCTCATTTAGGCAGCTTTTTCTTTCTTCTTATTAAAATGGAAGTTTTTGTCTTCTTTATTAGATGATTAGAGTTGATAATCCCATTTATTTACAATTCCTCTAGAAGTAAGAAAGAAATATTTGATTTTATTCATCAGCTTCCACAGAGTAGAATTTTATACCTTCCTTTTTGGCACCGTATGTCCATTTGAAAATGCAGGGCTTCCTTAATTCCCTGAAACAGGCTTTGTGTATGCCAAGGGGCAGCATGTGACATTCTCCCATCTGGCATGCAAGTTGCCACTTGGCTGCCACCTGTGCTGCCACCCAGGACCCTTGCCACTCCTTCCCCATTCAGTGCCATAGACGCTAAGTCCCCACAGCCCCTTCCTGGCTGCTATCTCTTCTCCCGTGGCAGATGTTGGGATGAAAAACACTTTGAGGGCCAAGCATTTGCTCTTACCAGCCTGGCATAGACTCAAATCCTCCTCTACTGGCAAAATATAATGTAAGATTATTGACTATGTTTACCTCTAAGAATGTGATCACTTCCCTCCTTTCCCTCCTAACCCCAACTCATCCTTTGCTAATGAACCCAGTTTAATTTGACTCCTTGCTCTAACTGCGAGTGTACCTGATTGGACTGGCATTGCCTGCTGTGTATGCCGTCACCAGTCCTCAGGAAGAGATCTTCTGTGAGTCCTCCCTTGCATGATGAGGAGGATTGATTCATGTTGCCTTTGATCAGCTGAGCTTAGTCCCTTTCTGAAGTGCTCCTGATCCTTGGACAGGCAAATCCCAGACTAGCAAGTGTCTGCACTCTGAATATGATTACTGAACTACTGGAAGTGCCACAGAGGCCAAGAGGTGTGAATGGACTTGATGCCTTTGATGATAAAAGAACAGCTCTAGGATAACTCATTATTTTTAGAGCTGAAAGTAATCTTAGAATCATTAATTTAACCTATTTTTATAAGTTACAGAAACAAAAGTGTCCTGTTTCTTGGTCATGCATTGTTTATACATTGCTGCTATTCCCATTAATTGATATTCTATAAAACCATATGTCATGAAATTTATTTTGTTATAAGAATTTGAGATTTATACTTATTTCTTATGCACATACTCTTTGAACCTGGGAAACCTTAGGAACAAAGCATTTCACTTGAATGAGACCTTCTAAGTATTAAGATTCCCTCCTGGGCATGGGTTTAGGACATTTTATACACCAAGAAAATGTTTTCCTTTCATTACTTGAAAGTCAATAGGACTATCTTTAGAAAAACACACACATTATTCAAATCCATAACTACTCATTCATTCAACATGCACTTATTGAATATTTATTGGGAAATGTCAGGCACTATATATTGAAATATTTATTGAAAACTTAAGTGCTGGGGATATAATGAGGAACAAAACAAGATTCCAAATGCTAAAAATGAATGGCTTATATATTTATTTAATGGGCTAGTGAATATGGTCTTAAGAATATAAACCTAATTTTTGTTTGGTTGTGTTTTTTCCCCCCCTTTTCTTTAATGTCACCATCATTGCAAAGTGTTTGTTAGGTACCCAAGTGCATTGGGCTATGAGTGAAAGAAAAGTCAATTAAATTCAAACTGGCTTAAATAATAAAGGGAATTTATTGGCTCAGTAGCTTAAAAGTCCAGCTGGAAGGTAGGCTTCCAGCATGGTTTAATCAGGACTCCAGGTCAATTGCTCTGGGACTATTCTAGCCCTGTCCAACTCCATGCATGAATCATGTTAGTCCCTGCCAGGTGTCTCTTGTGATTGCAAGATGAATACCAGGAGAAAAAAATGGCTTGGTGCTTTCTCATTCAGATATAAGGGGGAAAAATAGTATTCCTATTTTAGGGTTCCAAGAAAGATCTTGAGATTATTCTTACTGAGTTTGATTAGATCATGTGTGTACCAATTATTGTGGCCAGAGGAATGAAATGTATCCTATGATTTAAACCAATCCAGGACCTAAAACTGGGGTTAGAGGTGGGACCTGTTTCCATTAAAGCAATTGAGTTGGAGGGGAAATAGCAGATACTTGAAACAAATCTGAATGTTATAAGAAGTAAGAAGTGGATAATGGAAACTAGGTATAAAATCATCAAATATTTACAAGATAAATTTTGGAGTATTACATCAGATTCTATGATCTTGTTAGTCACCACTCATGGACACTTATTTAACAATTTCAAAATGAATTTACATTAAAGGTGATGTTTAAATCAATAAAGAAAGTAAACATTAAATATTGAATTTTGTGAGAAAAACTATTAAAAAAACAAACCAAAGACAAATGTACTAAAGAAATTAATAAAGATAAAAGCAAAAATTAACTAGTGAGAAAAAAGAATGAAAATTTTCCTTTTGTGGGCATGGCAGACTACTTACTGTTAAACCCACACTACATACTGAGAAAATCTAAGTAAGCTGAGCAACAACAATAAAATCTGAAGCCACTGAGGAGCTACCAAAGTGACAAGGACTTGAGGGCCAAGATTCTGGAGAGAGGAACACAGATAAATGACCTCTATTTATTATTATTATTATTATTATTATTTACCATTATTTTTATAATTTGTTTCAATAGCCACTATCTTGGACAGTACAGGTATAGAACATGTCTGTCATCATTGAAAGTTCTATTGGAAAGCTTTGCTCTAGAAAGAACAGGAAGGCCAGTATTGCTGGGGTAGATTGAGCAAGGATGAGAGTAATAGATGAGGTCACAGAGTTTAAAGGAGCACAGTTGTGTAGGAGCTTGATGGCCACTGTAGAAACTTTGGCTCTTATTCTGAGTGAAACAGGAAATTAGGAGGATTTTGCCAGAGGAGTAACTTGATCTGACTTGACATTTACAAGAATCACTTTAGGTTAGTATTTGTGTAATAATCCAAATGAAAAAATGACCGAAGGTGGACAAGGTTGGCAGCTGTGGAGGTGGTGAAAAGGGCTCAGATTCTGTGTGAGTTTAGAAGCTGCTGGTCTCTGTTTCTGGCACCACTTGCATCTTAAGGCGTTGCTAATTAGAAGCATGGGTGAAGGCTGAGAGGCTTGAAGTTTTGCAGGACGTGGTATTTGAGAGGCCATGAAGCTGAGCAGAGTGGTCTTATGGCGCTAAGGTGACCCAAACTAGAGTTGAGGGCCCACTAATGAGGAGTTGCCCTGGTAAGTACCTAAGGCTTTTAACTGGAACTTCCAAAGGGTTACACCCTAGGAATATGGGCTAGCTGGCCAGCTCTCATAAGGAAAGAAAATCCAGATACTGGAATTATCAGGCATAAGTAGTAAAATATCTCTGATTCACTTATATATACATGTTTTTATTATAAAAATAACATGGCATTTCAATTCAAAAAGAAAAATGGAGTAATCAAATGGTGCTGGAAATGGTTCTAATGTGGAATATCATTAAATTAGATTCCTATCTTAAACAAAGCCATAAAATCTATTACAGTTGCATCACTTAAATAAATAAACAAAGAATCAATTGCTCTTCTCCCCCACAAAAGAGAACTTGAGGAAATGGAAGAAAAATAGATGTAAATGGAAGAGAATCATTTTTTAAAAATAATAAAGCATGAAAAATCTTAAAAATAGCAATGAAATATTTAATTACATAAAAATTAAAAATATCTACAGATCAATAACAAACAAATAAACATCATAAACTAAACCTAAAGACATATCATCAGTTGGGTATCATTATTCAAACCAACTATGACAGTTTTTATAGTCTGAATTTGTCTATGGCATTTGTAATACTATGAACAAACTATGCTTATTCAAATAAAATATAGACAAAGGACATAAACTGGAAACTCACAAAACAACAACAAATAGCCAATATACTTAACAGAAACATGTTCAACATTGCTAGCAATCAAATGAATGGGAAATAACTAAAGCATCGCATCAGTGAGGTTATGTGGCTGCCATATATTTGATTAGGCATGACTCTCATCATTGTGCCTCACACATTGGCATCACTAAACCACCTTCATTATACTTAATGTGAATGTTTACCTGCTAAAAGAGTATTTTAAAGTGTGGCAGGTTGGTGCTGTTTGTCTGCCAACATTTCAGGTTCAGCAATATTTCTTTTATTTTTGTCAATATGGCATTGTTTATGAGATTATTTAAATATTTTATCACATTTTGGTTTCTTTATTTTAAAAAATGAGTGGAAATAAAAAAATCAGAATTATGTTATTGGTAAGAAAGATATAGCTCAAAATTAAGACAATGGAAACAAAGATGGAGATCATCTGGCATTTTGAAAGCATTTAGTATTCAGTCTCCATTTAGTTGCTTATTCAGCTTCAGTCAAACTATCCAATTCAGTGTACACTTGTGAAGGACATTATAAAGAAAAGATATACCATGGAGAGGAGTGTCTGAAAAAGTAAAGGATAATTAGAAAAAGTAAAGAAAATTTGCCTTCTTTTGAACCTCTAATGATGTGTTCTTTATTATTCAATTTTTGCACATTTGAATTTCACACTTGTTGGCAGAAATGCATCATGTATGCAAATAATGCAGAGAATACATTTTAACTCATAAAATGAGTAGACATGAAATAATTTACTCTATTCTAATAAAGTTTTTGGCCACAAGCCCTTTAACAGGTTGCTATTGGTGGTATAAAATTGGTAAATTCTTGGAGGGCAACATGGCTGGATGTTTCAAAAGTTTTAAAAATATTAATTCCCTCTGCCCTACCAATTCCATTTTAGGTATTAATGTCCAAGAAATTACTATGGTGTACAAAATGATTTATGGGTCAGGATATCCTTTTCATTGTAGCATTATTATGGTAGTGAAAAATTGGAAACCACCTAAATGTCAACAATAAGAGACTGATTTAAGTAGATTATGATGCAGCCATGATTGGATACAGTATATTTAATATTTTAATGACATAAAAATATTAGTTATGTATTGATAAAAAATCAGCTCACAACTTTTAAACAGCAAAAATGTATATTATACATATAAAGGCAGAAAGGATATAAACCAAAATCATAACAGGGCTTATTTCTCTTTGTAGTATAGTTGCATGTGATTTTCATTTTTTCCTTTGGGGTTTTCTGTAATTCCACATTCCCAAAATTTCCACAATAAATATGTCCTGTTTTTGGAATCAGAGAAATATTATTTTAAAAATTGTGCTTAAAGTATGTAAGGCAAAAAGCTGAGGTTATATTTTGGGGGAAGAGCTGGAAACTTTTTAAGTTTCCAACATTACATCTATGATTGGGAAAAGCATATTATTACCTTTTCCTTCTCAAATTAAGCACTGCTTACATCTATTTTTTCTTCTTACCATCTAACATTTAAAAGTTGAGAAGAGCCCTGGCTGGTTTGGCTCAGTGGATAGAATGTCGCCTATGGACTTGGGGTCCCAGGTTTGGTTCTGGTCAAGGGCACATGCTCAGGTTGCGGGCTCGATCCCAGTAGGGGGCATGCAGGAGGCAACCGATTAGTTATTCTCTCTCATCATTGATGTTTCTATCTCTCTATCTCTCTCCCTTCCTCTCTGAAATAAATAAAAACATATATTTTTAAAAAAAAGTTGAGAAGAGATCAAACAAAGCACTTACCAGTATATACTTACTAGAGGCCTGGTGCATGGATTTGTGCACCAGTGGGGTCCCACGGCCTGGCCTGTACCTTCTCGCAATCTGGGACCCCAGGGGAATGTCGGATAGCTGGTTTGGGCCCGATCCCCACAGGCCTTATCCAGATAGGAGGGAGCCTGATCCTGTGCATTGAGCATCTATCCCCTGGTGGTCAGTGTGCATCATAGTGACCAGTTGACTGGTCATTTGGTTGTTCTGGCTTTTATATATATATATATATATATATATATATATATATATATGCATAGCCCATGGACACAGGCAATAGGGTAGTGGAGACATGGTGGGGGGCTGGGAAGAGGGGGGTACAGGAGAGGAAAATGGGAGATATTTGTAATACAACAATAAAAAATATATTTAAAAATAAATAAAAGTTATTATTATTCTTATTCAGAGTGGTACCTCCTGATAAATATTTATAGCAGAATGACCCTTTGAAAAGATGTCTGTCATAAATGAAAACCTTTCTGGAGATCTCTTTTCAAAGGCTAGGTCAGGTAGCCATATTTCTTTCTTTCTTTTATTTTCTTTAATTTTTATCTGAGGATATGTTTTTATTGATTCAAGAGAGAGAGGAAGGGAAAGGGGGCAGGGGGAAACGTTGATGTGAGAGAGAAACATCAGTTGATTGCCACTTGTATGTGCCCCAACTGGGATTGAACCCACAACCTTTTGGTGCATGGGATGATGCTCCAACCAAATGAGCCACGCAGCCAGGGCAGATAGCCCCATTTCTTAAAAATCACAAGACAGAATCTAGTATGATTGGATCCTATATCTTAAAATAATATTTTAATTACATGAGAATCAATTAAAAATCTCAGTCATTCATACTATGTTCCTGTGATTCTAAGTGCATCAGATGATACTGTGAGATAAGCAGAAAAGATAAACTGAAAAGCAGGATAAAGTGACATGCAAAATGATTTAATGAGAAGAGGTTTGCTTGGGTAATGGTTGCAAATTTAGGAGTTCTGTGGAAATATATTTAATAAGAAAACTTCTAAAGAAACTATAAAAATTTTAATTTAATTTTATAAGAAAAATTATAATGTTTGGTGAGATGAGCAAACATATTATATACCTAAAAGAAGAATAGGATGGAATAAAAAGAAGCAATTAGAGGCTAGCAATGAACTTCTAGATATCGAAAATATGATAGTGAAAAAAATTAACAGGAGATTTAGACTATGCCTGTGGCAATTAACCAGAAGGCAGAATTAAAGACAAAAAGATATATAACAGAATGAAATAAATTTATGTGATTAGTCAAGGATATTTCACATCCAGAGGCCCAGAACATAAGAAGAAAAAGTCATTGAAGTACTTTCAAAGAAATGATGTGATATTCCTGTAATGAGAGAATCTGAGTCTATAGGTTGAAAGGACTTGCAACCTAGCCCAGAGCAGAGACACACCAAAGCCCACACTAAACTGTTGCAAATTGTCTCCCCAATGATAATGAGACAAAATAAAAAAGCAGAGATAGACAGACTGACAGACACACACACACACACACACACACACACACACAGAAAGCAAACAACAGAGACAAGTGGGTAATGAGTAATAGAAATGGAAGCATATACATATTTTTTTGTTAATCCCCACCCGAGAATATTTTTCCATTGATTTTTAGAGAGAGTGGAAGGGAGGGAGAGAAAGAGAAACATCAATGTGAGAGAGACACGTCCACTGGTTGCTTCCAGCACACCACCTGACCAGGGCCAAGGATCGAGCCTGCAACCGAGGTACGTGCCCTTGACTGGAATGGAACTCGGGACCCTTCAGTCGCAGGCCAAAACGCTCTACCCACTGAGCCAAACTGGCCAGGGCTAGAAGCATAATTTTTAATAACAACTAGAAGCAGAAGACACTAAATGGAAAATGCTTTTAAAATCCTGAGGATTTTTAATTTAGAACTTCCTGTCTAGTCAGATTATTAATCAAGTAAAAGTAATGGTAGCTGCTATAAGAAATAATCTCCTAATTTCAGTGGGTGAAGACAATAGAAATTTTCTCACTCACATAAAGTCCAATACTGGGGAGAGTTGGTGAGGGCTCTGAGCCACTTAGCCATTCAGGAACACAGGCTGATGGAGAGTCCACCAAATGCAGTGTCTACCTTCCAAGGCGGGCTTTGGTGTTCATTTGCAGTCAGAAGAAGGAAAAAAAGATGGAGAGACCCAACTTGCATCTTATAGTCCCCAGCCTGGACCTGTCACACATCAGTTCTGTTCACTTTTCTGTTGTGCAGAGCTAGTCACATGCCCTTACCTGGATGTAAGGGGCCCTGAGACTTGAAGTCCCTGGCTAGGCAGCATGTGCAGTGATAGCCCCAAATTATGGAAAGGGGTGAACCAATTTTGGTAGACAAGTAGCTGTTATCAAAACTTTACTTCCCATTCACTCTTTTTGGGGAAGCTACTGAGAGACGTGTACCATCAAAATCAAGAAAAAAACAAAACAAGAAAGATGAAAATAGAGGATTGTGAAAACAGGGGAATCACAGGAGAGTTCCAGCATGACAGCGATGCAGCTATGCAGCCAGCCTGGTAGAGCAGACAGTCCAGACTGGAGACAGAGTGAGAGAGGGTTCGGAGGGAGAGGCCCAGAACATAAGAGGTTCCAGGAAAAAATATAGAACCATGAGACTATCTGATGCATCCAACCATGTGGAAAATAATACCGTGAAATATTTTATTTTTTTGTTAATCCTCACCTGAAGATATATTTCCATTGATTTTCAGAGAGAGTGGGAGGGAGAGGAAGAGACAGAGAGAAACATAGATGTGAGAGAGAGACATCGATTGGTTGCCTCCCGCTCACGCCTCAATTGAGCCTGCAACCGAGGTATGTGCCCTTAATGGGAATCGAACCCAGGACCCTTCAGTCCTATGCTCTATCCACTGAGCCAAACTGACTAGGGCATGTGAAATATGTTGTATGTGTGGTATGAGGAGGAAGAAAGTTTTCTTTACTCTCCGAGGGTTTTTGGCTGGTCAAATAATTAAATGTACATGAAACAAATTAACAAGAGAAAATACATACATAATTACATACATATATATGGGTACCCCACATACATGAGAGAGCCAGAGACCCTGCATATACGGGAGGCTCAGGGACAGAAAGGCAAAATGAGGTATATAATAGGGCATTCTGAGGTAAGGCCCCTGGGGCTTCAGAGGGGAGGAAAGTCATTTGCAGGGTGATAAGAAGAGCAAATGTTCAGTAATTAGAAGTTTGCCCTGCCCTATAGATAGGGCACAAAAAGTTGGTGATAACGCTTATTATGGGCAAGGCCCCTACTTTAAATTCTTTAAGGGAGAGGCAAAAGTTTCTCCTGAGCCAGTAGGGTCTTGATTGCCTGCAGCTCAAAACAATCCACATGTCAAAGTGGCACATTCCCAGAGGGTGGAGCTGGGGGGAGAGTACCTGGAACCCCTTTGATGCTATGATGAAACGTCTGAGAAAAATGAGACATAGGTATATAGAAACCTAAGCAAAGGAAAAATAGAGACAATTATTAACCTCAAGAAAAATGAAAGCTAATGCAGAAATGGAAACATGATCCTATTATACTGTTTGGCTCAGAAACAAACAGTAATTACACAGTTATAATGAAGTATCTCTAAATAGGAATTTAACCAAAAGTTGCTGTATACACATATCAGGAGGATGGTGGGGATAGGAAGTGATTGTTAGTATATTGGTGGACGGGGGGTGGGGAGGGGTAGTATAAGCCAGAAAAAATATCAGCCATAATGGAAAGTCAGCAGATGATGTGTAACCATACTAATTAGAAACACAGAGGCAGAGGCCAGACAAAAATAGTTGACACTTTTTTGTACATATTTGCCCTGGGAAATAGGACTTGATGTGGAGGTGTGCAGCAGGGGATGCTGGTTTTCATTGTAAGTTTTATGAGACTATTTGACTTTTCGAAACCATGTACTCAAAATTCTTTGATAAAATTAAAAATCAATGACTTTTAAGAGATAATATAGCTAGAGAGGGGCAAGGGGCTGGGACTAAAAAAAAAAAGACTAAGACCATCCACTTGTATTTCTAGGCTTATCTCCAGAAGTAAGAGAATTCAGTCTACCCCAAGTTCTTTTTACATCAAAACCTTTGTGGTCTCTGCCTTGGACTTAGACTGTGGTCTTCAAATTCTGTAAACTGGTCATCCGAAACTCACTTGGTACCTTGGTCGATGTGAAAACAACCTGACTCCAGTTATTCTACTAAAAAGAATTTTTCTTCTCTGATCTTCTTGGAAATGAAGATTGGACTCCTGGTTTCTCCCAGAGCTGACTTGGTGTTACACAGTCTCCCCAATCAATAACATTAAAAATAAAGTATTTTTCTGTCCCTTGTGCTCAAAGACCTCGTCTTTGCCCTGGCAGGATGTTGATGCTGCACCAGTGGACTGCTAACTCTTGGTGTAAGGCTTTGATTCTGGCAAAATTAAAAAAGCCGTAGGAGGAATAACTCCATGTGATTACCAGCCATTGACATAGAAAATTTTAATAAAGATTCAAAGAGCACATTTGGAGTATGTTTGATTGGCGTGGAGGATAGAGTGGAAGGAAAATAATTTGAGGGGAGATATGGGATAGAGGACTTAGGACACAAATGTGTAAGCTTTGCGGCATTCAGTGTTTTGCCTGACAGGCAGGGACTCTGTAATTCTTTATACTTGTGATAATGAGAAAGTTGAAAGAAAAGCATATCTTTGTTTTTGACGTTGATTCTTATCCACAGTGGAGAATGTGATAGCTCCTTTGCAAATCATTTGTTCTCAACGAAGGGGCCCCCATTGTTAATGGCTTCCGGAGCTGAAACTGAACACTCCGGGACTTTCCCCAAGACCATGTGCCCTGCTGCTGCAAGAGAAGCCCAGGCCTAGCTTTGGAGCCCAAGCAAATATTCTAGGGAGACTGTTGAGTTGCATTTTAAAAACCTCTTACTTATCACTTCTCTTCTTCCTCAGCCCTTCCTGGTGGAATTCGGAACAGGTCGGATTTGCTGCGTGTCATGCCAGATAAATTACTGAAAGCTGAAGTGCAGCTACAGGTAAAATGACTAGGGAAGTACTCGCCACAGCCAAATTCCCCCAACTCCATCAACAACAACAAGAAAGAAACGGCAAGGCGTGACTTAACAGCTGAGTAGTCCAGCTTTGCTCTGGTCAGCTTCGGGCAGGAACTGAGTCATCTCACATAGGACTTCTCCTGGCCATTAAGAACTTAAGGAAACTCAATAATCAAGTGACATGATCTAATTTATGATCATCTTGAAATTTTTTTTTATAAACTGTGTTGCATCCAGTCACTCACAAATTTGATTTTTAAGAGTTAACATTCCACCAAATTAAGTTTTCTTTTGGCTCTTATTTGTATACTCATGACAAGCAATGAAGTGGATACACTTAGTTAGGGAATATTAAAAAACTTGTATGATTGTGTGTTTTGTTTTTCTCTTGGGTTGGTGACACACTATTTCTAGTCTTCTAAGCTTACATCACCTAAGAAGAACCAATAACAGGTTCCAGTCTCCACTTATTTTCTTAATAGCCACAGGCTACTCTACATCACCACTCAGAGTTCTCCTCCTAGTACACATGGCATTTGCTACCTAATGATCAGTGACACTAGAGCTGAGCTAATAACTATGAGGTGAAAGGCATTGGTCATAGGTACTACAAAAGTAAGTGTTCTTTGTTTTAATCTCATTTTCCCTTAACTGTTAGAGTTTCCATGTCTATTTCAAGTTTAAAAATGACATTGAATATTGTTACACTGGTATATAAGTCTTAAGGTTACAAATAACTTTTTCCCAATTACTTTTAATATTTTATTGATACTGTAGTCAAGCTTTGTAACATACTCCTATGCTTTCTATAAATATTCAAAAATGGTGGGGGTGGGGGTGGAAGGGTGAGTGGGTTTCAGCCCTGAAAGGATTAATGGAAAGACATTTTAAATTGGTGGTGTGCAAAACTTATTTTACTCTCCCCTTTTCTGTTGCTTTCTTTCTCCCTTTCTTCTTACATGTATGTGTGCATGTGCACAATAGAGTGAATGGACATGTGTGCATGTGCAACACTCAAGTCCATTCCCTCCATTGTGTCTTATACCATGTAAGTCTGATAAAATGCAGAGAAAAAGAATGCCAGGAAACTATAGGGTCAAGGACTAGAACGACCAATGATCCCTTCTTTTCTTATCAGGACATTGTCAACCATTTTTCTGCTAAGGCAAATTCATTTTGGTTTCCCTTAAAGTAAAAATAAATGGTTATATATAATTTAAAATATATATATATATTGGACTTCCCTCCTTGGCCTTATCTGGTTCCAACTGTTCTTTAGAATTATTTTCTTAGTCCCCAAACACAGACAAAGCTCCTACTCTTCTGATTTGCCCAAGGGCAATTCAGTCTGAGTCTCAGAGCCGTGCTGTAATGTATTTGTATGAACAAGAGCATCCTTGGGTGAGTCACCCCACCTCCCACAGACCCCTGTGCAAGCACATGTAGTTTCAGAGCTCTGGTCAAAGAGGAGAGGCCAAATCTGGCCCTGTCTGAGCTCACTGTGAACCCTGCACACAACATCAGTGCCTGGGGTTACTTTAAACTAAAGCATTTTAGTGTCTGACTATTCTTTTTCACTGCTATGAGTAATTTAATGAGGGTAAGTTTTAACAAACTAAAATATTAAAGAGTCTTTTGTCTTTATGAATGAGTTATTTAAAATACACTTGATCTTTAAAGCAAGCAATTTTATTCTTTTTCTAAAAATAATTTCCAAAGTCAGAGATTTTAATGTACATTTTAACTTTTTGAACTCTATAATGAGTACTATTTAGGAAACAAATACTTATTTCCAAAAGAAAAAAAAATAAGCAAATCAAAAATTGTCATTTCTAGTTATTTTTTATTTATCCCTTTGTTAAAAGTTTCTTCCATAGAGTATTTACACTCTTAATGAATGAAGTATTAAATCCAGCTTTCAGTTTTAGGGTATCTCTAAAATATATATTTGGTTTAAAGAGCTATTACCACTTATTTCTAACAATAATTAAATGATTTTATTAAAAATTATGCATCATTGTGCTTTATTATCAATACAAATTGAACAAATTTGTTAATTCTCCCCCAAGGATATTTTTCCATTGATTTTTAGAGAGAGAGTTGAAGGGAAGGGAAGAGACAGAGAGAGAAACATCAAAAAGCAAATATCGTCCTAACTGGTTTAGCTCAGTGTATAGAGCATCGGCCTTCAGACTGAAGGGTTGCAGGTTCGATTCCAGTCCAGAGCACATGCCCGGGTTGTGGGCTCGGTCCCCAGTAGGGGGTGTGCAAGAGGCAGCCAATCAATGATTCTCTCTTTCATTGATGTTTTCTATCTCTCTCTTCCTCTCTGAAATCAATACAAATATATATTTAAAAAAGGAAATACAATTATCCCAGTATATTGGCATTATAAAATAATAAACAAGGTTCTAGCTCTTAAGGGCCGGTGGTCTAGTTTGCTACCATAAGAATCCAGAGGAATACTAGTAGGAACCAATTGTGTTTGGCCTTGAAAAATGGAAAGAATCCAGATTAAAAGAGGAAACCTATTTCAGGAAGTAGTAATGGAGTGAGAAAAAATATGGAAGCAAGAAGTAGAAAGAGAGCTGTAGTGAAGGGCCCACAGGTATTAAGTGTCAGCCCCCAATCATGAAATGAGTCCTCTGGCATAAGCCAGCACCAAAAGTTAAAGCAAAACAAAATTCAAAACACTGCTTTAAAAGTTTCTTGGATTATAATTGTTATTTTATAAAAGGAGGCCCTCAGGACAGCATTGATTACTTCTCCCAGTTTCTAAGGAAGAGGTATCCCAAATAGTTGAACGGAACTGAGTGTCTGAAGAACAGCACTCTTTTGCTTGGGGATTAGGATAGAAATAATTTTGTCAAAGCAATATTTTAATAGCAGCAGCACCGTGTCTGTGGAACAAAGAGGTATATTTGTCAAGCATATCAGACTTTTTCTTCTTCATTGCTCCACCTTTTCAGTACAAATCCAGTGGGAGGCTTTGGAAATCTATATGGCATAAGGGTCAGGGGAGAAACGTAAAAAAATCTAATCGAGCAATTTTGCCTTCGAACTTCAAAGGGAAGCCAAGCATGAGGGACATTTGTGAAGATTCAGCAGGCAGGAGGCTTTAAGATGTCTTATGACAGTTAGCTTGTGTCTGTGGGATTTTTAAGTATTAGGAGCATCTAATGAAGCCAGAAGGCGCCTTGGGGGAAAAATAAGTACTACCTGAATGTAATCACTCAAGAGGTTCAGGTATGTTAGTAATCACATCAGGTTGACAGAGTATCTGAAAACTCTATGTGAAGTGTTTGATATTCAAAACAATGATCTGATTATGTCTTCATTTGCTAGAACCAATCAATCACTGTCTCATTACTGTAGATCAATAGGTTGAGGGATTTGGTGGCAAAGACCAGAGACAGAAGATGAAAGGCTTGTGGAAACAACATGCATTTGAATTGCAGTGCAGGTGTCTCCTATTTAATCTTCCTTTTAGTCAGAATCAGTTCATATCTAACTCCCGATAGATGCTCTAACCATTAGTGTCAGTGGCTTCAGGTCCTTTACATGTGCACAGTCTAAAGCCCAGGAAGGTAAAGTGCTTGCCTTGGCCACAGGCCCGGACCTTGGACCCAGATCTTTAATAGTTTGTTCACCATTTCAAGGCTCTTAGTTCACAATCCAGTTCATGGAAGTTGACTTTAAAAAGAAAAAAAAAAGAAGTTATTAAAATGATCACATATACCTTTCAGTATTTCACTCACATGTAGTCATTGATCTTTAGCCTTAAAATTCTGCAACTTCTCTAAAATTTGGGAGGCTGACTTGATGCTGCAAGACTTAATTATTGACTAAAGTATATGTAGAAATCCTTAGATGAAAGGTGATGCATGAAATTATAGTATCTTATTAGAGAGTACCTGCATGAAGCTGGTATGCGTTTGGGTTGGATGCACGTCACCTGGCTAGCCAGCAGCCAGGCTATTTTGGGAGATTATGTATTCTTGCTGCAATAGTAGGAACAGAGAGAAGGCAATGCTGGCACTCAGTTTCCTTAGAAGCCCCAGAGTAAGCCCAACCCAAACCCCCCTTCTATTAATTATAAGTAATTTTACTTTTTTGGCCTTGTATTAAATATCTTTATATTTCAAGGTTTGTAACATCTTATCTGGTCACAGCCCTTTGAGTTGACAAAATATCCATATAGATTATCTCTTGCAATTCTCAGTGTGTGAGGGAGGCAGGTGGGTATCACTGCCCTCTTTTTGAGCAGCAGCACCATGTCTGTGTAAGTACAGCCAATTGTTGGGAATATGATGTCAGAAAATGAAATTCCTTACCGGAACAAGGCTGCTGCCCTAAGGTGCCACCCTGAGCAGAGGTAACATTGATGTCATCCTCCCAAGGGCATGCTGGGGCATCACCGCTGAGCGGGGTTGGCAGCTCTGGGGGATCAATGAGAGGGATTCCGGTTATCCTGGTTATAGATGCCAGGAAGTTAGATCTCTCTCTTTGGTGTTACCACCATGTGTTACGAAGTTTTATGGAAGAATTGACTCAATCTTTTGGGCCTCAGGTCCATGTCTTACTTCACCTGGATGACTCTGTATTTTGGAGCAGAGGGAAAAAGGCACCAGGGACAACTCCCCAGGCAGCTGTCTATGGCTTTACACTACACAACTTTAGGGGCACCATCACATCAAAGGTGTTATAGATATTGACATTTATTATGATACTAGAGGCCCGATGCATGAAATTTGTGCAAGGGTAGGCCTTCCTTCCCCTGGCTGCTGGCTTTGCAGCCCCGCCTTGGTGGCCCTGCCCGCACCCCATGACCGCCACCACATATCCCTGGTTCCCCGGTTCTGCAGAGCCCCCTGATCGATTGCCCCACAGAGGGTGGCCTGGGCATCCCTCTTTGGGGTGATCACGGAGCCCCCTGATTGATTGCCCTGCTGCCGGTGGCCTGGGCCTCCCTCTGCTCCCCAACCAATCGCATCGCACCCGCCTTGGCTGGCCTGGCACCAGTGCATGTCATAGCGTGGTCATCCGGATGGTCATTCTGCTGTTCGGCCGTTTGGTCCATTTGCATATTATGCTTTTATTATTATAGATTATTATAGATTGTTCCAACAGGTTGAAAGTTAAGTATTGAGGTGCTTTTTTTCCTAATTTATACAAAAGTTCAGGGCAAGTAGTGACCCTGAATCAGAACAAATTTATTTATTGTTATTATTATTACTTTTTAATCCTCACCTGAATATATTTTTCCAATGAGATATATATATATATATATATATATATATATATATATATATATATATATATATTTTTTTTTTTTTTTTTTTGAGAAAGTGAAAAGGAGGGAGAAGGGGCAGGAAGAGAGAAACATCAATGTGAGACACATCAGTTGATTGCTTCCTGCATGTGCCCTGACCCCTGAGCCGGGGATCAGACCTGTGACCCTTAGGTCTGCTGGCTGACGCTCTAACCATTGAGCAAACCCGGCTAGAGCAGGACAAATTTATTTATTTATTTTTTGAATCATATATGAGCGTTTATTCCAATATTGCCGGCAGTATGGAGAGCAGCAGGTCATCCACAAAAAAATCTGCTCTGCAGCCCCCCATAAGCCAGCTGCTTATATGGGGTAAGACAAAGATTACACAGGGAAATGTGGATTATAGGTATGGGGAAGTAGGGACTACAGGCGTGGGGAAGTAGGAGGCTCAGGTGGGACTCTATTGTTTGGGCAACAAGGTTGTTCATTCTTCCATGAGAATGGACTGCATTCCAAGGTTGACTCCCTGGTTCAAGGTTGACTCCCAGGTCCCGGGGGGTACACAACTCCCAGCCAGGTCAGAAAGGACAAGTTTATTTTTTAAAAAGTGAGAACTAAGCCAAAAGAAGGGTTATTAGTCTTTATACCTTTTTAAATTGAATTTATTGGGGTGACATTAGTTAATAAAACCATACTAGTTTCAAGTGTACAACTCTGTAACACATCATCTGCATACTGCCTTGTGTATTTACAACCCAGGGTTAAGTTTCTTCCTGCCACCATTTACCCGCTTTTGCCCTCTTCTACCTGCTTCCTTCCCCCTTTCTTTAGTCAATCACTACACTATTGTCTTTTTGTTTGTTTGTTTTATTTTGTAGGATTCTTTATTTCATGGTCAATTCCTTTAGAATGCAATTAATGAGAACATAATCCCATTTATATTTAAGGACAAAAAGACAGTCAGTAAATTCTGTCATATTATACATGGTTCATCAGCGAACACTGAATACAAAAATTTCAGAGTCAGGCCCAAGTTTAAAAAGTGTTAGAATTAATTAGAAAATAAGTTTACACAGCTTCAGTTCTCAAGCAACTTAGGAAAAGAGTTCTTTCCCATGAAAATTTCACAGGTGACTGAAGGACCAAGTTCTAAATTTCCTAGGTCATTGTAAGAACTTGTCCAAAGGATATTTTTTCATTTTTTTTTCATCTTTGCAATCTCCTTAAGAGAAACTTTTTCCAATTCTTCCCAATACTTCCTCAAACTATGTCACAGTGAAAAATGGATCTATTCATAAAGGAGTAATGGTTTAAAATATTTTAGTTAGCTTGAATGCAATTTAATTGAACTGAAGCTTGACTAATAGGAGTTTGGAGCCAAAATTGAGTGTAAAGTTATAAATCAAGTTAAAGCAAAGAGAACTCAAAGTTACCAAGAACGAGAGTGTCAAAATAGGTGAAATGAAAAAAGGTTTTACATGTTGAATGCAACACTGAATAAATACAACAAAAGAGTAGCCATCAAGCAATTTTCTCCAAAATTCTATAAAATTCCTATTTTCCAATTTTATTTTCAATCAATTCCTTACATCATGTGCAAAGGATTGTAGGTATTTCTCAAAGCACTGAAAGATCTCTCATTTTTCATAACCACATCTACAAAAAATTGATTGATCCCTTGCCTTCATTTCTCAATGAAACCTCTTTTCGATGTCTTTCAAACCAAATCTACTATCTTTTCTCCTTCTCAGTCTTGCCACTGTTCTATCACCACTGACCACCTTCTCATCTTGGATGCTCTTGATTTCAAAGTCACTGTGCTCTTTTAGCTATCCTCAGACCTCTCATTTCCCCTTTCTTTTTTTTATTATTATTATTTTTTATTGAGGTATTATATGTGTACATATCTTACCATTACTCCCCCCACCCCACACCCATACATGCCCTCACCCCCCAGAGTTTTGCGTCCATTGTTTATGCTTATATGCATGCATACAAGTCCTTCATTTGATTTCTTATCTCCCCCCCCTCTCCCTAACTTTCCCCCTGTAATTTGAAAGTCTGTTTGTTGCTTTACTGTCTCTGTATCTATCTTTTTGTTCATCAGTTTATAATGTTCTTTATTATCCATAAATGAGTGAGATCATGTGGTATTTTTCTTTCATTGACTGGCTTATTTCACTTAGTATGATATTCTCCAATTCCATCCAGGTTGCTGCAAATGATGAGAATTCCTTCTTTTTTATGGCAGCATAGTATTCCATTGTGTAGATGTACCACAGTTTTCTGATCCAGTCATCTGCTGACGGGCACCTAGGCTGTTTCCAAATCTTAGCTATTGTAAATTGTGCTGCTATGAACATAGGGGTGCATATATCCTTTCTGATTGGTGTTTCTAGTTTCTTCGGATATATTCCCAGGAGTGGGATTACTGGGTCAAATGGGAGTTCCATTTTCAGTTTTTTGAGGAAACTCCATACTGTTCTCCACAGTGGCTGCACCAGTCTGCATTCCCACCAGCAGTGCACGAGGGTTCCTTTTTCTCCGCATCCTCGCCAACACTTGTCGTTTGTTGATTTGTTGATGATAGCCATTCTGACAGCTGTGAGATGGTACCTCATTGTTGTTTTGATTTGCATCTCTCGGATAATAAGTGACTTTGAGCATGTTTTCATGTGTCTCTTGGCCTTCCTTCTGTCTTCTTTTGAAAATATTCTGTTTAGGTCCGTTGCCCATTTTTTTATTGGATCATTTATCTTCCTTTTATTAAGTTGCATAAGCTGCCTGTAGATGTTGGAGATTAAACCTTTATCAGTGATAGGATTTGCAAATATGTTCTCCCATGCAGTGGGCTTTCTTGTTGTTTTGTTGATGGTTTCTTTTGCTGTAAAAAAGCTTTTTATTTTGATGTAGTCCCATTTGTTAATTTTCTCTTTAGCTTCCATTGCCCTAGGGGCAGTTTCAGTGAAGAAGTTCTTTTGGCATATGTCTGAGATTTTGTCGCCTGTGGATTCCTCTAGTATTTTTATGGTTTCCCGTCTTATGTTTAAGTCCTGTATCCATTTCATTTCCCCTTTCATTTACACTCTCCTGGACTCCTCTACGTCCCATTCTTGTAGTCTATGTACCTGCCTATATTTTTCATATGTACTTCCTGAGCATTTTTATCTGTGTTGATATTTCTATAGATTTCTTTTTTTAAGCTCTTTTCCCATCCCTACATTGTATTGTTTTACCTGACTGGCCTGCATCCAGTATACCATTTATCCTATATTTCTTTTCCTCAGATGTTTCCTAAGTCTCCTCTTGGCATCTTTTTATTCTATAGCCACAGAACCTTGAGCGTGCCAATTTCCCTGCCTTTAGTCTATCTTCATCTGATAAGCTGCATTTACACAACAAGTATTTTCTTCATCTTATGTGATGTCTTTTGCAGTAGTTTTCAGTAACCTCTCACATCAAATTGAAGCAATTTTTCAGGAACTTCTGTTCTTCCCATTGCCCTCTTCCTTTTCACCTCATTACCCTCTGCTCTCCATAAGATAGTCCTGGCTTATGCCCATTGCTCTATGACGGTTATCAATTATGCCCTTTTATTCTCAATAGTGTCCTGTTTGAATAATAAATTATAGGAGCATTCTAACCTTGGTCATGACAGTGCCTGCTACACAAATCTTTGCAATTCTTTGTATTTGAGTTGTACTCATGCTTGTCAGTAATGATACATACCATTTTTGTGTGTGTGTGAAAAAAATTTTTTTTTCATTTTCTCCTGATCATGATTCTCAAATCTATGAAAATGTACTGAAGATCACATGTGGTAAAACCTTTTTATTCTTTCCTCTATAGAGTCACCAGATTCTCTTCAGAAACTTCAGTATATTTCATTTGGTGCAGTCTAATTCATCCATGCTGCTCCGTGTACAACAGTGAGGGCCTGGAAGTTCTACTCTCTATTTTTATTAATGTCACAATATACTGTAGAACCAGCATTCATTTTTTACATTGGGGTTATATTCACTACATGTTTATGATTCAAACTGTTATATACTTTTTACATTGGGGTTATAATCATTACCTGTTTATGGCTCACTATTAAATCACTACTTATAAAACACTTAAATAAAAATTCTGAATAGAAATAACGTAAACAAAATAAAAAATAAGATTTTGATCTTATTCAGTACACTTATGACCTAACTGTACAACTACTAGTATTCAGGATCCCTTTTTGATCTATATGCTAATCCATTTGTAATGTTACCTTATATATTTCTGTGTAAAATAATGTAGACCCGAGCTCTGTTATTTCATTTTCTCTGAAAAAAAGAGTCCTTTATCTTCTATAGTTAAAGAGCATCCAGCATAAGGACTTAAAAAAATGAAACTGCATTTTTGTCATTTCTAGTAAATACATAAATAAA
This sequence comes from Cnephaeus nilssonii, assembly GCF_951640355.1. Classification (NCBI taxonomy): domain Eukaryota; kingdom Metazoa; phylum Chordata; class Mammalia; order Chiroptera; family Vespertilionidae; genus Cnephaeus; species Cnephaeus nilssonii. Next base: position 34,550,324 of record NC_137080.1, read on the forward strand.
GTTGAAGTTTTTTCTTACACAAAACTTTGATATTTTAGCACCTTTAGTTTTTTGCACATTGGTTGAGGGTTAAACATGATCTGGAAGTGCTCTAGCTTCTCTCTTGGGTTCTTGCCTTTGTAAAATAACAAGGTTGCCAAGCAACCTTGTAGATAATGATAAATCTGTAGGATCATACAGATTTATCATTATCTACAAAGTGTTTTGGTGGAATCCAGGACAAATGTTAGTTAGCTAGGGAGGAACAGATGACTGAAATCAACAATTTCTATCTCCTTTATTATTTCCCAAAGAATTCTGCTGGGCTTTCTCAGAGTTGCTGGAAGAAAACAGCTGAAGACTGAATACAGTGAACTAATTTCCTCACATCCTTCAATAAACAGTAGTTGGTGGAAAGGAATGTAAACATTCTTATGGAAAAAGGAGTTTTAAAGGCCCTAAATCCTTAAAATTAATAAACCAATAAACCAAAACATAAAACTGTACAACTATTTGCATGGCTGATAAGAAAAAGGAAAAGAATTTCTGATATCTTTTTGAAGAAAAAAATAATAAAACAAGCATATTAAAAAATCAAACATTAAATGCTATTCAATGGGAAAAATGTACAAGGCACCAAATCAGAGGAAGTTAAGAAGCTTTTGTTAACAGAGAATGACTTTAAGAGTTATGATTCAATTTGTTAACTTCTTTTCAAAAGTAAGTTTCATTGCCCAGAATTCTAAATTTTCCTTTTTGAAAAACTTCTCCTGTACCCTTTACCTTTCCAAGATCATCAGGACATTTCAGAAAGCTTCATTTTTGAGTTACTTGTTAGTACTTGCACTGAACTCTTAGCAGTGCACCATATATATATATATATAAGAGTGTATATATATTTACTAGGGGTTCAGTACACAAATTCATGGACCTTGAAAGGAACTGTGGGCTACGAGGCTGCGGTGGGCGCAGGGGCGGGTCTTGGCCCATCCTCCGTGCCCCTACCCGGCCCCTCCTGCTTCAGCCCCGGTCCCCTCTCTGCCAACAACCCTGCTCCTGCCACTGCCGCTCCCATGCACTGACGGCGCTGGTCCCACTCGCACCCGCTGATGGTGCAGAGCGATTGGGGCTGGCACCAGCAGCGGGTATGAATGGCGGTTCTGGCACCAGTGGCAGGTGCAAGTGGGGCTGGTGCTGGCAGTGAGTGCGAGCAGGGCCATCGCCGGCAGCAGGTGTGAGAAGCGGCTGCCAGTCCTGATCGCCTCTCAGGAGCAGGGGGAGGTGGAGAGTCCTCAGGGGTGATTGGGGCCAACAGTTGCTGCTCATACCCACTGACAGTGTCAAGTGATGGGGGCAGTGCTGGGTACAGCAGTGGGTGCTGGCAGCAGATGTGAGCACCAGGCAGGACTGCAGCTCACAGGAGCAAAGAATTTTCAGTAACTACCAGAGGTTCGCCTCAATGACAGTGACCTGCCTTGGTCTGGTGCCCCTGCTCACCTGATTCACCATCCCACTGCCATAACACCTGCCATGTCCACGCACGCCCCCTGGTGGTCAGCGCACATCATAGTGACCAGTTGTTCGGTTGTTCAGTTGTTCAGTCTATTTGCTTTATTAGGGATAGATAGATAGATAGATAGATAGATAGATAGATAGATAGATAGATAGATACTAGAGGCTCAGTGCATGGATTCGTGCACCAGTGTGGGTCCCTAAGCCTGGCCAGCACCCTCTTGCAATCTGGGACCACTCAGGAGATGTCGGACTGCTGGTTTTGGCCCAATTTCTGCAAGCCAGGCCTAGGGACTCCACCAGTACATGAATCCATGCACTGGGCCTCTAGTATGCATATAAGATCTTTGATTAATCTCTTCCCACCCTGCCCCCTTTCCCTTTCCCTCTGAGATTCATCAGTCTGTTCCATGTTTCCATGCCTGAGTGTCTGCCCCCTCGTGGTCAGTGCGCATCATAGCTGCTGGTCGAATGGTCAAATGGTCAAACAGTCGAATGGTTGCTTAGGCTTTTATATACATAGATATCACTAAGATGATACTGACTAGCCATCAATATTAGGTGCTTCAGGTTGTTTTGTGGAAGTGATGGCAGATTTGCATTGTCCACTTTGTCTACTCATAATTTTCCAACATGGTTCCCTGGCAAGAATGGGCATTCATTTAAGTGAGTGTTTTTTAGAGCTGGGGGTGAAGTTTGGGTCATTGAATAAAACAATGGTCCTTAAATTTTGCTGCCTATAGGTATCACATAGGAAACAAAAAAATATTGGTGTCTAGGTCATACCTCTTACCAATTAAATCCAAATTTCTGGGTAAAGGACCCAGAGATCAGGTTTATTATTGTTATTTATATGGAATGTGGAATATGGGCGTCTAGTTGTATTTTCTTATAATGTCTTTCTATTTTAGAACAGATTTATTGAAGTATAATCAACATACAAGTTTTGAGATATGCATATACCTGAAACAATCATCACAATAAAGGTAATAAAATATCCATATGTTTCCTCATGCTCTTTTGTAAAGTGTTCCTCTTACCCCTCCCTGCCATCCCCAGCCAACCATCAACCTGCTTGCTGTCACTATAGATTAGTCTGAACTTTCTATAATTGTATATAAGTGGAATTGTAGTTTGTACTCTGGTATGGCTTCTTTTACTAGAAAGAGGTTGCATGAATCAATGGCTCATTTTTTCTTTTATTACTAAGCAGTATTCCATTGAATGGAAAAACCATAATTTGCTTATCAATCCATTGTTGATAGATATTTGAGTTGTGGCTATTATCAAGAAAGCTACTATAAAATTCATATATAAGGCTTTGTATAGGTGTATGATTTCATTTTTCTTGCACAAACATCTAAGAGTAGAATGGCTTAGTCATATGGTAAGTCTATGTCTAAGGTTTAAGAATCTGAAAAACTGTGTTCCCAAGTGGCTGTACAACTTTACATTTCCCTCAGCAGCATGTAAGAGTTCTAGTTCCTTCACGTCATTGCCAACACTTCATATGGTCACTCTTTCTAATTTTTAGTCATTTCTAATAGATTCATAGTGATTTTAATTTGCGCTTGTCTAATGAGTAATGGTGTTAGGCATATTTTCATGGGCTTATTTGCTAACCATATATTAGTACATTCTTTGGTAGAATGTTTGTTCAATTTTTTAAAAATTGGGTAATCTGACCTTTTATTATTTGGTCTAAGGTTTTGTTAAATGTATTATAAATACTTGCCTTTTAATATTCTTAACAGTAATTTTTGAAGAACAAAATTTGTGATTTTGATGAAATCCAATTTATTGACTTTTCTTTTATGATTTGTGCTTTTGGCAAATGCAAGATCACTCAAATTTTTCTTGATTCTTACAGTAGTAGTATTGTCTTAGCTTTTATATTTAGCTCTATGATCCATTTTGTATTGTGAGAAAGGGCTGAGATTTATTTATTTTGTATTTATTTATTTATATGAATGTCTAATTATTCCAGAGTCCTTCACTGAAAAGATTATCTTTTCCCCCATTGAGTTACCATGACAACTTTGTTGAAAATAAACTAATTCTATAGATGTGAGTCTGTTTCTGGACTCCATTCTGTTGCGTTGATCTATTTGCCTATTTTTATACCAGTGCCACACTGTCTGGAGTACTGTAGCTTCACAACAAATCTTTAAATCTAGTAGTGTAAGTCCTTCATCTTTATTCTTCTGCCCCCCAAAAAATCTTTGGCTATTCTGGTTCTTTGTATTTCCACGTAAATTTTAGAGTTAGCTTATCAAATTCTACTGGAAAAAAGAAAGCCTGTTGGAAATTTTGGTTGGCATTGTGTTGAACATATAGATCAAATTGGAAAATTTATATTTTAATGGTAATGAGTCCCTCAATCTATGATGTTGTATACATCTCCATTTATTTAGAATATCTTTCATTTATTTCAACAATGCTTTGTCACTGTCAGAGTCCAGATCTTGCATATAATTTTTCAAGTTTATCATGAAGTATTTCATATTTGTGATGTTACTATAAAAGGTATTTTTACTAAACTTCAATTTCTGATTGTCATTGTAATCATGTACAAAGTATGATAGGTTTTTGTTCATTGCTCTTGTAGTTTATAGCCTTGCTAAAATCACTTATTAGGTCTAATAAGTTTTTGGTAGATTCTATAGAATTTTCTGTGTAGAAATCATGTTATCTTTAAATAAAGACAGCTTTATTTCTTTCATCCCAATATTGACTTCTTTTGTCTAATTTTTCTTGTCTTATTATACTTGCAAGAATCTCCAATACAATGTTGAACAGCAGTTATGAGAGTGCACATTCTTGTATTGTTTCTGATCTTAGGGGAAAGCTTTTGTCTTTTACCATTTAAGTATCATATTAACTGTATATTTTGTTTGTTTTTTATAAATGCTCTTATCAGGTTGAGGAAGTTCCTTTCTATTCCTAGCTTGCTGAGACTTTTTATTAGGGATAGATGCTGATTTTTGTCAAATGACTTTTCTGCACCTGTTGAAAGGATTATTGGTTTCCCTGTAATATGATGAATTACACTGATGGATTTTTAAATGTTAAGTCAACCTTGCATTCTTGAGATAAAGCCTATTTGGCTATGTTGCATCATTCTTTTGACATATTATTGGCTTCAATTTGCTAAAATGTACACATTGTTGAATTCAATTTGCTAAAATTTGTAAACTTTTTGCATTTGTATTTATGACTAATATTGGTCCATAATTTTTATTTTTTATTGAATTTATTGGGGTGACATTGGTTAATAAAATTATATAGTTTTAAGGTTATTTTTTACAATGTTCTTGTCTTGTTTTGGTATCAGGGTAATGCTAGACAAGTAGAATAAGTTGTAAAGTAGTCCTTCCTTTTCAGTCTTTCTGTTAGAGTTTGCATAGAATGTATAGTATTTCTTCCTTGAATGTATGGTAGAAGTCACCGGTTAAGATATCATAGTGGAGTTTTCTTAGTGAGAGAAGAGAGTTTTTAACTACAAATTGAAGTTCTTTCATAGTTTGGGATTTGACACCCAAAATTTAGAAATATAATAGTTCAGCATTATGATATTTTAGAGTGTGGCCAAGTTTATCTATGGCAGAGGAGAGATACCCTCAGCTGGAATTGAGAAGTTTATAGAAGTATGAAAACAGTTCATATCAACAACACATATATTGAAAGGACAAAGACCATTATGTATTCAGATAGACTGGGGAAACACATTATGGGCCAGGTTCAAGATTACCTAGCAGGAGATTTCAATACTGAGTACAAATTAGAATCACCTGAGAGCTTAAAAAAATTGATTCATATGTTCATACTAGCATGAGTAAATAAATTAATAGTTAAACAAATGGGAGGAGGGACAGTATTCCCTTATAGATGCACTTAATTAATAAGTGTGGAAGGAATAAGGGAAATAGAAAATTGCTACTAGAACACCACAGTAAGAATTGTTGCGGACAAAAATTCATAGTTTCAGTGTTTGAAGAAAAGTTTGAGAAGAAAAAGGATATTTGCATATTTTCAAACTAATTTCCCCAAGAAATGTTCAATTACAAAGGTGAAACTAGTAGCAATGCAGTGGAGAAACCCAGAAGATACAACCTCAACCAAATGATTCCGATTAACGTAACCAGAAATAAGACATATCAACATAATGCATTGAGAAGGCACGCTACTTCTGTGGTATACTGGCAAAAATGAAAAATCTTGATCTAATAATCAGAAAACAAAATGTTCCCAAATTGAGGAATATTCTACAGTCAGGTTACTAGTACTCTTTTAAAGTGTTAGGTCATGAAAGGCAAAGAAGGAACGGGAGCTGTCACAGGTGGAGAAGACTAAGGGGACATGACAACTAAATGCAATACACAATCCCAGACTGGGATCCTAGAACAGAAAAAGAACGTTTCTTCAAAAACCTGTGCATCTAAATAACATCTGTAGTTTAGTTAAGAGTTTTATACCAGTGTTAATTTCTTAGTTTTGATCATTATACTGCAGTTTTGTAAGATATGAAGGTTAGGGGAAGCTGGGTGAGCAGAAACTCTCTGTTCTATTTTTGCAACTTTTCTATAAATCTAAATTTATTACAAAATTAAAAGTTAAAGAAACATTGGCAGTTGCTGGAGCCCCGATGCCTAAACAAGGGAGAAAAGGAGGCCACAAAGGCCATTACAGCAATACACCAGCCCAGTGAAGATCAACACACAACTCCAGGCTGAAAAGCAGGAAACCAGGGAAGAAGAGGAACAAGGAGAAGGTGGATATGGGGCTGCTGATGACCCCAAAAAGGAGAAGAAATATAGATGCAGATGAGAGTGAGGATGAGGAAGATGAGTACCAGCAAAAGCACAAAGGTGTGCAAGGGCTTATTGACTTCGAGAATTCCAACCAGGTGGCACAGACAGCCAACAATTTCACACAACTGGACCATTTAATGTTCACTCTGGTGGAAGTAGGCACCATGAAGTCCAAGCCTGAGACTGCCCACCCAACTGGAGAGGCCATGTCCTGGAGCTCTGGTCAGACAGGGATGAATGCCCAACAACAGCCAGCATCAACTGCCAGCCTGTGAGGAGGGGAACTTGAATGACCAGCACAGTAGCTCGTGCAGCTGACTCCAGCTGCAGCTCACACCTTGCTGTGACTTCCTAAGGTACCCCATTTGAGAATGGCCCAGCCAAGCCCATCCTATATTCCTGATCTACAAAAAACTGCCCCAAGTAAAACAATTCTTTTAAGGCACTAAGTTTTGTGATAATTTGTGATGCCACAAGTTAACTTGAAGAACATCAGAAAATTTACATAAAACTACTTATTTATTCATCAAATTATATATTTCTGGAACAATTTGTAGGGTTTTTTTGTTTGTTTTAAATATAGTTTTATTGATTTCAGAGAGGAAGGGGGAGGGAGAGAGAGATAGAAACATCAGTGAAGAGAGAGAATCATTGATCAGCTGCCTCCTGCATGCTCCCCACTGGGGATCAAGCCTGCAGCTCTGGCAAGTACCCTTGACTGGAATCGAACCCAGGACTCTTTAGTCTGCAGGCCGATGCTCTATCCACTGAGCAAAACCGGCTCGGGCAATATGTCGGTTTGAGGTCTTCACCAGTTAGGATTATATACAGTCTGTAAAAATTGGTTTATGTACTGGCCAATTTTTGTCTAATTTAATTGTGTATCCTTGATTTTATATGCATTTATCTAAAAGCAGTCACTGATTAATTGTATTGTTAAGTGGGAGAAAGTCACAGTTTAAATGTCCACAGAAGGGCAGCTGCTTCCAGGGAGGAAACCTGTTTCAATGGGCTGGAGACGTAGGCCCACGTTTTTCTGGCTCCAGCCACCTGTTTCAACTGAGCTAAACAGCCTGTATGCACACATTTTCGATGTAGACGTTAGGAAAGAAATGAAACTAAACTCATTTTGAAAACACAATTTTATGAAGAGAAAAATTTGAAGGCTCAAATTAGTGTACAGTTATGAACGCAATTTGCAACTGATTTAGGATTTCTTACTGGGGAGCTTTATATTCAAATGGTAAAACATTTGGCACTACTGATTGCAGCAAGAATCTGAGGCCATGGTGAGAAAGAAGTCCAGCGAGGGCTGACTTCATGAATCTGCATTGTTGAAAAATGATGTAATCTGAGTAAGTCACTGTGCAAATATGGCACATAAACCTTCTGTTCTCAGGGAGTATGTGCTGCATGCTGGGCTCAGGATGTGGTGCCACATACAAAATGGAATGAATTCACTGTTACATGAGAATGTCTCCACGACCCAGTTATTATAATGACTTGACCTGATGAAATTGTACTAATTTTCTGAAACTTACAAACTTCCTTGTCTTTATTGTTTGTCTCCTTTTTCTTTTATTCTAATTAAATTAATTGTAAAAAGTAAAAATGGGAGAATCTGGGAAAGGAGGAGGAAGAGGGAAGGTCAATCATTTACCTGAGAGAAAAAAAATGAAGGTGTGAGATAACATCAATTTACATTTTTTTTTGCTATCTATACTTTTTTCCTTTTTTAAAAAAATTCCCCATCACCATTTATACCCCGTGTGCCCTCTTCCACCTCCCCCAACCCCACCCCCATCAATGTAATTATTAATTAACATATCTTGTAACTGTTCTAAAGAGAATGTAGGTACTTTATATTATTAGGTATCCCAGGGTTGTTGTTTTTTGTGTGTGTGACATTTCTACTGTTTTGTCTTTCATTTTGAATAAGAATACTTAGTTATATAAATGATGATTTATTAAATGAGCTGGTCCTGAGAGGGTATAAATCAGGAAGAACTTTAGAACTTTTTTTCCCCCATGATCTTTTAGATTTCCCTTCCCAGGAACCAGAGATCCCATTGCTTTTATAGGTATTAATACTTTTAGGTATTAGATCAGTCTTTTCTTTTTTCAGCTATAAAAAAGTTCAATTAAAATTAAAAAGTAGATTAAACTGGCACTCAATTCAAAGGTACCCCTTCTCTCTAAGGCCGGACCCAGACATGGCTCTGCTCTCTGAGGCATTAGAGTAAAAGGAGCAAAGCCTCTTGCCCCTCCGCGCCACCCCCCCACATCTGGCTGTCAGCCTCTTTGTGGCAGGTGCCCAATCTTGCCAGGTGCATTGGTGGGTTCTCTGGGGAGGCTCCTCTGGGGATGTCCATGCTGCAGTTCCCTTACACAGGTGAGGCTTCCTCTGGTTCACCTCTCTGAACCCCACTCCTCTACTGATACAGAGGCACACCCCTGGGATTTCCTCCACCCAGTGGGTAGTCTTCTCCTTTGGGACGCTTTGAAGATGGCTAGAGCCTGGCTGCTTACTGGAACTTCCACTTGTCCTAAAAAAAACCCTGGAAATTGAGGTCACCCAACTGCCGCCTCATCTCCTCACCCTCTGTTACAGATTCCTTCCCGGCCTCTCATCCTCAGGGTCTCTAAAGAGAGGCAGCCTCTATGTCTGTCTTCATGTAGAGCCCCATATCTTGTTACATTGAAATGTGAACACAATTAAATAGCAATAGACAGTGAACAATGCAGTTGGTGAGCAAATCTCAAATGTTAGCTTCTATGTAATTCACACCTATAGTAATTTATATGCTACTTCCCTTTCTATGACCTTTTACTATTTGAATTTGGTGAGACTCTCATTTCAGTTTATAAACAATATGGCCCCTTCCCTTTCTTGCCTTATATTTTTTCGTTTTTCATTTCCTTCCTTCCTTCCTTCCTTCCTTCCTTCCTTCCTTCCTTCCTTCCTTCCTTCCTTCCTCCCTCCCTCCCTCCCTCCCTCCCTCCCTCCCTCCCTCCCTCCCTCCCTCCCTTCCTTCCTTCCTTCCTTCCTTCCTTCCTTCCTTCCTTCCTTCCTTCCTTCTTTCCTTCCTTTTTTCCTTCCTATCTTCCTTTTTCTCTCTTCTCCCCTGATCTGTGTCCCATCTCTTCTTTCCTCATTCTCTCTTTACCTGACATTTTCTTCCAGTAACAACTGAGGTATTTTACAACAAGGTATAACAAAGTATAAATAGTTGAGAAAAGAGAAAGCAAGGGATATAGCATGGAGCTAAGAACAAACCAAACATAAAAACACATTTCACAGAAGCCAACTCAGTTGGTACAAAAGGACTGTGAATCTGGTACTAATTGGCATCCTAGCAGCCAAGAAGAAAGAAAAAGCTGTTTGATCACTTATACAACTTACAGCGTCCATGACATAAAAAGAGACTAATTGGACAGGAAAATACTTAACTATTGCTTGTAATAAGGACAGACAGGAATTTCTCCTGAGGGTGTAGCATTATGAACAACAAACCCAATAAACTACCTCTTAGCAGACACAAGAATGAGTTCTGTGGGTCTGTTTCAGAGGGAAGCCCTTGGTGTAAGCAGATGGCATCCTGCCAAAGCTCAGTTCAGTCACAACAATTCGATGAGCCTTAGCCGCTACTCTGCCTCTTCTTATCTATTAGGCAGACAAGAATGTGACTCAGAAAGCTCAGGAGTGGAAGTAAAGGCAACCAGGCTAAGCACTGGAATTTGACCATAGGCAAATACCCAGATCTCCCTCTACATGAAATGTAGGCTAAGAGTCATCTTCCACTCAGAGAGGAAGCAAGTACAGTCTATAAAATTAATGGAGTTCCAGAGAAGATAAATTGTGGTAGCATGTTCTCATGTGCAATCTATAATCAGGATCAGCACACCAGGCAGTAAATAATGCCAGAGTGTGGTTGGGCCCTCCTGAGGTGTGAAAGGCCAGGTCCAGCCTAGAGCCAATCGCTTGCTAACCATTAATTCTGGACTTGGAAATGGTAGGAACTATAAAACTACTGTTGCCCTACATTTGAGTCCAAAGAATATACTTTTCATTCAATAACATTGAAAAGACTTTCCAAAAAATAAAATCTTTTCTGTGAAGCTATTAGGCAAGAGATAGTTTCTAAAATGTTTTAGGTGTTTTGTTTATTTTGTTTGTCTCTTTAAGATGTCTCATGTCCCAGAGCTCCAAGCTCTAAAGGGCAGCATCTTACTCTGACATTTCATTTGTGATCAAAGTTTTCTTGCTATTCTTGACCTATTTCTTAGTCTTGGTTAAAAAATAAATTCTGACTTTTGGGCAGTGCTTTTCAAAACAGCTGTGGCAAGAATCAGATTATTTCTTCCTCTTCCCATATGTCATGGACTTATATTTTTATAAATTCCAATGAAAATGAATGACTAGAAAAATGCTCATGTATTTGGATATTGTGGCAATGTCAAATTGTTAAAAGAACAAACCACAATTTGAAAGCTCTTCGTTTTTCTATTTGTCTCTTTTAGGATTGGTAACTGTTTTCAGATGGGCTTGCAGTAGCTGCAGGAGCGTGGTTCCAAGACACCTGATGCCATTCAAAGTCAAATTCTAATTGGCGTCTGATCAATCTGCGGTGCTGCTTGGCTTAACATCTTCCGACAGTTTTAGCTCACTTTCCTGTTCATTGAGGGGCGTCATGGTGACTAGCATGTAGGAAGATGCAGGGCAGCCAGGGGGGCCAGCACTGGCTCTATCACGGGCAGGTCTCAGTGCAAAATGAAAATACAAGGCTCCTTATTTAGAAATCATTAAGAATTTCAAGAGAGATGGCAGAACATGAAAACAAGTTTGGGGCTCTTCTGAGGGTAGGGCTCTGTGTACTTGCACAGGTCACGTGCCTATGATGTGATTGGGGTCCTCGAGTTGCTCCCACTGAATTTAATACCTTAGCCAGAGGCCATGTGCCTGCACTGACAGGTGCTCTAAGAGGCAGCCCAGCGAAACTCATTCTGGTGTCTACTCAGGCCCATGTGCTGTTTAAGTTCAAAGCTGCTGCTGCTGCTGCCGCCGCCAGTATGTTCCTTGACATGTGTGCCTGACCTAAAAAGGATGTGAACAACAGTCCTTTTCACATTGAAGCCAGGTATGTGTCAGAGACTATTGTTAATGAATTCTAGTTTCGTAGCCCTTTGGAGGGCGTTTACTTAAATTGGCTTTTGACTTGCTCTGGTTCCTGAATGCTAGGGCAACAGGGGCAAGTAAAAATGATTATCTTGGTGGCAAGTGCCAGAATTATTTTTAGGGGACAAAATTGTTGTTGTTGTTTTCCTTTCTTTATGAACTAAGTTAAATAGAGCAATAGGGTGAAAAAAGATGCCCCAGGTTCCTTTGGGAGGCTTGGTCTGGAAGGAGAGGACAGGAAAAAGGAAAGCCTTTTAGGTTCATTGGTGCTTATAATTCAATTTTAAGTTGTTTTAATTGCTGTAAGGCAGATGTGCTCCATCCATTTCTCAAACCTTAATAAAGTGTGCTGCACAAATAAATGCTTTGTGTAATATTTCTTCTCCTCCTCCTCCTCCTCCTCCTCTTCCTCCTCCTCCTCCTCCTCCTTCTTCTTCTTCTCCCTTGTAAATCAAATAGAGTATTTTATTTAGGGTAGGGTCTATGAGGTACGGAATAGAGACAGCACATGTCAGACAGGGCAACATTAGGGCTGCAAAACTCAGTGGATAAGAACTTGGGTTCTGGAGCCAAACTGCCTGGCTTTGAAAATCAGTGTCAACACTTATCAGCTGTGTTATCTTGGGAAGTTATTATTCCTTTGTGCTTTGGTTTCGAGTAATACAGTTGACCTTTGAACAACTCGGGGATTAGGGGTGTCAGCCCCATGCAGTTGAAAATCCATGTATAATTTTTGACTCCCTCAAAGCCTAATTTCAGTCAGCCCTTTGCATCTGTCCATTTAAGGAGGTTGGGGATCCGCTGTTGGGAATGAGAAAATACCGTTTTCAATCAGCAGTTTGTTGAATCTGCGGGTACAAAACCTGTGACTAGAAAGCGCTGACTGTATTTATTGGAAGAAAAAAAAAAAAAAAAGCTGCTGTAGAAATGGACCCGCGCAGTTCAAACCTGTGTTGTTGAAAGGCCGACTACTAGTTGTCCCCTCTAAGATGGTTAGGAATAACAAACAAGTTACTGTCTGCGAAGCTCAGAGAACAGTGCCTGGTTCGGTGAGTGTGTTAGCTCTCATTACTAAAATATAAACTACATTAATTTGACGAGAACCCGAACAACTTAAGTCCACTGGAAAGGCACAGTGTCTCGGGAGGTCAGTGAGCCATGGGGGTTTATGTCAACCGGCTCTGAATCTTCAGAGTGCAGGTGACAGTAGTGGCCATTGTGACTTTCTAAGTTGAATTCTTCCTTACTCTTTCCTTCTGGGGTCCATGTCTTAGTGTGACCACTTCCGTAGGCTATTTTCATGAGGTTGTTTTGCCAAAGGGTAAAACAAATAATTGAACTTCCCCCATTTTTGAAAAAGTACTGAAGTGATGGGACCATGTTCTATCCCTGTCATTCAGCCTGTAACCATGATCTTCTCTCTTTATTTCTTCCTTACTCCTCCAGCTGTAGAAAATATTCTGTTTGGGTCTCCACATCAGGCTACATGGCTTAACTTGATTTCCCTACACAATTTGCTTCTTTAATGTGTTTTTACATTTCTTTTAGTTTGGCATTCACCTTGCCCTTCCCCAATAACTGAGTGCCTGTTTAAGAGCTTGACATTATTCATCTGCTCTCAGCTTCTTGTCCAGGGAGGCTGGGTCGCTGTCACTCTGCGCACCTGCCCAGGAGAGGCCATTATTAGTGGCCCTATTGTGTTAGGCAGTGAGGCATCTGTGTGTGAAGCCTGCCTTGAGGTCCAGAGGTTGCCATCAATGGAATGAGTACAAATATTCCTAACAAGAAAGGATTTAAGAGCAGTTAACAGAATTAAAGTTTGGCTGTCCCAACATAGTTTGTGAATTATGCTCATGAACCATTTTAAAAAGCTAGATAACTATAATGGTAGCAATGGTACTGACCATAAGCTAATATTTATTGGGCATACATAGGCCAGGCTTTGCTCTAAGTATTTTAATTAATGAGTACTAACTCATTAATTGTCATAGCAATCTTGTGAAATAGGTATTGCTTTTTTTTTTTTTCATCCACTTTTACAGATGATTAAACGCTTGCACGTTGAAGTTGGGTTCCATGTTTGTGAAATGAAAGGGCTGGATTGCTATGGTTCCTCGCAGCTCTGAAGGAAGAATGATCTGGCCAGGGAATGCAGTGGTATCAGGGGTCTTCAAACTTTGGTACATATCAGACTCACCCGGAGGACTTGTTAAAGAATAGATTGCCAGGCCCCGCTGCCAGTTTCTGATTTAGTGGGTCTGGGCAATGCCTGAGAATGTGTATTTCTCTCAGTTTCCTAGGTGATGCTGATTCTGGGCGGAGCCCAGTAATGGGAGGTTGTGATGTCTCTCAGGACAGAGGGGAACCTAATGCAGAAATCGCTGGCTATGGGATCACCTCTCATATAAATATGCAGGCTACAAGGCCAATGGGATATATGTATATGACTCTCTGTCTACTTATCTATTATCTATCTGAGTGCTGTCTATTACACTGGAATGAATATAATGGGTGTTTGTGTATTTTTAGTATATTAAGTATATTTACATTTATATTTATGTCTATTCAACTGGAATGAGAAAAACATCTTTAACTTCTTTGTCAAACCTAGAGAGTACAATTTTTGTGTGTGTCATGCCAATCTGCCTTTTTTTTTTAATAGACTATTTTTGGAGCAATTTTAGGTTCACAGCAAAATTGAGCTGAAAGTACAGAGTTCACATACACTTCCTGCTCCCAAACACGCACAGCCTCCCTCTCCATCCACATCCCCCACCAGAATGGTAAATTGTTACAATCCATAAACCTACATGAAGGTACCATCAACTACGGTTCATAGTTTAAGTTAGGGTTCACTCTTGGTGCTGTGCATTCTATAGATTTTGACAAATGTATAATGGCATTTATCCAAAATCCAGCTTAAAAAATTATTTTTAACTAATATTAAGTAATCAAAGTTTCACATTTTTCTTTGCTTTTATGGAATGTGTTGTAGTTTTTTTTCAGAGGTAAAATAATCCTCATTTTGCTGAAAGAATCCATCTGCTCCCCACCTTCCACCCTCCTCCCTGCCCTTCCAACCACACACATACTCACACACTCTTTTTTTTGAATGTTAAGGAAGGGGCAATAAAAAGATCTTACTGGCTAATTTAAATTTTTTTCAAAGTTAGGGCATTTCTGGTAAAAGACGTTGTGCTTCAGATTTCAATGGCAATTCAGCCATGGGATTAACTGGATTGATGTAAAAAGCTTTCTCTAAGAGAAAAAGCAAAGCCACTCTTCTTTTTCTCGGAGGGAATGTCTGTGATTTCAACCCTGACAGTACCAGCACGAAAGAGCCGCGACGCGAATGGCTGGGAACAGCTGCACCGCATCACCAGGGGGGACAGGGCTTGGGCCTGCAGTGCCAGCTCTGAAAGGCCGCTTGTCTTCATATGAGTCCCTTTATTGTGGGTGGTGGGGAAGTCCTTTCAACAAAGCGTCGCTTCAGTATATTAACAATATTCGAAAAGCGGTGCGTTATGGTGGAAAGAGCTATAGGTTTTATGTGGCTTTTTCTTTTTGAGGTGTCTGAATGGCTATTTTTTTTTTTTCAATTTTTTTATTAAGGTATTATATGTGTACATATCTTACCATTGCCCTCCCCACACCCCACTCCCATATATGCCCCCACCCCCCAGAGTTTTGCATCCATTGGTTATGCTTATATGCATGCATACAAGTCCTTTGATTGATCTCTTATCTCCCCCACCTCTCCCTAACCTTCCCCTTGTAATTTGACAGTCTGTTTGATGCTTTACTGTCTCTGTATCTATCTTTTTGTTCAAGTTTATAATGTTCTTTATTATCCATAAATGAGTGAGATCATGTGGTATTTTTCTTTCATTGACTGACTTATTTCACTTAACATAATGTTCTCCAATTCCTCCCAGGTTGCTGCAAATGATGAGAATTCCTTCTTTTTTATGGCAGCATAGTATTCCATTGTGTAGATGTACCACAGTTTTCTGATCCAGTCATCTGCTGACGGGCACCTAGGCTGTTTCCAAATCTTAGCTATGGTGAATTGCGCTGCTATGAACATAGGGGTGCATATATCCTTTCTAATTGGTGTTTCTAGTTTCTTCGGATATATTCCCAGGAGTGGGATTACTGGGTCAAATGGGAGTTCCATTTTCAGTTTTTTGAGGAAACTCCATACTGTTCTCCACAGTGGCTGCACCAGTCTGCAATCCCACCAGCAGTGCACGAGGGTTCCTTTTTCTCCGCATCCTCGCCAACACTTGTCGTTTGTTGATTTGTTGATGATAGCCATTCTGACAGGTGTGAGATGGTACCGCATTGTTGTTTTGATTTGCATCTCTCGGATAATTAGTGACGTTGAGCATGTTTTCATGTGTCTCTTGGCCTTCCTTCTGTCTTCTTTTGAAAAGATTCTATTTAGGTCTGTTGCCCATTTTTTTATTGGATCATTTATCTTCCTTTTATTAAGTTGTATAAGCTGCCTGTAGATGTTGGAGATTAAACCTTTATCAGTGATGCCATTTGCAAATATGTTCTCCCATGCAGTGGGCCTTCTTGTTGTTTTGTTGATGGTTTCTTTTGCTGTGAAAAAGCTTTTTATTTTGATGTAGTCCCATTTGTTAATTTTCTCTTTAGCTTCCATTGCCCTAGGGGCAGTGTCAGTGAAGAATTTCTTTTGGCATATGTCTGAGATTTTGCTGCCTGTGGATTGCTCTAGTATTTTTATGGTTTCCCGTCTTATGTTTAATTCCTGTATCCATTTTGAGTTTATTTTTGTGTATGGCGTAAGTTGGTGATCAAGCTTCATTTTTTTGCATGTATCTTTCCAATTTTCCCAACACCATTTATTGAAGAGACTGTCTTTATTCCATTGTATGTTCATGCCTCCTTTGTCAAATATTAATTGAGCATAGTGGTTTGGGTCAATATCTGGATTCTCTATTCTGTTCCATTGATCTATATGTCTGTTCTTGTGCCAGTACCAGGCTGTTTTGAGAACAGTGGCTTTGTAATACAGCTTGAAATCTGGTGTTGAGATCCCTCCTACTTTATTCTTCTTTCTCAGGATTGCTGTGGCTATTCGGGGTCTTTTTTTATTCCAGATGAATTTTTGGAGAGTTCTTTCAAGGTCTGTGAAATATGCCGTTGGTATTTTAATGGGGAGTGCATTGAATCTATAGATTGCTTTGGGTAGTATGGACATTTTAATGATGTTGATTCTACCAATCCATGAACATGGTATGTTCTTCCATCTGTTTACGTCTTCCTCTATCTCTTTTTTCAGTGTCCTGTAGTTTTCCATGTATAGGTCTTTTACCTCCTTAGTTAAGTTTATTCCTAGGTATCTTAATTTTTTTGGTGCGATGGTAAATGGGATTGCCTTTTTAGTCTCTCTGTCTGTAAGTTCACTATTGGTGTATAGAAAGGCCATAGATTTCTTGGCGTTAATTTTGTATCCTGCTACATTGCCGAATTCATTTATTAAGTCTATTAGTTTTTTGACGGAGTCTTTCGGATTTTTTATGTACAATATCATGTCGTCTGCAAATAAAGACAGCTTTACTTGTTCTTTTCCAATCTGGATGCCTTTTATTTCTTCTTCTTGTCTAATTGCAATGGCTAATACTTCCAGTACTATGTCAAACAGGAGTGGTGAGAGTGGGCATCCCTGTCTTGTTCCTGTTCTTAGGGGAAATGTCTTTAGTTTTTGTCCATTGAGTATGATGTTTGCTGTGGGTTTATCATATATAGCTTTTATTATGTTGAGGTATGAGCCATCTATTCCCACCTTGTTGAGAGCTTTTATCAAGAAAGGGTGTTGGATTTTGTCAAATGCTTTTTCTGCATCAATTGATATGACTATGTGATTTTTATCTTTCAATTTGTTTATGTGATGTATCACGTTTATTGATTTGCGGATATTGTACCATCCTTGCATTCCTGGGATAAATCCTACTTGATCATGGTGTATGATCTTTCTGATGTACTGCTGGAGCCGATTTGCTAGAATTTTGTTGAGGATTTTGGCATCTATGTTCATGAGGGATATTGGTCTGTAATTCTCTTTCATTGTGTTGTCTTTATCTGGTTTTGGTATTAGGGTGATGCTGGCTTCATAGAAGGAGCTTGGAAGTGTTCCTTCCACTTGAATTTTTTGGAATAGTCTGAGGAGGATAGGTTTTAGTTCTTCCTTGAATGTTTGGTAAAACTCTCCTGTGAAGCCATCAGGCCCCGGGCTTTTGTTTGCTGGAAGCTTTTTGATGACTGCTTCAATTTCGTCCATAGTTATTGGCCTATTGAGCTGTTTAGATTCTTCTTGATTGATTTTTGGAAGGTTATATTTTTCTAGGAATATGTCCATTTCCTCCAGATTGTCCAGTTTGTTGGAATAGAGTTGTTCGTAGTATTTTGTAACAATCCTTTGTATCTCAGCGGGGTCTGTTGTTATTTCACCTCTTTCATTTCTGATTTTGTTTATTTGGGTCCTCTCTCTTTGCTTCTTGGTGAGCCTGGCTAGAGGTCCATCAATCTTGTTTATCCTTTCAAAGAACCAGCTCTTGGTTTTGTTGATCTTATGTATTGTTTCTTTGGTCTCTATGTCATTTATCTCCGCTCTGATCTTTGTTATTTCCTTCCTTCTGGTTACACTGGGCTTTTCTTGCTGCTCTTTTTCTAGCTCTTTGAGTTGTAGGGTTAAGTAATTTATTACCATTGTTTCTTGTTTTTTGCAATAGGCCTGTAGAGCTATGAACTTCCCTCTCAAGACTGCTTTCGCTGTGTCCCATAGATTTTGGATTGTTGTGTTTTCATTGTCATTTGTTGCCATGATGTTTTTTATTTCTTCCTTGATCTCTCTGGTGACCCAGTCCTTGTTTAATATCATGCTGTTTAGTCTCCATGTGTTTGATTTCTTTGGATTGTTTTTATTGTAGTTGATTTCCAGTTTTATGCCACTGTGATCTGAGAAGATGCTTGATATAATTTCTATCTTCTTGAATTTGAAGAGACTTTGCCTGTGACCCAGCATATGGTCTATCTTTGAAAATGAGCCATGTGCACTTGAGAAGAATGTATATTCTGTGGCTTTGGGGTGAAATGTTCTGAAGATGTCAATTAATTCCATCTGGTCTAGTGAGTCATTTAGGATTGCTGTTTCTTTGCTGATTTTTTGTTTAGAGGATTTGTCCAGTGGTGATAGTGGGGTATTAAAGTCTCCTACTATGATTGTGTTGCTATTAATCTCTCCCTTGATATCCTCCAGGAGTTTTTTTATGTATTTGGGTGCTCCTATATTGGGAGCGTATATGTTTACCAGAATTATTTCTTCTTGTTGGATTTCTCCCTTTAGTATTATGAAGTGGCCTTCCTTATCTCTTGTTATGGCATTTACTTTGAGGTCTATTTTGTCAGATATAAGTATTGCTACCCCAGCTTTTTTTTCATTTCCATTTGCCTGAAAGATATTTTTCCATCCCTTCACTTTCAATCTGTGTGAGTCTCTTGTTCTGAGGTGGGTCTCTTGTAGACAGCATATATATGGGTCGTGTTTTTTTATCCATTCAGCTACTCGATGTCTTTTGATTGGAGCATTTAGTCCGTTTACATTTAAAGTTATTACTGAAAGGTATTTGTTTGCAGTCATATCTATTTTTGTGTCTGTATTCCTTCTTACCTGTTTATTTCTTCTTTTTACAGTATTCCCTTTAGCAATTCTTGCATTGCTGGTTTGGTGGTGATAAACTCCCTGAGGCTTTTTTTGTCTGCAAAGCTCCTGATTTCCCCTTCAATTTTGATTGATAGTCTTGCTGGATATAGTATTCTTGGATTCAGTCCTTTGCTTTGCAACACTTTGTATACCTCCTTCCATTCACTTCTAGCTTGTTGTGTTTCTGATGAGTAATCATTTGACAATCTGATGGGTGTTCCTTTGTAGGTAACTCTCTGTCTCTCTCTTGCCACCTTTAGGATTCTCTCTTTATCATTTATATTTGCCATTGAAATTATGACATGTCTTGGTGTGGGTCTTTTGGGGTTGATCCTGCTTGGGACTCTCTTTACTTGCGTAACTTTTATCTTTCCCATATCCGGGAAGTTTTCTGTCATTATTTCTTCAAATAGATTTTCTAATCCCTGCTGCTCTTCTTGTCCTTCTGGCAGCCCTATTATACGCATGTTACTTCGTTTCATGTTGTCCCGAAGCTCCCTTAGGCTTTCCTCCTGCTTTTTAATTTTTTTCTCCAATTGCTGTTCAGCTTGAGCTTGTTTCTGTACCTGATCTTCTAACTCACTAATTCGGTCCTCCGCTTCTTGTAATCTACTGTTGAAACTTTCCATGGTGTTTTTGATTGTAGCTATATCACTTTTCATTTCTTCCTGATTCTTGCATAAGTTGTTGATTTTCTCATCCATCCGATGTATAAATTCCATGACCATTACTCTGAACTCCTTTTCGGTCATGTTGCAAGCTTCATTTTCACTAATTTCCTTTCTTGGCGACTCCACATTTTCTTTCCTCTGTGAGTTATTTCGTTTCCCCATTCTGGCTATTACCAGAAAGCTCAAGCTTCTGTTTGCGTGGACCTGGGCCGTGTGCTGTGGGGACTTCGCTCCACCCGAGTTTCACTGAAGTGCTCTGACACTAGGACGTGTGACTGTCTTTGGTTGGTGGGAACCAAACTTGCCCAGGATCAGTGTCCCCAGTGTTCTGTGTGGTCTCGTGTGCACATTTAGAATCAGGGGCCCTGTCTGCACCACACTGTTGGTATGTGCCGAGAATGAGATCCTTAGCATGTGCCAGGAGTCAGAGTTTCCCTGTGTCTGCACCAAGACTCGAGTGTCAAAGTCTCTGTTGCCTTGTGCGGTTTCTCGTTGAGAATCAGGGTCCCTGTGTGTGCACGCACCAACAATTGGGGTCGCTGGCTCTTAGTGTGAATGCGCTGTGAGTCAGGGATCCCAGGCAGCTGTGTCCGGCGTGCCAAATTCCCTGAAGTGGGGCTGCGTCCTGTGTGTGCTCTCTCTACTGAGCCAAACCGGCTAGAGCGCACATTCTTAAAAACCTGAAGGTGAGCCGGCTCAGTGCACTCTCCCAAAGTCCCAGAAGGGGGGCGGAGTCCGTCCTGCGCGCCAAATTCCCCAAAGGGAAGCCCCTCTGTGCACGCTTTTAAGAATCTCCGAAGGGGGAGCTGTGCCCCGCGAGCCAAATTCCCCCAAATTCCCCGAAGGGGAGCCCTCTGTGCGCACTGACAGATTTCCCCGACGGGGAGCTGCTTCTGTCCCGTGCGCGAGCGCGCACCAAATTCCCTAAGAGGGAGCGCGTCCCTGCGCAAAGCTCGGCAGCTTGGGCCAGGGGCGGATCTATCAGTTACTATGGCGCTGTCTGTGCGCGTGCCTGTGAGCAGCTTGTGCGAGGGGCGCGTCTATCAGTTACTATGGCGCTTTCCGCACGCCTGTGGGCGCTCAGCAGCTTGGGGGAGGGGCGGGTCTATCAGTTACTATGGCGCTATCAGCGCCTGCGAGGAGGGGGATAGGCTCTTTGACTCACGGAAATCTGCCGGGAAGTCTGGATTCTTGTTTGTTTGTCTGAAGCTGTGATAGCAGTTCTCTGTCCCCAGTGGCTGCAGGGTCCTGGTTTGTGTCGGAAGCCAGGATCCGAGTCTCGGGCAGCTCTGTTTCCCAAGATGGCGTGGTCTCTGCGTCCGCACCAGCCGCCGAGAAGTGTCCGCTTTGTGCGCGGGGCTCCGCTGTCTAGGGCTGCCCTGTTCGGGAGCCCCTTGGAAGACCTGCAGAATCTAACTGACCCTATCTCATACACACACACACACCACACACATCTACACTCTCCTCTATGGGTTCCTCACTCACACTCTCTCTCTCCCTACCTTCCTGCCGGTCGCCATCTTTTTTTCTGAATGGCTATTTTATATATAAGTGCAGAAAATATATACCGAGGCATGTCTGACATATACATACTCATTCTACTGGGAGAAGATGCCGTCTAGGATTTTCACAGCTGGAGCAGAGGAGTCTTGCTGGCTTCAAAGCTTTCATGAACAGGCTGGCTAACAAAGGGACTGCTATCAGTTTTTTAAAAAAATATAGTTTTTAATTGGTTTTAGAGAGGAAGGGAGAGCAAGATAGAAACATCAATGATGAGAATCATTGATCAACTGCCTCCTGCACGCCCCCTACTGGGGATTAAGTCCAAAACCCGGGCATGTGCCCTGACTGAGAATTGAACTTGTGACCTCCTGGTTTATAAGTCGATGCTCAGCCACTGAGCTATGTGGGCCAGACTGCTATAGGTTTTTTTTATTCAGTCAGATCTGGGTTTGAATTTTGGCTTCATAACTTGGGTAAATTCTTCTTTCTCTCAGGGACTGCTGAAATCAACATAGTTGATAAAACTTACCTCCTCAGGTTACTGTGAAGCTCAGCAATGAGTTAAAAAACAAAAACAAAACACACACACACACACAAAAACAAAGCAAATAAACAAAACCCCCCAGTGATTACTGTTATCATTTTTTTGCCAAAAGCACTTCGTTAAACCATTCAACTTTCCACAAACATAATTATTTATAAATTTATTTGTTCATTCAATTCATTTTTATTGAGTACTTACATAAGTACTGGAGAGTATCAATAGCTCTTTTTTATACTTTGTCATAATGATCGCACTAGGGGAGATATCAGCAAGAAGCATTTTAGATGGTTATAAAAATGTAAGTATAGTATGATATTTCATTTTTAATGTTTAAAAGTTAGAGATAAGGACCATCTCTAAATGTTAACAGTGATTTTTCTAGGGAAGTGAGTTATATGTTTCATATTTCCTTGGTATTTATTTACATATTCAAAATATTTCTACAATGAGTTTAGATGATTTTGGAATAAAAAACAAATTTTACTAAAATTTTAAAAAGTATTTGGCTAATTCTGAGCATTATCATTAACAATAATTATTGGTTACTGCTATGTATAGGACTTTGTGTTATACATTATGAGACAGAGGGAAGCATAAGGAATAAAACCTATGCTTAAGAGTGTTTTAACAGCCCTACCTGGTTTGGCTCAGTGGATAGAGTGTTGATCTGGGGGTTGAAGAGTCCCAGGTTCGATTCTGGTCAAGGGCACATGCCCAGGTTGTAGGCTCAATTCTCAGTAGGGAGCATGCAGGAGGCAGGCAGGCAATCAATGATTCTCTCTCATCATTGATGCTTCTCTCTCTCCCTCTCCCTTTCTTTCTGAAATCAATAAAAATAATTTTTAAAAAGTGTTTTAACAAAGTTGTAAAGGGAGATGCTTCTCATATGTTTCAATATGAACCATGTTATTGGTTCATATTGAAACATGATATTTCAAATAACATGGCAGATCCATGTTATTTCATGAATCAGTTATATTGTTGGTTGTCACATCTAATTTGATAAATGATATATCCCACTATCTTTTCAATTTTTAAAAGACAAAGGATAAAGCATAAAGTTTAGAAGTATCAAAACAATGAGAGATAATAAACAAATACCTTGCCTAGGAAAAAAGAAATCCACATTTATAAAAAGATTTGAGATACCTTCCTCATGTTCCAAAGTTAAATATTATACATGTTAGCTCTCTTAGGATAAGGAATGTAAACAATTTAGTTTCACTTCAGTTCTTTCCAATTATGGCCCAACTGACCCTCCCACTGCCTCTAATTGCCAGGTTAATGTGAGCATTGATATAGGCTTGCCCACTCTTAAGAATATTTACCATGTCACTGATAACATCATTTACCATGTCCTAGTGATCATGGGAAGAAAGCCAGAGCAGACAGAGATGAAGTCTTGTCCCAGCTGTTTACTAAGGCCGAATCTGTGACAAATGCGAGGGTGTCCTCTATGTAAAATGCCTTTGCTGTTTCCTACGAGATGTCAAATGTTAATTGCTCTGAAATTATAAAAACAACCTGAATTTAACAAGAACATTTTTTTAAAGGTCTAAACTAATTCAGTAGCCAAACTCATGGAATAGAAGCCCTGGCAGAGTTGTGGATTCGGGAGATAAAATATTATAGTTGTGGTATTTACCTGTAGCTGGGATACTCCTACGTATTCATGATATTAGAGACCTGAATCACCTGCTTTGTGAGTGCTGCACCGGCCTCAGAATTTATATTTGTAGTTTGAGACCTGAGGAGGCCTGATAGCTCATACCACCCCCACCCGTCCCAACATGAAACCAAAGTATACTTCAAGGACTTATAACAGCAAAAAAAATTACTTCTTTTTCTAACTTGATTCAAATCATTGTCACAGCTGTCGGGTCTGAAATGTAAAAAGAAATTACATAAGGTATTATTATGATTTTAAAAGGAAAACAAAATGTAACGATTACTATTTACTCCCCAATTCCCTATCTTGAAGTGAAGAGAAATTTTATATGATTCTTATCAACTTAAAGTGGTCTTATCATGGATTTGATTAATGAATTTTAAAAAAGAAAAAGAAAAAGAGGAAATTGTATTCTATTTAATGCATATATGCTTGTGGTTGGTAAATGTAGTTTTCTGTAAAACAGCCAGCAGGTGATCAGTTAAGTCTTTCATGGTGGTCAAATGTGGGCAGTGGGGTAGACATCCAGGCCCTGGAGCTCAGGGATACAGTTGACAAGGGAGCAGTGATGGTTCTAACACTGGGGACAGGAAAAGCTGGAGGCCCACCTATCACAATGCAATTCATTCCACAAACATCTTTTGGGCCCTCTGGGCCAGGCACCACGTTTTATTGGGTATACAGAGCCAGGAGGCACATCTCTATCCTTAGGGAGCTCCCAGCATGTGGGGACAGTCAGATATCAATATCCTTATAGAGGGTACCTGGGAGTCTTGAGTAAGGGGTCCTAAGATTTATAGGGTGGTAGGGAAAAGTTATTTTATTTATTTATTTATTTATTTATTTATTTTTATTTATTTATTTTTGTGGATGGGTAATTTATTATTTTTTAAAAAATTAATAATTATTTATTGTTGAAAGTATTACATATGGCCCCTCTTTTCCCCCATTGACCCTCCCTAGCTGCCCCCCGCCCCTGGCCCTCACTGCCCCATTGTCTGTGTCCATGGGCCTTGCATATATGCATACAAGGCCCTTGGTTGATTACCTCCCATCCACCCTTCCCTCTGAGGTTCTGCACTGTGTTCCTTGCTTCCATGTCTCTGCATCCACTCCATTCATCAGTTGTTGCTGTCTGTAGGAACCTGGCCAGCCGTTTTTTGCCTCCACCTCTCCTACCAGTCTCCATTTTCGGTCCTCGGTTATCCGGGTTCTCTCCAGCGAGTCTTCCATTGGTTATTCAGGAAGTTTTTCTGTATTTTAGTTGTAATTCCAGCTTGGTCTTGGGAGCTCATCCATGCAGCATCCACTTTCTCCACTGCCATTTTTATTTCTTGTTTCTTTCATTGAGAGGGAATGGATACTGAGGCTTAGAAAAGTCATATAAGCAAAAAGTGAGAGAGCTGGGATTTGAAGCCCATGTCCTTTCCCCATACTAGGTAAACTTCCTATGGGTGGGAAGGTAGAGGCATTAAATGGAAGCAGTGAGGCAGAGATAAATTGAAAGATTTTAAGAGGTAAGATGAGATGACTGGTTGAATGTTGAGTGAGACGTAGGATAGCAAGTCTGAGTGACTGTTCGGTAGAACTCTGACTTGAGCAACTAGTGACAATATTTATCAAGAATGGGAAATGGTGGGTAGGAAACAGAGCAGGCATGGTATGATCCCAGTTTTAGATCTGTTATGTTCTCACTGCTTATGAGTCTAACTTATTTGGAGCCATTAGGAGAGGAATGTGAATAGGCAAATGGATTTTAGAAGTCTTCAGCATACATGTGGTGGTTGAAGCTGTGTGTAAGGATGACATTTCTCAGGGAGAATGTGTAGGAAAATAAAAGTGATTGGAGACTAGGATTCTGAGAAGCACAGGTAAGGCATAAAGAAAAGCAGCCAAAAATGAGCTAATGAAGAAATGATCTGCAAAGGAGATAGAGAACTAACAGTGTATAGTGGTAAATAAATAAGGGACATTGGTTTCAAGAATGGTGGTGGTAACTAAGGCTAATGGTTCACATTGTATGACAAGCACTATTCTAGACACTTTACAGTGAGCTTATTTGACCTTCACAACTTCATGAGGTGTGTGTTAGTGTTGTCTCCATTTTATAGCTGTAACTTGACTAAGGTCTTGCAGTTAGAAGATAGTAAAGCTGTGATACGAACCCAGGCCAGTCTGGCTCCAGATTCCATGCATCATATTGCATTATACCTAGAGTTTTCCCTATAAAATTTCCAAAGAAGCTACAAAATGTGATGGTGTCTTTACCTTTGCTTTTTATACTTACTTTCCCTTTTAAGGTTAACCTTGAAATTCTATTAAGGCCAATTTCTCCTATGTAAACTCACAGGGGAGTTTGTTAGAGTGCTCATTGCCTTGGGGACTAGTCTGTTCCAATTATTCTTCTGGTGAAAACTCAAACAGGAGTGCTTAACATGGTATCTGGTCCATAGCAAATGCTGGTTGAATGAAAAAAAAAATAAATAAATAAAGGCACCTCAACTAGACACCTACCAGTACTTGTAGCATTTTCAACACATTCCTTTATATTGTACCATACCACACTATACTATACGGTACCATGCCGCAGGAGCCAATTTCCAGGATGGCTGAAATGATATTTGGCTTCTGGTATGCATGACTTTCTATAATTCCCTACATTCTAATGTGAGCTTGGCTCAGTGTCTTGAGAAAACTAGTAGGATAGAAGGTGAGGTTGTATGACTTGGAAATTAGGCCCTCTCTGAGGGAAGGCATGTTATGAGCTTGTCTGTGGAGAAATATACACAGCAAAGAACTGAAGCCTCCTGCCAACAGCCATGTAAGTAAACTTGGAAATGGATACTCTAGCCCCAATCAAGTGTTCAGAAATTGCAGCCCCAAGTGAAACTTGACTTACGGGGATCAACTCTAGGTTTTCTAGAGACTTTCCCAGTGTTAGCACTGAAATTCTGTATCCTGGTAAATTCCTCTGTCATGGGCAAACTGGGACAATTGGTCAACCTGCCTTGATTATGACTCACGAGACTCCCTGAGCCAGCACCATTCCACTAAGCCACTCTCTGATCCCTGAATTTCCAGAAACTGGCTGAGATATTAATGTGTGTGTGTGTGTGTGTATATATATATATGTGTGTGTGTGTGGTAATTTGGGGGTAATTTGCAACCAGCAATGGATAAGTAATTCATATACCATATCATACTACACTGAGAAGCCAGATTCTGTCTCTACCAAAAGCATGTTGAAAAAGGAAAAACACAGTGAATTAGGGTATAATTTTCTACAGCTCTGCTTAGGAGATTTTTCCAGATCCCACTTTCCTACTGAGCAGAGAACGTTTTGTTTTTCCTGGCACCTTAATTTGTATTTTAACTGCTATTGAGAAATACTAGCAGGATGCCTTTTCACTGGTCTCCTAGAAGTGCCTTATATGAAAATGAATGGAATTACTGCCTGGGAGCATTCCAAAACAACAAAAATACATAAACCAATTAAAGCACAAAGAACTGATGTTTTTTCCTTCATCTTTTACTACTGTTTTACTGTAGCCCATGAAAAATAGCCTGAAGTAATGGTTTCATGTTAGAATTAGCTTTAAGCATCAATAGAATGTTATAGTTGTAATATTTACAGGTGTGTTTATAGTTTAGAAATAAAAACCCCACTGTTTTGTATAATAGATAAATTTAGGATTTCACAATGTAGTAATAAATTTGACTTATCTTTTTTCTAAAATTTCTTTATTGATTAAGGTGTTACATATGTGTCCTTATTCCCCCATTACTTGACTCTTCAATCTCATGCCTATTTTTCCTTCTTCAAGGCCTCAAACATTTGTAAATTATACATTGTGCTATATGGCTTTGGCTGTCAGTACATAAAAGAACTTGGCAATACTAAACTTTAAAGATATTGTCTAGCCCTGGCCAATGTGGCTCAGTTGGTTGGATCTTCATCCCTTACACTGGAAGGAGAGGGTTCCATTACCGGTCACGGCACATACCCAAGTTGCAGGTTCAAATCCCAGTTGTAGGTCAGGGCATGAGCCAGAGGTAGCTCTCTCTCTCTCTCTCTCTCTCTCTCTCTCTCTCTCTCGCCCATAAAAAAAGAGATATTGTCCAAATGTTCAGAAGATATAGCTTTCGTGTTAGTAGTACATATGCATTGTGTTACTGAAAAATATTAATCAAACCCATGTACTGACTTTTCAAGCTCAAGCAAAAACACATTTGCATTTAATCTCAAATAATATGTCATGCATTTTTCTGTTATTTCATTTTACCAGAGGGACAAAACTAAACTCTCTATGTATAATCGTCTAACTTGTATGAACTTTATTCCATTATGAAACCTGAGTCTTTAGAAACAGTTATTTAAGAAACTGTTATGGTGTTCTCGATGGCTGAGCTGGGAGTCAAATGTCTTTGGAGAAAGAGCAAGTGAACTAAAGAGCAAGGCCGAGTCCTGACAGTTGAAGGGACACATGAGCCTGGAAAGTGTGGGGATTGGGTTTTATGATGGTACTTTCAGTGAAGGATAGCCACTGGATAAGAGTGGAATATAAATCTCCAAATGCTAATATTGCAAGTTAGAAAATAAACCAATAGTTAGAAACATCTAATGAGCTGTATCTTATCTAGAATCAAATATTTAAGACAAGAATTAACAACTTATCAAATCAAATGTTTAATTCTTTATTTTTGAAGCTTAAATAAAAATTAGTGATGTTTAACATAAGATTTGACAAAAGAAGCATTTTGTACGTAAGGAACTAAATACTCTCTCATCCATGAATCTGAAAATTTTCTGATGAAAAGAACTATTCTTCCTCTTCCTGTATTTCATTGTTCCCTGTCATGTCTCAAGCAAAGGATGTGAGATCTGGTCATCCACAGATCCCGCTGCATTTCTTCTGTCACTTTTTTGAGTTAAAAATGTATTGTCTCATTTTTTCCCTTTCAATCATTTTTACGCAGTGGGTACTAATTATTTGACATGTTTTGTTTTTATCTCTTGAAGCCTCTTGTTGTTTCAAATCTCTCCAAATAGATTTTCCATTGTCTATGCTTCTTTGCTCTTGTCTTAAAAAGTATTCACATCCTATTCCCTGAAACTTCCAGTCTCCACATACTTAACCACTCCCTGTGAAACCTGCCCATTGTAACCTTCCTGCCTCTGACCTGTAGCACCCAGATGCTTCCTGTGAGACAAAGCCCAGGCACTGACTTGCGAGTTACAGGAAGCACTGTTCCTTTTTCCTAGGGTTGAAAATGCTAAACTAGGGTAAAAATGCACTATATTATCTGTTGATTATTGAAAGGGTGGTTCCCATGCTTTTAGATTGTCCTCCTCTTCTCTTTGGCGACCAACTATCTAACCAAGCTTCAGATCGATAATTACCCCTGGACGAGGAGCTGGATAGAAACCAGACACACAGGTAAAACTACTTGTTGGCATCTCCAATAAAAAAAATTTGAAATGAAAGGGCATGGATACTATAGGCAACCTTGGATTGCATCCTCTCTTGGTGGAAGTGTCATACACTTTCACAACGGGAGCTGTTTTAAAATGATTACTTCTGAAATGTCATTTGATGACCATATTTAGATCTGGGTGTTTGATATTCTGCAAGTCTATAGCATTTCAAACAAAATCATGAGACTGGCCTTTTAAAAGGAAATGGTGATTAAATCATTTGTCACACTCCCTTGCTCATTCTCCTCTACAGTGAAAAGAAATGACATCACATCTTAGACTGATGCAATGTTAAAAGCACAGTCAGCAGGAAGCCAACCTGTTATTCCACTCACATTCACTCAACAAATATTCATGAGAACCAACTCTCCTCAGACATTATGCTAAAGACTGAGGATGAATATGCAAGAGAGAGATATACAAAACATTATGAGGTCTGGGGTGGTGTGTGGGTGTTTCTGTGAGAAAAGCTTTAGGAGCTTTAACTAGCTCATTCTGAAAGGATGAGTAGAAGCTAGACATGTAGGGGCTGTTGGCAGAGGTGAGAGGAAGATAAGAGATAGGAATGAAGACAGCCTGAGCAAAGTATCAGGCAAGAAATTGAATGCTGTATGGAAACTACAGGCATTTCAAGGTTTCTGAAATATGAACTGTGAGATTGAGTGGTGAAAAATTAAAGGTGTGAAATTGAATGGCAAGAGATGAGGGTATAGAGGTGGGCAAGGCACCATGTTCCATGTAAAGGAGTTTGGGCTTATTTCTGAGGAGATAGGGAGCCATTAAAGAGATAGACATAGAGATATAACTCTAATGGCTAGTGGAAGATGAAAAGAATGTAAATAAGATTATTGCGGAGGTTGCCACACTGTTTATGGAGGAGGTAGAGCCTTAGTTCTACTCGTAGTAATTGGAGTAATAAAAAATAATAGATTTTAGAAGTATTTAGAAAAATCATCAGGATCTTATGATTTTATTGATTACATGGAGGGTTGAAGGAGGTGGCAGAGTCAAGAATGACACCCAGGTTTCTAGCTTAAATATTTTTTTGAATGGCATTACCATAAACTAAATAGCAAATATAGGAATAGGGAAAAATTTAAGGGAGGAATAAATAATTTCTGCTTTGGCCATATTGAATTTGAACTTTTGATGTTTATTCTGATGGAGTTACACATCTTATAGTTCAACATATGAATCTTAATCTCCAGCAGGGAATCTAAATCAATGATTGGAACTTGGAATTTATTAGCAAACATGATTCTTGAACTACAGTTGTAGATGAAACCAGAACATAGATGGAGAATAGTGAGATAAAACTCTATGCCTGGGCAATATTGAATGGTCATACAGAGAAAACAGGCAAAAAGAAGACACTGACATAGAAGGGTAGACAGGAAGATGTGGTGGCATGGAGACCAAGGGAGTCAAGTTTTAAGGAGGAGATAATCAATAGCACTAAAATCAAGTTGCCTTCCATAGGTAAAGACTGAAAAATATCCTTTGGATATAGAAAACTTAGAAGTTGCTGTGGCTTGTGACCTTAGGAGACATAATCAGAGCAATTTAGTCAAGTAATATAGCAGATTTCAGTGAGCACTCAAGCAAATGGGAGTGCAGGTGTGATTCTGAGTAATTTGGAGAAAGGGATAAAAAACATTTGAATGGTAGGCCAGAGGACAGAATGGGATCAAAGGAGAAGGTTATTTTTTCATGATCTTGGGAGAGTCTTGTACATGTTTGAAGACTACTGGAAGAGAAGGAAGAAGCCAGAAACTAAGCTGAGCCTTCAGTGTCTCCTATGTACTGTCCTAACCTACAGAGCTTCACCGAGGACAGAATTCAGAAACCTGACCTTGACAGAGCAGAATCTAGTTGATCCAGTTTTGCCAACCACAGATACTCACTAATGAAATATGTTGTCTTTCCAGTTAGCACGTTGCATGGAGATGAGTTGGGTAATTAGATGGATTAGTTGAAGAGGAGTGATCTAACTCCTTCATATCTATAAACTACTGCTGGGGTTTAGGAAGCAAAAAAGTGGATGGAGATTTAGGAAGGTGATTAGGCAAAGGTGAAAAGCAATGTTTATCATGAGCTAATGAATTAACACATTGAATATGTTCTAAATAAAAGCTTTTGGATTAAATTAATCTTTCCACTTACTAACATGGATAATTTGGGTATCTTGTACTCTATTTTTACTGTATTTTCAGAATAAATGTTCAACCTATGGCTCTCTCTAGACACTATTTTCTCTTTTTGACATATAAGAAAGAGGGCTTATCTTTGTAAAAATGTTTCTGGACACATCTAGATGTCAAGCCCAAGCAATTAGAATGTAAAGAACATTAGTATGGGTTATCCAGGTTTGGTAGAGCCTTAACAAGACTTAGAAAACATGATGCCATTATCTTAGTTGTAAGCAAGAGTCATTCAGTATTTTTAATTATGTTTTCTATGCAGGCACTTTAGGCTTTTAAGGATATTCTTCCTGTGCTATTCTTATGCAGGAAAACGACACTTTACCTTTGATAGATATGTTCATGAAAATTGGTAAACAAAATTGTATTCAAATGCAGTAAAAGAGCTATTTAAAGAAATCTTCTAGCACATCTTTTCAGAAACCCAAGGGGCATTTTTAAATGGATCCATTTAGAAGGTAGGCATTTTTTGGGAACCAGGCTTTGTCAGATGGCAGTGGGATGAATTTTATAGTAGACAAAGTCCTTCCATAGACAGAAATCCGAACTTTAATCAGAGTCACCTCCAAATTTACTTCAGTGAATCAAGCTCTGATTAGCAGTGATAGGTTCTGAAGATCAGGGTTTAGGTCTTCTTCATCCAAGTGTAATTCCACTGAACTGTTCGAGGATAAGAAAGCAAGAGGCCCCCAGAATGATTTAAGATGAACTGAACTGGGACAGATAGAGTCTGGAGCACAGATGAGCCTCAGCCTAGATGTGGACAATAAACAACTGTAGCACACAAACAGTTTGAAGCAAATCACTGGAACGGCTCTTGGGCCAAAGGTTCAAGGTCATCCCACAACATAAGAGGCTGAGTGGTAAGTAGGAACAGATTCTGCAAACATCAGGTATACCTGCAAAGAGAACTGACATAGTTCTTTGATTTATGCAATCTCTAAATGTCACTTTTAATATGTACCATAGTGAAGCTTGTTATAATTTCCAACAGCTTTATTGCTAAATTTTATGAGCAC
This sequence comes from Cnephaeus nilssonii, assembly GCF_951640355.1. NCBI lineage: Eukaryota > Metazoa > Chordata > Mammalia > Chiroptera > Vespertilionidae > Cnephaeus > Cnephaeus nilssonii. Next base: position 34,582,617 of record NC_137080.1, read on the forward strand.
AATTATATTTTATTTGTCTGTGTTGTCACCTCTGTACCAACTCCTTTATTTTCTTAGTTTCTCTTCCTTTTCTCTACTTTTCCTTAGCATACCTTCTGTCAGAACTCTCTTTTAGATATGACTTCTCTTCTTTTTCTTCCTTGACATAAAACATAAAATACTTTGAGAGAAGTACCCACATCTTATCCATACACTTACATGCAGACTTTTAGTGATACCCTGCTCTAGGCACTCATTTTGGTTTTTCTGTTTTTAAAAAATAACAAAAACAGTTTGCCAGATCTTAAAATTAATAAAGGACTTTCATATTCACTAGTCTATTCACTTTTCACAACTATCCCAAGAGAAAGTGCTATGAATTTTGCTTCTCAGCAGAGAAAACTGATGCTCTAGCAGGTTATGCAACTCTGAGTGGTAGATTATGAACCCATATGTCAAATGAATCTTTGCTTAGGGAATCATAGAGGCTATTCTCTCAAGTAGATTTAACAAATTCCATAGTTAACTTGAGACAGTTAGAAGGAGAGGTGGAAAACAGGTGACTTAAGGAAGAAGAAAAAGTATCAGCAGCCCAACAGTGGCAGCTGCATCTAGGCTACCCACCAGCTCTCTGGGCAAATGCTTGTTGATGTCAAGTTTTATAGAACCCAGTTCCCAACCATTTCCCAGTTATCAGAATCTCTTTGGAAGGAGTCCAAGATCTCAAAGAGGAGAGTAGATATCTTGTGTCCATTTAGACCTGTGCAGTTGGGCCTGGCTTGTGGCATTTGGCTACATTAGGGCCCCTGCTTTAATTAATTTTGAGGCTTATGTCTGCCTGTACAAACACACATATACAAATACATGTACATAGATTTATCAATCAATTTAGTAAAAATAAAAGAGATGATGGTTAGTTTTAGTTAAAATTATCTAATAATTACTTCACATGTACCTAACCCTCTTCTTACAAATAATTTATTTTAAAATGTATTATAGTTACAATGGATTAATCCAGGGAAAATGTTGGTCAAATCATGAATTAATTAATCTTCAATGCAAAATAGCAGAGAATGGGTGGTGTCTGTTTAATTCTACCTAATAAAAGAGTAATATGCAAATTGACTGTCACTCCAATACACAATATGGCTGCCCCCATGTGGACTCAATATGGCTGCCACAAGATGGCCAGCAGGGGAGGGCAGAAGGGAGGGACCAGGCCTGCAAGGGAGGGCAGTTGGGGGCGATCAAGCCTGCAGGGGAGGGCAGTTAGGGGAAATAGGGCTGGCAGGGGAGCAGTTAGGAATCAATCAGGCTGGAAGGGGAGTGGTTAGAGGGTGATCAGGCTGGCAGGCAGAAGCAGTTAGGGGCAATCAGGCAGGCAGGCGAGCAGTTGGGAGCCAGCAGTCCTGGATTGTGAGAGGGATGTCCGACTGCCCGTTTAGGCCTGATCCTACCTGGATCGAGCCTAAACGGACAGTCAGACATCCCTCGAGGGGTCCCAGATTGGAGAGGGTGCAGGCTGGGCTGAGGGACACACCCCCCCGTGCACGAATTTCGTGCACCAGTCCTCTAGTTATGAAATAAATTCTCAAGAATTTATCTCCTTAAACTCCATCACTATGTAACTACTAATTTGGGCCTCAGTTGAGTTGGTTATTAAGTACTGGGCCAGAAGTAAACAGCACATGCATGCCCATTAGTGAACACTTGCAACTGTGTTGAGGGGTGGTGGGGGGTTCAAGTGACTACATTGCCAAGTGTGAAATCTTTAGCTCTAATTCTAGTGCTGCTCTGGGACATGGTTTCAGTTCAGGCAAAACAGCGAACTTCATGATTAGGCACCTCCTCTGGGAAGCATCATTATTGTGGCTGCTATTTTGCTCAGTATCCATTGCCAAGCATGGAGTTCCAGGCAGAAGAGTAACACTTTCATCTCTCTTAACAAAGGCTGCAATGAGAGTGCCAGTGATTGTGTGAAATCACAAAGTACCCTTCAAGGGTGAAGGATTCTGAAAATGAGCAAGTAGGTAATAAAAACATCAAGACAAAATTAATAACTTCTCCTTGAAGCATGCACAACTGTAGCAGCCTACATAGAGAAATTCTATTTGGATGAAAGATTCCAGGCTTTTAATGTAATTTTTCCCCTGACTTCTAAAAAGGAAAATCTATCTTGATCTTCTAGTGTTTAGAAGTTGATAGCATGTAAGACTTATCATTGTTTAACTTGAACAAAAAACTGTGTTTGTTTATATTATTATTATTTTTTTTTCTTTATCCTTTTTGGTGTACAGGATGTTGCTCCAACCAACTAAGCCACCCAGCCAGGGTAGGAACTATGTAGTGTTTACCATAGGACTAGGCTCACAGATTTTCAGGAACTCATAAGACAGACAATGAAATACTTTTATACACCCTTCTGTATGCAAAGCAACTGGAACTGTCATCTATTATTACTATGGGGGAGATGAAATGGTATACCACTTCATAAAACTGGTTTGTAATCAAAAGATATCCTACAATTAATCCATTCTACTTTTAGATACTCATCCATAAGAATACTTTTATTAGCATATCCACAGTGGTTTTGTTCATAATAGTACCCAGATGGAAACAACCTAAATGTCCATCAGCAGAATAATGGGCAAACCAACTGTGGTATATACTACTCAGCAATAAAAATTAATGAATTACAAATAAATTCAAAGATTATTTGAGCATAAGAATTTGACACAAAAAGTAGATGTATGATTCTATGTACATAAAATTTACAAATACCTCAAACTCATCCATGGTGATGGAAGTCAGAATAGTGGTTACTTACAGAGGTGAGGTGTTGTTGACTGTGGTGGAACTGAAGAAATATGTTACAGTTATGAAAATATTCTCCATCTTGAATTATCCTATCTAATAAAGAGGGAATATGCTAATTGACCACCATGCCCTCACAAAGATGGCGGCACCCACAGCCACAAGATGGCAGTGCTCAGTCCCCTCAGCCCCACTGGGGTGGCAGGAATGGGGCACAGCTGCTCTATGCACCTGCCTCTGGAGTCCCCAAGTCCCCTCATCCCCCCAGCCACCCAGGGCCAGCCCGAGGCACAGACAAGCCTCAGATGTCAGCTGCCCAACTACCTAGGGCCGGCCTGAGGCGCAGGCAAGCCTTGGATGTTGGCTGCTCAGCCAACGCCTGAGGGGCTGGCAAGCATAGATGGTGGTTTCCCAGCTACCCAGGGCAGGTCCAAGGTGCAGGCAAGCCTCAGATGGCAGCTGCCCAGCTGCCCAGGGCCGCCCAAGGCTCAGGTAACCAGGGCCAGTTGATGCTTGTGCTGCCGGCAGTGGCAGCAGTAGAGGTGTGATGGGGCATCACCTTCCCCTGATCACCAGGTCGCCTCCTGCCCCTGAGGGCTCCCAGACTGTGAGAGGGGGCAGGCCGGGTTGAGGGACCCCTCCTCCAGTGCATGAATTTTCATGCACCGGGCCTCTAGTAATGTATATAAAATTGTATTAAGCTGTACACTTAAGGTTTTTTATTATTCTGTATGCAAATTATACTTCAGTGGAGTACTATCAGCATAATTTTAGAAAGCCCTCATAAGATATTGTGAAGAAATAAGAGATTATAAGGGAAATTTGTGCTGGCTCCTCAATGATTAGAAGTGGTGAGGAGATGGTTTAATCTACATTACGGCTGTTGTGCTTTGGTTGAGGAAGGGAGGAGCTTGTGTATCATTGTTAGAAGGGGTAGGAGGATAGAAATAAAGTTAGTTGACAGTGGCATATGGATTCACATGTCTAGCTCAAAAAGAACGTGAACACTGCTTTGTTTCAATACCTTGAGGGCCATATAATTTCAATACATGAGATGACAGTACCTTTAGAAAGACACTGACTTCTACAAGTAGTATAAATAACGGTGGACACAGAGATGCTCACAGACATGGTGGTTAACTACCGTATTTTCCGGCATATAAGACGACTGGGCGTATAAGATTTTCCTGGGTTAAAACGTTGTTTTATACGCCGGAAAATACAGTAGTCCAATATATCTAATCCATTATATCTAATCCCATCAATATAGTCCAATATACTGTATTTTCTGGCGTTTAAAACGACTTTTTAACCCAGGAAAATCTTATACGCCTAGTCGTCTTATACGCCGGGAAGTATGGTAATAATAGCCTGGGAAAAGTTATACTATGTCCAGTGGATTAGGTTTTTTTCCAGAATGCATATGTGACCCTTGCTGGGAATTCTCTCCTAATATATCTTTTGGAGCCAGGATATTATTTTAGAGGAGGCTAAAATGCAATATTAAAAAGGGAGAGATGAGTCAGAGACATTTGGTATAAAAATTACTGTGACTTCAGCTGACCTTGACTCCAGGGGCTTTGAATTACAGAAGGAGATGGTATATGCATATTTGTATTAATGTGTATGTTCTTGGGCCTTAAGGCTAAAGCATAATGAGTTTGAGTAGGTTTGCTCAGCAGTTTTATTGCTATAACCTGTAAGCAGTTAGAAACTAACTTTCTGTTTCCTGACTTTCAAATAGTACAAGTGGACTTGCCAGGAATTTTGTAAAATCCTATAGCAAGTCCAGCAGTAGCTGCCAAGAGATTGAATTTCCATGGCATCAAATGTATGCTCAGTAGGAGTCAACCCCCAAGTAGAGGAAGCCATTTCTTTTGGAAGGGCTTCCTGATGGTCTCTGAGCCACCTAGAATGCTATGACTGCAAGGTTCCCACCCACAGAGTAGCCTAATAGTACCTTGCCAAGGTAAAAGCAGAAACCTTAAAAAAGTCCGTTTCCTCCACAGGAATGGTTCACAAATAAGAGGTGACGTGCTTAATTAACAAAGCTAAAGCAAAAGCACAGAGAATTGGCCTGGATGTAGATTTTCTGTTTGAACACTAATTAGTTCAAACTAATCCAACACTTGAAATCGTAGCGTGCTGTCAGTTTGTAGGCATGAGTGGCAATTTTCTAGGGTGTCAGATTAAATCTTTAAAACAGCTTGTAGTATAATAAAAGATTTAGGGATGACAAGGAATCAAAGTAATATTTATTTTAGTTTTACATTTGGAAAACATTGCTGATCCACAAAACTTATTGTTATAGTATACATTGTTTTCTCAGCAAAACAATAAATTTCATAAAAATTATTGAAAACTTAAGAGAGAATCATGTGATGTAGTGGAAAGAGTATGGACACTGGAGCTAAACAAACCTGGGTTTGAATTTGTCCATACCAATTACTAATGACTCTTAATCAGCATAGGTTAGGGTAAAATGTACAGCTACCAGATTTCCTCAGTAGTTTATGACAGCAAAGGCTTATTGCTCAACCACATGTTTTATTTGGTTGGCCATGGCTCTGCTCCATGTTTTCTTTATTTCAGAACCCAAATGAAGAAACAGCCCATATTTTGTTGTTTTTGAGGAGATGGCTGGCCTCAGGGGAGAGGGAAAAAAGAGGGCCTGTGGTGGACAATGCGATATTTCTGCCCATTGGCCTAAGCACGGCACATGGCCAAGCCGAGTCAATGGGGTAGCATTGTACAACCTTCGTGGAGGGAAGAGCTCATTGGAAATAGCAGAGAATAGTCTGAATATAATCTATTTCTGTGATCTTAGTGAAGTTACTTCTCTAAATTTCAACCTCCTGAAACTGTAAAACAAGGCTAATAATCCCTGCCTCAAACAATAGTTCCCAGTAAACAGGTATAAATGATCTGACATCTAATACCTCTGAACAAAATCTAGCTCTTTTTTTCCCCCTTTGGAATGTCTTTGGATGAGTACTGATTTGCATTACTATGGATTTCAGGGAATTTAGAAATTAAAGTGTTTAATCTTCATAAGGCATAATTTTTTACTATGTACCCTGGAAGTCATTAATCTGAAAGAAATATAGACATTATCATTTTTCTTTAAAATTTTACTAACCTATGGAGGAAACTAATGTTAACAATTTGAATGCAAAGTATAATAGTGTTTTCATTAAGCTTCAGATATGGGAGAGAGAATAGTATTATAGTCTCATTTTAGAATTAAATTAGTTCAATAAAAGTTTTTTAATTTATCAATTCATTGGCAAAGTTTTAAGACTTTTTTCTTCTAATTATTAAGCAGCAGTACAAGTACATTATAGGAAACTGAAAATACAGAAAAGGATTTAGAAGAAAAATAATCATGCATAATTTTACTCTAAGGGTATCCATGCTTAACATTTCATTATAGTTTCATAGTCCTTTATTCCTTGTTATGTGGGGGTGTGTTTATATTATTGCACAATTGGAATCATAATGCACAAGTTTTGTTTTTTTTAATCCTTGGCTTCATAATAGTATGTTTTACTTTCATGTCCATTAAAACATCATTTCTTTAGGATGCTTAATATCCTCTATCATATATACGAAGCTTCTATCATTGGGTAGTCCATGAATTACTCAGCCGTATTCTCTTTTTAAAAAAAATATTTTTATTGATTTCAGAGAGGAAGGGAGAGGAAGAGAAAGATAGAAGAAACATCATGATGAGAGAGAATTCATTGATCAGCAGCCTCCTGCATGCCCCCTACTGGGGATAGAGTCTGCAACCCGAGCATGTGCCCTTGACTAGAATTGAACCCAGGACCCTTCAGTCCGCAGAGGGATGCTCTATCCACTGAGCCAAACCAGCTAGGGCAGTCGTATTCTTGATGATTATTTATGTTGTTCCATTGTTTTTTGTTGCTGTGGTGGGTTGTTGTTTTTTTCCCCATCAATACAATATAGGATTGAATATCTTTGCATATATATTATTGTTTGCATTTGGAATTACTTATTAAGAGTAGGGTTCTAAAAGAATAATTTGATCAAATAACATTTCTTTTTAAAAAAAGTACTTGATATATATTAATACTTTGTTTTCCAGAGAGTTTTGACAAACTTTTTTAACTTTCTACCATATGAGTAATACTGGTGGCGTGGGATGGGGCAGGTAAGGATGAGTGGTGTGGTTGGAATGGGATGTAGACGTGAACAGGACCTTAATGAACATATTTCCTAGGGAGAAAAATAAGATGATAAACAAATAAGGGGCATTGTGGAAAGAATTGAGTGTGGGCTAAATTTAAGAGCAGCCAAGGTCAAGTTACTAAATGGGAAAAGTAGCACTTAAAAATCCTAGCCCAAAAGAATGATGCATGGTTTGTGTTCCAGTTGGTTTGGAGGGCAGGGAACAGACTAGTCAGCAGGATTGGGCATGCATGGGTCTTCCCCAAGGTCACAGAGCTAGTTAATGACCTTTGACCTGGGTGTTCTGGTCCTATAGTCAGTGCACTTTTCGCCACATTAGAGTCAAATTACCACACCAGGTATGGTACAATTAGGTGACAAAATGTGTGACAGACGTACTTCCTGAGTCAGTGGTTCTCTACCCAGGGATTATGAGTTGGGTCAGATTAATTTCAAAACAATTACCGAAAATGTGCTCTTTCTTAGTCCTCATGACCTCCTGCAAATTGGCTCACTGTTTTCTGCAAACCCCACTTCTGACCTACATCATCCATGTGGGAATTCTAGCAGGCTGTTACATTCTCAAAACTGGGATTTCTCTTGGTGCTCTCTTCCCCCTTCACTCCAACAAGTGTTTTGGATGTGCCTCCCCATGTTCAGCGGGAAGCTCAGCATATATTAGTTAATTTTAAACAACCATGAAGCATCATGCTGCACCAGCACTATTCTATCTCCTGCTCGCAGAGCTGTGAACAAGAAAGGCGTGGCTGCTCTTCACGAGGTGTGTACATTTTAGTGAGGGGAGACACACACAAACCAAGAGAGTTTATAGTGGACACAATAATTTCAAAGGATAATGTGTTATAAAAAAAGTAAAAAAGGATGCTATGATAGTGATGAAGCATGGGCCTTATTTAGGTTTATGGACAGGAAGGACACTTTGAGGTGATGTCTTTGTTAAGACCAGAATGGCAAGAAGGAACCAATCTTATGAAGATTGGGGTGGAGTGTTCTGTACAGAAGGAATACCCATTGCAGAAGGCTCCACATCAGGAACAAGGTTGGCATAGTTAAGAAATAGCAAGAAGGCCGTTGTGGCTATAACAGTAGTGAGTGAGGGGGAGAAAAGGGAAAGATGATCTTAGGAACATAGACAGGGGCCAGATCAAGTAGGTTATGGTAACAATTTTGTATTAGTTTCAATAGGAAGATATTAGAGTGCTAAAGAGACCACAGTGAATACGCTTGTTTAAAAACTAATAACAATTATAGTGATAATTGAAACGATAAAAAAATTAAGTTGCTAAGAGAATAGTTAAAAGTTCTCATCACAAGAAAAAAATTTTTATAACTATGTATGGTGATGGCTATTAAAACTAGATTTATTGGGGTGATCATTTTACAGTATATTCTAATATTGAACCATTGTGTTGTACAGCTGAAACTAATATCATTTTATATGTTGATTATACCTCAATAAAATAATTGAGAGATGGAGCTGGCTGCCCTCCCTTATGCCCTAATACTCTGCACTTGCAATTATCTTAGCTTCTTTCACACACTTAGGACTTCTTACACACCCATCTTCCTCACTAGTGTGGGAACTCCTGGAGGTAGGGTCTGAATTTGATTTGCCTGTGTTCTCAGAATTAGAATTAGGTCAGCACTGTGCACAGAGGAGCTGCTCTATGAATATGGGAAAGGGGTGCATATCCATTGTGGGTCCTGAGAGGTGATGCATTTGGGCAGAAGGAGCCTTGGGGTGCTTCTGAGACCTCCAGTGATTTGGAGGGCTGAAGCAACTTCATGGTCTCAGGAAAACTACTACTCAAAACCTTGTTGTGTCAGTCTTGATTTATACAGAAGATACTAAAAATCTCCCTAGTATCAAGTACTCCCTCTAGACATAGTAGAGGCTAACTAAATATTTGTTAAATTAATGAATGAACAGTTTAATGACTTGAAATATTTCTATTTCAAAATAGCCTTGTCAAGGAGAGTATCCCATTAAAGAATGAAACATCACCTTATTCTTAGTGCACAGGAAGAATCTATTTCTTCGAGTTTTTTTTCTTTCAACAAAGTCAGAATTTATTCCACATTTGCAGATTATCCTTGTTGTGCCTGACATGATCAGTTACTTAAACTCTTTTCAGGGCACTTCACATATTTATCCTAAATGTATTGCGTACGTTTGTGTTGTTTATTTCCCTGTGTTTGTGGAAAGGAAATATTGTATTTACATCTCACTTCGGCTTTTGCAGAACTCCCTCCTACAATCCCAGAAACATGCACCATGCTGAAGTTAACTGTTTCCTGACAGACTCAGACCACATGTCCACATGGACAAGAAGGAAGTCAGAATGACAAAACTACCTAATGTAAACATGTCTGCATTGAGCCGTCATTTCCTCTGGACTTGGGCCTGTAGTGTGGCTAATTTGATCACATTTGAATGGATAGGCTTTCAAAAATGAAAATATTGGCTAAACTAATCAAAGAAAGGTATTTTGAGAAAGATGAAGACTAAAACTAATTATTTATTCATAAACTTAAGAACTTGATCAAATATAATATAGTCATCTATTAAACATTTATCACAGCAGGAGACAGATGTATTAGATATGACTGATACTGCATTATTTACCATCATCACATTTTTCAAAACTTCTGGAGATATATTGAAAAAAAAAATCAATGACTGAAGATATGTGAAGGATGCTTTTATTCTTATTGTGACTTGGAATGTTATGTGAAGACTGCAGAGTTATGACTAGTTCTCTGAAACTGGCAGAATAAAGAGGATGCGTCATGTATATATTATGAAAACCATAATCCTTGTCATGAAATATATCTCCTCTGCATAAAACACTCCAATATGTTAGTAAATGCAGTGTTTCTTTTTTCCTCTTATATTTTAGTGTCAAGAAATATAGACCATGGTTGTTGTTTTTGTTTTGATATACATTTCCAAGCCAAGATCTCTCTTGGCATGTAGATATGAAAGATTTTTATTAGCATTAAATAACATTGGCCAGAAGAAAACTACCACATTCATGAGTGGAGAGTAGGAAGAAGTGACAGCAAAGGAAATTCTAAAACTACACATTCAAGAGCCCAATTCAATTCATAGGGTGGGCCCAGGAATCTATAGTTTCATGAGCTCTCCAGATAATGCTGAAGCATAGCCAAGTTTGGGAATCACTGGCAAGAACCCAGTTCTCTCTGCTTGGAATTAATTTTAACATTTGTCAAAATGCCCTACTGTACTAGGTATGGGTACTAAACAGCGTCCCTAGCCTGTGGCAAGAAAGAAGGGGACAGGTATTTCTCTCTTCTTTCCCTCATATAATAAGTACACACATTTATAGTAGGTGGACATTAGGTAGCTGCAACACTTATTTTGCCCTATTGGAATTGTCAGCTGACAGAGTTGTTAGAAAACATGAAGACTATTTCAGTGTAATTCATCATTTTGCAGGTGAGGACACATTTATATAGCTACTAGAGGCCCAATGCACGAAATTCATGCTTGGTAGGGTCCCTAGGCCTGGCCAGCAATCAGGGCCGATCTGTGGGGCAACCGGCGGGGCGATTGGGGCGGAGGGGGGGGGGGGAGGCCTGCAGGCACCCGCCTTGGCTGGCCTGAGGCTGTCTACTCTCCAGCCCCGCCCCCGACTGCCACTGCCGCTGGTCTCCTCCCTCTGCAGGGCGACTGGCGGGGCAATTGAAATGGCATGACTGAACCCAGATACTCTAGTTGTCATACCAGACAACCCGCTGGCACCCGCTTTGGCTGGCCTGGGGCCTGCAGGCTGGGGACAGCTCCTGTGTTGAGCGTCTGCCACCTGTGGTCAGTGTGCATCATAGTGACCTGTTGTTCTACCAGTCATTCTGCCATTCAGTTGATTTGCATATTAGGCTTTTATTATATAGGATTATGTTACTTGACAAGGTCACACAGGTAGTTCTGGAAAGATTTGGTAACCGAGCTCAGGTCTCCAGAGAGCTCATCCAGTGCTTTCTAATTAAAAAATAAAAAAAAAAAATCTTTTCACAATCAGAGATCAGCCTAATTTTCCAGCCTCATTTCCTATCACTTCACTTTAGACATGCTCTTAACTATTCCTCCGAACATTGGGCATTTCATAAGACAGTAGATATCAATTGTAATGCCCCATAATGTGACCTTCTTCCTTCTTTTGGTAAAAAGCCCTTGACTTGTCATTGCAAAACCACTTACCTTTCATTCTCATCTGATTTGAGTGGGTTCATTCCAGTCCTTGGCCCGAAGAATAGGCTATGACCAAACCAGATGACTGAAGACTCATTCTGGCCAGTGAGAGTGAGTCAGGGCACTTTGGTGGAACCACTGGGAAAGAGCCACTCTCTCTGCTATAGTCCTCATGGGCAGGAGGTGAGCTATTGCTGCTGGTGGCCAGATCGGGCAACAGCTGGGGAGACCCTGCCTAACAATGGGCCAACACAGACCAAAAAAATCACATGGAGAAGTGAGACTGCTTTCTGGTATCACAACTAGAGTATCTGGGTTCAGTCATGCCATTTCAACTTCTGTTTCTGGATTTTTAAGTTAGACAGTCAATGATTTGACTTTTGGCTCAAGTCAGTTTGATTATTTTTTTTTGTTGACTTGCAGATGACAGAAATACTACTGGTTCTGTCACTTTATAGCTACTCTACCATTTCGCTATATTACCCCTTCTCTATTTTCCTCCTGAAAAGCAGGAAAGATTTACCTGCAATTATAATGTTTATCATTCATGCAAACTAACTGCCTAGTTATCAGTACCCCTGCCCGGATGTCCTTTAGGTTAAACATGTGGAAAAATGTTTTTCATTACTTAACCACTGGTCTAGGCCCCTGAAATGTCATTGAACAAACAAAGATTCTTGCTTTTGTGGAGTTTAACTTTTTGTGCAGGAAGAGATAATTAAAAAACAACAACCCACAACATGAAAAACTAAACATAGAAATTATTCTGTGGATTAGAAGGTGATGAGTGTTATGTTACAAACACCACCAACAACGAAGAAATCAGAGTAAGGGTACCAGGAATGCTGGGGATGGGAGGGTTCAATTTAAAATGAAACTCATTAGAAAATAACAACTGAGCAAAGATTCAGTGGTGTGGGAGTTAGGCAGGTGGCCATCTAGGGAAAGAGTTTTAGACTTTCAGAAAAACCAGTGCCAAGGGCAAGGGGGAGTATGTATTCCAGAAATAGCAAGGAGGCCATTGTAGCTGCCACAGAGCTAACAATGGACAGAGAAAGTCAGAAAGATCACAGAAGATAGATCACATTTCATTTGTAGCCATCTGTGAGCATGTCTTTTACTTAGTGAAATGAAGAGTAAGTGAAGTCTATTCTATTCTATTCTATTCTATTCTATTCTATTCTATTCTATTCTATTCTATTCTATTCTATTCTTCTGTTCTCTCCTATTCTAATAGTGGAGTGACATGATCTTATTTGCATTTTTAAAAAAATGCCTGTGGGTACAGTGTTGAAAATAGGCTAGTTGTAAGGTTGGAAGCAGGGAGATCAGTTAGGAGGCAGTTACAGATAATGTCCACTGATGTTCAGCTCCACACTCAGTCTTCTAAACTCTCCTATGTACCATGAATCTGGAAGCTTGCAAACTACTATTTCTAGACTCCCTTGACAGCTGATTTCCACATAGGATTTGCCAATGGAAATCATGGTGGGAGAATGAAAGTAGAAAGGGAGAAACCTTTTTTTTTCTTTCTTCTGATTCTGGTGGCACCTCCAGTCATGGTGACAGTAGGAACATAGATAACTGAGCATCTGGAGATTAGAAAACTCATTAACTGATATGGAGATGAATGCAAATGGAGGATGTTTGGGGCAGAAGCCCAGGGGTGAATAGGGAAGAGAGCAGGAGTTCACTTTTAGATATGTCAAGTTTGAGATGCCAATTAGCTATCCAAGTGGGGATGTCAATAAGTGACTGGATAGTCTGAAATTCAGGGATGAGATCTAGGCTGCAGATGTGAATTTGGAAGTTAGTGATATCATTTAAAGCCACGAAACTGGGTAAGCTCATCCTAGCTGGTTTTGCTCAGTAGATAGAGTATTGGCCTGTAGACTGCAGGCTCCTGGGTTTGATTCTGGTCAGGGACACATGCTTGGATTGCAGGCTCAATCCCCAGTAGGGGTTGTGCAGGAGGAAGCCAATCAATGATTCTCTTTCATCATTGATGTTTCTATCTTTCTCTCCCTCTCTGAAATCAATAAAAATATTAAAAAACAAAACAAAACTGGGTGAGCTCATTAAAGAACAGAGAAAAAGAATACCACTACTTGAATCCTCAGGCTCTCTGACATTCCATGATCAGGCAGAGAAGAGGCACTCACAAAAAAGATTGAAAGAGTGACTAACAATGAAAGATTAAGACCTCAGCAGAGATCAGTGTGATAAACTTTGTCAAATTAATTGATAAAGATGGAGCTGAAACTATGAGGACCAAGAATGGACAGCTGGATTTTGCAATGTGGAGGGGATTGGTGACTCTAACAAAAGTAGTGTTTTACAGTGTGGGACTGAAAATCTTGGCATTGGCTTATTTATTCATTGATTCATTAAAAAATATTTATTGAGCATCTGCTTTGTGTCAATCACTGGTGATTTGAGGTGAACACGAGACATTGCTGCTGACCTCTTGATGTTAGAGTATTCTACTGTAATGACAGGCTATAATTTCATGTATGGATGAACTTCAAAGAAACTTTTATTATATGTGTACATGTGCATATGCATACAAACACGTGAGGAACTGAAGAAAGAGGAAGGAAGGAAGGAAGGAAGGAAGGAAGGAAGGAAGGAAGGAAGGAAGGAAGGAAAAGGAAAGGAAAGGAAGGGAAGGGAAGGGAAGGGAAGGGAAGGGAAGGGAAGGGAAGGGAAGGGAAGGGAAGGGAAGGGAAGGGAAGGGAAGGGAAGGGAAGGGAAAGGAAAGGAAAGGAAAGGAAAGGAAAGGAAAAAAAAGAAAGAAAGAAAGAAAGAAAGAAAGAAAGAAAGAAAGAAAGAAAGAAAGAGAAAGAGAGAGAGAGAAAGAAAGAAAGAAAAAGAAAGAAAGAAAAGAAAGGAAGAAAAGGAAATAGAGTAAGGGAAGTTTACTGGGTGGGCCATCGGACACACTAGAACATGACTGCCTTTATGAGCTAGGACTTGTTAAATGCTATTAATTGTAGGAGTAGAAGCATCTGGCATCTTTAAAAAGAGATTATCAATTTTCTGTTTTTATTTGGGGAAGTAGTTAACTAGGTGCCATAATTTGATTATAATCTGATTTTACCTCTGTGTTGCTTAGTTTAATTGCTGGTTTGATCAGGCACCTAGAATATAAATTGTTGTTAAAATAACACGTTTTATTTTTGTAGGCAGGGTTGTTTTCATGGGTTCTCTCTTCTGAATACAAGAGGTTATTCATGACTCTTCATTCATGACGTGCAAAATAGTATTTTTTTCATCTAAAAATTGTTTGGTAGAAATCAAGTAAAGCAATATCTGAAACCCTAATATTTTCTTGGATAAGTTTTGGCATGTATGCTTTATTATAATACTAGGGGCCCAGTGCATGAAGATTCGTGCATGGAGGGTGGGTCCCTCAGCCTGACCTGCACCCTCTCCAATCTGGGAACCCTCGGGGGAGCCCTCTCCAATCCAGGAGTTTCTGTCTGTCTTTGCAATCATATGAGCGAATTGTCTGAGACCCCAACCCAGTTTGGTTTGGTGCTCACAGAATAATAGAGGTCTTTTTTTTCCTTTGCTCCATTGGTAGAGATTTCCTAGAAGTTGCAGGATATCTTCCATTTAATTTTTCCTCAACACTGTGACTTGTGTCTCTCACCTTTGCTTTCCCTCTATCCCCCACCCGCAACAGTAACTTGCTCCAGGCTCACTTTGCTCTAGTGTCTAGGACAGTGATGGCGAACCTATGACACACGTGTCAGCACTGACATGTGTAGCCATTTCTTATGACATGCGGCCGCTGAGGCGGCCACATGCCGAGGATGAAACATTTGCGAAATAATGTTTTTTCCTCAAAGTGACACACTACCCAAGTTATGCTCAGTTTTTTGGTGAAGTTTGACACACCAAGCTCAAAAGGTTGCCCATCACTGTCTAGGAGATCCTGCAACGTGTCTGCCACCAGAACTACGATTCCCAGAATTCCTGGTGCTCCCTGTGCTCTTGGTTTCCGCTTCTGGTCCAGGGGCTGCACAAACCAAGAGGACTTTGAACTCCAGCTGCCCCCAGGCCGGGCTGACAGAACCGGACACTCCAGTGGCATCCCAGGTCCCTGGCCTCTCAGCACCAGCGCATGCGTACACTGGCCACAGGCTCAAAGCAGGCGGGGGTGGGTGGGCATCCCGCCCCGCCCCCAGCCACTTGGTGCCTGCATACCTCTGCGACACCCACAGGCCCTCTATTTTTGTCAGGTTATTTTGCATACTCACTCCTGATTGGCTGTGGGTCTCATGGAGGTATGGTCAATTTACATATTTGTCTATTATTAGTGTAGATGGCTCCTAAATATTAGCCTACTATAATTCTCTTATACTAGCAAAGTAATCACTAGGAGATAATAAAAATGTTAGTATAGCTTGGAAGTTATCCTATATAATAAAGAGGTAATATGCAAATTGACCATCATACCCTCACAAGATGGCTGCCTATGACCAGGCCGGTGGGGGGGTTAGTGAGGGACGACCAAATGACTGAACAGCAGGCTGAGTGGGCCAACCAGGCCAGTGGGGGGGCCGTGAGGGTTGACCAGGCTCGCAGAGGGGGGCAGTTGGGTGTGACCAGGCTGGCAGGGGGGGCAGTGAGGGGCAACTAGGCCAGTGTGGGGGGGGTGGTCTAGTTGCGGGCAACCAGGCCAGTGGGGGGGAAGTTAGGGGTGACCAGGCCAGCAGAGGGGGGAAGTTGGGGGCAAATAGGCCAGCAGGTTGGGAGCAGTAAGGGGTGGCCAGGCTGGTGGGGGGACAATTAGGAGTGACCAGTCCAGCAAGGAGGGGGCAACTAGGAGTGACCTGGCCGACAGCGGGGGCGGTTAGGAGTGACTAGGCCAGTAGGAGGGGGCAGTTAGGGGTGACCAGGCAGGCAGGCAGGTGAGCAATTAGGAGCCAGCGGTCCAGGATTGTGAAAGGGATGTCCGACTGCCAGTTTAGGCCTGATCCTGGATTGAGGGGACTCCCCACCCGTGCATGAATTTCTTTATAAATAAGAGATCTCTGCCCCTATGGTTGGCTCAGTGTTTGAGCATCAACCTATGAATCAGAAGGTCATGGTTCAATTCCTAGGTAGGGCACATGCCCAGGGTTTTGGCCTCAATCCCCAATAAGGGGTGTGCAGGAGGCAGATAATCAGTGATTCTCTCTCATCATTGATATTTCTATCTCCCTCTCCCTTCATCTATGAAATAAAAGTATAATTTTTTTTAAAAAGAAAAAAAAATAAGAGACTTATTGTAAAATACAGATAAGCTTTTGCAAATATAAAGCACATCAATATTTTGAGTTTTCTATTGAATTCTATAAAGACATTGTAAATAATCTATAAATGAATGATCTTAGACCATAATAATGTCACATTGTGATAAAGCATGTATATTTTGTTAATTCAAACAATGAGGTTTTCCTTGAAAGAACTTCCCTTCACAAGCACTGGTATGCTCCATTTTGAACTCGACCTAAAAGTATTATTAATGAGTAGCTGACTATGACGTACTCCCACATTCAGAAATCTGAATTGTAAGTGATTTATATCTCATACATGGGCATTTCAAGAAAGAAATACTCTCACTGGAAATTTTTATCAGGAAATGGGTGAATAAATGAAAAACTGTCACTGTTCTAAAAGAAAAACAGTTAAATACTTTGAAAACTACATATAATCAAATTATTATTCTATATCCTAACATATCTAAAGTAAAATATAAGTTCCAAGTGGTAATAGCGCAAAAATTAGTTGATAAAAGCAGAAAGCCCTGATGAACTTCATGGCCTGGCATTTGGCTTAGAGGACCTGAACTAACCAGTCAGGGTCTCACTTGTTCAAGGTGTTTGCCATGTTTTCTTAGATTAATGGAGCCCATAGAATTAGTGGCTAGAAAGGCCCCTCCCTCCCTCCGTGCTGCCGGGGCATAGGAGGCTGGGCTTGCGTTGCCGGGGCGACGCCACCAGCCGCTATGGGCGCCGCCATCTTTGTGATGGAGTGATGGTTAATTTGAATATTACCCTTTTATTAGATAGGATGCTTGTCAGGGTCTTCTGCAAGGTCAGAAGTGCTGCTCTTGGGACAGACTGGGAAATAGCTCTGTGCTCACTTCCATGCGTGTTCATTTAACTGATTTGAAGAGGACTTTTCATTATTTAAATGGGAGTGATTTTCACTGTTCACATTTGACTGCTTAGGAAGCATAAATATTCTTTTTTGATAATAAACACAGTGAGAGCATTTTCCAAAGTTTATTTCTCAGAATCAAGGGCCTCCCATGAAGTGAGGTGGGGAAGGAGAGGAGACTCAGATGTTTGCTCTGGCCCCTCACTTTCTATTTTCAACCAAAGTAGCTCTCCCTTGATCTCTTTTAAGTAGTAATATGTTACCTTGGAAAACAATACTACAAAATGGATTTGCTGCTTTATAAATTAGTTTGACATCTGGAGAGGAAGGTCTTATTAAGTGAAGAGAACATCGTGGTAAGGATTTGTTTTATTTATTTATTCTTTAATTTTTAAAAGTTTTAAAATCATTTTTAAACATCCTCACCCAAGGATAGTAACTAGGATGAGGTAGAGTCAGCTAATTTTTCTCACAGATGCATTCACTCTTTTTTTTCTTTTCATCTATGGAACCCTGACCTCCCTGCTGTCCTCCCATTTTAGCTGGTACAAGGCCACCTAATTAGAAGCCGTATTTCTCAGCTTCCTTTGAGCTACCCCTGAGTTATATGACTGAGTCCAGTCATATAACTGAAAAGTGTGAGCAAAAGTGGTGTGCACATTCCATGTCAATTCTTTTTAAAAAGGAAGCTGACTGCCTCCATTCCCTCTTTTCCCCTCTTCAATAACTGGCTCAGCTGCCACCTTAGTCTCTAAGCTGGAAGCCATGGGTTGAGCATGTCAGAGCCACCCTGCCAGACCTTAATTGCTCCTTTTGAGCTATGATATGAATGAAAAATAAAATTCCATGTTGGCAATCTTCTTTGTTTTGAGTTTTTTTAAATAGTAGTTCACCCTTTCCCCAAAGTAAAGTAATAAAGGTCATGCCAAGAGAGTTGTGAGGGCAGTTTCATTAGAAAGGCTTACTTTATGGAATTTAATCTTTAATGTAATTGAGTTTAATTTCATGTTTACCATGAAATAACATGGTATAGAGGGCTATCATACCAATCAGTGCTGAACAGCCAAAACAGACAGATTCCAGTCATTATTGTTCTTATTAGTTGAGCCAGAACAAAAGTAGGGCAGGATTAAAGACATTGACACATCTAAACAAACAAACATGGGTGGAAACTAAGAAGTGGAGGTAGAATTATGCTTGAAGGAACTAACTGCTAGTTATACAGCCTAGCAGTTAGTGCCTACTGAGAGGGAAAGGACACATAAAAAAGAAACTGGCAAAGTGGCACCTGGGAAAATTTTCTCATTATTTATCATATTCTACTTATGCTGTGTCTTTTCTATAAGCTTTGGGGTCTTTAAAAAATAACAAATTATCTTACTGACACCCTGGTGCATCACAAGTTCTGCTTCACAGATATCTCACTGTGGTCTTTTATTCAAGGGTTTCTCAGTGCTTATGATAAACCCACCTTCGGATTTCCTGTCATTGCCCCAAACTGAACACATTAAAACCTGAGCATTCTTTCTTCTCATTGAGATTGCTTCCTTTGCCTGTTGTCTCTGAGATTTCTTTGATTTTTCTTTCTCCTTCATCTGTCTAGCCAATATCAACATGTTATTCTTTTTTTTCTTTAACTGTTTTTTGGATTCACCCATTGCTCTCCATCCTTGCACCCACTTAGTCCAAGATTAGAACACATCAAACCCTGGACACAGCCCACAGTCTTTTATTTAGTTCAATTGATTTGGTCATAACCAAATTCTACTTGTTCTCTCATGTCAAGTTCAGAAAAATTATTCTAAAAACTGCTTTTAGTATTTTATTTCCTTCCTCAAGAACCCATACAGTTGGCCCTCATTTGCCTATTGCCTATAAGCCCTACTTGCCTTCCCGCCAGTCCTTCATGAAATGACCCTAATGAAATGCTCTCTTGTGTAGCTGCTAAGAGCCCAGGTTTTGATGTCCTACTGACCTGGCTTCACATTTTAGCTTCTCCACTTACTCATAGGCTCTGTGGAATGGCCATCTTAAGCCTGTAAAATGATGATAATGCTCCCCTTGATAAGGCTTTTTGGGGCATAGACAATGGGGGAACATCTGTAAGATGAGTAGACTAGTACACAACACACAGTGGGCACTCAGTTCATGTTCTTCCTATTATCTTCCAGCCAGAACTCCCACCACTCCCACCCTCTATTAGATTTGTCACTCTCTGAGCAGCATCATCCCTGTTCTTTCTTTGGCACATCTAGTGCCACTCACCATTAATTCCCAGTTAAAGTTATACTTTCCTCACACCATCTCTGAATTCCTATTGTTTCTCTATTGCTTCATATGTTTACATTTATTTTCTTTAGCTACAGATGACATGCACTCTTTGAGAGGCATAAATAATTCTTGTTCTTCTTCTCAATTCTCTCTAGCATCTGGCTAATATTGGCCATGTATTATCTACTTAACATCTAGTGATGGAGGTATTAAAATGCTAGATAGATTCACAAATATTATAAAATAACAAACTCTTGGAATTTACTATTTTAGGAAAAATGCTGAAACACATGTCCTGAAGTAGCCTTGATATTGTTATGGCCTCACTTTGCCTCTTCTTTACATTATTTCCCATATGACATGACTAAACTTGAGAGTAATTCATACTGTGGTGAATCAGCTAGTGGGAAGCCTTTTAGGTGAATGGAACTGAGAGGGGATGTGAACCTGGGTGTTGAAGGGAGAAGGCGGAAAAAGAAAGAAGAAAAGATGAAATTGAATGAAAGAAATGAAGGGACGGTAAAACTAATGTATAACACTGATTCAACATTATGTTGAATCCTTGATATCAACAGTCTCCTCAAATTCCAACTAAAAGCCTGAAGGACTGGTATCATTGTAGTAACAAACTTTTAATGAAAGGGTATATATATATATATATATATATATATATATATATATATATATATCTCCTAATATGCAAATTGTCCCCATGGGAGTTTGACCAGGAGACCGATTGCTCACTATGACATGTGCTGACCACTAGGAGGTGGCGCAGAATGAAGGAAGGTCCCCTGGCTGGCAGCCAGCAGCCAGCAGCCGGGGAAGGGAGGCCCCAGCCAGCAGCTGGCAGTCGAGAAAGGGAGGCCCCGGTCAGCAGCCGGAAGGTCCCAATCACCACTGATCACTGGCCAGGCCTAGGAACCCTACCTGTGCACAAGTTTTGTGCACCAGGCCTCTAGCCCTATATAATAAAGATGTAATATGCAAATGGTTGTTACACCATGAAGCATAATGACTGACCACGTAATGACCGGATCATGGATCAGCAGGAGGGTGGGGCAGCGAGTTACAAGTTACAAGTGGGTGGTGGAGAGCTACAGGAGAGAGCAGAGCAGCAAGCTATGAGGGGAGGGCGGGGGGATGGAGGGAGCTACAGGAGGGTGGCAGTGAGCTACTGGTTACAAGCGGGTGGTGGAGAGCTACAGGACGGAGCAGGGCAACAAGCTATGAGGGGGGCGGGGGTGAGAGGGGTTGGGGGGAGCTACAGGAGGGCAGAGCAGTGGGCGGAGAGTTACTGGAGGGTGGCAGCGAGCTACTGGCAAGCTACTGGAACACAGATTCGTGCGCAGGGCTACCAGTTAAATATAAAAGCTTATGTTATAAATGAACATTTATTGAGCCACCATTGACCCAGACACTCAGTACTCCCAGGAGCCTTAGAGAATCTCTTTATCCTAGTTCAAGGCCTGAGTTCCTCTGGGATATCCAAAGCATTGCAGGTAGGTGGGAGGGCTGGTCACTTCTGGGCACCCTCATCTTGAGGGCTAAGGTTTCAGGTTAGACTGGGGATAGTTTATCTGAGTTCCCAGCCTTGGGATACTCTGGGCTTTCCCTTTTCCCTCTCTAGTCTCTATGACTGCCAAAAAACAGCTCAGTTTTTCTACTATTTTATGTTTTCTAGGTCAGTAGGTGACTTCAGAGCAAAAGTGGTCTTCAGTTTTGACCTTACGTCTCTGGAATCTCACCTTTCAGATTTCGGTCCAGTAATTCCTCAGTATCTTGTTATCTCTTTGATGTTTTTATGAAAAAACAATTATTGTTATTATTATAAATATTTTGTTCAGCTGTTTTGCTTGTCCTCAATAGGGTGTGGGTCTGAAATATTTAGATTGTAATGAGAAGAAAGCTTATCATTGCATTTTATAGATGCAGGTGTTTAAGTTTAAAGAGAGAGATGTATCCATCCAATAGAACCGGAATTTGAATCTGATTTAGTCTTACCCTAAAGTCCTTGCTCATTCTGCTCTGTCATGTAGACTAATGACTGAATTTGGTGAAATTTGGTTATAAAGTTAATAATGTATTGTGTAAAAATGATTGGAATCAATTTCTGATTTGCCTTCTCACTTACCTACCTTTACTTCACTTTTAGCCCTGTTTCACAACATTCTCTCCTCTAACAACATTAGTTACTAAAGAGATTAAAAAAAAGAAGATTAATAAAGCTGCTGGCTGTTGCTGACTCTATATATAGTACATCAAAGAAAACTGGATTTTTTCTTTATCATGTACCCGGGTTGGTAAAACAATGGAATCTATCTCCAAAGAATTCAGAGCACTTAGCCAATGTGATTTTATTAATCCTCACAACATAATCTTGATGTCTCTGTTTTATAACGTGTTCAATTAATCAGTAGGAAGTAAATAACTTGACTCAAATCTTGATTTTAAAGAATATATTTTTTGGATCCCCTGACTGTTATGTACATATCTGGGCTGCCTCTTCATATTGACAACTTTGTGGTTTATCTAGTGTGGCATTCAAAAATAAGACTTTATGTGAACACTTTATAAAACCTAAGGTAAATGAGGTATGGAGTTAAAAGAGATGTGTTAAAGGGAAGATGTTAGGGTGTTGGTTATAGGGTTGGGATAGAAATTTCTCCTGATTTGATATAAAGTGAAATAGAGAATTGGAAGGAACTCATCCATGAAATTCACTAACATCACATTATCTTTTGATAAATGTAGAAAATTGTGATTAAGAGTCTTCTGCTTCAATTATGTGGACAATTTCCCCAATTCTACGCTACCACTCTTTAATAACAAATGAATTACAAGCTCTCTGTTATATACTCGTTTGTACTATGCTTTGAAACGGACGATTTGACACATTTATATTGTTTCTCATGACTATATCAAGGAGAATACACATTTAAGGATTGACAGAGTTCACTGGAGGCCAGTGAGTTTTTCCCACTCCTAAAAAGGGTCAATGGAAATATTTTTCTCCAAGTTTAAAAATCACACATCCTCTTGTTTAAAGCTGGCTACGTGCCTGATACCTACACACCAGAAACCCTGCATGCCGGAGTCAAAACTTTATCGCTGACCCTCCCTGAACTTTTGACAGGAAAGGTCACATATCCAAACCATGAAGAAGCAGGAAGCTCAAAGTGCCATTTAGTCACATTCTAGGAGTTGCAGAGTGACGTTTTTGTTAGGAAAGTTAGAAGATCACAATGGGACAATGTGTTAACTTCGTTATGCTTATGCAGCAAGAAAAAAACAATGACTGCTGGGCTAGTTGAGGGCACCCCTACGACAGCCAATTTGAGTTAAATATAAGAAAAACAAGATTGATTGAAACATATTAGCCAATCATTTTCTACAGCCAGAGTCCAAGGGAGTCATATGCTGTTCAGTATTTGTGGACATGATGGACTAGGACAGAGCAAGGCCTCATGGTGAGATCGGGTTTAAATACCAGATTGTACCTTAGCTGTTTTGATACAGTGGATAGAGCATCGGCCCTCGGACTGAAGGGTCCCGGGTTTGATTCTGGTCAAGGGCACATACCTCGGTTGCAGGTTCCCCAGGCCCTGGTCAGGGTGCATGTAGGAGACAACCAATCGATGTCTCTCTCACATTAAAGTTTCTCTCTGTCTCTCCCTCTCCCTTCCACTCTCTCTAAAAATCAATGGCAAAATATCCTTGGGTGAGGATTAACAAACAAAATATATAAAAAAATGAAAGAAACCCTTTATTTAAAATAAATAAATAAATAAATAAATAAAAAATAGCTAGCAGATTGCAGGGATTCGTGGTTGCACTGTCATTTTACCAAGCAGTTATTCCTTTTGTTTCTGTTGTCGGGGCTAGGACACATTTCTACTTCTCAGAGATGTCCGTGTTGCTAGAGGACATTTCAGAGTTCAGATAATAGCCACTCAAAGAAGCACCCTGAGAGAAAAGATGACTTCATATGGAGACATAGCTTTGGGAATAAGCTGAGGTCACTGCCTGTTTGCTTATTAGTGAGGGGGAGCAGGTGAACATTAACAAGTGGAAGCACAGAGGGCAGCTGGGGAGATCGCTAGGGGCTGTGCAGGCCCCAAACAATTTGCCATTAAGTACAAGCTAATGGAGTGACGCTTCAGATTCTATCAGGCACAAATGATCCGTAGGAAGCTGAGAGCTAGAAGTACTCATTTTCTTTCCTCTTTATAAGCTAATAGTTCAGCGGGTATTAGAATAGTAGTTAGTGATGGGGTCATTAAATGGAAGTATTGTTAATTTCAGCATAAAACAATACACCAGTAAGAAGTTACTAAAATACTAAGAAGTATCCTGATTTTAATGTAGTGCCCTGTCAGCATATCATCAGGAGCGCAGGTTAAAGCTGGCTGTGGAGTTAAAGCAGCCTGGGTTCAGGTTGGTCTCTATGTCACACTAGTCCTGGGACTATGGCTAAGTTATTCCCTTGAACTTGATATTTCCAAGGTCCAGTTTTCTCAGCTGTTAAATGGGGATGATATAGTATTCCCCTCATTGTTATAGTATAAACTTATGTAGGTAATTTAGTATTTTAAGCAAAATCGTTGAAAATTTGGGTTAAAAAATAATTTTTGCCCAGTGATTTCTAGTTTAAGTTGCAATTGTCCAGTATATTTAAAATATCCTTGGATTTATACAAATCTTTTTTTAAAAATATATTTTATTGATTTATTACAGAGAGGAAGGGAGAGGGAGAGAGAGTTAGAAACATTGATGAGAGAGAAACATCGATCAGCTGCCTCCTGCACACCCCCTCCTGGGGATGTGCCCGAAACCAAGGTACATGCCCTTGACTGGAATCAAACTTGGGACCCTTGAGTCTGAAGGCCAATGCTCTATCCACTGAGCCAAACCGGTTAGGGCGGATTTATACAAATCTTGATGTAGGCCCACTCCAGAAAGCTACGTGTAATCATAGAAAGTATTTGCAGTGTTCCCATGGCCTGGATTTTTTCCTCCCTTTCATCCTCTCAAGAAGTCTTTGGTCAGAGACTACAGTGGGGAGGTAGGGGAGGGCTGGGGTTGTGGTGGTGGTAAGAGATCAGCCGAAGGACTTGAAGGACTTGTATGCATGTGTATAAGCATAACCAGTGAGTCCTTACAGTGAGACTCCATCACTATGAGTGGCAGAGGTGGATTTGGGCACAGGGAATTCTTTAACCCCTTTCTGTTGGCCCCTGCAAGCCAATGCAGGAAAGGGGTGACTCCAAGGGTATGTGTGGTGTCAGGAGGAACAGATGGAACTATAAGGTAGACACAGGTAAACATAGAGAATTTTAGTGGCATTTGTAGAAATTTAACCAATCACCTAGTTACCGATGAAAAAATGGTGTGGATAAATTATATGATAGAATTTAAAACTCACATAAGGACTTTAAAATAATTTGGTGTTTGAGGTGGGTGTAAAATGAAAATGTTAAAGTATTCTTCCCTGACATTAAGGTAATGTTAGGAAATGATAAAGTTGTGCATTTCTAGAATCAGCTGCCACCCCACCCCACCATATAGGACTACTCTTAGCTTAGCTTCATTGGGCTTTTATGAGACTTATCTTAAGGAAGTAAATAGTCTGTTTGATTAGAGAAAAAGATCAGCATTTTGCTTTCAATTATGCTTTTTAAAAGCTAAACTATTCGGCTGAATTGTTATCAATTAGTGGTCTTTGTGCTTGTTAATTTTGTGGTTATTTTTTTTCTTATCTTCTTCCTCCTCCTCCTTGTTTTTTATAACCATACCAAGAATTAACATTATCCTGGTATTTATGGTAAATATATAATTAACTATCTAAGGCTATATTAGGCAGCTGTTGCTTTTTATTATATTTCCTTGATTTTAGATAAATAGATAATTTAACAAAAATGTTTTGTGTTTTTGATGCTACACGATATTAATTTGACATTATTGTTATTATTTTTTTGTTAATCCTCACCTGAGGATATTTTTCCATTGATTTTTAGAGAGTGGAAGGGAGGGGGAGAGACAGAGAGAGACACACATCTACTGATTGCCTCCCAAATGCACCCCAACCAGGGCTGGGGATCAAACCTGCAACCAAGGTATGGGCCCTTCACCTGTTTCAGACCTGAGACCCTTCAGTCCATGGGCCAACACTCTCTCCACTGAGCCAAACTGGATAGGGCTAATTTGACATTATAACCATTTTCTTAAGTTTAAAAATTTTTTTTCTATGGGGAAGAAAGTAAAAACTGACAAATAAGTCAGCCCCTTTGACTTGACATCTTGGATTATATCTTAACAATATAAAACCATTTGAACCATTACTTTATTGAGTTATTTTTAAACAACTAAGAGTCTTGATTTTGAATTTGTATTTTTTTAAAAAAGGAAAGATTGATTTAAATGGCTGTGAATAAATTGTCTAAAGCATGGGTTGGCAAACTATAGCCTATGGGCCAAATCTGGGATGTGGCTTGTTTATGTAGAGTCAAGAGTTAAAAATGGCTTTTACTTTTTAAGGTATTGTAAGAAAAACAAACAAGTAAAGGACAAATGTTACAGAAAAAGCCCAAAGTATTTACTATCTGGCTTTTAAGAGGAAAAGTTTGTTGACCCCTGGGCTAAAGGATTACACTATACATTTTCTTTTCAGTTCTGTTAATGTTCTCTATTCCTATTAATTCTGTCCTTGTCCTTTCCAGAACCCACTGCTGTTTGGTTGGCCAGCCTCCTCATGGGGGATGGCTCGAGTTAACAAACACGGTATATCATCACTCATAGAAAAACCTGGGCTTTTCCTGGTTGCTTCATGGCTTATTACAGTAACATGTCAAATCCACTCCTAACATTTATGCAACCTGGAATTAACCTCCCTTGATCTTGAATAGAATCTGTTCCCTGGCCGTTATTAATCCATAATGTTATTTGAGAATGAGTCTTATTATTGGGTGGTAAAGGAAAGCAGGGAGCCTGATATTTGGAATACTAACTGGGCCTTAAAATATACAAACTCATGTTGCAAAGAAATCTTTTTTTCATAGTGAGAAAGAGGACATGACAGAGGCTTAGGAATGAACCAGTTACAGAAAAGTGTTTTTGCTTTTAAAATAGAGATAAATAAGGGCAATCTGGTGGTGTGTTGGGAAATTGTAAACTGCTACTTTCCTTGCATTGCCTTTTTTCTTAAGTGGAAATAGACATAGTAAAAGCACAATTCTTTTCCTGCAGGAAAACAGAAAACCTCTCTCTCTCTCTCTCTCTCTCTCTCTCTCTCTCTCTCTCTCTCTTCTCTTCTCTCTCTCTTCTCTCTTCTCTCTTCTCTCTTCTCTCTTCTCTCTTCTCTCTCTCTCTCTCTCTCTCTCTCTCTTCTCTCTCTTCTCTCTCTTCTCTCTCTTCTCTCTCTTCTCTCTCTTCTCTCTCTTCTCTCTCTTCTCTCTCTCTCTCTCTCTCTCTCTCTCTCTCTCTCTCTCTCTCTCTCTCTCTCTCTCGTGGTAACTTACCCTGCAGAACATAGGCTTCTGCTGACACTCTGCCCCAGATATCTGATCTTTGTTTGTGCCATTTCATGCAGGAGAAAGGCAAACAGGCCACTACAGAGCAAAAGCAGCAACTAAAGAAAATAGGATCTAGAGCAAGGCGATTTTGAAACAAATAATAATAACAAAAAGGTCAGATTAATATTGTAAACGGTTATCAGACCCCCCTCAGGTCTCAGAAGTGTTTTCTCTTGAGGTTTTCTGATAATTTCCTTGTTTGTTTTCCAAAATGGAATGTAATTTTATGTATGCATACTGTTACACAATAAGTTTATTCAGTAATTATTCAGGATTAATTCAGTTCATTCCATTTACACTTCTCCTAACTGCTCAATTATGTTCGCATTTTGACAGTGGTCCCGGTGGAGATGAAGAAATGGGATTAGATGAACAGTTTTTACATCGACAAGCAGAGTTTGGGTAGGCTCCTTAAAAATTCCCTTCGGGCTTTGTGGGAATGGACCAACCAACCACAAAGCCATTCCTGGAATATTTACTCCTGTCTAGCTCTGGAGGATTCTTGGTTGTCACATGGCCTTGGAGTAATGCATGGTCTGTGTTCTTGCTGAGAGGCCCCTTCCCATGGTGCCGGCTGCAGCTCTCTGCTGACCTTTGAGGGAGAGTGACACCCACTTCCTGGCTGCCAACTAACAACATCCTTGATCCTTCTGTTAAGAAAGCAAATCTCGGAGACTGGATTTGCTTCCATTCCAGCCGCAGGAAGTCGGGAAGAAAGAGAGTGTAGCAAAATGGAAAAAATAAAATAAAGCAATTTGGTAAGAAGACTAACATAAAGCTGCATATCTAATGTATCCCATTTACTACCAGAGAATCTTTCAGATATAAATATTGTTACAGAATGTATAACTAGAAAATCAACCATTCATTTTCTTTAGCACACAAAGCCCTAGCCCTGGAATCAAGAGATCTGGATTTGAGCCATTTAGTAGTCGTTTAAATGATCGTACACACACCATTGCTTTTCCTTTCTTAAACCTGTATCTTCTAGACTCCTTTGCTGCAGGCATGGATGGGAAATTGGAAGTTAGGAAAGAAGCTGCATCACCCATAGTTTGCCCCCTGAATCACACATGTAAGCACACACATGCATGTGTGCATACTCATACACACTGACACCAACAGCTTTTGGCCCTTCCAGCATTACTGGATCACTGTTTAGAATAATGCCTGCAGTATAGAATGTGCCCAATAGCTGTTAGTTGCTGCTGCTGTTGTTGTTATTATTTTATGCCTTACATGTTCCAAAAAACCTCTATCTTGCCTATGAAATTGGTAATAAAAGTGCTATAGTTCTTTATTTTGAAGAGCTATTTAATTTTAGTTATTCCAGAATTCTCTGACTCTATTTGAATACATAACTCCCCCCTCCCTAGTACATCACATGCAATCTTATAGAAATGGAGTTCTACAAGAGATATTTCTGAAAATATTGACCTAGTGGGATATCTGTGGAGTCCTTAGGCAGAACTGTGTTTAATCCTAGAAATGCCTCCTTTCTTGTCATATGATCTGAGTAGGCTTCTATGCATCACCAAATCCTCTTTTGATTTGTCTATAACATGGTCAACTGCTATGGCAGATACATCTTTGGCTGATACCTAATGATCCATGTCCTTGTATGAGGCCCCTCCACTTGCCATCTTCTAACCAACAGAATATGGCAAAGATGATGGGTTGTCTCTTACATGATTATCTTTCATTATATGAGACTCCGTATTAGTAGACGAGAGAGAGAGAGGAGGAGAGAGAGGAGAGAGAGGTGAGAGAGGAGAGAGAAAGAGAGAGAGAAGCAGCCTTTGCCCTTGTAGACATTCCGCTCACATACCGGGTTTGCATATGGTGTGCTGTTAGTATGCCAGTAAGAAGACGCCCCAAGCCCACTGCCCTTCCTATGTAGCACCCAACGGCAGAGGACCCCAGAGCCCTTAGTGGAAGGGGCTGTATCAGCTGTCTTTTCAGATGGCTGTAGGATCCAGTAGGCATATGGGGAGCAGACTTCCGATCCCCTAATATGTCTGGGACAAAGAGGGACATTCTTGTTTGGGACATGAGCCCCCAGTGACTGGGTCCAGGGTCACTTTGAAGCCCTTTTGGAGGGGGAACTCTTTCCACTCAGACAAGCTTCTGAATTAATGATTCTTAATTAAAATTTCAATAATTGCTTTTATTCTCAAATAAAGAAATTTCCAGCACCAGCAAAGAGATGATAAAGATTTTTTTATTAGGGGTTGAGGGGAGGGGTTCATGTGAAATCAGGTGTCTGATCATGGATAAGGAAGCTATGTTCTTTGTTATAATAATTTCTAGAACCTGCCACATGTTTTTAGCAGCACCTTCCTACCCTCCACCTACCTGGCCACAAGTCACTCTTTCTCCTCTCTGTTGAGTGTACTTCAACTTTGCTCCTTTCTTCTCCTCTTTTGGCTTCAAAATTCTCAGATATGTAACAAACTTCCTATGATTTTATTTTCATTATTATATAATACCTCTGTTGGACTTTGAACCTCTTATCTAAAAACACCACTATTGTGATATCTATCTTATTTCTATCTTTGGTTGTAATACTTCAAACCAGTAACTGTAGCAACAGAATTGGTTTTCTTTGTTAAGAAATATTTCTATGTCCTTAACTAATTATTCAATGCTCATTCTGTTTTTATGTACTTTAGTGCACTTTCTGTGTTGATTTGACCTATCTCAGGCCATATGGCAATTGAAGGCAGAGAGTGTCTGATGCAATTCATAGCATGCTATGTTCTGGAAGTTAACAAATGGTAATAATAGTGGTAATGACTCTCTCTGAAGCTCTTGAGAGCTAGGCCTGACTATTTAAGATCTAACTAAGATATGCTTAATTCCTCTTTTGCATACCAGCTACAAAATGAAACAGAAGCAAACTCAAAAGGACATAAAATATATTGAAAGATATTTTAGTTTGCTTCAAGTGAACTTAAGGTAATATATTTGAGTGGCCCTACCATTATGATCCTAAGAACACATAAGAAAGAGTGACTGATATGCCCCATCTGGCTAACATGAGACTGTTTGTCCTCATGGCTAGGAAGAGGATGTGCTGGAGTCCCGGTATTTTATGTTTGAATGTTAGAGGAATCAGTACCAACCACTCCCTTTCCCCTGCCTGAGTTTAGAATCTGTTGATTGACACACACACACACACACACACACACACACACACACACACACACACACACAGAGTCTAGCAGTTGGAAAGCAAAACATCATCCTTATTACCAATACTGGGGGACCCAACACTGCCTGTCAGTGAGGTGGGCTTGTTAATATTTCACAGTGCTTGGCAGCTCTGGCTAAATGCAGGCCCTCCTTGATGGGGGCTGCCAAAGTAGCACAGCACAGAGAGAAGGGCAGGCTTTGAGGGAAGAGCACGCTAAGTTTCTTCTCTCAAATTCACCAAACAAATACTCATTCCTCCTCCCCCGGCAGGAGGCTGATCAGGCCAGGACTAGGGTGAAACAAGTGAGGGACAGTTGTCCTCATGCAGGGTCAGAAGCTATATTTATGTAAAATTTTGATATTTTGCTCATCATAGGTTTTATTTTTACATTCATTTTGATTTTTAAAGTTATTGCATTAAAATATTTTTTCTTGATTATTGTTTTTTTTAAAAAATGTTTTTATTGATTTGAGAGGAAGGAAGAGAAAGAGAGAGATAGAAACATAAATGATGAGAGAGAATCATTGATAAGCTGCCTCCAGCACATCACACACTGGGCTTGAGCCCACAACCCGGGCATTGGGAATTGAACCGTGACCTCCTGGTTCATAGAACTCTGCTCAACCACTAAGCCACACCAGCTGGGCTTGATTATTGTTTTTTGGCACCTCCTTACTTGTTGTACTTCACTAACCTCACAAAGTCACAGCTCTTCAAGAACATTCATCAGAGGGTAACATTCATCGGAGGCCCTTTCAGATAGAAATATTAGGAGCAGTAAATATAGTCCTACTTGGCTGGATATTTAGTGGTTTAATCAACCATCCCCTACTGCTACCATCCCCTACTGCAACCATCCCTACTGCAACCATCCCCTACTGCAACCATCCCTACTGCAACCATCCCCTACTCCTCCCCTACTGCAACCATCCCTACTGCAACCATCCACTACTCATCCCCTACTGCAACCATCCACTACTCATCCCCTACTGCAAAAAATACTCAAGTGGTCTGGGAAACTTTTCTTTAGTCAATATATTGGATCTTTGTTATTATAAAAGGAAAAACAAAAAGCAAGACTGGTGTCAGAGATAGTAAAAAGTCATTGTAATATTCAGTGAAGCAACTAAACAGGTTGATTCTAATGGTGTTCTTTGAAACCAATACTTGCTTTTTCCTTAAGATTCAGAAAATATCTCAAAATATATAAAAACATAAAAAAATGTAAACACAGATTTGTGGAATTGAATGCATGAATTTATCCAGTGAAATATTCAAGTTATGTCCATCGGAAAAACAGCCTGTTCTTTGACAAGTGTGTGCCTGCCTTAGGAATTCACAACACATTCCAGGAAAATCATATCCTAACTGGTTTGGTTGTTTACTCTGAAGAAGGCATTTTGGCACTTCATTTTTCAACTCTGTAGTTTGTTTACATGAAGCAAAATATTCTCACACAGGAAGAGACTAGATATTCTTTCTCAATGGAGGGAGGCGTCTCTTTTCAGGGTCAGGAACTTTATGATTGCAAAGTTAATTATCATGAGATTGTAGACCAGTCCTTCAGGCACCATGTCTGTGTCTCTGACCTTTGCCAAGGGCACAGTGCCACCAGACATACCACAAGATATGCAAAGTATGGAGTCTAACTTGAATAGCCTTATTAACTTGTTTTCTGATGCTGATATGAAGATTCTCACCGTAAATCATTTTGGTGCATCTGAGAGAGCTCAGTTCAAAAGGTAGAATGTTCTAGTATCAAAATTCTTACCCAATTAGTTGTGAAATCTTAAACTCTCACAGCTAGACTTGTAATGGAAAGCCTTTCACATTTAGGCAAGATCTAAGCAAAGTCATTGGACCAAGTTCATCAATTTTGAAATTTTGTAAGCTTTGACAAATCAAAAACATTATTTCAGATCTATAGCTTATCTTTAAGTAAGAGCCAATTTACGGCCAGTGGACAAATTCTGTCAATTACAAAAACTTAATTTAAAATAATTATTCCGAGTTTATAGTTTAGTTCTGGATGGCTTTCATTAACTGAACACTAGACCTGTGCTGTCTAATGTGGTAGCCACTAGACACACGTAGCTACTGAGCTGAAATGTGGCTCATCTGAATGGTTATATACTGAAGGATACAAACACAGGGGCTTTTAAAGACTTAATTGGAATAATAGTGTTTGGATAGATAGGGTTAAATAAAAATATATCAAAATTTGTTTCACCTTTCTTCTTACTTTGTTAAATGGTGCTACTAGAAAATTAAAAATTACATAAGTAGCTCAAATCTGTTTCTGTTGGACATTGCTGGTCTAGATGATTTGGAAGTAAACATCATGGGAGAGTTTCTGATACGCTTTGTGCATTTATACTTCCTTTGAAGTACTCCAGAGGCAGCATTAATTTACACAAAACCCCTGTGAGGAAGATAGGAAATGATTCCTCGTAACATTTCAAGGAAAATAACTTCAAAGGATGTTGTTATCATGACCAAGATTCACAAGTCAGGGAAATCCTTGGGTTCATGCTTCAGAGAGTAAAACATTCAGGGTCAGCTGTTTCCCTATACTGACTCTTCCTCAGGTCCAGTTTGAAACCAGAAAAATCTTGGGGTGGGAGTTGTGTGGATTTGGGGAGTTAGGCGTATGTAGTAATTTCTCAGAATGCTGAGCAGAGAATAGGTCCTTTACAAATGCTTGTTAAATTGTGAAAATGGGAGTAGGAATTTAGATTACAATGACAGCTGGCTGTATGGAGGGCCATGGTGCAATGTGACAGTTCCACACCTCGAAGCAGTGACAATGGTTCCCCTTTCACCATGACACGGCTAGGTGAGGCCCAGTGACAGCCACTGGGCAAATGCCTGGCATGAGGAGTCTGGGAAGTAGTATAGGGATGTAGAGTTCTGAGAGACTAAAAGAGGTGAGAGGTCAGAGGTCCAAATACATCAGGAAAGCATTAAAAATGCATGCTGTGACAACTTATCAAAAGTGTTGGAATTGAGGATTCAAGCAGATGAGCTCCAGGTTAGGAGTAGGGCTGCTCCCAGAGGTCAGTGTAGGTACAACATCTTGAACCCTGACCTGAGAGTAGGTAATAGTGCTGTAGGTTAAGGCCTGTGAAGCAAAGCTTGGCTCAGCCAGGTGCCTCCAATCCCCTGCCTGAGCAGTGACTGGTCCAGGGTCATGTGCAGGTCTGAATGTCAGGGTGCTGATAGAAACGGACTTCACTTGATTACAGATGGGATGAGATAGTAACTGAACTTAGGTTCTGACAAATTTTCTATGTGTTTGGAGTTTTGCCATGTAAACTGTGAGTCAAGCTTCTTCAGTTGCTTAGTTGTGGTTCTGGATTGGAGGAAAAGGACCAGAAATGACAGGCTGGGATATTATCATGGCTCTTCTCACCACTGATGAAGGGAGCAGGATTCATTCCCAGCATTACCACAGACACTAGACAGTGCTACTAGGGAGTCTAGCTGAGTGGTTAAACATGCCTCTTTTCTTTATGCTCATTGCCTGCTTGGAAAACAGAAACAACGTACTAGTAAAATGTTTGGCATATAGAAGAACATTGTCATATGTAAGGGCTATCTTGTTTTCACTTTCATAATTTAGCAAATAAGCTTAATTGAAAACAAATGGGGACTCATGTCATCTCACAGCTGCTCTGGGACCATCATTAATGATTTGTGATGAAATCCAAATCATAAGTGCAACTTCTTGTTTCCTTCCAGAACCTGAATTATACCTTCTTCCTAAATAAAACTTCTGGACAGACTTGGTCTCTCTTAAAAGATGGGCTTGTCTTTATCCAATGACTAGACATATGGTGAATCATAAAAGTAGATATATCTCTCAGATTTGAAAATTTAACACTTTTCCTCTTTACTGGATTTACTCAGAAAATGGACATCTCCAAATTCTTGGTTATGGAACATCTGAACAAGCACAAATACTTCTACAGCCCATAATTGCCACTTTGGACCGTACCAAAAAAAAAGCATGGCTTTCTGTGGATTAAAGACTCAGATGTCAAGCATTGACTTCCCCCAGCCCCCACTACCAAATCCAACAGTCTTATAAATACAACATAAATTCACATGCACTATAATTATTGTGGTCAATTATGCTAAACCAAGCACATAGTTCTTCCTCAAACATTTTCATAAGCAAGAGAAAAATTGCCTTCACAACTCATTTTTAGAGATGGGCTAACAAGTTCTGGTCATGTGAGAGCTGATTCACTTTTTTTTTTTTTTTTTTTTTTGGTCTCCACATTTAAGATGTGTACATGTTTAGGGGAATCTAACGAAGTTAACTTTCTATTATATTGATTGGGACCAGATGAAAGAGACTAAAAAATAGGTCAGAGTTTTTAAATCTGGAGTATATCTTTATAATAAGCAAACCTCTTGCTTCCTAAGTAGTTTATGGCCAGATACCTTCTAATGTAATGCAATTGTTTAAAAAAAAAAACCCACAGCTTTACGTGAGTATAATATATATATACTATAACATCATCCATTAAAAGTATACAATTCAAAGATTTTTTAGCAAATATGTACCGCAGGGTGACCATTGCCAAATTTCAGTTTTAGAATATTCTCCTAAAAGTTCCCTCGACCCATTTACAGTTCACCCTGCTTCCACCTCCTGCTCTAGGCAACCACTGATTTACATTTTCTCTTTATAAACTTGCTTTTTCTAAACATTTCAAACATATTTCCTTTGATTGCTGAATAATATTCCATATTATGGTTATGATGTATTTTGAAAATCCATTTCCTAGTGGATGAATATTAAAATTGTTTCCAGTTTTTGGCCATTATGGATAATACTGTTATGAACATTCATCTACATATCTTTGTGTGGACATATGTTTTCATTTCTCTCACATAGGATCCTAGGAGTTGAATAGCTTTATTGTATAGTAACTTTAACTTTTTAAGAAACTATCAAACATTTTCCAAAGAAGCTGTGTAATATGACATCCACCAACAATTTATAAGGGTTACCATTTATCCATATATTCACCAGCATTTGGTATTGTCTGTCTTTCTGATTATAGTGATTCTAAGAGATGCAGAGTGACATATCACTGTGGTTTTAATTTGCATTTTCCTAATGACAAATGTGCTTATTCAACCATTTGTATATCTTCTTTGGTGATATGACTTAGAATCGTTTGCCTGTTTTTAAATTGGGATATTTGTATTCTTACTATTGAGTTGTAAGTGTTTTTTACATAGTCTGGGTACATACAAGTCTTTAATCAAACAAATGATTTGCAAATATTTTCTTCTGGTGTGTGGCTTACCTTTTTATTTTCAAAAATGAAGTGCAAATGTTTTTAATTTGGATAAGGTGGAAACTTTTAAATTTTGACAAAGTCCCCCCCCCCCTTTTTATTTTAGTTTATAAGCTTAAAATTATTCATCAACTCTCCATAACCCTTAAGGTCATTTTGCAAAAATCCATAGCATCACATACAAAGTCCTCTCAGATCTGACTTCTATTCATAACTACTTGATGTATTATGGACAAAGATAAGCATTTTTCAAAGCAAAATCTTTAGAGAAAATAATATCAGATGGATTTTGGATTCAAAGTCAAACAATTTATTCTGTTTATATTCTGGAAAGACACTGAACTATATATTTACATGCATTTTCTATAACACTCAAAAGATCCTTGTATAAGAGACGTAACTATCAATGTCCCTGTTTTATAGGAAAGAAAAGTCAGGCTTAAACTAAGTGACATGACTGAAGTCACATAGCCAATTGCAATGGAAAAGAGAACAAATCATTTTTAGGCTTATTATGAACAGGGACCCATTTAACAAATGTTTAGTGAGCACATCCTATGTGCCAGACAATATTCTAGGAGCTATTTGTATAGATGGGGAAGAATATATAAAATTTTCAGCTGTCATGGAGATTATATTCTAGGTAATTGTATCATCTCCACTAACATAACAGACACTACTCTAACATTAAAAAAATAAAAATTTGAGCATTTGACTCACATGTTACACTGAAGACAGAAAAAGATAAAATGTTTGAGCCATATAGACATGGGAGTACTTATTTTATCCTTCAATATTTTCTAAATAGTAGTTGGGAAACAGATTTTCATGTACATGTGGCTTTGCAGGCAGAATAGAGAGCATAATCTGAATCTGGACTTGGACCTTGAGTCACCTGCTATTTGGCCATGATGTCTGTCAGAGAGACTAGGCAATGCCTATGTGTGCAATGGCATGCTTAGAGAAGAATCAGTGGAGGAAGGAAAATTGGAAAGAGGCAGAAAGGGAGCAGGAAAATAGAAAATGCGTTGGGAAAGAGGGAATAAGAACACAGTCATTGGCAAAAGCACCACCTAAGGATCCTCTCCCTGTACCCTGAAGACAGAGATCTGCCCCTGCTGATCACTATCATATGACTTAGGACCTAGCAGAATGCCTGCTACTTTGTTGGTGTTCATTAAGTGCATTGAAAATATGACTTATTGAAATAAGTCTATTCATTAATTTAAGAAATGACTGTTGATTGCTCTGATATCTTAGCCATAATGTGAGGTCTTGGTCTCTGCCCTCAAGGGATAGATAGGATATTTGGGGAGAGAAATAAATTGTTAAAAGGAAACCATCACAAATACAGTAATATAGAGAGAAACAAAGTGCTATGGAAACACTGTAACGAGTAACTTGCTT
The DNA here is from genome assembly GCF_951640355.1 of Cnephaeus nilssonii. Classification (NCBI taxonomy): domain Eukaryota; kingdom Metazoa; phylum Chordata; class Mammalia; order Chiroptera; family Vespertilionidae; genus Cnephaeus; species Cnephaeus nilssonii. Next base: position 34,619,748 of record NC_137080.1, read on the forward strand.
TGTCTCAGGACTTGGGGCAGGCTTTGTGGAGAGTGGCATTTGAATTGGGAAAGATAGTCAAGGCATAGTCTGGAGAGACCTTGCCTCGCTTGTTCGTGGAGTGATAGAACACATGGGCAGAAGAGGATGGGGACACATGTGGGGGTTTCAGGCCGAGCTTAAAGTTTGTATTCTAACCTAGAGCACTTGGGAGAAGTAGAGGCCCATATTAGTTCACCCTCTGCCATTAAAGCTATCTTCTTAAAAATGTACGTTGTGTGATGCTAATACCCTTTGTCAAGGCCACAAAGCCACTCAACCCATCACATATTATTATGAAATAAGGGTTTCTACATGCTGACGAGGCTTTTAGATAGTCACCAGCAAGAAAGTCCTATTGCAGAAGTACTAGTCCACGTAGGTCGCTAGCTTCTAAGATGGCTTCAACCCCAACTCCTAGTATCCATGCCCTGGGGTAGTCCCCTCCCACAATCCATCAGGATAGGTCTGTTTGACCAATGGGCCACAGAAGAGGTGATGGTATATCACTTCCAAAGGTAGGCCATAAAATAATTTGTGGCTTCTGTCTTGCTCTCTCTCGGATTATTTTCTCTGGGGGAAGCCAGTCACCATGTTGTAAGGACACTGAAGGAGCCTATGTAATGCCCCATGTAGCCAGGAACTGAGGCCTCTTGCCAACAACAATGGGAGCGAGCCGCGTTGGAGGAAGACTCCCCAGCCTCAGTCAAGTCCTCAGATGACTGCAGCCCCAGCTAACATCTTGACTGCACCCTCATGAGGAACTCTAAGTTGATCCCAAATTCCAGACCCACAGAAGTTTTGAGATAATAAATGCTTATTGATCTATTTTTTAGGATAATTAGTCATGGAACAAATTATAATGAACAAAGTCATTGATCATATAAAGTCAGAGTCAAAAGGAACTGTAGAGATTAAGTATGGCAGGCATTGATAATTTTGTTCACTATTTTCCACAAAGCTTGAAGAGATCTGTGGAATACTTCTCCACTTCTATTGGTCAGAGACAGTACACATGTTGAGACCTCTTTACTATCTCTGACCCCAAGATGCAGGGTCTGATCCAAGCATGCACATCTAGTTACTTTTAAAAACTCCATTTTCTGACTGCAAGTCCGGGCCTCTTACCACTGTATTGTGCTACTGTCCATAAAATGACTTAACCTCTTTAATTTATATGAGATACCCACCCACTTGCTGAAGATTAGTCATTCAACGTGTTAAGAATTACTCATCTAGAAAGAAGATACTCTAGATACCCAACTGCTTAAGAGAGCAGGAGCTATTTTAAATGCTAATTGTGGTAGGTTGAATAATGACTTCCCGAGATACTAGCTTCTAATCCTGGAATCTATGCATGCTACCTTATATGGCAAAAGGGATTTTGCAGATGTAATTAAATCACGCATCTGAGATGGGGAGATTATCCTGGATTACCCAGGTATGGCCTAAATGTAATCACAAGTGTTCTCATCAGAGGGAGGCAGAAGGAAATGTGATAAAGAATAGGAGAAGGCGATGCGGTATGAAACAGGGAGAGAAAAGATGATGTGCTGCAGGGCCATGAGCCAAGGCATGAAGACAGCATTCATCCTGGAAAAGGCAGAGGAACAGAGTCTCCCCTAGAGCCTGCAGAAGGGACTCGCCCTGCTGACCCTTTGATTTTAACACTGAGACCGATTCCAGACTCCAGAACTGTAAAGGAATAAACGTGTGTTTGTTATAATTTGTTACAGCTGCTATAGGAAATGAATACACTAATCTTAGCTCCAACACGTCCTAGTCCTGCTAACTTGTGCAAGACAATATTTTAAAGACTCTTTCCTCATCTCTAAAATGAGAATAATAAAAGGTCTATTTCATAGGGTTGTTGTAATATTGAGTAAGATCATTCATGTAAAATGCTCAGCATAGGACTTGGCGCATGGAAAGTTCCTTATAAATTTGGCTATTGATTTGGTCTAGACAAAAAGATTACAAGATTTTTTTCTCCCTCATTTTGAAAACTCAAATAGAGTACTAAGTAGCTCTTGGGATACAGAAAGTATCAAATATTTATTACCTATTCTTTGGTTACCATTCTACCAGAAATCCTGAGGTCTACTAGCTTCATCCTTTGTGATTGTTTTTGTCTCAAGGATGTTGACTGCAAGTTGGGAAAGAGGCAAACAGAGGGAATGACAAGGAAATAACCCATGAATGAGAGAACAAAAGGATTTCTTTGCCTATTACCTTCGCTAAGAGAAAGCCACAAAAATAAGTGAAAAGTTATCCTAGTCATCAAGCTCTCCAGAGAGGGAGTGCCCACCAGCTTCCTAGTGCTTTCCCTTGATACTTATGAAGACTGTTCTTAGTTTTCAAAGAAGGCTTCGCAAAATAGAATGGTATGTTTTTGAAAGCTGCCTGATACACTGTGCTTCCTCCAAATGCCTACTACAAAAGCAGCCACGTGTTAGTTAGCTGGCCGTGTTTCTAATGCAGCTTCAGGACCACTGAAGGCACGAAACAGCACAGCCATATAAACCTTTTCTTTTCTTTATCCTAGATTAAATTTCATAATTTTACTAATTAAAAAACTTATAATAATCATATTTTCTTATATTTATTCCAACAATTCAGATTTTTGTAGATGCTTGTATATTCGATTTTCTAATGATTTAGCCTTTGTATTCTGTTGTTTATATACACTGATCACATTTACATAGATTAAATGTTCTGTGCTTTCTATCATAAGCCCTAGCGAGCAGGAACAGCATCTATATCATTCTCTTGTATGATGGGACTTGCTTGGTGGGACTTCTTGTGACTTATAATTGTTTTATGATGATAGGGATGACACTATAAAATGAAGCCAAAGGAACATCTTTAAAAATAGGGTTTAATGCTTTTGGGGTCTATATTGGATGTCTTTCCATTTACTTCGGAAAACACTGAAGAACAGCTGTTGTATCCCTATGACAAAATACTGACATAGTCAAGCCCAGTGATTTCCTAGAGCCCGGCGAAATCCTGTACCACACCAGAGTTCACACAAAGGACTAAAGGTCAAGCTGTCTTCTACCTCTGAATAGGCCTCAACCCTGGACATTGGTCCTCGGTCACTGAATCCCAGGCTTGCCCACCACCAGGGTGAGCAGATCGTTAGAGAGGAATGCATTTTTCCTAATTTGGCCTGGGTTGGTTTGTACTGACCCAGAGCTAGAAAGGAATGGTACCTGGCACAGAAACAGAGTCAGTCTGAAGTCAGCTGACCAGGATGTCATTTTCTCTAACGAAGAGACTCAACTGCTTAAATGGTAATGGGGGCCAACATCTCCTAAATGAGGTGGCCTTGCTTGGCCAGCAGAGATTGACAACTGAGGTAAAGCTCACCTTGGCATTCGGGTGCCATGTAAAGGTGGAGGTTTAACAATAACCTTAGTAGGTGTTTTGTGACAGCTTTAAAGCCATAGCCCCCAAGCGTAAGTCAGGCAAAAATTCACGTTCCCTCATTCACCTGTTCTCATTGTCCTGGTGGGTGAGGAGTAAGAAAAGGCATTTCCAGGAGCAGGTGTTCCAACTCGCTCCAGATAAGAGGCTCATGCCAGCCTTTTGCTTTCATGGGGAATCAACATTTAATACATAACCCGAAATCCTCCCAGCTCAGTTCACAGGTTCTGGGAGAGAAGATGAAACTTTCATTTATCTGCACTCCACACACAGATAGATACTGTGCATAATTGCTTCAGCCAAAATCTTGTAGATTTCAATGCATTTTATCTGTTTACACAAGATCAACAATGTGTTCCTACTCCCACGGTAAACACTGAATCCTGTTTACACCGGGAGGGCAGTATCTGCAGGGAGCGTGTGCGGAGTGCTCCAGGCAGCTCTTGCCTTTTCTCAGGGTCTCCTTAGCGCTGTTGTACCAGCCTCCCTAAATCATGATTAATTTAAAGCCCTCTCTCTCCTTGGTTTAGACCTGACACAAGCAACTGCTTTTCTGTCACATTGATTTTTCAGTCCTTGCGGATTCAAAGCCAGGGGTGAGTCCTCCTAACAGGGTGAGTTCTCTGACAAGGAAGTTTTGCAACCTAATTTACAGCTGGAGTCAAGCTTGTCAGTGGTGCCAGAGGGGAACTGTTGCAATCCGCTGGTTAAGTATGCATTTAATAGTGTTTATCCAAGCTGGCTTGTGATTTCTTCACTCCCTCCAACAGATACGTTATTTGTAATACCTATCTTCTCTAATCTAAGTGTCTGAAAAATGTCTCTAGCGTGTGTGGGCTAGAATACACTTTGTTTTTCGGTGGGTATATTCATGTAAGAAGGGCGGTCTCTGAAGAACTATCAGAAGCCTCCTGCCATCTTTGCAAACCGTCTCTCTGCAGTGACCATGAGTTAGTTAATCCTGAGGGAAAACAAGGAAACCTTTTCAAATAAACATTCTCGAGGATGTTTAGAGGGACCCCAATTGCTAGTATGCAGAACCCTCCCAGTGATGGAAAATAGTTATATTGAGGGAGTACAATTATGGTCAGTTGGGGTGTTTGTAGGCATTTGGTATTTTCAGATGATTAACAATAATGAGCTAAATTGCAAGTAAAGGTGTGTGTGTGTGTGTGACTCAGGATCTTGTTTCTCAATCTGTTGGTGGAAAATGAAGCACCGAGGTTAAAAACTCACTAGATAAGGGAGTTTGTAAGGAACATTGACCATATTGGGACCTAAGCCCATTAGGTTTCACTGGGTTAACCTGTTCCAGAGAGAGTACATAAGAGGTAAAGACACAGTTGATCAATAAGCGAAAAGAGAGCCCTGAGACAAACACACTTGGTTGTATGTGATGTATTCATGCAATATTCCCAGCCTTAAGGAACATGGCATGCCATCGAGAAAATGTTGAGCATGAATTGAATAAACAAAAACATCACTGGATTAAATAATTAATTAAGCCAATACAGACTATGTATGCTGGAGTCTATCATATTACTTACAACATTATTTTGCATTCAATATTTTTTTTCCACTTTTCAATTTTTTAAATACCTGTCTCTTCCTCTCTGTTCTGCGGGCTTCTGAAGGACAAGTCTCCTTTCTGTCTGGGCTGATGCCCCAGGACTTAATGCTGGTGCTGGCACACGTGAAGGCAGGAATGACTGAGTGAATGGATTTGGTTTTGATTTGACATCTTTATCTCTCATTGTTTATGGGCCCAGTGTTCTCTCATGTATTTGTCATTTGTTGTTTAAGACACCTGTGCACTCAAAGCATCTTTCTAATATGTCCCACCTATGCACAACATAAACACATCATTACCTCATTTAAAAATCTTAAAGCAGTCATTTATTTCTGTTTAACAGAAATGCAATGTGAGCACTGTGTGTAATTTTAGGTTTTCTAATAGACACACTTGAAAACGATAAGGAACAATATATCTTATTTAACTCAACATATCTGAAACATTGCCATTTCAACATATAAAATTATTAAGATACCTTGCATTTCTTTTTTCATACTAAGTTTTTGAAATTTGGTGTGTATTTATACTTCATGGGGCATCTGTGTTCAGACCTACCTACCTTTAGACTACAATGATACTACCACATTTCAAGTAGTCAGCACAGCTCTCTAGTCAATTGTAGATGTAGGGGACATTTTCTATGCCCAGAACTCAACCCTTGTTATTATACCAACTTTCAGCTACTCCTGTTTATCAACAACTCCATCCCCAGTTGTCTGCATGAAATGTAGGTGACCAACATTCTGATTCGACTGGGGTTTTCACATGTAACCCATGCCTGTCCAATCAATGTTGCCCTCTTGCATGGATCAAACATAGCATATATAAACCTGATAGATAATTATGAGATTTTGTGGGGACCACTGGGAAAAAGAATCTTACTTTCTACTATGGTTATTACATAGAGCTTCAGTTAACCTTTGTTACATACATCATGAGGGAAGGAAGGGATAAACTGAGCCTTGATGACTTTTCTGTTGTTGTTGATCCTCACCAGAGGATATTTAAAAAATATATATTTTATTGATTTTTTACAGAGAGGAAGGGAGAGGGATAGAGAGTTAGAAACATCAATGAGAGAGAAACATTGATCAGCTGCCTCCTGTACACCCCCTACTGGGGATGTGCCTGCAACCAAGGTACATGCCCTTGATCGGAATTGAACCTGGGACCCTTCAGTCCGTAGGCCGACGCTCTATCCACTGAGCCAAACCGGTTAGGGCCAGAGGATATTTTTTCCACTGATTTTTTCTTAGAGAATAGAAGGAAGGGGGAGAGACAGAAAGAGAGAAACATCGATGTGAAAGAGACACATCAACTGGTTGCCTTCCACATGTGCCCCGAGGCTGGGGATTGAGCCTGCAACTGAGGTACGTGTCTTTGACTAGAATCAAACCTGCGACCCTTCAGTATGCAGGCCGATGCTCTAACCACTGAGAAAAATAAGCTGGAATGACATTTTTAAAATTTATTTCCTGGATCCAGACTTGCCCAAACTTACCCCTTGAACTTTTCAGTAAGCCAGTGAATTCTTTATGCCTACTTCCATTTTTTTTCTTGTTTGTTAAACTATTCATGTTGAATTTTTATCACATGAAAGTAGGACAGTCCTAACTAATAGGTTAAAAAAAAAAAAAAGTTTTTTTTTAAGGGATTGGGGGAGGAGTCCAAGAAATCCAGTGGAATTACAAGGCTTATAAGAAACATAATCAGAGACTGTCTAATTTTCTTTTGTATAGCCTCCTCAAGCTACTGTGTGTGTGTTGCCTAGTATTAGTGGGTACCTTTGCGGTGAAAGGGGTTGACAGCAGTAAAATAGCTGCATGCTTGCTATAGCCCACGAATTAGTGGATTTTTAAAAGTAGAAAGCAATGGAGACCTTCCATTTTTTTCTTCCTCTTCCTCTCAGACCTTTGTGCTTAGCTTGTGTATTTTGCTACACAGCAATAACTCTCATGTATTAACTCTGATAGACTTTATTCTAGGTATTGGAACAATCTAAATTCCATGAGATTTCCAACATGTGGGCTACAAATCCTTGGGTAATGGTAGAGCTGCAAAATCAGGCATCTGAAAATCCATCCATCCATGTATCTCTTCTTAATCAATGGATACTAAAAGTGAAATCATTAGCATGTGGAAGAATTATAACACTTTTTGACAATTCCAGGAGAATAATGAGTAGGCATTCAGTAAATGTTATTGAGCTCCTAATATGTAACTTGACAAGGTTAAGCGCCCTGTGTGAAGCACTCACCATATGTTGTAGCATAATATTTATATTTCACAGCAGTCTTACAAAGCTGGCATTATTAACCTCATTTTTTTTGAAATAGAAAAATAAAATTATATACAGGCGTGGGCAAAAGTAGATTTATAGTTGTAATATGAATAAATAACACACTAATTAATAAATAATAATATACGGATAAATTCTGTTTTATGTTGTCACAACTCTAAACCTACTTTTACCCACACATGTATTCATATTTTTTCCTTATTCACCATTATTCATTTAACAAACTTCTTTTTTTAAGCGCTTATGTTCTCAATGAACTTAATAGCTAATGGAGAAAATAGGCTTCCAATCATCTGACTATAGTACCATGTGTGAGTAGATAAAGGAATAAGAAATACCACTGGAGAGGAGAGGAAGAGCAGCTGACAGCATGGGTGGTCTGGGAAGGGGCTTTGGGGACAGAGAAGCTAAGCTCCCTGGGCCCATGATGCCTGAGGACTGACACATTCAAGGTTTTCTGGAGAGAATTTATTTACCTTTTCAGGAGAGAATTCCATTTTTGACAATGACAAATTTTATTTATTTTTTTGTTTTGTTAAAGTATTACATATAGTATTACATATGTCTCCTTTTCCCCCCATAGACCTCCCCACAGCCACCCCCACCCCTCCAGCACATGCCCTTACCCCCCTAGTGTATGTGTCCATTGGTTATGCTTATATGCATACATGTAAGTCCTTTGGTTGAACTCTTACCCCCCTCCCTGCCTTCCCACTGAAGTTTGACAGTCTGTTTGATGCTTCTCTGTATCTGTATCTATTTTTGTTCATCAGTTTATATTGTTCACTAGAGGCCTGGTGCATGAAATTCATGCATCGGGGGGAGGATGGAGGGGCTCCTTCGGTCTGGCCTGCACCCTCTTACAATTTGGGAACCCTTGGGGAATGTCCGACTGCTGGTTTAGGTCCAATCCAATCCCTGGGATTGGGCCTAAACCAGCAGTCGGACATCTCCCTCACAATCCGGGACCACTGGCTCCTAACTGCTTGCCTGCCTGCCTGATTGCCCCTAACCACTCTGCCTGCCTGCCTGATTGCCCCTAACCACCTCTGCCTGCTTGCCTCATCGCCCCTAACTGCTTGCCTGCCTGCCTCATCGCCCCTAACCACTGCCTGCCTGCCTCATCACCCCTAAATGCTCGCCTTCCTGCCTGATTGCCCCTAACTGCCTCTGCTTCAGCCCCCGCTGCAACGGCTTTGTCCGGAATGATGTCTGGAAGGTCGTTCGGCTGTCTGGTCTAATTAGCATATTACGCTTTTATTATTATAGACTAGGGGCCCGGTGCACGAAATTCGTGCACTGGGGGTGGGGGTGGGGGTCCCTCAGCCCAACCTGCCCCCTCTCACATACTAGGAGCCCTCAGGGGATGTCCTCCCATGGGGAGCGGGCCTAAGCCGCAGTCTGGCCTCCCTTTGTGGGAGACGACTGGGCTGATCAGGGGAAGGCACCAGCCCCATCACCCCACTACTGCAGCCACTGCCAGTCACCACAGCCACCAAGGTGTTTTCATCAACACGGACTCCAGTCCCTTCACCATGAAAAAATGACAACTTTCTTTAGGCATTTTCAAGATGTGTCTTTCATAGGATATGACATTTCTTTCTTTTTTTTTTATCCTCACCTGAGGATATGTTTCCATTGACTTGTAGAGAATGTGGAAGAGAAAGGGAAAGACAGAGAGAAACATCAAAGTGAGAGGAACACTTTGATTGGTTGCCTCCTGCATGAGCCCTGACCTGGGCCCCGGCCAGGGAGGAGCCTGAAACCTAGGTACATGCCCTTGATCAGAATCAAACCCAGACCCTGCTGTCTGCAGGCCAAGACATTATCCACTGAGCCAAACCAGCTAGGGCAGGTTATGACATTTCTTAGCCCTCTGGCAGTGGACCTTCATTATTTTTCTCCAGAAGTGTGGTGGAAAAACCCTAGATCACCTTTTTGGATTCTTATTACCCAAGTTACTAAGAATATTACCAGTGGCATACAGGAAGCTAGGCCAATGAGCAGTCAGAAAAGGTGTTTCCTCTGTAGTTCACACTAATCATGGGCTAGGCCCTGCCCAGGCCTAAAGCCTCTGGCCGAAGCTTTAGGCCTGGGCAGGGCACCCCCAACTCCCTCCAATCACCGGCTCTGCCCCTGCCCCCTCAGCTCTGATCGAAGGCTTGGCCCTTCCCAGGAGCCCCCTGGCTCAGGCCCTTCCCAGGCTGCTCAGGGCCCACGCGGGGCCTACCTCAGAGTGACCTGGGTGCCAGGATGTTACTAGTCTCTTTCTGTTTGGAATTAATCTATATATTAACAACTTGCAAAGCCTCTGAAGCTGCACCCAGACTATGGTGTGTTATATCGCAACACCTAACCCACAAGGCAATAAGTCACCTGCAGTTAGAAACGTAGGCTTCTTTCTTCCTCTATGTAAAGTAAAACACCAGATTCATAGTTATACTCTGAACAATAAAAATTAAAAGAAAAAATTCCAGATTCATGTGCAAAATAGGTAGCTTGCAGGTATGGTAGTATGAGCTCATTAAAAACCTTCTTCCTTTTGTCTGTTCTCTCTTGAAGACTTTCCACCCTCCAGCACACCATTTCTGTATAACAGCAGGAGGGATGGTATTTAACCCCATGACAGGCCATCTGTTTAGTTCACTCATCTGGAGGCTGATCTAGAGAAAGAGTCAAGTTTGACCAGAGCTCTGTCCCCTCTACCCACTGTTTAACACTTACCCTGACTTTAGGGAACTTGGTAAGAAAGAGCAGAAAGCCCTCTCTTGTCTTTCATTCATTCATTAGAGGTAGACTGCAGACCTACTAGCTGCAAAGCACTGGGCTTCACCACGAGCATCACAAAGGAATATAACATCCGGTTCCTGTTCTGAGAAGGCCCTTCATACCTCCAGACTCACAATCTAATGGGCAAGCTGTGGAAGGGGCTTCCTTCTCTGCAACCTCTACAGAATTACAAAAGCTGGGGAATGAGGAGTCGGTACCTTGTCGAGATTTGCTTTCTCTCCTCTAAGAACACCTCATGTGGCAACTAAACTGTTTAGCATCCCCTGAGCCCAACCTGCTCTTTCCTGCCTGCAAAACTCTTGAAAGGGCTGTCCTCTATACTCAGCACCCTTTGCTGCCCCCATTACTGTAAACACATTCCTTTTCTGCTTCAAATGCATACTTCAATTAAAATTATCTTTTGTCTAGGGACTCAGAAAAAGTGACAGGAAAAAAAACAACAATAAACTATGGGGCCTAAAGGATCTCATTCTGACATGGGCTCCACTTCTTAATAAATGTATCCTATCGGAAGAGTTACTAGGGCTCTGTGAGCCTCAGTTTCCTCATTTGCAAAATGGAGACGATAATACTGCAAAAGAGTGATGGCTTTTTGATGAGGTAGTTTATATAAATCACCTATCAAGGTATCTGGCACTTACTGGTACTTACTCCTCAAATGTTAGCTAGCACCCCTTCTATCTCCCTATTAAATTCTGTCTTATGTAGCTGTTTGCAGGATTATCTCCTGTGTTAGATTTCAAATCACTTAAGAATCAGCCCTGCAGTTTATCTATGTGGGGTTCCCTGCAGTCTTGCACAGGGCTTTGTGCCCAGTAGAGGCTCAGATACATTGGATCCATCACTGTTACTGTAAAAATACAAATGATTGCAGGTCTGTGAAGAGTCGGGCTCCATGGGGGCCTGGCTACAAAGCCCAGGTGTTCTAAAGCCTTTGCTGAGCTCAGCAAGGTTAGTGAGGGCAGGGTATTTGCAGGGAGAAAAAAGCAGGCTCTATGTGCACACTCACGTGATTTAGGGCCTCAGGGTGACCCCTCCCTAAGGTCACACGCAAGATGAATCAGGAATAGAGAGAACAGAGACAGAGCAGCTGCTCTCAGATCCTTAGATATTCCAAACAAGGGGGAGAGACGCAGTCTTTCCTGATTAATCTTTAGTGATTTATTCTTTGAACATCATTTAAAAGGAGCATTTTAAAGTAAATTAATTGAACTCCCATGGCCTTTTACCCTACTTATATCATCAAAAGAAACTAGATCTTGAATTTTTAAAAATTATTTGATTTATTTTCTGTGACTTACAAATTACTGCGGAATGACAGCTGTGTTCTTTTTTTAAAATTATAAATAAAATCTTCAGCCATTTCAGCAGTAATTTGGAACATCCCAAGTTTGAAATATCCCAATTTTGGCAAATGAGTGTTGAGTGTGGGGTGTCACAGGCATGGATGAATGATAAATATATATGTAATATAAGACATGCATTTCCTCTCCTAACATACTGGCTTGATAATATTCCTAAATTCACTCATCTCCAGCATAACTTGGGTAAATTCTCATTAGTGCAAACTGGTGTTTTTGAAAGTGCAGGTAGTTTATTAGTGAGTTATAAAATCAATTTAGTGGTTGAATTTTTAAATAATGGAATAGAGAATAAAATAGAACAGAAAATATCTGAATGCATTGCATAGTCAGGATACATTTCATTTTATGAAACTTTTATTTGTGTTTTCTATATGCCATATGAAATGTATGTATGTGTGCACCCAGTTGGCATGTAGAATGTGTTCTTCACTGTGGTCATATCTCAAAGACGTTGGAAGCTGTTGAATCCATCTGGCTTCATGGTGCTTTGTTTACCGATTGCCCGGTGATGGTGAAATAGCTCTGGCCAATGAGATGTCAATGGGAAGTTTGGTGGGGAAGCTGGGTATGGGTAGGGGTATGGAAAAATGACTCTTCACTGAAAAGCATGATGCAACGTGGAACTACTCTTTTCTTTCACTTTCTGATTGTTGTCATATTCGTACACGTTTCCTGGAACTGTCTTATAACCACAAAAAGGAGCTCATATGAGATCATGTTGAACATAGCAGAGTGGGAAGATAGAAGGAATCTGGGTTCTAGGTTTGGTGTTAAACTGTGGCATTAACTATCTCTGTACCTATCCTACCTCTGGGCTTCTTGTATGAGATAATAAATTTCGCTGTTTAAGCCACTTGAGTTGTTTAATTACTCATAGCTGAAAGAAGCCTAGATGATAAAGAAAGCTTATTATAGGGAATGTAAGTAAGCCAACCGCTGGTGTATAGGTCTGGTAGGAGCAAAGTTGGGAAAGCGCTGTGTCCATCATGAAGGTTGCCGAATTCCAGTCCCAAGCATTGATGCTGAGCAGGGACTCAAGTAGACGCTCTCTGGGCTCTCATCTGTTTTCTACTTGTTAGCTGGGTTACCTTGAGAAAGCAATTATTTTAAGCAGTGTGTTGGAATATAATCTGGTGTCATTGGGAAGGGTGGATTGAAAGTTGGGAGAAATTGGAGGAAGAGAAACTAGTTAGAAGACTATGATGACAATCCAGTAATGGATAAATGAGGGCTTATGTTCTGAGATGGTAAAGGAAATCCATAGGGAGGGGAGGATACACAAGATACCAAGAAAGTGTACTTGCTCAGCCAGTGTGGCGCAGTGGTTGAGCATCAGCCCATGCACCAAGAGATCACTGGTTTGATTACCAGACAGGGCACTTGCCTGGTGGAATCAAACCTGGGGCATCTTGGTGCATGGGTTGATGCTCCAGCAGGGGGCATGCAAGAGGCAGCTGATCGATACTGAAGTTTTTCATCAACATTTCTCTCTCTCTCTCTCTCTCTCTAAAAATCAATAAAAACGTATTTAAAAAAAGAAAGAAGGTAGATTTTATCATGGACTGGCTATGGGAGATGGGGCTGAAAAAGGAATCAAACCTACATGCTGCCTCAAGCTTCCTGTCTGACCCTGAACCAATCGGCGTATCAGGCAAAGATGATTGAGTTGAAAGGAATAGGGCCGTTAAAGGGGAGAAAATTCTTCCTCAGATTATTAATGTGTAGAATCAGATTTTGAATGTGTTTCCTCGGAGTGTCACTTGAATGATTTCTGCCTCAAGTAGTCGTTGAGTCAGAGACTAAGCAAATTGAGATGGGTGGGTGATATTTGACACCAAGAGCTGCATGGATTCCAGTCTGTCAATCAAAGGCTTACAAGGCTGTTCCAAACAGCCCACCCTGCCTGGTAGGAAATGATTGCTTTCAATACTGTAGCAGCTGTAGAAGCTTACTTGTAGTATCTTCAAATGGAATTGGCTGCAGTTTGGAATTGCTGTAGCTACCTGGGCACTTGACCAAAAGGAAGGTGAAGGAAGGTAATTCAGGGTGACATCCTCTGGTAGCATCACGCAGAAAGCAGCCCAAGCCCAGCGTGATCACCTCATCCCAGCCGCCTCCCTCAGGGACCGCCCTGGGGGCTTCACTGCAAGTGGCAGAAGGCAGGTGTGGAACTGGCCTTCACAGAGCCAACAAAGGACGAGCTGGTGCTCTGGGTTCAGGGGTTTTGTAACTCATGTAAGGTGTCATCAGATTTGCTTTTCAGTTCCCACATGTCCTGTCGTACACAGCCGCGGTCCTGGATCGATGTCCTCCAGGGTGAATAGTGGTGGTGTGCAACTCCAAAAAAAACTACCCTTTCTCTTTCTAGCCTCGTTCTTATGTTTCTAACAGAAGATTTTGTACAAAATAGAAGTTATTGATTCAGAGCCACCGGATTTAGAGGGTAAACAGTAAAAGCCCTGTGGAATCCAGGCAGTCAAGCAAGTGATGTCGACATCAGCCCACACAGCGGTCTCAGAGATGGGTTAGGCACCTCATGCTGTGTCTTCAGTGATATGGGAATTCAGGTCCAACTGAAAGAAAGTCTGTTGCAACCTCAAAGGCCCTTAGAGGTCTGAAAAAAAAGCCCTGGCTTTTCACACAGCAATGCAACCTCTCACTTAGATTGCCTCTAAAATACATGTGTTTAAAATCTATTTTCACACTTTTTTCCTACTCCACGTTTTTGTGAAAAAGTAAATAAAAAGGAGGGGGATATTACATCTGACTTTAAAAAAAACAACAAAACACAAAACCCCAAAACATCCCTAGTGTTAGGCTATAAACATACGAAGAGCTTGATCCTAGTTCTTAAAGATCTTACTCAAAACTGATGGGCATGCTATGGACGTGCTCTTTGTGATATTTCTGCTGACTTTTCTTAGACGTTAGCTAGTTTTATATATGGAATTTACTTAGGAATACCATGTGTTTTCATACTCTGAAATTCTGGCTAAGCTTGCTTTCTGATGAATTCTAAAATGTATATTCTATTTCTGCCCTCCTCCAACCCCCAGACTCTTACAGTAGATTTGGGCCCAAAAATTGAAGTTGTGACTGAAAACTCTAACTCTCACCTTGTCTCTCTACACCCTGTATCAGACTATAGATGCAGGCTAGATAGACTTGAGATTATTTCAACCATAAGATGGAACCTCGAACATTTTCCAATCTTATTTTTTGTTAGTAGAGGATCTGAAATAAACACGTATTTGAACAACACGCTATATATTTTCTTCCATACCTTACTACTTTTGCTTTACAACATTGTTACTATCATATTTTCAGTTCCCTGTGAGGGCAAAAACATATCTTGGTTATCGATGTCTTTTTGATTTTTTAAAAATATTAATCAGATTGTGGCACTTCTCTGCTTAAAATTCTTTATTGATTTCCCATTACATTGAATGAAAAAACAAATTCTCTCCCTGAGCCCAAGGACCTGCATGATGCACCATCCACTGTTTGTTGAATGAATATATGAGCTTGGGAGGGATGTCATGATAAACATGCCACATATTGTCACCCTTGCAGAGGAATGGAGAGAGATACAATTGAAGAGGTGAGGTAAGTTCAGATTATAGAAACCCTGAACAGTATTTTGCAATGGTCATGAGCAGTAAAGCATTTTTGAGCAGGAGGCTAATGTCACCTGGCATGTATTTTAGAAAGACTGATCTGGAAAAATTATAGCAGGCTTGACTGTAGTAAAAAAATAGCCTCAGTAGACCAGTACCAGTATAGTTGGAGAGAACTGCAGCTAAGGGTAGTGTCTCAGATAAGGAGCAATGTTGATGAAAAACTGTGATACACGAAAGCAGGTAGATTAAACTCCTTTTTTCGATGGCTGATTCATTCAAAATACAGGTTTTGGGAAAGCTGTTAGAAAACATAGAACAAAAAAATTTTTCCTGTCCCAGCTCCATCCTGAGGCATAGCTACCTTATGCCTTTCACCACAGGGCAAAGTGTATCCTGGGGCAAGGCTGTCCTTTTTCATCAGGTACACTCCTTAGCACCATCCCTGGAGGGGTCCACGCAGCACAGAGGAGGGAAGGTTATTCCTCGAGTACTCTCCCATCTGGGGTACCTTACAACATGGCAGGCCATCATTAAACCCAAGGAGTATGTGCACATGTATATTTTAAAATATAATTTTTCTATTCAAACATTCAAATTGGAAAGCTTTGCTTTTCTAACTAGAACTTCTATTCCTGACCCATAAAAAGATGCACATATTTATAGTCATTCTGGTACCTTTTAGAATAATAGATGTTTAACTTTGATAACACCTAGTATAATGAATTACTAGGAAGCAAGCTGTTTCTAGAATATCAAAAAGTACATAAATATTTCTTAAATAAGCAAAGCATATATACAATTGACATGCTAAAATTGAGGGATTCTGTGTTTATGATTAATTGTGATATTTGAAGAAACTTTATATAAGTGCATATAATTGAAAGAACGTTTATTTGGGTAAAATCAAGTATTTATCAGTAAAGTCTTCTTTAGATGAAAGACACTCGAGAGATATAAAAATCATTATTATTATTATCATCATCATTATTAATAGCTAGCCTATTACTCTAGTGATTTTCTTGACGTTGCTTTATTGTCATTAAATTTTTGGTCTTGATTGCAATTAGGGCATCACAAACTGCTGATTTGTGTTAACTTTGCGATAAAAAACAAAACAACCCAACCAAGCATCACCAAACAAAAAACCTCCGAAGACTGAATTTTCCATGCCTCAAGGATACTTTCATATTTACTTATAAACATACTCTTTTATATAAATTAACATCCAAGAAAGGGAGATTGGTCATATTAGAGGAAAACAGAAATTATGCTAGATCCCAGAATGCAAGATAACTCTAGGCATTTATGGGTAGTGACCATAGTTGAGGCTCTCCTGGGTCAGGCACTTTTTGGATGTCAGCAAATTGTGTCAAAAGAAATGACATTATCTTGTTCCAAGTGAGAAAACCCAGTGACTGAAATTGGTTCTTTGGAATAGGTCCAGGTGGTCAGTTAATGTGATTTGATGCTATCCTGGTAGTGTTCTGAAAAAGCAAACTTGCTTTTTCTGCAAAGAAAAGCACTAGCATAACTCTTTTACTGCACATTGAAATTTTGCTCCACTTTCAAGCTTTGTGGACACAGACATTTTGAACAATGACATATTCAGATAAAGTGCCGTTTTCCTGAAAGATTGACTACACCTCCAGGTGAAAAATCCAACTTGGAAAAAAAGGACATGATCAACAATATAAATCAGGGGAAATGGCTTTTAATAGAAAATTTTTAGCACTTAAAAAAAGAGGGAAACCAATCTTATTAATTACAAACTGATTTTTAAAATTATATTAGGAAGAGTCACTGTAGAAATTGTCATAGGCTATCTTTCATGAGTTTCCTTGTTATCAGGTCTTGGATGATTTTATTACTCAGAATTACAAGTCTTGGCAACTAAAATTCAACTAAAAAAAACAAAAAACAACAACAAACAAAACAAAATTCCTGGAAAGCAGAGTGCATTGATAAACTAAAATTTCAAATTAAATAATGTTTTAAGGAAACACACACACACACACACACACACACACACACACACACACACCTACCTTTAATTTAAAAATTATTTTTATCAAAATTTTGAAAAATAAAACCTTTTTTACTTTAAAAGTAAAGTCAGTCTAGTCAAGAGTTTCTTTGATAATCTAAATGTCCAAAAATATCTGAAGACCATTATTTTAAAAATAAATGTAATGTTCAAGATTGTAGATCTATAACAGCAGTGCCCCCCCCAATTCTAATGTATTGAATATTCTAATGTATTCTTTAGTGTGTGCAAGCTTTATGATAACTTTTCCCCTAACTTAGTGCTTTCATTTCACTGAATTAGAAAATGTAAATGTATTGTATGCCAGATCACCTAAAGATTGCTGTCTAGATTCATGATCTCTGTTTGTATTACTATTGTATAAATGCTGAAAGGTCACCTGAGTGAGGGATTTTATTGTCCTTAGTCCAGTCTAATGTTAAACCAATATTTGTCTGAGGGTAAATGGAACTTTTCTTTTGCAATGATGATTTGCAACAGAAAAGTCTTTTTGTTGACTAAGACTTTAATTTTCTAAGTTATTTAAGAAATTGAGAGTTTTGATTTGCCCCCATAAAAGTACTGATTGTTATAGTAATGAAGAAAACAATAGGCATGGACTTACTACAAAAAGAAACTAGATGGTTTTGTTCTGTGGAGGCCAAATGATTTCATGGAGTGCTGTGCAAAAGAAGGTTTACCATGACTGGTTAGAGAGAGGTAGTGGGAGTTTTGGTCCTTTCCTTGGCACACAGAGGAACAGATATGTTCAACTGGAAAGCAAAAATCGGCACCATACTCAACGGTGTCAGGCTGTGAGCAAAGGTCAGGTGTGGATCTTCCTTTCCTTTCTATGATGAGGTACCTTGTATAGAGTTCAATGGCAATAAATGAAGAAGCAAACATACAGAATTTTGTATTTTTAATTTAGAGATATTTATTTTTTACGTTATTATATCTTATGGCTCACTATTGAATTTTATTCATAATGGATTGGTGGTAAAGATAAATTCATTATCAAAATGTTCCCTTTTTAAGATGACAGTATAATACTGAAGTTTTAAAAAAACTGATATACACAAATTCAATTTAATTTAGATTCACTCTTGGACAAACTGTCAAAGTTGTTGGAAATAAAAAAACACAAGCAAACCTTGAAAAGAGCATCTTCCTCCCTCTCTCCTCCCCCTCTCTCCCTCTCACTCCTTCTCCCCCCTCTCTTCTTTCTTCTCTTTCTTTCCTCCTCACTCCTTCCTCTTGAAAGTTGAAACCATCAAGATAACACCCTGTTGTTGATTCTGGATAATCAAGATGTTATTGAGCAAACAGAGTCTAACACAAATGTAAATACATTTTATTTTTTCTTAAGTGTTTAAGAACCAAGAATGTTTGAGCTTTGGGACATTTGGGCCATTTTTTTTTTCTTTTCTACTGATGTACTCAGATCTTACTCATGTGAAAACTCCACAAGTTGATGTACAATTACTCTTCAAAGATCTAGGTGTTCCTGGAAACAACTCTCACTAGAAAACTTAACTCTTTAAAGATATAAATTCAGTTCAGTTTAGTAAGAAATATTTGAGAGCACTTTATGCACAAGATACTATACTAAGCGCCCAGGCAGTAACAAGGTAAGTTTCCATTATTTCAGCCACTGAGGAACTTAGAATCTGGGGTATGACACTGACATAGAGAAAGTGGAAGGGAAAACTATTTTCCATTAACATTTTTAGAAATGGGTTTGTATATTATATGTTATGCTACTAGAGTGTTGTTGGTATTTTGTTTTGTTTTTTTACTACTTCTTATAAAAGGCTTCTGGCACTTTTTTATTAGCATTCTGAGCTTATGAAAGAGGAATTTCTATTTTACTAGTTTCAAGATGTGAGAGGAGAAGTATCATTAATATGGTACTTTTTACAAGATGCAAATATTCTCAGGCTGGGACTGATGGATAATAGTGAAAGTAAAATATGTAAAAAGTGAAACTGTGATGAAAGAAGGCTGAATCCCAAGTAGGCACATTAGCTGGTGTTAAATGACAAATGACAGCAATGCTGGGCCGGTATGAGTGCTGGCAGCAGGGGGTAGGAATGAGAGCCATGGGTGGTGTGAGTCCTTTAAAGACCTTTATTTAAATCTCTACATTAAAAATATTAATAATAATAATACTAACCCAAAAGTACAGGTTTAAAAAAAAGACAAAACTATGAACTAAACCTTAAATAGCATGACCCTTAATTATTTTGCTTTGATTTTTTAAATGCTCAATATTAATGGAAAGAGGAATGTTTAATTAACATTTAAGAGAACAGGACTCATGACATAGTAAAACAGCTATTCAGAGCCAGAAGGCAAAACAAAACAAAAACTACCTTCCTTCTATCTCTGCTTACTTAGGCAATTAGATGTGAATAAGGGCAAGAACATTTGTAGGGTGGGTGGTAGAATGAAAGTGATGAGTGCAAAATGTCCTTTTTAGAACTGAGTTCAAGTATGACATCAGGAGTCCCGGTGTGCCTGTGTGTGGGGCAGCTCGGGAGAGGGAGTAAATCTGTGGTCAAGTAAATTGGAACAAATAAAGCTAAACAAACTTACTAGTATTTACTGTGGGACTTCTCTGAGCCTGTAAGATGCTATGTACCCTGTAACTTGCCAGGAGAGGACTTTGATGCACAGCATTCCCCAAATGCATTCAAATATGGGAGGCTTTGGGAAGAGCTCACAGGGGAAACAGGGCCTCAGGACATAGTTTTAGAAATTTCTGTGTTAGTAATGAGCATGTGGAAAACACAATTATTGCTCCTTATTTTATGAGAAAAGAAGTTAAGCCAAAGTGATTACCTCCATGGTCCAACATGGAATTAGGCACTTGATATGTGTTGTCTCATTTTATCCTGACCTCTGTGACATAAATATTACTTTTTTCCCCTGCGGTTTCCCATCTCTCTCCCCCAATTCTCAGTTTGTAGACTAGGAAACTGAGCTGAGGATCTGGGAAGTTAAATATATTGTCCTAGTAAAACAGTAAGATTTAGACTGGGATTGAAATTATTTATAGGTTTTTTAAAAGCTTAAATTTTGGAAAACTTGAATTGCAATGGGAATAAGTTAAATAAGGAATGGATTGCATAACATGATTGATACACTGCTGAATTCAACAGACACCTACTTGCAAAGCTCTGGTAGTACAGTGATGGAGATATGGCCCTTTCTTAGGACTTTAAGATTTGGGGGGAAAGGCAGGCCCATGAACAAGTAATTTCAAGAAGCTATGGCGGGGGGGGGGGGGGGGGGTAAATGGTGATGGAAGGAGACTTGACTTGGGATGGTGAACACAATGCAATATACAGATGATGTATTATAGAATTGTACACCTGTAACCTAAGTAATTTTATTAACCAACTAGAGGCCTGGTGCGCGAATTTGTGTACCAGTAGGGTTCCTCAGCCTGGCCTGCAGGATCGGGCTGAAACCGGCTCTCTGACATCCCCCAAGGGGTTCTGGATTGCAAGAGGGCGCTGGCCAGGCCGAGGGACCCCACCAGTGCACGATTGGGGCCGGGGAGAGGCGCGGGTGGTTGGCCAGCCAGGGAGGGACTGCAGGAGGGCTCCAGGGTATGTCTGGCCCATCTCGCTCAGTCCCAATTGGCCGGATCCCAGCAGCAAGCTAACCTACCGGTCAGAGCGTCTGCCCCCTGGTGGTCAGTGCACATCATAGCGAGCAGTTGAGTGGCCTTAGCATATCATTAGTATATTATGCTTTGATTGGTTGAGCAGACAACCGATATTAGGCTTTTGTTATATAGGATGTCACCCAATAAATTCAATAAAAAAGAAAAAAAACAAATAAATTCAATGCTACATGGTAAGTGACTAAAAGAGACATACATATCTTTTTACCATTGTTCATCTCTCTTCTTTTTTTAAATCCTTACCCAAGAATACTTGCCTCCTACCTGGGGCCGAAGATCAAACCTGCAACCCAGGTACAAGTCCTTGACTGGGAACCGAACCTGTGACCCTTTGACATGCAAACTGACGCTCTAACCCAGGGGTCCTCAAACTTTTTAAACAGGGGGCCAGTTCACTGTCCCTCAGACCGTTGGAGGGCCAGACTATAGTTGGAAAAAAACTATGAACAAATTCCTATGCACACTGCACATATCTTATTTTGAAGTAAAAAAACAAAACAGCAAAAACACCCGCATGTGGCCCGCGGGCCATAGTTTGAGGACGCCTGCTCTAACCACTGAGCATGATGATCAGGGCTCATCTCCTTGAAATACAGTGAACCTGAGCCCTCATCCTCAACCTTTCACACGTATCAGAGTTTTAAGACGGAATTCTAATACATGTTCCTTGTGAAACATTTTCTAGGCCCCTTGCCTCCTTCCTCATTTGGAATAAATTGCTCCCTGCACTGTACTCCCATAGCACTTTGCTTTTCCTCCACCAAAACCCTTATGTTCCAAGTGTGATTTAAGGTTTATCTGTTTATCTTCCTCTGGGATTGGGAGTTTCTTGAGGAATGATGTTGTCTTAGACATTTTTATAATCACTACTGCCCAAAACAGTGCTTTGCTTAAATATAGCTGACCCTCAATAAATGTTTGGTTGCTCGATTGTTTTGACATTAAATGAACATTTTTAAAGTTAAACTTAGTATTGTTAAAAAAAATCACTAAAAATATAAACTGTGAATCAAGAAAATTCTTAGTGGCAAAAAGAGGGTAGACTATTTTTCCTATTTTATTTTTACTTTTTATCTCCCTCTGTTTTGATATTAAGTCAAAGAATATGAGGAAAAGACAGAGTAAATAAGACATGGATTTTCTAAGTCACTAGGAGACCAGAAGAGTGTTCTCATGAGCTAACTGACAGGGAATTTTGGCAATTACAGAGAGAAAAGGAAGACTAGAAGAAAGTCCCTCATAGAGATTTTAGCATCAGGCCTTTTTGAAATCTCGAGTTAAAACAAGTTCAGGGGTATTTATGTCAAACCTGGAGGAAATATGATTATTTTAATCAGTAATAATTAAATCAGCAAGAGTATAGGCATTTACTTTCATCAAATCTTGTCCAGACTTTGTAGATTTTTCAAGAGATTTAAATATATTCAAGGATCTTTCTTATTTGTTTATGATCTGTCATTAGTTGGTTAAATAAAACAACAGGAAATGATAACCATAATACATATAATTCTTAAATGTTTAGAATGATGGGATGCCTAGTTATTTGTTCATAAATTATCAAATCTACATAATGCAAGACAAGTTTAAAAATAAGTATATATTGCCTCATATGGTATAACCTTTCAAAAGCAATGTGTAAGCAACTAAATGTCCCAGGGTTAACTACAGGAATAAATATGTAACCAATTTTCTTTTAAAGAAGCATTTAGATACTGGGAAGTTTTGTCAAATCTGTAACCATTTTGGATCTACTTAAGCCAGATTTTAAATCTAGATATTCCTTGAGAGAATTATTTAAAAGAGGGATCAATACTTCCCCACCCACCCTTTAAAGAACCAGATAGTAGATACAGGCTTTGTAGGCCCACAGTCTTTATAGCAACTATTTAACTCTTCCACCAGCTACAGATTATACATAAACAAATGGCCCTGGCTGCATCCAGTAAAACTTTATTTACGAAACTAGACAGTGGGCCTAATTTAAAGCATTGACACTGCTGTCCATCAAGATTATATGTGGGAAGTGACTAAATGTAGGAATGGAGATACAAGGTTTTGTATGCCCAGAACAGAAGTTCCCTTCTTCTGATAGATGCTCACTCCACACTCACACTGAAATGGAACTTGAGCTTGCCTGGTATCCTTTGATTGAGGGTCTTCTTTTCTTGAGTCAACTATTCCTTTTACTGAGTCAATAAATTTGTCTTTGGCCTAATTTGGTGTGAGCCATAGTTCTGTTTCTTGCTCCTGGGTGAATCCTGCCAATACAAACAAACAAGCACCATCAAATTGGGATGAGGCTGGAAGGAGATGGGGATAGTGTATGACTCTTTGGCCTAACCGGTTAGGCCAAGCTGAAGGCCCCAGATGTTTTCCTCTGGTGAGGACTTCCTGAGGTTGCACAGCTGGTTGAAGCTGAGATCCTCCCAATGGATGTGACTGTAGATGAGCAATCATCTCCCTCTTGTAGGATCCCCCAGAGAGCTCTCTAGGTAATGCCACTCTTGGGGAGCTATTTATTATCTTGGCACACTTGCCCTGTATACAGACCAGAGGTTGTAAACTTGATCACTTCTCCATGCTGTGCTGGAATTCACACCAGCTTGGCTGTGCTCCAAGTGTTGTAAACATCCTAATTCCTCTGGGAAGCTTTTGTAAAGGAGAATGTTTTGTTTCTCACAGTAGTCATTGGTCCACTTTCACAATTCTGAGCAGCATGGTATTTGGGAAAATTTCAGCAGAAATAAGCAAGAGACACCCCAGACAGGCCTGTCTCTTCTTGTCACTTGAATCATTGCTCTTGCCTGCTGGGAGAGTCCTTCCCCTCCTCTCTTCTGTGGATGATGTTATTTCTGTTTAACGTGAAGCTTTGAGCAACCTGAATCTCGCCATGATTTAAGGAGAACACGGAGTTATGGTGACTGGGTGGGCCCCCAAGTTAGATATTTTTGGTCAACATTTCCCCTTTCCTAAATGCACACAGCTCAGCATGTTGTGTGTTTATTGAAACAACTCTGTGGTTTGTCAGTGTGCAGTTACATTGATGTTGTCTTACCCGGCACTCCCACTGAAAACAAGAACTGTGGGCTGATGGCACAGAAGCAAGTAACTCATGTGCATCCAACTTGGGGGTAACTAAAGGCAAGTCAAAATAAAAGCTGGAAAGAGCTCTCATTATTTGTAATTCCTACTGTATGATTATTTAAGCTTGTTCCAGTTAATGAGATCTGTCAGTACTGATTGGGTTAGTGGTTAAGGAAAGGGATAACATACCTGCTTCATTGAACCTGAATATGAATTGAGTCATATTATAATAAGTGATTTTTAAATAGAGAATTTCATAGTATAAGTATTAAGATATGCTATTCTATTTGATACATACAGCAATCCTCTGAGGTATGTATTGACCCCATTCTGTGATAGGAGAACTGAGGTTTATTGAAGTCAGACAACAAGCCCTGGGTCACATCAGGGGCAAGTGATAGAGCCAGGAGCAAAATTTGTGGAAGCACCAGAAACAGTGCTTATAATCTGAAAGTAATAGAAGGATTATCAATTTTCTGGTCTCTTTTAGTGGGGTTTATCCTAGGCCAGGGTTATTTTGTCCTGGCTCCATGAAGTTTGCGTCTTTGCGGTGTACATTTGCAAATATACAATACACAGTTTATCTGAGAGCCCTACATCAATGTTTTATCCTCTAGAGGAGTGGATTTCAATCAGTGACAATTTCTTCTATCCCCCCATCTACCAGCCCTGGGGACATTTGGAAATATCTGGAGACATTTCTGGTTGTCAGCACTGGGAAGGGACTGCTACGGGCACCTTGCGTAGAGAGGCCAGGGTTGTGGATTGCTGCTAAACATCCTACAATGCATAGGCCAGCCTTCTCTCAACCAAAAATTCATCTCTCAAAATGTCAATATTGCCAAGTTTAAGAAACCCTATGCTAGGATGCTCTGGAAATTAATAGGAAAACCTTGGGAAGCTTGAGAACTTGGCCAAGCAGAGCTATATATCTCAGATCCATAGAGAATTCTGCCCTATTTCTAGCAGCTCTCACATATCAGCCCCTTTAGCACATGTCTCCAGAAGGACTGGTCTGTGATATCATTAAAGATCATAAAAAAGCTAAACTGATATCAAAGTAGAGCTCCAACATTTCAGAGAAGATAGCTTTGGCATACATGTACCGTTTTTCTTGTTTCATATTTCTTGGCAGCCATGTCCTTTTTTTTTTCACTCTTATACTGAACATTTTTTCAAAAAAAAATGGCAACGTCTGAAACTATGCCTCTTCTTTTGAAATATAGCATATGCTTGTTTAAGCACTCCATGTGGCCAGAGTTCCAAACACAGGGCTTTTCACATTTGTTTTTCATCATTTTTGACAATTAGCCTCTCATTTCAATAAACATCTCACTCTTAAAGAGTAGTTCTTAAGTACAATTTATCTTTTCCTGGGTGGAGTAAAGATTTCCCAGGCACAAGCATTTCACATTTTTCTTTGCAAGATGTTTTTCCAAGTGTTTAACTCTGTGGGCAAACCTATTAGCAGACAAAAAAAAAGAATGTTTTGAGAGTTGAAAGTCTCCTCCAAGTTCCTAATGATATTTCTTTAGTTTCCACATTAAGGAAAGCCCCTGCCTCTAAAAACAGTCATGGCTTAACATGGGGGATATGGTTGCACTTCAATACAGTCAAATATTGCTCTTGTTGGCAATTACCCAGGTAATAGAACGATATTTTAACCTAACATATGTCTATGAATACTTGAATTCAATAATCTTTCACTATGTCAACAATTAGAAATTGAAGAAAAATAACAAAGTTAAAATAATGAACTTATAAATTTTATTAGAAAGAAACATCGATATACTGTTCCTTGTGGTGACCAATAAATTTAATCAAATTTCTGAGTCCTGGAAAAGTATGAAAATAGCTGATTATTTTAATTGAGTTTTAAAAATCATGTCTAGGATCAGCTTTAGATTATGAAATTACCATTTTAGTGGTACCCCTACATTGTTGTTTAAGAGATGGCTTATAAAGCAGAAGGAAGGACATTGGTTTACCAAGAGACATTTAAAATACTTAAGACCCACATATAGAAAATGAAGTCTCCTACTTCTTCTTAGATTCATCAAAACCTTACAAAATCATGAAATTCAGTCTTTCTCTTTCCCAGTTCATCACCATCCCTATAGTAGAGATATCTTTTGTGTCTATATACCCTTTCAAGAGAAAGTAACTACAAATTTCAAAAAATTATATTAGCTTGATCTCATTCTGAACGGGCACACAGAACAACACTTTCCTAGGGCCTTGCCCTTAGAGTTGGCCCTGACAATATCAAATGATGGAAATTCCTTTAAACTCATAAGGTTAGGAGATTGATTTACACTGAGTAGTAATCTTTTTTTGGCCCCATTGCCCTGACAGTTCAGAAACAGGGTTCCTACATTTGTTATCTTTACTAAATCAGGGCTGTGTGTGTGTGTATCTATAAAATGTACAATTAATTATGTGATATATAGGAAAACTCAGACAAGAGGTATAATATGTGCCAAGGCCAGACATACTCGTTTGTTCTCTAAGGAATTTCTCAATTGAAAACTGAATATTAACCAGTCTACCGCCTCTCCCTTCCCCTCATCCTCTTCCTGATTCTCTTCTTCCTCCTTCTTTCCTTTTCACTTATCTGACATCAAAGTGAGGAGATTTAATTATAGATCTAATCTTTTACCTCCATCACAGTGTGAATTTTACAAAGAGGAATTTTATCGTCTGGATTTCTTGGTTTGTGATTTCACTAGCTTGCATAGCAGGCTGCTTCTTTCTGGAGAAATTAAGTCTTCAGACTTCTCATTGGCAAAGTCTTTGAGTCCCTCTGCTGTGCTCCCCTTGGGGGATGGAAGTGTCTCAGGTTGGTCTACAGTGACTTCTCTTACTGAGCAGTGTACTACTGTTCCAGGGGAAACTGCCAATTGGCAGCCAGACATGAGTGATTTGGACAATTAGCAGGCTTCTGTTCAATCCTTGGTCTTACTGACTGCAGAGCAAGCATGTCACTTGGATGATATGGGAATTCAGACATGTGAACTAACAGGCCAAGATCCAATGGCAACACCAAAAGGACTGCATATTTGTCTTGCATTTGCATGCAAAGCAAGCCCACAGTGGTCAGTGCTTTAGTGCCCTACCCCAATATCTATAAGTCTTCCAAACATACCAAACACATAAAAATGCAAATAAAAACAAACAGCAGGCTTGCTTTGCATGCAAATTTAAGACAAATATGCAGTCATTTTCTTCCAAAATGGATTTTTGCCTGTAATCCCTTTTCATGTAGAAATGATGAAACTTCCCATGCCAATAGTCTAGGAGGAACAATTTCAGAGATTGAAAAAAAGGAAGAAGAAATATGGT
Organism: Cnephaeus nilssonii; assembly: GCF_951640355.1. NCBI lineage: Eukaryota > Metazoa > Chordata > Mammalia > Chiroptera > Vespertilionidae > Cnephaeus > Cnephaeus nilssonii. The sequence continues at coordinate 34,646,984 of NC_137080.1, forward strand.
TGGTGTTAACCTTGGTCACTGTTTCCATAGCCACATTGAGCCTCCTTGGATTATACAGCTCCTGAGCAAATAAGTTTATAGAGTGAAAGATCTACAGAAGTCTTAGAGTTTCTGGGATTATAAGAAGCTGAGCAAATACTCTGAGTGGAGGCATTTTGTAAAACCAGAAGAGACATTTGGGATTAAATTAGATTATTAACAGGTGATTGATATGCATGTAGAAAAAGGAGCCATGCTTGCTCAGAAATTTCATGCGTTCATTGAAAATAAATCATACCAAAGAAAATTTATTTCCTATTTAAATGAGCTTTGTTGAGATAAGAAAAATGCTTTAGGTACAATGTTTCATTTTCGTAGGACATTTGATTGATTCTCAATCGAAAGGGTTGTTGTGTAATGAAGCAATGATGGAATTTAAAATCAGAAAACTAACCTGACTCTCCCACTTATCACTTTTATAAGCTTTCACAAGTCATGTAGCCTTTCTGAGACTAGGTTTCTTCATCTCTAAAATAGGCATATTTATGCATTTTCAATCCAAATCTAAAATTACTAAATGCTTGCGAGCAAGGTTAAGAACTGTGGCTTTGATGAAACTCTAGTTAGATGGATTCACAGTGAGATAAAGAATGAGGCTCATGTCAATTACACCTCAATTTTTAAAAATTAAAAAGAAAATTAGGCTCAAAGACTATTCATCAATGGATCAATGTCAGCTTTATATATGGGTCCTAGTGGGTGACTCTCAATTTTATCTTTTTTGACATATTACCAATACATTTTGTAGGAATATAGAAGTTATGATTATTGAAGCTATACATAAATATGGAGGATGCTTGCAATTATAGAATCAAATTATCAAAGTATTTTACATCTGTAAAGCTGGGCTAAAACACAATGCAGATATATTATGCATATTATCATGCATAGACATATTCTTTAAATTATAAGATACCAGTAGAATTACTACAAGATGGAAGCCTACTATAATAGCAATTCAAGAATAAATAAAAGTGCTGAGTGATTTAATTGAACATGAAACAAATGGTAGAAAAATTCAGACAACTTAAGGAATTTTTCCTCTCCACTTGTGCAAATAATTCACTTATTTCAATTAAGCAAACACTCATTGAATTTCCTCAGACCCTGCCCTTGGGGGACTCACACTTGAGCAAAAGATGAGTGAGACTTTTTTCAGCTGTGTGTGTATGTTTTAAGTGTGACTGTATGGGTCAGTGGAAGCAATAGAGGCAGGCTATGCTGCGTTGGGTCCTGAGCAATTCATTGGGGTTATCTAGTTGGACAACATGGGAAAGGACCTCTCAGATAAAGGCTATCATGGCATGGAAATGCATAGTATTTTTAAGAGTATTAAAATTTTTATATGGCCAAAGCATGTATTTGTGTCTGAGCCAGGTTATGAAAAGGTTTGAAATATAATAAATTGTTTGAACTTAATCTTACAGGTGATGGACAAAGCATCACAGATACTAAATTGGTGGCATCACTGGATATTTTGTTTGAGAAAATCAACTCGAAGGGCTCACTGCTGCACTGACTGAACTTGGAAGAGGCTGGAAAGAGGGAAACATAAAGAAATAGGCTAGTCCGGAGTTTTGGTTGCAGGGAGTAGAAATCTAAATGGACCTAGTTTGAGCATAGTAGAGAATTGATTAGAATCTATAACCAAGGGTAGATGCAAAACTGGCCTTAACAATTACTGTAAGAATCAGTGCCCTGAGTTGCATTTGGATTTTCTTTTCCTCCCTTGTCATACTTCTTTCTATGTTAGGTTTGTTCTCTCACAGAAGAGTCTTCTTAAAAAATATTTTTTAAATTGATTTTTAGAGAGAGAGGAAGGGAGAATGAAAAGGAAGAGAGAAAAAAAAAAATTGATGAGGGAGAAGCATCGATCAGTTGCCTCCTGCATACCCACTACTGGGGACATGCAACCCGGCCATGTGCCCTGACCTGGAATCAAGCCAGCAACCTCTTGGTACATGGGCAATGCTCAACCACTGAGCCACACTAGCTGAGCACAAGATTCTTTATTAGGCCTAATCTATGACTACGCACCTGTCTTACCAGTTTCAACAATCTTGTGTAAGGGTTCTGTCAGCTAGATTTGGGTCTTGTGTTCATCCAAGACAAATCACTAAGGTTGTGGGATGGGATGTTTTGACAGCCTTGGGCTCACCTACCTATTTTCAAGTGATTTTTTTAAATGAATTTTCTTTCTTTCTTTCTTTCTTTCTTTCTTTCTTTCTTTCTTTCTTTCTTTCTTTCTTTCTTTCTTTCTTTCTTTCTTTCTTTTTTTGTTGTTCTTGTTGTTGTTAATCCTCAGCCAAGGATAGTTTTCCTTTGAATTTTAGAGAGAGTGGAAGGGAGGTGGAGAGACAGAGAGAAGCATCAATGCAAGAGAGACACATTGATTGGTTGCCTCCCACATGAGCCCTGACCAGGGCCAGGGATCAAGCCTTCACTGAAGGTACGTGCCCTTGACTCTAATGGAACCTGGGACCCTTCAGTCCTGAGGCCAATGCTTTATCCACTGAACCAAACTGGCTAGAGCTCAACTTCTTAACTGAACCCTAATTTTGTCTAGGGATGTAGTGGGTCCAACCCCACACAATTGACCTTGATTATTTTAAGCTAAGCATTACAATCTTATCCTATTGTTTTCTTTTTGCTTTTTGCAACTGGGGGTATCTTAAAATCCACTTCATTTCTACGAGATTCCAAGGAAAGCGTGTTGCAGGAATTTCTAAAAACCTAATTTGGCCTGGCCAGTGTGGCTCAGTGGTTGAGCATTGACCTATGAACCAGGAGGTCACAGTTTGATGACCAGTTAAGGCACATGCATATTACAAAAAAAAAATAGAAAGAAAGAAAGAAAGAAAGAAAGAAAGAAAGAAAGAAAGAAAGAAAGAAAGAAAGAAAGAGAGAGGAAGAAAGAAAGAAAGAAAATAAAACCCCATTTACTCTCTTGATTAACGGGGATTGGAGTCCTCTTTCTTCCTCTTGCTTTTCTTCTTGTCCTTAGAGCAGTATATTGCTTTGAGCTTCAGTAGCTGTGAGTTAATACATATGTGGGAAATACCAAGGGAATTGCAAAAACATAGGCACAAATGCTTTGAACCACTAGAATTAATGTGAGCAACTATTTACCTCCAGTGTTCATATTATGTGAGACAAATAAACCCTTACTTGCAGCTTACGCTACTGTTAAATAGTTTAGGTTACTTGCAGCCAAATACCTTTCTAAATGTTATAGTATCTCCAGTCAATTACAGTAGCCATGGAGGTAAGGTCAAGTAAGAAACATGTTCAATAGGATGAGGGAGGGGTTACTAGTTCTCCCGAAGAAGAGAGTCTATCACTCTGGGAGTCATTGTGAATAGGCAGAAATCCCAATTTGAATTTGACACAAGTGTATTTGGAAAGGTCACTGTCTTGGCCAGGGAACTGGACAAGGAAAGTAGAAATGGGTCTGTAGAGAAAAGAGTTTATAAGAGGCTTGCAAGAGGGAAAAATCTAAGGAGCTTAATTCTTAATTCTGGTTAAGTTTATAGTGGCTTAGTGCTAAAAATCACACTTAAGCAGAGGATAGTAATGACTAAAAGCTATAAACAAATAAAGTTTTAGTCATTAGCAATAGAAGCATAATATCAAATTCAAGGAATTTTAAAGGACCTAGATGCCTGCTCTCTATGTATCTGTCTATGTATCTATCAACTATCTATGTACCTATTTATCTGTTTATATATCTACTAGAGGCCCAGTGCATGATTGAATCATGCACGTGTAGGGTCCCCTACACGCTTTCGCTTTTCCCGGTGGAGCTGGGTGCCTGTCCGCTGGTGCACCAGGCCTTTCAGAAGCCTCCAGCTTGGTGGAGGCTTCTGAAAGGCCTGGTGCCGGAGCAGACAGGCACCCAGATCCCACGCTTTTGATGGTCCGCGGCCGCTGAGGGGGGCTACCCTGCTGTTGAGAGGCACAGGCAGTGGGACTCCCGCCCCCTGCGCCTCTCAACGGCCGCTGAGGGGGGCTGCCGCGGACACCTGGCTACCCTGCCGTTGAGAGGCACAGCTAGGTGTCCGCGGTAGGCCCCCTCAGCGCCTCTCAACAGCAGGGTAGCCCCCCTCAGTGGCAGCGGATCCGTGCCTCTCAATGGCCGGATAGGCCACCCCGAGTCCCGCCCCCCAGCCTCCCGCCGCCCAATCGTGGGCGTAGCGGAGTGATGGTAATTTACATGTTACTCTATTATTAGATAGGACTAGTGGCCCAGTGCATGAAATTCGTGCACGGGGGGCGGGGAGTGTTCCTCAGCCCAGCCTGCACCCTCTCCAATCTGGGACCCCTCGAGGGATTTCAGGCGACTGGGCTGATCAAGGGAAGGCACCAGCCCCATTACCCCGCTGCTGCAGCCACTGCAGCCACCAAGGTGTTTTCATCAACACGGACTCTAGTCCCTTCACTGTGAAAAAATGACAACTTTCTTTAGGCATTTTCAAGATGTATCTTTCATAGGATATGACATTTCTTTTTTTTCTTTTTTATCCTCACCTGAAGATATGTTCCCATTGATTTTTAGAGAGTGTGAAAGAGAGAGGGAGGGACAGAGAGAAACATCAATGTGAGAGGGACACTTTGATTGGTTGCCTCCTGCATAAGCCCTGACCATGGGCGCCAGGCTGGGGGGCATGCAGGGACCCCTGGGCCGCATGCAGCGGTGGCCACTGGGGTCTCCACACACCCTAGAGGCCAGCAGCCAGCCCCCCATCATGGGCGCCTGGCTGGAGGCGTGGACCCAAACTGCTGCTTGGTGCTGGAGCATTCCCAAGCGGCTGGGGGCACTATGGTGATGCGGGGATGTTCCTGCCCCGTCCCCAGCTGCTTGGCGCCTGCACCCATAGGCTCAAAGTGGCCAGGGGGCGTTCTGGGACCCCTGCCGCTCAGGGCCTAAGCGTGGGCCTACAGGCTAGGAGTGGCCTAGGTCCGGAGGATGTTTCCAGGACCCAGGCCACTCAGTGCCTGCATATGCAAATTAACTGGCATCTTTGTTTGGGTTAATTTGCATATTCACTCTGATTGGCTGTGGGTGTAGCGAAGGTACGGTCAATTTGCATGTTTCTCTTTTATTAGTGTAGATGTATATATCTTCTGTCTGTCATCACTTTCATCATAGTCAGTATCTGTCACCTAGTTTGCTAGATATCCAATCAGTTACCTCTCCTCCAGATCTTGCTTTTAACAACATTTAAGTAATTCATGGAGAAGTACGTATACATGAAAACAAGATAAAAATAAGTGCAAAATAAATAAAAATAGAAGTAAAGGGAAAGTCAGCACAGAACAATATGAATGTGAGTTTCATGGGGACAGAAATGTTGTGTTGTCTTTGTAGCTGCGATCACAAACATATCAAACTCGCGGCCCGTGGACCGCATGACTCATTTATTTGGCAAGTGTTAGCCTTTGAGTTTGACATGCTTGGCATAGAGCAGTGGTTGGCAAACCGTGGCTCGCGAGCCACATGCCGCTCTTTGGCCCCTTGAGTGTTCTAACGCCACTTCTTCAAAATAGACTCGCCCAGGCCGAAAACCGACTTCTGCGCATGGGCCACGAAGTTTCAATTGCATAAAATACCACGTGTGTACGTGCGCGCCCACACGTGGTATTTTATGGAAGAGCCACACTCAAGGGGCCAAAGAGCCACATGTGGCTCGCGAGCTGCGGTTTGCCGACCACTGGCATAGAGTGTCTGGCACAGCAAGGAGGTTGGTTTGTTGAAGGAATGAATGACTGACTGAGTATGTCTCAAATATCCAAAGACCTGTGTATAGAAGAGGAATTGGACTGACCTATAATCTTACCTCGGTGTGATTTTATTTCATAGTAAGGCAGAAACATAAGGTGACCCTGAAGTTTTGAGTCAGGATGTTTATCACCGAATAACCCCAGGGAGAGATGTTTGTGGGAATCTGTACTTACTTTTGTGGGATGTGCAGCTATGTTTTTAGGTGCAGTAAAGAAAGCTAAGCTCAGCGGCCTATATTCCTCTGTAATACTGTGAATAGGGCAGGTGCAGCCTGACCTCCACTTCCTGCTGTCTGCCTGTGAACTAGCGAGAGGACGCTGGTTTGGCGGTAGTGCCAGAGAGGAAGGAACTCAGTCGATTTCCTTGCCACCTTTGGTTATCTGATCTTCCAGATGGGAGATCTTATAAAACAAAGGAAAACAAAGACATTTTGCACATCTTTCCATTTGTTCTTCATCTTTGGAGACAGTATACATTTGTGGTTGAAAGTCCAGGATGTGGAGCCAGATGATCTGAGTTCAGATTCTGACTTCATCACTTCTTGTGTGATCCTGAGCCAATAACTTCACTTTGCATCCTTAGTTTTCTCATTAGTAAAGGAGAAATAATAATAATCATAATACCCAGATCAAAGTGTTGTTGTGAGAATTAAGTAAGTTAATTCATGCAAAGCACTTAAAAGTGACTTGCAAACAATTGGCATTCATCAGATATCAGCTAATATTACTATTGCTCACTAATGCTTTTTCCTTTTCTTAACTTTTGTCGTGTTTAATCCTATCTAATAAAAGAGTAATATGCAAATTGACCATCACTCCAACACACAAGATGGTCACCCCCATATGGTCAAAGATGGCTGCCCCCATGTGGACACAAGATGGCCACCACAAGATTGCCAGCAGGGGAGGGCAGTTGTAGACAATCAGGCCAGCAGGGGAGGGCAGTTGGGTGCAACCAGGCCTGCAGGGGAGGGCAGTTGGGGGCAACCAGGCCTGCAGAGGAGGGCAGTTGGAGGGGACCAGGCCTGCAGGGGAGGGCAGTTGGGGGGGACCAGGCCTCCAGGGGAGGGAGTTGGGGATGACCAGACCAGCAGGGGAGGGCAGTTGGGGGCAACCAGGCCTGCAGAGGAGGGCAGTTGGAGGGGACCAGGCCTGCAGGGGAGGGCAGTTGGGGGGGACCAGGCCTGCAGGGGATGGCAGTTGGGGACGACCAGGCCTGCAGGGGAGTGGTTAGGGGGTGATCAGGCTGGCAGGCAGAAGCAGTTAGGGGCAATCAGGAAGGCAGGCAGGCGAGTAGTTGGGAGCCAGCAGTCCTGGATTGTGAGAGGGATCCCAGATTGGAGAGGGTGCAGGCTGGGCTGAGGGACACACACACACACACATACACACACACACACACCCTGTTCACAAATTTTGTGCACCAGGCCTCTAGTATAAAAATATTCATAGTTAAAATAATATCAGAAAAATATTACCATATATTTAGTACATTGTAGACATTATTAGACCATATTAAACTTGTACTCAAATTTCTTATAGTCTACTTATGGGGGCAGAAACCCAATCCAGCCCTGGCTGAGTGGCTCAGTTGGTTGGAGCATCGTCCTATACACAAAAAAGGCTTTGGGTTTGATTACCGGTCAGGGCACATATCTAGGTTGCAGGTCAGTCCCTAGTTGGGGAGCATATGGGAGGCAACTGATTGATGTTTCTCTCTCACATCAATCTCTTTCTCTCTTCCTCCCCTCCCCTTTTTCTCTCTAAAAAGTCAATACACATAATAAACCTCAGGTGAGGATTAAAAAATTTTCACAAGAAATAGAATATATACTAGCAAGAGGAACATGTATAACAATGTAAGCAATATCACATGGTGGTAACTTATTGTTTGGCAAAAATATATACATATATTTGTATAGATGAAAAATGGATTTTTAAAACAAATGTTTGCTGAACATATTTGTGGAAAAAAGTGGTATAATTTAAGAGTGTTTATTTTGATATTTTATTATAGTAATTGCTGGGAGAAGGAGCAGCTTAAAAGAAAAACCAAATGTGAAAAGCAGAACAGGCAGAGACTAAGCTAGACCTAAAGTCTCCAAAGGTATGAAAAATTACAGATTATGTGGGTCATTAATAAATGAGTAAAACACAAAGCAGGCTTCCAGCATTTGTGAAGAATTACTCTTGGAAACAGGATGAAAATGTGGTATGAGTTTATGAGGAGTTTATATATGTATCTGATCCCAGGCCAGCAACAGATTCCAAGCATATCCACAGAGTTGGTCGCACATGTGAATGTCCTGGAAAACCCAGCCATAATTCTATTTCCCCAAGTTACTCAGCCTCTGGCCGAAATGTTCTTGGAAACATACACATGCAGAACACTGTACAAATCAGAACGATTTATGTGATTGTTTTTCTACAGAGAAATGTTTTAGTCTTTGGAGCTAATAGGGTTAGTATTCCCCAAGATTTGTATACCATATTTGATTAAAATGCTAATAGCATTAACAATCATTTACTTAAAAAAAACCATTTTAATAGCTTCCACCTTACTTAAAACCACAGTTTATTTTATATGCAAAGGAAACAGAAAGAAAATGGAAAGAGCCAGGCATGAAGAGAGTGAAGCTGGAGAGTTCAGCCACAAAATTCCAAGTATTTTAATGGATATTCTTGGTTTTTCCCTGGGTTTTAAGGAAAAAAATCTGCTACCTTTGCAATCTGGTCACATGAGTTTGGCTATTCCATTTAGAATGGGAGATTCACAAAGCATTTAGGTGAGAGGAAGCTTTCGGAACCCCACCCGCACAGAAATCCTCTCTACAGTTTGGCTGGCAGTTGCTCATCCCATCTCCAGCCAAATCTTTCCAGTGACAAGTACCTTCTCACTGCACGAGTCAGCCCATTTTATTGTCGAATGCATCTGATGGCAAAAAAAATTCTTCTGTATGTAATTTATATGCCATTAGCCTTTTTAGCCTCTGAATATTTGTAAGATTATGTTTCCATTAAAATGTAAATTATGATGACTTTGACTCCCTGTAGGCCCTTGTAAGAAATGGAGTCTTTTTAGAACACGTCTCAGGCATTTTTGATCCCCCAGGGTGTCGTTTCACAAATGCTCTCAGACAGACCCAGCCCAGGTTTTCACTCTGGCTCTTTTTTCAATCTGCCATGCTATTGGCTTGAACTCGGATGGTCCTTGTAAGGTGGCCACTCCGCCAGGCACAGCTGTTACTAATGGTCACTACTTTGGAGCTACCATTCTTCCTTTGGCCACCCATCCCAAGTACAGAACAAACTCTAATTCTCTATAGGCTGTAATTTTCATCAAGATTTATCCAAGATTTGGGATGATTTGCCATTAGATATGGTTGTCCCTGAAGCCTGCAGGCCATGGGGCCCTCACAGGAATGCCCTCTATGATGTGTGGATTTTTCCTTGTGGCAAGGTCAATCCACCTTCACCAGACAGAGTTTCCCTAGGGTCCCCAGATCAGCAGGACAGGGAGGAAAAACATTTTCCATTCACACCTAACTCAGGTCTACATAATTCTATGCCCAAATCTGCTTTTTTTTCTGAGTAATTATCCCATGAAATTCAAGGACAATTGAATCTATTGTTACAATCCAACATCAGTCATTTCCTAAAGTGTGGGTTTTTCAGTTAGGCAATGCTAAGCAAAGGACCTTCTACCAGGAAAAGTTCTTATTGCAACTAACAGAAAATAACAGTAGCTAACTCAAACAGGAAAGAAATTTGTTAGGAGGAAATTAGGTGGCTCCCAGAATCAGGCTACAGAAAACAGTGCTCTGTGAGATTAGGCAATAGGAAGCAGTTTAGGCCCAGTTACAGCTGGGATTTGGGTAGGAAATTGCCCCTGGCACAGCCACCTCTGAACACTTGTGCCAGCTATCACTGCCAGATTCTAGGTTCCCTTTAGCTGTAGACCCTAAACTAGTACTGCCTAAAAGAAGTTTTCATGATGATGAAAGTCTATCTTTACTGTCCAAAAGGAGCCATTAGCCACCTGTGCCTACTGAGCACTTGAAATATGGCTGGTATAGCTGAAGAACTGACTTTTAAACTTTTATTTAATTGTAATTAAGATGAATATAAATAGCCACATGTGACTATTAGTACCATATTGAGCAGCAGAGCTCTAATTTATCAGAGCCTGTTTCCTTGGGATTGTCAGTCAGCATTTTTTCAGGATCTACTAGTACATTTCCAGGTGTGAAAAGTGCCACCTCCACTCCTGTTCCTTGCCTTCTAGGTCTCTATATTTGGCCCATGTGAGAAACAATGGCATGGAGGACACTGGGTCAGTATAGGTAGCATCTTTCCCAAAAGCATTGTCCATCAACCATTGCACTAGGATGACTTAACTAGGCCCGCCCATCATTTGACAAATCCAGGAGCACCTGAGTGATGGGTTAATGATAAGATCAGTGGAGCTGTGATCGATAATCCATGTCCATTGGGTCTTAGTTGAGTGGTATGACTTTGAAGCCAGATGTTCTAGATTAGAATTCTGGCTCTGCCACTTATCAGCTTGGTGACCTGAAGTAAGTTATTTAACTTGGGCATTTGGTCCTCAGGTTTCCTATGGATATGATGAGAGTACCCAACTCAAATAAATTCATATCACGCACAGAAGAGCTCTTGTATATAGTAAGCCCTCATGAACGTTGGCTATTATTGTCATCAATACTACAGACACCCAAATGATTTACAATAAGATATCCAGTAGATATTAGTCAGTTTTCCTATGGAAACATGAATAAGTATGTCTACCAAGCTACTACATGTTGTAATATTGACTCAAAAAATTAAAGATTCCTGAAGACATTGTTGACACTAAGAGTCTGACTTCTAGATGGGCAATCGTTACCTTCTTAGATGGTTGACAATCAGCCCTATATTGTAGAGCCTTCTAGAAACAAGTGGTAAATTGTTTGATGATGAAACTTTCACTCTGTATGTCGAAAGATTTTAAAAAATTAAAGTCTGCAGATTTAGGGTAGAGAGTGTGGAAACACACACCATGAAGGAAACATTGCCAATGAGACTAATGTGTGCTGACTCCGAAAAACACATTAGTGGCTTCAGAAATTACTCCTGTCATTATGTTGAGGGTTTTTATTTTTATAAAAACTGAAACCAAAAATGCAGAAAAGAACTCCAGTGCTCAGATTAATACACGGAGCATTGCAGTGGTGAGAGAAACTCTGCTTGCCTTGCATTTAGACATTTATTTCAGTCTTGAACTCTACTTGCACCTCACCATGGGCCTTCAGCAGCCAGCATTTAGCACCAGACACTCCTGTCTTAGGCAAGCTTTTACTTTTTCCTTTGCAAAAAGGGAGAAAAAAAACACACACACACAATAATCCTAATTCCTCAACAATAATTTTCTTTCTTTTCTAAAAAGATTTAAAAAATCTTTGCTGTACTTTGTTGTGTGTCCCTAGAAAATAGTGTTCATCTGGTCTTAAAAACAAATATATATTTGAATTTTCTACCATGTTATATAGGCAGAAAATGAAAGAGCTATAATATGACTTATTTCACACACACACACACACACACACACACACACACACACACACACTCAACCTGGCGATTTTACTTCTTCATATGAGATTAATAAAAGTGCCCCAACGTGCATGTGTATATAAATTTTGCAAGTCTTCTACACATGTGTTTCTCAAATGCCACTAGCTCATAGAAAATAACAAATCTCCTAGTTTTCTAGAAACCAAATCAATAAGACATGGAATCTTAATCAGTCAAGAGCTGAGTACTTTGAAGTATTCATATATTCCAGCTGGAGAAAGCATACCATTGCTACACTTAAACCTTAAACACATGCTCTGCCTGGTATTACTACTAAATTGGATATATTAAGGTTCACAATTTCCTGGATGCAACTAAATGCATTTATGCAATTTCTAGGCTGATAGAAAGTAAAAAAGAGAAGTCATATCTAAACTGAAGTTTTTATGTTGTTTCTTTTTTGTAATTGATTTCCTTAAACAATATGATTTACTATGTACTATGTATATTTTAAAAATAGGATGTGTGCTTTGAGTTGATTTTCTGATAGCAGAGATCAGTTTTCCTTAGTACATGTGCCTAAAGTTTCCATGAATGATAGCACATAGTCTTGAAACAGCTGGCCAAGGTGAGAGGAAATTTTATTTATGCAAAGGTGACATATTCATATGGCAATGAACCTACAAAAATTTCACACTAAAGCCATGCTTTACCCAACCATATGAATAACTCTGAATCTATGATACTTATATTTACTTGCATTTTAATAATCCTTTTTGTGATAAAATCCAGAAAAATCTATCTTTACACACATACTTTTTGCTTTGAAATAGTAACCAATGAAGAGTGTTCTAATAGGAATCAATGAAGAGTGTTCTAATAGGAATCAATTTGGCCTTCTCATGGAGGACAAAGAGTCAAGGGAGATATTGCCGAGAAACTAAGGAGCCTTTATTTCTCTATCCTTTTCCACTGAGGAGCAAGGAGGTCCCACCCATCTCACTTTGGATTAGACACCTGGGGTTCCTTGCCTCATTAGCATATATTTAAAAGACAATGGGCAGTAGGTGAAACCATAGCAACTGCTGGTCCTTCTTCCAAGATTTCTCTAGACTTAAACCCCAAACATGAAATTTCCAAAGAAAGAAAAATAATTTCTCCCAAACACTACATGGCTAGAACCATCTCCTGTTACTGAAGAAAGGGATTCAAATTAGTTAATATTTTTTGATGAATGAGAATAAGTTAATCAGGACACATTGTCAAGAAGAATATAAGTATATATTCTATAAAAACACCAGGGACCTGGTAGAAATCCAACCAACGGGGAATCTTCTGAGTGAGCAACCACCTTTATTTTTTATTTAAATTTCTTTATTGATTAAGGTATGACATATTTGTCCTCATCCCCCCATTCCCATCCCATACCCCTCCCCACGGATGCCCCCACCCCCCTGTTGTCCTTAACCATTGGTTAGGCTCGTATGCATGCACACAAGTCCTTTGGTTGATCTCTCCCCCCTACCCCCACCCTCCTCTACCCTCCCTCTGAGGCCCGACAGTCCGATCGATGCCTCCTTGTTTCTGGATCTGTTCTTGTTCATCAGTCTATGTTGTTCATTATTTCCCCTAGATGAGTGAGATCATGTGTTACTAGAAATATACTTATAAGAACCGAATGTGAGACGAGCAATAATAGTTATGCTGACAGGCAAATGAATCAGTCTGTAGTGAGTTTCTTTCTGGACCAACAGTTCTTTTGAGACCCAATTTCAATGTCCACCAGTTCCTTGTGTGTACATGTCAGCACTGACTTTTCAGTTCTGGATGGTGGACAAATGGTGGTAATGCAGGTCCGACTCCCTCTGGTTTGGTCTCGCCTGGACCCAGAGGCGCGGCCTCACCCGGACCTGGGACCCAGCATCACCCAGGTCCCTTGGCGCGTGGCCTCACCTGGACCCAGGGGCGCGTGGCCTCTCCCGGACCCAGGTGCACGCGAGCAACCACCTTGGAGGCTGGGAGGACCATGTCTAAATACTTCTGGAATCACACAGTCAGCATCTCTTCATAAGATGTGCTTATATAATGCTTGAACAATTACTTGGAGAGTAAAAGCTTTAGCTGGTTAGGTGGCTACTTTCTTTATAAAATCACAAGATTATTTTGCTTGAATGTATAATTGACTAATTTCTCTCTTTTCATAACTCATGCTTTTAAACATCCATGCAAACACAAATATACTCAGCACATACAATTTGTTATAGATGTCACACTTAAGTGTGAATAAGTAATTTTGGCAATCATTTTGTAATCTTATCATGAGTGATGTTTTAATCTAAAGTGTGTGTGTTTTGATTTGTTGGTTTCAAACACAGGCATTTAAACTTTGGTTTAACCATTGCCTATTCTTCAGTGGGAATGAAGCGTAATGTAGTCTTTCAAAACAGTTCTAAGTGTCTGACCTACCCTAGGAATATCCTCCCAGTCCAAAGGAAAGTATGGTCAAAATATTAAATCCATTCATTAGAAGTTCACTTGAGGTTTATTCTGCCTTTTCCTCCCATGGAAATCTCTAGTGCCTGCTGCCCCATGCTGGGAACCAGTACACAAAAGCATGGTGGTGAATCAAAGTTGCAGTTCAAGCCCTGAAAGAGAATTTCTGTTAAAATAGACAACAGATGTGAACAAAGAAAAGAAATAGATCAAAGATGTGAACTCCATCGTGAGATTATTTGCAAACACAAAGCATGTAGGTTTTTGTTATTTTTAACTTTCATCAGTGCAACTCTCTGGGTGGAAGAGGAAATAACACCAAAAAATAAAATAAAAGAGGGAGTAGGCAGCTATGGAATAGAAAGAATCGTATCTGTGGAAGGGAATAGGATGCGGCACTGGTGGGGACAGTGAGGGTGCAGGCAGGACAAAATGCCATGCTCTCTACCTTGAGAAGCCCAGAGTCTAGTGGAGAAATTTAAATTACAAAACCATTGTAATATATGAGAAATGTGAGCAAAGTCAAATTATTCATTACCTATGTTGATACAGTCATGGATATCTTTTCAAGAAATTTGAACTCTTTTCATAATTAATAATGGTCTGAGCAATAGTTAGCTGCAGAAGAAGAAATGAAACAATTTGGAAACAGCACAAGTGATTGTTGGCTTCCTGTGTGCTGGAGACTCCACCGCGGTTCTGTGGGAGAAGTAGTGGAGGCCACAGCTAGTGGATCTGGAGCATGCGATTTTCAGCCCTGTGCTGGAGTGCTACCATGGTTAGTCATTTCCTACAACTTTGCATTTCACACTTCTCCTTCCTTAATGACCAATTAGTATTCACACCACAAGTCACAATGCCTTTTATTTACTATTTGGCATTTCCAACCCCGATTTCAATACTTCAAAATTAGCATTACATAAACCAGTCTTCACAATAATTTGGAGGTTTCTTCTGAAAAGACAGGGTAATTATTGGACACTCACTTGTATAGCTTTCATTTTTCTAATGAAGTGTTCATGCCAGTGACAACTGTCAACTGAGTCTCACAGTGGCCCTATAGCAACTAATGAAAAGGGCAACAGCACTTACTGTTTTCTGATGGTCAGTAAGCAAATATCAGGAACTTCAGGTGAAAAACTTTTCCAGAGGTAGTGGAAGAAAATGGCGGAAAATGTGGGGTTTGTCTTTTAGAAACTTGCTTTTTGCTTTAAGAAACATAAACTGGATCAACAAGAAAGATACTGACTACGTATTTTAGGACCTTGAAAATGTTCTTAGTTCTGGACTGCAGTTGAAACTTTCCTGGACAATGACCTTTACCAGTAATAGGGGTGGGGGTGAGGGTGGGGGTGGGGGAATCCAAATCAAGTCCAAAAGCTGTCTCAAATTCTAAATCAGAAAACAAATGAATTATTCTTAAACATTTAGGTAGCATATAAGTTAGCCTATTGAATGAGTCAATAATGTACTTTTCTATGCTAATCTCTCTCTCTTTTTTTTTTATCGTGGGCATGCACATCAATTTTACTCAGTGAAGAGCATTGTCTTAAAAGGTTAAATGATTATAAAAGTTGCTTCTAAAATTTTATTTGCTCAAAGTTAATCCATGAAATGAAAGATAATTTTTTTTAATTTCTCTTATTCTGAGTAGCTAGGGTAATAAAAACAGATACCTAACTAAATGGAAGGAATAAAAAACCAATATTTTCTTAATTTATTTCGATGAAGAAGTAGGTTTTATTTTTAAGTAATGTTTTGTCACACAGCTTTCAGGAATATACTGGGGTAAAGGCATGCTTACACCTTTAAGTAATGTAACTTCATGGATAAACACATTAATTAATTGGAAAGGGCAACATCCAGTTTCCCACCCTGATGAAATAGAAAAGGTTGTAAAGTAAAAACAAATCAATAGCACTTCAGAGTGATCAAATTATTTTCACAGTGATTGAATGGATTCATGGACAACGTGAGCTTTAAAAGGAGAGTCAGAATATAAGAAACAGGCAGATTATTTAAGGTTTGTAGTCTTACCAAAGGGAGTTAGAGTGGTAATTCAACCTAACAACATAATGATTTTGATTATTTATATGTAAACTAGAGGCCTGATGCATGAAAATTTGTGCAAGAGTAGGCCTTCCTTCCCCCAGCTGCCAGCACCAGCTTCCCTCCGGCACCTGGGACCCGGGCTATCCTCCTCCCACTGCTGGCAGTCATCCAGGACCCTGGCTGGCTTCTCCTGGGCCCCAGCTTCCTCAGGAAGGACATCCGGAATGATGTCTAGAAGATGTCCGGTCTAATTAGCATATTACCCTTTTATTATCATAGATAAAAATATAAAAAAGAGCCAATGTGTTTTTTTTAACTTTCAACTTACATCTTTATACCATATTAAAAAAAAATTCTATCTGCCTACACATAATAAAAATTTTTAATGTCAGTGTAAATGTTCTTTTCACCCTCTTGGTCTGATGAATATAGTAATACTAGAAGCCCGACGCATGAAGATTCGTGCTGGAATGGGCCTTCCTTTCCCTGGCTGCCGGCATCGCCTTTCCACACTGCCCAGAGGCCCTGAGAGACTGGGGGTGGGGTGGAACGCCTGGTCGTTGCCATGGCGATGATGCAAGCATCCCGCCTGCCCCCGTCGCTCAGCGCCAGTGTATGCAAATTAACCGCCATCTTTTTTTGGGTTAATTTGCATATCACTCCTGATTGGCTAGTGGGTGTAGTGGAGGTACAGTCAATTTACATGTTTGTCTATTATTAGGTAAGATGTCAGAGTAGGACCTAGATTGAGAGAGAGAAGCAACTGTAACAATACTTAACTGGATGACTAGTTCTTGAGAAATTTAGGGCTAATTATACGTAATTATAAAGGAAAATTTGGAGTTACAGGAATAACAGAAAAATTTAAAGACCATAAGGAAAGGATGATGTACAGGAGCTAAGTGCTCCATAGGAGACTGGATGTCAATGAAATTGGTGGTTTTGTGCTGACTCCCATTCATAAATGAAGCAAAGAGCACAAAAGGAAACAAATTGCCCTCTTGGGGGATATCACGGGTAAATTCCTGGGATCCATAGTTGAAATTTCTCTCCATTACCATTTTCTTTAAGAGAATTTTTATTTATTTATTTATTTTTATTGATTGACTTTAGAGAGAAAAGAAAGGTGAGAGAGAGAGAGAGAGAAACCAATTTGTTGTTCCACTTACCCATGCACACACTGGTTACTTCCTGACTGGAGATCAAAAATAGGTTTACACAGCAGAGTAGTGGTTGTCTGAGAGAAGTGGGTACGGGGAGCAGAGGGACCTAATATGAAGGGACAGGAGAATATTTGACTTTGGGTGGTGGGCACATGGTGTAATATGTAGCAGAAATCCACATATGAAACCTGTATGTTCATGTTGACAAATGTCACTCCAATCAATTTTAACAAATAAAATTAAAAATAAAATAAAAGGTTATTAGCAAGAATTTTTAAAAAGTAGGTTTATAGTTGTGATACTTGAAACACAGTTTATTCTTATATTATTATTTATTAATTATTGTATTATTTTCCATACAAACAATTGCAAACCTACATTTGTCCACCCTATATTTGTGTTTGTTTTTTGAATGATCTTAATACTTGCATGCATGCAAAAATGGCATGCAACTTGTTGTTCAGTGGCAGATAAACTTGAAGAGCAAATGTAAAAATTAGACACTGGAAAGAATAGAGTATCTAATGATTATCTTTTAGATAATGAAACAATTATCAATAAAATGGGTGATGATCTTGATATTGCACACCTGTGAAAAGTTACCACCAAACACCTTAAATTTGATAGAATGTTATTTTTCTGATTCTTATAACAGAAAAATCAGAGTTGTAGTTTGTATGCCTTTGTTTCTTTCATTTCATGATTTTAATAATTTATTTTTTATTGTATTTTAGAAAAGTATTGGTTGTAAATAAGTCACTAGTAAATCAGTTTACTTATCACAGCTAGTTTAAGAGCTTCTCTGGATCTGTGCTCCTCAAACTTTGACATGGATATGGATCACTTCAGGATCTTGTTTAAATGCAGATTCTGATTCATCAGACTTAGGGTGGGGCCATATGTTCTGTATTCTTTTTTTTTAATGTTATATTTATTGATTTTCCAGCTTATATAAACTGGATTTCTACCATCTTCAACAAAAATATAACCAATGTGCACAATTATTGTATTAAAAATACAAAAGGGATACAGACTCCACCAATGTCTTTCTAAAAGACATACAGGTTCAAGTAGTATTAAAAGTATGAGGAAATCAGCAGTTAATTGTACATGCTGCACATGACATCACAGAGCGAACTGAGACTAGCAGTCCTATGTTCTATGCTTACTTAATGCTTAGATAACATTTGTGCAACTTGTGGTAGTTAGATTTCTGTCTTTCTATATGCACATGAGGTCCATAGCCTATACAATCACAGATGTTCTGTATTCTAACAGCTCCTGAGTGATGCTGATGTTCCTGTCTGGGCACTACGCTTTGAACAGCAAGTTTTCAGATAACAGCTCCTGTCATTCTTTAGATAATGTTTTTGGTCATTAAAGTCACTACAGCTTTATTTTTATGGAAAATGGTCTTTTATTGTTTGATAAAGCAGTTAAAGAGTACACAGAAGTGCATAGGAACCACTTAAGGCAATTTCCCCACAGACACCACTGTGCTTAGTGAGCAGGGTTTGCTCCAACCGCATGTAGTGATTTCTCGTGAGTTCTGAGCCTGGTTGGAGTGGACCATGGTCTGAGTGGTGAGTAACCTCCAAGCTTGCTCAGAAAAAGGAAAAAGAAGTCAGTGGAACTTGGCAAGGTGTCAATAATAGTTCCCTGAGGACTGAAGCCGTGGTGTTTTTAAGTGGAGATATGCCGGGCTCTTTAATAGAATATTTTTCCTGACTTTTTTATTATGTGGCTCAAGTCAGTGGGATAAGAGTCCTTGCACCCTGCCTTTCCACAGAAGGTAAACTGGGCCAGGGTTCTCTATAGAATCATCAGTATAAAAATAATAAGTATAGGGGCAAAATGTGGAAATTTAAGGCCTGTTTTCTGACCTGTTATTTTTTGAGGCTAATGTATGCTAAAAGCCAGAAAATAACAATTTATTCAGGAACAGTAATATTTAATGAATATGAGTGAGACTATGATGTTAAACTGACATAAATATGTCCCTTTAGTTTCAGATAATTTGCAGGCTATGCAATATTCATATTAAGTAAATCTAGTTGAATACAGAAATATAACCAAGGGCCTGTGAAATAAAAAAAATGAAAATAGATGTCTACAAAGTATAAAAATTGACAGTTTAAAGAATAGTATTTATTGATTGCAAACACAGTATATAATGCACGTAAACAGAAAGCTATGTGGATAGATCATGGCTTTGAATATGAACAGAGAAATAAATCCAAATGTAAAAATTATCCTAATATAGCACTATTCTGATTTTTGCAAACAAGCATAATTTCTCTGTATTATGCCAATTTCTGTTACCATATTTTATAAAATATATCATTGTCATTCCATCTTCATACTGATTTTCAATAGTGTTTATTATAGAAAGAAAACCCCAAACAAATATTATTTTTAGAGAAAAAAGTCAATTTTTATTTTTAATATCATTTAAATATTTGAAGAAGAAAAATGTTGATACTATGAGGTAACAAAAAAATAAAGGGCTTTTCTTTTTAAAATTTACTTTTCCAAAGAGTTTTCTTCACATTTGTATGCTTCATAAAGCCAAACTTAAATGGTCAAATGAATCAATTGTGGTACATTACAATAATTATCAACTCTCAAAGCAAAGTTAATAATAAATAATGGCAATAAAATCCAATACTTATATAAAAGTATTGAAAAAAATCTTCACTTATAGAAATTATATGCTGTCATCTGAAGAGTACTTTTAAAATAATGATAGTAATAATAATAAAGAGCTCCTAGTGCTGTTATTTATCTGCTGACTATAAAGTACATTAAGAATCCCATTCAACAATGTAAAAATTATTAAAATTTCCAAGATGGATACATGGCATTATTTTTTCCAGCTTCCTCAAAATGCCATTTGAAGTTTGTTTGTTTTTTTCTAAAATGTTGAAGATGAAATCCCTTTTTAGTTCACATCATTTCCTATTCTGTCCAACAACAGTAAAATCTGATTATTAGCAAAATTATAGAGTGCTTTCTGGCAACCAGCTGTCACAAATTCATGTTGGGAATTAGAGAAATGGATGAGTTGGAAAATAAAATAAAACAATCAATGTGTGGCCTATGTCAGATATATTCATAGGATATTTTGAAACAGAGGAGGATGGAACAAAACTGGAGCTGTGAACAGGGGAAGAGAATAGCTTTTAAAACTTTCACTTTCATTATGACCTGAAGTGATATATAAACAAAGTAAAATCCAGGAATATTACACTACTTTTGATCTAGGATAATTTGTTGGATTGAGTGAATAGTCATTGTAGGTTGTTTTCAGATAACCAGCTCTAACTTATTTTCATGTGTGTGTCCTTTTTAAAAAAAATGTTTTTATTGATTTTAGAGAGAGGAAGGGAGAGAGAGAAATTGAAACATCAATGAGAGAGAAACATCAATTTCTGCCTCCTGCTTGCCCCTAAAGGGGATCAAGCCCACACCTGGGCATGTACTCTGACCAGGAACCAAACCAGTGACTTCTTGATTCATGGGTTGATGCTCAACTACTGAGCCATACTGGCCTGGCTCTGTTCTTTCATATAGTTGAGTAATCACAACCCTTGTTTGTAGGTAGCCTATTGATATTTTTATGATTTACTATTAAAATATGGATTTCCAAGATTTCTATTTTTATCAGGACTTATTTTTAATTTCTGAAAGAAATAGCTTTTATTTTTTTTAATTTATCTTTTTTGTTGGAAGTAATATAGATGTATCCATTTTTCCCCATTGACCCCTTTTAATCCACCCAATAGTATACTTCTTTTTAAAAAAATCTTATTTACAGTTTATTGAATTCAGGTTGCTGAACCTATATCAGTTTACATCTGTTGGGATCCACTGTTGGATTCTTTTTAAGTTAAATTTATGGGGGTGATATCGGTTAATACCATTATATAAGTTTCAAATGTACAATTCTATAATACATCATCTATATATTACATGGTATGCTTACCACCCAAAATCTAGTCTCCTTACCATCTGATAACCAACACTATGTTGTTTGTGTCTGAGTTTGTTTAATTGTTTGCTCATTTGTTGCTTTCTGTTTTATATCTCACATATGACTGAAATCATATGGTTCTTGTTCTTTTGAGTCTGACCTATTTTGCTTAGCATGATATTCTCAAGATCCATCCATGTTGTCACAAATGGTAGTATTTCATCCTTTCTTATGACTGAGTAATATTCCATTGTATAAATATACCTCATCTTTATTCAATCATCCATCAAAGGACACTTTGGTTTTGATGTCTTGGCCACCATGAACAATCCTGCAATGAACATAGTGGTACACCTATCTTTATGAATAAATATTTTCAATTTTGGGGGCAGATACCCAGAAGAGGGATTGTTGGGTCATATAAGGTAGCTCTATTCTTAACTGTTTTCCATAGTGGCTATAAAAGTTTACATTCCCACGAGAGTATATGAGGGTTTCTTTTTCTCCACAACCTCTCTAACACTTGTTATTTCTTGTCTTATTGATAATAGCCACTCTAACAGGTGTGAGATGGTATCTCACTGTGGTGTTGATTTGCATTTCCCTTATAGCTAGTGAAGTTGAGTATCTTTTCATATATCTGCTGATGACCATACTTTCTTTAAGGCATTTTGCTTGTTTGTTTATTTGTTTGTTTGTGATATGCAGAGTCCTATAAAATACAAGGCCCCAGGCAGGGCCCTTCTTACCCAGGTTTCAGGGTAGAGCTTTGTTTTTGTTTTACATTGTTTTTAAAATGTGGTACAGAGAGCTTAAGAAATCAGTTTGGGCATTTAATATACAACCATATTCACTCAAGATCAAACTCACACTTGTGTTTCTTTAAAGGAGAAAAAATCAGCCTGCTTTGTAGATATATATTATATGATTTGCCTATATCTAAATTGTAATTCACATGTTTTAGAGGTAAATGGGATTTGTGCATAGATCATGGACATTTATAATTAATACTAGAGGCCCAGTGGATGAATTCGTGCACAGGTGGGGTCCCTCGGCCTGGCCAGCAATCAAGGCCTATCAGGGGGCCAGCCTGCCAGGGGGAGGGGAGGCAGGAGGTTGGCTGGTAGGGGGTGGGGAAGGGGCCATGAGAGGTTGGCTGTGGGAGTGCACTGACCACCAGGGGACAGCTCCTGCTGTTGAGCGTCTGCCCTCTGGTGGTCAGTGTGCATCATAGCGACTGGTCTACTGGTCGTTCTGGTCGTTTCAGTCATTTGGTCGTAATAGTCACTTAGGCTTTTATATATAGACTAGTAGCCCATTTGCAGGAAGAATCCTACAAGCAGCCACTGCGGCCGCGTGTGCTGCCGCTGCGGCTGCGTGCGCTGCCGCTGCCGCCGCCATTGCGGCCGCCACGTCTGCACCCACGGGCCTCTGCCACCCGCCCCGTTCCGCCCCACTCCACCCCGCCCCGCCCCGCCCGGGCTTTCCCTCTGGCAGCCATCTTGCTTTCCGCTTTTCCTCCCTCTTCCTTCTAAGTTGTCTTCAGTCTTCACTCCTCCCTCCCTCAGCGTATGCAAATTAACCACCGTCTTTGTTGGGTAATTTGCATACTCACCCTGATTGGCTGGCGGGCGTGGCTCTGGCTGGTGAGTGTGCTTGGGCGTAGCGAAGGTCCGGTCAATTTGCATATTACTATTTTGTTAGGTAGGATTTGTAGGTCAATACCAGTTACCTTCCCATTGGAGATTACTCTATGTGATTTTGAGAAAATTATCCTGAAAGAATCCCATGTGGTTTGCAAAATATTTTGTTAAGTAGTTTCAATTTAATTATTGATAATTAACATGATGCTAATTATATTTATGAATTATAATTCTGCTGAGGAAAAAGAAAACCATAACCCATATTTTTGTATATAGGAAAAAATAAGAGGAAAGGAAAAAAAAAAAGGACAGAAAAAAAAAGAAAAGAAACATATTAGCAAGCTAAATGGCAGAACTCTGGCAACTTATAATATAAATCTGCCAAATTCGTCCTGCTGCTTTACTGAGTGGCCACCTGCCAAATAGCTCTGCATTGCATCCTCAATAGGTTTGACAAGAGGAAGTGAGAAGGGACTCCACTGCAATGCTACAGCTCAATTAATAAACACTCGTTCAGAAAATCTTTAACTGTTTAAATTGAATATCCTGTCTGGTAGAATGTGCAGGCTTGTAATCAAATAAGGACAGAATTAATTCTGAGTACACACGTTAAAATACCTGTTTTAAAGACACCTCATTTATTAATTATGTGCTTAGGATCCACATTTAAAATAAAGGGCAAGTAAAGTACAAGTCACAGAGGGTTGAGTTAATAATAAATAGAGCATAAGCATGAACTCCTCCTCTGTTCCACATTTCAAAATTTATGAGTTGGGGTTTGAACCAAATGAATTTCTCAGGAAGAATGCTTCCAGCAAGTTCTAGTGCTCACATTATTCCTTAAACAGTTACATATAAGGTTGTCTAAATGTCCAAAGTAAAATATATCATTCTGTTGTCTTAATATTCATAAGTTAAGTGAAATCCTAAGTGAGGAAGAATAATAGCTTTACAGAATTAGGCCGTGGAGAAAAAAAACCCCAAGAGAAACAATACAAAGTATCCCAAAGAAATACAAACAACAATAGAAATGTTTGACCTCGAATTACAGAATATTTGTGATGAATGTTACTTTAGAAATGATCTAATGCAACCTTTAATTTTAGAAATGAGGTAAAGGAGGGCCTAATGATTATAGTCCAGTGCTATTCTTAGAGCAGTTTATAAACTTTGACGTGCATTAGTGACGTGTAGTTGGCATGTCAGGTGCTGGTTCAGTGTCCCAGTGATTCATGTGTTTGGAGTGGAGAAGCAGAAAGCCACATTTACAGATGCCCTAGGTGATTCTCAAGCTTGGGGTTCATGGGCCCCACTTGTAGAAACACTTTTAGGACTCCCTGTAATGCCTCTGCGTAGATAGTACTGCCGGTCATAAAGGCTAGGAGGTTGGCCAGCAAAATGATAGGAATGCAAGAAATAAGTATATTAACCTTGGGAAACAGGAGTGAAGAGCTGTAACTCCAAATACGACGCCAATGTTTTCATTTCGACCCTTGTGGTGGGACACTTCCACTTCCATTTTGCACTCAGCATCATTCCTCACTCTCTCTCTCTGTTGACCACTCTGTGTGTGTGATTGTGAGTGTGTGGTATTATCTGTCTCTCCTCAACACCATGAAATGCTTTGAAGGAAGGAACTGTCTTATATTTCCACCTACTTTCCTCTTCTCTCCGTCCACTCAGAAAACTGTTCACATAAACTCCTGCATAAATAAAGCACTGTGGAGAAAACATGCTCCCAAAAGTTGTCTCTGAGACTGCCTGGTTATAAAAAAAATATTTTAATATGCCCAAGTCTCAGATACCTTTTATACTCACATTCTGGTGGTGGGAAGATAGTTCTAAATGCAGGGACTCATTAGCTGAGAAGGCATCAGTGAGCGCTGAGGGAGATCAAAGCTGGACTTCCTTTCAGATGGAGTACTTCCAGGTAGGGCCCAAGGGCAGCTGAGAGGGCTTCTGTCCAAAGTGTAACCTCTAGTGTATTTGTTAATTAGCCTAATGCTCATTACTTTGAATTATGGCATTTCCCTTGTTAAAATCCAAATAGTCCTGGGAGAGAGAATGTAGTAAGTCATATTAGTATCACCAGTGATAAGACGCCCGTTAGTTCATCAGTAGCAGGTAGTCAATAAATGTATGCCAACTAAATGAATGGACAAACAAATGTTTGCCAGAGGCCATGAAAGTTTATGGAAGACTAAGGATGAAATGCAACGGGCTGGTAAATTCTTTGGCTCCCATGCCATTGCCTGAGGGAGTCAACACCTCAGGATGGGGGAATGGAGGAAGGGCTCAGCAAGGTGCACAGAGGAGGGGGTGCACTCTCAGCACTTCTGCTGGCAAGGAGTTAACGGCAATTGCCCATTTAAGGATATAGATGAATGAAGTCAATTTGGTCTCATCTTATGCACATTATCTCTAGCAAAATGTTACCCACACAGCAGGCACCTGCATGGTGCCTCCATGGCTTCTAGTAGGAGCCCCAGGTAAGTGGAATTAACAGGGTTGGGAGGGAATCAATGAAAATAACTCTGCATTCATTTAAGCATCTGCTGCTGTGATTTATTTATAGCACAACATCCGTCTCACAGGGGGATGTTAGCAGGGAGAAAAGAGCTACTTAAATACTATTTTTTTTTTTTAGAGTAACAGAAAGAGGCAATATTTTTCTTTTTGTGAAAGTATTCCAGTGACAGAATTACCACAGTAAATGATCTTTCTATATTTGGTTACTCCCCTAATAGTGTTTTTGAGAAAATTAAATGATGTAATATCTGTAATTTTAGCACAGTTCCTGCCTCAAGGTTAGGGCCTAATTAATGGTTATTAAGGTTACAATGTGTGTGTATTGAGAATAAATAATAGCAAAAGCAATAGTGGTTGCCCATATTCCATGATGTTTTATTGAATTCTTTAGACAATATATGAAGGAAGCATGCTTAGGATTCACTATACGGACAAGGTTCTTAGTATTTTCAAATATGTGGGTAATTAAAATGTTTGAATTGTAAGCAAAGAATAGAACAAACAGGTATAAGTGTATTTAACAAATGCTAACTGGGAAAGCTGAAGGCTAGGTAAAGAATTCAGACAGTCTTCAGGTGTAATTGCATCTTAAAATTCAGGTCATAAGCTGAACCTGAACTATGCTTTTGGTAGCCAATAAAAACCATTTCTGTTCATCCTTAGGACTTGTAATATATGAATGGTCATACATATGCGAGGCATTTGAAATTTTAAAAGCTTAACTAAAAAGACTATTCTTACATAAATATACACTGAGTGACCAGATTATTATGATCTCTGAATGCATAATAATCTGGCCACTCAGTATATATATATATATATATATATATATATATATATATATATATATATATTAGAGGCCCGGTGCATGAATTTGTTCATGGGTGGGATGGGTGGGGTCGGGCCAGCCTGGCCAAAGAGAGGGGACATGGGCAGTTGGCCGACCTGCCTGCTGGTCGAACTCCTGGTCGAGGGGACAATTTGCATATTAGCCTTTTATTATATATGATATACACTGAGTTGCCAGGTTATTATGCGTTCAGAGATCATATTAATCTGGCCACTCAGTGTATAGTTAAAACTAGAGGCCCTATGCACGAAATTCGTGCAAGAGTAGGCCTTCCTTCCCCCGGCTGCCAGCACCGGCTTCCCTCTGGCACCCAGGACCTGGGCTTCCCTCGCAGCCCCGGCTTTGTCCAGAAGGATGTCTGGTCTAATTAGTATATTACACTTTTATTATTATAGATAATTATTATGCAAGCCAAAAGAATTATGTCTTACTTTTAGCTGAGTTAGGTTTTTCCCCCTGTAATCAGTAATTAGACATTTTACAGATAGACCTAATAAATATTCTTTCCCATAGCCTTACTTCTGAGGAACATATTCATGGAAAATTATTACTATATAATTTCTGAAGCTGTGAATTTATTTATTTATTTAATTGCATTTGCTATAGTGGGAAGGGCTCTGAGCTCAGGATCAAAAGGCCTATGTTTTCTTTCTTTTAAAAAAATATTTTTTATTGATTTCAGAGAGGAAGGGAGATGGGGAGAGAGAAACATCAATGATGAGAGAGAATCACTGATTGGCTGCCTCCTGCATGCTTCCCACTGGGGATCCAGCCCCTTAACCCTGGCATGTGCCCTGACTGTGAATCGAACTGCGACCTCCTGGTTCATAGGTTGATGCTCAACCACTAAGCCACGCTGGCCAGGCCAAGGCCTATGTTTTCATTATCATTCTACCAGAAGGCATCAGATAAGTTTCTTACACTGAGACTCAATTTTCTTATTTTTAAAATGAAATCTATGGTTGCTATCTACTTTGTAGATTAACTAAGATCACAAATGTGGACTGCTTTAAGAAACCTGTCAAGTGTGCTAAAACGGAAAGTTTACATGGGTGTTGCTATGCCCTTGCTAAGTTCCTGCTGTTCCATCTACTGTGCCAACAACACCTAACTAGGCAGAATCATTGCTACCTAATAATCAGAAACTCATTCCCCCAAGACTAACAAATGTGACACAAACACAATGCACATTGGGACCCTCTCACTTGGCATTCCACTGAACAGAACATGAGTTAGCCCCCAAACGGATTCTGATTTTCCTCTGTATATATGAAAATCTGGCTCAGCTCATGAAGCTGTGTTCTAGCCTCAATTACCTCATTTTTTTCTCTGACTTTTCTTCACATTACCTAGTGGGACTCGAGGACTAACTTGTATCCAAGCTTTGTGTCCAAGCCAACTTTGGATCTTGAAGGTAAAGTTTATGTGCAATGCATGATTTTACACCCAGCAGAATCCAATAGAGTGCTTGGCACAGAGTAGGCAGTCTGCTGTGGTGAGCAGGCATGTGCTGATTGATGAGGATATGTTACTGGATTTGAAATCTCCCCCAGCATACAACTTTTGGTAGCTCCTAGAGAAGCAAGGGAATGCTGGGGAAATTAGAAGATAGGAGAAGAGCAAAAGGCATATAGGAAAAACTAGGTTTAGATAAGATGAATGAGAGAGAAGTAAAATGGAGGATGAGTTCAAATCCACAGGTTCAATTCAAGGAAATGTGTTTAATAGGAGATTTTAAAAAAAAGAAATGACTAATTTTTATTAAACTACAATTTAAATCAGTAGGCTAGCAATACTGTATCAGAGATGCAACAAAGTATGTAAAAGGATGAAGGGAAGGAAACTATTATTTCACATGCCCACTATGTGTGAGGGTCTGGAAAAGTGCTTTATATAAACTCCAATTTCAGAGACAAGATGTGGTTTTCTGTTAAGCTATGGATATGCAAGGGTGAAAACGACTCTAATGATAATACTCAGATTAAGGAAGATGGGGCAAATCTGGGATTAGAGTTTGGGGTTTTTTTTTCTCCTTTAACATAGGAGTTATAATGGAAGACAAATATATTTGTCAATAATCATAAAAAGAAAGCCTGAGAGTGCTGAAAAATAAATAGGTAGTGGCAAATACTGGGAGATATTTCCTATGACATTGTTGTAAAATTTGCAAGGTATGTGCATAACCTCTGCATTCCACAAGTAAACAGAGAAATCATGCTAGGTTCTTCTACTTCCTATCAAGTTTATAAAAGAAAGCAGACAAAATGAATTGAAAATACATACTTTTGAGGAGAGATGTTTAAATAATACAGTGAAAAAAGTTAAAGTGAAGTGAATAGCCATGATTTTTTTTTTTTTTAGGAGGGGGGAGTCAAATAGTCTTTTGTTTTTCTCCTAAGAAAAATCGGAATTCTAATGGGTTTTGGACCGCCTATCATCTTTTTGGGACTATTCTTTTTCATGTGGAGTGGTTGATAGGATAACCATTTTCCTATTGAATCTACTAGTAGATAAAAATGGGCCAAAACTATAATTGTTTTCAGAAGTTTGAAGTCACCAAAAGCATAAAGGAAAAGTATGTTTAAGCCATAGAACAAAAAGATACAGAAATGCGATTTTGAAAGGGAATGGAGTGTTATTAAAAGTTATTACATGATAGAGGAAAATTCCGCTGGTTTTGATTCTCACAGCAGATTCTCTTTCCTATCAAAGTGTCATCATTGGGTCAGATAATGTGCAGGTAAATTCTTGCTGTTTTTAGATTTGAGTTTCAACCAATCTCAGGATTTGTTTCTACATGTACTATAAATCAGTAGAGTACAAGACACTCATTAATGAATAATGTGAACTTTCTTCTACTTCTGGAGATTTGAGCCAGCTTTAAAAAAATGCATAAGCCTGTCCAAAGTTGGTGGATATCTCTTTTATTTCCTTAAGTAAAATTTCTCAACTGACAAATAGAAAAATTTTAATTTGTTAAAGCTTGGATGAATAATTCACCCTCAGACACTGAATGATCCAAAACAAACAAGTCAGTTTGTATATTTAGATATGTGAACTTTTGAACATACTGCCTCATAAATCTAATACTTTGCTGAACTAAAAAAAAAAAGTGTTGACCCCTAAGGGCTCCACCATTAAAGATCTCCCACTGCAGACATCATGTGTTCTCCGTATTTTTAAGGATTTGTTTTCTCTCTATGGTACTATAAATATATGCTATATTTTTTCCTCTTATGTCTGTGATGCTCCTCAGTAGGCACTTAACTAACCCTTGGTATGATCTCGGTAGGTTTTCCTAGGATAATCTGCTGCTTCTGTGAAGATGTTAATTGTTATTGATTTTCTAATATAACTCTGTGTTACGTATTAATATATTTAACTCTGCTAATGAGAAGATTGAGCTCCAGGCAGGTTAACTCATGGACAAGATCATTTCATTTCCAAATGCTGTGCTCTTTATTGGGGGGAGTGTTTGTGCTGTAAGCCGTGTTTTTTGCCTCTGAGCACTCCTTTGCTCCATGATCACCTTGATGGCCTGATGACATTCTCTCTGGCTTCTGCCTTAGAAGTGCCTTGCCTCACTCCGCATTCTATTGGGATCTCCTTATACTCTCTTCTTCACCTTATACTTTCCCCTCAGTGTTTATAACAATCTGGGATTTTACGTTTGTCTGATTACATATGTACCTATCAGAGACTACCCTGTAAGCTCCATGATGGAAGGGCTTCTATCTCTGTCACTCTCACTGCTGTGCCACCAGTGCCTACTAGTAAATATTTTAGAAAGAATGAGTTAAGGTGAGACTAAAACCCAAGTGTGTCTGACTGTCCAGTCATGGATTTACCCACTGCAGGAGTGTTTGTTGCATCACCATGATCAATTCTTGCATATGAGTGTTTGAGTCTGGCGGCTACATGTGCCCTATCCTATATCCTCTATCCTATATTGTCATACTGAAACTAGATTGGAAGCTCTCTGAGAGCAGGCCCCACAGTTTGTTTATAGTAAGCCAAGCATATGGTTGGTTGTTCTCCAATAAATACTTGCTCATTGATTGAGAACTGATCCTAAAGTTTAATCTATCACAGAGACTTCTCTATTTCACTAAACCATATTTCTATCACTGTTTCCTGACATGCTTTGTTCTTCTGTTACAATGACTGACAATCATAATCATGATTATGTCACCAGGCGATACTTGGTGTTAATATTTCATTTTTTTCCTCCTTTATTTCCAAACATTTTGAACAAGCTTTCAAATCCTTGAAAAGGTGAATGGCACTGTCTGTGGTTGGCTCCATATTTTTACTACATACTGAACAACTCTGAAGGCAACACAAAAATCCAGGGTACTCAGTTTGAAAAATGAGTACTTTCCACATTTAAAAGAGATAGAGTTACATATTTTTGGAGTTACATACATTCTTCATTCCATTTATAAGATCCAGAACCCATGGCTGGGCACAAAGCAGGAAATTTAATACTATTCTGCTTGTGGGTCTGTGTTGTTTTTTCTTCCTACCTCCTCCCCCCCACCCAATCCCCTCTGCTCCTTTTGTTCTTCATCGTTTTGTGCTAACTTCAGAGCTGCAGACATGTCATAGATCACAGATTTATATGTATATGAGCTAAGAGCAGGAATGCGAAAATAATTTCTTTCTCAGGCCTTAAAGATAGATGGTAGGTCAAGACACTTGAGTTCATAGCCAAACATACTAAGGCCCAGAGCAACATGGCAGTAATTTGAGTGGAGAGTGCCAAAAGTGCTTGTTCAGCACTAACCAGAAATAGGAGAGCAGGATCAGTATAATCTCATATTCTTATTAAATTAAAAAATGGAATAATGCCAAGGTTATGACATGCACTGACAAGACCAAAATATAAAACAAAACAAAAACCAAAATACACACAACTCAAGAGTTTTTCTGCTGCTTCCTCCTCTCTTTGCAAGCATGTGAAATCATAAAGTAAGCCCCATGGCATGAGTTATGGATGAAATATCTGCCTTTAGCTTGGAATTTCCTGGCATTTTTCACCATGTGACACAAACTTGATGTGATTAAACAAAGTTTTTCTTCAAATTTAAGGTCTCCCCCCCCCCCCAAAGCTGAATCTAATACGCTGTATTTTTTTTTTTAATGGGAGCAGATGCCTCTGTTCTATGAACTGGTTACCAGA
Source organism: Cnephaeus nilssonii (assembly GCF_951640355.1). Classification (NCBI taxonomy): domain Eukaryota; kingdom Metazoa; phylum Chordata; class Mammalia; order Chiroptera; family Vespertilionidae; genus Cnephaeus; species Cnephaeus nilssonii. The sequence goes on from NC_137080.1 coordinate 34,678,254, forward strand.
TTCTGAGAAAGAAATGAAGAGTAGAGGCCTGTTCTGATAAAGGTGAAGGGAAAAGTCCACCATATTTGCCCTTTGGAACTACATGTTATACCCAAGCTTCCCAGAGGCAGAGCCCATGTTCCTCCTCATGATGAGCCTGGGGCAGACGGTGGCTTCCCTGGGATTGGTTTTCCCTTGGACTCCCTTGGAGGAGTCCCCTGTGAAAGCACAGCGTTGGGGCCATTCTCACCAGGGGGTCATAGAAACACCCTCCCGAAGAAAGGAAAGAAAAAAGCTCAGGGAGACATCACTAGCAGAAAAGTACAGGACTGTCAAAATCACTGTTCCCATTTTCTATTTTTAAAGATAGAGGTGAGCTGGAGAAATGGGGCGAGGTGAACTGGACGAAGCGGTAAACTATCCTCGGGACCTCCTGGGGGTCTATGTCCTAGAGCACAGGCAGCTTGGATGCTCTGCATCTTTGGCATTGGGCAGGGAGGGATGGGATGGATACAGGACCAGCCCCTGGTAAGCACAGCCTCTTATCCCTAAGGTAGTGGTTGTCACCATCACTAAGAGCAAAGGATTGGACTGGGACACCAGGGCCCAAGCAACCAATAACAAACAGTGAGGGAGGGAAATTAGGCTCAGAGACAGAACTTACTCCTGTTCTTCCTCATTTAGGGGATCCAGAAGGGAGTTGAGAAATTCGCCTTGTTTTCTTTTCAACGGCAGTGATCTTGACCATAAGTGGTGAAGGTAACTATGTGGTCTAAATGGCTCTGGAAAAGATCCCATACCCCTAGACCACTTAGAAATGTATTTACAACAGTAAATAGTTCTTTAATGATCATCATAGTAACTAATGAAATAATAAAATAATTCAGTAAATAATTCTGGTGAGGGTTGGAGAAAAGAGATTCGTATCTTAGGGTAGATTTATTTATTACATTTATTTTCTCTACCTGTAGATCAGCACTACAGCAGAAAGTAAAATGTTGATTGATGGAAGGCTTGAGGATCTGTTTCAGTGGCCTATGGCTGGGAACTTGAAGAATTCTTGTCCCAGAGGTGTTACCATGCCCACCTTAGCAAGTTTCTTGGGGTTGAGATTGTTTTGTGTGTAAGGTGAGTGTGAGCATATGAGTGGGTGTGGTGGCTAACTTGGATGAGCTCTAAGGTTCTTCCTAGGCTGGACATTCTGTGATGTTCTAATGGAGAAGTGATTTGTGAGAAGGAGGCAGAGCACAGGATATCAGGGCCAACAGGTAGCTTTGAAGTGGCCCTGAGTATCCTATCTATTAAAGAGGGAATATGCTCATTGACTGCCACACCCTCAAAGATGGCAGTGCCCACAGCCAATAAGGAGGGAATATGCTAATTGACTGCCACACCCTCAAAGATGGCGGCACCCAGTCCCCTCAGCCCTGCCAGGGCAGCCTTGCCGCATGCCTGCCTCTGGAATCCCCCTTGCCACGTGCCTACCTCTGGAGTTCCCCGGATGGCGGCTGCCCAGTCACCCAGGGCCACCCGAGACTCAGGTAACCAGGGCCAGCCAAGGCTTGCACTGCCGGTAGTGGCAGCAGCAGAGGTGTGATGGGAGTGTCACCTTCCCCTGATCACTGGGTCACCTCCAGGCCCTAAGGGCTCCCGGACTGTGAGAGGGGGCAGGCCGGGCTGAGGGACCGCCCCCTCCAGTGCATGAATTTTCATGCACCGGGCTTCTAGTTTAAAATAAGTGATTTTCTATTGCTAAAGACCATGATTTCCTAAAAAGATATTTTTTTATTGCAATTTATACTTATTCATTGATGAGATATGTTCTTTTAGACTTAATGTTTACAAGGAAATACTACCCACCGTTTGGTGTGTGTAAGTGTGCGTGTGTGTGTGTGTGTGTGTGTGTGTGTGTGTGTGTATGTGTGTGTCTGAGTGTATGTCTGAGTGAGAGAGATTTGGTCATTATCTTCTTATGGTTCTTCTAAAGCTTATCCTGTTCATGATGCAAATTTTTACTTGCTAGTTCACAGATTCTTGACTTGTAGACTGTAATGGCTGCAGTTAAATACATATAAAGGCACATTAAAACCTTACATTAAGAAAAGCACAATGGAACAATTGAAAATTGTTTTGTATTAGTATAAACTTTTTTGTAATTGGTTAAATCACCAACTCACTTTTCTGAATACTTATAAACCATCCATCTGATAAAGAAAATATGTATACAAATGTGACATTGGGAACTTCAAGGTGCTTTGAGAATTTAAGCACTAAAGATCATATGGTCCTTGACACTTATAGCTCAAACAGAATAGTATAAATGTTGTGCTAAAAAGTTTTAGAATTGACTTAATACTGTGCTCTAGTGTTTGACCTGTAAAAGCATTTGAAAGCCCTTAAAATATAAAACCCAATCTAACAACACCATCACAGACAGTCTGTAGCTCTGTAAAATGTTGATAACATTTGGAATTAGCCACGGAAAAATAATTGCAATTTCCCATAATAGCTTTAAAAAATGATGGACCCGACAAGAGTTACAGGAACCCAAAGGAACTGAAGTGGGAAGGTGGAAAAGTTTTACAGAAGAGCAGAATAACTTAGCAGTGGGATATCAAAGGTGACATGAGTCAGAATTAGTCACTCTTTTAGTGCTCCTTAAGAGCTTTGCTTGGAGCCTGTTATATCTACTGTCAAAGATTTCACTTGTAATGCATTCAGGTGTGGACACAACTGTCTCTCCAATGCTCTAATGGCTCCTCAAGGAAGGGAACATTGTCATTTATTTCTATCCCCCTCCCCAATAGCAATTGTCCCAAAGATTAAAATGCTGATCACTGAAACCATTCATGCCTTTTAGTCTCTGAAATATCTTTACCAACTACTTGAAATTTTTCACTCAGAAGTATAATAATTATCTCAAAATTGCCACAGCTCCTCCATAGAGCTATGTCCCTATTTAGACAAATTTGAAACAATTTAGTTTTTATTCATTTTCAGTTCATCAGTAAGGACATTTTAATCAAAGATTAGTAGATGAACGTTTCTAGGGTCATCCCCAAATATGACATTTGCTGGTTGAGTAGCTGTTATAACTAAATTCTTTATTGGAAAGACTTTACTAGGCAACTGAATATTTTATTGCCTTTTCTCAATCTAGTTAACAAGGGAGAATAATCCATTGAGAAATGCATAAATACATATTTAATTTAGACTGTAGCAATTTAAAAAGTGTGTCTGGGAATGCCATGCGTATTTTATGGGTTGTGAGTCCTTTCAATGTTCAAATTTAGAATTTATATCATAAGCATAAAAGTTCTGAAGACTTTTAGGGAAAAAATTCACTTCTCCTTCTAAACTTATGCCTGAAACTTATTAGCCTCATAAAACTCCCCTTTAGGTAGGGAATTTTTTAAAGTAAAATCTAAGGCTTACAGGTGGATCAGGAACTTTTATATCTCAAATCATATTTATTTATACTTGGCATATACATCCTGGCTTAGACAGCTTCTTTGTGATTCCTGGTTTGTAAGTGGTAAGCGCACAGAGCATGCATAGGTGTTTATCCAGTGTTTATGTTTCTCCTGGCATGTTGCTTCAACTGATTCTTCCAGGGTAAGGAGAATTTCCGGAAACCCCTGCTGGGTGTATAACCAATCTATTCTGACAGCAAGCAGCCTCTTAAGGCAACCACTAAGATGCATCTTATCAATTCTTACTACAGGTCAGGACAATTTGCTAGTTTTCAATATTAGTCATCCCATATAATAAAACTTACATAATATAATGATATTCCTGTTTATTACTGCTACCTGAAGATATTTCAAACAAAAACTTTCTTTATATAACAAGAACGCTGTTTTGTCTTTATGGGAGTTTTTTTTTTTCTTTTTTGTGTTACTTCAAATACAAAGTGAACCTTGCAAATAAAAAATACCCTTAGTACAACAAAGCCATTTTAAACAGAAGCTCAAGAAAAATATCAATGAACTCTAATGGGATTTTTTTTCTATTTTAATATGCATCAGTAGTTGCATTGAGAGAGAGAGAGAGAAAGAGAGAGCTGTATCTATCTATATCTATCTATCTATCTATCTATCTATCATCTATCTATTATCTATCTATCTATCTATCTATCTATCTATCTATCATCTATCTATCTATTCTTCCTCTATCCTGTAATTGTGAAAATGACATAGATTTGAACTCAGAATGTAGAAAGTAATGCCTATTAATTTAAAACTTTACTAGCTGATCTTAAATTGAAGTTTCTTGTTATACTTAAGTGGCTATAAAATGCAGATCATTATAGATCCTCAATCCATGAAAAACATGGAATAATTTTTAGGTGGAAGGAAGTGGCTATTTGATATAGGACAGCTGATGTGCCCAGTCTTAATGTTTCTGTATTCCAAAACCCTAAGAGCTCTTTTGGTTCAAGGGTTCCTAATAGCGGCTGACTTATGTTTAAGGGAAGGGGCGGCATTGTTTCTACTATTTTTATAATGTAAGAGTTTTAGTTCCCACATTTTCCAACCCTTTCATTGTGAGTGAGAAGAACTATGAGTTCTATTTTACTCATTTTTCATTTCCATTATGTTTCTAATATCTCTTATTAGACATTAGACAATAAAGACAATCTGTAAAGTATATATAATTTCTATTTCAGAGGTTAGGAAACTGGGACTCAGAGAAGCTAGGCAAATACTCACAGTCACAGTTAAGACAAAGTTGGGGTTTAACTATGTCTCTCTGATTCCAAAGCACATGTTCTTTTCTCCTGTGGGATGCTACCCTAGAGCCTTTTGATTTCTTCCATTATTCTTAGTGCTCTGAATATTTAGTCATCCTATAACATCTTTCAAATGTGCTCCTGATTTTCTAAGTCCTGGTTGAGAGCAGGCCCAGTCTGTTTGGAGCACTCTGCTAAAGGGCAGGTCCATCTCTAGAGGAAGTTCCTACCTGGAGCAGAGAAGACCATATAACATAGTTCTTCAAATGTTTTCAGTGAAATGTGGTTAAGGTGAATGTCAAGGTCAGGTTTAAAGTACAACAGCAAGGGAATAGATGCCCTAATTGGCCATCTGTGGTCCAGAGAGTATGGGAACTTGAGCTTTAGCCTTCGCATTTATAACATATATGGAGCCAGGAGGGTCCAAGGTGGGTCTAAGGGAAACTGAAACTTATCTGGATTTGTCTGATGAGCTTGGGAAGTTGGTGGGCCCAAGTTGACTTCCATGTGGTTTTATTTGGCTGAAGGAGAGGTGGAGGTATTAGCACTAGAGTCTTTATGTGGTGGAAATTTCCCCTAATCTCTCTTGTCCAGGGTATATGTAATGGACTGAGGGTTTGGGGTAACACTGAAGAAGCTGAAAGGTCTCTGTGAGATCATGAGAGGGATGGAGAAAGGGGTTTGCAGTGACCACGTGTGACATCGTGTGGGGGTAGAATGATCTCCCCATCTCTGTGGGGAGGACGTGTGCTCTGACAGCACTGGGTACCTGAGGGCCGGTTTCCAGGAGCACTGAAGGTACTCTCAGCAATAGTGCTGCATTTGCAAATACAGCCTTCTGTGCACCAAAGGAGCAGAACTTGATGGTGTTGAAAGACAAGTGGCATGGAAGTTCATTAAAACAACAACAACAACAACATATTTAAGAAATTCTAACTCAATAGCAATGATAATTAAAAAGTATTCAACACTAATCAAAACAGCCTGGTGCTGGCATAAAAGCAGACCTATACATCAATGGAACAGAGAGCCCAGAAATAAGCCCATGCCTATATGCTCAATTAATATTTGACAAATGAGGCAAGATCATACAATGGGGTAAAGACAGTCTAGTCGATAAATGGTGCTGGGAAAACTGGATAGATATATGCAAGAAAATGAAACCAGACCACATTCTTACACAAGAATAAACTCCAAATGGATTAAACACTTCAATATAAGACTTGAAACCATAAAACTCCTGAAAGAAAACATAGGCAGTAAAAGAAGTATTCAGAAAATCAGGCAAATGTGGTCTTTAAATAATACATGCGGGAGAATACCCCAGACATCTTCCTGCATCTCTGAGGATGGGACTTTGAGAGGCATAAACACCGGCCAGTTTGGTGAAAGTGTGCCCGTTCAGCCAAGGTAGGAGCATGGATGGCGGCCGTGTTGCCCTCTCCCCAGGCCCTGCAGCAAGAAGTTGCAGAGAAAATTTCCCCCTTGGTGTTAAAGGTCCTGTGTACAGCACCAGAAATTCCCTGAAGGAAAGCCAGGAAAATCACCTACATCTTCTGCCTCTCTAATTTCTTATTATAGTTTTCTATTTCCCCTTCCCAGGTTATAAAATATAATGTAAAAACAAGATGGTTTGTAACAAAGCATCATCCAGATATAAAGCTAATTCCTACAAACTTAAGACCTTGACACGGCCTAGAAACAGATCTTTTTGCTTTATTATATAAAAAATTAAGGTAATGCAAAAACTAGGCTTTGCAGACTGTTCACAATTGGCTAAAATCACGACCATTTCCAACGATGATAATGTCATTCTTTTTTCTTTTCTTTTTAATTAAAAATAGCTCCTTGTCTCTGAGAATACTTTGGGTAAGCAGGAGAGGGGGAGGGGTGACTGCTGTGGCATGAAAATTTCACCACAGAAACCCCATAAAGCTGATCACCAAAGCTGATTCAATTTGCTCTTTCTAATTAGCAGAGCTATGCGGTTGTAGCTCCTTCATACCTCCAAGGCTTTATTTTGAACTTTTTCTTTCTTTCTTTCTTCCTTTTTTTTTTAAAGAATTCTTAAAACTAATTAGGCTTTGTCTTAAGTTTTTCCTGAAGTTAGTGCTATAAAAAAATTACAGGTCACATAGAATTTTAATTGTGAATCACAAGAAAGAATATTTGGTCTATGATAGAACCACTATTATTATTTATTTGAACACTGGCTAAAAGGAGAAAGGAAGGGAACATTTTTCAAGTTTTTTTTATACCAAAACAGTTGATTGTGATAAATCTTATGCCTAAAGACTAGAATCCTGTTTAATGTCAGTAATGAAAAATGAGAGAATAATTTAATACTTTTACCTATCATTTTTCATTGACTTTTCTTAATGTAAGTACTTGAAAGACTGTTGACATCTAAGAATAAATAATGCAAGCATATGTAAGTTCTATATATTTCATACTTTACCACGTATGTATATTTCATTTGATGACAGCTCTGGTCAAGGAATACTCCCACTGATGGACAGTTTGATTTTGCATGTAAGCATAACATCAAGGGACATGGATGCATTCTATAATCATTTTTCATATCACTTAAGAAGTCCTAAATGAGGATTTGGGTGTAAGTGGGCAGGGGTCAGAGAAAAGCAAAACTTAAGGTCAATTCTTCAGGGACCTCATGGCCCAGCTGGAGGAAGAAACAATAAATCCACGGAAAGTAAAACTATTAACTAAAAGAGTAAATGTGAAAAGCAAGATTAGTAATACATCCATGACTTGTTAATGGAATTCCGAGAGAGGAAGAAGACTTGAACCTGGCAATAAAGGATGGGTAAGATTCTGTGAGTTGGAGAGGACCTGTCCAACACATAGCATGTGCGGGAGAGTGAGAACAGCATGAAAAGGTTGCAGCAACAGGACAGTATAGGTTTAATCTAGGGGCTAGTGAACACTATGGTTTGGAGCCAAGCATCTCTCTAGGTCCAGAAATGGAGAGTCATCTATTATAATAAAAGTGTAATATGCTAATTAGACTGGACATCCTTCCAGATGACCTTCCGGATAAAGCCAGGGCTGCAAGGGAAGCCCGGGTCCCAGGTGCCAGAGGGAAGCTGATGCTGGCAGCTGGGGGAAGGAAGGCCTACTCTTGCACGAATTTCGTGCATCAGGCCTCTAGTAGAGCTGAAAAGGAAAGCTGAGGCTGGATCATGGAGGGTCTTGAGTACAAGACCAAATCTGAACTTTATAACATAAGATTTGAGCATGAGGATATGATGACACAGTCAGTTTTAGGAAGAGTGAGTGTTATGTGGGAGAGGGAGGGAAGCATGGAAGCAAGGGGTACAGCTGTTAGTTTATTGGTGTGAGCTGACAAGCCTCTGGGTTAGTGAGCTAGGTAGTGGGAGGGGGAGAGTGGGAGAGAAGCCGAGACCAGGGAGTGGCTGGAAGTGGGAGAGAGAACCATCAGTGATAACTTTCTGATGGCTGGCTTGTTTTTCATGTATTTATTTTTACTTTTCACTACCTTGGAAATAAAAAATTTCATTGCATTCTAGCCATGAGTTAATATATTCACTGGGTCTTAGGGCTAGAAGTAAGACTGAGTAACTTTTGATCAGATTTGCTGCTTTTAGTGGAGTGAAGCTTGTTTATCCAAATTTATTTCAGGGACATGGTAACTAGAAACCAGGGAAACTGAGAAGGGGTCTCATGTGCAGCGACACAGGAGATCGTTCTCTGGGCTCTGCATGCGCTGCCTGATGCAGTGGCTTTCCCAGCAGAGCAGCCATTTCCCATGTGAGCAAAGGGCTTGGGTTGTTTTTTAAAAATGTGTGAGTATCAATATCTACTATTTCATTACAGTAACTTAAAACACAAAATTAAAATCACAGCATGCTCAGCTACATATTTCTATTCCAATGCAATGCTTTCTCATATCAAAAGGATTTGACAATACTTTTCTCTCTCAAACACATACACACATTAGCAATTTCATAAAAACTTAGCATAGTGATATCTATTATTTATCTATCTGTCTATCTATTTCCCTAAATAAAAAATGTCCTAATCATTTATAAGTGAATTCTTTCTTAAAAACACAAAACAAATAGCTCTCATTTAATACCTCTAGGTCCAGAAATGGAGAGTCATTTATTATAATAAAAGTGTAATATGCTAATTAGACTGGACATCCTTCCAGATGACCTTTCGGATGAAGCCAGGGCTGCAAGGGAAGCCCGGGTCCCAGGTGCCAGAGGGAAGCCGAATGTGTGAAATGAGTTGTGAACTTCAAGGGTTCTTTGCAATGCTGTCATATTATTACAACCTCAATATCCTGTGTTAACAACACTATGTAACTAGTTATGTTTTAGTTTTGTGGGAGAGCAATGAATATAAAAAATGGCACACAAAACCCACAGCCAAATGGTTAATATCTGACTTTTAATCATCTCTTGTATTCTCTCTTTTAATGATATACTGCCTTCTCTTCTGCACCCACACAGTGAGTATATCAACCACTGCTTAATTTACTAAACCAAATGGTGTTGCTGAAGAGAAGAAATTGCTTACTTTTCTGACCTTGGTTGCCTTCCCCATTCCATTCTTCTTCTCCTTCTCCTTCTCCTCCTTCTCCTTCTCCTTCTCCTTCTCCTTCTCCTTCTCCTTCTCCTTCTCCTTCTCCTTCTCCTTCTCCTTCTCCTTCTCCTTCTCCTTCTCCTTCTCCTTCTCCTTCTCCTTCTCCTTCTCCTTCTCCTTCTCCTTCTCCTTCTCCTTCTCCTTCTCCTTCTCCTTCTCCTTCTCCTTCTCCTTCTCCTTCTCCTTCTCCTTCTCCTTCTCCTTCTTCTTCTTCTTCTTCTTCTTCTTCTTCTTCTTCTTCTTCTTCTTCTTCTTCTTCTTTTTCCCCCATTTCTATTACTTTCTGATGTTTGGTCCTCTAAATTGCACTTCTTTTGTGATTAAAATTGGCCCTCAGAAAAAGGTGTTAAAAGGTGACTTATTAAACTATTACAAGACCAAGAAGGAACTAAGAAGTTTGTTTAAAATTTTTTAAAATATATTTTTATTGATTTCAGAGAGGAAGGAAGGGGGAGAGAGAGATAGAAACATCCATGATGAGAGAGAATCATGGATGGGCTGCCTCCTGCAACTCCCCCATTAGGGATCGAGCCCACAACCTGGGCATATGCCTTATCCGGAATCGAACCTGGGACCTTTCAGTTTGCAGGCCGACGCTCTATCCACTGAGCCAAACCGGCTAGGGCTGTTTTAAATTTTGAAACTTAATTATTTAAAGTTTATTTAAGAACAAATAATAGTTCTTAAGTTTTACTAATATGTAAATAATTATCCAACCCTAACTAAAAAAAATAGACGTGCCAGTAAATACAAGAAATATAGATGGAATTGGTAGGAAGTGACCTCAGAAAAGGCCTGTCCACCCACAATTTGACAGGAATGAAGGTTGAAAACTTTGGAGGATGTGACAAATGTCACATGGCTATTTAGGTAGAACTGGGACCAGAACAGTCCTGAGACCCAGCACTGCTCACTTACGAGTATGCCCCCAAACATGACATCTCTTGTCCAAAGGAAAATTCTGTGGCCCAAACATTTAAAGATTGGACGAGAATGTCACACTGTTCATAGAAAACCTGGAGTTAGAGCCCTCCTTTGAAGCACATTTCTTGATTGCTTCCCCTGTTTCACAAATTTGCAATGGTGTGTGGCCCTCAACCCTCCCACTCTGCCTTGATTTGTCCTCATGGATGAGAAAGGGTATGAAAAGTGTGGAAACCTGACCCAACTCAGTCAATGAAAAGGCTTTTGTCTGTGAACCTGACCACAAGTGATTCATTAATAGCTGATTGAAAGATTTTCATTAGGAATACCCCTTCCCCCTTTTATAGAAATAAACAATTTGAAACAAAACTGAAGTCTAAGGTGGAATCAATTCCCATTTCAAAATACTGCTGTCTACTACACGTAAAGGTGTTTATTTCCTTATGACAAAACATTTGTTAACTCTTCCATAAGCATCCCCTTAATTAAACCCACTGTTTGTTTTGTCAAAAGTGCAGTAGGAAAACTTCTTTACAAAATGTCTTAGTGAATCCTAATCCTAAAGCAATAGTTCAATTAGTTAAAAATATAGAGAAAACCCTAATTTTGCTTTTTTTCTCTAGCAGATGCATGATTATATGCTATCTTAATTTCAGGCAGTGCTATAGCCTCATTTATTATTTTAAAGTTCAAAAGAAATTAGTAATTCAACTTTGAATTTTTATCCTCATTCTTCAATGTTTACTACAGATAAGTCCTGACATTTTAAAAACACTGCTTACTAGATGTGCATTGCATTCCATTCCCATAGTATTCTTCCCTAAGAACCATTCGTAATGTTTGACCTTTTAGTAACTCACTTCTGTTCAAATGAGAAAAAGTAGTGGCATTAAACTATGTTCAACATTGTTCATAGAGCATTTAAACTCAAGAAAAACGCCAGCTCTGGAATTCTGACAATGAAAACTTATTGGAATCAGGCTTTGTCTCTGCTCTTTGTATGAATCGTGAGAAACCGGACATCTTTTGTGCTAAATAATATGAAATACAGCAAGGAGCACCCATTTGTGAAGTTAAAATCTTTTCACCTTGTTTACTTATTTTTTTTTTTAAAGGTATCCACTCGCTGCCTCTCCAACCTGAGGTGTGAGAGGACCAACAGACAAAAGCAGGTATCATCACTAAGGGCTTGAAATGTCATTTAGAGGGAAATAAAATATAAATTATGTTTGGTGCTGGTGGTAGTGTGGTACAGTCAGTCCTTTGTAGCTGCAGGTTCCTCATTCTTGGATTCAACCTAAGCACAGATTAAAAACATTAAAACATGTCATGTTGTAGCTGGGTGTGCTATGTAGTTAGGCTTATCAACAGTTGCTTCTGTACTGCACAGACTTATTATTATTATGTTTGGGGGGGGGGAGTCATGATTCCCTAAATAATACAGGTAACAACTTTTGACATAGTCTTTACATTGTATTAGTTACTATAAGTAATCTAGAGATTTAAAATATACAGGAGGATGTGCATAGGGATGTTAACATCTGCAGGTTGGTATCAGCGGTCCTGGATCCAATCTCTGTATAAATACCGAGGGCCATTGTATTTATAACTGGTGTAAAGTCACTTCTGTATAAGCCCCACAAACCTTTCAGTATTAAACTTTAACTGTCTTTGTAATTGCTCAGATTCCTTTAAGATTCTAGTTCACCTGCTAAAAAAATAAGACCTCAGCCCTGAACCTTCTAGAAGCAGCATGGGCAAGTGATTCTGCTGCAGGGCTTATTGCACACACTCTTCACTTCTGAGCTCGAGCAAGTCGAGCATTTCCTGGAAGCCCGCCCACAGATTGTGGGCTATTTTTAGCAGCTCACCTCCCGGTAAATGCAGCTATTAGATATCCAGATATCCCTGCCCCTTTCAGGTGCAGTAAAATAGAACATAAAAGGGTGTAATTGAATGATTACAGCTAAGGACTGTAATCAGGAGCCATATGGTCTCTCCCTCCTTCTCCTGAAGCTCTGGGACATGCCCCAGAAGGGCCTTCTCCCCCCCACTGGGGGAGGGGAAACCTGTGTACATACAGGCAGGCGGGGGTGCCCTGCAGATGCAGTGGAACCTCAGAAAAGGGCACTGCGGGGTTGCTGTCTGTTCACACACGCAGGGTGGAAAATAAGGGAAAGCGAACTCACACCTTCGGACAGCTACTGTGTCAGGCCCTGGGCATGCTCACCCCAGTCACCCAGCCCCCTGAGGCAGGCAGTATCCTTCACATTTTTCTAGTGAGCAGAGCTTCCCAATCAGCCAAGTTCACCCAGTGCCCAAGGACACAAGGCTAATGAGCAGCAAAGCTCCATTTAAACGCAGCCTCATTTCCCTCATCCCCCACTACGCTCCATTTTTCGAGGGAAAACTGAAAAGCAGGCTTTATAACTAGGGTGGTTGAGTAATTTATTGTCCAAACCAGCACGTGTCTAAGAGGGAAAAGGCGGTGCTATTAACAAAAACCCAGGCTCAGCAGGGGTACCTGTAAGGTCTTGGGCAAATCATGAGGTTTGAGGTCAGCCTGTCCCTAACCCTCCCTTACTCACCCCAGCAGAGCCAGGAGTGAAGCTGGGTCCTCCGATGAAAGCACCCTGCCCACAGCTCAGGGTAGGGGTGGCTTACACCAGAATCTTGCCCGGGGTCCTTCAGGCAGTCAGAAACAGGGTTTAAAAATGATTCTTTTCAAGATTAGGTTTTAAGTGTAAAAGAGGACCAATTATGCAGAAGGTGTTTTCCCAGGGATAGTTAAAAGATATCACTAGATTGCCAGGCACTTGCTTTATGGGTCTATTATGACTCCATAAAAGTATCTAACGCTTATTGACTTTTTTACTGTGTGCCAAACATTGTGCAAAGTGCTTGAGGTGCACCATCCCATTTAATTTTCTCAAAACCTTTGTGAGGCATGTGCATTTGTTACCTCCATGTTAGGGAGGAGACACTGAGGCACAGAGAAATCTGTTCAGCAGCCCAGCTAGTAAGTGGCTCAGCTGTAATCCAGGCCGAGGCCTTCTGCCTCCGAGTCTGCACTTTTCATTAGGACGCGGTGCCACGTGTGCTGTATTGATCTTGGAAATTGTAGAGCCGCAAAGCAGTGCTGCAGTGTTTCTGACCTCACAGAGCTTTTAGATTACTGAAGAGAGGCTCCCTTATGTTACCAGGCCCCAGCTCGGTGTCTGTTCCAAGCCTGTCTCACTTGTGCACTTTTGCAAATACTGTCAAATGAGTGACACAGGTCACTCTAGCATATCGCATAATGGTTTGTGGGTAAAGAGACCAGCTGGCATATACTGCTGGAATATATTAATATTTATCATCTTAAGTCAAGATCTCATGCTCCATCATAGCAAGGAAAGCTTCACAAAGGGCTTCCTGCAGCCCTTTAAAGACCCTTCACCCAGCACGGTACCAGGCCCACTGTAGACACAGGTGACCCTATTCTTCATGAGGACTGAAGTTACTGAGGAACCAGAGAGCATTCAGAGCAGGGGAGTCACGGGGGTTGCAGCTCAGATCGGGATGACTGTATGGAAAATATGGGATTTAAATTGGGCCTTGAAAGAAGGGAAAGAAGGCACTGGAAAAGTGAAGGAGAGAGATGAAAGGTATTCCAGGGGAGAGAAACAAAGTAAATAAGTGAACTCAGGTAGGGATTTTAGGGGGAACATATTAGGGAAAGACTGGGTTAGAAAGGCAAGATTATGGAGTCTTTAACGTCAGGCTGGGGGATGGCAGTCAATCTGTGTTTCAAGAAGTGAAGTGCCTTGACCTGGTGGTATAGGGCAAGGACCTAACTCTTGGTGCCACATAGAGGCCGAGTGGTCCTGGGGTCATGAACCAGACCAGGAACCTTGTCTTTTGCTTGGACAGGAGGCCACTGTGGTCCTTCGACAAAGAACTTGTAATAGCTGCTGGCCAGTTTTTATCTGATTTGAGAGGAAACTGGAGGTTTTTAGGGGGTTCTGAGTAGGAAAGAAAATGATTAAAGTTAAACCTGGTGAAGGTGATTGAGTAAAACAATGTAGAGAACACTTTCTCACAAATACAAAAGCCTCATCGTCTAGGAGGAAGAGGGGAACAGTGGGACTTCTGGGTAATAGGTATTTGAGGAGTATATGGAAGAGGCTTCAAGACTCTTCATGGAGAGCTGACTGGTAGCGTTTCCGTCTGTCTCCACACTGAGCTAGTTTAGACAGGAGGTGCTGAGCAGAGAGCAATGGTGGAAAGGGAATTTCCAATGGCCCTTTATCTCTTTAGGCATTGTTCCTTCTGTCTTTCCTTATACTCTAAACATTTTACTATGTTTATTTTAGAAGAGAATGTTTCCAATTCAAACTGAAAAATTTAGGTTTACAAATCTTTACACATTTATGAAGGGCAAAGACTATATATTCTTTGAATTTCTACAGCATAGCATCTAGCACAGGAATTGTTTTCCAAGTATGAGATGATCTCCCATCAACGGTACAGGGAAAGCATTGTGGACACCCAATAACTAGCCACGTTAGTGGTTCCCTAAGGTCGCAGCTAATAGTGGGGTAAAGGTAAGAGTCTGATATCAGTCTGATTGTGGTACTCATAGGCCTTTAGAGCTTTGTGAGAAGGGACAGTTACTTGGTGATGACTTCGTTAAATTAAACCATTTTAGAAACAAAGCTTTGTTGAACACTTTGCATATAGATTTTTTTATATATCTGTTTCTGTGTTGTTCTAATTAATGTTTCACCCAAGTGGAAGGCACCCTTCCATCTGAAATATGGCCATGGTTCTGAAAGCAAATACAAATAAAAGAATTCTCACAAAACCTGTGCATGCTTTCATTTTGTACAGTCTTTTTTCAGGATCCTAGGCTTGGCACTGTGTATGGAATAAAAGAACCCTATAGTTTAAAAGGATACACTTAGAGATGATGACAGCTTGGGAAGGAATCAAGAAAATGCACCAGTCCAAGAGGTAGTTAGTACTCAGGGAAAGTGGATATGCACTTCTTAGTCACCCTGGAGGGCATCAGTATTATTGGAGTGTAGATCAGTTAACATGAGTAGCTTATGCCCTGGTATCAAAACACCCTACTATCTCAGTGCCTTGGAGCAGGAAAGGTTCACGGATTGGTCATATTTTGTGCCAGTTGTGGATTGGCTGGGGTCTGCTCTGCAGCATCACACGGTGCTCACTCCAGACCCTGCAGTCCCTACTGAACACACCAGTGACCACAGCAGAGGGAAAAAAGGGGGTGAAGCACAAAATGACTCAAAGCTTCTGCCTGGAAGTGACCACATTGATTCTGCTTGTTGCTGGCTTTTGTAAATCACATGCCAAGTCTCATTTCAAAGGAGCAGGGGAGCATAACCCTCTCCCAATGAAGGAAAGCAGGCATGGATCTCCAGTAATACAATTCATCACAGAGCCCAGGAAATAATGGATGCTGATGAAACCAGGTAGTCTGAGGAATGAAGAAAAAGTTAGATCAGGGGTCCTCAAACTTTTTAAACAGGGGGCCAGTTCACTGTCCCTCAGACCATTGGAGGGCCGGACTATAGTTTTAAAAAAACTATGAACAAATTCCTATGCACACTGCACATATCTTATTTTGAAGTAAAAAAAATACCAAAAAAGAAAAAAAAAAAAAAAACGGCAAAAACACCCGCATGTGGCCCGCAGGCCATAGTTTGAGGACGCCTGAGTTAGATGGTTCCACATACTCTTCATTCAACAAATATTTGTTACCTGGTAGATTCTTTAAATATTAGACATTGTATTAAGCACTATTGAATAAGGCAGATGAATGGATAATGTATATCCATAAAGTGTTTGCATTTAAAGGAATAAATTTTATGTATTTGAGAAAAACATCTGTGCATTAGCTCATTTCTTCAAGACAAAGAAAAGGTATAATGTGGCCTGTTTTAGTTCTTTATTGATGCATCACAAATTCCCATAAGCTTAGTGGTTTATAAAACTCAAGTTTATTATCTCGCAGTTTCTATAGTACCTCTCCTAGGTGGGTGTCTTGGTATGGGGGGACTGGATTCGGTGTTCAGAGTCTCATCAGGCCATACCAGGGTGTCAGCTCCAGCTGTGGGTCTCATCTGGAGCTTGGGGGCCTCCCTGGCTGTTGGCAGAAACCATTTTCTTGCAGTTGTTACACTGAGGGCCTTGTTTTCCTGCTGGTAACTGGCCAGAAGTAGCAACTTCCAGTTACTAAAGGCTTTTCTTTTCTTTCTTTCTCTTTCTTTTTATTTCCTTTTTAAAATTTTATTTTTTCAATTACATTTTGCATTCAATATTACTCTGTATTAGTTTCAGGTGTACAGCATAGCAGTTAGTCTTTTACTTTACAAAGTGTTCTTTCCAATGTTTCCAGTACCCACCTGGCACCATACATAGTTATTAAAATATTATTGACTGTATTTCCTATGCTATACCTGACATCCCTGTGACTATTTTGTAATTACCAATTTGTAGTTCTTAATCCCTTCATCTTTTTCATGCAGCCTCTAACCCCCCTCCACTCTGGCATCTATCAGTCTCTTCTCTGTGTCTGAGTCTATTTCTATTTTCTTTATTTTGTTCTTTAGATCCCACCTTTCTTTCTTTTTCTTTTCCTTTTCCTCCCCTTCCTTCTCTTGCCTATCCGCCTCCTTTTCTCCTCCTCCTCCTCCCCCCACTCCTCCTCCCCCTTCAATAATGCAGTACCTCTCCTAGGTCATAAGGGAGAAGCAGAGGGTCAGGCTGGGAACCTGGGGTGGTGCATGCAGAGGGGCATCTGACAGGAACTATCGCATTTGGTAGAAAGATGCAACTGATCTATGGAAACTAAACAGCGAAGGAGTGGAGAATACATAGCTTGACCTCCTTCTCCTCCCATCCTCTTATCTCAAGCCAAGACGGTAAAAGAGCCTATGGATTTAGTTCTCAGAGGTCAGCCTCCTGGGGCAGGAACAGGGTGGAGAAAGGTAGAGAGCAGAGTTAGAAGGACAAACAAGAGCTATGCAATATAGGGACATATTTCTTGGAGGTGGTCAGGGCCATAGGCTCTATTGTGACTTACAGATGAAGTATTTCTTCCTCATCTGTGCTTCATAGAATGTTTCAGCTAGCCTGGCTATAACTTTATTAAACTCAATCATTAATATGTGTATCTGTCTTTTCTGCTATTTTATGAACTTCCTGAGAGCAAGGGCCATGTCTTATTCTTCTTTATACCTACAGTAGCTATGTACTTGACCCATAGTAGAGATTAACAAACACATGGGGAATTATAAATATAGGATGCAATGGTAAACTATTATTGAAGTTCTAGAAATCAATTTGGTAGTGGGGCATAAATAAGTGCACAATATTCTGATTCTCTCTATGATGTTCTATTACATATGAGCAGATAAGAGAAGATTCACTTGCCGCTGCTACAACAAGTCTTACATTATGACAATTTATGTTCCATTTTCTACTTAAAGGTCATCAATTTCAAGTTATCCTACACACATTTCATTTAATAAGCACTGTACTATGTCAACACAGGAGGAGGAGCAGCTAATGCAGGGGACATGAGACAGCTCAGAGCTACTAGTAATAACATTGCAGTTAGTCATCAATGGAGGTCAGTGGCCTTCGGATGAGAGGATTGGATGCTCTGCCTTCCTGCCATTGTCACATGTGGTCTGGCTGCCAGCTGGGAGCGGAGTGTGTTTAGTCTATGGAAAACTGTTGTGTTTTTTTCTATTTTAGTTTTTGATATTTTCAACCACTAGGTAAGGATTAATTGGCCAGCTTAATTTATGATAATTGTTTTTGATTCATATGGAATCACACAGCAAAGCATCTCAGGGACTGACAGTCCAGAAAAAAATTTAAATGTCATAATTTTGTTAATTGTTTTAGCATGTGTTTCTTCCACATGTCTGAAAGCAACTGTAATTGAGGGTTGTGGTTTCTGGGGCACGGCCAAAAATACAATGTGACTAACAACTGAGGAAAATATCATGGGATAGCATGTGGTGGGAGATCTTCTATCTTTTTTTCCTTCTCCCTGCCAAAGTGAACATTTTCCACTATTAAGTATGTTGCTGGGGTATGAAAAGAAGAATGATATAAATCGAACCCTTGGATTGGTATTTTTTATCAGATAAGAAATAACATGTAAAATGCACTTTTAAATTCTGTGGCTATTCCATTCCATCCTGAAGTTTTCTATTTCAAAAATTGGATTTGCAAAAAGGAAAACAGCTCTTTCAATGCTTTAAACATTTCAATGATGATAAGGGTCTTTCTCAAGCAAATAAATCTCAGGAAATTCTAATACTGGTATGAAACCATAATCTCCCCTCACCTTGTGGCTGCAAAGCATAATAACTCTATTGAGAACTCCTGAACCAGTGGGTGATCTGACCCCAAGGTTTCATATACGATTTCTGATTTTTATGATGGGGATTTCACGATTTCAAGGCAAGGTTGAAAAACAGTCTATCCCCCGCTCCCCCGTAAGCAAGTGATCAGGTTGCTGCAGGAACAAAACAAAAGACTGAGCTCACATGGCTTGGCCAGGAGCTCTCTTGCAAGCTTCCTGGTTTGGGATAGACTGCAAATGCTATTAGTATATTTCCTGGTATTTCAGTGTTATGTGAATTGAACAGTAACTAGATCTTGGAACAGGGAACATCTGGTAGCCAGAACCCCGCAAAGACTTTCCCATATTATGCAGAATCTTCTGCTCTTTTCAAGGCTCTTCTCTCGTTGTTTTAGACTATTCCTTCTGGTTTCTCTCCCAGGTGTCTGGGATTCACAAGTACTTTCGTCACAGTCCAAACTGACTCTACACACGTGACTGAACTGATCATTTGTGGGTCCAGCAGATTATAGGAAGCTACTGATGCTGTATGTCCTCCCCATTTTCCCCACCTCCCCACAGCACCTCCCCACCCCTGCCTAATTGTCCATAGCAGCTGTGAGCTGCAGGAGCAAATAGAACGTCTGTCCTGCCAGAGGCTGGGGGAGAGATTCCAAAGTGTCACTAGGAATAATGTCAGGCAAGAAAATCAAATTACAAACAGGAAAAAACAGGAAAGCTAGAATAGGGGTTCTAGCTTCTTCAAGGACCTGGACAAAGCTGCAAATGGCCTGAAATTTATGTAAATATCTGTCTATATGATCCCATGTAAATGTTTTGTCTAAAACTTGCATCATATACTCAAAAAGCTTGGGCAACAAAAATGTTTTTAAAGAGTGATTTTACCAAGACAGTAGGATTAGTTAACCAACTTAAATGTTAAAAATTAGGAGAGAAGGAGAAATGAAAGAGTAAGAATTAGTAATAGGAGGATAAAATAAGAAGAAAAGAGGGACCCCAGAGAGAAGAGCACTTTGCCGCTTTTATCAGTTACTTAGATTCGGCCTTGTGAGATGCCATTTGAGGATAGCATTTGGTCAGCTGGCATATAGCTGTTTGAGGGATGAGAAAATGAAGTCACACAGAGGTTAGGCAACATGTGCAGGCAAAGCCACTCAGCTAGGGAGCATCAACAGTCGGCTTTGGGATGCTTCCCTCAATTACTGTTCTGAACCAACATGCTCTCTTTCTCTTTCTGGATATGTTTTATAAAATCGATTTTTTGGTAATATAGAGGACAATGTGACACACCAAAATATTATGTCTGGATGTTGTGATTATAGGTAATTTAAAATTTTATTCTTACCTACCCCTTATGTATATATTTATAATAAACATGCCTTAATTATATAATACAAAAATAATAACTAAAATTACTTGCCCATTTCTAAGAAATCAGTGATCAGATTGTGAAATCCCCCAGGAACAACCTTGTTCATTTATACTGAACAAAGGGTATCAAATAAAAGCTGTTAGAAAGAATCTTGGATCATTTGATATTAATTTATAATGACTGCTGCCATTATAGTGAAGTGTGGCTTTTTCATAGTAACTAGCAGATAGCTTGATGAAATCAGTGAATAAAACATAGTCCTAGCAAAGAGTAATTTTAATGTAAAATCATAATACATGTTCAACTAAATGTCTTTTATTCTTCTAACATGTACATTGACACCACATTACCATATTTCCTGTATCTCCATAGGCACAATGAAAAGGAGGCCCAGGTCATTTACATGGTAACTTCTGCTTTGAAAAATTTCCAGGTAAAACTCATCTTGGTGGAGAAAAAAATACTTACTTTTCACAGGTTTTGTTTTCAGCCACATTTTGTGTAGAAGCTGAACGATTCTCCTTCGAGGCAAGAGTCTTGGTTAGGCTTCTTTATTCCCACAAAAGGATCTGAAATGGAACAATTGGTCCTTCCTCCAAATCCTCAAGTGTAGGGTGATCCCTCAACCAAACCTCAGGATGTGGACTTCAAACTCTCCCTCCAGACTCCACACTCTCCACAGAGAATGCAATTGTATTGTTTACGGTGTCTTTTGCCAAATTCCTGCTGAGGAGGTGACCATTGGGAGGGGTTTTGGAAGGGGACTCCTGGGATGCTCACAGTTCCATCCATGCATCAGGCTGGATCCTGGATCACTGAAAAGTGGTATCACACAGATAAATATTTTGATCTATTCAGAATTACTTTTCCCCAAGCTCCAATGGCATGTCTGAATAATTTTCATTGGATTCAAAAGACACTATGAAACTACCTGCCATCTGACTGTTGTTGTTTTTTTAAAGTGTTCCCTGCTACATAGGCCAGAGTACACAATGCGAACTCTTACCGGTAAAGTTTTTCAGAATTAACACTAGGAATATTTTTTTCTTGGATGAAGTACCCTGTTTCTCTCCAATTCTAAGAATATTTGTGCAGGGTAAAGATGAGGTTGGGTGTCTCTAAGAGAAGGCAAGATGGCTTCCTACTAAAATTCTTACAGGGTCTCAGTGTTTAGTGTTGGCCAGACTCAGTGTGGCCAGCCACTCTAATCAATCCTCTAAGAATCTGATTTCTACTCTGGAATGCCAATATTCTCCATCTGAGGTCTGCTTTCTCTACCATCTTTAAATTTCCTCAGGAAACATATGAAACAGAGCCAAGAGAAATGGGCCATTTTGAAAATTTTCTTTTAGGGCTTAGAACTTGGTGCATTATCCTGGTCAAAAAAATACTCATCTCATTTTATGTATTTATTATTTACCTATTATCTATCCATCTATCCATCTACCTCTTGTTCACCTTCACCTTTTTCACTCACTCCTCCCCACCCCTCACCCCTCTGACAACCATCAGTTTGTTCTGTTTCTGTGAGTCTGTTTTTGTTCTGTTTTGTTTGATTGTTTTGTTTCTTTGAATTCCACATTTAAGTGAAATCATATGGTATTTGTCTTTCTCTGACATTTCACTTAGCATAATACGCTCTAGGTCCATCAATGTTGTCACAAATGGCAAGATTCGATTCTTTATAAGTGAATGGTATTTCATTATATATGGATGGATACTTAGGTTGCTTCCAAATCTTGGCTATTTTAAATAATGCTTCAGTGAACATAGGGACACATATATCTTTTCAAATTAATGCTCCCCCTGCATAAAACCCAGATGTACAATTGCTGGGTTATATGGTAGTTCTACTTTCAAATTTTTGAGGAAACTTTATACTGTTTGCCATAGTGGCTGCACCAATTTAAAATCCTACCAATAGGGCACAAGGGTTCCCTTTTCTCCACATCCTCACCAACACTTGTTATTTGTTGACTTTCTGATAATAACTATTCTGATAGGTATGAGGTAATATCTCATGTGGTTTTGATTTGCATTTCCCTGATGATTAGTGAAGTTGAGCATCTTTCCATCTGTATGTTGGCCACCTGTATGTCTTCTCTGGAGAAATATCTATTCACATTCTCTCCTCACTTTTTATTTTTAATTTAATTTTATTGTTAAAAGTATTACAAATAGTAGTACATATGTCTCCTTTTTTCCCTGGCACATGCCCTCACCCCCCACCCCCAGTGTCTTGCGTCTATTGGTTATGCTTTTATGCATGCACACAAGTCCTTTGGTTGATCTCTTACCCCTTCCCGGACCCTCCCCTGCCTTCTCACTGTAGTTTGACAGTCTGTTTGATGCTCCTGTGCCTCTGTATCTATTTTTGTTCATCAGTTTATAATGTTCTTTATATTCCACAAATGAGTGAGATCAAGTGGTATTTACCTGTCTCCTCACTTTTTAATTGAATTGTTTGGTTGCTTGATGTTGAATTATTTAAGTTCCTTATATATTTTAGATATCAACCCCTTATCAGATATATCATTTGCTGTGAATATCTTCACCCATTCTGTAGGTTATCTTTATGCTTTGTTGATAGTTAACACATTTCTTTTTAATTCAAGGCTATTTTTTTTTCTGCCTCTTTCCAGGATGGTGCTAGTTAAAACTAGCTTTCCTTAACTTCGAGTGGGAAGGACATCTCCTTTCTAGTCATGTGATGGGTTTTTAGGGTGAATACAATATAATTTTTTAGAATTCCTCTTAATTACCAAATAATATCATGCATTTGCTTATGTTAAATTTAAGTTCACCTTAGTTGAAGCTTTGTATATTCCAAAGTATTGTGTGTGTGTGTAAAAGCCTATATATATATATATATATATATATATATATATATATATATGCTTTAATAATTCAACATCAAGCAATCAAATATCTATATACATATATATATGTGTGTGTGTGTGTATACATATGTAAGTATATATGCAACATATGTACATTTATAGTATTGTACATAAATATTTGGTAATATTACTATAGCTCTCACAGCCCATAGGTCACACTGATTGTTATGGATTTTATGAACTTAACACTCAGAGGGAAAACTGCTTTCAAAATCGGGCACTGAGGAGTGCACTTCAATATTTTCTTCATTACTACCAAAATTATTAAGTAACTCATTTCAGTCTTTGTTGTCTTCACTGCCAGGAAAAACAAACAAAACAAAACAAAAATCTACAAAGAATTTAGAGTAGACCACGGAACTACAAACGCCCTTAGAGCCTCCATATTTATGATATTTGTCCCAATTTAACTTTAAATATCTATTTTTAATTATACAGGGTGGGACAAAAGTAGGTTTATGAGTATGAAAAATACAGTTTATTACTATATTATTATTTACTAATTGGTATATTATTTCCCATACAAACAACTGTAAATCTACTTTTATCCCACCCAATATTTATAGAACTACAATCTCACTTTATCTTTTTTATTTTTGAAAGTCCTTTAAAATGCTCTGTGAGCAGAGGTAAAACAAAGAATCTAACAGACAAACAAGCAAACAAATTAGCCATTTTTCTGGCCCTTCTCTTTAATATGTGGGAGTTTTCTATGTTCTGTTGAATAAAACCAGAAATCCCCACTAACACAAAAATTTCCATTGGTGAAATGAGAGACAACAATTTTTATAGTTTACATTCGAAGAAAATTATTGGACATCAAATTTTGCTCTCTAGAATGGTCAGTAATTGGATTAGTTTGGTAACATTATTTTGTTTAACAGAGTTATCTTTAATTTTAGGCATAAATTATATACATGTACATATAGAGGATTTATATAATGTATATATGTATGTGTATGTGTATACTAGAAGTAGATCTTATACTAAGATCTATATAAATTTTTGCAGTTGCTCCAGGTAGTCAAGTATTATCACTGGTGAGAGCTGGAGGGAACTAATCCTCTTAAATTTTACATTCTGGTTTCAATTGTAGATAATCATAAGTTTAAAATATTAAGCAAAGATACATAGGATATGCTATGTTCTGTATAAAGTAAGCAAATAAAACAGTTACGGTTTGTGTCTACATAGATATAAAGCCATCCTCTTTCATGTCTAATTGGCAACAAAACAGGAAGTGTAAAATTCCTGTTTTGTTGCCAATTAAACATGAAAGAGGATGGTTTTCTTATGAACCATGTATATCAATGTCAAGTTCTTTTTGCTCCCATTTCCATCAGAGTCTCAAGTTTTTTTGCGGTTCTTGAAGAAGGCCTTTGGAATAGATAATGCATCACATCCTTACTCAAGTATGAATCACATGGAAGAAGCTCATGAGCTAATACCGTTTATAAAAACACCACCACACATTTTGAACTCCTAACACTCCCTCCCCATCATAGGAAACTGCGCTGGAATCTTGTTCTACAGTAAAAAACAAAGGCTATTTTTGGGGGGGATTTTTACATATCACTTCCCACAAAGTCTCCACAAACTCCCCCCCCCATCCCAGACTGTAATCAAGACACAAAAATACACAATTGGTGTAGTGGATGAGTCTATTTATATTATTAATTATGCATTTTAATACAGTTTAATTTTGAAAATAGTTTTATAGATGCTATAAATAAGTTATAACAGAAAATGCAAAGAATTTTGAGAATAAATATAGTTGTGATGAGCTATATGAAAAAAAGAATGAATCAAATCAAACTTTATGACACAAAGTCTCATCTCAATCCTCTATTCTAAAGCCATTTAAACCACTAAGGACCAATGAACATAATTTGACAACTTGGGCTAAAGGAACAATAATATCAGTGAAGAACATTACTTTTATTTCTTTTTCCAAAGCTATAATCATTTGCCAAATTTTCAGGGTTGAGGACTATCCTTACAAATTTGGGGCTCATTCGTATTCTTTAGATGTTCCTCATGGACAAAGTACATATTTTTGTATTTGACCAACAAGGGAACTTTTTGGAGGTAAAGTGCGTCAGAATGGTGAGGACGTTGGTAGAAGATTATGTATGGACAGCATGGCCAAAGTTGACCATCTCTAAAATCAAACAGATATATTCATATACCAACTCTACCACTTAAAAGCTATGTGATTTTGATAAGACTTCTTAAAAATATTTCCCCCCTAACTAAGCTTTAGACATTTTAATCAGTAGAAGGAATTGTGTTTCTCCTGAGTCACTGACCAGCTACTCCAGACTGATTCAGAATGCAGGACATGCTCAATGTTTACTTGACCTGCTACAGAAAAGCTTCCTTGCAATGTAGCCCTTTTACCAAAATATTGATAATCAAACTCAAGAAACCATCACCACATTGTCATCATCCATGCATTAAGGAGCCTACTACCATTTGCTAAGAATCTGTCTTTCCAGACTCTGGCACTGGAAAAAAATAGAAAATAAGTGGGTAACTGAGAGGGTGTGAACAAGTACAATTATACACAATCCTTAAATCCTTCCTAACTTCCTGAGACAGAGCCACTTATACTTCACTTTTTAAAATTTAAATTCTTTATTGTTAAAAGTATTACATATGTCTCCTTTTTCTCCCATTGACCTCTCCCCGGTTGCTCCTGCCCCCCAGCACATGTCTCTGCCCCCCTACTGTCTGTGTCCATTGGTTATGCTTATATGCATGCATACAAGTCCTTTGGTTGATCTAGCCACTTATACTTTTCATACCCATAATGACATACCTAATAATTATCATTCATTTGAAAAGTAAGAGGAATCTTTCTGGGCAAATGCCTGGAGAGAGATCCATGGAGTGTCCCCATACTGATAGTTTGTAGTCATCACCACTTATGAAAAGCAAGAGTTCACTGAGGACTCAAACTAAACTTCACTAAACTCGACCCAGGGATTGAGCCGGGACAAAAAGTACAGTATTTTCTTTTATGAGTTGAATGATAAAAATATATTTTCTCTCTCAATTGATAAAATTGAGCATTTAATATGTTCAAAGCATGGTGCTAGATCATCTGGGTAGTATAGAGTTGAGTAAAACTCAATCCTTTTTTTAGCTCCAACTTAAAAGGGGCCAGCATTAGTCATTTGGTTAGAAGTTCAAGGGCGGGCGGGTGTGAGCTCTTAGATTACTCTTATGAGTGTGAGGAACCTTGAGGAAGTAAGTGGCATTTGAACCAGGCCCTGAAAGATGATAAAAATTTAAGAGAGAGGTGAAAGAGTAACCACAATCTGAGATGGAGGAAACAGTGTAAACAAAGGCCTGGGGGCAAGGAAATTTAGGGAATTATTAAGAAATGATGAGATTGGTTTTCTTGAACTGAAAACTGAAAGAACTGAGACTGAAAGAGAAAGCTAAAAAAGGTAGATTTTTTTTTTTGAGAGCACTGGGGGCCTTGAATGTTAGGCCAGTGAGTTTGTTTTTTTTTAATTTAATAGGGAATTACTTTTAATCGTTATAATTTAGAGGAGGTGTATGGCAGTGTCCCTCAAACTTTTCTTCATTATTGACCCTCCAAGGAGCCTTTTCAACATCTCTGCCTTATTATTCCACAGGTTTCCCTTACAGTCATGTTTGCTGAGAGGTGATCTGTTGCATCTTGTTTCCATCATTGGTCAGGATATTCTCTTATCTTATTTAATTTCCTTTAGTGTGTTTGAGCCTTGAATAGCTGTTGAGATAAAGCAATCCAACATCATTAGGTACTTGGTGAGTATTTGTCACAGGAGGAAATTGCAGGAAGGTGGCTCCCTAGTTTTGAACTCAATGAAGAGCTGTATAATGTTTGAGTGAGATTATTTTTAAAGAAGTCACTATTATCACACACACACACACACACACACACAAATCATAACAAACAACAGGCTGCAATGATATAAATCATTCTTACTGAAGAGAATAAACATTTATTGCCAACTGTGAAAGGGCAGATTTGATGACTGATGGAAAAACCACACTGCTTTGTCAGTTCACATAAATAATAATTCATCAAAGAAACATGTGTTGATGAGTGCAATCTGGTTTGAATTTATAACAATGCATTCTTGGGAAACAGCTGAAGTACCTGAGTCTCATTAAAAAATCTCCAACACATTATCTAAGCCTATAAACAATCCTCCCTGGGTCATGTAATGAATCTTATCAAAAACAGCAAGAGTATTCATGTTCAGGGATGTATAGATCTGCCTATATTTACCTTGAGAAAAGCACATGAAAGACTGATGAGTACTTAAGAAATATGATAGGAGTTCACTTTTGCAATAGATGCTCAACAAAGTGGCTTGAGATCAGATGAGTATCTACTAGACACTAAGAAAAATAACAAGGTTTGGCTGCTCAACTTTCTCTGGTAATCATTGTTCAAAGAGAAAGGATAGAAGGTGATATTTTCTCTGGTAAGCATTCCACCCTTGGGCCCCCCAATCCCAAGGCCCACTGTGATGCTGATGAACTGACAGGATTTGACAAGCTGGTGTGTGAATCTGGCAGCCAGGTGTCTTAGTGTGGATGAGACAGGAGCTTATAGATTTGACATGTGGGAATATTACTCCCAGATGCTCCCCAAAGGGAAAGAAAACTTTCTTTCAGTGACCTGTCCTTTCCAGATGAGTCCTTTGGCATATGTACTGCAATTAGTTAGCTCTGTGAAAGAAAGCAATGCATCATGGGTGCCTTTTAGCCAAGGGGGGGAAAAAGCATTTCTAATGGGTTTTGCCCTATTTTTGTTTTTAGTAAAAACCAGTGGTCTATGTCTTGAGGTCATCCCAGGCAAATCAATGAAAAAAAAATCTTCAGATGTTGAGAAGATAAGGAAGAAAGAACATACTGAGATCTATGGTGTTGATTTTAAACTGAAGAGAAACCTAAATGGGCTAAGCCATGTCACAGATAGTTATGGCCCTTGCTGTAAAAGTCTTTATGGAAAAATACAACCAAAAGTTGATGTCCATTATGCCAATGCTCTCATGTTCATAGTCTCATAGCCTGTCAGGTCTCAAGTACTATTATGTCAATTGGAAACAAGTATCTGTCTGACAGTATTCATACGTTTATATTTAAGAAATTTTGGTACTCAATATGAGGTGCATGAAGAACACTTTCTCAATTCATCAGTTCAATAGATTTCTCAGCATTCTCCACTTCTTCCAAACTCTAGAATGCAATGTTTGTCTTTGCAATTGATTTCATGTTTCCAGATTACAAATCTTGAAAATGAAACACACAACATGCAGAACTTGAATGACAACATCTGAATCATTATTGGTAATGGAACAATTTAGGGAAGCACAGATATTGGCAGACACAATTTATACTACCCAGGTTTTAGGGGAATGAGCCCAAGTTGTAATTTTTATGGTCCTAATATTCTCTGTCCTGTGCCCAGTGTCTAATATGTAAGTTTTATTAGTCTCTTCTTACAATATAAGTGTATTTTGTTTCTTCATTTTATGAAATAAATTTTATTTTTTAGGTGCCAAGAATTAAACAGATTATATATTTTAATTTCCCAATGCTGTCTTTCAGCATTCCATTATCTCTTAATTACTCTGAAGCAGAGAAAAGAAAAATATTTTCTATTGCAGGTTCTGGTTAAGAGAGTCTGGGAAAACTCTGATAATATTTCAAACTCATAATTTCAGGTTACATAAACCTGACTTTTTATTAGAACTTATTTTTAAAAAGGAGTGTGTTTAACTCCTGGGATTTAAAAAATTGTAATCAATTGAACACAGTAGTATTACTTTTGCAAGTTTCTATATTTAAATTTTTGTTGGTTTAAAAAAAATTAAAAGGCATTTACAGTTTTCTTTTAGGAATAAAATATGAAGGATTAACTGCCATAGACCTTCAGTATTATATTAATTTTACATTATAGTATATATTCATTTCCCTTGTTTAATTTTGCTTTAAAAGTCACTTCATTTATCAACTTATTGTCTTTCAGTTCCAAAGCCACCCTTCCCTGCCCTCCTTTGTAAAAATGGAACTGGACCCTTTAAAATTTTCCTTTGCCAGCTGGCACGATACTGATCTCTGCCAATAGAGGGCACTGGAGGGACACCACAAGGTGATAGAGGCAGGTGGATACCTTCCAACTGGTCTTCCATTTGTCAGTTCAGGTGGGAGCCCAGCTTTTCTAGCCACATTTTCAGGCCATGCTTTCCTAAACCTGAGCTACACCTGTGGTGGCTTTGGTTGAACTCTCAAACCACTCCCTCTTTGCAGAGATATGAATCACAGTCTTGGGGAGGCCCTCTCCTAAATCGTGAGTTTCATTTTTATCCAGTTTCCTTCAGTTGAGAGGTAGTAGTAGGTTTTTACACCTGCAAATTCTAGGCTATGTAGAATTCTCTTTTAGTAGCTAACCTCCTTTTATGAATTGACTAGAGGCCCGGTGCATGAAATTCATGCACGAAGGGAGAGCGTGTCCCTCAGCCCAGCCTGCACCCTCTCCAATCTGGGACCCCTTGAGGGATGTCCAACGGGCAGTTGGACATCCCTCTCACAATCCAGGACTGCTGGCTCCCAACTGATCATCTGCCTGCCTTCCTGATTGCCCCTAACCGCTTCTGCCTGCCAGCCTGATCACCCCCTAATCACTCCGCTGCCAGCCTGATTGATGCCTGACTGCTCCCCAGCCAGCCTGTTTGCCCCCAACTTCCCTCCTCTGCCAGCCTGGTCACCCCTAACTGCCCTCCCCTGCAGGGTTGATCGCCTCCAACTGCCCTCCCTTGCAGGCCTGGTCCTTCCCAACTGCCCTCCCCTGCTGGCCATCTTGTGGTGACCATCTTGTGTCCACATGGGGGCAGGATCTTTGACCACATGGGGGCAGCTATATTGTGTGTTACAGTGATGGTCAATCTGCATATTACTCTTTTATTAGATAGGATAGAGGACTGGTGCATGGGTGGGGCTGACTGGTTTGCCCTGAAGGGTGGGGGTTCCCTTGGGGCGTGGGGCAGCCTGAGCGAGGGGCCTGTGGTGGTTTGCAGGCCGGCCATGCCCCCTGGCGACCCAAGAGGAGGCCCTGGTATCTGGAATTTATTTACCTTCTACAATTGAAACTTTGTAACTGGAGCAAAGCCAAGCCTGCTGCTTGCTCCGCAGCCAGCAGCAATTTCTGTTGGAGTTAATTCACCTTCTATAATTGAAACTTTGTAGCCTTGAGTGGAGGCTTAGGCCGGCAACAGGAGGCGCGGAAAGCTTGGCTTCTTTTGTTACCGAGGAAACCCTCCTGCTCTCAGTGGCTGTAGCCATCTTGGTTGGGTTATTTGCATATTTGCTCCTGATTGGCTGGTGGGCATGGCTTAGGCGTAGCGAAGGTGCGGTCAATTTGCATATTACTCTATTATTAGGTAGGATTTTTTATATTCATACAAACAAGTAACTTTTTTTTATTAGATAGATACAGTTATAGAAGAATATACAACATTCAGTGGTGGCACCCCATGTTGGGTGAGACTGAGGGTGGGGATCAAATAGACTTTTCATAGAAGTCGTCATTGAGCTGAGTTTTCAAGGATAAAAAGAGGGATGGTCCCCATAGATTAGGGAGAAAATGGCATTGTAGACAGAGGATAAAAGGTTTGAAATGTCAAGAAATATATGAAATAAAACAAGGTAAACTTAAGGAATGTCAAATAGTTCAGCACTGTTCTCACGTAAGGCGAGTGTGTGTGTGTGTGTGTGTGTGTGTGTGTGTGTAATGGTGATGTGAGTATGGGAGGAGGTAGCATTGTGAATAGTGCAAAATGAGGCTGGAGGAGTAGGTAGCTCCAAATCAGAAAGAACTTCATATGTCATGCTCAAAAATTAAGGTTTTATTTCATGGGCAACTACAAACTCAAAGAACCCAAAGGATATGAAGACTTTAAAGAAAAAGCTAACTAATCATTATTTTTATGCACCAAGTACATTTAGTGCTCCCTATGTAGAATGCATTACTGAAGGATTCAAATAAATCCAAATCCTTAGCCTCACCATGGAATTAAAAGAGAGGAGATTGTCATACGTGATATATTTAACTATTAGGAAATACAAGAAGCACTAAATTGATAGTGAAGACCAAAATGTGCATTGGAGTTTGAAGGCCGGAAAGACTGGAATAATTAAGAAGACGGTTGAACTCTGACAGGGTCCTGGAGCACTAGAGGGACTGTATTTTAGGAAAGAGCAGAATGAGAAACATTTTAGGAAAGGGGAAGCATGGCCATGGAATGCTTGTATAGCAGGAGGGGACCTAAGCTGAAGGGGAGTAATGAGAGAGAAGGTGGAATATGTAGGGCAGAGCTTCCAAAATGACAACCTGTGGCATCTTGCCTCTACTTACTAGTACCCCTCCCATGACTAAGACACTGGCTTCCTCCTGCTTTGCTCAGAGGCAGCTTCAGATTCTTTCTCAGTCCAGTGCTCAGTGAGGCATTTCCAAATGAGAGTTTATGTTTTAGAATACCATTGAAAGTTTTATGCTGGTGGATTGTTGATTATAAAGATTTTTCTGATTATGTTGTTATTGAAAATGAGTGGAAGGGAGGAGCCCAAAGATGAAAACCCCTGGCTGTTGGAATTTTCTTTTATATGTAAATTACATTTCAGGTGCTAAGAGGCTAGATGTTTCAGCTGTTGTTTGGGAGATATAAGGCGTGTTTGTATTACATTTACATTGATGCTATCTCCAAAAGCAGCAAAGCTGTAACACTCCAAATGTCATAAATCAGAATGTCATGCTGAAAACCCAGTTTCACATTTCCATTTCTCCCTCAGGATATGGTTGACCTCAGAATAGGAATTCAGAAATCTCCCTGCCTGCTTCTTTGCCATTAAGAAAACAGACACTGGTTCCCCAGGCCCCTGATTAAGAAAGAAGCTGGAAGAACATGCAGAAGAGTTTCCAGGACTATGAGTGCCCTTGCCAAAACCCAGTGGAAAAGTCTCTAGAGAAACAGAGGTCATAGAAGTATAAACGTTTGATTATTTTTAAAAGTTTTTACTACCTTCCTAGTAAATATTGCCTTAGTTCTTCATTCTTACTATCAAATTGTCATTTATCACCCAATAATTCTCTTATTAAAGCCTAGAGGGTTGTTATTTTCAGGGATGGGTGCATTTAATTGCCTTGCTCTCTCCCATAACTTTGCAAAGTATTTCAGGGGACAAAGTTCTTCTCATATTTTTCCCTGAATATATTTCCCGTTTACTGTGAAACATAATCCCTGACTACTGAAATCAGATATATGAGACGAGAAAAATACCTCATGGCAAAGTGATCGCTTAGTGGAATCAACCTTACACTCGGTTCTAGGCTTGGTTCTGTGAGGGACTCACTAATTCTTGAACCCTCAGGAAGTTATTTAACCTTGTGGTCTTGTCTTTTTAATTAGTAAATATGGATAATAAAAAATTTATCTTACTCCTTATAGGACAGTTGTCAAAAAATGAAATAATAGATGCTGAAAGTGGTTTTGAAAAATACAGTGTTACATAAATATAAGTAATTCTTACATTATCCTAATTATAGTTAACATCATGATCAAGAAATTTAGATGATGGTACTTGGAAATATTTGCCCAGTGTAATGAGTTTGGGCATTAGAGTGTGCAAAGGGCTGTATGTTTTGGTTCTCTTTGTGCATGTGAAGTCTCATGCACTGGAGGGGGCGTCCCTCAGCTTGGCCTGCCCACTTTTACAGTCTTGGCGCCCTCAGGGCCTGGAGGGTACTGATAATCAGGGGAAGGCAATGCCCCATCACACCTCTGCTGCTGCCACTACCAGCAGCGCAAGCCTCGGCCGGCCCTGGTTACCTGAGCCTCGGGCAGCCCTGGGCAGCTGGGGGGCTGAGGGGACTGGGGGACTCCAGAGGCACGAGCTCAGAGCAGCTGGGTCTGCCTGGGTTCAGGCCCGGCCTTGCCACGTGCCTGTCACCCTAGTGGGGCTGAGAGGACTGGGTGCCGCCATTTTTGAGGATGTGGTAGTCAATTAGCATATTCCCTCCTTATTGGCTGTGGGTGATGCCATCTTTGAGGGCGGGACATTAATTAGCATATTTCCTCCTTATTGGCTGTGGGTGATGCCATCTTTGGGACAGTGTGAGGGTCAATTAGCATATTCCCTCTTTATTAGATAGGATGTTTGAGGCTCCTGATTGTAGGTCATTGTAGGCCATTTTAAGGACTTTGACTTTTACCTTGAGGGAAATAGGATCCCAGTGGAAGTGTTATCGGTGGGAAGCTTTCTATGTCCCCAACTGTTGCCAGGGCAAGTAGGTTTTTGTAACATCATGAGAAAAAGGATTTTCTGAGACTCACACAGGAGAATAAATGGTATTTATTTGCATGAAATGACACCCCTGAGTACCCAAGGTCCCATTTCTATTTGTCCCACCAAGGAAGAAGTCTTTCAATAGGGTTAGAATGAAAGCCACTGCCCAGAGTTTCCATTCCATATTTGCACAGTCTAATCCAGCATCATGCTAGCTTAGCTTGTGTTCCCAGCTGTAGTTCACCAGTCCATTGTGTATGGGGTCCACAGGGCCATGGGCCATGCAGCTTTTAGGAACATAGGCGAATGCACAGAAGCAGGAGCAAAAACAGAGGAACAAAGAGCCAAGAGTCAAAAAAGCAAGACTTCCTTTGTCTGGGGATGATGTATTCCAAAATTTTTGTGGGCTTTCACTGGCTCCACCCCTCTAAGAAATGATCTCTGTTCCAGGTTAGGCTGACAGGCGCTTTCCCTGTGTCACCCCAATTTTACTATGAATGTGCCCACCTGCCCTTTGTTAGAACCCTTCTCCAGTGATCTGCAGGGAATGGACGGGTAGTTCCCTGGGGAGTGCAGCTTCCTGGTGAAGCTGCTCTGGTGGCCATGTTTCTTATGTTTGGCCTCCCTTTTGCTCCTTTCCTTTTATTAACAACTAGCTAATTATAATGGTAACAGAAAGTTTGTGGAGTAGTGTGATCTGGCTTAGGTGGTAAAAAGTTTATCTAGGTTACTCTAATGAGAATAGATCTGGGGGGGAAGTAGAAAGAGGGAGACCAGTTACATAGTGATTGCCAGAATACACAGGAGAGAAGATAACTCTACGGCAGAAAGGATAGGAATGAGGTAATAAAATAAAATTGGTTTCTGGATATATGTTTAAGGTAACATAGTGAAGGATTTGGCTGAAACAAGTGGAAGGATGGGATTATCAATTAAAATATACAGGCCACCAGGGGAGTAGGTTTGGGGATGGAATGAGGAGTTTGGTTTGTGCATAAGTAAGTTTGCAATATCTTGGAAGTAGACTTGCTAATGAGGCAGGTGACTGTGTGAGCCTGAAATTCAGGGGAAGGGTCTGGGTTGGGGATAAAAATCTCATAGTTATTAATATATAGTTAATATATTAACATATGTATCATCTATATAGTTGATATAATTTAATGCCATGAGACAAAACAAAATCACCAAGACATGCCCTGGCCAGTGTGGCTCAGTAGGTTGGTGAATTGTCCCATACACCAAAAGGTCATGGGTTCACTTCCCCGTCAGGGCACATACTCAAGTTGTGGGCTTGATCTGCATTTGAGGGGTGGGGGGTGGTGTATGGAAGGCAACTGGTTGATGTTTCTCTATCATTTGGATGTTTCTCTCTCTCTCTCTCTCTCTCTCTCTCTCTCTCTCTCTCTCTCTCTCTCATCTCTATCTCTATCTCTCTATCTCTATCTCTATCTCTATCTCTATCTCTATCTCTATCTCTATCTCTATCTCTATCTCTATCTCTTGCCCTTCCTCTCTCTCTGAAATCAAGAAGAACATATCCTCCGGTAGGATAAAACAAAACAAAACACCAAGACATCACTTCCTCAGCTTTATTGTCCCATTTCATTTTGTCAGTGCCCAAATGGCCTCGGTGTTGCTGGACAGATGGGAAGAGCTTTATGCTGTGGTATATAGTATAACTGGTGCATATTTCTTGATCACTATGCAAGTCATCATCCTTGAAGAAAGTGGGAAAGGGTAAAATTGGGAATTTAAAGGTGACACATGGGGCTTAATGTTGAAAAGCAAAAATACAAGATGTGTGTCTTTTTCCAAAAGTAAGATAAATTGTCCCAGGTACACTTTTTCTGAGAAGAGGAGAAGATACAGTTAGTTGAACCTGCTGTGATCCAGGGGGTTTACAAACAATAGTTATTTCTACAGCTCTGCTCTTGAATTTGCAAAATTGGGCTGGAGTTACTCCAATATTTCTATCATTTTATTCTTCCAGATGGATATTCAATGAAGAGTTTCTGGCTCTTATTTTTTCAACATCTCTTATATCAGAGAGGAATTGAAAATAAAATCCCAAATTAGTGCAAACACATTCCTGACTTTTAAAAGAGTTCACATTTAGGTCATTTCTAAATTAACATTCTATTTAATCAGAACAGGTTGGTCCTTCCCACTAATTGCTGTTCTCTTTCCAAGGCTAAATACAATTTTGCAAAGCATCAACTTGAAGAATGTCAGTCATGCAAATTCCTTGGCATTGTAATGACTATTTTTATTTAAAACAGGCGTATTTGTAACCAGGGACTATGCAAGATCGGGGACAGAGTGTAAATTGTTCAGCTCTCAAGATTAAAGTACATAGATATTACATGTAGCTGA
The DNA here is from genome assembly GCF_951640355.1 of Cnephaeus nilssonii. Lineage (NCBI taxonomy): Eukaryota > Metazoa > Chordata > Mammalia > Chiroptera > Vespertilionidae > Cnephaeus > Cnephaeus nilssonii. The sequence continues at coordinate 34,713,902 of NC_137080.1, forward strand.
GAACAGAAAGAAAGGCAATACAGGGACTGAGTCATCCATTTAGAATTGCTTCCTGTTACCCAAAGCCAGGGTTCTCAACCGTGGTACGATTGGCACTTTGGGCCACATAATTCTTTGCTCTGGGAGACTGTGCACCATAGAATGTTTAGCATCCCTGGTCTTTTTCCCTTAGTTGCCAATAGCAAGACCCCTTCCCCTAATTGTGTCTTCAGAGATTGCTAAATGCTTTGGGGAGTGGGTATTGAGAACCACTGACCTAGAAGGTACATTCTCCTTTTGTTACTCTGACTTTGGAAATTCTCTGTGGTTTACTGCAAAATGTTTTTAAACATTTTCTCTGTAAATCTACCTTAAGACGCCTGTTCTACTTATTATTCCCCCTATAAATTTTGCTCCTTTTGGAGTTGGTGCCTTTAAGAGACCCGCCCACTCTCCTCTTATGGAATTCTATCCCTTTCTTCTAGCCAAATGCTATCTATGCTTATAAACCTGATGAAGTCCTTCATGTTTCATGAAATTATAGTATCAAATCACAGAATGGGATGGGACTAGTCTAGTTCTTACTTAGCAATTGAAGACAAAGAGATCAGAGGGTCGTTGTTTACCAAGGTCACAGGGACTACTGAGCCTCATAGTAGCACCCAGAGCCTTGCCTTGACCACTGTGTTTTCCATCCCACCTACTTCCCAGATGTCTCTGGTCTCATTTTACTTTCACTATCTCCAAAATACTTAGAGATTTTTGTTTGTTTGTTAATCCTCACCTGAGCATATTTTTCTGTTGATTTTTAGAGAGAATGGAAGAGAGAGAGAAAGACAGAGAGAAACATTGATGTGAGAGAAACACATCGATTGGTTGCCTCCTGTATGAGCCCTAACCAGGGCCTAGGCCAGGGAGGAGCCTGCAACCAAGGTACATGCCCTTCACTGGAATCAAACCTGGGACCCTTTAGTCCGCAGGTTGATGCTCTATCCACTGAGCCAAACCAGCTAGGCACTCAGAGATTTTGTTCTTATTATTCATAAGATTTTGTTCTTATTATTCATTGAAAAATATCCTATATGGTCATAAATCCCTGATTAGTTATTAAATTTTAGTAACTATTTCTGTATCCCAGTAGCAATGATGACATTTTTATTATGTAATTAAAGTTAATGATATTACAAACATTGGGTTTGGGAACTGGCAGCATCAGGAAGTATATCTTTAAGAAGAAATAGGGTTAAGTGGCTTACAGCTTGCTTCCAGGTAGTTTGGTGATGGGAGGTGTTGATGACCTCTAGTTGGTTATATCAACTGGAGTGAAAATAAAATACCAAGGTAAAATTGTCAACGGTAATGGATATTTTTATTCTTTAAACACATTCCTGAGGGTAAGGCTAAAATGGACCCATTTGAGGTTTTATTTAAACAAACATTCTTAGTAATGTTTGAGCAGCTGGTACAGTAGAAGTCAATGCATGTCATAGCTTTATGCTATTTATTTACTTATTTACTTATTTTGTTCTTTTTACCTTTTGACCCCCTTCATATTATTTTTAAGAGCTAAATATAAAGTAAGCATTTTATAAATAAAAAGAAAAGCATTCTAATATTTAATTAGTAGTGATTTTTATATATTCAGTGCATAAATTTACATTATTTTTTCTTTACTTAGGAATATTTTATTTGTTAAATATCAACCTGTTGTCCTATGCTTGAAAGTAGTAAAAGCCAGGAATGGATTTATAAAAGATTTTCGTACTTTGAGTCCTAAATTTTCTTTTGACATGTTAGCATTTAAAAAAGAATGTTTTGTGTGTGTGTGTGTGTTTTAATACACACCTACAACTCAGACACAACATTCTACTTGACCCAAATATAAGACCTAGTCCTTTCAAAAGATTCAGGGAAGATTGTTTCTTATCTGCATATTGATGTAAGAGCTGCTTCACTTAAATAGTAATTGCTCCTGTTGTGGCACCAATTCTAAGTAATTCTAGTTCCCTGCTTTTGGCTGGAGAACAAAGACACAAAGACACAACCTGGGTGAGGTTACGTGGATCAAGGACTTCTCTTTATCAGTCTCAAAGGGGTATTTTTATTTATTTATTTATTTTTTGCCTCTGCGGTTAATTTATTTTTGCTCTAGACATTGTAAAGACCAAAAAAGGCTTAGGGAGAGAAGGAAGAGGATGGTACTAACATTATTGAATTCATGTGTTATTTTAGGCATCATGAATTATTTTTATTTATAAACATTTTCATGAGTTAGGTATTATTTGTATCCCCTAACACTCAATTGTAAAGATGAAGCAAATGAGGCTTAGAAAAGTTGAGCTGGCTTATAGCAACTCACAAGAACTGACTGTTAAATTTTCAAGTGTTGGTTGTTACCTGTAGACATTCATAAAAATTAAATTCTATAAATTTAAGATAGAATAAATTATATTAAAAACAAAAGGTAAGAAAAACCCCAAATCTGTCACAAGTTAGTTATTTTTCTGTAGTTTGCCATTATGTGTGTTTTTGAGGTTATCTTTTTGTGTATATGTGGTGAAAGTCTATATGGTGGTATGCTCAAGCCTTCTCAACTCTACATTCAATGACTTTACCTTGTTAGCATGAAAGTGGCCACAGTAGTAATGTTTATACCATGGAAATCGGCAAACACTACAAATTAACACCCCCTACCTCTGAGGAGAGCCATTTGTTAATATTTACCACTGTGCACAGCTCTTACAATTAATACACACACTTCAATTATTTTATGCTTCCTATATGTATGACTTCATGAACATCCAACATACTTACTTATCACTCATTGTGTGCCAGATATTGTAGTGTACACCTCCACCAGCATTACCTCATTTACTGCTCTTAAAATAACCATAGGTGTCATTACTCCAATTTTGTAGATAAAAACCTGAGGTTTAAAGTAAAGTTAACTTTCCTAAAGTCACACAGCTGGTAAGTAGTGGAGCACAAGCTTGACTCTATGTTTTCACATAGCTCTAGTGATTTATTGTGGGGATAGTCTGGGACAGGGTTATAATCAAGGAAAACCATTTTATTAAAGCTATGCTTATTCTTTGTCTATTTTACTACCACTATGTTCATTCAAATCAATAATCATCTGTTTGAATGTCACATGACAGTCTGTAAAGTTGAATAGGAAAATGAAGACTAGAGTAGAGGAAGAGAGGAAGTGAGGGGTAAAAGGACAAAACAAGTGGCAATCAGACTGGCTGTCTCAGACAAGGAAAATATTTGTAATCCCTTTCACTACAAACTGGGCAGCACAGTCACACCATTCTGAGCACAGTGTTCCAAATGATAACTTTACTAAGAACAAAAAGTGCTGATGGCACCTGTTCTTGAGTTGATTATGCTAGGAGATACTCATCTGATACTTAGTAATATCAAGAGTCAAGACTTCTTTCAAAGAGGACGTTTTAGAGGGACTTAATGGGAGAACCTTAGTTTTTATCATTTTCAACAAGCCATTTTACAGGTCAGTAGCACAAGCCCCAGAGTCTCAGTGGTTTCATCCAACACCACTGAGGGAGCACAGGTTACTTCTGGCTCACACCATATCTGATGCAGGTCAGGTGTTAGTGGCTCAATGGCTCTCCAGTGATGTCTCGGGGATTCAGCTGCTTCCATATGTAATGACTTCATTTCAGAGTTCCTCATTCCAGCCAAGGCGTCAGTGGATAATTCATATCCATCTCCGTTGCCTGAGGTTGGACTTCCATTCACATTCTTATCAGCGAGCCCTCAGTCACAGGGCCACAACCTAACTACAAGGGATACTGTGAAAGGCAGGGGATGGACAGCTGATGGCAGAGGTGGTCCCCTCCATGTTCCCTCTAGTCTACAAGAACCTTTTTTATTCCACCCACTCTTATTTTGCTCTCTAGTCAACGTAGATTGCTGTCTGCCAAACATACCAGAAGAAATGAAGCATGACTCATTAAGAATATATCTTTTTCCAAATGTCGAGATTTATGCACTACAATTTGAAGTTGGGTTGACAAAAACTAGTCAGTGTAGCTGTTGAGCTGCTTCTCTTGCAGAGCCTTCTCGGACAGAAAGGCTATCAAATTTCTCATTGTATTTCTCCTTGGAATTTAAATTCAGGAACTCGAGAACAATATTGGAGAAATCTATCATGACACATTAATTAATTAATTAATTTTTATTGATTTCTGAGAGGAAGAGAGAAGGAGAGAGAGCTAGAAACATCAATGATGAGAAAGAATCACCGATCGGCTGCCTCCTGCATGCCCCACACTGGGGATAGAGCCTGCAACCTGGGCATGTGCCCTGACTGGGAATCGAACTGTGATCTCCTGGTTTATAGGTCATGCTCAACCACTGAGCCATGCTAGCCCAGGCAGTCATGGCATTTTTATATTTTAGCCAATAAACCACTCAGCTGCTAAAGCTTAACTTCTTTTTGTACTTTATGGAAATTTCTTGTTTCATTGATTGGCGACATTAAACAATATTTTATTGGCATATTTAACTTTTACTCATTTTAGTGGGCTTTTGTACATTGATTTTTGGAACTCCCAAGGTCCAGCATACATTTTGCCCTTATAGATTAATATGAAGTCTTCAACATCTACTCCTCCAGAGTAGCTAAATAATCACTGAGTGTTAACATGGGGCTTATGTGACCCATTTCTAATCTCTGCCTCAAATCTCACATCAAATAGATTTAAAGGATAGAGAATGGTTTGAAGAAAATTAAGGAGATTCTTGGAACACGGGGTCCTCAAAGCTTAAGACTGGGAAAGTTCCTGGCACACCACAATGAGTTGGTCACCCTATGAGTGTTCCTCCTTCCAATGCAGATTGGGTTCCTTCTAACTGACCTTGTGTTTTTATCTTGGGCTCCACTCCCTGTCCTACGCTTGGGAAAGAGACACTATGAGGTAGTATCCTAAGCATATATAGTGAAAGAAAATGATGACATGTCATTCAAATGGATTCATGATAAATGTGTTTGGAACAATGAAGGTTTCATTCTGGGAGAGAAGATTCATCATAGTCTCAGTGAAAGAAGTACCCAGTTTTCACCATCAGGCCTTTATACCTAAATAGTTTCTCCCTTGATTTTAAATTAAGATAATGTAAGGAATTATTCTCCATTATTATTCCAATTTGGCTTTCAAACTAGTTATTTTTCATGGTAAAGAAGGAAAACAAATAACAGAGCAATAAACCACTGACCTGGCATTCTCTTCCCCTTTTCTTTTGATAGTCGCTGGCATATTTCAATTTTCTTTTTCAGTGACTTCAACAGGTGAGATAAAAGGGTGGGGCTTCTGGTATGGCCCTTACAAGGTATGACTTTAGCAAGTTTGCTTAAGAAAAATGAGCTTTAATTTTTAAAGACCTCTTTTCTCTATTGTTTTAAGAAAAATGTTTATTACCCTAAAATATTCTGTTCCATATATGGAATTAAGGTTTTGTTGTTGTTGTATCAGCCCTCTCTGGAACCACTCTATAGAAATGTACTGATATATTATTTTCCCTCTGCATACACATGGCCCCAAGGTATAAAGATAAAATGAAATGTCATATGAAGTCATGAGAAAGTCTAATTCACCTCTACACAGTGAACAGCGGAAAGGAAAGTTCGATTTTATAGAGTGGTTTGTGGTCCCTTAGGTATAGTTAAATCCTACTGAGAATAAAGTCAACCTTGGAGAAAGGAGAGCTGAGACAGAGAGAATGTAAAATAGTGGACAGCATTTGGGGGAAGAGCAAGAGATGCAGTCATGATGACATCATTGGTGACCCTGAATCTAATATGTCTAATCTACCCCTTGAACTTTTTAGATAACATGAACTCATAGTTCTCTTTTGTTCTTAAGCCAGTTTGCTTTCAAACATGAGATTTCTGACTGACAAGCTCTCTCAGGGAAAGTTGCAGTTTTATTGTTTACATCTGTATGTCTCCCCAGGACCAGGAACTCTGTTGAGTGACACCATCTGAATTTTGTTCCCTTGCAATGCTAATTCTTATTCATTTGCTCAAAGAACATGTTGTTTCAGTGCTTAGAAGAGAGGAGGATAAGGGGTGGTGGGGATGAAGGGTATAGGCTCTGGGGGGTGGACTGATTGCCTAAATCTTCAGTTTTTCCACTTCTACGGGGTTGAGGCCAACCCATCTCTCAGTCATGTAACTAATAAGATTGTTTTAAAGATTAAATACAGTTCCCTTTGTAAAATGTAAAAAATTGAGAATAGCAGACACTTTATAATGTTTATCTATCATCATGGTTATTAACATTACTAATGTTATTTTTTATATGAATGAAGTATTCCACTAGGTCCCATGGATTCTTGAAAATAAGACATATACTTTATTTCCAGGATGGAGTTTGAGTTTTATCAATCAGATTTACCATTTTAAATGTATAACTTTTCTTATTATTTGTTCAGGTGTTTGTTAGAGACAAAAATAAGTGAATTAAAAGCCTCTCTTATTAGTTTTTTAAATCTTCTTTTCCTGTTTTCTCCTGTAATTTCTGTTTCATGGATATTGTTAATGTGTTACTTGGAAGAATATCAAGTCTGACCTCTTTTTCTATCAGTGGTGTTTTGTTTTTATAATTCCACATGTAAGTGAGATCACACAGTATTTTTCTCTGTCTTACTTATTTCACTTAACATAATGCCTTTTAAGTTTCTATTCATGTTGTTATGAAATGTAAGATTTCTTCACTTTTTATGGCCAAATAATATTCTATTATATATGTAACAATTTCTTTTTCAATTCATCCAGTAAATTGGGAACTTAGGTTGTTCCCATCTCCAGTCTACTACAAATAGGGCTGCTATGAATTTGGGGACGCAGATATCTTTTTAAGCTGGTGTTTTTTTATTTTCTTTTGGGTATATTCTGAGCAGTAGAATTGCTGGATCACATGGTAATTCTGTTTCTAGTTTTTTTGGGGGGAACTTGTGAGCAATTTTAGAACAAGGATTGTATTCTTTAATTTCATATCCGCAGAAATGGCTTTCAAAATATATTGCAAATATCAGACATAAAAATAATGTTTGTTGAATGGAAGAAAAAAATAATGAAATGTTCTATTTTCCCAGTGAATTTTTTGAGCTTGGTGAATAATTAAGACACCTGCAATTTTGATGTCATCGGTGTTTTCATCCTTTCTTGTTTTGGTATGTTTGCCTTTTAGTGTCTTTTATCATTCTCATTGGTAAGAAAATCCCTGATTCTGTATCCTTTTACTTTTATCCTTAAAAGCTAGTCCTTTTCTCTTTGATTTATGTCAATCAGCCACCTGTGTTATTATTTATTCAGTTTTCTACTCTTTGATTACATTATGTATTTTGTTTTATTTTTCAGTAGCAATTCAGAGTCATTCAAACTGTTTTCTGTAAGCATTTCCACCCACTTACAGGATCTCATACTGAATTTACTTCCTGACACCTGAGAATAGATATTTACCTTCTCTAAGACTGTTCCTCTACTAAACCTAGATGACAATTGAGTAAAATTATTTCCTATGAATCTTTCCAAAGACGAGGGTAAGAAACAAACCTGCCTCTCATTCTGCAGCTATTTAACCATTAAAAATATGCCAAATGGGCATCATGTGTCTGATTCTAAACTAGGTACTGTAAGGGTTACACAGATGAAAAAACCAAGACCCTGCTCCTTGAGAACAATGATGGTAGAGAGAAACAAAGTAAATACAACTCAACATAAAGTGGGGAAAATTGAACCCAATGAAGTGAGAGCAGAGTACATACTTTTGACTTGGGACTTGGGGGATGATTCAATTTCATCCATGAATCATGGGTGAGAATTTTAAGAGTGAGAAAGTGATACCAGTGTAGGATAACTAACGGTAAAGGTATGGGAATCTTTGTCCTTAACCCAGTGTTACATTTCTGAAATAGTGAATGGATTGTATAGCTATCAGGATAAAATGCATAGAGGAACACTGTGGGGAGTGAAGCCAGAAAGGCAAAGCACTCGTTTTCAATTGCTTCTGTAATAAATAACCAAAAAACTTAATAGCTTACTATAACACATTAATTATATTACAGTTCTGTAGGCCGGAAGTCTGACATAGGTTTTACTGAGATTAAATCACAGTGCCTGTGGGCTGTGCTTCTTTCTAGGAGATAACTCATCTCCTAGACTTCTCTAGTTCTTAGAGGCCCCTTTTCTCCACCTTCAGATCTCTCTGACCACTCTTCCACAGTTGCATTTCTCCCTGACCAAAGCCAGGAAAGGTCTCTGCTGTTAAAGATCTATGTAATTAGATTGGGCCTCCCTGGACAATCCAGAATAATCTCCCCATTTCAAGGTCCTTAATTGAATCACATCTGCAAAGTCCCTTTTGCCATGTAAGGTGATGTTCGCAGGTTTCAAGGATTAGGATGTGGACATCTTAGGGGGTGTTATTCTGCCAAAAGCAGGTGGCTTGAACCAGATCATGAAAGGAATTTGCTAAACATGCTCTAGCAACACATGTCAGGCTTGCCAATATGAAGTATTTTCCGAATGGCAGCAGATGCAGTGAAAACAGAGCAGAGTGGAGAGTTTGAAATAATCAAACCAAAATATCGTAGGAAGCTGTGACCTCACAGACCATCAAACTGGATTTAAATATTTTACTCAGCCCTTGAATTCACCTGTGTATCTACCACCACAGTTTGCAAAGATATCAATCAGTAAGATTTACAATTTGTACATTAATTTGATTCTTGTTTTCTTTTCCTCTCTCTAATGCCATTAGTAACATAAATGTCATTGTATCTTTGAACTAGAAAAAAATACATTTATTTTGTTTTTGTTGTTTGAGTTTATGTACTAAAACCCTAGTAGAAATATTATAATATTACTAAACATTTGATTTATCAAAGAACTTTTCACAAATACATAGAGACTTTTGTTGAATTTAATTTGACTTAGCAATGTCACTTTTAAGTAAGTCATTTGTAAGCACCTAAGATATGCCAAGAATTTGTCTGTTTCCTTTAATTCATTAATTAAAGAATTATCTATTAAGAATCTACTATGTTCCAGGCACAGCTTACCCTTTGGGAAGAAAGTAGTAAATGGAACAGGCAGACTATCATGGCGCTTGTAGTCTAATAGGATAATGGACACTCTTCAGCAGAACTAAGTGGACTAAGTATATTTTAGACAGTGATAAGTGTCTAACACAGATAAATAAAATGGAAGGGGCAATATCAATTCGGGGGGGGGTGTTGAAATTTGTGATGATGAGAGTCACTGAGAAGGTGGCTTTCAAATACTGTCCTGTAGGAAATGAGGTAGATCCCTGTTCACGGTTGGAAAACTGGAAAACTTTCACAGTTGAAGCTTACTTAGCAGGCTCCAGCTGACTGGTACTTGTCCTGGCTGCCAGGTGCTTCCTCTTCTGCTGTGCCTGCCAGACACTTTCAGAAACACCAGAAGAGCTATGGGGGAGGCAAACGTGGTTCAGACCCAATTCTGCCCTCCACTTGCTTCCAGGGAGGGAAGACAGGACTCAGATCACTGTAATCTAAGGTACAAAATGGATTTGTAAGCATCAGGAGGGATTGGGCCAACCGGGAAAATTATAAGTGGGACTTCTGTTTGTCAACAAGAATGGCAGTACCAGAAAAACATCTGATCCTATGGAATCCTAAAATCAGTCCCTCACGGGCATAGTAGCTCACAGGTTTTTTTTGAATGTTCTTTCATTCTGAACAGTAAAGCAAGAACCTAAAGCAAATGAGAGAAAAGACAAGCTTCCATGCATCATTTTTAGTATCTGCATTAATGGAAGCATGTAAGTGAAGAGGGGTTTGGTTTTTGACTATTTTTTAGGTAGTTCTCCCCAAGCACACCAGAAAACAAGACCCTCGTCTGGCATTGTATTTCTGACGTCCTTGCTTGTCCATCATCCTCCAGCCACCTGGGTTGTTTCCTTTATGTTTTTGTTTCTTGTAATAAAGTGGATTTTCTTTCTTTGCGAATGAGCATCAAGATACCCAGAACAGAAAGCCAGGTGCCCATTAAACAAGCATGCAGATGAGGCATCCAGGCCTGTCCTCTAAGTTTCCTAAGAGGAAAATGCCGCTGCTGACATGAATAGCAGAGGCCAGACAATGATTCTTAGGGAAGATAAACAGGCCTGTGATTCCCTCCTGACGGCTCCCACTCCCCTCCTGGATGACCGATCATGAGGCAAAAGGTCATGGGGATCATTCTGCACCTGCAGCCCGGGAAGGCAGGCTCCGTCCTTGAAAAGAGCTCTGCTATAATAGATGCTAATTATTATTGAGTCAAATGCAGCCTTTCATTGAGGGGCAGGTGGGAGGCTCTGTCATTGTCAGGGTGATTCAACCAGGAGCAAGTTTAGAATTCTTTGCACAGATGTACATGTACCCAAGAAGCCCCAAGTGTTGTGTACGGGCTGTTCATCAGGAAGTGTCATTAGAAATTTCGGCAGCTCCATAACGAGATGTTCAGGACTCAGGTGGATGACAAATGCTACCTAGTACCCAGGCACAGAATATTGAGAAAAGGAGCGTGATTTATTAATCGGGGCTTGAACTCTACTGCTGGGCCTCTGAGCCTCTTGTGAGATTTTACACCCTGCCATCTGTACTCTGAGACAGGATAACAGCAACTTTGGAGACCATGGAGCCCTCAGGGGATCTGCTTCCATGTCCATCCATCTGCTTTCTGGTGACTTGAATGGCAGGACAGGCCCAGTGAGGAGAATGAGGAACAGAGAGGAAATGAAAAGAAATTCACCCAGCCGTAGGTGAAGCACAACTACATTTAGCTGAATGCCAGCGTGGACTTGGGAACTTTCCCTTGACATTAACTCCCCCATTTTTTGGAGAAGGATTTAAGAGGATGTTATATTATCTTGCTTCAATATATCATTTCTACTTTCTTTCTTCTTGGATTAAAACCTAATGTATTTTTTTGTTTGTTTGTTAATCCTCCCTTGAGGATATTTTTTTCCATTGCTACCCAGAGAAAGGGGAAGGAATGGCGGGGGAGAGAGAGATAAACATCGATGTGACTGAGCCTCCCAAGTGCCCCTCAATGAAAGGATGCATTTGACTCTATTATAGCAGAGCTCTTTTGCCTCCTGCATTCACCTCTACTAAGGGCAGGGAGTGAACCAGCAACCCAGGTTTGTGCTTTTGACTGGGAATCGAACCTGAGACCCCTCAGTGCTCAGGCTGATGCTCTAACCACTGAGCACATTGGCCAGGGCAAAACCTAATTTTTTTTTAAAGATGGCTCTGAACATATGAAAATAGCACTGCAGAATTGTATCAGGTGGTGGACTGCCCAAATTTACAATTTTGTTCCCAATTCTTATTGTTTTATTTATAAAAACACAACTATACCCTTTAAGATAATCATTGATTGGAGGAACAAGAGCCTACGTATTCACTGATTCATCAGAGAATAAAGTACCTAGACTATGTTCTGGGCATTTATTCTGGGTTCTGACACAAGGATAAGAAAGGTTGTATCCTTCCTATTATGTTTTTTTCCAGTTCTTTAAAGATGCTGCTCCACTATCTTTTAGTTTGCATTGTTTCCAATGAGACATCTACTGTCATTCTCATCCTTGTTCCTTTGTATGCAATGTGCCTTTTTTCTCCAGCTGCTTTGAAGATTTTTCTCTGTATTAAGGTTATAAACAATTTAAATATGTTAGGCCTTGGTGTAATTTTCTTCAGGGTTTTTTTGTGCTTAAGTTCTTTGAGCTTTTGGATCTGTGGGTTGATTGTTTTAATCAAATTTGGAAAAATTTTGTACATTAATTCTTCAAATATATTTCTGTATCCACCCTGGGATATAATTACACATATATGCTCAGAGTTGGTCCACAGTTTCCTGGTGCTCTATTTATTGTTTTCAGTCTTCTTTCTTCCCATATTTCATTTTTTGATAGTTTGTATTGCTAGGTATTTAAGTTCACTAATTTGTTTTGTTTGTTTTGTTTTTTTTACAATGATCAAGCCATTGTAAATACTGTCCTTTGGACATTGTACTTTTTATCTCCAGAATTCTATTGGTCTTTTATTTTATGCTAGAGGCCCGGTGCAAGGAATTCATGCACAGGTGGGGTCCTGAGGCCTGGCTGGCGATGAGGGCCATTTCCCCAGTCCCGATCAGGGCTGGGCCGGCCAGGGCCTGCCGGCTGCCAGCTGCCGGCTGAGACCTGGGGGCCTGCCAGCCACCAGTTGGGGGCTGTTGGCCACCGGGGCCTGCCAGACAGGGGGAGGGACCATGGAGGTTTGCAGGTGGAATGGAGGGACCAGGGAGGTTTGCTGGTAGGGGCTAGGGATTGGGAGAGGTTGGCTGGCAATGGGAGGTTGGCTGTGGGAGTGCACTGACCACCAGGGGCAGCTTCTGCATTAAGCATCTGCCCCCTGTGGTCAGTGCGTATCATAGTGACTGGTTGACCAGTTGTTCTGGTCATTCTGGTCATTCAGTCATAACAGTTGCTTAGGCTTTTATATATATACTAGAGGCCTTGTGCATAACATTTGTGCACTCGGAGGAGTTGTCCCTCAGCCCAGATTGCAAGAGGGTGCAGGCCAGGCCAAGGGACCCCACTGATGCACAATTGGGACTGGGGAGGGCTCCAGGGTGTGTCCGGCCCATTTCATTCAGTCCCGATCGGCCAGACCCCAGCAGCAAGCTAAACTACCAGTTGGAGTGTCTGCCCCCTGGTGGTCAGTGCACATCATAGTGAGCAGTTGAGTGGCCTTACCATATCATTAGCATATTATGCTTTGATTGGTTGAACGGATGACCAGACATTTAGCATAATAGGCTTTTATTATATAGGATATATAGATTCCAGATCTCTTTTAGCATGTTCATGCTTTCCTCTACTTTTTAAAATATATGGAATATAGTTAAAATAACTATTTTCATGTCCCTTTTCACTAATTGTATCATCTGTGTAATCTCTAGGTCTATTTTCATTAATGAATTTTTTCTCCTCATTACAGGCCTGTTTCTTTGCATGTCTCAGAATTTTTTATTCAATGCAGATATTATGAAGTTTTCTGTTTGAGTAAATAATTTTCTTTAAGTATTCTTGAGCTCAGTTTTGTGATGCAGCTAAGTTACTTGGAAACATTTTGATCCAATACAAGCTTGCTTTTTGCTTTGTTAGATGGGAAAGAATGCTATTTGAGCTAGAGCTAATTTTGCTCCACCACTGAGTACTCTATTCAATGCCTTATGTCTTATGAAAATCCTCCACTCTCGCTGGTGGGAAGATGAACTATTTCTGGTCTTATGTGATCTCTAGAAATTGCTCCAACTGCTTTGGTGGTTCTTTCCCCATCCTGGAGTAGTTTCCACACAGCAAGTACTGACCAGTTCTTAGCTGAAGATTTGAGGAGAACCTTCTGTAGGTCTCCAGAACTGACTTTCCATTCTCGTTCTTTCACCTGGGAATTGTAGCTACTTGATTTCTCTATAATCTCCATTCTGTCCTCCCAGTTTTGAACCTGCTTTTGAATTACCTGGGTGCCTGTTAAAAATGGAGATTCTGAAGCCACCCACACTATCTGAACTGTAATTTCTGAAGATGAGGCCCAGAATTCTGCAGGTTCATAAGTTACCAAGGTGATTATCTAATACTATTGACTTCTGAGAACCACAGACATGATGAAACCTTTCTTAAGATTTGTTAGTTATCAAATCCAATAGCTTTTTATGAGTCTTCATTCTACTTGACTTTGCCTGAAGCACAGCCATGCTCATGCTCTCCACCTGGATCTCCACAGCATTATAATGTATTAAAACAGGTGTGTCCTAGTTATCCCAGCTCAACAATCTTCCACATATTGAGCCCAGGAGAGGAAGAACTTGGCCTGTGTCTTGAGAGACCCAAGTCCTAGACTGGTTAGTGCCACTGACTTGCTCCATTTGACTGCATCTAAGTTTCTGTTTTTCCATCTGTAAAATGAGCAGCAATAATTCAGTCTACTTTATGAGGTGGATATAATGATCAAATTAAACCAGATATAATGCATATGCTTATTTTAAAGATTTCTCAACCTTACTTACATGTGCTCTATCTATTGTCCTTTCACTCTACATTCCAAGAGTGTCCACCAGGGAGATATTCCAGCTTATATATTTAATTCTCTGCTAAGTTCAATGTATTCCTTAGCACATCTATTGAGTTGTTTTCATTTTTCTAAGATATCTAATTGTTTCTTTTTCATAGAATCCTGTTATTGTTTTATGGATGTGATATTGACCAAAACCTCTTTGAGAATATTCATTTTACCTCTATATGCATAGCTGTCTTCTGTTTTTCTTTTAACTTGGTTATCTTGGATGTTCTTTTATTTGTTGAATATGGTAATGACATTTTTTTCTCAAATCTTCAGTGAATATTGATTGCTTATATTTTCATGTGATAATCAATGTTTAATTGTTCGTGAATATATGTTCTGCTTAAAGTAGCCTTCTCTGGAAACTGTATGGGAGAATGGGTATGTTATCTGCCAGATTGTGAAGGTTCCTTCAGAGTGTACGAGCAACCTATTCATTCCATAGTCAAATTAATTGGGGTATAGCTCTACTTCTATAGGCCCAATATTTATTCTGGGAGTTTTTATACCAAAAATACACACTGAGAAAATCTTGTATATATGACTTTCACATGGAAAACTGAAGGCTACTGGTCTCCTTGTTTCTTTCTTTCTCTGGTTTCCTTATTGGCGGGGGAGGGGTCAGGTTTCTTTAGACTTTACTCTGTTTTTCTCTTTACTCCCATCACAATGCTAAGAATCCTGTCCTGGAAGATCACTCACTATTTTAAGAATCTTTATTTTCTTAGGAGGGAGTTAATGAAAGGACATTTGGAAGAATCATAGTTACTGCCTGTTGCTTTGTATAAATGGCATAAGAGGGATCAAACTGGCCTAGTTATTCAGAACATGGTACTTCAATTACTCTGATTATTTCCTAAGGTCCACTTGTTTATTGACTCTGAGCTTTCATTACATGTGAATTTGCTTTAACAGTAATTTTCTCTGATTTTGTTTCTCAGACATTCTGACTCCATCTGCTTCCTATATTTTAGAAATTCTTCAAAATTTCCCAGGAGCTAGTGGCATTCTTTCTGTTTGTCACTATTGTTGTGGATTTTTTTCTTTAAAAAAAAATTAAAGATAGATGTACATGCTCAGCCCCTATCTTGAAATAACCTTTACCATAGTGCCTCTAATTTTAATAATCTAAGAAAAACAAGTTCAATTATTTTAAATAAATTCTTAGAGAATATTGTAGCTGTAGCTGTGTTCCCAAATGTGAATGTGCAGCTTATTTGGTACTGGTAACCACCTTTACATGACGGCCTTACAGAAGACCTCTTATCTGATCTCATAATAGGTTGATTAAATGAAAAGTTGGTTGAAAGAGGGAATCATAAAAATGATACACAAATCCTTTTTACTGTATTTCAATATAAATATATACAGGTACATTCTTGTGTCAAGTTTTTGATAAGTGGCATTTTATTTTTGAGTATAGATTACACTGTTTATAATTCCAGTTCATCTGTGCCCATGCCCATAAGGCATTATTTATGTTTTCCAGTTTTGGTTTCTCTAAGGTTGAACAAGAACCTAAAGTTATGTGAGTGCAGGATTCCTCTGTATATTTATAATTTTTATCCCATTGTCCAATTCATGCACAATTGCCTAGCCCACACTTTTTTGCAATGATTATTTTAACAATTCTCCTTATTGCAATGCTATAAAATAGTTTTTATTGAAACAACATTTTTTGTGCTCCCATTTCACTTATTTATTTAATAGTTGCATTATATAGTTGTAGCAAATAATAAGTACAGTAGACTTACACAGTTTTGGAAACAAGATACCTAATTTTTTTAAGTTTACAATTTAACTGGTAGATACAAATGTGCAAGGGCCCATAATAGAATCTCAGCTGTGAGTGTTCAGAGACTATAAACATCAGGCCATGTTTAAAATGGGAAGAGAAATCTGGTTGATGTGAAATTATGTTAAATAGATACTGGTTATCATCCTTTATTCCATAAAAATATTCTATGTATTATGCTATGTTCTGAGGATATAGAGATTGATATGGTGAATAAGAACAGGTAAAAAAGGAAATATACTAAAAAGGCTTGGAGATAGGCTAGTATATGCATGCATGATAAAGAAGGAATGCATATTATATAGTACTTCATTTAAGAATTAATTAAAAGTGGAAGAGAGTATTAAGACTCCCCGGAAGTGTTGGCACATAAACTAAATTCTCAAAGATAAACTTGAATTAGCCTGGTGAGATGGATAAAAAGTAAATAAAAGAAAGAAAAATAGAAAATTATTTTCAATAAGAAAAAATATTTATAAATTTTAATATGGTTGCATTTATAGTTTATAGTCATATAAATTGGTTTAGTAAAGGTTTTATGTATCGATTTTAGATACCATCATTAGAACATATTTACTGCATTTATCATGTGAAAATGATGTTTTGAATTCCAAAATCATTCTGGGAAATCCAGATATTCAAATGTGTTTATAGTCACTATGTCAGTTAGAAATGACATTTGACTGTAAGAGACCTGAAAAACAGTGGATTAAAAAAGGGAGAGAGATTTATTCTTCTTTCACATAAAAGAAGTCTGAAGGTACAATATCCAGGGTAGTTATGTGATGACCGAAAGTTATCGTGATGGTTAATTTTATGTGTCAAGTTGCCCAGAGATTTGATCAAACATTATTTTGTGTGTGTCTCTGAGAGTATTTCTGCATGCAATAAACAAATTATTCACTCCAACCTTCACATTCCTGTTCCAGATAACAAGCCAAGAAAGATGGGAGGGTTAACATCCAGCCAAGTTAGCTCACCCTACAACTTCTGCTACATGCTACTGGCCAGTTATGTGGTCATCGATATCTAAAAAGGAAGCTGGAAAATGTAGTTTCTCAGCTTGGCACACTGCCATGCCCACACCCAATAGAAAGCATGGTTCTTCTATTCAATAAAAATAGAAATTGAAAATTGGTTAGGTACTTACCAGTCTCACAGAAGCTAATGTCCTTTGCACATTATAGATATTCTATAAATGTTAATTAAATAAAAATGGTAAATTTTCATAAAATTATTCTTTGATAAAAAATTTGGAGAAACAAAATATTGATATTTGAGCCTTATATTCTCCTCCATTTTTAACTAATTCTTGGAATAAATTACTATATAATATGCATTCTAAAAAATGCTCCTGAATGACTTTTATGTACCACAAGTTTTCAATGAAGTTAATGAATTATTGCAGAAAATCTTTCGTGAACAACAAATAAAATTTTATGAAGCAGATAAAATGACCTATACATATAAATTATTTAAGTATAAACCAATGATTCCAAATTGTCCTAGAATGTTTGAAAAATTACACATTTTTAAGAATTTTAAGCATTACCTCATTGGTCTTATGATAGTGTTAATTTGCTAAGAAAAAATGTTTTTGTTGAAAGTAAAAGCTAAATTTCAACCTGGTTTCTGAGTAATAATAAAATATAAACAGATGTACGCTACCTCATGGAAATTTTACCAGGATAAATTTACTCCCAACCCTAAAAAAATACATATATGTTATGCCTTTTAAGTATGTATTTTCAGTATTAACTGATGATTCATTATGTTGAATATTTTATGCTTTTTTATTTCTTTTCTTTTTTAGGTTTTTTCAGCACAGGACAGAATGGCAAAGCCCTTGATTTAATCATGTAAATCTTGTATGCTCAGAGAAAAGGTAGGTCAATGCAGTAATTTATTTGTCATATTGATTGATACATTCGAAGTCGGTTATACTCAAAACACACATACACACACACACACACACACACACACACACACACACACAACCTAATGGCATTAGGTTCAGAGCAAAAATGATCTCATTAAATAGCTTACTCAAGGAAAAGAGAAAACTCACATAACTACTGTAGAAATGACACTTTCTGATTTTGAAAAGGGGGTCAGGTGTGGGCCATCTCCGCTCCTGCCCTGGGAGAGTTCCCGGTGTGAGTGACGTTATTGCTGGTGCTGCAGACTCTGGTAGAAGGGTCTCCAGGGCAATAAAATCCCATGGCAACAGGGAGATAAAAATGATTCAGCCCTCCGCTGCTAAAGCCCTTTGCCAGGCTGTGAAGAGCGAGGATGTATCGTGTGATTAGTCCTTGGTATTAATAGCTGGAAAATATGTTTTCCTCTGTAAATGCCATCCATCCAACCAGCATATTCACTGGCCTGAATTCTTTATCCCTATTAGCCAACCATTGCCCCCCTTAATCAACCATTCTACAGGGAGTATGAGAATAGGTGATGTAAGATATAGTCACTGTAATTAGATTACTGATAAAGCCAAATAATATGGCATGTCATAGTTAGAAAGGAGGGATATAGTTACTTAAAAATTCCCAATTTATCAACTTTGAGAGGAACAACTTTCGGATTTAAACATTGAACAACAAAGAATAGATATTAGTTTTTCATATACCAGGAAATTTATTTTCAACTTTGTAATGTATTTCACATTGGGAATAATATTTGACTCTAAGTAAAATTCTAGTGTTTTGAGCTTGAATTATTTTGATTCATCTCTTGGAATTTATTAATAAAATAGCATATACTCATACTATTCCTTTTGAAAATAATTGGTATGATAAAAGCTACCTTTGACAATAATGGAAGAAAATTCACAGTTCCTTACTGTTCAGATCAATATTAGACTATTTTTGAGATGAGCTCTATATAAAATTTGTGATGATTTGAGATGTAAAAACCATTGTAAGGTAACTACTATCTGGTATTTTCTTTCATCATTTGCTTCCCAATTCTGCAAGTAAAATAAATTCCAATTTCATGAGTGAGTTTCATTAAAGTTTGGAGCAAAGATTCAAACAAGGATTTTCTATGATTTTTCTCAAGAAAGAGATATATTTCAAAACACACTCTCATGGCTTTATCTTAACAAAGAGGGGTGATATTTAGTGCTACCTTTCACAGAGTCGAGTTCCACATGAATGTATCCACATGAATATTGAACAGATTACATAGAGAAATTAAAACACATTTCTGCAGAATAATATCCTGGGCATCTGGGCTTTTAAGCTGTAAATTTCTTAATGTCTCTTTTGGGATCCTCAATAACCTATATGTGAGTTGGCTGTCTGAGTGTATTTCAAACCTAAGGATTGACTTTCAAATATTTACCTTGTACCCAATTGCTAAAACCAGCTGTTAAAGAATCACTACTTAACCTTACTTGAAAAGTAAATGATTTTGGATACTTGTCATTTGATCGAGTCAGGTCTAATTAGAACAGTAGTGCTACTAGACTGGGGTGCCCAAGATCTCTAGCATGCCCTCTGGTGGCAAGCTTTGCTCACCCAGTCTCACAGGTGTGGTTGATTGCTCCTTTGTCAAGGTGAGTTGAACTAAGCTTTTAGAATACCTTCTCCAAATCATTGTCCTCATTCAGCAGTTCTTCCTCTTGGGCAGTGGATCTCAAAGTGTGGCCTCCAGACCAGCAGTGTCAGCATCCTCTGAAACTTATTAAAAACTAGAGGCCTGGTGCACAAAATTTGTGCACAGGGGGTCCCCTCAGCCCAGCCTGCACCCTCTCCAATCTGGGATCCCTCTCACAATCCTGGACCGCTGGCTCCTAATCGCTCACCTGCCTGCCTGCCTGGTCGCCCCTAACTGCCTTCCCCCCTGCTGGCCTGGTTACCCCTCACTGCCTCTGCATGCCAGCCTGATCACCCCTAACTGCCCCCCCTGCTGGCCTGGTTGCCCCTAACTGCCCCCTGCTGGCAGCTATGTCACCCCCAACTGCCCCCTCCCTGCCAGTCTGGTTACTCCTAACTGCCCCCCTCTGCTGGCCTGGTCGCTCCTAACTGCCCCCACCTGCCGGCCAGGTCACCCCCAACTGCCCCCTCCCTGCTGGCCTGGTTGCCCCAACTACCCCCCCCACTGGCCTAATCACCCCTCACTGCCCCCCCCCCCCCGCCAGCCTAATCGCCCCCAACTGCCCCTCCTGCCAGACTAGTCGCCCCCAACTACACCCCTCCCCGCTGGCCTGGTCACCCCTAATTGCCCCCTGCTGCCAGCCTGATCACCCCTCACTGCCTCTGTGTGCTGGCCTGGTCACTCCTAACTACCCCCTGCTGCTGGCCAGGTCGCCACTGCCTCCTCCCTGCCAGCCTGGTCACCCCCAACTGCCCCCCCTGGCCGGCCTAGTCACCCCTCACTGCCCCCCTGCCAGCCTAATTGCCCCCAACTGCCCCCCTGCCAGCCTGGTCGCCCCCAACTGCACCCCTCCCCGCTGGCCTGGTTGCCCCTAATTGCCCCCTGCTGCCAGCCTGATCGCCCCTCACTGCCCCCCCTGCTTTCCTGGTCGCCCCCAACTGCACCCCTCCCCGCTGGCCTGGTCGCCCCTCACAGCCCCCCCCCCCCCCCCACTGGCCTGGTTGCCCCATACAGCCTGCTGTTCAGTCATTTGTTGGTCCCTCACTAACTCCCCCACTGGCCTGGTCATAGGCAGCCATCTTGTGAGGGCCTGAGGGTTAATTTGCATATTACCTCTTTATTATATAGGATAAACATTCGAGGGACCCATCCCATACACCCTGAATCAGAAATGAGGGAGCAGTGATCTGAATCTTATTTTCACAAGCACTTCTGATGCTTACTAAAATTGGAGGATCATTGTCCTATTCTGGCTAGTGGTGAGAACTCTTTAGAAGCCTCCACACCTGTAACAGTGCTTTGCTGGAGCCCCTGCTGCCTTCTCGTACTCACAGCCTCACTTTTTAGCCTCCACAAACACCAGAATCATGTTTGTCAATAGCAATTTTGAGCAACTGTAAGCAGTGCTGCATTGAGCATATTACACCTCTGCTTTGTGTGTTATTTCTGCAGTATAAATTCCTACACAGTAAACTGCTAAGTCTAAGAACATTCACATATATATTAATATATTTTCTTATTCCCTGTGTTCTTGATGCTCTGGCATCTTGGGCCTACTAATCCTGGAAACACTGCCCCTCCCATGATTAGTTAATTCCAAGACAGAGCAAACAAGTTACCTGGCAAGCACACCTTTGAATACAGTACAGAGGCAATATTCTGAACTCCCTCTGGCTCCTATCTTTTGCAAGAGGCAATCTTCCTTTGTTCTAATTATCCTATAGCTCGGAACCTGCCCAATTATTCAAACTATCCAATCCTAAATCTGCTCAGCTTGATTACCCTCCCTTGCCCCTTTCATCCTGCAAAAAAAAACAATCAGGGTCGTCACTGATGCTTTCCCCTCACTTCTGCCTGAGACTGACCCTGGTGGCTCACATGAGTCTCTCATAACATGGAGTCCCCCTCCTCTTGGGAGCAGTGAGAAATAAACTGTCAGTTTAATGGCAGTCATCTTCTGATCTGTTAGCCTCACCATCAAAATCTGGGTACATTTTCAAACAATAAATGAAACACCATGAGATGGTATTACAGAAAGGTTAAGGTCATGAACTCTGGTGCTTGAATACCTGGGTTTAAATTCCAGCATCTCTGCTTCTTAAGCATGCACACTTTTGTTATTTATTTGACATCTCCATGACTCAATTTTCTCAATTTTATAAAATGGGAGATAACAGCAGTACCTACCTCATAGAGTCATTGTAAAGATTAAATGTTAATAAACATAGAGTACTTATAACAATACGTAGCACATAACTACTTGATATCATTATTGTTATTGGTAAACTTGCCTAATCAATCTTTAAAAAATTGAAACAATTTAGTCTCCATTAAGGACACTTCTGAAAGCCGATTTACCTGTATTCCTAACAACACTGGATAAGTGAATAATACCAATTTAGTGAAATGAAATAAAGTTTTTAATATTTTCCCACCTAATGGATTTTATAAAATCATCCCTATTAACACTGTTTCACTACTAAAGTATTTGAAAATTGTTAGGATGTATTTGAGCATTTGACTTTCTTCTGTGAATTATCTATTTGTTCTCTTTACATTATTTGATTATCATTTGACTAGTGAATATTTAGTGCAATACTTAAAACTGAAAATTTTTTTGTGACTGCATCAACATTTTTATACCACCTTTAGTCAAGGAAACATGTTAAATTTTATGTGGCCAATTGGTCATAGTTTTCCTTTACAGCTCCTGGGCTTTATTTATATAAAAATTCTCATGTATTTCTGCTAGTACTTTTATAGTTTATAGAACACTCCTTCTTTTACAATACGATCCTTCAAAGCTGGGTTTTGAGCATCATAAGAAAGACAGTTTTTTATATTCAGGCAATCCAATGTCAGTACAATCATAAAAATTTCCTAGTTACTTGTTCCTAGTCTCATCCCACCCCCTTTTAGTACTCCAGCATACTGTATGTGAAACATGGAACAGAACTGCCCACAGGAAGATCTCAATAGAAAGTTCCTATGTAGGAATATTCCCATCTTGATCATCAACAGAACAATTTTTTTGGAAATTAAATTATTTGTAGTGACAAAGGCCAATCTGTGTATGTCCTGGCCTTACCCACCTGATTAAATAGGTAAAATGCATTCTCAGGTTATTTTCCAAGGGTCCCAATTAGGCTAACCATTTCCACAGACCACAGGTAACCATCTCACCAATGGGGCCTCCCCAGTTGGCTCTGTTTACTCTCTCCTTTTTTCTTTCAATGATGCTAATATTGTTGCTTTACTGAAAAGTGTTTTCTAGACTCACAAGGGGTTCTTTCTGACCACTATCCAAATCCCCTTCTATATTGCATATTTATTCCAATTTAATTATTTATTTTAAAATATTACTAATTAATTAAAAAGGGCCTGTCTGTGGTAGGCACTTGGGATATATCAATGATACAACCTCAATAACAGAAACTCCTGTCCTCATAAAGCTTTATCTCAGGACTTTATGGTGTCTGGAACACAGTGTGTGTGTGTGTGTGTGTGTGTGTGTGTGTGTGTGTGTGTGTGTGGTGTGTGTGTGTAATAATGGATTGTACATGTAGATAATTGGTTAGAAGTGTTAATTGATTTGAATATTTAGATTCAGCTTTTTTTTTTTTCTTTTTGTATACAGAGAGAACAACATGGGTGTCAGGGGCACTAACTCCCTGCCCAGTTGAAAATCCACACATAATTTTTGACTTGCCCAAAACTTAACTACTAATAAATAGGCTACTGTTGAGTGGAAGCCTTACTAATAACATAGTCAGTTAACACATATTTTGTATGTTAGTGTATGATATATTACATTCTCACAATAAAATAAGCATTTAATATTGACAGTTTTTTAATATTTTAGCCATTCTAATAGTTGTGCAGCGGTATCTCTTCATTTTAATTTTGCAATTCCCTAATGATAAACATTCTTTAAAATACAAAAATTGTAGAAGAGAGAATGTATTATGTTAACATTGGTTATTAGCATCACATTATCAAGAAGACAAACAGTATGTCACTTCCTCTCTACTCAAGTAATCTCAGTGGAGTCCATCACCTATAAGATATGTTATTTAATGTGAATTAAAAAACCCTTAGTTGTTTAATTCTAATTATTTAGCTCAAGTTCCTACCCTTTTCTTTCTGTTTTGGCTAAAATGCATACATTAGCCTTTCAAATTTTTAAAGTATGGGCTATATTTTATCAAAATTCTGTTCCCTTGCATCAATGAATTCTTCTACTAAAAATGTGCCATTGCCCTCAGTTTCCTTAGCCTGATAAAGTATCTACCCATTCTTCTGTATTTGCCTTGGGCTTCCCTCTCTCTTTGATCCTTCCTTGACTCACACAAATGTGCCGGCACTTGCAAAATTCCAGATGGCCTTCCAGTTTGTATTTAAATAACTGTGTGGTAAGTGTCCTCCTGACTGGAAAAAAATGTGAAGGGGAAAAGTATTTCTTATCAACAATTCTTAATAAAGGTTGTTTACTGATTGACAGAAGTGATGAGAGTGAGAGAGCAAATCAGAGACACTAGTGTTAAATTCTTTGTACTAGAAAAGGTTTTAGGAAGGGAAAGATTGGATGGGTAGGTGGATGAGACTGGAGCCAAATGGGCCAAATTACTGGGTATGTGTACATATGGGGGAGGGAAGTAGCAGAAAGTCGTGTGCCAAGAGATAAATACCCAGTCCCTGGCAACTAAATAGAAACTTGGCAGGAAGTAGAAGCTGTTTAAAAGTGTTTTAGCACATGGGTAGATAACTTATTAAGATTTTAATTTGTGTATTTAGTTTCACTCAGATAGATAGAAACTTTGATTGTTTTTAAAGGGTTAATCAGAAGTGGAGGAACTTGTGAACTCCCACCCTGCTCGTTCATGTGGAACTGGGGCAGCAGCTTTAGAGGGAGCATGATCTCAGAGGAGATGGCTGGATGTGGGGCCCATGGAAGCAGGACCTGAGTCTCCCAGGATTGGCAACTTGCAAAGTCACCAGACCTGAAGGGGCTCTGTGGCTTGAAACAAGAAGTCTCAAACTTGCATCATTGTATTTGATATAATACAATGATGACTAGTATGGAGCTGTAACTTTTGACCAATGGAGCCTCCATGAGTCTTTGGTGATGCATAAGACCCTAGGCCATGGATATAACCTTGAGGATGTGAGTGTGAGAGGATAAGGATGTATAATACTGAGATAGAATTTCCTACAGCCCAGCAGGATGGGATCTCAGAGTCATATTTAAGTCAATTTGAGGAAAATAGGGAATGCAAAACAATTGTCATTATATGCTAGTAATGTATTTGTCTACAAAGAAAATCCTAGATAATGGAGAAGAAAATTATTAGAGTTGATGAGTGTATAGGAAGTTTTATGATTAATATTTAGAAATCAGTTGTATTTCTATATATCTGCAGCAAACAATTAGAAGTACTTTTGAATACTATTTCAAATAGCAATGAAAACATATGTGAACCCTAGGAACAAATATAACAGAAGATACGCAAAACTTTATGGAGAAAGGGATATAATTTTCTGGAAAGATATTAAAGGTGACGTATAGAAATGCAGCAATGATCATGTCATGTATTGGAAGACTAACTATCACCAACATGTACACTTCTGATAATTTTATGTATATATTCAATATTGTTTGAATAGAAAATTAAAAAGCTGACTTTAAATTAAAATCATTTAGTGGGGAAACAAGATGGTGAAAACACCCTTCTAGAAACCAAAATTTTAGTAATTAAGTCAAGCTTTAAGATGCAGCTGTAGTAATTAGTAAGTATGCCATTGATAGACATAAAAATTAACGGGTGAGAATAGACAACTAAGAAATGGAAGGAACCATTCATTTATGGAAACTTGGTCTAAAATAGAGGAAACATTAAACATGGAAGAATATACTTCTTATATAAAAGTATTATGAGGAAAACTGATTATTTATATGGGGAAAAGAAAATCTTTCCCATGTCATGCCCTACACAAAAATACAGCAAGCATTTAAAATATTTAGGAGAAAATATAGATGGCTATTTTTTATGACAATGATTTAGGGCAAGTCTCTTAAATAGATATAAAAATGTATAAATCATAAAGAAAAAGAAAAAGATAAAAATTACTACATTGAGGAGCTTCAAACTTTTTACTACAAATTTTGATAAATAAAGTGAAATGATAAGTCACAGGAACATATATTTGCCATATATGTAATATTTAATTAATTCAAAATACATAAATAACTTCTATAAATATTAAAAAGAGATAATACAATAGTAAAGTACAAATTATATGAGTAGGCAATTCACAGGAACGAAAACCTCAACTCACACAGTAAAACACTCAGCAGCTTCATTAATCATCAAGGAAATGCAAATTTCAAATAATGAAATACTATCTTACCACATTAGATTTCCAGAACCACAAAGTCTAGCAATACCATGTGTTAGTGAAAATATGAATGATGGTCCCTGGCCGGTGTGGCTCAGTTGGATGGGCTTCATCCTGTGCACTGACAGGTTGCCAGTTTGATTCCTGGTCAGGGCACATGCCAGGGTTGTAGGCTCAATCCCTGGTAGGGGGAGTGCAGGAGGCAGCTGATCAATGTTTCCATCTCACATCGGTGTTTCTCCTTTCCTCCCTCTCTAAAAAATCAATAAAAAACGTAAAAACAAATGCAAGTGATAGGAATTCTTAAAGTTAGTGGAATTGTGTAATGGCACAACTACTTTGGAGAGCAGTTCACTATTTTAGAGCACAGTTCCTATGGCTCAAGAATTTCACTCACATATAAGCAAAATGTGTGGTATTTTCTTCATAAGTATTGCATGCAATAGCAACAATTTACAAACCAATGTCAAACAGTTGAAGAGTATATGTATTTGGAAGTTTCAAAACCACCCTCAAGTTCTATGATTTGATAGAAGGACTCAAAGAACTCAGTAAAGTTGTTATACCCATGGTTATTACAGTGGCAGGATACAGACAGATTAAAATTAGCAACTGGAAAAAAAGGGCATAATGCAGAATCTAGCAGCTTTTTATTGTCAATAGTCATGCATAAATTTCCAGTTATGCTTTCCCAGTGGCATACAACAAGCAGCACTTGTTTTTCCCAGTAACAACGTGTGACAATACACACAAAGTATTGCTAACTAACTAGTGAAGCTCATCTGGGCGTTGGTGTCCAAGGTTTTTATTGGGGTTGGTCCCTTAGGCTTGGCTGAGTACCTGTGTGGCTGATCTTAGGCTGACCCTATTCTCTAGCTTCTCTACAGGTCAGCCTGATACTACGTGGCCTAGGTCTTCCACCATAAATCACATTGGTAGCATAGACTGACTGGCACCACCCCAAATCCCTAAGTAAACAAGGACACTTTTACCAGGCAGGATACTCAAAGGTTTTAGAAGCTATGTCCTAGGATCTAGGCAAGGGCCAAATATTTGTTTGGAATGTGCAGGGTGTGGACAATCCACACTTGCTAAGTTAGTTCTTTATAGCACAGTACATAAATAAATTGTGTTATTTATACAAAGAATGAATTACAGCTACAAGTAGCAGTGTGGATTAATCTTGCAAACCTAACATAAGTAAAAGCAAGCAGTAGGATAATAGGTACATTTATATAAAGTTTAAAACCATGTAAAATATCACATATTGCCCATGGATGCATGAAATGTAGAAAGAGTATTAAAATGTTAATGCGAATAATAAACACCAACTACAGGCTAGTTTCAAACCCTCGGACAGAAACTGACACTGTCTTCTAGAGTATATGTTAGGGACATCAATTAAATCTCAAATGTTTTATTTCTCAGGCTGGGTGGTGGGTATTACTGTTTAATTACTATTTAATGATTGGCTAAGCCTAGAATATTTCAAATTTTAAAAAATCACATAAATGTATATAATAGTAAAATTTTTCTTAAACAGCTTATTTACTAAGTGCATACCTAATATAGTTACTTGCTTCAAAAGTTTGATATAATATGAATTTTTTGTGATGTTCTGAGCAGTTGGATCTGTTTTTGGATTCATCACAGCAATGGATTCAGCTTCAAGATGGACGTTGCCAAGTTAATCTAGTCACTTGTTTTCATATATCTTCTTTCTCTGAACTATCTCAAGGACAGAGACTATGCCTTATATATTTTCTTCTGGCACGTTTTAAGTACCCAATAGCTAGATATTGAAAAGATAGGTACATTAATGAAAAAAATTAGTAAGTGAAATTCTCTGAGGATAACTATACAAGATAGGGTCCTAAGTGAAGGGCCATTTTGAGAGAAATTGGTGAAGGGTTGATTTGGGGGATATTCTCTGAATCTCAGTATTACGAATAGAGTAGATAAAACGATCTGGACACAGGGCCTGTTCATGGCTATAGAAATATGTGCTTGTTGCCCAGCTGGCCTGGCTCAGTGATTGAGCATTGGTCTATGAACCAGGAGGTTAGGGTTTAAGTCCTGGCCAGAGCATATGCAGGCTCAATCCCCAGTGGGAGGTGTGCAGGAGGCAGCCAATGAATGATTCTCTCTCATAATTGATGTTTCATCTCTCTCTCCCTCTCCCTTCCTCTCTGACATAAATATATGTTGAAAAATATGTGCTAGAATGGAGGTGAAGAGAGAGGCTCCTAGACAAATTTCATCAACTTCATAAGTGCTACAGAGCTAGTCCTGGCCTATGTTGAAAATGAAAGAGCTAATAAATAAGACATACTTTCAGTGGTGCTGCCAAATCACAGAAATCAAAGGCATATTATATGGTGCTAAGTGTCCTAGGGTTAAATTAAAAACCAGGTAGAACCCTTTAGACTGAAACCCCCAGTGACTAACAGTGGCTGAGAGCCTAATGGGCAGATGCGCACAGAGAAGGAAACTTCCTGTTTGGAATGGAGCTTTGGGAAATGCCTTTCCAGTGTGAAGTCCTGGAATAGAGATCACTTCACTTCTACTAATATCTGAGTAGGGGACAATAAGGGTGATTTTGGGGGTTACAGGGAAAGTGGAGATATATAGCACCCATCAATCATGGATAAAATCAGATATTACCCTGAAAATGAAAGCCAGAGAAAACATGTTCTTGCCAGTCACACAAGGTACAGTGTAACTAAAGCATGAGCTCTTCTACCAATCAAGAGTGGTACCCTTTTGTTTATTGAAGGGTTACATGCTGTCATTTTAACTAATTTTATAAAAAATGATGGAGCCCAGCCGGTGTAGGTCAGAGGTTGCGCATCGACCTATGAACCAGGAGGTCATGATTCAATTCCCAGTCAGGGCATATGCCCAGGTTGTGGACTCAACCCCCAGTGTGGGGCGTGCAAGAGGCAGCTCATCAATGATTCTCTCGCATCATTGATGTTTCTCTCTCTCTCTCTCTCTCTCTCTCTCTCTCTCTCTCTCTCTCTCTCTCTCTCCCCCCCCCTCTCTCTCCCCCCTCTCTCTCTCTCCCCCTCCCTCTCCCTCTCTCTCTCCCTCTCCCTCTCCCTCTCCCTTTCTATTTGAAATCAATAAAACTATATATAAAAAAAGATGGATTCTGTAATCATATTCATTGTGGCATCTAGAATGCCTAAATTCCATTCTTTATGCTGTAATACTCTGTGTGGGTATTTGTGTGATCTGATCTCAATTTTAACTTTGTTATGGCTAAGGCTATAATTATATAGCTCCAAAAAAAGGCTGATGAAAGTTTCTAAGTCCAGGTTATCTTAGCTTCATGACTGGGAAGAATTTTGGATGCTGCCTGGTAAAAGTGGTGAAAACTGACATTTTGAACTCTGTCTATGGGCCAGGCATCCGGTTACTCACTCTACATGTATTTTGTGATTTGCTATGAACAACAGCCTTGTGAGGAAACACAGAGAAGTTGAATAGTGTAACCAAGGTAACACAGGTTGTGGAGCTTTGAGCCCATGTCTGTCTGACTGTGAAGCTCAGACTTCTCTCAACCCCAGTGCCATGACCACAGTTCCCTTTCTGAGTCAGCTTTGCCGTCAGCATGCAGGGCAATTTAGTTTGCAAAAAAGGCCTACAGGAAAATAACTTTCACGTTGGATTACCCACTTCATAAAGATTATTTGAAAACAAATTAACTTGGAACATATTTTAAATTTTTTCTGGAAATGCACAAGAAAATGGGAGAAACGTGACTATTACCATTAGTCTACCTAATGAGCCTCCTCCCCCACAGGTGGAGGGTACTGAACAGAGCTCAGGGATGTTGCAGCAGTTACCATCTCTTACAGCATTTTCCCCAAGTACATTATACACATGGCTGCAAGTATGCCAGGCTGTCCTCTGAGCACTAGGCGTATGAAGGTGAACAAGATCAAAGTCCCTGCCCACAGGGAGTGCATGTCCAATAGGAAGATAGGAAATACAGCTTAACACTATAGTGCCAGAGCAGCCAGTGCTATGAAGGAAATAAACCACGTCTCTGTGGAGGAGCAATCTGAGCGGAGACTGTGTGTTGTATGTCCTTGGATCATGTAGTAAACTGGGCCAAAGTGTTCCAGGCAGAAGGCACAGCCTGAGTATGACACAGGCAGGAACGAACTTGATGAGTTCGCCGTACAGCAGGATCCTGGTATTTATCACATTATATCATGATAGGTGCTTACATGGCTGCCTGCCTAAGTAGAATGTTACCGCATACTTCTCGTTCATTTTTTATGCTTGTTGGCTAACAGAGTTAGAGATATGCTTGACATGTAACATATATTTAAAAAATGAATGAGTGCACTGAAACTCCTTTTCTAGAAGCTGTCAACATGAAGTTTTTTAGCTTTATAAAGGTGAAATGAATAATCATCTTACCCAGCACTCGGTATGTTTACACTACATCTTCAACATTTTCTTTCTTTTTTATTGGTCTTTTTGCGTATCATGTATAAGTGATGATGAGCATATCCATGCTAAGACAACATTCTGATAATAACTTTGTTATATATTTTCATTTATTAGATAAGAATAAGGTATGAAATCCACTTCATTTAGCAGTATTATTAAACTAGTGGCCTGGTGCATGGATTCATGCACACTGAAAGGAAATTAATTAGAAGAAATATTTTAATATTGCTATTCACCTTTTCTCTATAATAGAAATGTAAACAAATTCACGATCGACAATGACAGATCAAAACACACGTGTGCGATTGGCGCCAGCCAGAGCTTTATATGCATCGTGCATGTGTGAGTCAACATTTATTTTTAAATTGCCAGTGCACATCATATGTACTGGCTGGTCGATCAGTCGGTCGGATGGACAGTTGGTCACTTAGCCTTTTATATATATATAGATAAATATTAGGATCATTTAGGTTTTTTAATAAAAGTTTTCTGGACTTTAGATCCTAGAATTAGAACAAAATGACCCTTTGAAAATGAATCTTTCTATCTGATTAAAGATTATTAAGGTATTTTAGAATTAAATTTTAAGTATTTTTGGTTTTAAGTATCACTAAAACGAATTATAACATTAAATATGGATATTACTAAAGTGTACACTCTTAAATTTCAGTACTAAATTTTGACATCATTAGTATATCTAGGACTACCAGTGCTCTACAGAATGATGTGAAAATAAATTTAGGGGATCTGAAAGTGTACAATGTTATACAGTGTACTGTTAGGGATTTTCAAAGTGCCATAGTTAGGTGTGGCCTGACTGCTTTGTGTGCTGATAATTTCCGCATGGAAACACACATATTAATCATTCCAGAGCATCAACAACAACCTTGCTGTTACATCAGTAAAAAAACAAAAATAAAAATTCTATCAGAATTGGGCAGCTGACCATGAGATATAACTTAACTGTTTAGTGACTGTGTATTTCCTTCTGCCTTCGCCTTTATGATGCTAAGACTGGTCATCTTGTCAAGTACCCAGCAATATGTTCAAGTTGAAGTTTGGTTTTAAGTCAACTTAATTATGTTTCTCCTGTTTCCCAAGTGGGCATTGGTGGTTGCATGCTGAAGTTTTTGCTTTATGAGCCTCTCATTTTTCACGAAGCTTGACACCGTGGTCAACTGAAACCACCCTTTCCCTGGGAGCTCTTTCTTCTAGAACAATGGCCCAGAAGATGAGTGTGCTTCAGATTCCCGTTCTCTCCTTTTTTTCTCCTTTCTTAGCAGAGATTGACAATAAGAAGAGGGTCAATCATAGAGATAACATTTCTACTCTAAACAGATTCAAGTCTTAAAGGAGAGAGTCTCATTCAAAACATTAATTATATTTTTTGCTTTTTTCTTATGCTTTCCTTTTCTCATCTAAAAACACATGAATAGATATAAATAAGACTAAAATTCAGTAAAAAGCGATTACTGTAGAATGTCAGATGGCCAATATTTAAGTGTTTTTTAGAGACTCTTTAGATAGATTTTGTAGTAACAAGTTCCTTAGGGAAGATCCTCAATGAGAGGGAAGCTGTGTTACTGCGCTTAAGTCCCGCATTGTTTCCATTGCTTCTACATGCAGAACTGTATGCTACCAAATCCCTCTGGGCCTTTGACTCTATTTTTTATCTAGTCTACAATATGGTACATGGAAAACTCATTATTTTTTTTTTACAGGTCTCCTCTGCTAGTAATTATTTAGTGGTGTTTAGATAAAGATGCAGGGACACAATTCTCTTTATAGATAAAAATTACATTTTCATAGTCCCAAATCTCTGGAGGAATTGACTTGTATTATTTGTTTTCTTGGTATGTGATTGTATTATAACTGCTCAGGATTTATCAAAACAAAACAAAACATTGTCTTCATCGGCAGTAATTTGGAAGGAAATTTTCACGTTTGTTACATTTTTGCAGAACCAAATATGCTAGTAAGCAAAAAGTTATAAAATGAGCTTAATAAACCCTCATACTGATGCAGAGTTAACCCTGGTGACTTGGCAATTGGATAAAAATTCAGCTCACAAAACAGCATTTTGGCTGCAATCAATGCTTATGAAAACCACGCGCAGTTTGTGCAAACCCTGCTTGATTTGGCAACGCTGGGAGTCAGCTGTGATTCCTGAGCATAATAAATGCATTGGTTTGAATTCTCCTGTCTGTTGTATGTGAGGTTTGTCTGGAGCTCATTCAGATTCAAGATGCACTTTAAGATAGAATTAAGAGGGGAACTGCAGGAAAGAAGAGAGTCTTCATTTGAAATCCTCTTATTGAAGTGTGGACGTACTAGGTGATTGCTGTACTGGAAATAGATGATTTTCAGAAATGAAAATAGCATTGCTTCCTCGGTTCGGGTTTCACCCACAGAAACTACTAAGTTCTTATCAGATTCAGCGTCAGCACTGCATGAAAACCCAGTCCTTTATGGAAAGGGATCATCTGGCCTCCTGTTTCTGAAATAGAGATTACTCATTTACTTCTCTGCAATTATAGCCATTGGATCCTTTGAAAATGTGGAAGGGTTAGATGATGACATGCCTGTAACACAAATCTATATTTTAAAAAATCCCCCATGTTCACACACTGAAGGGTTACGTATGAGCTGATGCACATCACTGGTAACAGTCAAATATATCAACTTGGTGTCTGGGCAAAGAGTGAAAACAGGGAATGCGTTTTATTATTGACGTCTATGCTTTGAATATAGGAGACACTATTAAAAAGGTAACTAGAGTCCTTAGTAATCTTTTCAGTGAAACATATGCAACTACCACAGAGCACCCCTTAAGGGGGTTTTTCTCGTCAGATGAAAAGGTCATTATGTTTTACAGATGACAGTTTGAAAAATTCAAGGCACATTGGCTACATTTTTGCTTGAAGCTGTGAAGACCAGGAATGGCGCTGTTCCTTCCTCTGTTCCCCCTGCTCCCAGCCCTGCTTCTGACCTCTTTTTCCTTCCAGCAGCAAAGTCCCAGAATGGTGAAGCGGAGGTTGATGACAATATGTCCAAGGGCCAGAATTGCCACTGTTAAATTTGAATACTTCTCTTTTAAAAGAATTCTAAAATATAATTCCCAGAACCCTTACTTTAAACAAATAATTTCATATATTGATGACTAAAAGCACTAGATTAGGATTTAGGAGCCTGAGGCTCCAATGTTGCCTCTGCTGTATACTCATCACTAAGCTTTTTAACTAGTCTGATCTATTGCTCCTTCTGAAAATTGAAGATACCTGCTGACTTCATGTCAATAACTTGTTAGGTGAATCAATATGAGATAGATACTTTGTGAATTGGTAAGTACTATATAAAATAATTTTTATTATTATTGTCTGAAACTAATAAATAAACCAGCAAGCAGGTGTCACATGATTCAGCAATATTAAACCTCATATGTGCTTTTATTTTGTACTTCCCAGAATACCCTTACGAGCTGACCAGTTCTTCCTGTTTCCATTTCAAATTTATCCATTTATGCAAACTTGTCTTCAATCACACACACACACACACACACACACACACACACACACACACGCATGCATGCGCGCGCGCGCACACACACATATTTATGTAAATACTAGAGACCTGGTGCACAAAATTTGTGCACGGGGGTGTGTGTCCCTTAGCCTAGCCTGCACCCTCTCCAATCTGGGACCCCTCAAGGGATGTCCGACTGCCCGTTTAGGCCCGATCCCGGTAGGGGCAGTTGGACATCCCTAAACGGGCAGTCGGACATCCCTCTCACAATCGAGGACTGCTGGCTCCCAACTGCTCACCTGCCTGCCTTCCTGATTGCTCCTAACTGCTTCTGCCTGCCAGCCTGATCACCCCCTATCCACTCCCCTGTCAGCCTGATTGATGCCTGCTCCCCTGCCAGCCTGTTTGCCCCCAACTGCTCTCCCCTGCTGGCCATCTTGTGGTGGTCATCTTGTGTCCACATGGGGGCAGCCATCTTTGACCACATGGGGGCAGCCATCTTGTGTGTTGGAATGATGGTCAATTTGCATATTACTCTTTTATTAGATAGGATATCATGTAACTTTTTAAAATGGTTTCAATCCACACTTACCACTCCTGCCATTGTTGTACTTCATTATGTGGCATTTGACTGAATATTACCTGGCATTATTCAAAGGTTCTTTGGTCTTAAGTGTCATTTCTTCAATACTTTTGTCAATTTTTAGCTACTTCATTTCTATTCTGTGAATATGCATACAGGCTTAAAAAATACTGAGCATATCTGACTTTTCTATTAAGATAGTTTCCTACAAGTTTGGCTATTGGGATCTAGAATCCTATGTGTTGACTTTCCCATACTGTGCTTTATTTATGTTTGGTTCTTCTCGACCTAAATACTAATATCTTTCCTCCTTGGTCTCCATATCCTTAGTCACCTTGTTTCTGTCTCTAGGAACTTCACTCTTAATTTAATCACCTAAAATGGATTTGAATAAGATTACTTATTTCATGATGTGTAAGCCAAACAAACTGAAATAGCAGGAAAGATATTCAAAAGTGTGGAGTAGCTTATATAAAGAGATAGAAAAGAATACCCGTTCCTATTTTTACTCAAACTCAGGCTATAAAATTGGATTGGAAGGGGGGGATTTTCCTCAGTTACAAAAAAGGATGCATTGACAAAGCATGCATGAATGAATGAATGAATAAATAAACAAACAAATAAATAAGACCCCTGTCTATTAAGCAGCAAAGTGCTGCATTTAGAGAAAAACTATGGGTGAGGCGGGGGAATGGGGTTTGGAGGTGAGTGGAGTTGTGGAGGTGGGGAGCTACTCCAAAAGGATTTTGTTGCATTTGCCAGTGTTGCAATCATGTCTCTTTCCAGTGAGTATGGTTATGGTTACCCAGAGGTCTATATTCAAATAGTTCCCTAGAAATTAAAAAATATTGAACTGAAATTATCATTTTTCAATGGGATCCCCAGGCACAAATTCTGTTACTGCCATTTAGCAGCCGGTGTTCCTTTTTAAGCTTCTGTGCAAATTTGAAAACAGTTGCCTTCTTTGGTAATTACAGAGCCTCACAGTGCTAGTAAGAGGTAGCACTTCATAGCATGCATTACAAAAGCTTGGTAATGTAGGCAATACAACACTGCTTAACGGACACCATTGTGATGGGAGCTGTGCAGGGAATGCTTATAATAATCAGAATAGATTTAATGTAAGTATTTATGCCAACTGTAAAAATGGTGCAAACAACAGCAGGAGAAGCAATATGCTACACAGAACAAAAACTGAAATAGGGAACAAAACATATTCTTAACATATTTAACCACAATTTTGTTTCTTAAAAGATGGTTTAACACCATGAGTTTATCTATAGAATCAGCTATTTATTTTCAGTGCATTTTAGATATGAACCATGAATGAATTATCTTTATCGAAACTAAAGTGCAATTGAGTTTCTAAACAACAATATGGTTGATTATGCAAAACCTCATTCTAACTGTTTAACTTTCTTGACTAATTAGATTTTCAATACCTATACCTTTTATTTACTTTTTATTTATTTATTTACTATTAGCCCTGCGCACGAATCCGTGTGCCAGTAGCTTGCCAGTAGCTCGCTGCTGCCTTCCTGTAGCTCTCCACCTGCTGCCCTGCCCTCCTGTAGCTCCCCCCCACCCCCCCTGCTCCCCCTCATAGCTTGCTGCCCTGCCCCCTCCTGTAGCTCTCCATCTCCTGCTTGTAGCTCACTGCCCCACCCTCCTGCTGATCCGTGATCCAGTCATTATGCAGTTGGTCGTTATGCTTCACAGCATAATGACCATTTGCATATTACATCTTTATTATATAGGATTTTTCTTGTGTTCACAATTTTTAAAAATTCTTTATTGTTTAAAGTATTACTAGTACCTAAGTCTCCTTTTCCTCTATTGACCTCTCCCCGGCCGCTCCTACCCTTCCAGCACATGCCCTCACCCGACTACTGTCTGTGTCCATTGGTTATGCTCATATGCATGCATACAAGACCTTTGGTTGATCTCTTATCCCCCTCCCCTTCCCTGCCTTCCCTCTTAGATTGGACGGTCTGTTCGATGCTTTTATGTCTCTGGCTCATCAGTGTATGTTGTTCATTATATTCCACAAATGAATGAGATCATGTGATATTTATCTTTCTCCAACTGGCTTATTTCACTTAGCATAATGCTCCCCAGGTCCATCCATGTTGTTGCAAATGGTAAGCGTTCCTTCTTTTTTACAGCAGCCGTAGTATTCCATTGTGTAGATTATACATATATACCTTTTAAAAATTATTTTTATTCCTTTTATCACAAGAACTGTTCAAAACAATAATCCTACCACTTAGGTAAAACCCATCTAATCTTTAAATATTATTGCATTGGGTGTACAAGAATGTTGATGGTAGAGAATTTCCTAGTACCACCAACAGTGCAGTTTTGCAATGCT
Source organism: Cnephaeus nilssonii (assembly GCF_951640355.1). Classification (NCBI taxonomy): domain Eukaryota; kingdom Metazoa; phylum Chordata; class Mammalia; order Chiroptera; family Vespertilionidae; genus Cnephaeus; species Cnephaeus nilssonii. The sequence continues at coordinate 34,750,778 of NC_137080.1, forward strand.
AAACAGTAGGAATATCCAATTGCCTTTCAAAAAGCCACAAGCTGACTATTTATGAGTGCTCAGAAGTGGTTGTTACATAAAACAGGGGGTTTTAGCAGTCTCAGAAATGTATACCAAGAAAAGATTTTTGTTAGTACAGCCTTGATATTTATTTTTAAAAATAAGCTATTATAAATAGTTTCTAAGTGTCTTTTTTTTTAAATAAGTGGAACAATTGTCTTATTGTAGCTATAAGAGGAATAGCTTTTGCAATAGCTAGCTATTAATTATTTATACGTTTTTAAGCTTTGCAATGCTCATGTGCCTGCATACTCCAGTAATGAGCAGTAGGAATTCCACTTAATGCCCAAATAACACTAATCCATGTTCTCTCCCCTTAAACCACAAAATAGTCCAATCAACTACAATTGTAATATATGGTAATCCCCAACATGTTTTACAAAACAATATTGGTTCCATTATCATTTCACCAGCTAGGTTGGTCACATTTTTTCTGTTCTAATTGAGGTCATATTTTATTGTCTTTCAAGAGGAAGCTACTTGTCCATCCCATACTGCTTTACCTCAAATATAGTCACAAATACTCAATTTTCTAAAGCACAAGTAACTACTTTAAACAGGTTTATTCAGACATAATTTTTATAGCATTAAATCCATCCATTTTAATCGTACAATTAAAAGAATTTTAGTATGTTTATAGAGTTGTACAACCATCACCACAATGTAATTTTACATTTTCATCATCCTAAAAAAGCAACCAACCAAACATAAATACCTATTTGCTATTTACAGATATTCCCAGTTTACACCCATAGCCCTAGGTAACTGCTAATCAGCCTTCTGTCTCTCTAAATTTTTATTTTCTAGACATTTTATGGAAATGGACATACAATATATATTTTTGTGTGTCAGACTTCTTTTACTTAACATGTTTTCAAGGTTCGCCCACATTGTAGCATCTATCAGTACTCAATTCCTTTTTATTGCTGAATATTATTTCATTGTAGTGTATGCCACGTTCTTTTTTGTCTGCTCATGGGATGTACAATTAAAATTAACCAGGCAGCAATCTCTGATGGAATTAATCCACATGGATAGTGAAAGACAGAAATTCACATGAATGCCAGATGTATTTACATTTCATAATGAGATGAACGGGTGGAATTTTAGGAATGTAACAGATTAATTCAAAAATTCTGGCAGTGTGCATATGATCTGTTTATCCGGTGCCACCCATCTTTCTATTGAGGACATTGCAGGTTCAGAACATGCAGCAACTTTGCTTTCTCTTAAGATCACAGATGCTCCAAAGTTAAAAAAAAAAAGTTTTTGTTTCTATTTTTTTTTTACAATGCCTCCTTTGGCACTTGTGGTTGTTACTGAGGATTGTAAAAGAGATTTTTGTAAGAGGAAGAACTGCTTACATTACAAAAATTTCCCTACAATATTTCATCATTAATAACTGTGGTTTCTTTCTGCTTAAGAAAGACAGACTTGATTAACATTTCTCAGTCCTGCTGAGTCTCCCCATAGCTCTCAGCAGTCATCCACATTTCCAAAAATCTTAAAGGTCAAAATTCTGTCTCTCCATGTGTTAGAATTACTCCATGACTTCAACTTACATCCAGACCACATGGGTCTCCATTCTTGATTCTGCTCCACCTCCTTGAGGGAAGAGTATAAACATTTTGTTTGGAATTCTTCTGTACAGAAGACTTGTCTCTTTTCTTTCACTTATGTATTTTTTCAATCATTTATCTCAGTATGAACCCATGTATTTTTTATACTTTGGGTTATAATCTAACTCTCTCTCTCTCTCTCTCTCTCCTCAAATTGTTTCAGTTTTGGCCCATTAGGAGCTCTCTTAGTTGTCTCCTGTGTACTTTTGACATATCCCCATATTTTCTGTGTGATCACTTCCTTAATTTCTGGCACTGTAAAATGCTCATCCTGTATATTGCCTGCCCCAGCCTTAGAATCTCTAAGGACCCTTTGTTCCTTTTATTAGAGAACTAGAGTCCCGGTGCACGAAATTCATACACGGGGGTGTGTGTCCCTCAGCCCAGCCTGCACCCTCTCCAATCTGGGACCCATCGAGGGATGTCCGACTGCCCGTTTAGGCCCAGCAACGACTCACTCTGGTTAGACCAACCATTTTGGTAGAACAATAAATAGCAAGTCTTCAGTCATTCAGTCAAATTAAAACAGTTTGTGCTATAAAGAACTGACCAGCCCTGGCCAGGTGGCTCATTTGGAGTGTCATCCCATGCACCAAAAGGGTTGTGGGTTCAATTCCCAGTCAGGGCACGCACATTTGCACATTTCCAGGTTGTGGGTTCAGCTAATCTATGTTTCTCTCATCTCTCTCTCTCTCTCTCTCTCTCTCTCTCTCTCTCCCCCCCCCTTCCTCCCTCTCTAAAATCAATAAAACATAGCCTCGTGTGAGGATTAAAAATCTTTTAAAACAACTAACTAGACAATTGACCAGAATGTGATTGTGGGCATGACAATTATTTAATTTATAATTTATGATTTATAGTCAACCTAATTCAAAAAGGAATTCTGGCAAAGGTCAAAATGTCCCAAATATATATATTTTTAATTTTAGAATAGTTTTAGATTTACAGAAAAATTGTGAGAATAATATAGAGTTCCTATGTACATTGTACCAGTTTCTCTTATTATTATCATCTAACATTAGTACAGTACACTTGTTACAATTAATGGACCTTATTATTAACTAAGATCTAAATTTTCTTTAGAGTTCCTTAGTTTTTGTTAGTTTGTTTGTTTTGTTTTTACCTAATGTCATTTTTCTGTTCTAGGGCCCCATCCTGCATACTATGTTACATTTGCTGCCATGTCTCCTTCGGCTTTTCTAGGCTGTGACAGTTTTTTAGACTTTCCTTGTTTTCCATGACTTGTTGACAGTTTTGAAGAGTACTGGTTAGATCTTTCATAGAACCTCTCTCATTTGAGATTTTTCTGAAAATTTTTTCATGATTTGACTGGGATTATGAATTTGGGGAAGTAAAGTACCATTTCATCTCATCATATCAAGGGCACATGCTATCAACATGTCTTGTCCAAATACATGTTGATAGCATGTCTAAATCATCTGGTTTAAGCAGTGTTTGTCAGATTTCTCCACTGTGAAGTAACTCCACACCGTGACCTTTGGAAGGAGTCCCCTTTCCAAACTGTACTCTTTGTAAGGAGGTGACTACGCTCAGCCCATACGTAAGGGTGGGGAATTGTGCTCCACCTCCTTGAGGGAAGAGTATAAACATTATGTTTGTGTTTGGAATTCTTCTGTACAGGAGACTTGTCTCTTTTCTTTCACTTACGCATTTTTTCAATCATTTATCTCAGTATGAACCCATGTATTTTTTATACTTTGGGTTATAATCTAACACTACATTTCTCTCTCTCTCTCTCTCTCTCCTCTCTCTCTCTCTCTCTCTCTCTCTCTCTCTCTCTCTCTCTCTCTCTCTCTCTCTCTCTCTCCTCAAATTGTTTCAGCTTTGGCCCATTAGGAGTTTTCTTAGTTGCCTCCTGTGTGCTTTTGACATATCCCCATATTTTCTGTGTGATCACTTCCTTACTTTCTGGCACTATAAAATGCTCCAGGCTCATCCTGTATATTGCCCGCCCCAGCCTTAGAATCTCTAAGGACCCTTGGTTCCTTTTATTGGAGAATGTTACTAGAAACCAACATCTGGGTACTGGGAAGACTGCCGCAATTTTTATAATACCAGTTTTTCCCATGGGACTGAAAGGACCCTGTTCACTCTGTTTTACCTGTGGATTTTGGGGTCATTTAAAAGTGCTTTGAATATGGTAGTTAATAGAGACTGTCAGACTAAGTAACATTCCATTGTTTCCATCGAATAATTAGAAATAATGCAATATGGAGATTATATGTAAACAGATTTTAGAATTGATCACCCTTGGGAGCAGTGCTTCTCAAACATTAACATGAATATTAATGACCTGGGCATCATTTTATTTTTTTTTTTTAAGTTTGTTTATTAAAGATTTGGTAGGGAGAGGATGGGAAAGTAAGAGAGATAGGAGCATCAGTGAAAGAGATGTCTATCAGCTGCCTCCTTTACGCCACCTACTGGGGGTTGAGACTGCAACCTAGGCATGTGACCTGACTGGGAATCAAACCTCAAATCGATGATCTCTTGCTTCCTGTGTCAACACTCAACCACTGAGCCACACCGGCCAGGCTGGACATCATTTTAAATGCCGTTTCACATGCAGGGGCTCTGGAGTGGGGCCTGAGGGTCTGGATTTCTAACAAGTTTCCTGATGACACCACACTTTTGATAGTCAGATCTTAGATCAGGGGTTGGCAGATTTTTCCTGTAAAGAGCCAGATCATAAATCTTTTAAGGTTTGTGGGCCATGCGGTCTCTGAGACAATTACTCACCTCTACTGTTGTAGCAATGTAGTCAAAAGGTGGAGAATGACCATGGCTGTGCTTGGTAAAATGTTATTTATGAACACTGACATTGGACTTTCAGATGGTTTTCACATGTCACAAAATATTAAGGTAAAAGCCATTCTTAGCTCTAGGGCCAAACAAAATTATGGCCCAGTGGTAGGAAAAAACCTTCACAATTATGAGAAGTGTCCGTACATGGAAGCGTCTACTTGCCAGACGGTGAGCGTCCTTTCACTAGAAGTGTGCAAGCAGAGAAAAGAGGACTCCACCAGGAAGCAGCTAGGCAAGGTGCAGACCATCGTTTGCTGACTCCGTCTTAGAGCAATGGCTCCCTGATCATGTGTCAGGATCTCCAGCGAGGAAGTTTCAAGCACAGTTGTCCAAATTTCATGCCAGAGTGTGCCGCGGCATGTGCACTTTACAAAGCTCCATCGGTGCTTCTGATGCAGCCAGATGGGGAGCTACTGCTGCAAAGGGCCTTGCCTAGTTGCTTCCACTTATGGACCCTCTAATAATTGGGAGCGTTGTCATTCTTTCCTACCCCTGGACCTAAATTTGCCTTCTTGTAGCTTCTACTTATGAGCCCCCTCTTTTTTCCAAAGCAATGGGGAGCACGTCTAATCCAAGTTCTATGTAATATTGCTTCTAAACTGTTTGAAGAATGCTATCATCACATTACCTTCAAATCTTAAATCTCTTTTGTAGACTGGATATCCTCATATCCTTTGAAGAATTTGTGTACAATATATTTCCATCTTCCTTCCTGTCTATCACTCAGGTCCCACTCCTCTGGAGCACTGTGTGATCCACTCGCCTTTGTCATTTATTGTACCCAGAACAGGTGAGGTATGACCACTGCAAAATCCCGGGAGACTATTCACTCCATTGGTTTGACACCTCTTCTTCCAGTGATGCCATTTAAGATGGCATTAGCTATTCTCTTTCTTTTGATAGTCAGTTCACATTGCTGATTTATATTGAGCTTGTTACCAACCAAAATTCTTAAGACTTTTTCAATGAGACTGAATTTAAATCAAGTCTCTTTCATTCTCTACCTGTATAGGGTGTTCACACGCAAGTGTATTCTATTTATAAATATTACATATTTATTCCTATGAGATTTCCCCTTGTATTTTTGGTTCACCACTCTTGCCATTTTTTTTAAAAAAAACAACAACACCTCTCATTTATCATGTGTTAGGTTGCTGTAGTAATGCCTCCACATTTATTTATATTTCCCTTTATCCCTGAATTGTGCTAGTCCCTCCTATACTGACACAGGGCTTGGCTACATGGCTTGGTTTGACCAATGGAACATTAGTAAATGTGACAGCAGAAACCTGAGAAGTGGTTGCAAAAGAGGCTTGTCTTCTCTTTTGCTGCTTCTGGAACCATAAGACCACAAAGTGAACAAGCTCAAGCTAGGCTGCGGGAGGACGAAGGTCATATAGAGAACTGGGGCACTCTGTCCCACAGCTGGACAGTTTAAGCCAACCTGCAGTTGATTGCTGACACATAAATGAACCTCAGCCAAGACATACTTAAGCTCAGCCCAGGTCAGCAGAACTGCCCAACTGAACCCAGCCTAATCCATTGAACCATAAAACTATGAGCTACTAAATGCCTGTTGTTTTAAGCACAAAGTTTTGGCTGATTTTTTTAGACAGCTAATTTATACATCTAATATAGCACTGAATCTTTCCACTTGCACATCGCTCACAAATTAGGTGTGTTCCTATATCTAAATTATTGAGTAGATTCTGACCAAATAAAGGACTCTGAGATACAATTCTAAATGCTGAAGTTAGCCTAGACTCTGTTCAGCCAGCTCTTAAACACTAACTACTTTACATGCAGCCCACAATTTGCAAAGGAAAAATTGCATTGAAATAAAAGATGGAATTAGATTGTAATTTTAACATACTTTTGCATTCTGATTAGTCTGGAAGATTATGTTCTGTTTTTTAATGTCACAATATTATTTGTGGTCAGAATATATGAAGTATCTGAAAATATTTTATCTTTATATTTAAAAAGTCCCACAAAGTTTTTCCAAGAATGGTAGTCAAATTTCTTCATGTTATGAAAACCAAAAGGAAGAAACTATTGGACATTTGAAAAATTCCTTAAAACCTTCTCATATTCATGAATTGTATAAGCTTTTTAAATGCAATGAGGTGTATGTTTGTTTTTTTAATTTGTATTTTTGTTTTTCTCATGAGGCTCCTAATTGCCTTCAATCTGAAATAGAAGTGCTAAAATCTTGAGTATAAGGGTTGGGGAAAAGATGAAAAAGACATTTCCTGTATGATTAGTAGCAGGAAATACCAGAAATCTCATCCAAAATATCCTTTTCCCTACAGATTTCATTTGTTTCTTTTATTATTCTTACTTTTGATTTTTAAAAACAACATATGATCTGCTTCAGTGCATTTATTCCCTTTATAGAGAGTAAGATTTCTACATTTAAAGAATAAATAAAACCTTAGAATAACTTTGGGATAATCAGAGACACAAACCAATGATTTTATGATAAGACAAAATCATGTAGTGGAAAGAATACTCAGTTTGGGAATCACATAGTCCCGTCTCAGGTGCCAATTACTAGCTCTGTGACTTTGGGCATCTTTCAGGAATTTGTTTCCTTATATACAACTTGAGGATGATAATATTACCTAACTGACTGGGTTCTTGTGAGGACTATATGCGTAAACTGTGTTGCATTGTAATTAATTAATTAATTAATTAATAATAGCTATTAGAAAGTTAGTAAGTATAGAAATATGTAATGAGCATTTGTTTTGTGGCAGGCACTATGCTAAGGGATTAGCTTGAATGACATAGTACGACAAGGCAGTAACCAAGGCTTATTAATTCTATTCTTATTAGTTCAATTCTTATTAGTCTTTATACAGACTGTCTGCAGTCTATATATTTTGTTGTTCACCATATGCAGCTCCCGTCCCGGTTCAAGATGGCTGCTGGGAATTAAATTATAACATCTCTGCTCATAATAGCAACTGAAAAAGGAAATACGTTTTCCCTTCAAGAACACTTTCATCTTCCTCATGTGGCAACACTTAGCTATGAAAGAGGCTGGAAAACGTAGTCTGTATTCTGAGTAGCCATGCGCCAGTTAAAAATTGGAGATTTCATTACTGAGAGGAGAACGGATTTTGGGGGGATAAACTAGAATTCTCTGCTACAGATGTTTAATATATTAATTCTTCAGTGCATTTGTGTGAACACATTTTCGAACACATTCTTTCATTTTAGTAGGCAAGGTAGAAGCAAAGTAAGGAGGGTACCAGTAAAAATGTTTACCCCATTCTAACTTTTGTCTAAGGCTAGTCCAGAGGATATATCCAATAAGAAAATGATTTTCTTGGTATCTTGAATGGTAACACACTGTCCTTCCTTCCTTCCTTCCTTTCTTCCTTCCTTCCTTCCTTCCTTCCTTCCTTCCTTCCTTCCTTCCTTCCTTCCTTCCTTCCTTCCTTCCTCTCTCTCTCTCTCTCTCTCTCTCTCTCTCTCTCTCTCTCTCTCTCTCATCTCAAGTCAGGACAAGAATTAACTTTTAAAGATACTAACACTTCCATGAAGTCCAAATCTAATTTACTTTTTCATTTTAAAGCCTGCACAAAATTTGACTTTTTGAATAAAAGCATGCCATTCATCTGTAAGAAACAAAATTAAATTAAACCTTCTTTCATGATTGATCAATTAAATAGATTTGAAAGTCAGCCTCAAGGAAGACTGGAGGAACATGACATAACAACTAATTTCTACTGCATTAAGAACAATGCTTTAAGTTTTATTTTTACATTTTTCCTTCCCAAATCTTTATATTTTGTTCCCTGAAACTTTCTAATTTCCTGAGGTCAAGATTTAATGTTTCCATCCTGGTTTATTTCTTTTGTAATACGTGGCATAAATACTAGAGATAGGGTATTCTAATGACAAAAGTTTACAGATTTATATAAAGAATGACAGTCTTAAGAATTCATATGTGCTATAAATAGCTATATCAGTTTCCTCGGGCTGCTGTACAAATTACCACAAACTTGTTGGCTTAAAACAACAGTAATTTCTTCCCTCAGAGTTCTGGAGACCAGAAGTTCGGAATCAAGCTGTTGGCAGGGTTGGTTCCTTCTGGAGATTCTGAGGGAGAATTCCATGCCTCTCTTCTGACTTTAGCAGCCATGGGCAAGCCTCGATCTGTGGCTATTTTACTGCAATCCCTGCCTCCATTTTCACATTGACTTGTCTGGGTGTCTAATCTCTCTGCTGTCTCTCTTTTTTTAAAAAAAAAATATTTTAATTGATTTCAGAGAGGAAGAGAGAGATAGAAACATCAATGATGAGAGAGAATCATTGATTGGCTACCTCCTACACGTCCCCTACTGGGGATCCAGCCAGCAACCCGGGGCATGTGCCCTTGATAGGAATTGAACCTGGGACCCTTCAGTCCACAAGCTGATGCTCTATCCACTGAAACAAACTGACTAGGGCACTCTCTGCTCTCTCTTAAAAGGACATTTGTAATGGCATTTAGTCCCACCTAAATAATCCAGAGTTATCTGATCTCAAGGTTCTAAACTTAATTACATTCGCAAAGATCATTTTTTATTTTTATTATTATTTTTTTTTTAGTTTTTTGTTGTTAATCCTCACCCAAGGATATTTTTCTATTGATTTTTAGAGACAGTGGGAAAGAGGGAGGGGAAAAAAGAGAGAGGGAAAGAGAGAGAGAAACATTGATGTGAGAGAGACACATCGATTGGTTGCCTCCTGCACGTACCCCGACTGGGCCAAGGATCAAATTTGCAACCCTTCAGTGTGCTGGCCAGGACTTTAACCATTGAGCAACACTGGCCAGGGCAAGATCCTTTTTTAAAACAAGTAACATTTGCAAGTGGTAAGGATGAGGGCTTGATATCTTTGGGTGGCCATTATTTAACCTAGGACAACAATTTCTCAATGTTTTTAACCCTTCCTATTTTGTCACATTGAAATACTCAATAGTAACAGAGTTCAGCTCTTTACACTGAATGTATCAAGTTTTACATTTGGTAGAATTTGTCTTTTTATGAAATTTTGCATACAATGTGTCTTTCACAGTATAAATGACATTCTTTGTGAAAAGGCATCATGTGCGTTTATCATCTGATGGCCAGTGCCAGAAGTAGAAAAAGACTCTCAAGTAACTGATTTGCCAGACCCTAAGCTCTCCTCACTCTGCCTGCCTTTGCCTGCTCTCACAAGTCCTTTAGCAAAGCTTAGGGTGCTGTGAATAATAGGAAGTGGCAAAGATTGTATTGCCAAGGACGGCAGACTCTTCACCAGGCACTCACCAGCCCTGGGTAGAATACTCAGCCTCTCTCTGTTACTGACATGGTAAACCTTTCCCTGTTGAACTCAATGTTGAACACGTTGCTTTGCCCAGAGAGGCTAGTATTTCTTACCAACATGTATGTCATCGATGTGCACTAGAGAAGTTCATATACAGACTACCTGCACACAGGAACCAGTTGAATATCCTGAGGCAACCATGTATTTTAACACAAAATTAAAAAAAAATACAAATTCAGTCAATTATAATTCTTTTAAAAATAGATTATTTGATTTAACTTGCTTTCATTTTTTCCCTATCGGTTTGTATGTAGACTCAGCAGATGCATAATTCTGTATCGGTGACTATTTTGGCTGCAAAGTCTCTGAGAGGCGACAGGAAAGATTCTTCACAATATAGTCAATCGCACTCCTTTCGACACCAGAGTTTGTTAATTTTTCTATACTGGTAGCTCTTTTCTCAAAATGCTTGTTTTCCTGTTCAAAGATGATGATGAAAATGTAGTGCTTTATTTTAACAGAGATTATCACTTTTTTGGGGCAGCATTTTGATTGACTACACACACACACACACACACACACACACACACACACACACACACGAGGGAAGAAGAGTTCCAGGAGAAAGTTGTAATAATTCAGGCAAGAGATAGCCAAGGATGAAGCAATCTTTTCACGTCAGATTGAGGGGAAAGGGCACTTTAAAGATGAAAATGAAATATGCTGAACACCTAAGACAAGGTTAAAGAGAAATTACATGGCGGGAGGGAAAAATTAATTTGTGTTTTTGTTTGTTTATTTGTTTGTTTTTTTAGTTCATTTGTGTTTGTTACAGGCCAGACCTAATATTTGGCTCTTTTATGCCAAGTGTTTGAAACAGATTAAGCTGCCAAGCTTGGAATACTCAGGTCTAATGGCTGCTCATAGTACTGTTTTCCCTTCCAAACAATGTAGTGGAAATAACTCACCTTGATAAGAGCAGCAATTAAGAGTATTAACACTTAAGAATCAATCCAGCAATATTTATTCTTTCAGTGCTGTTCTATGAATAGATTTCCTTAAACCCACAAAACCAGAACAATGATGGGTAAGTTTAAATGGATAAGGTGTTGCTGGTTGTTATCCCTGAAGAAGGATTTTCTGTGACTCAGATTTATAGTGAAACCAGGGCTATTAGCCGTAAAAGGTTTGGCGTTATCTGCTTGACACAGGGACCAGTGTCTCACAGAGCCCTTTCCTGAGGGGAGATAGCAAGATTTAAGGACTGGGTAGGCCCATAAATAATTTATTGACACAATATTCCCTCTCATTATCCTTTTATTTTCAACCATTCCATATTTCTTATGATAAAATAAGATTTTCCATTTTCTGGTTTGCCTTCATATTAAAGGAACGTCTGGTGTTTTGATTTAGTTTTTCTGCTAATAACCTCCTTTCACAAGTCTTATTTGAAAATGGAATTTCCATACAGAGCAATTCGCTAGACTGGCTTGGCCACTGATAATATGTCTTTACTTCCAAGTCACAGTTGGAAATGGTCTGTGAGGAAAACATCTTGTTTTATATGCTATATCCTTTGGCACTCAGCATGCCATTATATTAAGAGAAATACTGTGGTGTCTTTAAACAGCAAACACATATGAAGCATAGGGCTCAGAGCAGTAAAATGAGAACCTGGAATTCTGGATTTTAATTCTGATTCTGTTACTAATTAACTGTGGTCCTAGGCAAATTATTTTCTTTCTTTAACACACAGTAGAGATAATAACGACTATCATAATTACTTTATAGAGTAGCTAGGAAAAACACGTGGCTCTGTGTGTGTGTGTGTGTGTGTGTGTGTGTGTGTGTGTGTAAGCACTTTGAAAATAATAAGAATTAGACAAATGTAAGACTTTTAAAATAATATTAATGAATACTTGCTTGGAATGAAAAAAATTATACACACACACACACACACACACACACACACACACATACATATGTATATATCAAGATTCACATATATGGGAACAGTGTTGTTTATTTTCCTTTCCCCTGGCCTCTGTTCCATGCACATCAGGCTACGACTTCATCTAAGTAGTTCCATCTGGAACAAAGAGTAAAGTAAAGTTGAGGAAGTAATAGCATGCCTTCTCAATCTCGCAGACCATATCTCCCTAGAGTTCAGGGTCTGGTATGCCTGGGAATCGTTTACAACATTCTATACTTAAAAAAAAAATCCTTCCTCCAATAATACAAATTCCTTTGTTAAAGGCATCCAGAGCCAATATCCAGCATGTTTGGAAATACACCAAATGTGTGTCTTCATGCCTGGAGTGGCCAGCAGGAACTCTGCTCTGCTGGAGCATTTATAGAAAACACATGCCAATCAGATGCCAGTTTCAGAGCGCTCACAGAGTGCTGCAACTTTGAAGTTATTTCCCCCAGATTAGACATTGAGGAGCAGTTGAATCAATGTGATTCACAGTCCTCTGAGGAAGAAGTTTTACCTATTGGTTGAAAAATAAATTTCCAGCAGAAAGGACCACCTCTTGGTGGTCTCTTCTAGTGAGTGAGCTTTGTTTGCTGCTCCTTCTAAGGCTCCCCTCTGAACCTTACTTGTGCCTACAGTACTTTAAAACTTTTTAATGGAGAGTGAGGCTTTCATCAATCATTCAGATATATGATGTGCATGATGCTAGGCATTGTTTTGGATAGTTTGTAGATGGTGGAAAATACACCCTGGTTGTCACCAGGAGGGTATACTCTATGCGTACATGAGCACATCTATTGCATGACAGAGAGGAGAGAGAGAGAAAACAAAAATGGAAAAAAATAAGGGGAATGGGAGGAAAGGAAAGGAGAAAATTACAGGTCATCATCAAGTGCCTGGAATGGCTCTCTGTGGAGTCCATGCTATTGGCAGTCTGGGCCTGGTGCTGACAGGGCCTCATGCAGATCTGTGGAAAGGGCCCTGGCCTTAGAATGCTGCCCTTGTAGGTTCTACCCACCCAGAAAGTACGAACTATATTTACAACTTAGCAAGTGAATGGAGAAGGAATTTAATATTCTTTTCATATACGACATTTCTTCAGCTGCTAGTTAATGTCAGGACTAACACTATTTCAGAGCTGAAAATGTGTTCCTGGAATAAAAATTTGGCAACTCCAGCAGCAGAAAATGGTACTACACTAGCCATTCAAGAAACTCTACTATGAACATTGTTAAGCATGATT